>NC_136068.1:1329565997-1330822804 GCF_964261635.1 Lissotriton helveticus | reverse complement strand
GGGACCAGCGCACTCCGCTTTTACAGAGCTGACTCAAGCTTGTTGTAACATCGACTTGAAACAGCTCGTACTTACCCAGACCCACTCTAAGGGCCACATTCTGGACCTGCTCTTCGCTAATGCAGGTTCGGTGACTCTGGATTCCGTCCTGCCTCAGTGCTGGACGGACCATGCTCTTGTCCTCTTCTCTCTCTCATGTACAGCTGTTGCTATAAAAAGGAACAGGGCGAGTGGTAGGGGTAGACAATGGTCCAGAATTCTCGCAGAATCCACACTGCCCACCCTGCTCCCGGATGGTTTCAGTCTGGGAATCAACGTGGATGAGAGTTATGAGTTGCTTTGCCAGCAAATTTCATCTTCCCTCGATTCCTTGGCGCCAATGCGCAGCATTCGAGCTAGGAGCCATTTGGCCATGCCTTGGTATTCGGATGAACTTCGGCAACTTAAATTGCAGTGCAAATAAGCGGAGAGAGCTTGGAGGAGACAATACTTTGAACCTCAGCGTGACCTCTACAGGCAGACACTGGCAAAGTATAAAATCCAGATTAAGTGTCGGTTTTTGGAGGACTCACTGATGGCGGCAGCGAGCAAATCACAGGTCCTTTTTAGTCTGGTGAAAGATCTAGCTCACCCAGCTTGCATCAAGAACACCATACCGGCCTCTCAGGATCTTTGCGATTCGCTGGCACAAGCCTTCGAGGAAAAAATCGCCTCCATTCTAAACAATCTTGCTCCATCCGCTGACAAGGTGGTGGATAGTCCCCTTTGGGGTGAGACCAACAAGCGGCACTCTCCAGCTACAGGACTGAACAGTTTTCCATTACCATCCTTCGAGGAATTCTGTGCGGTGGCAGATGGATTGTCTTCTGGTTCTCCATCGGACCCACTACCCCCGAAATTTTGGAAACTGCTCCGCGCTGAGCTGTTTCCCCCGCTCTTTTCGATTTGCTGTCAGTCATTGGACTCTGCACGAGTCCCTGACTGCTGGAAATTGGCAGTGGTCTCCCCCTTGTTGAAAAAAGAAAATCTGGACCCCACATGCCCAGTAAACTACAGGCCGATCTCCTTATTGCCTTTCCCAGTTAAAATTTTGGAGAAATTGGCCACAAAGCACCTTTCTAAATTTTTTGAGTCCACCGAATGTTTAGATATGGCCCAGTTCGGTTTTAGACCTGCTCATGGGACAGAGTCGGCTTTGGTGACCGTTCTCGACGACCTTCGAACGCGGGCCGACCAGGGTCAAGCAGCCTTTTTAGTGCTGCTTGACATGTCGGCCGCGTTCGATACGGTCAGCCATACAATCTTGATCAGGAGGCTGGCGGAGGCGGGAATTTCTGGACTTGCCCTGCAGTGGCTGGTATCATATCTCGACCACAGGTACCAGATGGTGTCCCTGCCACCTTTCAAATCTAATAGCAGGAAGGTGGGGCAAGGTGTACCACAGGGGTCTTCCATCAGTCCCATTTTATTTAATCTCTACCTCCGCCCCCTGATCTCGTTGATAACATCTTTTGGTATTACGGTCACCAACTATGCCGACGACACACAGCTTGTCTTCTCTTTTGAAGGCAAGCAGGCGGTCTCCCACGAGGTGTTCCATCGTTGTATGAGCACCGCGGCAGCATGGTTGGGTAACAACTCCCTGCAAATCAACCGCATTAAAACAGAGGTGTTACACTGTTCTACGGACCGTACTCCTAGGCCTTTACCATTGGATTTCTGGCCCTCTGATTTCCAAGGAACTGCCTCTCCTGCTGAGTCAGTACGGAATCTGGGCGTAATGATCAGCTCTAATTTGCAGCTGGAGGTAGCAGTGAACAAAACAGTGGCCACTTGCATGGCTCTGCTCTGCTCGCTGCGGAAGATTCTACCCTTGCTCCCTTCTCATGCCAGACCAGAGGTAGTGCGAAGCATTATATTAAGTCGTCTTGATTACTGCAACGCACTGCTTCTGGGGGCACCTGTTAGTCTGTTGGGGAAACTGCAATGTGTGCAGAATTTTGCTGCAAAACTTGCATTGTCACGCCGCCGTCTGGACTCCTCTGCGGAGGCTCTTAAGGACTTGCACTGGTTGCCAGTTCTGCAGCGTATTGACTTTAAGGCCCTATGTTTGGTGTTTCGGGCTCTTCATGGTCAAGGCCCACTCCCATTACAGAATCTTTTTACCTGGTATATCCCAGGCAGGCCGCTTCGGTCAGCCTCTGCCTACCTGGTATCAGTTCCAAAGTTCAAGCGCTCCAGGATGGGAGGCCGCGCCTTTAGGGTCACCGCAGCAAATCTGTGGAACTCTCTCCCTCTGGACCTGAGGAGTATGGCTGATCTCTCCTCTTTTAAGAAAAATCTAAAAACCTACCTATTTCCCAGAACACTGCATTAGACCTTTTCGGATGCTGGTAACATCGTGTATGTCATGATTATCTAAGCGCCAGGATGCCCGTTGGGTGACAGAAAGCGCTATATAAAAATATCTATACATACATACATTTATTAACAAAGAGCTGTATTAGTTCAGAGGCATTGGGAATGAACCAGTCTGCTTGCAATGTGGTGGACATGTTATCTCGGGAGACATGTGCGGGAAGGTGAAGTTGATCCAGTGCCACCTGCAGTAAGGCTTGTGGCATGACAGGTTTTCCAGACATGGTCTGCCTGTAAATGAAATCAGCAGTGTCCTGCTGTACTCCCCTCTTCTTCCATAGCTCTTTCTCTGGTTGTGGTGCACTTTCTTGTACTTCCCTGAGATGTAGTTGGGCAATGTGATCGTATTGTTGTGTGTCATCGATAGGGTATAAACCAGGTGCGTCAGAATGATCATTATTTGTGTCTGAGTGCTGAGCTGGAGCTGCACCATCGTCATGCTTTTGTACTTGTTCCGCTGGTGTTATTGTTTGTTCTGTCTGTTGTGACGGAGCAATAGCTTGAGCAAGTAAGATAGGGTGATATGGTGCAACTACGGGTAAGGGGCCCCTGGCCGCAGCTTTAGCTGCCCAATCTGCCAGGGCGTTACCTCTGGAAACAAAGTCCTGTCCATTAAAAAAAAGGCACGTGTTGACTGGGGATACACAGGGGTATATGACTCCTTGATCTAGCAGGGCTTGTATTGTTGGGGCAATGCCTTCTTCTGCTTCCTTAGAAAGTGGGTACTGTTTAATTCTGGGTAGAATTGCGCCTTCTTTCAGTGTTATTTTAAAAGGAGTGGCCGAACGGATGAGGCCTACATCATTTGGACCAGTGGTCCACAGATGAGGCGGGACTTGTGCCAAGTCTGCCTCACGCACTGAATCATATTTCGGTCGGACACCGGGTGTTCTTTGTTCCACTGTCACCGAGAGGGGTACCTCATACTGATAGATGATCTCTGTTATGGGGCCTTCGTCAGGATCACCAAAGAGCTGGTCATCTGCTATGTCTCTTACTTGGTGTCCGGGCTCGATGAAAATTACACAGGCCCAGGAGCGCATATTGTCGTCTCCTGCTAGGAATGTAACATAGGTGTAATGTGGAGAGCGAGTATGCCTAGGATCATACTTTTGTCCGATATCTGGTAGTGCTGGGACTGTGGGCGAAAGAGAAATTCCTTTGGGAGTTGGACAGTACGCTGGAGTAGTTCAGGGGTGTTGGCTATAACGATGTGCACCGCGGTGGAGAACGCTTGCTCATCCACAGGGCGAGCCCTCATTTGATCTGAAGAGTCAACAGTGAGGGCCATCATCCGTGCTAGGGGTGTACCTGGCATAGAACAAACCATTGTTCCGTTCTCATGGAAGTGAATGGTCATGTTCAATTTTGCCATGAGATCTCTCCCTAACAAGTTGACTGGAGAGTGCGGTGAATAAAGCAGTTGTTGCTCCAGCACCCGGTCTCCTATTTGTAGAGGTACTGGCTTTGTAAAGGGGACCCTTGCTATTGCCCCAGAGAATCCCTGTGTGTCCGCTACTTGATCAGAAATAGGCAGGTGTCCGCCTGTAATGCAGGAGTACGTGGCGCCTGTGTCAATGAGGAAGCTGTAAGTTTTGTTATTTATCGTGACCAGGACGGTGGGGTCATCTTCACCGCTCATGATGCATGATAAAACTGGGCACACAAGAGTTGTCTGTGGGCTATCCTAGCGAGCGTATCCTCCAGCCTGGTATTGCTGGATGGTGCCTTGCGCAAATGGATTATTGGAGGTGACTACCACACCACCTTGGTGTGGAGCAGTTTGGGCTTGGGGCATCAGTTGGTATGAGGACGTCTGTGGCTGCTGTTGCAAGGGAACTTGCATCAGTGGGGACGGCTGTTGAGCTTGGGCCATTACGGGTGTTTGGAGCTGTGCTGGGTGCATATTCTGCTGTGGTGCTTGTTGGGCATAAGCATACAACATCTGGGGTTGCTGTGCATACATTTGTTGTTGCGGTTGGAACTGTGGTGGTGCTTGCTGGGCGGGACCCATAAATTGTTGGCCTTGGTCCCGAAGTCTAGAACGACAATCTCTTTGCATGTGGCCCACCTTGTGACAATAGAAGCATGTACGCTGGCCTGGCTGTTGCTGGGCCCTTTGCTGTCCCATTCCATTGCCCCTTCCCTGCATCCCGGTGTTTCGATTGTTGTTGTAATACTGGTGTTGGTCATTACCGTAGGCAGGTTGTGGTGGTAAGTACTGCACCGGGGGCTGCTGTTGGGCTTGCATATACTGTACTGCCTGTTGTGGTGGGGTCTGCCCATACTGTACTGCCTGGTGTGGTGGAGTCTGCACATGCTGTACTGCCTGGTGTGGTGGAGTCTGCACATACTGTACTGCCTGGTGTGGTGGAGTCTGCACATACTGTATGGGTGACTGTGTTTGGGGCATCTGTGCCTGCACATATTTCACGGCAGGCTGCTGCACTTGCTGCGGAGTGGACTGGGTATTGGTGGCGAGCGCATTTTGAGCGGCCTGTGGAGAGGTGGTGACAGCTGTCATTTGGCTGACTGGTGCCGCCAGCATGACAGTATCCAGGGCGTCCTTCTTCTTATTAAGCTTCTGTTGTACCAATTTTGCAGCTGCATTTTCTATGGCTAATTGTCTACTTTTTTCCTGTTCTATTTTCTTTTTGCAGAAGTGTATGATGTGGTCTTGGATCTCAGGCCATGGTTTTGCTTAAATGGCTACTACCCCATCTAATTTTTCCTGCACATCTTCTGGCAGTCCTCTCTTCACCATGTGGTAAAAGAGCCTGCTGTTCCCTCCAGTGGTATTCCAGGAGTCACCTAATTCCTGGTGCCACTTTTCTTTCATTCTAGAAATAAAGTTAATAGGGTCTTCATTTGTTTGCATGGTCAGAGACATGAGAGACCCAATGTCTGGAACGTTAGGGTATTTTAATCGCAATTTAGTCCATACTGCCACCCTTATTTTATCAAATGGTTCTCCATCGTATGTTGTGTCGTTCATAGTTATCAGTCCTCTACTTATGCTTGTGAAAATTTCTTCTGCTTCCCCTCCCATGAGGGATATTAGCAAACTTTTCATATCACCAACCCCTGGTTTGGTGCCCGTAGTATTTTTCTCTAGGGCCACTATCCATTTGTTGGCACCCTCCGTGAGGGGCGGGAGGTTCTTTTTAATGGCTTCCTTCTCCGCATAAGACCAGCAGTTATATATGGGGGGGGCCTTTGCTGTTTTGTATATTAGCGGCATCTGGCGGCTAATCCCTGCACCTTGAAGCTTCGGTCTTGTGGTGTCATATCGTATGGCATATTTCTGCCAAATTTTGAGACTGGCTTGCATATAATCATAGTCCCAATCCTCATCCCCTGCACCCTGCAGTATACATTCTACTGCAGTGGCCATATGCTGAGGATCGAAAAACCCTTCTCTTGGATAGGGGATCATCTGCGGGGCCAAGGATTCAGTCCATCCGGCCAGATCATCTGTGAAGGGGATGACAGCGTAATCTGAATTCTCACCTATTGTCACTATTTGGTTGGGAGTTAGGTCCTTGTCCCGCAGGGCACATGGCCTGCTAAGGAATATGCCATTAGTTGGTCTAGTTCGAGTGTTCCGCATGGAGGCGGTGCCAGTGACCTGGTAGTTAATGTGGGCGTCAGTGCCAGGGACATCGTATACGATGTCCTCTGGTCGTCCGTGTGTTCCTACTACTGCAAGTCTTTCTACCTCTGTTTTTCTCTTCTTCCTGTTCCCGCTTGCATCCCTTGTGTTTTTGAGTACCTGATTATCGTAGAATGGGTTTGTTGATTGTTTTGTCAAGTTTGGGGCGCGTGACTGGCTGGAGGAGTCTATCATGGCTGTGGCGGATGGTGGGGCAAACGGATCTGCTACAGGCGCAGGGTGCCGTGGTGGTATGTCAGGGGGTGTGGAATGGACCTGTGTTGGTACGGCAGTCGTCTGTGTGTGGTCTAGTGCAGTTGTCCGGCGGCAAGGGGAGCGGGACCTATGGTACTGCACTTCTGGTCGTCCTTCATAATCTCTAATGTCCCGAGAGGGACCCGCACTCGGCGGGGGTGTGGATGGGAACGGGGCCGTCTGCTGTTTACTATGGCCTAGTTCCCCAGTCCCTTCCGTGCTTTCTAAGAGGTCTGCCTGTCCCGTAAGTTGTCGCGAAGTGTTCACTGTTGCTTGAGTAAGTGGTGAGTTAAAGTGGGCAAACTTGAGGGTCTCGGATAATCTGTCACTTATTTGTTCTAACTTTAATGAGGCACGTCGTACTACCAGGGATATGTCGTCATGTTCCGGGCTCTGTGGCTTTTCTCTGATGAACATGTCAGGTCGGGCGTTCCCATTTGGACTGCACTCTAAGCTTTTATTGAATTCTGTGGCCGATCTCCAATTGTCATAATGGACTAGATATGGTGCCGGCGGGCCCTGTACTTCTCTATCCTTATTCTGTTGTTGGACAGAGGAGAATGTGATCAGTTGTTCGCTTGTGTTTGGGCCGCAGAATGGCATGTGGTCTTGTGAGGTGGCCTCCTGCTCCTGGAGTTGTGGAGCATTGGTGTCTCGGAGGCTGTTCAGATCGGGGTAATGGGGGAGTGCAGGGCGAATTGTGTCTGGTGAGCGGTGAGATGACGTGTGTGAGTTATTGGATGGTGATAGGGACAGGTTGTCTGCATTTTCCTCGTCCTCCTCAACAGGTAGGACTGCGATGGAAGTGGGGTTCAGTTGTAGCGAAAACTGCGCATTTATTTGTCCTGGCAACCCTGGCACCGTGGCGTGCAGTGTTGGACTACCACTGGTGACAGGAGGTAGGGGTTGGGGACTGACTGGGGCTGGCATTGTGACGGGTGTGGTGGCTGGCACTGTAACAGGTATTGTTGGGGCACTGCTGGTGAAGGGTGGTGTCGTTGGGGCAGCACTACCTTCGGTGACAGGTTGTGGGTGTTCGGTTGTGGCAAAGAGATCACTTGGGAGTTGACTGTACCCCACAGTTGCCATATTGTTAGTTGTACACTGTAGGTCCAATTCTTTATTTTCGGCGGATGCTATGGCGGTATACATGCCATTGGCCTGGTACGGTGGGGGCACCGAAGGGGCAATGGGCAGGGTGGCAGGGTGCTCTTGCGGGTTCTCTTTAAAGATACGCCAGAGATCTAAGAAAGCTTTCCTTTTTTGTAATTTGGTGCCAGAGTATTTAGTATCCAGGAAGGTAGTGGCGTGCTCCAGTACATTTTTGTCAAAGCTCCCTTCTGACGGCCATGGAAAAGTCATTTTTTGTGTCAGCTTATGAAGCTCTCTACAGTGCTTGAGTATGCTTTTTTCCTGGCCTCCAAATACACTCAAGACGTGCTGGAGGGGTGTTGCCATAATGAAATTTTTTTTTGTGGGCCCACAAGGCAGAGCCTTTAATGCGGGGTGTTGGCTATGCTTCTCTAAAGATCAGGCACAAGTTCCTCTGCTACACTCACTAGGACTCGGTTGTAAACACCCTTTTGTAACTCAATATTTTGCGCGGGGGTGCAGCCAGGGAACTAGAGTTGGCCGTCAAAGCAGGCGCTTGCTATTTGGGACAGGAGTGGGTGTCTGGGGAAGAAGCTTGACAGGATTGTTGGTCCCTCCCAACTTGCAAGGCGCAATATAAAATATATATGGTACCCAGCAGGTGTCTTATACACAGTGAAATTCAGTATCCTATTCATAAAGTTGCTTAATGCATATGCGGTAGCTGGGCAAAACTGTGTGGGATACAGTTTGATGTTTGCATGGAGGGACAGACAAACCCTGCCTGGGTGTTTTTCACCTAGTTGTTGGAAGGGTTGGTGTTTGTGGAGTGTGAATTTCCTACAAGGCTACAGTCGTGAGGATGCAGATCTCTGATAAGTTCCTCTCCTACTTCATTACAGACAATATGGTAGAGTATGAATCTTAAATCCAATTCGTCAGGTCCCCTGTACCTTCCTTCTGAGGAGAAGTCAGGGAATTCAAGATTGCGACGGGCAAAGGTGTTGCGAATTTTGCTTTGCAGTGGGTTCCGTGGCCAGGAGGACGTGAATACGGTGGGTAGTTCTAGGCCTGGGGATAGTAGGTGGATCCGTATGTAGATCCACTCTGGTGTTTTATGCACTGAAGTGCCGAATATTCGTTTCTCGTATACTGCCTGAAGAGCCTGCATGGGGCTTGTTTCCTGTGAGTGACAAGCAGGTGGTGCAGAGGTGTAGAGAGAACTGCTATGAGCCTTTACTATAGGCTCGGTGGGGCGTGACAATATTTGTGCGAGAGAGCCTTTACTATAGGCTCGGCGGGGCGTGAAAATGCTGGTGCGAGAGATAGGGTGACTTGGCGAGGGTAGGCGTAGTCAATATTGAGTGCCTGAAATATTGTGAGAAGGACAGTGCTACTGATGGGTGTAACGTGGATGAAGCAAGCTTGGTGGCCGTCAGAAATGCCTACAACGTTATTGTTGATCAGGAATACTGTGATATTGTCAGTGGTATCATCAGTCATTCCCTTATATGAAGTTGGAGCAGTGAGGTGGGCTCTGCAGGTGTGGCAGAACGCAGGGCCCACAAGATTTTATGAGTAATCGGACAGTAGTGCCCTTAAAAGGGGTGATGTATCATTTTGAAACTGTGGGTGATAGGAGTAGGAGTTGGAGACGGATGCCGGGGGTGAGTCTGGGCCTTTCCCTTCTGGCGGTGGGATGAACGCTACGTCAGATGTAGCACCTGACTGTATGGAATCTACTAAAGACTCGTCGTCATTGTTGAGAATGGGTGAGGTAGCAGGGTGGTTTGGGTACCCTGGGTATCCAAGGGGAAGAGAGTGTGGGGCAGACAGGGTGGAAGAGTCAGAGGCCTCTTCTGTATACAGCAGCTGAGGGCCCGTAGTGTCTGGAGATGGTGGAGTAAGAGATATGTCTGGGAGGATGTCAAGAGAATGGGTAGAGATGTTAACCTGGGTGCCTGGCGTAGGGTTAGCTCCTAAAATTGTCCAGGCGCCTGTTTGTATAGTGCGGAGATCGTCGTCAAGGGGAGTGAATTCGTTTTTAGCAGTATTGTGAATTATTGCAGGCCTGCCGTGAAGGAAATTAATAGTGCAATGAAAAATATGTGGGGGGGTGGACATTACAGAAATAAGGAGGTAGGGGGAGAGAGAGTGGCAGGGGAGGAGGAGTAACAGTTCCCCCCCTTTGGCAATCAATTGGTGAAGCAAATGATTGTCAACAAATGAGCGTGCTGTATTAGAAAGGAAAGGCAATGCAGGTGTGGGGACGAGCAAATGGCTACCTACCACGCGTGAGATACACCGAAGGGAGGCGACAAGGCAGGGAGCATGTAACGCAGAGAACTGCGGGAACAGAGGGGCACTGGGGAGGGAGGACCTAGCGGAGTCACAAAGCACAGCTGCTGCTTACACAAAGCACATGGATCCAAAAGCACATTTGACATAGAGCAGGGCAAATGAACAAAACATGAAATAGAGAGGATCAATAATCAACACAGTCAATAATTAACAAAACATAATGACGGAACAATAAATACTGATAAAATAAAGAGGTTGCATCCTTAATGAAAAAAGCAACGATCTAGATATGAAATCTCACTAATGCAAGACCAGAGATGTCACTACTGCCAGAGATGTTGAAAAAGGAAATGGCGCACGCAAGAGACCTGGATAGAACGTCAGAGTTTGTAAGCGAAACAATGTCCGATGTATAAAGGAAACAGCAGAAGCAAAAACTTGGTAAAGACTATCATGAACAAGAGACCCAGAAAGGAAGGGCACCGACAAGAGACCTAGAGATGAAATGTCAGGAAGAAAGAGAGACACAGTGTACGGTAATGTCAGCAGTGAGAGATAATGTAATCAGGACAAGAGGCACGGAGGCACGTAGGGTCGTAGAGAAGAAGAAGGAAAGGGAGAGTGACAGAGGCGGCGGAGGACTACAGGGTAAGTGGCAGGCGAAAGGCAGGGGCAGGGGGCATTGTGGTAATAATAGTAAGAGTAGGTGGGGAAAGAACAGGGGGGGGGCAGAGAAAAGAAGTGCCTGTGGATCGAGAGAGAGAAGAGGCGTGAAGTGGCAGTGGACGAAAGGAGGAAGGGAGAACAAGGAAGAGGAGAAAGAAGAAAAGTCTGGAAAAGTGTGTAGAGTTAGAGTTTAAGGAAGGGCGGGGGCTCGGGGGAGCTGTGGAGCGAAGGCAGCGCCACGGCGCCAGGGGAGGAAGTGGGCTGGCCACGGAGTGTATGAGGCACAAATAGCACAAAGCAGTTCCTCTTTCTGCGTGCGCGGAGGGCAGGCTGTCAGAGGCAGGCTGCAGGAGGGATATAGAAGTGGAACGGAGATGTACAGTAATACAGCCAGACCACGGGCAAAAAGATTGTGAGGAAAGTAAAGGGAAGGAGGAGCCCTCATGGGAATGGAAGGGCAGGACACAGGTCAGATGAGAAATGAAGGGGAGAGCGGTCAGCAAGGCGGGGGGGGAGGAAGAATCAGATGAAGAGTAAGAACATAGGATGATGAGTACAAAGGGCACAATATTCAATGCATGAAGAAGAAATACAATAGAAAGACAATATTGCAGGAAGTGTTCCAAAGGAAAGAAGAGAAACAGAGTATTCAGATGTGCAGGCAAGCAAAATGCAGTATTCAAAATGTGCTGGCAAGCACCACAGATGGAAAATAAGCATGTGTCAACAAGACCCAGAGGGAAAATAAGCATGTGTCAACAAGACCCCTAGTGGAGAAACTCCGAACCTGGATAAAACCAGGGAACACCCAGCACCCCAGACTCCAACTGGGAGAGGGGTCGCGAACCTACCCACAAAAGGGGGAGGGTGGGACTTGAACCCGATTCAGGACCCGCAAGGTCCGGAACACACCCAGCTCACAGACTTGAACTGTCGAGAGGGATCATGAACCTAGGGGTAGTTGACACCACAAAAAACCACACCACAAACCATTCCCTCCGGGCTTGAACCGGCAGGGAGAAGGGCCGGAAACGGACAAACCACAAGCCACAACTGCAACGGTGAAGAGCACCTGACAAGAAACTTTGCAAAATTTGACCACTGAGAGACACAGGGGGTTCTTGAATCGTGACCATAGACAATGCTTCGGGGGGGGGGTCGGAGTCCTAACCAGAGCTAGCCACAAGGGGACCGCACACAGCCAAGTAGCCAACACCACGGAAACTCAAGGGAAAAAAAGGAAAACGTTCCCTGACTCACCAATGGTATGCAATAGGCTGTGGCGGGACCCCCCAAGGCAGCTCGTGGAAGTTCACCAGATCCACCGCAGCATGGAGCAGGCACAATGACACGTTGGGCGCCAGCTGAGAAAGGGTAAATCTAACCCTTTCGGTCAGTGGTCACCACCTCGGGTGTGGACACAAATCACCAACACAGCATTCCACTGAGAGAGGAGGAATAAAGGGGTCAGATACCAGAATTTCAAGTTGGAGTGGCACTTTTTATTTTTAGTTCACAAGCAGAAAAATAAATGCATATCAGTTCAGGCTATAATGCAAATTCCTACAAGAGATCCAGAATTCGCCCTGTCTGGAGTAAATGCTAGATGACAAATGCTCAAAATATCGTAAGGCAAAACTGGAATAAAAATGTATTAAAAAGAACACAATCACAGATGATCAAAGATCCTATGCTACTGAGTACCTAGATATAGAACTCTAGTGCCTTAGGGCAAAATATCCAGGACAGATCTATTCACAGATTATACATTTCTATCAGGACCCTGAATTATGGGATCAAGGCAAAGAAGGCACAAGTAGAATTAGCTCGAAATAGAACATTTTGCTATTAAATTCAGTATCTGGTGGTATCTAAGAATGAGACCAGTCCCCTAATGACTAGAAGTCTATCATACAGGGAAGTAGCTATAAAGAGAGATGGCTAAAGGGTCAGGGATCTAGAGAGACAGAAGGGTTATCTGCCCTGGGAGATCCACAACCTGAGAGAGGCGTCGGTGTCCCAAGTTAGATATTCGGCTAGCCGGAGAACAGACCACGCTCAATGCCAGGCATCCGCAGGAGAGTTCTGCCTTGAAATCTAAGGGTTGGGTCTGATATACCTGAAATTGAGGAACCAAGGTTCTATGGTGACACACTGGCCTACGCCCATTCAGTGCAGGTGGTCTAACCACATGTGTTCTAGGACACCGGAAGGACATCTTTAAAGAACATTTTGTTACGTACATTTTAAAAGAGAACATTTTTGTACATTTCTGAAAAAAGAACATTTTGTTACGTACATTTCTAAAAGAGAACATTTTGTACATTTCTAAAAAAGAACATTTTGTTACGTACATTTCTAAGAACATCTGCACGTGTGAAACTTATGATAGATGCTGATTATTGCAAGAGGTTGCTGCTTTTACTTTGTGCAAGCTATGTTTCAAAATATTACTTTAGCAATGTTTTCAGGAAGCTGTACCAACGTGCACCAGTCTGTGTATGTGTGGGTGTTGGTCTTGAAGCTGGCTGTGAAACTAACTAATCTCTGAAGGCCTAATATCACCTCGTTTATTTCAATGCACAGTTCCTTAGGCCTAGGGGAGTTTAATGTGAGAGGCTGTTATCATAAGATGGTAGCCCCTGGACACGTTTTAGGCCTAAGCATGGTGGGCTCTTGGGCCTTTATTTATTTATGGTGCATGATGAGAGTTAGTCATATTAGCATATTTTCAGGTTTCTGTCACGCAGGGCCTACATCAGACCTTCATCTTACTAAGGCCGATAGAAATATCCTTTCTGGTGATTTAGATGGTAGAACGGGACCCTCCATCATAATTGACCACTTTGTGGGGCGCAACTCATTGCTTCTTTACTGCACTGCATTATGTTGTTGGATCTGTTGATGTGACTTTGCTTAAGACTTGCAGTTGATTCCTTTTGGGGCGGGTTGCCTCTATGCTTTGGTTTGGCAATGTCCGACTACCACTGTGGCTTTGACCACCCTGTCCACCTGACGGGTGAATGCCAGGTAGAACAATCCCCCTTTGGGATGATTCCCTTTTTCCTTTATATGGCTATTTCTCCCAGTTGGGGTCCCTGGGTGGGGTGGGAATGGATACTCAATCTAGTTGGGGGGGTTGGAGTGGGTGGTGGGCGGTCGGGGGATTCCCTTTTGGGGTTGATGCCTCCTACAAGGGGCTTGTTCTTCTAATTGTTTTCTCTTGTTTTTGGCATATTGTTCCGGTATGTAATTTTCAATATACTGTTCACCACGATACTCACTGTAGTCACTCGCACACCAACCCCTGTGCAATCCCTTACTCAATCTCTTCATAACGTCACATTCTGGACTTGGAACATCAGAGGCCTAAATGATCATTGCAAGGCACGCCTTATGCATGCGCACACTATCAGACATCAAGTGGACGTTAGTTTCCTCCAGGAGACTCACCTCCTTCCTACCACGGTTTCTAGGCTGCAATCATGATACTGGGGCAAATCTTACTCATCCTTCTATTCTAATTAATACCGCGGTGTGTCTCTCCTCTTCCGGAAAGGTCTTCCCTGGCATGACACTCACTCCATCTTTGACTCGGAGGGTAGATATGTTATCCTTGCCAGCACTCTTTCTATCAGCCCCTGATTCTAGTGGCACTCTATGGACCCAATTCGGATGAGCCTGACTTTTTCTCACACGTTTAGCAGCTCATCTCATCCCTGGGACCTCATTCCCTGCTCTGGGGCGGTCATTTTAACATAGCTCCTGTGCAAGCGTTCAACCACTCGGGAGTTCGCAGCCAACATCCTCAGGCCACTTCTCTTCTGCACATATCCGGCAATTCCCTGCTGGATGTATGATGACCCTGATAGGCGTGAGGGGACTTGCATTACTGGCTCGCAGGGCTCATGGTCTTGCATCGTAATTTGGATCACTACCCAAGACATGCCCTCCTAGGCTACATCAGTAGACCATATGGCTCACACTCTTTCTGATCATTCCCCTGTGCGACTGCTCTTGCGTCTCCGACCCACATTGCGCCGAATGTTCACGTGGTGATTGCCCCCAAATGCTCTCTGAGATGCCATTTTTCATGAGGAAATTCGCAGCGCCATCATTGACTACTTTGAGCACAATGTCGGCTTGGTGGAGTCTCCTTCAACCCTGTGGAAGGGCTTCAAGGTTGTTATTCATGGAGAGTGTATCCCAAGCAGTCTGGGGCGTTGAAGTCCATCCGAGGCACCCTTGAACACCTGGAGAACGAGATTAGAACCTTAGACCTTTTGCAGTCACAAGACCCACCCCTTCCACCCTTGCACTGATCAGAGCCCCAAAAAGATTTCCATGATGAGGGGGATAGGGAGATTGCATTTTTGGTCAGAGAGGCTTAAGCTCGCCGGTATGGCGATGGGGATCGTCCCAGGAAAACTATCGATAATCTCCTCAGGCAACCTCACACCTCCTCCTATATCACAGCTCTGCAGGATGGAACCTCTGGCTGAACAATTTCCCCTATGGAAGTCATCGCTAGAATCTCATCCCTTTACTCCCAGTTAAATACTGCCGTCGAGGGGGCCCGCGCGAGGTATGGACCAATATTTTGACACCATTGAACTCCTATGGCTCAGCAATAACTACCTGGACTACTTGGATGAATCATTTACTCAGGAGAAGATTTCTACATTCATCGAGGGGCTCCCGGGTGATAAGGCTCCCGGGTCAGATGGCCTCACCCCTGCCTATCCTGGTCCCGCAGTTCGCCACAATGTACAATGAATCTCTCAAATGCGGTTGTTTACTCCATCTCTCCACGAGGCCATGCTCACCCTTCTCCTGAAGCTGGATAAATCCCCTGAGAGCTGTGACTCATATTGCCCTCTGTCCCTTATAAACACAGATAATAAAATATATGCCGAACTGCTGGTCATCTGCCTTCTTCCACTCATGTCCCTAATTGCTCACCCGGATCAATCTGGTTTCATTTCGGGGTGCACCATATCTCACAATCTTCGGACCATCTTTTCAGTCCTCCACCAGAATAATCCCTCTCTCCCGGCTGACACTACCAAAGCGTTTGGCACTCTGGAGTGGCCTTTCCTCTTCTTCCTCCTCCCACGCTTGGGTTTCACTCCCCACTGCTTGCATAAGAATAAATGGGAAGGTCACTGACCCAATTTCCATCTTGAGAGGCACCAGGCAGGGGTGCGCCCTATCCCCAATGCTTTTTGTCATCGCCATGGAGCCTATGGCGGCCCGTCTATGCCAATACCACACCCTCCGAGGCATTGGTTTCTTGGCCCATGCCCTTGTCACTTACATGTATGCGGATAATGTCACGATCTACGATGGAGACCCTTAGGAAAATCTGATGCCCATGATGAGGGAGGTGGTGTGGTTTGGTTGCCTATCTGGAGTCCAAGTCAATTGGAGCAAGTCGATCCTCTTCCCCTTCACGGATGCCACACAGCCCTTCACCCCAGACTACCACTTTGTTGGGGCATTGTGTCCCCCAGGTACCTTGGCATTTGGCTGAGCACGGACGTGGATTAACTTTGGAAGTCAAATTTCAGCCGCGCAATGGACTGGCTGGAGACCAAGATTCACCTGTGGCAAAAACTCCTGTTATCGCTGGCTGGGCGCATTGCCATTGCTAAGATGGTGGTGCTCCCCACATTTTTGTACCTCTTTTTAAACATCCCCGCCCCTCTCGTATCACATTTTTTCCGTAACCTACGTTCCAACATTATAGCCCTAGTCTGGGCAGGGCGCCAACCTAGAATTGCTTACGATATCCTTACACTACCTTTGGTCCAGGACGATATGGGCACCCCAGATTTTAAGCTCTACGCACTATGCGCTCAAGCCAGCTTCCTTCACCTTTGGCTCCATCCCACACCTTTCCAGACCCATGTAGCGGTTGAGACAGACCTGGCTGCGCTGTGGCTTGGGATGGGCTGTGTAAATATTCAGGCTCTGAAACGCTATATACCCCATGACCCTTGCTAGCATTTCAGCATTTCCCCCATTGCAAACAGCAGGCATAGCCAGCCACGCAGCCCATCTGGGACTAGATACTATAGCAAATGTTTATCCTGACAATACATTTTTCACTCTTGGAGAACATGCTGCGCCAATGGATACGTTATTGTACTATCAGATTAGAGCGACTTGCAGAGCAGACAACCCCGCGTTCCCCACAAGCCAATGCCGCCCTTGAATTGTACTCTTTCCTCTGTTACGACTTGCCCAAGATCGCTGAAAGATGTTAGAGGGCTGGTCCGGCCATTTCATCAGGTTACGGCGGAAATGTGGTCTGATGCTCTCCGCCGTCATCCCTGTCAGCTAACTGGTAATCTGGAGGAAAATCTAGACTTGGTCCAGAAGTGGCTGATAGCCAGATTTGAGGAGTTAGCCCCTGGTAAGCTAGCTAAGTCTGTGGGTAGACATGTTTCGGCCCCTTGGTTTACTCCCTCTCTTGGTAAGATGTGCCAAGACTGTAAAAAAGCTGAAAGAGTGTGGCGGCGCAAGTATGATCCTGATGATAAATCAAAATATCGGGATGCTATTAGGCTCTATCATAAATATATTTTGGGTGGAAAAAAAGTATACTTGGAGCGCAGAATCGATGAGGCAGAAAATATGAGCAAAGAAATTTTTAGGATAGTAAAGGAGTTTACCTCCCCTTCCTTGAGCTCGCCCTCCATTCTCACACCGCAGCTTTGGGGATTTTTTCATAAATAAAATTAAATCCATTCAGGACTCATTCCCTGATGCTGGCCTTATTTCAGCTGCTAGCCAACTGTCCACTTTACTCTTTTCACTGGAAGAGAAAGGTCCTTTTCTCTCCTTTTCTCTCCGTTTTTCCTCCTATGCCCTCCTATGACCTCTGCTACTTCTCTTGACCTTCTGTCTCGGCTTAAATCGGGCTCGCCACTTGATCCTTGTCCAGTGAAATGCCTGGGGAGAGTAGCGCCTGCAGTTGACATCCTGCTCAATCCGCTGCTCAATTCCTCCCTGATCACGGGAGAGGTACCTCTGGCTTGGAAACATGCTTTGATCTTGCCGCTGCTCAAAAAGCCCACCTTGGATCCCCTTATTCACGCCAACTATAGGCCGATCCCCCTCCTCCCTGCTCTGGCAAAGGTGATTGAGAAACATGTGCAGCTCTCTATTTCCAACTTTATTGAGAGCAATAACATCCTACATGATTCTCAATCAGGTTTCCGTGCTAATTTTAGCACGGAGACAGCCCTCCTTGAGATCACCGATGCCATCAGAGAGACCCTTGATTTCGGGGGTAAGGCTATTTTGGTGGTTTTGTACCTGTCGGCGGCTTTCGACACCGTCCCCCACGACGGTCTCCTTTTAAGACTCTGAGAGATCGGTTTTCGTGGGACTGTGTGGAACAGGTTTAAGTCATTTCTGACCGGCTGCCGACAAGTGGTCTGGGCACCTCCGTTTTCCGCCGAAATGCCGCCGCTGGAGGTGGGGGTTCCTCAGGGGTCCATCCTGAGCCCCACCCTTTTTAATATCTATATGGCCCCTCTGGCGGCGGTGGCGGAATCCTTTGGCGCTGTGAGACCGAATGGTGATATGTGCGCTTTACAAATAAAATACATTTGGTGCCCGGATCATATCTTATGCTGATGACACCCAGCTCCTTTTTACGTGTAATAAGGGTGAGGTCTTCGATGGTAGTCGGATCAAAGAATGTCTGGGCGCTGTTTTTGACTGGTTTCGGCGGAACAGTCTGAAATGCAACTCCGATAAATCGGAGCTGCTTTTCTTCGGATGTCCGCCTGTTCCCAGCTGGAAGATGTGGTAGCCTCTGGACATGTTTCCTCCTCTGCAAAAGCCAAAAATCTTGGTGTTTTGTGCGATGATGGCCTTTCTTTCAGACCCCAGATCATTGGGTTGTCCGGGAAATGCTTTGGCATTTTGAAAATGCTACGGAAGTTTCTTCCGTTGTTGTCTCTGCAACATAAAAAAATATTTGTTCAGTCTTTGATAGGCTCGCGTTTGGATTACGCGAATGCCCTTTACCTCGGGCTACCCAAATACCTTCTGGCACGCCTGCAAATTGTGCAGAATTCTGCGGCAAGAGCCATTTTTGGTCTTCCGCGTAGGGCAAAAGCCTTGGATCTGCTCAAGAGACTGCACTGGCTTCCTATCTCTAAGAGAATTGCTTTCAAGGTTCTTACCCTTGCTTTTAAGGCTCTTCATTCGATTGGCCCTAAATACATTGGGAAGCGCATGGCCTTTTACGCGCCGAGGAGGACTTTACGGTCGGCCGTGTTGGCCAAAGCAGTTGTTCCCCCTATTAGACGTGCTCGGATTGGAGGTCGCTCCTTTCGATACTTGGCACCTCGATGCTGGAATGAGCTTCCTGTTTCCCTAAGGAAAGCCAACAGTCTGCTCTCCTTTGGAAAGGAGTTGAAGACCTGGCTATTTTCCCTATGATATTCCTTGGGCCCTC
Source organism: Lissotriton helveticus (assembly GCF_964261635.1). Taxonomy (NCBI): domain Eukaryota; kingdom Metazoa; phylum Chordata; class Amphibia; order Caudata; family Salamandridae; genus Lissotriton; species Lissotriton helveticus. Next base: position 1,330,803,944 of record NC_136068.1, on the reverse strand, counting down.
TGTGAGTTGCTGTGTTGTGTACCTTTCTGCAGTTCTCTTTGCCAAAGCGCCGGGACACTCTTTGGAGTAGCTGTGCGCTATAAAAGAGACCACATAACATAACATAACATAACATAACATAACATAACATAACATAACATAACATAACATAACAATTGATCCATTCCTCTAGCTCCCCACGGAAGCTGGTCACTAGACTGTATGCTTTCACGCTGGCTGCCTCTTCCACTAGAAATGAGCGTGCCCGCAATGCGTGGAGTGTGGACTTAAACAGGGACCTTCCTCAGGACCACTGGCTCTACTGCTGCAACCAGACCAAACGCCTTTTCCCCAATTATAGCCAGCAACCCATTCTCTTTAAGTATTTGCACAGGCTCTACCGCACCCCTGTGTCGCTACATAAAATGGGCATACTTGACAATGACAGACGCGCAAGCTGCTCGGCTCCCGGCGCAGAATTTGCCCACTTGGCCTGGTTGTGCGCCAGGGTTTCCACCTTCTGGCTGGGGGTTTGTGCAGCTATTAGCAACATCACGCTTAAACACATCACCCCCGATCCTCTGCTGTGCCTCCTAGGTTATGTCAAATATATAGCAGACGCCAACTGCAAACTCACTGCGATGCTTCTAGTGCTTGCTAAGCGTAGGGTGTCCATCCAAACCTGTGCCCACTGTTAGGAGCTGTTTGGATGATGCAGCCCACTGCCAGACTCTTCTAGGTGAATTTTGGGACTTGATGCCTGCAGTTGGCAGACCCCCAGACATATGGGCCCCTCTCACCTCATATCTGCAACGACTGGCCACCCCTGGTGACCCAATAACAGACTCCCTCATCACTGGCACACCAAATGCCGGAGACAGTGCCACAGGTACTGCCCCCTCATTGGGCCGGCCTATCTGCGCTCCCCCTAATGTGCCTTAATTGCCAGCCAATGAAGCCATGATGTGTAATTTGTTCCTTTTGTTTGTCATCCTTTTCATATGTGAAATGTAAATGTAAGTGTAAATGTGACTGCACTACTGCTGCACTGACAACCTGTAATGTGTTGTGATTTCCTTTTTTTTTTAAAAAAAAGGAACCAATGCCTCATCTCCCCTGCCAGTAAGGGACTCATGCATCACCTTCCTTGCCTAGCAGTAAGGAACCGATGCATCACCTCCCCTGCTAGTAAGAAACTGATGCATCACCTTCCCTATGTAGTAAGGAACCAAGGTATCGCTTTAATTTTGCGGCACCTCACCTCTCCTGCACTGTTAGACATGGCATCCTTTGTTGTGGTCTCACCTAACCTTTCTGGCTGCCGACCTCCTAGGACTTTGAGAGTGCTTGGCACTGCCATTCAGTACCAAAGCTCTGTGCACATCATATACATGATTGGCTGATACAAGTTAGCTGTAAGTCCCTTTTCAAGGGGCAAGACTTATATCCAGGGCATGTATCTTCAATGCTCCTCCGTTGGCCTGCAGCACTGGTTGTGTGTCCACAGAGGTAGCTCATTGATTATGCTACAGGTTTGCTCTGTTGAGTGGGGGCTGTGTGCACAAGTTACTGTTACTCAGTTTGGCATTTAAAAAGCTATGTGTCAAGGTTTTGTGTGACTCTTGCTGGTGACAGACTGCGGTTTTTGGAGGAGGTAGGGTATAGATGTGTGTGCGCTACATACAAGGGTCTTGAATGGCACGGGCTAGTGTGTTCAGTATGACAGGGGAAGCTTCTAACATTGCGGGAAGGAATGTAGGGAAAGGGTAATGAGCAGTATTTCCTAAGGGCAGAGTAGTAGCAGTATTACGTTTGATATTGATGAGTTCGTAATGGCGAATCCTCTCAAGTAGTGGGAGCGGATCCGACATTTTGTTTGTGGAAATGTCACTTTTGGAAAAGTGGGCATTTTGACAGTCATGGCTCTGAGTGCATATTGGCCTGTCTCCAATGTGCATCTGGGTGCTATGGGAACAGCTACATCCATGTGTTCCTGTTTGAAGACCATAAACTAAGGGTTCAAGTAAAACTGTGGACCTCTGACTCTGAGGGGCTTATCTGGGATGGTTACATTGGGGTTGAATTGGCACCTGCATTCCTCGGGCAGGGACTTGGCCCCCCTAAAGGCAGTGATTTAACCTCAAAGGGTAGGATGGCAGACAGGGTAAAATTTAGAGAGGGCCTGTGTATTTCAAAGGTGGCCCCTTCAACCGACTGACTCTTCACAGGACATTGTGGGTATAATTACTGGAACTTTGGCCTCAGCAGCCAGAGATGCTTTTGAATTTGGAACCATACTACACTGGTTTGACATGGTACATTGACACAAGGGGCCCTGAGGGCAGGAGGGACTGCAACTGGACTATCCCCAAACTTGTCCACAAAGCACCGAAACACACAATTTGCTGTTTCTTGCGGACTCCTCAATAAGAAAGTCAATACATTAGCCGGTAATTTTCATAATCTTACATTTATTTGCATCGAAATTCTGTTTATAGTAGGAGCAATTTTCACCATGGTGGCAGCTGACACATGTTTCATCCACAGGATGTTTTCAAGGCTAGAGCAATGTACGACTACCAATGTTGTAGACTTCCATATAAGAGAAATCTGCCACTCATAGTAGGTCCTTCTAAAATGAAATCAGTTTATGATAGTCGCTGAGCAATAGTATGAATCCTCAACAACATATTGATGGCCATCCTGGCCCATTTAAGAACCCGAACCAGTAATGCCCCAAAGATACTGACCAGTAATCGTCAAGCAGGAGGAAATGTAAAAGGATTACAGCCAAACACAACAATTGTTTCCACATGGGACGAAGGTATGCCCAGCATAGGCATAGGCCCAAATACGCCAAAACCATAAGCCTCAACAGCCAGCAACGCTTTTGGATTTGGAATCATGCTACGCTGGTTCAACACTGGGACACCAACAGAAGGGGTCCTTAGGGCAGGAGGGACTGCAGTTGAACCTGGGGCTTGTCTTGCTCTAGGAAGGGGATTATCATTTAGTGAATTTTGCCTTGATTTTGCTGGTCTGCAGTTAAGTACCACCTGTCTTGGCCCGGGTCCTCTCGGGTACTCTCCAAGGGCCGGTTAGCTTACCTCCTGTCTACAAGAGCCAAGCAACACAAAGAATCTAATTGTTTCCACAAAATCGTAAGACAGCACTGAGTGCGTCATATAAGGGTGGACGTGATTGTTGGTTGGGACAATGCCTCTTCTGATGTTCATCATCATCAAGCTGTGCAGAGCAGTGTGTTTGTAAAGATTAGCAAGCAGCTACCTGAGGTGCCACGGTGTGAGGAGTTCAAGGAGTACAGGGAGTACAGGGGAAGCTTGAAGATTCTGAGTAACCCGTGCTTTCAACCAAGGGGACCTGTGCTACCTTGTTCTCCAGAGCATGTGGTGTCTGAGGGGTGTTGGAGGAAAGTGAGCCGGGAGCTGAGACTGTCTTCAACCTCCAGACTGGGAGGATGACAGTGCCTGACATCGCAGCTTCTGTCCGAGGTCGTTGGCTCCCTCTCTCTGGACCCACACCCTAAGTTACTTTGTTGTGGAGGACATCGTGATAAAGCCTGATGGGGTTTTGTGTGCTTTGTGGGCACCTGTAGCTGACTGTCGGGGGATATGGCTATTTGCACCTCCGCCTGAGGGTAAACATTTCTCCAAACTTGGAAGCATGCCAGCTTCCTGGGTCACAACCTTTGTCTAAGGGGAGATCATGTAGGTGTCATCGGGTGCCTGGAGGTCTATTACAAATGGATGAAACCAAGTAGCTGTTTCTTTCCATGTTAGGCTGTTCCAACTGTTTAGTCAATGGGGCGCCAGTAGGGACAACGTGTATCAGGTAAAGGGTAAGCACAGGCTATTGGACATGTGTATAGTACTCATCCTACCTAGATGGGTTGATTCTGACTGTCTTCAATACGTCCCTGTCAGCCATAACCTCTGGGTCTAACACGAGCCTTGCACTGTCCTTGATTGTTGATGTATCTAAGATACTTTGTAATTAAATCAAGGCATCCATTGATTTCTACAGACCAAACTTCCTTAATCTTTGAAAAGTGATATTTTGACTTGTGTATTTTGGATTTGTGTCATTTTGGTCTTATTTTTTCCAGTTAAATATTGGCTAATCTCTAAGCTGTTGTGCATTCATTTTGTAGTGTTTTCACTGTGTTAGTGTTTGTGTAGGAGTACAAATGCTTTACGCATTGCTTCAGAGATTAGTCTGACTGCTCATGCCAAACTATCAAGGGGGTAAGCAGGATTTTTTTTAGGTGTGTGACTCCCTTACCCTGACTAGAACGAGGGTCCCTACTTAGACAAGGTGCAAACCACTGCCAGATAGAGACTTCATTTCTACCAAAGTGTTAGGCAGTTCCTTCCCATCCACTGTGCAACAGATTATAGGCAGTTTAAGTGGAGATGGACCTTTACCTGAAACTGGAGACAGGGTAACAACAATCTGAGTATTGTGGGCACATGAAACCATGCAGAAACCAAAGGCTTTGAAAATATCTGCAAAGGGATGGACATAGACATTAAAAAGCAAAGAGCTCAACAAGTAGCCCTCCACAACACCAAAGACAATTAGTCGAGAATTGGAGGTGAAAGGTTTGAAGGAGGCATGAAACAAGAGCCCTTCCAGAAAGGAGGGAAACCATTGCGAGTCCCTACCAGTGATCCTAACCTCTTCAAGTTCACTGGGCGGGTGGTTGCTTTATGTTCTTCGATTACCTGAAGGGGTGCTAACTGCTATGGCATAGATGGAACGCCAATTGTGAGGAGTGTAAGAGGCTGTGACATTCAAGGGGCTCTGACAGCTGTTTGTTGACACGTTTTTGAGAATTTTCACCTGAAGTGGTAGGAGAGAAATGGGACTGTAATTCTCCAGTTTGGAGACCTCTAAAGTGTGTTTTTTACACAGGACTATTGCCGTGGCATGTTTCCTGACCTGGGGGACTTTAGCAATCATGCTGGAAATGTTGAGGAGCTGAAGAAGGGAAGAAAGAGAGGAGGGTCAGTCTTTTTATGTATTCAGGGGGGTACAGGATCTGAAGGGATCCAGAAATAATTGACTTAAAGAGTGTAGCATACCAGTCCTTGTCAATAAGAGTAATGGTGGACAGAGTGGGTGTACTACTAAGGATGTTTAAGCAATGGAAGTGAATTGCAAGGAATCACCCAGGAATGAAGTGTAAATATCAGCTATTTTCTTAAAGAAAATATCCACTAACTCATTGTAATTGTACTAAGAAGTAGGAGATGCAGCCCCTGATGTGCTAGATCCAGCAAGGGCTACACAATTTGAAAAATTAATAAGAAGGGTTGAAATTACCCTTTGAAGGATACTTAAGTTTTAATTCTATTGTAAAGAAGTGAATCCAATCTGGTATAACTATTTCAGTCCTTTATTTACACCACCCCTCCTTCCTGTCAACTGAGTGGCACACGGTGACAGTTGGGATTCTTCAGGGGACAGCACATTACATCATACGGGGAAGGGAACAACCAGCATGTAAGGGGGGAAACAGGATGAGGAAACCACTTAAGATACATAGGATAAAACACATCTCCTTATTAAAGGAATGAAACCAAGGAAGGTTTAGTCCACATGCAGTAAGCAGGAATAGGCTGATAATTTACAACAATATACAATAAGTCCTTAGTAATCATGTGGATTCAGCATGCAGAAATGGAAAAGAGGATATGGGAAGGAAGAATATAAATCAACACTCAACCCATCACAAAATCCTTACGCCACATAGGCACACAAAGCATTCTCCTCAACTGCTTCCCAGTGTCTACCCTGTTGTGTGTCGCCACGAGAATTTAGATTGGTAGTAAAGGGCAGCAGCTGGTGGCACAACTAGCATTCTTTTCTACTCCCCATGTTTGCCCATTTTCTAAAGTGATGACATTCCTACCTACACTTTAGATTTTAAAAGGGTGAGAAAACTTGCTACCTCTCTTGCCTGCCCACATTGACTGTAGTATTCCCTGTACCCCAAGAGGCTGACATTTTCGTTCTGGGTTTTCTTCCCTGCAATGATGCGAATGGTGATACACCCATGACACTATTTGTAATGGTACTATAACCCCAAATTGTTTCCTGTATAGCTTGGGTTGTAGGAATACACATTTTCTCTGCCATCTGTAAGCAATCTTTCAAAAAACGATTAACAAGTTCAACCAACCCATTCACTCTTGAGGAGTACAGTGCCATTTCGAGGTGTTTATGGACATTTCATTTAAAAACACTTGCATCTGCTGAGACGTGAAGTACAACCCAATGTCTGTAATGAGGTCCGTCAGTATGCCTTCATCAGAAAACTTACTTCTCAAGAGATTTTTCAAAGTGTGTGTGGTGATTTTGTGGACACATTTGGTAACTATCCAATGTGTGTGACAATCAACCAAAACCAATATAAAGTTTTCTATTAGAAATAAGGTTTTGTGGGCCAATAATATCCAGTATTAGTTTTGTCTAAGGTTAACATAGGGCCTCAACTGGTGACAAGGGAGGTACATTGGTTTTGAGAGTTTTGTCATTGTTGGCACAGCCAACACAACTATTCACCATATTCTCAACCAGTGCCCATATTGGGCCACCACTAGTCAGACCTAACTTTATTCTTTGTGAGACTACACCCAAGATAGCTCTCGTGAGCAAGATCAATATTCTTCTTTCTCATTCCCCACTGTTGTTTCTCCTTGACTGATAAATTATTTAGAATCACTCAGTTCTGATCTTAGTTCCCAATACTTTACAATGGTGTTGGGCAATTTATTTTTATCCGTGTGCTAACCTTGGTGAATGTACATGGTCAAAGTGATCATTTCATCATCCTCATTAATGTTATGTTCCCACTCATTGGAATTTATACTGGATGTTTTTATATCCAGCACAACATCCTCAGATATTTCTTCTTGGTTCCCTATGTCAATGTTAAGGGGATTGTGTGAAAGGTAATCTCCAAAAACATTTTGTGAACCTGGAACATACATCATTTTAAAGTTATAACTTCCCAGTCCTAGTACCCACCAAGAGATTCTAGGTGTTATCCTCTCCGACCCCTTGGTGGTGAATGCAATAATCAAGAGTTTGTGGTCTGTTCTAATGCTAAATGGTATACCCCATAAGACACATTTTAAATGCTTGACCACCCAGTAGCTATTCCATAGCTTCCCTCCCTACGACAGATTATCTGGTCTCTGCTTCTTTTAGTGAGCTGGAAGCAAAAAAAGCCACAAGTTGTTTGATGCCATCAACCTTTTGAGTAAGGGTCGCATCTATTCCTTCGTTGCTGGCACCAGTGGTAATTTGTGTGGGCCTATTGGGATAACATTTCGTTCAGAGGGGAGCTTTTGTAATGGCAGATTAAATGCAGTCAAATGCTTTTTGACAGTTTTCCCTCCACAAAAACGGAACCTTAACCTTAAGGAAGCTGGGTAAGGGCTCTACAATTGAAGTACAATTGTGGACAAATTTTGAATTAAACCCAGATAACCCTAGGAATGATTGGAGTGCTCTTTTATTGAACGCCGCTGGAGCCTTATTAATAGCCTCTACTAAGTCTTGTTTAGGTGTAATTCCTTCGTGGGAAATGGTGTGCCTTACGTATTCTACGGCTCTCACTCCAATGTGACACGTTTCATTTTTAATTGTTAGGCCAGCATCTCTAGGTCTATTTAGAACCTTCCTGAGAGCAATGTCATGGTTTCTCTCATCGGTGCCATAGATCAGAATATTAACTTGAAAGCACATGGTGTGCTGGACCCCTCACAGTAAATGTTGCATGATTCTTTGACACGTAGCCACCGCTGACGCAAGGCCAAAGGGCATGAATTTGTTTTGAAAGGGTCCGAAGGGCGTGATGAAGGATGTTAGATGTCTTGATCAGAGATCTAACTCTATCTAATGGTATGTGGCAGAGAGATCTAGGAAATTAAAGAAGGAAGCATCCTTAATCAAAGGGCAAAAAATACTGATTTGCCCTTTAGTAGACTTGAGGGCTATTACTATTGGGCCCAGCCATTCTGAACTTTCTATTTGCTCAATTACATCCTGACTCTGTAATTTATCTAATTCTTCCTTGCGTGGTGTATGCATCAATAGAGGTGTAGGTCTCACTTTATGTACCAAAGTCCTAGCTTTGGATTTTAGACAAATGTGATGTTGGTACTCTCCTAGTAACCCTCATGTATCCGAAAAATTCACTGCACACTTTTTCTCCACATTCCGTAGGGTTTACAGGCAGAACTGGCTCTAATCTGTTTGGGTCCTGCTACGTACCCAATTCTTTCTGATGCTTCCACGCAAGCAAATTTGACCCTTTATCTGTTACGCACACTTTTCTTACTGAACTTCTGCCCTTGAAACAAATATGTATCATTTTCATTCCTATCAATGGAATCTAATCTCCATTGTAACCTCCTGGTTTGATATCTGGTGTTAGGACTAAGTTGTGGTCTATTTTGCTGGAGATGGGGATTGATGAAGCATTGGTCACCTTTATGGCTTCCCTGCACCAAGAATTCTTCTCAAGTGTACGTGTGACGAACGAGGGTCGTTTAGATCATTAAGGGGGGTGCGGCAGGGCTGCATTTTAGCCCCCCTGCTCTTTACCATCTATATCAATGGCCTGGGCGCACACCTAGGAGGGCAGGAAGCCGACGTCCCGCATGTAGGAGCCATAAAGATCCCGGCGCTCCTATATGCGGATGACGCCGTGCTGATTGCCCGCACGGGAGTTGGTCTCCAGCGCCTACTGAATGCCTTTGGTTCGTTTATGGAGCAACTAGATCCTAAAATAAACGTAGCCAAGTCACATACTATGGTGGTGGGTCTAGAGTGTCGCAGGAAGAGAAACAAAAAATTCCCATGCAGGGGGGACATGGTCTCTAGGGTATCCACATTTCCTTATTTAGGTGTACTGTTCGATCAGAAAGGGTCCTGGGGCCCGCAGGTTAGAGCTAAGAGGTTGTCTGTTATCAGATCATCATCAGCACTTCTAAGCTATGCTGGAAGGCTAGGGGCCAGGCCTATGGAAGCTATACTAAAAATCTATAATAGCAAATCTGTGGCTATTGCATTATATGGTTCCGCATTGTGGGGATATGCAAATGTGGAACCAATCCAGAGAGCGGAGAATGGATTCATCAGAACCCTACTCTCTGTACCCCAGTCGACCCCAACGTATTCTATTCACAAAGAAGTTGGTTTACAGTTTCTTTCTGATAAGTTGAGTATGGCCCCCTTGATTCTTTGGTTAAAAATATGGAGGAATGAAGAACTCCCATTAAATCACAAGATTATGTCCGATGTCCTGTCCCTTGATAAATCCAACAAGATACCTTGGCTGGCCTATTTGGCCAGGGCTTTTTTGGACCTAGGCCGCCCGGAGCTTTTTACCTCCCCAGAGAATATTAGGATTCAAGATCTCGCTTTTGTAAAAAAGTCTTTCATGGGAAGGAGGGAAGCCTGCCGCGAAGAACGTGAACTAGTAAAGCCGGCAGTGAGGGATCATTGTTTGTTGGTCAGCTCGCCATCACTCGCACCTTATCTTGGTTTTGTTACAATCCCCTTCCACAGGTTTCTTTTAACCAAATTTAGATTTAATTTGCTGCATTTTTACTTAGGTTCTTTTAACAATTGGCAGAAGCCAGAACTAGCCCCGCCCTGTAGCTGTGACCCGTTTTCAGTGCAAGATACAATGCATTTTGTCATGTTTTGTGTGTTGTACTTAGAGCCAAGGAAAATTTTTTTGTTGCCTATCCTTAAAGAAGCCGGCTTTACCCAGGTAAGACCGGCTTTGCTCTTCTTACAATTACTGCCTAATCCCCACATTACTTTCTGCATTGCTAAATTTCTGGTAGCCGCCTCAAGGGCGAAAGCTGTCTGTCAAGATTAGTTATCTATGTCAAACAATTCTTTTTAACTGTCTATCACAATTTTAAAACTTGTTGTTAATATTCAATATTATGTGTATTATGGAAAAATTTTGTATGAAATGTATTTTATCCTTTTTCTCTTTGTATGGTTTTTAAATAAGCCGAATAAAGATATTTTGACTGACTGACTGATATCTGGTGTTTCTAGTTCTTCGCCTCTACCAGGAAACATACTCTCAAAAGATTTCTTGTCTAGGAAGGTATAGGGAGAGCAGGAATCTACAAACACAGTAATGGGTTAATTTTCTAAGGTTATTTCACATGACGGAAATTGTACGTCTTCTCCCTCTTTTACTCGAATTACAAACTTCTTTTCTTCCTGATTATCTGGTTTTACCATGTGCATACTCTCGCAAAATGTACTTTCTTTCCGTACATTCTACATGTTGAACTACGTGTTTGACACTGCCTGTTGTTTGCCAAGTGCCCCACACTCCAACAATGGTAACATTTCAATCTTTGATTTGAGGCATTTGCCTTTAGGGTTTCTTCCATCTTGTCTCTTGAAGTATTTCTATTTCCTGCTTTTTTATCATGTCAACATCATTAGTATGGGGGTGAGTCTCAGAACTAAACTTAATTTCTTTCATGCACTCACCCATATGTTCGATTTCTACGGTTATGTCAATTTCTTGTTTCAGGTCAGGGTTTTTGGTTATATTTTTTTTTGCACCCTGGAATTGTTGGTGAATGTCACTAATTGATCTCCGGTTAGTGAGTCTGTTAAAACACCAAAATCACATGTATTGATTAATCCCTTCAGTGCTGAAATGTATGATTGTACCTTCTCTGCCTTGGGCTCTTGTGAAAAATTAATGCCTTTCCAACACTACGTTGATTATTTTCCAAAGTGGTCCTGAAGTTTATTAAACTTAGTTTGATATACATCCATATTGGTGTCTCATTCATTGTCACTGTACTCATCCTCTTGCTGGCACAAGCTGTCATACATTTTCCTTCCTTCTCTTCCCAAGTTATGTAATAGAACATTTTGTTTTATCATCGGAGAGAATTTCTCCCATCCTGTAGCTACCAAATAGGATTCAAAAAGACGTGTCCACTGTTTCCTATGGAGAGTATGTTCCCCTTCCTCATTGAAGAATGGTAGGGTTTGTGTCAAGTTGTCCGCTGTCATTTTAGTATGAGGAAATGTGTACCAGGCCCTTATTTGATATGTATTTTTAGGATGGACAGTTATTTGAAAGAGGAATATAACTTTCAGTAAAATATTAAAATAAAAGAAAATTACTACATCACACAGAAGAGGTATATACCTAAACTGAGGCTAGTTTACTTCCATACATATGATTTTGACAGTTTGCCTTAATTGTTTCATTTGAAAAGTCCCCAAAAGAAATTACATGCTAGTGTTTCAAGGGTTTTCTTGAGGTGTGGTTTAATGAGGCTCCTCCCACTGAACCAAAGGAGACAGTAAGCAGTCCTGCAGAGGTACAAGCTGTGCTTGTCAGCACAACGAACTTGTTTCAGCTAGGAGATTGAGCTGTCAGTGTGAAGAGTTATATTATGGGTCTGGGTAATTAGGCAATGTGCCTGTCAGCGTGAAAAGGCTGGTGAAGTGGTGAAAAAATGTGAGACACTCCTCAGGCGTGTCGCAAAACACTATGATCGTGAGTGAAGGCTTCAGAAAAATGTGCCTTTCAAGACGTTCCAAAGAGTAAATTCCTATTTAGAGGAACTACTGCTTAATGCTAACGATTCCCTAAGCGTTGTAACGTTATAGGAAACGTAAGGAAGGAACGCCTCAGTAAATTGTTATTGCTGCCACCAACAGCTGAGAGACTTCAGTAAGGGCTGCAGAGCAATCACATGTCTTCTTCCTGGATAAAGGGCACTCTACAATCCATTGAGTGCTTTCACTCTGAGTTAATTCTGGCCTTCTATTGTGATAATTACAACCTTCCGCTGTAGACTGTAGTAGCTGCCTGAGGGATATCAGAAAACTGTACACACGTGGTAAACAGGAACCCACAGCATTCCACTGTCTCACTAGCAAACGAAAAACAAACGTGAAGTGCGCCTTCAGGTTTCAGGCATCAGCGTGCACAGCCACCCCCCCCTTCCCCCCCCCCCCCCCCCCCCCGCTTAGAGGTGTTCGTTCCCATACCTTGGTTTAGGCAATCGGTCTCGTGATCACCGCAATGACAAGGTGGACGAGGTAAGTGGGGGCCTAAAGAGAATTAACGCCTCTGTACTTGCTGCGCTCTATTTGAAATAAAGTCTATGAATAGGTGATATATTGCGCTGGGCTAATATTAGAAGTAACGTCTCTATACTTGCCGCACTTCTTTCTTGAAGTAAGGTGTCTTTGCTTGCCTCAAGGTTGTATTCAAGAAAAGATCCCCTTTAGACAGGCTTGCTACAACCAGGCAAAGACACACATCACAACCAATTTGTCACCAGAACATAACACAACCATTATCAAAGGCCAAGTGATTATAAATATAGAAATTATTTTATTAACAATAACCACACATATGGTCAAGAACAATAGATCATCATACAATGTTAAACAAGTTAAAAACATACAGGCAACTATTAAACAAAGTTAGTTGGAGGGAGAATCTGCAAAAAAGATAGTTTCTAATCATTAAAAAGGTACATACATTAGATCAAGATAATTTGTTCCATATATAATAGTTGTGCAGAGAACTTGAGCAATAGAAGTAACAAATGTCACCACAATCTCCAGTATGCCTTTACACAAATTGCGGCAACAATAGATGTGTTTATATCCTGGTGATTCATCCAACAAGATATTTACCCATGCACACAGAGACATGTACTACTTTCATTCAGTATCCCTACTCATAGAGATATTACAATAGAATAGAATACAGGAAGAGGGGAAAAAAATGTTTTCTCCATCCAACCTGAATCAAGGGTACTACTATTTATATTCTTGTTATTAGAAAGCCTACATATATACACATTTAGGTATATGTGAACTCATATATATCTAAACATACTAAGGGGCATATTATCAAGAACAGGCGATAAAATTGTCGCCGTTTTATTGGCAGGAAACTGACGCTAAAGCGGCGATAATGGGCTTGATAATATGTCCTTGTGAATTCTCATAGCAGCCCAGGTTCCGGCACTAAAATTACGCTGGAACAATGCCATTGTGGAGCTAAAACAGATGACTGGTCAGGGGTCTAGCTGGGTTGTTGTTACTGTTTGGAAGTGGGATGAGTCTTGCAGGTTGTAGTTAATCAAAAGTTACCTAAATGCCTGGCATAGTCAGGCATTTAGGTAACTTTTGATTAACTACAACCTGCAAGACTCATTCCACTTCCAAACAGTAACAACAACCCAGCTAGACCCCTCACCAGTCATATGTTTTAGCTCCACAATGGCATTTTTCCAGCATAATTTTAGTGCCTTATGCCCTTTAGCGTAATATGCAATTGTTATACGATAAAGCAAACACAAGGAGATGATGGACGGAGTGCTGAAACTTTTCAGACACTAACCCCCAGTCATAGATCTGGTTCGAATCCACCATCATTATTTAGCTCACTTCGCCACCCCAGTTCAGACACAGCTATATGCAAATCAGTCTTGGCCCTGTGCCTCATGGGAACAGGTCAGCCCGAACTGACAAGCCATGTCTTCCCTGAACCGGAAACAAGCATCTTGGGACTGGTTTCGGTGTAACACCCCTCATCAGTCAGGCTAGCTTGAATACAGTGGCAAAGTGAGCAAGTGACCCACATCTGGGCATACCCTGCCAACTTAGGGCGAACAAAGCAAACACTAAGAGATGATGCACAGGGTGCTGAAACTTTTCAGACACTCACCCCCAGTCACAGATATGGGTTGAATCTATCATCGTTCTTTATCTCAGTCATTGTTCTTCGAGAACAGTCCAGCATGAACTGCCAAGCCATGTCTTTCCTGGATCAGAAACAAGCATCCTTTGACTGGTGTTGGGGTAACAAACCTCACCAGCCATGCTAGCTTGAATCCAACGGCAATGTGAGGAAGGGATCCATGTCTGGATATTCACTGCCAATTTAGGACAAACAAAGTGAACACAAGGAGATGATGGAAGGAGTGCCGAAACTTTTCAGTTACTCACCCCTAGTCGCAAATCTGTGTTGAATCATTCATTGTTCTTCAGCTCACTTTGCCACCCCAGTTCAGACACATCTATATGCAAATCATTCTTGGCCCTGTGCCACATGGGCACATTTCAGCCCAAACTGCCAAGCCATGTCATCCCTGGACCAGAATCAAGCATCCTGGGACCAGTTTTGGGGTAACACCGCTCATCAGTAAGGCTAGACTGAATGCAGTGGCAAATTGAGATGCGTTGCTGAGTGGGAGACAGAAAAGCACAGGTTTTTAGTCTCCCTTGGAGTGCAAATCATGGGCTCTCAGACCAATCCTGAAGCTGCTCGTTGTTGTCCCCTTCGCATCCCCTGCCGCTCTCCTCTGATATAGGTGCATAGCTGCTCCTGGGTATGTTACTTCAGGCAGCATGGCTGGTGCTAAGCGCCACAAGAATGCGTAGCTGCTCCTGGGTATGTTACTTCAGGCAGCATGGCTGGTGCTGAGCGCCGCAAGAATGCGTAGCCTTGCTCCAGCATTAAAAAAGACTATAAGATGGTGTCCCGCACAATGCAAGAGCAAGAACCATTAGTGAATGCATTAGGTTTTGCCGAAGTTATTAATATATATTTTTTTGCTGTTGAAATATTTACCTTGGTGAGCAGTTGTGCAATATAAGTTACTGAAATTCCATAAAAGTGTTATGACTTGTCTATTGAGAGAACGATTATATTGTGGAATAACTGGTGGTAATATAATGTGGGGAGATTAGGTAAATGGCAGAGGACAAAGAAAAAAAAAACATGCAGTGGCCAAGCACATTTGATATACGTGCCATGCTCGAGCAAGTTCATGAACTAAACTTGCAAAGAGCTGTGTAATGATCTCACCCCGCCTCAAGAAGAGAACTGGAATAAAGAGTAAAGAATATAAGATACAATTACATGAGTCAATCTGAGCTTGGTCACAGGAGGAACACTCTTACTTAAAGGACGGGCAATAGGTTCTGATTCTTTGGAGAAAACAGGTGGTTTGTTAATGTTTTTGGGAACTTTAAAGAGCCATATATGCATGGTATGCTATTTATGCATTTGCTGGTGCATTGATTCTGATTTATTCCAGCGGACATGCTTTCTTAACCCTGATTTTTGCAGGAGTGTGGAGAGTGTTGTGGGGTTACTTGCTGTGATGCATTGACTGCATTCCATTCCACAAAATCTTTGTGTGTTAATGTGTCACAGTTTATTGCCATCAACGGTGAGCAGGCCGTCCAAGATGGTGACTGTTGTTTATCACTATAGGTGGGAGTGCAGGCAACCCTGTGCTGACCGGTGCAGTGAGATGACACGTTTCTCCGGTGATACTTTCCACTCGAGTAATTTAGCAATCTCTGACTTCGTCCCTGAATGTAACAAAATTGCGTTTCAATCCCAGACTTGAAAACTTGGAGTGGGTATTTTTACTCCCTGGATGTAATATTCTCCCTAGCAATGACTGATGCGATGACGAAGGGCGTATACAATTTTTTACTTAAGGTGCACAGAATGCCTGCCATTTGATGTTTCTCATTTAATCACCAATTTGTGTCTCTCGTGTGTGAACAGGCTCTTCCCACTACTCCGAGTGACAATGTCGGTACAATTCATTCAGTTCACTGGTTGGTTAATTTTTAGTTTGAAGGGTCTTCTTGTGTTTTCAGGTACTTATTTTGTTTTTTTTTGCATCCGTCCTCATGTCCCTCTCAGAAAAAAGTAGATTTTGTGACTTTGTGACTTTACTATGCAGACTCTGCATCTACCTAACGTACTACGTGCGTGTGGAATAGAGTTTTCATATAACAATACGTTAGTTATTCTCTCTTCCCAGAGAGATACCTGAAATCGGTGTCCCACAGCGGAAGCTGGAACAGGCCTTAAAAGCAGGATCTTGTGAGAGGTTTCCCGCTCAAAACATTCACACTATTACTTAGAGACAGAATTAATTATCCACCATTCTAGTAGTTTCCACATAATCAGATGAACCATAGGACAAAAGCCCTGACATTCATTTCATTAAGAGGTTCACACAATATCCGGTTGATCCGGAAGTTATTTTTCACCATTAAATTGGTTTTTAAGCTTATATTTGTTAAGAAAGTTAGAGCCACCCTGTATAGTATTTAACATTCAGAAATTCACAATGTTTAATTGATCTAGAAATCAAGATCCAACCTTTGGATAATTTCTAAATTGCGATATTGGGACGTATTCAAAATTAAAAAGAAAAGCATGGGGATATAAATACTATGTTTAAAATATATTATATAGTTCACATTTTATGTGAGGCGAGGAAAAGGCACACGATAATGGAGAGTCAAACCTGTAGTCTTGTAAGACAGAGTTCCACATTATCTTCTGTTTGCTAGATCTGAGCACAGTCACCTAAACAGATATGTTTAATGTGGTGGCAACACCGTCTAGTTCACTTTTTTGAAGCAAAATAAAACCGTTGAATCCGTGAAACCTAGTGTTGACTCAAGACCATGAGCTAGCAAGCAAGGGTCTCATTTACTGCCGATCAGCTAGGGTCTTTGTAGAATTACATTTTTGGGAATGATTAGGGAATCTAAAGTGTAATTTATATCTTCTATAACTTAAGTATTTTAAATATGCCACTTTTCATAAAAATTCATGAACTGTTACAGTAGCTTATGTTACAGTAGCTTAATATAGCGCAATGACTCGTCCTCGAAAGGGCTTCTTGGCACTTGGAAAGCAAGTCAGGTAGGAGTTCGCCATTGAAAGAGCCAGATCTTCAGATGCCTTTTAAAGCATGAAAACTCTATGCATGCCCTGATATGAATGGGGAGCTTATTCCAATGGTGAGGAGCAAGGTACGAAAAGGATCGCCCACAGTATTTTAGAGTTCAAATACGAATTCAAATAACTCACTATCCTTGCTTAAACTAAGATTAACACTATCTAAAACATGGTTCGAAAAGTGATTATTTTTCCCCTAATAGACAGTCAAAATTACCGCCTCTCCTACTTAACCCCTCCCATACTCATGACGAGCTGAGCTCGTCATAAGGGTTAGAACGCTCACACGTGGAGCTAATTCCCCTGCTGTGCAAGCGTTCTACGGAAACGGGTGTGGCCGTGAAGAGCTCAGCCCGTTATGAGCACACGACCACCGTGGCTCATGACGAGCTCAGCTCGTCAGGAGCATAGGGGCGCTATGCGCGCCCCCTTCTCCCCGAGCACAGAGGGGGAATCAGCCCCGCAGGCAAGGGGTTAAACAAGCATTTCAGTGCAATAGGTCTCTCATTTACGAGCATTTAAGCTATTGGCATTGTAAATGACAATGCCTTTTATGTATGTGTTTTTAAAAGCAACACATATATAAAAGGCATTGTTATTTTTAATGCTAAGAGCTCAAACTCTCGCAAATATGGGAGCACTTTAATGGTGGCGCCCTCCTTTTTAGGTCTCGCCTAGACGAAAGCAAAGCGAAGCTTTGCTGTCTAAGGCGAGACAACTAATGTTGTTACTTTCAGGGGAATGAGGATTGCAAGTGCCACGCGCTTCAGGCCGAGATTTGACCTCGTGAGCTCGCACAGCCCATCTCCTGCCTCGTCAGTTTCAGTTTTACACAGGCTTGTACAGTGTGCTACTTTGTTGCAGTTTTAAAGTTTCGTTTTTGTTCTTACTGGTTCAGGGGCAGTGCAGCACATACTATTTTACAACACACACCATTCTACAGCACACACCATTCTGCAGCACACAACGCTCTGCGGCATACAGCACTCTACAATGTACACCACTCTACAGCACACAGTATTCTACATCACATAGCACTGCACTCTACAGCGCCACGCACTCTGCCGCGCCCCGCACTCTACAGCGCCCCGCGCTCTACAGCGCCCCGCACTCTACAGCCCCCCGCACTCTACAGCGCCCCGCAGCGCCCCGCACTCTGCAGCGCCCCGCACTCTACAGCGCCCCGCACTCTACAGCGCCCCGCACTCTACAGCGCACCGCACTCTACAGCGCACCGCACTCTACAGCGCCCCGTGCTCTACAGCGCCCCGCAGCGCCCTGCACTCTACAGCGCCCCGGGCTCGACAGCACCCCGCGCTCTACAGCGCCCCGTGCTCTACAGCGCCCCGCAGCGCCCTGCACTCTACAGCGCCCGCACTCTACAGTGCCCCGCACTCTACAGCGCCCCGCACTCTACAGCGCCCCGCACTCTACAGCGCCCCGCACTCTACAGCGCACCACACTCTACAGCGCACCGCACTCTACAGTGCCCCGCACTCTACAGCGCACCGCGCTCTACAGCGCCTCGCGCTCTACAGCGCCCCGCACTCTACAGCGCCCCGGGCTCGACAGCGCCCCGCGCTCTACAGCGCCCCACAGCGCCCCGCACTCTACAGCGCCCCGCACTCTACAGCGCCCCGCACTCTACAGCGCTCCGCACTCTACAGCGCACCGCACTCTACAGCGCACCGCAGCGCACTGCACTCTACAGCGCACCGCACTCTACAGCGCACAGCGCTCTACAGCGCCCCGCGCTCTACAGCGCACCGCACTCTACAGCGCACCGCAGCGCACCGCACTCTACAGCGCACCGCACTCTACAGCGCACAGCGCTCTACAGCGCCCCGGGCTCGAAAGCGCCCCGCGCTCTACAGCGCCCCTCGCTCTACAGCGCCCCGCAGCGCCCCGCACTCTGCAGCGCCCCGCACTCTACAGCGCCCCGCACTCTACAGCGCCCCGCACTCTACAGCGCCCCGCACTCTACAGCGCCCCGCAGCGCACCGCGCTCTACAGCGCCCCGCGCACTACAGCGCCCCGCAGCGCCCTGCACTCTACAGCGCCCCGGGCTCGACAGCGCCCCGCGCTCTACAGTGCCCCACAGCGCCCCGCACTCTACAGCGCCCCGCACTCTACAGCGCACCGCACTCTACAGCGCACAGCGCTCTACAGCGCCCCGGGCTCGAAAGCGCCCCGCGCTCTACAGCGCCCCTCGCTCTACAGCGCCCCGCAGCGCCCCGCACTCTGCAGCGCCCCGCACTCTACAGCGCCCCGCACTCTACAGCGCCCCGCACTCTACAGCGCCCCGCACTCTACAGCGCCCCGCAGCGCACCGCGCTCTACAGCGCCCCGCGCACTACAGCGCCCCGCAGCGCCCTGCACTCTACAGCGCCCCGGGCTCGACAGCGCCCCGCGCTCTACAGTGCCCCACAGCGCCCCGCACTCTACAGCGCCCCGCACTCTACAGCGCTCCACAGCGCTCCGCAATCTACACCGCGCTCTACAGCGCACTGCACTCTACAGCGCCCGCACCGCAGCCTACAGCGCACCACAGTGCCCCATACTCTACAGCGCCCCGCACTCTACAGCGCAACGCGCTCTACAGCGCAACACACTCTACAGCGCAACGCACTCTACAGCACTCTACAGCGCCCCGCACTCTACATCGCCCTGCACTCTACAGCGCCCCGCAGCGCCCCCCACTCTACAGCAACCCGCACTCTACAGCGCCCCGCACTCTACAGCGCCCCGCACTCTACAGCGCCCCGCACTCTACAGCGCCCGCACTCTACAGCGCCCGCACTCTACAGCGCCCCGCACTCTACAGCGCCCCGCACTCTACAGCGCACCGCAGTGCACCGCGCTCTACAGCGCCCCGCACTCTACAGCGCCCCACAGCGCCCTGCACTCTACAGTGCCCCGGGCTCGACAGCGCCCCGCACTCTACAGCGCCCCGCAGCGCCCCACACTCTACAGCGCCCCGCACTCTACAGCGCCCCACACTCTACAGCGCCCCGCACTCTACAGCGCCCCGCACTCTACAGCGCCTCGCACTCGACAGCGCCCCGCATTCTACAGCGCCCCGCACTCGACAGCGCTCTACAGCGCCCCGCACTCTACAGCGCCCCGCACTCTACAGCGCCCCGCACTCTACAGCGCCCCGCACTCTACAGCGCTCCGCACTCTACAGCGCTCTGCACTCTACACCGCGCTCTACAGCGCACTGCACTCTACAGCGCCCGCAGCGCACCGCAGCGCACCACACTCTACAGTGCAGCGCAGCGCCCCATACTCTACAGCGCCCCGCACTCTACAGCGCAATGCGCTCTACAGCGCAACGCACTCTACAGCGCAACGCACTCTACAGCACTCTACAGCGCCCCGCACTCTACAGCGCCCCGCGCTCTGCAGCGCCCTGCACTCTACAGCGCCCCGCAGCGCCCCGCACTCTACAGCGCCCCGCACTCTACAGCGCCCCGCACTCTACAGCACCCCGCACTCTACAGAGCACCGCACTCTACAGCGCACCGCACTCTACAGCGCCCCGCACTCTACAGCGCCCCGCAGCGCCCCGCACTCTGCAGCGCCCCGCACTCTACAGCGCCCCGTACTCTACAGCGCCCCGCACTCTACAGCGCACCGCACTCTACAGCGCACCGCACTCTACAGCGCCCGTGCTCTACAGCTCCCCGCAGCGCCCTGCACTCTACAGCGCCCCGGGCTCGACAGCGCCCCGCGCTCTACAGCGCCCCACGCTCTACAGCGCCCCGCAGCGCCCTGCACTCTACAGCGCCCGCACTCTACAGCGCCCCGCACTCTACAGCGCCCCGCACTCTACAGCGCCCCGCACTCTACAGCGCATCGCACTCTACAGCGCACCGCACTCTACAGCGCCCCGCACTCTACAGCGCACCGCGCTCTACAGCGCCCCGCACTCTACAGCGCCCCGGGCTCGACAGCGCCCCGTGCTCTACAGCGCCCCACAGCGCCCCACACTCTACAGCGCCCCGCACTCTACAGCGCCCCGCACTCTACAGCGCCCCGCACTCTACAGCGCTCCGCACTCTACAGCGCACCGCACTCTACAGCGCACCGCAGCTCACCGCACTCTACAGCGCACCGCACTCTACAGCGCACAGCGCTCTACAGCGCCCCGCTCTCTACAGCGCACCGCACTCTACAGCGCACCGCAGCGCACCGCACTCTACAGCGCACCGCACTCTACAGCGCACAGCGCTCTACAGCGCCCCGGGCACGACAGCGCCCCGCGCTCTACAGCGCCCCGCGCTCTACAGCGCCCCGCAGCGCCCCGCACTCTACAGCGCCTCGCACTCTACAGCGCCCCGCACTCTACAGCGCCCCGCACTCTACAGCGCCCCGCAGCGCACCGCGCTCTACAGCGCCCCGCGCACTACAGCGCCCCGCAGCGCCCTGCACTCTACAGCGCCCCGGGCTCGACAGCGCCCCGCGCTCTACAGTGCCCCACAGCGCCCCGCACTCTACAGCGCCCCGCACTCTACAGCGCCCCGCACTCTACAGCGCCCCGCACTCTACAGCGCCCCGCATTCTACAGCGCCCCACATTCTACAGCGCCCCGCACTCTACAGCGCTCTACAGCGCCCCGCACTCTACAGCGCCCCGCACTCTACAGCGCCCCGCACTCTACAGCGCCCCGCACTCTACAGCGCTCCACAGCGCTCCGCAATCTACACCGCGCTCTACAGCGCACTGCACTCTACAGCGCCCGCACCGCAGCCTACAGCGCACCACAGCGCCCCATACTCTACAGCGCCCCGCACTCTACAGCGCAACGCGCTCTACAGCGCAACACACTCTACAGCGCAACGCACTCTACAGCACTCTACAGCGCCCCGCACTCTACATCGCCCTGCACTCTACAGCGCCCCGCAGCGCCCCGCACTCTACAGCGCCCCGCACTCTACAGCGCCCCGCACTCTACAGCGCCTCGCACTCGACAGCGCCCCGCATTCTACAGCGCCCCGCACTCGACAGCGCTCTACAGCGCCCCGCACTCTACAGCGCCCCGCACTCTACAGCGCCCCGCACTCTACAGCGCCCCGCACTCTACAGCGCCCCGCACTCTACAGCGCTCCGCACTCTACAGCGCTCCGCACTCTACACCGCGCTCTACAGCGCACTGCACTCTACAGCGCCCGCAGCGCACCGCAGCGCACCGCACTCTACAGCGCACCTCAGCGCCCCATACTCTACAGCGCCCCGCACTCTACAGCGCAACGCGCTCTACAGCGCAACGCGCTCTACAGCACTCTACAGCGCCCCGCACTCTACAGCGCCCCGCGCTCTGCAGCGCCCTGCACTCTACAGCGCCCCGCAGCGCCCCGCACTCTACAGCGCCCCGCACTCTACAGCGCCCCGCACTCTACAGCGCACCGCACTCTACAGCGCACTCTACAGCGCACCGCACTCTACAGCGCACTCTACAGCGCCCCGCACTCTACAGCGCCCCGCACTCTACAGCGCCACACACTCTACAGCGCCCCACACTCTACAGCTCCCCGCACTCTACAGCGCCCCGCACTCTACAGCGCCCCGCACTCTACAGCGCCCCGCACTCTACAGCGCCCCACACTCTACAGCGCCACGCACTCTACAGCGCCACGCACTCTACAGCGCCACGCACTCCACAGCGCCACGCACTGCGCCCCGCACTCTACAGCACCCCGCACTCTACAGCGCCCCGCACTCTACCGCACCCCGCACTCCACAGCGCCCCGCAGCGCCCTGCACTCTACAGCGCCATGCACTCCACAGCGCCCGCAGCGCCCTGCACTCTACAGCGCCCCGCAGCGCCCTGCACTCTACAGCGCCCCGCACTCTACAGCACCCCGCACTCTACAGCGCCCCGCACTCTACAGCGCCCCGCACTCTACAGTGCCCCGCACTCTACAGCGCCCCGCACTCTACAGCGCCCCGCAGTGCACCGCACTCTACAGCGCACCGCAGCGCCCCATACTCTACAGCGCTCCGCACTCTACAGCGCAACGCACTCTACAGCACTCTACAGCGCCCCGCACTCTACAGCGCCCTGCGCTCTACAGCGCACGCACTCTACAGCGCACCACGCTCTCAGCGCCCCGCAGCGCCATGCACTCTACAGCGCCCCGCGCTCAACAGCGCCCCGCAGCGCCCGCACTCTACAGCGCCACGCAATCTACAGCGCCACGCACTCTACAGCGCCCGGCACTCTACAGCGCCCCGCACTCTACAGCGCCCCGCAGTGCCCCGCACCCTACAGCGCCCCGCACTCTACAGCGCACCACAGCGCCCCGCACTCTACAGTGCAACGCAGCGCCCCGCACTCTACAGCGCCCCGCACTCTACAGCGCCCCGCACTCTACAGTGCCCCGCACTCTACAGCGCCCCGCACTCTACAGCGCCCCGCACTCTACAGCGCCCCGCACTCTACAGCGCCCCGCACTCTACAGCGCCCCGCAGGGATGAGGAATCTGTCCTCAATCTAGGTTCAAAATGTGTTCCCAGTCAGCAAACATACAAGGCAGCTCCAATAATATCCTATTGGCGAGCTAGTCCTGGCAATAGTGAAGAACGAAATTAGCAGTATTTCACTATCATGACATGTAATACATCCCTACACATGTCCCACCTTTAACATACACTGCACCCTGCCCCTGGGAGTGTCTTGGGCCTACCTTAGGGGTGTCCAACATGTAGTAAAAGGGAGGCTTAGGGCCTGGCAAGAGACTGCACTTGCCAGGTCGACTTGGAGGTTTAAAACTGTACTCAAAGGCACTGCAATGGTAGGCTGGAGACACGTTTACAGGGGTGCTTATATGGTTGGCACAATCACTGCTGCAGGCGCACTAGATGCATTTGATTTACAGGCCTTGGGCACACACAGTGCACTTTACTAGGGACTTACCAGTAAATCAAATATGCAAATTATGGAGAACCCAGCAGAATTAAAAATGACAGAGGTAGCATTTGCACTTGAGCACTGATTAGCAGTGGTAAAGTGTACGGAGTACATAAAACAGCAAAAAAGAAGTCCAGCATAACATCAGAAATACAGGTGGTAGAGCAAAAAGACAGAGGAAAACACGTCAAGGATGCCAGGTCTTGCAACTGCTTAGAGATCTTTGAGTGATGACAGGTCACATTGCCTCTCTCTCATCGTCTCATGACCCCAAAAGACAGAGGTCAGTCGCAGGTGTCTAGGGATAATTGGTGCACCTGAGCCCACTACAAGAGAGCGCTTCGATCCACGAGAATCCATTGCAATAATCAATCTAAATTACACCGCGCTGTGTTTGTTTACACTTCCTCTCTCGGGTGGGTTCTTTTCAGATGTGATCCCATTTGTAGCTCAGCAGACAGCAGCTTACCCTGACAGAGCAAGAGAAGGATGATCCGCACTCTGCTGCTTTTGGTCCAGCTCTCTCATTTATGTGTATTTTGTTGCCTGCGAGTGTTGTTTTTGTTATCACAGGAGAGGGGCTTGGCCTGATTCTACTCCCCACTACGAGCAAGGAGCCACGTGAATATCACCTGTGTATGTCCATTACGAAGTGATGCTAGAACACGTTTTATTTTAAAAATGGATTAGGCCCCAGAAGGTGTTCAAACAATTTCGAGGCATGGTGCTCATCTTCTCAGCATGAGAAGGGTGAAATGCTGAGCCGAACTTGCTTTGATTCCAAACTAGTGGCCATTAGGTTGCAGTTGCATCATTGTAACAGGTGCATCAACCAACTGAGCTAGCTTGAAAAATTCCGGAGTGCAAACATACTAGATTAATAATGTAAGGTTCCTTTTGTAACACCTGCTTAGGACAGCTGCTAATCACCAAACATCTGATGCAGAGACACGCATTTTTTCCTTGACTGAAGCAACTATAACGATGATGCATATGTCATAAGTACATAGAAAGCTCACGAAAGTAAGCATGTGATGCTGAACATTTAAAAACATGATGGAATAACAATCTAGTATTTTAGCTATTCATCTTAACAAGACCAATGCATTGAACACCATTACGTTGGCTGATAAAAGCGCATTTTATTTACAGTAGTCTAAAAGAGCAAAACTGCAGGAAAATGACCACTATACAAAATAAAAATAGCACTACTCTGCGCGCCGCCACTCCCGTGCACCATTTTAATTATGAAGACCCGGCCCGCCTCCAGTGCGTACCACTACCAACTATTTAATTAATTTTAAAAAGGCTCAGGCCAGGCCGGTAGGGCGTGCGCACCACGGCACCATAATTAATGTTTATAGGCCGGGGCCCGTTACCATCCGTCCCTGGCGTGCGTTGCGCACTGTAACTATTATAATATAGGCTTGCCTGCTTGCTTGCTTCAGCAGCAGCCGAGGGCAAATGGAGCAGGCGAGGAAGCAACAGGGGTTGGGGGGCTGGTTGAGTGCAAGGGCGAACCCAATATGGAGGGAAGCGGCACACAGGCAAGAACAAAGAGCAACACTGAGTGCGGCCCCGGGAGCAAAGAAGTACAGAAGCGAGAAAGCATGTTCTATAGGAGGGACAAACACGAGTGACAAGTTGGGACATAAATAAGAAGCAGGCAAATGCGCGACAGGAAAGCAACTAATTAGTGCACGCAGCAGGCCTGGAGGCAGGCAGCCAGCAGCAGCCCTGCCCTGCCGGTCGGTGACGGAGACGGAGTGACAGACTCTGAGTGACTTACTTTGGTCTTCGGACTCGGATTCGGAAATCGGACAGGGCAGCTCAGCGTGGACGGGCCTGGCCGCCTGGCTGCTTTGTCTTGGACTTGGAAGGCAGTTAAGTTCGTAGTTCTTCTCTTGTCTTCTTCTTTGGCTATGCGCGCCGCCTGCCGCGCCCCATATGCCACGCACAGGGGCTTACTGCTTATTGGCCCGCATGATGTTGTGCGTGCCCTGGGGCTGCCTGGCATTGCTCACCACCACTCAGCAGCAGCCAGCCCTGCTGCCCACGCCCCCCACGCACGCGGCACGCGCATACGCGGCGGCGGAAGTGCGGAACGTAAAGTGAAAGAAAAGGATAAAGGCCTGTCCCGCGTCCCGCCGCCATTTCATAGAATCAGGCGGGCTTAGACTAAGATAACAAAAAGTGCCTTACACACTGTGTAAGGCACGGTTTGTTATCATTGTCACTTTTGCCTAATGTAATGTAACGTTTGCTTTTGTATTTTGTTCACTAGTAATGTTCTCATGTATCAGTTCTGTTTCTATTGTGAATTCGCTCTGACACCTTCGGGTAAAGTCCGCACATCCCTTCTTACTCAGCTTGCTTAGCTGGCAGAATGGTGTTGGAGCGTTGGCTAGGAGTTTATTATAGTTGAGCTTTTTTCTTTCAGTTAAACAATAAAGTGACATTCATACAACCTAAATTCAGGATGCTGCCTCCCTGCCAATGTTTTAGGCATCTCTCTTTTTAAAGTCGGGAACATTCTGTTAAAACAGCTGTTTAGGATGTAAGGTATTACTTCTCACGAAACAGACTGATTTTTGATAATGTCCTGAATGCAGCAAGGACCGTCTGAATCAATGTAAAGAATTGCAGTGTTCCTAATGTTCTATATGCGATTTGCCTTCAACTAGTAATTACCATTGGATCATTGTGTGCTGTCTCACTCTTAATGCCTGTTTAAAAAGAGTGCTCTTTATGCTGGACCCAAGTATGTTGCTATTTAAACAACACCAGCGATCAATGTACGCTTCCACCACACGCACACAGAACCAGACGTCGGTGCACGCTTTCACCAGGCGCACACACACACCACCAACCGTCAGTGCACACTTTCACCAGGCACACCCCATCAGCCGTCAATGCACGCTTTCACCGGGCACACACGCCATTAGCTGGCAGTGCACACTTCCACCAGGCACACACACCATTAGCCATCAGTGGACATGTTCTACAAGCACATACACACCACCAGCCATCAGTGCACGCATCAATGGTTAGCACATCCACAATTAACTATTGTAGCAATCGCAGTATGGCACACTTTACTTCTAAACATGTCAGTGCACGCTTTTCCACCATGCACACACACCATCAGCCATCAGTGCACACTTTCAACAGGCACACACACACCACTAGCCATCAGTACATGGTTTCATCAGGCATACACACCACCGGCCGTCAGTACACACTTTCAACAGGCACAGACACCATAAGTCATCAGTGCACGCTTTCACCAGGCACAAACACCACCATCCGTCAGTGCACGCTTTCACCGGGCACAAACACCACCAGCCGCCAGTGCACCCTTTCACCAGGCACAAACACCAACAGCCGTCAGTGCACGCTTTCACCGGGCACAAACACCACCAGCCACCAGTGCACCCTTTCACCAGGCACAAACACCACCAGCCGTCAGTGCACACTTTCACCAGGCACAGACACCATAAGTTGTTCGTGCACGCTTTCACCGGGCACAAACACCACCATCCGTCAGTGCACGCTTTCACCGGGCACAAACACCACCAGCCAATACAGAGTTTGCAAAAGAATTCATGCAACACATTGTCATATACAATGCCAATAACTCAAACTTGAATGCTGCGAGACCTATTGCATTGCAAATGCTTGTTTTAGAAGCTGCTCCTGTATTCAGGTTACAGTGAGCAGCGTCTAAAGAAAGGAGTGCGGCCAACATTAAAGTGAAAGCACGCATGGCGCTTTCACGAAAAGTAAAAAATGTTTTGAAAGCTTCTGTAGCGCTGGTAATTAAATAATTAAATAAGTTTGCCCGCAAAAGTGAAAGTGGACAGTGCTGTAAATTAATTAATTAATCAAGCACGGCCGCTAAAGTGAAAGTGGACCGCGCCTTATATTAAATATTAAAATAAGTGCGTCCATTAAAGTAAAAGCTAACCATGCTCTAATTTAAATAAATAAATTACTCTTAAAATAAAAGCCAGTGACATGCTGTAATGTTGTGGGTGGAACAGGGGAAGAGCATTAAAGAAAATAGTGCTCTCCGACCTATTCACAAATGAAAAGCAAAGATTTTGCAAGGACAGTAACAGGAGCCAATTTATGGGCAGGAAATGGGCTGAGCTTCAATGCCATACTTCAATTTAGCATGCCTCGAAAAGCAGGGCATGTGCTGCCCAGGCTCGACCTACAAAGACTTGGTCCAACCCTTGGGTGCCTAACAATAATGATTGATAGAGCAAGAGCCCTACATTATGCTTATAAGTTAACCTTCTGCAGGAGCCTTCATTGTAGCTAAAGATCAAGAATGCATGGGAAGCTTCAGGCATTCGCCCACATTCTTATTGTCTGGTGCCTCTCCATGATTTCCTGGACTTCAATGACAGTCCAGTGGGGCAAGGGGTGTGCAAGATTATCTGATTGTTTGTTTGGTAGACAACCAGAATGGCATAAACACAGTGATCATTACTAATTAGTCAAAAAGCAACATGCCAAAATGTCTCAATTAAAAGGTTATTTCAGTCATTGTCACTGGTTGACTTTTGACCAATCAGACTGGCCCCTGGGTTTAGGCTGTTAAGATTGCATGTTGGGCAGTCTATTAGAATGACTGGCAAGTGTAAAAAAGTGTATAGGGTGCTGCAGCATTTTAAGTAAAGAAAATTGGTTAATGGGTATCCTAAGCATACATAAATAGCTCCAGGCATGGCTCCATGGTCTTCTGAGCGCGAGCAAAGCCTGGAAGCTGCTGGAGTTGCTGGATTGCTGGGACTTATAAACTGAAGTAAGAGAAGTGAACTGTGGTTAGATAGACTGTGAATCGCTCATGCTGCGATTTCTACCTCCAAAGCACTTAAAGGAGCAACAGAATAATCCAGTCCCCCTCAGCCCGAACTGTCTGCCCTGTCGCCTTAGGGCTCATTACTTTGGGATTTCATTGTGTGAGACAGTAAAGCTAATAATGGTCCCCTATGGTGAGCCACTGGGGTTTTGAGTGCTAAGCCAGGGTAGCACCAAGGAAAGGTGAAAGAGGGTCGCCAAAGTTCAAGAGGTCTCAGACGTGGGGGGGGGGGGCCGAGGGGGGGGCTAAGTGGAGGAAGCTGTAATTGACCATAAAAGCAGGATCAGTTTTCTACTGGCTGTAAAAAACAGTAGCTGAAATACAACAAGCCTATGCTTCTGAGGCAGGCACAGTTGATTTTCTGCTTAACTTGTCTATTTTATCTCACCTTCTGAGGCATATTAGTGCCGATCCCTGGAGGCCTGCCAGAGCTGGGAGTGGGCGGCTTGAATGCATCGGTTTGTGCTGTAAAATAGCTTTCTGTTCCAGCGATAAACAGTCCTAACTTAAAGAGCATCATCAAGCATGCTCACGATGCAGTTCCAAGCTCCCGCTCTGGATCCATCTGCTCGCTCTTGTCTCTTCAATCTTCCTGCCTTCTACACGTGACTGTGTGTACTAACAGTGTGATCTGCTAAGAAGTGTGTACCTTCTTTGAAAAGTTAAAATTTTTGTAAGAGAACCAATCAGTGGTGCAGAATCAACAATGATATTCTCAGTAACAGTAAGAATGACACTGAATATTTAGACATTGTACAATATATTAACGTTCATATGCCGTGCAGGGCAATTCATAAACTTATATCTTGAAGACACAGAACTGTTACACAACATATAAGGTTGCATACATATGTGCCATATACAAGGTGATTTACATAGAATAATCTCCCAAATATACAATATGACACTTGACAACATGAACAAAAAGAGAAATGGTAATTCAATTGGGCATCCATATATCCTTAGTTAACATGTTCAAACATTATTTCTTGAACGCAGGTATGTAGGACACTAGGATGGAACACCTATGGTTTTCATTGATGTTTCAACCCTTGATAGAAAGTGTGTACAGTACATTACACTTGGTCTTCTACAGGACTAAGGAATTTCAGAACAGCCTGTGTAATAAAGTAAACTGTGTGTCAGTGTGGAATCAAGCCATATCTGTACTCAAAGAGTAGGTGGAGATATATATGACTCGCATCTGCTATACAGATAATGTACCTCACTTGATGCAGAGGATTAGGGATCAAATTTATCCAAGTATGTATCGCGTAAAAGGTCCTCACTGTGCACCTGTATCAAGAAAAATGTTTGGCTGGGTATCAAAGATTTATTTTGTGTAGGGTTAAACATGGTAAGCTTGCAGGTATGCTTAGAATTGTCTTGCCCAAATCAAGAGCAAAGCATGCAGAAGAAGAGACAAGTGTCTCAATCCTTTGTGTGTACTGGAGTACACCACAAAAGCCAATTAGTTCTTACTGGGCTCCAAGCATTGAGTAATTTCAAAAATAAATAAATAAAGCAGGTGATTAGCTGTGATTACTAGGCTAAAGTAGAGTGTTGGGAAAATATTGAGTTAAATACCTCAATACCTCCATATAGGTGGAGAGGGAAATATTCAGCCCTCCACTCCATTGCTTCCAGAATCGACTGAAAGGACGCC
This sequence comes from Lissotriton helveticus, assembly GCF_964261635.1. NCBI lineage: Eukaryota > Metazoa > Chordata > Amphibia > Caudata > Salamandridae > Lissotriton > Lissotriton helveticus. Next base: position 1,330,773,682 of record NC_136068.1, on the reverse strand, counting down.
TGCCATTATTCTGTCTGTTAAACTAGATGGCCGTTGAGTAAGCATGCACGTCTGATGCTGTCTCCACGTAAGGATGCAACAGCTGATTCAACAGAACTACGCAGATGATGTCACTTGGATGCATTCCGCTGTTTTGTGCTCATGGCAAGGCGGTCCCGACACTATTGGCTTGCCAGCCACGCCAGCAAGGAAAACACCGAAAACAGTGACATGTTTCCGGAAAAATTAAGATCATGCAAGTGAGGGGAACCCCGGCATCATGCTGGGCTCCTCGCTCAAGATGAGCCACCAACTCAACACCGTCTCCTCATCATGCTTCTACATTCTTCGCCTGCTTAGAAAGACCAGCAAATGGGTTCCCACTGAGGCCAGAAAGAAAGTAATTAATGCACTCATCAGCAGCAGAATGAAATATGGCAAAGCAATCTATGCGGTTGTCATAAAGAATCTCCTCAGAAAACTACAGAATGTTCAGAACACCACAACCAAACTGGGCCGCACCATCCCACGCCACCAGAAAGACAGTCATACTCGCACTCATCAGCAGCAGATTCAAATATGGCAACGCAATATATGCAGACTTCATCCAGAAACTCCTCAGGAAACTACAGCATGTTCAGAATGACACAGCCAAATTGTTCCTCAGCATCCCAGGCAGCAGCCACATTTCCAAACACCGGCGAGAACTCCACTGGCTCCCAGTCGACAAAAGAGTCATGTTTAAGCTCATCTCACACACCTACAAAGCCCTCTATGACACTGAACCAGCATACCTTCACTACCGCCGTTTGTTCCACGTACACATCAGACATCTCCGCCCCGCCCAACTAGCCCTTGCAACCATCCCTCAGATCCGCAAAACCAGGACAAGAGGAATGTCCTTCTCCTACCTCGCTGCCAAAACCTAGAACACCCTGCCTCGCCACCTCAGGCTATCCCTGCCGCGGACCCAATTTAGGGAGGTTTTCAAGACCTGGCTCTTCGACTGAACCTCAGCACCCATCAGTACCTGCATATCCCCCCAACGCCTTGAGACCCTCATGGGTGAATAGTCACACTTAACAAACACTGATTGATTGATTTAACCCTCTTCTTATTATTACTGTAGAAGTGTGGCGTGTATCTTAGGCGCCTGATGGAAAACGCCCTCTGTTACTCCAACTAAATTTAGTCAGTCACTACGGGCACATTTGAGTAAGTGGGCTTGCCCTTAAAGAAATTAGTATGCATGAGAATCTGAAAGAAATAACCATATTAATAATCTAATACTTTTACATTTATACAGTGATCTAATACAGTGATTCATACAGTGATACATAAGTCTGTGTAAGCATCAATCTGAAAAGTGCTAATTCTGTGGTAGACACCCCACATTTACATTACATTACTTAATCACTTCCTTAAAATGAACAAGTCCCAGGGAAAATGAATTCCTAAGATAACACATAATTGATTCAGTATTGATATGTTATTAGAGATATTTTGCGGTAGTATATCCTTCCCAAGGGGAAGGGTAATTTACAGAGTTACTAGAGACCTTTAGGACATGCAAAGTAAGGACACCTGCCTTGCTACTTGCTTTGATTTGTTCAACCCCAATTTACTGTATCAAGTAAATGCATCCATTTGCACTCACGTAAACTGAGGATGGATAGCAGATCCCCTCCTCTAGGATTGTGAATCACTTTCTCTAGTACCCACCATATTAGATTCTCTGGTGTGTGGTGCATGTGATTGCAATGTTAAACCAATGGTGCACCCTGTGTCTTGCAGCGGATCCTTGAGCAATGTTAGAGGATTCAAACTTAAACTTTCTGCCTAATCTGGCCAACATAAAGCATATCACAAGTTATGTGATAGCATAAATGAAATCTGTGGACTTCCAATTAGTATGATGTTTAAGTATGTACCGCTGATCGAAACATTTAAAGTTTTTTCTCGCCACATTGAGGTCACAGTCTTTACATCGCCCGCACTTGAAGTGGCCCAATAAAGGAGGTAACAGTAGTTGAGTCCTAAGGTCAGGAGCTGAAAGTGTCTTTAAATAAGATCTCATATATTCTTTCTCCCTTTAAGGGCAACAAGTGTTTTTTCTTCAGTGTCAAGCTCATCTGAAATTACGGCCCAATGCTGATTGATGATCTTTTTTATCTCATTGCTTCTAATATTATTACTATTAGACTGTTCTGTTGTTGGATGTATTGCGGTGGCTGTCGAAATTCAGTAAAGTGTGATGGCAGAAAAATGCGGATGTATGATGTTACAACGCATGCTGTTACAACACAGTTTTTACAATGCAAACCTTTACAACGCATAGCGCTTTGGGGTGCTGGATAGTGAATAGTTTAATTTACTATTCCAACTCCAGTCCCCGTGGACACTTGGGAAGGATAGTAAATTAAATCTATTCCCTATCCTAGAGCGCCCCCCAGCGCAATGCGTTGTAATGGTTTTCATTGTAAAACCTGCGTTGTAAAAGCACTGCGTTGTAAAAGTTTTGTTGTAAAGGATGTTTCCCGAAAAATGCCAATGCCGAATGTACACTATAAATTTGGGAAAGTTTACCATACAACCATATCTAAAAAAAAGATTAAACAAGAACAAACACTACTCAGGTTAATGTACACATAGGTCTGACGAGTCGGAATGAACGCACGTCATAGACTTTTAAAGAAAGACTTGAGCAAGAACAGTCTGCGCGTGCCTCATTGCAGAGGCTGTGAGAGGCTGTGAGAGTGCGACAAAAAGAAGAGCCGGCATGAAACTGATCCTTCGAAATGCATGCACATCATAGAGACGTATGAGGGACCACATTGAGAGCTCTCAGCTATGCGTGCAAACAAAACATCAAAAAAAATTCTGCTTCAAAAGCAGATGAAAACAGTACTTTGGTGATGGGAGACTGATAAGACAAACACATGAGAAGAACAGGAAAAAGTATGCTACAGCCAATAGAAATGGAGGAAAAGTAAGTCTCAAGCACAGGAACCAATGGAAAGTAAGGGTGGGATGTAAGCCCCTTTTAAGATTTCTATTAACAATACATTTCACAAGCACAGGGCAAGTGCTGTGCAGGCAAAATCAAAACATGGCAACAGCCCTATGTGAATCCATAATCCAAGTCAATCTAATCAACAGCTACCCAATTACTCAGAGTAATTCTCTCTATAGCACCAGCACTATTTAGCAATATTAAGTGACACATTATTACAATAAGGCCATATAATAAATACATTAAAAAAGACAACAATTTATTTTTACCAAGTTCTTGTGTGGCAACATGCTAAATGGCTTAAACCTCATATAGTAAATAATTCATATCCAGAATATATATAAATTGGCGGCATTCTTTCAACTACGCATTTGAGAAGACATCATGCAAAGAAGACAACATTGACATCACACACATTAAACGTGAAAAATGACTCTACAAAACTTTCAACCCATTTAAAATTTTTACATGTTCTGTATGGTAAGAAGAAAAAACTTGCTGCTGTTCATGTGCCTCCAGCTAAGCATGGAAAGTCAGCCAAGCTAGGGCCATCCTGTAAGTCTGGGAGGATATCCCCAGGACATCCTGTGCTTTCAGCCATGCTGAGTGCAGCAGATCCTCCCAGTACTCAATGGACTATCTGATTTGGCGCTGCAATGCAGCACTTCGTGACCACCTGATCGTCACTTTTTTTCTACATTCCGGTGGCGCAATGCCCTGCACCATATTTACAAAGTGACGTTAAGCCACATTGCATAGCTTAATGTCACTTTGTAAATATGATACCTTTTCACACACCTATCTGCTTGAAAGGGGCATGCAGTGGGTGTTGCTGTGGCCATTCCACCACCACACCCATTCCTTTTTGACACTGCCCCAGATTTACATGGATGTGTAAATCTGAGGCAGCACCAAAAACTAACTTCATGCAAAAGCGGGCGTTAGATTGGTGCAAAAAGGAGTAAATACTTTTATTTATCCTCATTTTTGCTTTTTGTATGGGTGCTGCATTCTGAGGCACACATAGAAAGAGCAAAACACCATTAACAATTGTTTTTGCTCAAGAAGGTGTTCCTTCCTGCACAAAAACAATCCTTAAATAAAGGTGATGTGCTACTTCTCTGCATGCTGTAGAATGTAGCAAACAGAGAAGTAGTGAATCGACAATATTGATTGTTTATGTGCAGGAAGAGTCACCTTCCTACATATAAACAATTATTCTTGTAATACAGGCACCCTTGCCCTATGGTGCAAGGGTGTCTGTGTTGGTTCTACGTAGGAGCGTAGGAAGTGTAGGGGACACAGGGGATATATCCCCCCAGATTTTGAAGTGGGGGGACACGGGGGACAAGGGTGGGGGACAAGGGAATTCCCCTCTCCCTTATGTGATTCTCATTGCCATTAGCACACGAAAGCGATAAAGTTAAGGGCCCTGCACTTTACCTGTGATCTGCTACCAGTCACAGAGACCACCCGCCCTCCCCTCTTTGTTATGCTGCAGTTAGGCTTGGCCATTCTGAGACTGGCAGAGAAGGAAAAAACCTGTCTCTTTTCCTTCCTGCACAGAGAAGTGTCCATTTCTACTGCTCTGCCTCTGGCAGCTGTACTCCTCCCCCCCTTTCTCTCGCTTTATTTCTCCCTCTCTTTCTGTCTCGCTCCTCCTCACTTTCTTTTATACAAGAGACAGCACTTACCCTCTCTTGCCTCTCCTTTCCTTTATCTGTTCCCCTGTGAAATGGTTCCAAAAAAGACCGAAACACTTTAAATGGAAATAACAATCCATATGGTCGCACACTGCTCCTCCTACCAGCGAGTAGGCCCCTGGGCATTATGGTTAATGCAGTTTGTTCCAGCATGTGCGCTTCTGAAAAAATGTTGAGTATGTCCAGCGTAGTGTTGGCCATACCTGGACACGTGTTTCAAGGTCGTTACCTTTCATCAGCAGGGAATAGGCGTGTGTATGGGGCTGCTGCCTAGGCTTCCAAAAGTGTTCTCAGGTCTTGATACCTCTCGCGGCGTGCAGGTGCGTAACCATGAGCTCGTCAGCTCGACAGGCTCAAAGGAGCCTTAATAAACAACAATCCATATGGTCGCACACTGCTCCTCCTACCAGTGAGTTGGCCCCTGGGCATTATGGTTAATGCAGTTTGTTCCAGCGTGTGCGCTTCTGAAAAAATGTCGAGTATGGCCACCGTAATGTTGGCCATCCCTGGACACGTGTTTCAAGGTCGTTACCTTTCATCAGCAGGGAATAGGCGTGTGTAAGGGGCTGCTGCGTAGGCTCTCAAAAGTGTTCTCAGGTCCTGATACCTCTCGCGGCATGCAGGTGCGTAACCATGAGCTCGTCAGCTCCACAGGCTCAAGGGAGCCTTAATAAACAACAATCCATATGGTCGCACACAGCTTCTCCTACCAGCGAGTTGGCCCCTGGGCATTATGGGTAATGCAGTTTGTTCCAGCGTGTGCGCTTCTGAAAAAATGTCGAGTACGTCCACCGTTGTGTTGGCCATCCCTGGACACGTGTTTCAAGGTCGTTACCTTTCATCAGCAGGGAAGAGGCGTGTGTATGGGGCTGCTGCGTAGGCTGCCAAAAGTGTTCTCAGGTCTTGATACCTCTTACGGCGCGCAGGTGCGTAACCATGAGCTCGTCAGCTCGACAGGCTCAAGGGAGCCTTAATAAACAACAATCCATATGGTCGCACAATGCTCCTCCTACCAGCGAGTTGGCCCCTGGGCATTATGGTTAATGCAGTTTGTTCCAGCGTGTGCGCTTCTGAAAAAATGTCGAGTATGTCCACCGCAGTGCTGGCCATCCCTGGACACATGTTTCAAGGTCGTTACCTTTCATCAGCAGGGAATAGGCGTGTGTATGGGGCTGCTACGTAGGCTGCCAAAAGTGTTCTCAGGTCTTGATACCTCTCGCGGCGTGCAGGTGCGTAACCATGAGCTCGTCAGCTTGACAGGCTCAAGGGAGCCTTAATAAACAACAATCCATATGGTCGCACACTGCTCCTCGTACCAGCGAGTTGGCCCCGGGCATTATGGTTAATGCAGTTTGTTCCAGCGTGTGCGCTTCTGAAAAAATGTAGAATATGTCCATCGTAGTGTTGGCCATCCCTGGACACGTGTTTCAAGGTTGTTACCTTTCATCAGCAGGGAATAGGCGTGTGTATGGAGCTGCTGCGTAGGCTGCCAAAAGTGTTCTCAGGTCTTGATACCTATCGCGGTGCGCAGGTGCGTAACCATGAGCTCGTCAGCTCGACAGGCTCAAGGGAGCCTTAGTAAACAACAATCCATATGGTCGCACACTGCTCCTTCTACCAGCGAGTTGGCCCCTTGGCATTATGGTTAATGCAGTTTGTACCAGCGTGTGCGCTTCTGAAAAAATGTCGAGTATGTCCACCGTAGTGTTGGCCATCCCAGGACACGTGTTTCAAGGTCGTTACCTTCCATCAGCAGGGAATAGGCGTGTGTATGGGGCTGATGCGTAGGCTGTCAAAAGTGTTCTCAGGTCTTGATACCTCTCATGGCGCGCAGGTGCGTAACCATGAGCTCGTCAGCTCGACAGGCTCAAGGGAGCATTAATAAACAACAATCCATATGGTCGCACACTGCTCCTCCTACCAGCAAGTTGGCCCCTTGGCATTATGGTTAATGCAGTTTGTTCCAGCGTGTGCGCTTCTGAAAAAATGTTGAGTATGTCCACCGTAGTGTGGGCCATCCCTGGACACGTGTTTCAAGGTCGTTACCTTTCATCAGCACGGAATAGGCGTGTGTATGGGGCTGCTGTGTAGGCTGCCAAAAGTGTTCTCAGGTCTTGATACCTCTCGCGGCGTGCAGGTGAGTAACCATGAGCTTGTCAGCTCGACAGGCTCAAGGGAGCCTTAATAAACAACAATCCATATGGTCGCACACTGCTCCTCCTACCAGCGAGTTGGCCCTTGGGCATTATGGTTAATGCAGTTTGTTCCAGCGTGTGCGCTTCTGTAAAAATGTCGAAAATGGGCAGCCTATTCAGCGGCCTCATTACCTATCTCTACTGATGAAGGATATTGATCCAGAAACACGAGTCAATGCTCGTGTCCAGAGATGCCTGGAGACAACAAGTAGCTACTTACACCAAACCTGGTGAAATACTTACAAACCCTTTCTTTTCCATGTGCGAAGACAAACAAACTGCATGACCCAGTATGCACAGGGGCAATCCAGCTGAGAGGTGGAGCAGAGTGCGCTCAATGCTTTTTACTGTTTAAGAGCTCCCGTGAGCCTCCCTTGCTGACGAGCTAGTGGTGCTGCACCTGCGCACCCGTTAGGCATCTAAGCCTGTGACTGTGTTCGTTAGGCAGCCTATTCAGCAGCCTCATTACCTATCTCTACTGATGAAGGATATTGATCCAGAAACACGAGTCGATGCTCGTTTCTAGAGATGCCTGGAGACAACAAGTACCTACTTACACCAAACCTGGTGAAATACTTACAAACCCTTTCTTTTCCATGTGCAAAGACAAACGAACTGCATGACCCAGTATGCACAGGGGCAATCTAGCTGAGAGGTGGAGCAGAGTGCGCCCAATCCTGTTTACTGTTTAAGGGCTCCCGTGAGCCTCCCTAGCTGACGAGCTAGTGGAGCTGCACCTGCGCGCCGGGTAGGCATCTAAGCCTGTGACTGTTCGTTGTGCAGCCTATTCAGCCGCCTCATTACTCATCTCGACTGATGATGGATATTGATCCAGAAACATGAGTTGATGCTTGTGTCTAGAGATGCCTGGAGACAACAAGTACCTAGTTACACCAAACCTGGTGAAATACTTACAAACCCTTTCTTTTCCATGTGCGAAGACAAACGAACTGCATGACCCAGTATGCACAGGGGCAATCCAGCTGAGAAGTGGAGCAGAGAGCGCTCAATCCTGTTTACTGTTTAAGGGCTTCCGTGAGCCTCCCTAGCTGACGAGCTAGTGGTGCTGCACCTGCGCGCCCGGTAGGCATCTAAGCCTGTGACTGTTCGTTGGGCTGCCTATTCAGCGGCCTCATTACCCATCTCTACTGATGATGGATATTGATCCAGAAACATGAGTTGATGCTCTTGTCTAGAGATGCCTGGAGACAACAAGTACCTACTTACACCAAACCTGGTGAAATACTTACAAACCCTTTCTTTTCCATGTGCGAAGACAAACGAACTGCATGACCCAGTATGCACAGGGGCAATCCAGCTGAGAGGTGGAGCAGAGAGCGCTCAATCCTGTTTACTGTTTAAGGGCTCCCGTGAGCCTCCCTAGCTGACGAGCTAGTGGTGCTGCACCTGCGCGCCCGGTAGGCATCTAAGCCTGTGACTGTTCGTTGGGCTGCCTATTCAGCGGCCTCCTTACCTATCTCCACTGATGAAGGATATTGATCCAGAAACACGAGTCGATGCTCGTGTCTAGAGATGCCTGGAGACAACAAGTACCTAGTTACACCAAACCTGGTGAAATACTTACAAACCCTTTCTTTTCCATGTGCGAAGACAAACGAACTGCATGACCCAGTATGCACAGGGGCAATCCAGCTGAGAAGTGGAGCAGAGAGCGCTCAATCTTGTTTACTGTTTAAGGGCTCCCATGAGCCTCCCTAGCTGACGAGCTAGTGGTGATGCACCTGCACGCCCGGTAGGCATCTAAGCCTGTGACTGTTCGTTGGGCTGCCTATTCAGCGGCCTCATTACCTATCTCTACTGATGAAGGATATTGATCCAGAAACACGAGTCGATGCTCGTGTCTAGAGATGCCTGGAGACAACAAGTAGCTACTTACACCAAACCTGGTGAAATAATTACAAACCCTTTCTTTTCCATGTGCGAAGACAAACGAACTGCATGACCCAGTATGCACAGGGGCAATCCAGCTGAGAGTTGGAGCAGGGTGCGCCCAATCCTGTTTACTGTTTAAGGGCTCCCGTGAGCCTCCCTAGCTGACGAGCTAGTGGTGCTGCACCTGCGCGCCCGGTAGGCATCTAAGCCTGTGACTGTTCGTTGGGCTGCCTATTCAGCGGCCTCATTACCTATCTCTACTGATGAAGGATATTGATCCAGAAACACGAGTCGATGCTCGTGTCTAGAGATGCCTGGAGACAACAAGTACCTACTTACACCAAACCTGGTGAAATACTTACAAACCCTTTCTTTTCCATGTGCGAAGACAAACTAACTGCATGACCAGGTATGCACAGGGGCAATCCAGCTGAGCGGTGGAGCAGAGTGCGCCCAATCCTGTGTACTGTTTAAGGGCTCCAGTGAGCCTCCCTAGCTGATGAGCTAGTGGTGCTGCAACTGCGCGCCCGGTAGGCATCTAAGCCTGTGACTGTTCGTTGGGCAGCCTATTCAGCGGCCTCATTACCCATCTCTACTGATGATGGATATTGATCCAGAAACATGAGTTGATGCTCGTGTCTAGAGATGCCTGGAGACAACAAGTACCTACTTACACCAAACCTGGTGAAATACTTACAAACCCTTTCTTTTCCATGTGCGAAGACAAACGAACTGCATGACCCAGTATGCACAGGGGCAATCCAGCTGAGAGGTGGAGCAGAGAGCGCTCAATCCTGTTTACTGTTTAAGGGCTCCCGTGAGCCTCCCTAGCTGACGAGCTAGTGGTGCTGCACCTGCGCGCCCGGTAGGCATCTAAGCCTGTGACTGTTCGTTGGGCTGCCTATTCAGCGGCCTCCTTACCTATCTCCATTGATGAAGGATATTGATCCAGAAACACGAGTCGATGCTCGTGTCTAGAGATGCCTGGAGACAACAAGTACCTAGTTACACCAAACCTGGTGAAATACTTACAAACCCTTTCTTTTCCATGTGTGAAGACAAACGAACTGCATGACCCAGTATGCACAGGGGCAATCCAGCTGAGAAGTGGAGCAGAGAGCGCTCAATCCTGTTTACTGTTTAAGGGCTCCTGTGAGCCTCCCTAGCTGACGAGCTAGTGGTGCTGCACCTGCGCGCCCGGTAGGCATCTAAGCCTGTGACTGTTCGTTGGGCAGCCTATTCCGCGGCCTCATTATCTATCTCTACTGATGAAGGATATTGATCCAGAAACACGAGTCGATGCTCCTGTCTAGAGATGCCTGGAGACAACAAGTACCTACTTACACCAAACCTGGTTAAATACTTACAAACCCTTTCTTTTCCATGTGCAAAGACAAACGAACTGCATGACCCAGTATGCACAGGGGCAATCTAGCTGAGAGGTGGAGCAGAGTGCGCCCAATCCTGTTTACTGTTTAAGGGCTCCCGTGAGCCTCCCTAGCTGACGAGCTAGTGGAGCTGCACCTGCGCGCCGGGTAGGCATCTAAGCCTGTGACTGTTCGTTGTGCAGCCTATTCAGCCGCCTCATTACTCATCTCTACTGATGATGGATATTGATCCAGAAACATGAGTTGATGCTTGTGTCTAGAGATGCCTGGAGACAACAAGTACCTAGTTACACCAAACCTGGTGAAATACTTACAAACCCTTTCTTTTCCATGTGCGAAGACAAACGAACTGCATGACCCAGTATGCACAGGGGCAATCCAGCTGAGAAGTGGAGCAGAGAGCGCTCAATCTTGTTTACTGTTTAAGGGCTCCCATGAGCCTCCCTAGCTGACGAGCTAGTGGTGCTGCACCTGCACGCCCGGTAGGCATCTAAGCCTGTGACTGTTCGTTGGGCTGCCTATTCAGCGGCCTCATTACCTATCTCTACTGATGAAGGATATTGATCCAGAAACACGAGTCGATGCTCGTGTCTAGAGATGCCTGGAGACAACAAGTACCTACTTACACCAAACCTGGTGAAATACTTACAAACCCTTTCTTTTCCATGTGCGAAGAAAAACGAACTGCATGACCCAGTATGCACAGGGGCAATCCAGATGAGAGTTGGAGCAGGGTGCGCCCAATCCTGTTTACTGTTTAAGGGCTCCCTTGAGCCTCCCTAGCTGACGAGCTAGTGGTGCTGCACCTGCGCGCCCGGTAGGCATCTAAGCCTGTGACTGTTCGTTGGGCAGCCTATTCAGCGGCCTCATTACCCATCTCTACTGATGATGGATATTGATCCAGAAACATGAGTTGATGCTCGTGTCTAGAGATGCCTGGAGACAACAAGTACCTACTTACACCAAACCTGGTGAAATACTTACAAACCCTTTCTTTTCCATGTGCGAAGACAAACGAACTGCATGACCCAGTATGCACAGGGGCAATCCAGCTGAGAGGTGGAGCAGAGAGCGCTCAATCCTGTTTACTGTTTAAGGGCTCCCGTGAGCCTCCCTAGCTGACGAGCTAGTGGTGCTGCACCTGCGCGCCCGGTAGGCATCTAAGCCTGTGACTGTTCGTTGGGCTGCCTATTCAGCGGCCTCCTTACCTATCTCCACTGATGAAGGATATTGATCCAGAAACACGAGTCGATGCTCGTGTCTAGAGATGACTGGAGACAACAAGTACCTTGTTACACCAAACCTGGTGAAATACTTACAAACCCTTTCTTTTCCATGTGTGAAGACAAACGAACTGCATGACCCAGTATGCACAGGGGCAATCCAGCTGAGAAGTGGAGCAGAGAGCGCTCAATCCTGTTTACTGTTTAAGGGCTCCCGTGAGCCTCCCTAGCTGACGAGCTAGTGGTGCTGCACCTGCGCGCCCGGTAGCCATCTAAGCCTGTGACTGTTCGTTGGGCTGCCTATTCAGCGGCCTCATTACCTATCTCTATTGATGAAGGATATTGATCCAGAAACACGAGTCGATGCTCGTGTCTAGAGATGCCTGGAGACAACAAGTACCTACTTACACCAAACCTGGTGAAATACTTACAAACCTTTTCTTTTCCATGTGCGAAGACAAACGAACTGCATGACCAAGTATGCACAGGGGCAATCCAGCTGAGCGGTGGAGCAGAGTGCGCCCCATCCTGTGTACTGTTTAAGGGCTCCAGTGAGCCTCCCTAGCTGACGAGCTAGTGGTGCTGCACCTGCGCGCCTGGTAGGCATCTAAGCCTGTGACTGTTCGTTGGGCAGCCTATTCAGCGGCCTCATTACCTATCTCTACTGATGAAGGATATTGATCCAGAAACACGAGTCGATGCTCGTGTCTAGAGATGCCTGGAGACAACAAGTACCTACTTACACCAAATCTGGTGAAATACTTACAAACCCTTTCTTTTCCATGTGGGAAGACAAACAAACTGCATGACCCAGTATGCACAGGGGCAATCCAGCTGAGAGGTGGAGCAGAGTGCGACCAATCCTGTTTACTGTTTAAGGGCTCCCGTGAGCCTCCCTAGCTGACGAGCTAGTGGTGCTGCACCTGCGCGCCCGGTAGGCATCTAAGCCTGTGACTGTTCGTTGGGTAGTCTATTCAGCAGCCTCATTACCTATCTCTACTGATGAAGGATATTGATCCAGAAACACAAGTCGATGCTCGTGTCTAGAGATGCCTGGAGACAACAAGTACCTACTTACACCAAACCTGGTGAAATACTTACAAACCCTTTCTTTTCCATGTGCGAAGACAAACGAACTGCATGACCCAGTATGCACAGGGGCAATCCAGCTGAGAGGTGGGGCAGAGTGCGCCTAATCCTGTTTACTGTTTAGGGCTCCCGCGAGCCTCCCTAGCTGACGAGCTAGTGGTGCTGCACCTGCGCGCCCGGTAGGCATCTAAGCCTGTGACTGTTCGTTGGGCTGCCTATTCAGCGGCCTCATTACCTATCTCTACTGATGAAGGATATTAATCCAGAAACACGAGTCGATGCTCGTGTCTAGAGATGCCTGGAGACAACAAGTACCCACTTACACCAAACCTGGTGAAATACTTACAAACCCTTTCTTTTCCATGTGCGAAGACAAACGAACTGCATGACCCAGTATGCACAGGGGCAATCCAGCTGAGAGGTGGAGCAGAGTGCGCCCAATCCTGTTTACTGTTTAAGGGCTCTCGTGAGCCTCCCTAGCTGACGAGCTAGTGGTGCTGCACCTGCGTGCCCGGTAGGCATCTAAGCCTGTGACTGTTCGTTGGGCAGCCTATTCAGCGGCCTCATTACCTATCTCTACTGATGAAGGATATTGATCCAGAAACACAAGTCGATGCTCGTGTCTAGAGATGCCTGGAGACAACAAGTACCTACTTACACCAAACCTGGTGAAATACTTACAAACCCTTTTTTTTCCATGTGCGAAGACAAACGAACTGCATGACCCAGTATGCACAGGGGCAATCCAGCTGAGAGTTGGAGCAGGGTGCGCCCAATCCTGTTTACTGTTTAAGGGCTCCCGTGAGCCTCCCTAGCTGACGAGCTAGTGGTGCTGCACCTGCGCGCCCGGTAGGCATCTAAGCCTGTGACTGTTCGTTGGGCAGCCTATTCAGCGGCCTCATTACCTATCTCTACTGATGAAGGATATTGATCCAGAAACACGAGTCGATGCTCGTGTCTAGAGATGCCTGGAGACAACAAGTACCTACTTACACCAAACCTGGTGAAATACTTACAAACCCTTTCTTTTCCATGTGCGAAGACAAACAAACTGCATGACCAAGTATGCACAGGGGCAATCCAGCTGTGCGGTGGAGCAGAGTGCGCCCAATCTTGTGTACTGTTTAAGGGCTCCAGTGAGCCTCCCTAGCTGACGAGCTAGTGGTGCTGCAACTGCGCGCCCGGTAGGCATCTAAGCCTGTGACTGTTCGTTGGGCAGCCTATTCAGCGGCCTCATTACCCATCTCTACTGATGATGGATATTGATCCAGAAACATGAGTTGATGCTCGTGTCTAGAGATGCCTGGAGACAACAAGTACCTACTTACACCAAACCTGGTGAAATACTTACAAACCCTTTCTTTTCCATGTGCGAAGACAAACGAACTGCATGACCCAGTATGCACAGGGGCAATCCAGCTGAGAGGTGGAGCAGAGAGCGCTCAATCCTGTTTACTGTTTAAGGGCTCCCGTGAGCCTCCCTAGCTGACGAGCTAGTGGTGCTGCACCTGCGCGCCCGGTAGGCATCTAAGCCTGTGACTGTTTGTTGGGCTGCCTATTCAGCGGCCTCCTTACCTATCTCCACTGATGAAGGATATTGATCCAGAAACACGAGTCGATGCTCGTGTCTAGAGATGCCTGGAGACAACAAGTACCTAGTTACACCAAACCTGGTGAAATACTTACAAACCCTTTCTTTTCCATGTGTGAAGACAAACAAACTGCATGACCCAGTATGCACAGGGGCAATCCAGCTGAGAAGTGGAGCAGAGAGCGCTCAATCCTGTTTACTGTTTAAGGGCTCCCGTGAGCCTCCCTAGCTGACGAGCTAGTGGTGCTGCACCTGCGCGCCCGGTAGCCATCTAAGCCTGTGACTGTTCGTTGGGCTGCCTATTCAGCGGCCTCATTACCTATCTCTATTGATGAAGGATATTGATCCAGAAACACGAGTCGATGCTCGTGTCTAGAGATGCCTGGAGACAACAAGTACCTACTTACACCAAACCTGGTGAAATACTTACAAACCCTTTCTTTTCCATGTGCGAAGACAAACGAACTGCATGACCCAGTATGCACAGGGGCAATCCAGCTGAGAGTTGGAGCAGAGTGCGCCCAATCCTGTTTACTGTTTAAGGGCTCCCGTGAGCCTCCCTAGCTGACGAGCTAGTGGTGCTGCACCTGCGCGCCCGGTAGGCATCTAAGCCTGTGACTGATCGTTGGGCAGCCTATTCAGCCGCCTCATTACCTATCTCTACTGATGAAGGATTTTGATCCATAAACACAAGTCGATGCTCGTGTCTAGAGATGCCTGGAGACAACAAGTACCTACTTATACCAAACCTGGTGAAATACTTACAAACCCTTTCTTTTCCATGTGCGAAGACAAACGAACTGCATGACCAAGTATGCACAGGGGCAATCCAGCTGAGCGGTGGAGCAGAGTGCGCCCAATCCTGTGTACTGTTTAAGGGCTCCAGTGAGCCTCCCTAGCTGACGAGCTAGTGGTGCTGCACCTGCGCGCCTGGTAGGCATTTAAGCCTGTGACTGTTCATTGGGCAGCCTATTCAGCGGCCTCATTACCTATCTCTACTGATGAAGGATATTGATCCAGAAACACGAGTCGATGCTCGTGTCTAGAGATGCCTGGAGACAACAAGTACCTACTTACACCAAATCTGGTGAAATACTTACAAACCCTTTCTTTTCCATGTGGGAAGACAAACGAACTGCATGACCCAGTATGCACAGGGGCAATCCAGCTGAGAGGTGGAGCAGAGTGCGCCCAATCCTGTTTACTGTTTAAGGGCTCCCGTGAGCCTTCCTAGCTGACGAGCTAGTGGTGCTGCACCTGCGCGCCCGGTAGGCATCTAAGCCTGTGACTGTTCGTTGGGCAGCCTATTCAGCAGCCTCATTACCTATCTCTACTGATGAAGGATATTGATCCAGAAACACAAGTCGATGCTCGTGTCTAGAGATGCCTGGAGACAACAAGTACCTACTTACACCAAACCTGGTGAAATACTTACAAACCCTTTCTTTTCCATGTGCGAAGACAAACGAACTGCATGACCCAGTATGCACAGGGGCAATCCAGCTGAGAGGTGGGGCAAAGTGCGCCTAATCCTGTTTACTGTTTAGGGCTCCCGTGAGCCTCCCTAGCTGACGAGCTAGTGGTGCTGCACCTGCGCGCCCGGTAGGCATCTAAGCCTGTGACTGTTCATTGGGCTGCCTATTCAGCGGCCTCATTACCTATCTCTACTGATGAAGGATATTAATCCAGAAACACGAGTCGATGCTCGTGTCTAGAGATGCCTGGAGACAACAAGTACCTACTTACACCAAACCTGGTGAAATACTTACAAACCCTTTCTTTTCCATGTGCGAAGACAAACGAACTGCATGACCCAGTATGCACAGGGGCAATCCAGCTGAGAGGTGGAGCAGAGTGCGCCCAATCCTGTTTACTGTTTAAGGGCTCCCGTGAGCCTCCCTAGCTGACGAGCTAGTGGTGCTGCACCTGCGCGCCCGGTAGCCATCTAAGCCTGTGACTGTTCGTTGGGCTGCCTATTCAGCGGCCTCATTACCTATCTCTATTGATGAAGGATATTGATCCAGAAACACGAGTCGATGCTCGTGTCTAGAGATGCCTGGAGACAACAAGTACCTACTTACACCAAACCTGGTGAAATACTTACAAACCCTTTCTTTTCCATGTGCGAAGACAAACGAACTGCATGACCCAGTATGCACAGGGGCAATCCAGCTGAGAGTTGGAGCAGAGTGCGCCCAATCCTGTTTACTGTTTAAGGGCTCCCGTGAGCCTCCCTAGCTGACGAGCTAGTGGTGCTGCACCTGCGCGCCCGGTAGGCATCTAAGCCTGTGACTGATCGTTGGGCAGCCTATTCAGCCGCCTCATTACCTATCTCTACTGATGAAGGATTTTGATCCATAAACACAAGTCGATGCTCGTGTCTAGAGATGCCTGGAGACAACAAGTACCTACTTACACCAAACCTGGTGAAATACTTACAAACCCTTTCTTTTCCATGTGCGAAGACAAACGAACTGCATGACCCAGTATGCACAGGGGCAATCCAGCTGAGAGTTGGAGCAGAGTGCGCCCAATCCTGTTTACTGTTTAAGGGCTCCCGTGAGCCTCCCTAGCTGACGAGCTAGTGGTGCTGCACCTGCGCGCCCGGTAGGCATCTAAGCCTGTGACTGATCGTTGGGCAGCCTATTCAGCCGCCTCATTACCTATCTCTACTGATGAAGGATTTTGATCCATAAACACAAGTCGATGCTCGTGTCTAGAGATGCCTGGAGACAACAAGTACCTACTTATACCAAACCTGGTGAAATACTTACAAACCCTTTCTTTTCCATGTGCGAAGACAAACGAACTGCATGACCAAGTATGCACAGGGGCAATCCAGCTGAGCGGTGGAGCAGAGTGCGCCCAATCCTGTGTACTGTTTAAGGGCTCCAGTGAGCCTCCCTACCTGACGAGCTAGTGGTGCTGCACCTGCGCGCCTGGTAGGCATCTAAGCCTGTGACTGTTCATTGGGCAGCCTATTCAGCGGCCTCATTACCTATCTCTACTGATGAAGGATATTGATCCAGAAACACGAGTCGATGCTCGTGTCTAGAGATGCCTGGAGACAACAAGTACCTACTTACACCAAATCTGGTGAAATACTTACAAACCCTTTCTTTTCCATGTGGGAAGACAAACGAACTGCATGACCCAGTATGCACAGGGGCAATCCAGCTGAGAGGTGGAGCAGAGTGCGCCCAATCCTGTTTACTGTTTAAGGGCTCCCGTGAGCCTTCCTAGCTGACGAGCTAGTGGTGCTGCACCTGCGCGCCCGGTAGGCATCTAAGCCTGTGACTGTTCGTTGGGCAGCCTATTCAGCAGCCTCATTACCTATCTCTACTGATGAAGGATATTGATCCAGAAACACAAGTCGATGCTCGTGTCTAGAGATGCCTGGAGACAACAAGTACCTACTTACACCAAACCTGGTGAAATACTTACAAACCCTTTCTTTTCCATGTGCGAAGACAAACGAACTGCATGACCCAGTATGCACAGGGGCAATCCAGCTGAGAGGTGGGGCAAAGTGCGCCTAATCCTGTTTACTGTTTAGGGCTCCCGTGAGCCTCCCTAGCTGACGAGCTAGTGGTGCTGCACCTGCGCGCCCGGTAGGCATCTAAGCCTGTGACTGTTCATTGGGCTGCCTATTCAGCGGCCTCATTACCTATCTCTACTGATGAAGGATATTAATCCAGAAACACGAGTCGATGCTCGTGTCTAGAGATGCCTGGAGACAACAAGTACCTACTTACACCAAACCTGGTGAAATACTTACAAACCCTTTCTTTTCCATGTGCGAAGACAAACGAACTGCATGACCCAGTATGCACAGGGGCAATCCAGCTGAGAGGTGGAGCAGAGTGCGCCCAATCCTGTTTACTGTTTAAGGGCTCCCGTGAGCCTCCCTAGCTGACGAGCTAGTGGTGCTGCACCTGCGCGCCCGGTAGCCATCTAAGCCTGTGACTGTTCGTTGGGCTGCCTATTCAGCGGCCTCATTACCTATCTCTATTGATGAAGGATATTGATCCAGAAACACGAGTCGATGCTCGTGTCTAGAGATGCCTGGAGACAACAAGTACCTACTTACACCAAACCTGGTGAAATACTTACAAACCCTTTCTTTTCCATGTGCGAAGACAAACGAACTGCATGACCCAGTATGCACAGGGGCAATCCAGCTGAGAGTTGGAGCAGAGTGCGCCCAATCCTGTTTACTGTTTAAGGGCTCCCGTGAGCCTCCCTAGCTGACGAGCTATTGGTGCTGCACCTGCGCGCCCGGTAGGCATCTAAGCCTGTGACTGATCGTTGGGCAGCCTATTCAGCCGCCTCATTACCTATCTCTACTGATGAAGGATTTTGATCCATAAACACAAGTCGATGCTCGTGTCTAGAGATGCCTGGAGACAACAAGTACCTACTTATACCAAACCTGGTGAAATACTTACAAACCCTTTCTTTTCCATGTGCGAAGACAAACGAACTGCATGACCAAGTATGCACAGGGGCAATCCAGCTGAGCGGTGGAGCAGAGTGCGCCCAATCCTGTGTACTGTTTAAGGGCTCCAGTGAGCCTCCCTAGCTGACGAGCTAGTGGTGCTGCACCTGCGCGCCTGGTAGGCATCTAAGCCTGTGACTGTTCGTTGGGCAGCCTATTCAGCGGCCTCATTACCTATCTCTACTGATAAAGGATATTGATCCAGAAACACGAGTCGATGCTCGTGTCTAGAGATGCCTGGAGACAACAAGTACCTACTTACACCAAATCTGGTGAAATACTTACAAACCCTTTCTTTTCCATGTGGGAAGACAAACGAACTGCATGACCCAGTATGCACAGGGGCAATCCAGCTGAGAGGTGGAGCAGAGTGCGCCCAATCCTGTTTACTGTTTAAGGGCTCCCGTGAGCCTTCCTAGCTGACGAGCTAGTGGTGCTGCACCTGCGCGCCCGGTAGGCATCTAAGCCTGTGACTGTTCGTTGGGCAGCCTATTCAGCAGCCTCATTACCTATCTCTACTGATGAAGGATATTGATCCAGAAACACAAGTCGATGCTCGTGTCTAGAGATGCCTGGGGACAACAAGTACCTACTTACACCAAACCTGGTGAAATACTTACAAACCCTTTCTTTTCCATGTGCGAAGACAAACGAACTGCATGACCCAGTATGCACAGGGGCAATCCAGCTGAGAGGTGGGGCAAAGTGCGTCTAATCCTGTTTACTGTTTAGGGCTCCCGTGAGCCTCCCTAGCTGACGAGCTAGTGGTGCTGCACCTGCGCGCCCGGTAGGCATCTAAGCCTGTGACTGTTCATTGGGCTGCCTATTCAGCGGCCTCATTACCTATCTCTACTGATGAAGGATATTAATCCAGAAACACGAGTCGATGCTCGTGTCTAGAGATGCCTGGAGACAACAAGTACCTACTTACACCAAACCTGGTGAAATACTTACAAACCCTTTCTTTTCCATGTGCGAAGACAAACGAACTGCATGACCCAGTATGCACAGGGGCAATCCAGCTGAGAGGTGGAGCAGAGTGCGCCCAATCCTGTTTACTGTTTAAGGGCTCCCGTGAGCCTCCCTAGCTGACGAGCTAGTGGTGCTGCACCTGCGCGCCCGGTAGCCATCTAAGCCTGTGACTGTTCGTTGGGCTGCCTATTCAGCGGCCTCATTACCTATCTCTATTGATGAAGGATATTGATCCAGAAACACGAGTCGATGCTCGTGTCTAGAGATGCCTGGAGACAACAAGTACCTACTTACACCAAACCTGGTGAAATACTTACAAACCCTTTCTTTTCCATGTGCGAAGACAAACGAACTGCATGACCCAGTATGCACAGGGGCAATCCAGCTGAGAGTTGGAGCAGAGTGCGCCCAATCCTGTTTACTGTTTAAGGGCTCCCGTGAGCCTCCCTAGCTGACGAGCTAGTGGTGCTGCACCTGCGCGCCCGGTAGGCATCTAAGCCTGTGACTGATCGTTGGGCAGCCTATTCAGCCGCCTCATTACCTATCTCTACTGATGAAGGATTTTGATCCATAAACACAAGTCGATGCTCGTGTCTAGAGATGCCTGGAGACAACAAGTACCTACTTATACCAAACCTGGTGAAATACTTACAAACCCTTTCTTTTCCATGTGCGAAGACAAACGAACTGCATGACCAAGTATGCACAGGGGCAATCCAGCTGAGCGGTGGAGCAGAGTGCGCCCAATCCTGTGTACTGTTTAAGGGCTCCAGTGAGCCTCCCTAGCTGACGAGCTAGTGGTGCTGCACCTGCGCGCCTGGTAGGCATCTAAGCCTGTGACTGTTCGTTGGGCAGCCTATTCAGCGGCCTCATTACCTATCTCTACTGATAAAGGATATTGATCCAGAAACACGAGTCGATGCTCGTGTCTAGAGATGCCTGGAGACAACAAGTACCTACTTACACCAAATCTGGTGAAATACTTACAAACCCTTTCTTTTCCATGTGGGAAGACAAACGAACTGCATGACCCAGTATGCACAGGGGCAATCCAGCTGAGAGGTGGAGCAGAGTGCGCCCAATCCTGTTTACTGTTTAAGGGCTCCCGTGAGCCTTCCTAGCTGACGAGCTAGTGGTGCTGCACCTGCGCGCCCGGTAGGCATCTAAGCCTGTGACTGTTCGTTGGGCAGCCTATTCAGCAGCCTCATTACCTATCTCTACTGATGAAGGATATTGATCCAGAAACACAAGTCGATGCTCGTGTCTAGAGATGCCTGGGGACAACAAGTACCTACTTACACCAAACCTGGTGAAATACTTACAAACCCTTTCTTTTCCATGTGCGAAGACAAACGAACTGCATGACCCAGTATGCACAGGGGCAATCCAGCTGAGAGGTGGGGCAAAGTGCGCCTAATCCTGTTTACTGTTTAGGGCTCCCGTGAGCCTCCCTAGCTGACGAGCTAGTGGTGCTGCACCTGCGCGCCCGGTAGGCATCTAAGCCTGTGACTGTTCATTGGGCTGCCTATTCAGCGGCCTCATTACCTATCTCTACTGATGAAGGATATTAATCCAGAAACACGAGTCGATGCTCGTGTCTAGAGATGCCTGGAGACAACAAGTACCTACTTACACCAAACCTGGTGAAATACTTACAAACCCTTTCTTTTCCATGTGCGAAGACAAACGAACTGCATGACCCAGTATGCACAGGGGCAATCCAGCTGAGAGGTGGAGCAGAGTGCGCCCAATCCTGTTTACTGTTTAAGGGCTCCCGTGAGCCTCCCTAGCTGACGAGCTAGTGGTGCTGCACCTGCGTGCCCGGTAGGCATCTAAGCCTGTGACTGTTCGTTGGGCAGCCTATTCAGCTGCCTCATTACCTATCTCTACCGATGAAGGATATTGATCCAGAAACACCAGTCGATGCTCATGTCTAGAGATGCCTGGAGACAACAAGTACCTACTTACACCAAACCTGGTGAAATACTTAGAAACCCTTTCTTTTCCATGTGCGAAGACAAACGAACTGCATGACCCAGTATGCACAGGGGCAATCCAGCTGAGAGGTGGAGCAGAGTGCGCCCAATCCTGTTTACTGTTTAAGGGCTCCCGTGAGCCTCCCTAGCTGACGAGCTAGTGGTGCTGCACCTGCGCGCCCGGTAGGCATTAAAGCCTGTGATTGTTCGTTGGGCAGCCTATTCAGCGGCCTCATTACCTATCTCTACTGATGAAGGATATTGATCCAGAAACACGAGTCGATGCTCGTGTCTAGAGATGCCTGGAGACAACAAGTACCTACTTACACCAAACCTGGTGAAATACTTACAAACCCTTTCTTTTCCATGTGCGAAGACAAACGAACTGCATGATCCAGTATGCACAGGGGCAATCCAGCTGAGAGGTGGAGCAGAGTGCGCCCTATCCTGTTTACTGTATAAGGGCTCCCGTGAGCCTCCCTAGCTGACGAGCTAGTGGTGCTGCACCTGCACGCCCGGTAGGCATTTAAGCCTGTGACTGTTCGTTGGGCTGCCTATTCAGCGGCTCATTACCTATCTCTACTGATGATGGATATTGATCCCGAAACATGAGTCGATGCTCGTGTCTAGAGATGCCTGGAGACAGCAAGTACCTACTTAAACCAAACCTGGTGAAATACTTACAAACCCTTTCTTTTCCATGTGCGAAGACAAACGAACTGCATGACCCAGTATGCACTGGGGCAATCCAGCTGAGAGGTGGAGCAGAGTGCGCCCAATCCTGTTTACTGTTTAGGGCTCCCGTGAGCCTCCCTAGCTGACGAGCTAGTGGTGCTGCACCTGCGCGCCCGGTAGGCATCTAAGCCTGTGACTGTTCGTTGGGCTGTCTATTCAGCGGCCGCATTACCTATCTCTACTGATGAAGGATATTGATCCAGAAACACGAGTCGATGCTCGTGTCTAGAGATGCCTGGAGACAACAAGTACCTACTTACACCAAACCTGGTGAAATACTTACAAACCCTTTCTTTTCCATGTGCGAAGACAAACGAACTGCATGACCCAGTATGCACAGGGGCAATCCAGCTGAGAGGTGGAGCAGAGAGCGCTCAATCCTGTTTACTGTTTAAGGGCTCCCGTGAGCCCCCCTAGCTGACGAGCTAGTGGTGCTGCACCTGCGAGCCCGGTAGGCATCTAAGCCTGTGACTGTTCGTTGGGCTGTCTATTCAGCGGCCTCCTTACCTATCTCCACTGATGAAGGATATTGATCCAGAAACACGAGTCGATGCTCGTGTCTAGAGATGCCTGGAGACAACAAGTACCTAGTTACACCAAACCTGGTGAAATACTTACAAACCCTTTCTTTTCCATGTGCGAAGACAAACGAACTGCATGACCCAGTATGCACAGGGGCAATCCAGCTGAGAAGTGGAGCAGAGAGCGCTCAATCCTGTTTACTGTTTAAGGGCTCCCGTGAGCCTCCCTAGCTGACGAGCTAGTGGTGCTGCACCTGCGCGCCCGGTAGGCATCTAAGCCTGTGACTGTTCGTTGGGCTGCCTATTCAGCGGCCTCATTACCTATCTCTACTGATGAAGGATATTGATCCAGAAACACGAGTCGATGCTCGTGTCTAGAGATGCCTGGAGACAACAAGTACCTACTTACACCAAACCTGGTGAAATACTTACAAACCCTTTCTTTTCCATGTGCGAAGACAAACGAACTGCATGACCCAGTATGCACAGGGGCAATCCAGCTGAGAGTTGGAGCAGGGTGCGCCCAATCCTGTTTACCGTTTAAGGGCTCCCGTGAGCCTCCCTAGCTGACGAGCTAGTGGTGCTGCACCTGCGCGCCCGGTAGGCATCTAAGCCTGTGACTGATTGTTGGGCAGCCTATTCAGCCGCCTCATTACCTATCTCTACTGATGAAGGATATTGATCCAGAAACACGAGTCGATGCTCGTGTCTAGAGATGCCTGGAGACAACAAGTACCTACTTACACCAAACCTGGTGAAATACTTACAAACCCTTTCTTTTCCATGTGCGAAGACGAACTGCATGACCAAGTATGCACAGGGGCAATCCAGCTGAGCGGTGGAGCAGAGTGCGCCCAATCCTGTTTACTGTTTAAGGGCTCCAGTGAGCCTCCCTAGCTGACGAGCTAGTGGTGCTGCACCTGCGCGCCCGGTAGGCATCTAAGCCTGTGACTGTTTGTTGGCAGCCTATTCAGCGGCCTCATTACCTATCTCTACTGATGAAGGATATTGATCCAGAAACACGAGTCAATGCTCGTGTCTAGAGATGCCTGGAGACAACAAGTACCTACTTACACCAAACCTGGTGAAATACTTACAAACCCTTTATTTTCCATATGCGAAGACAAACGAACTGCATGATCCAGTATGCACAGGGGCAATCCAGCTCAGAGGTGGAGCAGAGTGCGCCCTACCCTGTTTACTGTTTAAGGGCTCCCGTGAGCCTCCCTAGCTGACGAGCTAGTGCTGCTGCACCTGCGCGCCCGGTAGGCATCTAAGCCTGTGACTGTTCATTGGGCAGCCTATTCAGCGGCCTCATTACCTATCTCTACTGATGAAGGATATTGATCCAGAAACACGAGTCGATGCTCGTGTCTAGAGATGCCTGGAGACAACAAGTACCTACTTACACCAAATCTGGTGAAATACTTACAAACCCTTTCTTTTCCATGTGGGAAGACAAACGAACTGCATGACACAGTATGCACAGGGGCAATCCAGCTGAGAGGTGGAGCAGAGTGCGCCCAATCCTGTTTACTGTTTAAGGGCTCCCGTGAGCCTCCCTAGCTGACGAGCTAGTGGTGCTGCACCTGCGCGCCCGGTAGGCATCTAAGCCTGTGACTGCTCGTTGGGCAGCCTATTCAGCAGCCTCATTACCTATCTCTACTGATGAAGGATATTGATCCAGAAACACAAGTCGATGCTCGTGTCTAGAGATGCCTGGAGACAACAAGTACCTACTTACACCAAACCTGGTGAAATACTTACAAACTCTTTCTTTTTCATGTGCGAAGACAAACGAACTGCATGACCCAGTATGCACAGGGGCAATCCAGCTGAGAGGTGGGGCAGAGTGCGCCTAATCCTATTTACTGTTTAGGGCTCCCGTGAGCCTCCCTAGCTGACGAGCTAGTGGTGCTGCACCTGCGCGCCCGGTAGGCATCTAAGCCTGTGACTGTTCGTTGGGCTGCCTATTCAGCGGCCTCATTACCTATCTCTACTGATGAAGGATATTAATCCAGAAACAAGAGTCTATGTTCGTGTCTAGAGATGCCTTGAGACAACAAGTACCTACTTACACCAAACCTGGTGAAATACTTACAAACCCTTTCTTTTCCATGTGCTAAGACAAACGAACTGCATGACCCAGTATGCACAGGGGCAATCCAGCTGAGAGGTGGAGCAGAGTGCGCCCAATCCTGTTTACTGTTTAAGGGCTCCCGTGAGCCCCCCTAGCTGACGAGCTAGTGGTGCTGCACCTGCGAGCCCGGTAGGCATCTAAGCCTGTGACTGTTCGTTGGGCTGTCTATTCAGCGGCCTCCTTACCTATCTCCACTGATGAAGGATATTGATCCAGAAACACGAGTCGATGCTCGTGTCTAGAGATGCCTGGAGACAACAAGTACCTAGTTACACCAAACCTGGTGAAATACTTACAAACCCTTTCTTTTCCATGTGCGAAGACAAACGAACTGCATGACCCAGTATGCACAGGGGCAATCCAGCTGAGAAGTGGAGCAGAGAGCGCTCAATCCTGTTTACTGTTTAAGGGCTCCCGTGAGCCTCCCTAGCTGACGAGCTAGTGGTGCTGCACCTGCGCGCCCGGTAGGCATCTAAGCCTGTGACTGTTCGTTGGGCTGCCTATTCAGCGGCCTCATTACCTATCTCTACTGATGAAGGATATTGATCCAGAAACACGAGTCGATGCTCGTGTCTAGAGATGCCTGGAGACAACAAGTACCTACTTACACCAAACCTGGTGAAATACTTACAAACCCTTTCTTTTCCATGTGCGAAGACAAACGAACTGCATGACCCAGTATGCACAGGGGCAATCCAGCTGAGAGTTGGAGCAGGGTGCGCCCAATCCTGTTTACCGTTTAAGGGCTCCCGTGAGCCTCCCTAGCTGACGAGCTAGTGGTGCTGCACCTGCGCGCCCGGTAGGCATCTAAGCCTGTGACTGATTGTTGGGCAGCCTATTCAGCGGCCTCATTACCTATCTCTACTGATGAAGGATATTGATCCAGAAACACGAGTCGATGCTCGTGTCTAGAGATGCCTGGAGACAACAAGTACCTACTTACACCAAACCTGGTGAAATACTTACAAACCCTTTCTTTTCCATGTGCGAAGACGAACTGCATGACCAAGTATGCACAGGGGCAATCCAGCTGAGCGGTGGAGCAGAGTGCGCCCAATCCTGTTTACTGTTTAAGGGCTCCAGTGAGCCTCCCTAGCTGACGAGCTAGTGGTGCTGCACCTGCGCGCCCGGTAGGCATCTAAGCCTGTGACTGTTTGTTGGCAGCCTATTCAGCGGCCTCATTACCTATCTCTACTGATGAAGGATATTGATCCAGAAACACGAGTCAATGCTCGTGTCTAGAGATGCCTGGAGACAACAAGTACCTACTTACACCAAACCTGGTGAAATACTTACAAACCCTTTATTTTCCATATGCGAAGACAAACGAACTGCATGATCCAGTATGCACAGGGGCAATCCAGCTCAGAGGTGGAGCAGAGTGCGCCCTACCCTGTTTACTGTTTAAGGGCTCCCGTGAGCCTCCCTAGCTGACGAGCTAGTGCTGCTGCACCTGCGCGCCCGGTAGGCATCTAAGCCTGTGACTGTTCATTGGGCAGCCTATTCAGCGGCCTCATTACCTATCTCTACTGATGAAGGATATTGATCCAGAAACACGAGTCGATGCTCGTGTCTAGAGATGCCTGGAGACAACAAGTACCTACTTACACCAAATCTGGTGAAATACTTACAAACCCTTTCTTTTCCATGTGGGAAGACAAACGAACTGCATGACACAGTATGCACAGGGGCAATCCAGCTGAGAGGTGGAGCAGAGTGCGCCCAATCCTGTTTACTGTTTAAGGGCTCCCGTGAGCCTCCCTAGCTGACGAGCTAGTGGTGCTGCACCTGCGCGCCCGGTAGGCATCTAAGCCTGTGACTGCTCGTTGGGCAGCCTATTCAGCAGCCTCATTACCTATCTCTACTGATGAAGGATATTGATCCAGAAACACAAGTCGATGCTCGTGTCTAGAGATGCCTGGAGACAACAAGTACCTACTTACACCAAACCTGGTGAAATACTTACAAACTCTTTCTTTTTCATGTGCGAAGACAAACGAACTGCATGACCCAGTATGCACAGGGGCAATCCAGCTGAGAGGTGGGGCAGAGTGCGCCTAATCCTATTTACTGTTTAGGGCTCCCGTGAGCCTCCCTAGCTGACGAGCTAGTGGTGCTGCACCTGCGCGCCCGGTAGGCATCTAAGCCTGTGACTGTTCGTTGGGCTGCCTATTCAGCGGCCTCATTACCTATCTCTACTGATGAAGGATATTAATCCAGAAACAAGAGTCTATGTTCGTGTCTAGAGATGCCTTGAGACAACAAGTACCTACTTACACCAAACCTGGTGAAATACTTACAAACCCTTTCTTTTCCATGTGCTAAGACAAACGAACTGCATGACCCAGTATGCACAGGGGCAATCCAGCTGAGAGGTGGAGCAGAGTGCGCCCAATCCTGTTTACTGTTTAAGGGCGCCCGTGAGCCTCCCTAGCTGACGAGCTAGTGGTGCTGCACCTGCGCGCCCGGTAGGCATTAAAGCCTGTGATTGTTCGTTGGGCAGCCTATTCAGCGGCCTCATTACCTATCTCTACTGATGAAGGATATTGATCCAGAAACACGAGTCGATGCTCGTGTCTAGAGATGCCTGGAGACAACAAGTACCTACTTACACCAAACCTGGTGAAATTCTTACAAACCCTTTCTTTTCCATGTGCGAAGACAAACGAACTGCATGATCCAGTATGCACAGGGGCAATCCAGCTGAGAGGTGGAGCAGAGTGCGCCCTATCCTGTTTACTGTATAAGGGCTCCCGTGAGCCTCCCTAGCTGACGAGCTAGTGGTGCTGCACCTGCACGCCCGGTAGGCATTTAAGCCTGTGACTGTTCGTTGGGCTGCCTATTCAGTGGCCTCATTACCTATCTCTACTGATGATGGATATTGATCCCGAAACATGTGTCGATGCTCGTGTCTAGAGATGCCTGGAGACAGCAAGTACCTACTTAAACCAAACCTGGTGAAATACTTACAAACCCTTTCTTTTCCATGTGCGAAGACAAACGAACTGCCTGACCCAGTATGCACAGGGGCAATCCAGCTGAGAGGTGGAGCAGAGAGCGCTCAATCCTGTTTACTGTTTAAGGGCTCCCGTGAGCCTCCCTAGCTGACGAGCTAGCGGTGCTGCACCTGCGCGCCCGGTAGGCATCTAAGCCTGTGACTGTTCGTTGGGCTGCCTATTCAGCGGCCTCATTACCTATCTCTACTGATGAAGGATATTGATCCAGAAACAGGAGTCGATGCTCGTGTCTAGAGATGCCTGGAGACAAAAAGTACCTAGTTATACCAAACCTGGTGAAATACTTACAAACCCTTTCTTTTCCATGTGCGAAGACAAACGAACTGCATGACCCAGTATGCACAGGGGCAATCCAGCTGAGAGGTGGAGCAGAGAGCGCCCAATCCTGTTTACTGTTTAAGGGCTCCCGTGAGCCTCCCTAGCTGACGAGCTAGTGGTGCTGCACCTGAGTGCCCGGTAGGCATCTAAGCCTGTGACTGTTCGTTGGGCTGCCTATTCAGCGGCCGCATTACCTATCTCTACTGATGAAGGATATTGATCCAGAAACACGAGTTGATGCTTGTGTCTAGAGATGCCTGGAGACAACAAGTACCTACTTACACCAAACCTGGTGAAATACTTACAAACCCTTTCTTTTCCATGTGCGAAGACAAACAAACTGCATAACCCAGTATGCACAGGGGCAATCCAGCTGAGAGGTGGAGCAGAGTGCGCCCTATCCTGTTTACTGTATAAGGGCTCCCGTGAGCCTCCCTAGCTGATGAGCTAGTGGTGCTGCACCTGCACGCTCGGTAGGCATTTAAGCCTGTGACTGTTCGTTGGGCTGCCTATTCAGCGGCCTCATTACCTATCTCTACTGATGATGGATATTGATCCCGAAACATGTGTCGATGCTCGTGTCTAGAGATGCCTGGAGACAGCAAATACCTACTTAAACCAAACCTGGTGAAATACTTACAAACCCTTTCTTTTCCATGTGCGAAGACAAACGAACTGCCTGACCCAGTATGCACAGGGGCAATCCAGCTGAGAGGTGGAGCAGAGAGCGCTCAATCCTGTTTACTGTTTAAGGGCTCCCGTGAGCCTCCCTAGCTGACGAGCTAGCGGTGCTGCACCTGCGCGCCCGGTAGGCATCTAAGCCTGTGACTGTTCGTTGGGCTGCCTATTCAGCGGCCTCATTACCTATCTCTACTGATGAAGAATATTGATCCAGAAACAGGAGTCGATGCTCGTGTCTAGAGATGCCTGGAGACAAAAAGTACCTAGTTATACCAAACCTGGTGAAATACTTACAAACCCTTTCTTTTCCATGTGCGAAGACAAACGAACTGCATGACCCAGTATGCACAGGGGCAATCCAGCTGAGAGGTGGAGCAGAGAGCGCCCAATCCTGTTTACTGTTTAAGGGCTCCCGTGAGCCTCCCTAGCTGACGAGCTAGTGGTGCTGCACCTGCGTGCCCGGTAGGCATCTAAGCCTGTGACTGTTCGTTGGGCTGCCTATTCAGCGGCCGCATTACCTGTCTCTACTGATGAAGGATATTGATCCAGAAACACGAGTCGATGCGTGTGTCTAGAGATGCCTGGAGACAACAAGTACCTACTTACACCAAACCTGGTGAAATACTTACAAACCCTTTCTTTTCCATGTGCGAAGACAAACGAACTGCATGACCCAGTATGCACAGGGGCAATCCAGCTGAGAGGTGGAGCAGAGTGCGCCCAATCCTGTTTACTCTTTAAGGGCTCCAGTGAGCCTCCCTAGCTGACGAGCTAGTGGTGCTGCACCTGCGCGCCCGGTAGGCATCTAAGCCTGTGATTGTTCGTTGGGCTGCCTATTCAGCGGCCTCATTACCTATCTCTACTGATGAAGGATATTGATCCAGAAACACGAGTCGATGCTCGTGTCTAGAGATGCCTGGAGACAACAAGTACCTACTTACACCAAACCTGGTGAAATACTTACAAACCCTTTCTTATCCATGTGCGAAGACAAACGAACTGCATGACCCAGTATGCACAGGGGCAATCCAGCTGAGAGTTGGAGCAGGGTGCGCCCAATCCTGTTTACTGTTTAAGGGCTCCCGTGAGCCTCCCTAGCTGACGAGCTAGTGGTGCTGCACCTGCACGCCCAGTAGGCATCTAAGCCTGCGACTCTTCGTTGGGCAGCCTATTCAGCGGCCTCATTACCTATCTCTACTGATGAAGGATATTGATCCAGAAACACGAGTCGATGCTCGTGTCTAGAGATGCCTGGAGACAACAAGTACCTACTTACACCAAACCTGGTGAAATACTTACAAACCCTTTCTTTTCTATGTGCGAAGACAAACGAACTGCATGACCAAGTATGCACAGTGGCAATCCAGCTGAGCGGTGGAGCAGAGTGCGCCCAATCCTGTGTACTGTTTAAGGGCTCCAGTGAGCCTCCCTAGCTGACGAGCTAGTGGTGCTGCACCTGCGCGCCCAGTAGGCATCTAAGCCTGTGACTGTTCGTTGGGCAGCCTATTCAGCGGCCTCATTACCTATCTCTACTGATGAAGGATATTGATCCAGAAACACGAGTCAATGCTCGTGTCTAGAGATGCCTGGAGACAACAAGTACCTTCTTACACCAAACTTGGTGAAATACTTACAAACCCTTTCTTTTCCATGTGCGAAGACAAACGAACTGCATGACCCAGTATGCACAGGGGCAATCCAGCTGAGAAGTGGAGCAGAGAGCGCTCAATCCTGTTTACTGTTTAAGGGCTCCCGTGAGCCTCCCTAGCTGACGAGCTAGTGGTGCTGCACCTGCGCGCCCGGTAGGCATCTAAGCCTGTGACTGTTCGTTGGGCTGCCTATTCAGCGGCCTCATTACCTATCTCTACTGATGAAGGATATTGATCCAGAAACACGAGTCGATGCTCGTGTCTAGAGATGCCTGGAGACAACAAGTACCTACTTACACCAAACCTGGTGAAATACTTACAAACCCTTTCTTTTCCATGTGCGAAGACAAACGAACTGCATGACCCAGTATGCACGGGGCAATCCAGCTGAGAGTTGGAGCAGGGTGCGCCCAATCCTGTTTACTGTTTAAGGGCTCCGTGAGCCTCCCTAGCTGACGAGCTAGTGGTGCTGCACCTGCGCGCCCGGTAGGCATCTAAGCCTGTGACTGATCGTTGGGCAGCCTATTCAGCGGCCTCATTACCTATCTCTACTGATGAAGGATATTGATCCAGAAACACGAGTCGATGCTCGTGTCTAGAGATGCCTGGAGACAACAAGTACCTACTTACACCAAACCTGGTGAAATACTTACAAACCCTTTCTTTTCCATGTGCGAAGACGAACTGCATGACCAAGTATGCACAGGGGCAATCCAGCTGAGCGGTGGAGCAGAGTGCGCCCAATCCTGTGTACTGTTTAAGGGCTCCAGTGAGCCTCCCTAGCTGACGAGCTAGTGGTGCTGCACCTGCGCGCCTGGTAGGCATCTAAGCCTGTGACTGTTTGTTGGCAGCCTATTCAGCGGCCTCATTACCTATCTCTACTGATGAAGGATATTGATCCAGAAACACGAGTCAATGCTCGTGTCTAGAGATGCCTGGAGACAACAAGTACCTACTTACACCAAACCTGGTGAAATACTTACAAACCCTTTATTTTCCATATGCGAAGACAAACGAAATGCATGATCCAGTATGCACAGGGGCAATCCAGCTGAGAGGTGGAGCAGAGTGCGCCCTATCCTGTTTACTGTTTAAGGGCTCCCGTGAGCCTCCCTAGCTGACGAGCTAGTGCTGCTGCACCTGCGCGCCCGGTAGGCATCTAAGCCTGTGACTGTTCGTTGGGCAGCCTATTCAGCGGCCTCATTACCTATCTCTACTGATGAAGGATATTGATCCAGAAACACGAGTCGATGCTCGTGTCTAGAGATGCCTGGAGACAACAAGTACCTACTTACACCAAATCTGGTGAAATACTTACAAACCCTTTCTTTTCCATGTGGGAAGACAAACGAACTGCATGACACAGTATGCACAGGGGCAATCCAGCTGAGAGGTGGAGCAGAGTGCGCCCAATCCTGTTTACTGTTTAAGGGCTCCCGTGAGCCTCCCTAGCTGACGAGCTAGTGGTGCTGCACCTGCGCGCCCGGTAGGCATCTAAGCCTGTGACTGTTCGTTGGGCAGCCTATTCAGCAGCCTCATTACCTATCTCTACTGATGAAGGATATTGATCCAGAAACACAAGTCGATGCTCGTGTCTAGAGATGCCTGGAGACAACAAGTACCTACTTACACCAAACCTGGTGAAATACTTACAAACTCTTTCTTTTTCATGTGCGAAGACAAACGAACTGCATGACCCAGTATGCACAGGGGCAATCCAGATGAGAGGTGGGGCAGAGTGCGCCTAATCCTATTTACTGTTTAGGGCTCCCGTGAGCCTCCCTAGCTGACGAGCTAGTGATGCTGCACCTGCGCGCCCGGTAGGCATCTAAACCTGTGACTGTTCGTTGGGCTGCCTATTCAGCGGCCTCATTACCTATCTCTACTGATGAAGGATATTAATCCAGAAACAAGAGTCGATGCTCGTGTCTAGAGATGCCATGAGACAACAAGTACCTACTTACACCAAACCTGGTGAAATACTTACAAACCCTTTCTTTTCCATGTGCGAAGACAAACGAACTGCATGACCCAGTATGCACAGGGGCAATCCAGCTGAGAGGTGGAGCAGAGTGCGCCCAATCCTGTTTACTGTTTAAGGGCTCCCGTGAGCCTCCCTAGCTGACGAGCTAGTGGTGCTGCACCTGCGTGCCCGGTAGGCATCTAAGCCTGTGACTGTTCGTTGGGCAGCCTATTCAGCGGCCTCATTACCTATCTCTACTGATGAAGGATATTGATCCAGAAACACGAGTCGATGCTCAATGTCTAGAGATGCCTGGAGACAACAAGTACCTACTTACACCAAACCTGGTGAAATACTTAGAAACCCTTTCTTTTCCATGTGCGAAGACAAACGAACTGCATGACCCAGTATGCACAGGGGCAATCCAGCTGAGAGGTGGAGCAGAGTGCGCCCAATCCTGTTTACTGTTTAAGGGCTCCCGTGAGCCTCCCTAGCTGACGAGCTAGTGGTGCTGCACCTGCGCGCCCGGTAGGCATTAAAGCCTGTGATTGTTCGTTGGGCAGCCTATTCAGCGGCCTCATTACCTATCTCTACTGATGAAGGATATTGATCCAGAAACACGAGTCGATGCTCGTGTCTAGAGATGCCTGGAGACAACAAGTACCTACTTACACCAAATCTGGTGAAATACTTACAAACCCTTTCTTTTCCATGTGGGAAGACAAACGAACTGCATGACACAGTATGCACAGGGGCAATCCAGCTGAGAGGTGGAGCAGAGTGCGCCCAATCCTGTTTACTGTTTAAGGGCTCCCGTGAGCCTCCCTAGCTGACGAGCTAGTGGTGCTGCACCTGCGCGCCCGGTAGGCATCTAAGCCTGTGACTGTTTGTTGGCAGCCTCTTCAGCGGCCTCATTACCTATCTCTACTGATGAAGGATATTGATCCAGAAACACGAGTCAATGCTCGTGTCGAGAGATGCCTGGAGACAACAAGTACCTACTTACACCAAACCTGGTGAAATACTTACAAACCCTTTATTTTCCATATGCGAAGACAAACGAACTGCATGATCCAGTATGCACAGGGGCAATCCAGCTGAGAGGTGGAGCAGAGTGCGCCCTATCCTGTTTACTGTTTAAGGGCTCCCGTGAGCCTCCCTAGCTGACGAGCTAGTGCTGCTGCACCTGCGCGCCCGGTAGGCATCTAAGCCTGTGACTGTTTGTTGGGCAGCCTATTCAGCAGCCTCATTACCTATCTCTACTGATGAAGGATATTGATCCAGAAACACAAGTCGATGCTCGTGTCTAGAGATGCCTGGAGACAACAAGTACCTACTTACACCAAACCTGGTGAAATACTTACAAACTCTTTCTTTTTCATGTGCGAAGACAAACGAACTGCATGACCCAGTATGCACAGGGGCAATCCAGATGAGAGGTGGGGCAGAGTGCGCCTAATCCTATTTACTGTTTAGGGCTCCCGTGAGCCTCCCTAGCTGACGAGCTAGTGGTGCTGCACCTGTGCGCCCGGTAGGCATCTAAGCCTGTGACTGTTCGTTGGGCTGCCTATTCAGCGGCCTCATTACCTATCTCTACTAATGAAAGATATTAATCCAGAAACAAGAGTCGATGCTCGTGTCTAGAGATGCCTTGAGACAACAAGTACCTACTTACACCAAACCTGGTGAAATACTTACAAACCCTTTCTTTTCCATGTGCGAAGACAAACGAACTGCATGACCCAGTATGCACAGGGGCAATCCAGCTGAGAGGTGGAGCAGAGTGCGCCCAATCCTGTTTACTGTTTAAGGGCTCCCGTGAGCCTCCCTAGCTGACGAGCTAGTGGTGCTGCACCTGCGTGCCCGGTAGGCATCTAAGCCTGTGACTGTTCGTTGGGCAGCCTATTCAGCGGCCTCATTACCTATCTCTACTGATGAAGGATATTGATCCAAAAACACGAGTCGATGCTTATGTCTAGAGATGCCTGGAGACAACAAGTACCTACTTACACCAAACCTGGTGAAATACTTAGAAACCCTTTCTTTTCCATGTGCGAAGACAAACAAACTGCATGACCCAGTATGCACAGGGGCAATCCAGCTGAGAGGTGGAGCAGAGTGCGCCCAATCCTGTTTACTGTTTAAGGGCTCCCGTGAGCCTCTCTAGCTGACGAGCTAGTGGTGCTGCACCTGCGCGCCCCGTAGGCATCTAAGCCTGTGACTGTTCGTTGGGCAGCCTATTCAGCAGCCTCATTACCTATCTCTACTGATGAAGGATATTGATCCAGAAACACAAGTCGATGCTCGTGTCTAGAGATGCCTGGAGACAACAAGTACCTACTTACACCAAACCTGGTGAAATACTTACAAACTCTTTCTTTTTCATGTGCGAAGACAAACGAACTGCATGACCCAGTATGCACAGGGGCAATCCAGATGAGAGGTGGGGCAGAGTGCGCCTAATCCTATTTACTGTTTAGGGCTCCCGTGAGCCTCCCTAGCTGACGAGCTAGTGGTGCTGCACCTGCGCGCCCGGTAGGCATCTAAGCCTGTGACTGTTCGTTGGGCTGCCTATTCATCGGCCTCATTACCTATCTCTACTAATGAAAGATATTAATCCAGAAACAAGAGTCGATGCTCGTGTCTAGAGATGCCTTGAGACAACAAGTACCTACTTACACCAAACCTGGTGAAATACTTACAAACCCTTTCTTTTCCATGTGCGAAGACAAACGAACTGCATGACCCAGTATGCACAGGGGCAATCCAGTTGAGAGGTGGAGCAGAGTGCGCCCAATCCTGTTTACTGTTTAAGGGCTCCCGTGAGCCTCCCTTGCTGACGAGCTAGTGGTGCTGCACCTGCGTGCCCGGTAGGCATCTAAGCCTGTGACTGTTCGTTGGGCAGCCTATTCAGCGGCCTCATTACCTATCTCTACTGATGAAGGATATTGATCCAGAAACACGAGTCGATGCTCATGTCTAGAGATGCCTGGAGACAACAAGTACCTACTTACACCAAACCTGGTGAAATACTTAGAAACCCTTTCTTTTCCATGTGCCTAGACAAACAAACTGCATGACCCAGTATGCACAGGGGCAATCCAGCTGAGAGGTGGAGCAGAGTGCGCCCAATCCTGTCTACTGTTTAAGGGCTCCCGTGAGCCTCCCTAGCTGACGAGCTAGTGGTGCTGCACCTGCGCGCCCGGTAGGCATTAAATCCTGTGATTGTTCGTTGGGCAGCCTATTCGGCGGCCTCATTACCTATCTCTACTGATGAAGGATATTGATCCAGAAACACGAGTCAATGCTCGTGTCTAGAGATGCCTGGAGACAACAAGTACCTACTTACACCAAACCTGGTGAAATACTTACAAACCCTTTCTTTTCCATGTGCGAAGACAAACGAACTGCATGATCCAGTATGCACAGGGGCAATCCAGCTGAGAGGTGGAGCAGAGTGCGCCCTATCCTGTTTACTGTATAAGGGCTCCCGTGAGCCTCCCTAGTTGACGAGCTAGTGGTGCTGCACCTGCACGCCCGGTAGGCATTTAAGCCTGTGACTGTTCGTTGGGCTGCCTATTCAGCTGCCTCATTACCTATCTCTACTGATGATGGATATTGATCCCGAAACATGTGTCGATGCTCGTGTCTAGAGATGCCTGGAGACAGCAAGTACCTACTTAAACCAAACCTGGTGAAATACTTACAAACCCTTTCTTTTCCATGTGCGAAGACAAACGAACTGCCTGACCCAGTATGCACAGGGGCAATCCAGCTGAGAGGTGGAGCAGAGAGCGCTCAATCCTGTTTACTGTTTAAGGGCTCCCGTGAGCCTCCCTAGCTGACGAGCTAGCGGTGCTGCACCTGCGCGCCCGGTAGGCATCTAAGCCTGTGACTGTTCGTTGGGCTGCCTATTCAGCGGCCTCATTACCTATCTCTACTGATGAAGGATATTGATCCAGAAACAGGAGTCGATGCTCGTGTCTAGAGATGCCTGGAGACAAAAAGTACCTAGTTATACCAAACCTGGTGAAATACTTACAAACCCTTTCTTTTCCATGTGCGAAGACAAACGAACTGCATGACCCAGTATGCACAGGGGCAATCCAGCTGAGAGGTGGAGCAGAGAGCGCCCAATCCTGTTTACTGTTTAAGGGCTCCCGTGAGCCTCCCTAGCTGACGAGCTAGTGGTGCTGCACCTGCGTGCCCGGTAGGCATCTAAGCCTGTGACTTTTCGTTGGGCAGCCTATTCAGCAGCCTGATTACCTATCTCTACTGATGAAGGACATTGATCCAGAAACACGAGTCGATGCTCGTGTCTAGAGATGCCTGGAGACAACAAGTACCTTCTTACACCAAACCTGGTGAAATACTTACAAACCCTTTCTTTTCCATGTGCGAAGACAAACGAACTGCATGACCCAGTATGCACTGGGGCAATCCAACTGAGAGGTGGAGCAGAGTGCGCCCAATCCTGTTTACTGTTTAGGGCTCCCGTGAGCCTCCCTAGCTGACGAGCTAGTGGTGCTGCACCTGCGTGCCCGGTAGGCATCTAAGCCTGTGACTGTTCGTTGGGCTGCCTATTCAGCGGCCGCATTACCTATCTCTACTGATGAAGGATATTGATCCAGAAACACGAGTCGATGCTTGTGTCTAGACATGCCTGGAGACAACAAGTACCTACTTACACCAAACCTGGTGAAATACTTACAAACCCTTTCTTTTCCATGTGCGAAGACAAACAAACTGCATAACCCAGTATGCACAGGGGCAATCCAGCTGAGAGGTGGAGCAGTTTGCGCCCAATCCTGTTTACTGTTTAAGGGCTCCAGTGAGCCTCCCTAGCTGACGAGCTAGTGGTGCTGCACCTGCGCGCCCGGTAGGCATCTAAGCCTGTGATTGTTCGTTGGGCTGCCTATTCAGCGGCCTCATTACCTATCTCTACTGATGAAGGATATTGATCCAGAAACACGAGTCGATGCTCGTGTCTAGAGATGCCTGGAGACAACAAGTACCTACTTACACCAAACCTGGTGAAATACTTACAAAGCCTTTCTTATCCATGTGCGAAGACAAACGAACTGCATGACCCAGTATGCACAGGGGCAATCCAGCTGAGAGTTGGAGCAGGGTGCGCCCAATCCTGTTTACTGTTTAAGGGCTCCCGTGAGCCTCCCTAGCTGACGAGCTAGTGGTGCTGCACCTGCGCGCCCAGTAAGCATCTAAGCCTGTGACTCTTCGTTGGGCAGCCTATTCAGCGGCCTCATTACCTATCCCTACTGATGAAGGATATTGATCCAGAAACACGAGTCGATGCTCGTGTCTAGAGATGCCTGGAGACAACAAGTACCTACTTACACCAAACCTGGTGAAATACTTACAAACCCTTTCTTTTCTATGTACGAAGACAAACGAACTGCATGACCAAGTATGCACAGGGGCAATCCAGCTGAGCGGTGGAGCAGAGTGCGCCCAATCCTGTGTACTGTTTAAGGGCTCCAGTGAGCCTCCCTAGCTGACGAGCTAGTGGTGCTGCACCTGCGCGCCCAGTAGGCATCTAAGCCTGTGACTGTTCGTTGGGCAGCCTATTCAGCGGCCTCATTACCTATCTCTACTGATGAAGTATATTGATCCAGAAACACGAGTCAATGCTCGTGTCTAGAGATGCCTGGAGACAACAAGTACCTTCTTACACCAAACCTGGTGAAATACTTACAAACCCTTTCTTTTCCATGTGCGAAGACAAACGAACTGCATGACCCAGTATGCACTGGGGCAATCCAGCTGAGAGGTGGAGCAGAGTGCGCCCAATAATGTTTACTGTTTAGGGCTCCCGTGAGCCTCCCTAGCTGACGAGCTAGTGGTGCTGCACCTGCGCGCCCGGTAGGCATCTAAGCCTGTGACTGTTCGTTGGGCTACCTATTCAGCGGCCGCATTACCTATCTCTACTGATGAAGGATATTGATCCAGAAACACGAGTCGATGCTCGTGTCTAGAGATGCCTGGAGACAACAAGTACCTACTTACACCAAACGTGGTGAAATACTTACAAACCCTTTCTTTTCCATGTGCGAAGACAAACAAACTGCATAACCCAGTATGCACAGGGGCAATCCAGCTGAGAGGTGGAGCAGGGTGGGCCCAATCCTGTTTACTGTTTAAGGGCTCCCGTGAGCCTCCCTAGCTGACGAGCTAGTGGTGCTGCACCTGCGGGCCCGGTAGGCATCTAAGCCTGTGACTCTTCGTTGGGCAGCCTATTCAGCGGCCTCATTACCTATCTCTACTGATGAAGGATATTGATCCAGTAACATGAGTCGATGCTCGTGTCTAGAGATGCCTGGAGACAACAAGTACCTACTTACACCAAACCTGGTGAAATACTTACAAACCCTTTCTTTTCCATGTGCGAAGACAAACGAACTGCATGACCAAGTATGCACAGGGGCAATCCAGCTGAGCGGTGGAGCAGAGTGCGCCCAATCCTGTGTACTGTTTAAGGGCTCCAGTGAGCCTCCCTAGCTGACGAGCTAGTGGTTCTGCACCTGCGTGCCCGGTAGGCATCTAAGCCTGTGACTGTTCGTTGGGCAGCCTATTCAGCGGCCTCATTACCTATCTCTACTGATGAAGGATATTGATCCAGAAACACGAGTCAATGATCGTGTCTAGAGATGCCTGGAGACAACAAGTACCTACTTACACCAAACCTGGTGAAATACTTACAAACCCTTTATTTTCCATGTGCGAAGACAAACGAACTGCATGACCCACTATGCACAGGGGCAATCCAGCTGAGAGGTGGAGCAGAGTGCGCCCAATCCTGTTTACTGTTTAAGGGCTTCCGTGAGCCTCCCTAGCTGACGAGCTAGTGGTGCTGCACCTGCACGCCCGGTAGGCATCTA
The DNA here is from genome assembly GCF_964261635.1 of Lissotriton helveticus. Classification (NCBI taxonomy): domain Eukaryota; kingdom Metazoa; phylum Chordata; class Amphibia; order Caudata; family Salamandridae; genus Lissotriton; species Lissotriton helveticus. The sequence continues at coordinate 1,330,734,239 of NC_136068.1, read as the reverse complement.
AGCCTGTAACTGTTCGTTGGGCAGCCTATTCAGCAGCCTCATTACCTATCTCTTCTGATGAAGGATATTGATCCAGAAACACAAGTCGATGCTCGTGTCTAGAGATGCCTGGAGACAACAAGTACCTACTTACACCAAACCTGGTGAAATACTTACAAACCCTGTCTTTTCCATGTGCGAAGACAAACGAACTGCATGACCCAGTATGCACAGGGGCAATCCAGCTGAGAGGTGGGGCAGAGTGCGCCCAATCCTGTTTACTGTTTAGGGCTCCCGTGAGCCTCCCTAGCTGACGAACTAGTGGTGCTACACCTGCGTGCCCGGTAGGCATCTAACCCTGTGACTGTTCGTTGGGCTGCCTATTCAGCGGCCTCATTACCTATCTCTACTGATAAAGGATATTAATCCAGAAACACGAGTCGATGCTTGTGTCTAGAGATGCCTGGAGACAACAAGTACCTACTTACACCAAACCTGGTGAAATACTTACAAACCCTTTCTTTTCCATGTGCGAAGACAAACGAACTGCATGATCCAGTATGCACAGGGGCAATCCAGCTGAGAGGTGGAGCAGAGTGCGCCCTATCCTGTTTACTGTATAAGGGCTCCCGTGAGCCTCCCTAGCTGACGAGCTAGTGGTGCTGAACCTGCACGCCCGGTAGGCATTTAAGCCTGTGACTGTTCGTTGGGCTGCCTATTCAGCGGCCTCATTACCTATCTCTACTGATGAAGGATATTGATCCAGAAACAGGAGTCGATGCTCGTGTCTAGAGATGCCTGGAGACAAAAAGTACCTAGTTATACCAAACCTGGTGAAATACTTACAAACCCTTTCTTTTCCATGTGCGAAGACAAACAAACTGCATGACCCAGTATGCACAGGGGCAATCCAGCTGAGAGGTGGAGCAGAGAGCGCCCAATCCTGTTTACTGTTTAAGGGCTCCCGTGAGCCTCCCTAGCTGACGAGCTAGTGGTGCTGCACCTGCGTGCCCGGTAGGCATCTAAGCCTGTGACTTTTCGTTGGGCAGCCTATTCAGCAGCCTGATTACCTATCTCTACTGATGAAGGACATTGATCCAGAAACACGAGTCGATGCTCGTGTCTAGAGATGCCTGGAGACAACAAGTACCTTCTTACACCAAACCTGGTGAAATACTTACAAACCCTTTCTTTTCCATGTGCGAAGACAAACGAACTGCATGACCCAGTATGCACTGGGGCAATCCAACTGAGAGGTGGAGCAGAGTGCGCCCAATCCTGTTTACTGTTTAGGGCTCCCGTGAGCCTCCCTAGCTGACGAGCTAGTGGTGCTGCACCTGCGTGCCCGGTAGGCATCTAAGCCTGTGACTGTTCGTTGGGCTGCCTATTCAGCGGCCGCATTACCTATCTCTACTGATGAAGGATATTGATCCAGAAACACGAGTCGATGCTTGTGTCTAGACATGCCTGGAGACAACAAGTACCTACTTACACCAAACCTGGTGAAATACTTACAAACCCTTTCTTTTCCATGTGCGAAGACAAACAAACTGCATAACCCAGTATGCACAGGGGCAATCCAGCTGAGAGGTGGAGCAGTTTGCGCCCAATCCTGTTTACTGTTTAAGGGCTCCAGTGAGCCTCCCTAGCTGACGAGCTAGTGGTGCTGCACCTGCGCGCCCGGTAGGCATCTAAGCCTGTGATTGTTCGTTGGGCTGCCTATTCAGCGGCCTCATTACCTATCTCTACTGATGAAGGATATTGATCCAGAAACACGAGTCGATGCTCGTGTCTAGAGATGCCTGGAGACAACAAGTACCTACTTACACCAAACCTGGTGAAATACTTACAAACCCTTTCTTATCCATGTGCGAAGACAAACGAACTGCATGACCCAGTATGCACAGGGGCAATCCAGCTGAGAGTTGGAGCAGGGTGCGCCCAATCCTGTTTACTGTTTAAGGGCTCCCGTGAGCCTCCCTAGCTGACGAGCTAGTGGTGCTGCACCTGCGCGCCCAGTAGGCATCTAAGCCTGTGACTCTTCGTTGGGCAGCCTATTCAGCGGCCTCATTACCTATCTCTACTGATGAAGGATATTGATCCAGAAACACGAGTCGATGCTCGTGTCTAGAGATGCCTGGAGACAACAAGTACCTACTTACACCAAACCTGGTGAAATACTTACAAACCCTTTCTTTTCTATGTACGAAGACAAACGAACTGCATGACCAAGTATGCACAGGGGCAATCCAGCTGAGCGGTGGAGCAGAGTGCGCCCAATCCTGTGTACTGTTTAAGGGCTCCAGTGAGCCTCCCTAGCTGACGAGCTAGTGGTGCTGCACCTGCGCGCCCAGTAGGCATCTAAGCCTGTGACTGTTCGTTGGGCAGCCTATTCAGCGGCCTCATTACCTATCTCTACTGATGAAGGATATTGATCCAGAAACACGAGTCAATGCTCGTGTCTAGAGATGCCTGGAGACAACAAGTACCTTCTTACACCAAACCTGGTGAAATACTTACAAACCCTTTCTTTTCCATGTGCGAAGACAAACGAACTGCATGACCCAGTATGCACTGGGGCAATCCAGCTGAGAGGTGGAGCAGAGTGCGCCCAATAATGTTTACTGTTTAGGGCTCCCGTGAGCCTCCCTAGCTGACGAGCTAGTGGTGCTGCACCTGCGCGCCCGGTAGGCATCTAAGCCTGTGACTGTTCGTTGGGCTGCCTATTCAGCGGCCGCATTACCTATCTCTACTGATGAAGGATATTGATCCAGAAACACGAGTCGATGCTCGTGTCTAGAGATGCCTGGAGACAACAAGTACCTACTTACACCAAACGTGGTGAAATACTTACAAACCCTTTCTTTTCCATGTGCGAAGACAAACAAACTGCATAACCCAGTATGCACAGGGGCAATCCAGCTGAGAGGTGGAGCAGGGTGGGCCCAATCCTGTTTACTGTTTAAGGGCTCCCGTGAGCCTCCCTAGCTGACGAGCTAGTGGTGCTGCACCTGCGGGCCCGGTAGGCATCTAAGCCTGTGACTCTTCGTTGGGCAGCCTATTCAGCGGCCTCATTACCTATCTCTACTGATGAAGGATATTGATCCAGTAACATGAGTCGATGCTCGTGTCTAGAGATGCCTGGAGACAACAAGTACCTACTTACACCAAACCTGGTGAAATACTTACAAACCCTTTCTTTTCCATGTGCGAAGACAAACGAACTGCATGACCAAGTATGCACAGGGGCAATCCAGCTGAGCGGTGGAGCAGAGTGCGCCCAATCCTGTGTACTGTTTAAGGGCTCCAGTGAGCCTCCCTAGCTGACGAGCTAGTGGTTCTGCACCTGCGTGCCCGGTAGGCATCTAAGCCTGTGACTGTTCGTTGGGCAGCCTATTCAGCGGCCTCATTACCTATCTCTACTGATGAAGGATATTGATCCAGAAACACGAGTCAATGATCGTGTCTAGAGATGCCTGGAGACAACAAGTACCTACTTACACCAAACCTGGTGAAATACTTACAAACCCTTTATTTTCCATGTGCGAAGACAAACGAACTGCATGACCCACTATGCACAGGGGCAATCCAGCTGAGAGGTGGAGCAGAGTGCGCCCAATCCTGTTTACTGTTTAAGGGCTTCCGTGAGCCTCCCTAGCTGACGAGCTAGTGGTGCTGCACCTGCACGCCCGGTAGGCATCTAAGCCTGTAACTGTTCGTTGGGCAGCCTATTCAGCAGCCTCATTACCTATCTCTTCTGATGAAGGATATTGATCCAGAAACACAAGTCGATGCTCGTGTCTAGAGATGCCTGGAGACAACAAGTACCTACTTACACCAAACCTGGTGAAATACTTACAAACCCTGTCTTTTCCATGTGCGAAGACAAACGAACTGCATGACCCAGTATGCACAGGGGCAATCCAGCTGAGAGGTGGGGCAGAGTGCGCCCAATCCTGTTTACTGTTTAGGGCTCCCGTGAGCCTCCCTAGCTGACGAACTAGTGGTGCTACACCTGCGTGCCCGGTAGGCATCTAACCCTGTGACTGTTCGTTGGGCTGCCTATTCAGCGGCCTCATTACCTATCTCTACTGATAAAGGATATTAATCCAGAAACACGAGTCGATGCTCGTGTCTAGAGATGCCTGGAGACAACAAGTACCTACTTACACCAAACCTGGTGAAATACTTACAAACCCTTTCTTTTCCATGTGCAAAGACAAACGAACTGCATGACCCAGTATATACAGGGGCAATCCAGCTGAGAGGTGGAGCAGAGTGCGCCCAATCCTGTTTACTGTTTAAGGGCTCCCGTGAGCCTCCCTAGCTGACGAGCTAGTGGTGCTGCACCTGCGTGCCCGGTAGGCATCTAAGCCTGTGACTGTTCGTTGGGCAGCCTATTCAGCAGCCTCATTACCTAGCTCTACTGATAAAGGATATTGATCCAGAAACACGAGTCGATGCTCATGTCTAGAGATGCCTGGAGACAACAAGTATCTACTTACACCAAACCTGGTGAAATACTTAGAAACCCTTTCTTTTCCATGTGCGAAGACAAACGAACTGCATGACCCAGTATGCACATTGGCAATCCAGCTGAGAGGTGGAGCAGAGTGCGCCCAATCCTGTTTACTGTTTAAGGGCTCCCGTGAGCCTCCCTAGCTAACGAGCTAGTGGTGCTGCACCTGCGCGCCCGGTAGGCATTAAAGCCTGTGATTGTTCGTTGGGCAGCCTATTCAGCGGCCTCATTACCTATCTCTACTGATGAAGGATATTGATCCAGAAACACGAGTCGATGCTCGTGTCTAGAGATGCCTGGAGACAACAAGTACCTACTTACACCAAACCTGGTGAAATACTTAAAAACCCTTTCTTTTCCATGTGCGAAGACAAACGAACTGCATGATCCAGTATGGACAGGGGCAATCCAGCTGAGAGGTGGAGCAGAGTGCGCCCTATCCTGTTTACTGTATAAGGGCTCCCGTGAGCCTCCCTAGCTGACGAGCTAGTGGTGCTGAACCTGCACGCCCGGTAGGCATTTAAGCCTGTGACTGTTCGTTGGGCTGCCTATTCAGCGGCCTCATTACCTATCTCTACTGATGAAGGATATTGATCCAGAAACACGAGTCGATGCTCGTGTCTAGAGATGCCTGGAGACAACAAGTACCTACTTACACCAAACCTGGTGAAATACTCACAAACCCTTTCTTATCCATGTGCGAAGACAAACGAACTGCATGACCCAGTATGCACAGGGGCAATCCAGCTGAGAGTTGGAGCAGGGTGCGCCCAATCCTGTTTACTGTTTAAGGGCTCCCGTGAGCCTCCCTAGCTGACGAGCTAGTGGTGCTGCACCTGCGCGCCCAGTAGGCATCTAAGCCTGTGACTCTTCGTTGGGCAGCCTATTCAGCGGCCTCATTACCTATCTCTACTGATGAAGGATATTGATCCAGAAACACGAGTCGATGCTCGTGTCTAGAGATGCCTGGAGACAACAAGTACCTACTTACACCAAACCTGGTGAAATACTTACAAACCCTTTCTTTTCTATGTGCGAAGACAAACGAACTGCATGACCAAGTATGCACAGGGGCAATCCAGCTGAGCGGTGGAGCAGAGTGCGCCCAATCCTGTGTACTGTTTAGGGCTCCAGTGAGCCTCCCTAGCTGACGAGCTAGTGGTGCTGCATCTGCGCGCCCGGTAGGCATCTAAGCCTGTGACTGTTCGTTGGGCTGCCTATTCATCGGCCTCATTACCTATCTCTACTGATGAAGGATATTAATCCAGAAACACGAGTCGATGCTCGTGTCTAGAGATGCCTTGAGACACCAAGTACCTACTTACACCAAACCTGGTGAAATACTTACAAACCCTTTCTTTTCCATGTGCGAAGACAAACGAACTGCATGACCCAGTATGCACAGGGGCAATCCAGCTGAGAGGTGGAGCAGAGTGCGCCCAATCCTGTTTACTGTTTAAGGGCTCCCGTGAGCCTCCCTAGCTGACGAGCTAGTGGTGCTGCACCTGCGTGCCCGGTAGGCATCTAAGCCTGTGACTGTTCGTTGGGCAGCCTATTCAGCGGCCTCATTACCTATCTCTACTGATGATGGATATTGATCCAGAAACACGAGTCGATGCTCATGTCTAGAGATGCCTGGAGACAACAAGTACCTACTTACACCAAACCTGGTGAAATACTTAGAAACCCTTTCTTTTCCATGTGCGAAGACAAACGAACTGCATGACCCAGTATGCACAGGGGCAATCCAGCTGAGAGGTGGAGCAGAGTGCGCCCAATCCTGTTTACTGTTTAAGGGCTCCCGTGAGCCTCCCTAGCTGACGAGCTAGGGTGCTGCACCTGCACGCCCGGTAGGCATTTAAGCCTGTGACTGTTCGTTGGGCAGCCTATTCAGCGGCCTCATTACCTATCTCTACTGATGATGGATATTGATCCAGAAACACGAGTCGATGCTCATGTCTAGAGATGCCTGGAGACAACAAGTACCTACTTACACCAAACCTGGTGAAATACTTAGAAACCCTTTCTTTTCCATGTGCGAAGACAAACGAACTGCATGACCCAGTATGCACAGGGGCAATCCAGCTGAGAGGTGGAGCAGAGTGCGCCCAATCCTGTTTACTGTTTAAGGGCTCCCGTGAGCCTCACTAGCTGACGAGCTAGGGTGCTGCACCTGCACGCCCGGTAGGCATTTAAGCCTGTGACTGTTCGTTGGGCTGCCTATTCAGCGGCCTCATTACCTATCTCTACTGATGATGGATATTGATCCCGAAACATGTGTCGATGCTCGTGTCTAGAGATGCCTGGAGACAGCAAGTACCTACTTAAACCACACCTGGTGAAATACTTACAAACCCTTTCTTTTCCATGTGCGAAGACAAACGAACTGCCTGACCCAGTATGCACAGGGGCAATCCAGCTGAGAGGTGGAGCAGAGAGCGCTCAATCCTGTTTACTGTTTAAGGGCTCCCGTGAGCCTCCCTAGCTGACGAGCTAGCGGTGCTGCACCTGCGCGCCCGGTAGGCATCTAAGCCTGTGACTGTTCGTTGGGCTGCCTATTCAGCGGCCTCATTACCTATCTCTACTGATGAAGGATATTGATCCAGAAACAGGAGTCGATGCTCGTGTCTAGAGATGCCTGGAGACAAAAAGTACCTAGTTATACCAAACCTGGTGAAATACTTACAAACCCTTTCTTTTCCATGTGCGAAGACAAACGAACTGCATGACCCAGTATGCACAGGGGCAATCCAGCTGAGAGGTGGAGCAGAGAGCGCCCAATCCTGTTTACTGTTTAAGGGCTCCCGTGAGCCTCCCTAGCTGACGAGCTAGTGGTGCTGCACCTGCGTGCCCGGTAGGCATCTAAGCCTGTGACTGTTCGTTGGGCAGCCTATTCAGCAGCCTCATTACCTATCTCTACTGATGAAGGATATTGATCCAGAAACACGAGTCGATGCTCGTGTCTAGAGATGCCTGGAGACAACAAGTACCTTCTTACACCAAACCTGGTGAAATACTTACAAACCCTTTCTTTTCCATGTGCGAAGACAAACGAACTGCATGACCCAGTATGCACTGGGGCAATACAGCTGAGAGGTGGAGCAGAGTGCTCCCAATCCTGTTTACTGTTTAGGGCTCCCGTGAGCCTCCCTAGCTGACGAGCTAGTGGTGCTGCACCTGCGCGCCCGGTAGGCATCTAAGCCTGTGACTGTTCGTTGGGCTGCCTATTCAGCGGCCGCATTACCTATCTCTACTGATGAAGGATATTGATCCAGAAACACGAGTCGATGCTCGTGTCTAGAGATGCCTGGAGACAACAAGTACCTACTTACACCAAACCTGGTGGAATACTTACAAACCCTTTCTTTTCCATGTGCGAAGACAAACAAACTGCATAACCCAGTATGCACAGGGGCAATCCAGCTGAGAGGTGGGGCAGAGTGCGCCCAATCCTGTTTACTGTTTAGGGCTCCCGTGAGCCTCCCTAGCTGACGAGCTAGTGGTTCTGCACCTGCGTGCCCGGTAGGCATCTAAGCCTGTGACTGTTCGTTGGGCAGCCTATTCAGCGGCCTCATTACCTATCTCTACTGATGAAGGATATTGATCCAGAAACACGAGTCAATGATCGTGTCTAGAGATGCCTGGAGACAACAAGTACCTACTTACACCAAACCTGGTGAAATACTTACAAACCCTTTATTTTCCATGTGCGAAGACAAACGAACTGCATGACCCACTATGCACAGGGGCAATCCAGCTGAGAGGTGGAGCAGAGTGCGCCCAATCCTGTTTACTGTTTAAGGGCTTCCGTGAGCCTCCCTAGCTGACGAGCTAGTGGTGCTGCACCTGCACGCCCGGTAGGCATCTAAGCCTGTAACTGTTCGTTGGGCAGCCTATTCAGCAGCCTCATTACCTATCTCTTCTGATGAAGGATATTGATCCAGAAACACAAGTCGATGCTCGTGTCTAGAGATGCCTGGAGACAACAAGTACCTACTTACACCAAACCTGGTGAAATACTTACAAACCCTGTCTTTTCCATGTGCGAAGACAAACGAACTGCATGACCCAGTATGCACAGGGGCAATCCAGCTGAGAGGTGGGGCAGAGTGCGCCCAATCCTGTTTACTGTTTAGGGCTCCCGTGAGCCTCCCTAGCTGACGAACTAGTGGTGCTACACCTGCGTGCCCGGTAGGCATCTAACCCTGTGACTGTTCGTTGGGCTGCCTATTCAGCGGCCTCATTACCTATCTCTACTGATAAAGGATATTAATCCAGAAACACGAGTCGATGCTCGTGTCTAGAGATGCCTGGAGACAACAAGTACCTACTTACACCAAACCTGGTGAAATACTTACAAACCCTTTCTTTTCCATGTGCAAAGACAAACGAACTGCATGACCCAGTATATACAGGGGCAATCCAGCTGAGAGGTGGAGCAGAGTGCGCCCAATCCTGTTTACTGTTTAAGGGCTCCCGTGAGCCTCCCTAGCTGACGAGCTAGTGGTGCTGCACCTGCGTGCCCGGTAGGCATCTAAGCCTGTGACTGTTCGTTGGGCAGCCTATTCAGCAGCCTCATTACCTAGCTCTACTGATAAAGGATATTGATCCAGAAACACGAGTCGATGCTCATGTCTAGAGATGCCTGGAGACAACAAGTATCTACTTACACCAAACCTGGTGAAATACTTAGAAACCCTTTCTTTTCCATGTGCGAAGACAAACGAACTGCATGACCCAGTATGCACATTGGCAATCCAGCTGAGAGGTGGAGCAGAGTGCGCCCAATCCTGTTTACTGTTTAAGGGCTCCCGTGAGCCTCCCTAGCTAACGAGCTAGTGGTGCTGCACCTGCGCGCCCGGTAGGCATTAAAGCCTGTGATTGTTCGTTGGGCAGCCTATTCAGCGGCCTCATTACCTATCTCTACTGATGAAGGATATTGATCCAGAAACACGAGTCGATGCTCGTGTCTAGAGATGCCTGGAGACAACAAGTACCTACTTACACCAAACCTGGTGAAATACTTAAAAACCCTTTCTTTTCCATGTGCGAAGACAAACGAACTGCATGATCCAGTATGGACAGGGGCAATCCAGCTGAGAGGTGGAGCAGAGTGCGCCCTATCCTGTTTACTGTATAAGGGCTCCCGTGAGCCTCCCTAGCTGACGAGCTAGTGGTGCTGAACCTGCACGCCCGGTAGGCATTTAAGCCTGTGACTGTTCGTTGGGCTGCCTATTCAGCGGCCTCATTACCTATCTCTACTGATGAAGGATATTGATCCAGAAACACGAGTCGATGCTCGTGTCTAGAGATGCCTGGAGACAACAAGTACCTACTTACACCAAACCTGGTGAAATACTCACAAACCCTTTCTTATCCATGTGCGAAGACAAACGAACTGCATGACCCAGTATGCACAGGGGCAATCCAGCTGAGAGTTGGAGCAGGGTGCGCCCAATCCTGTTTACTGTTTAAGGGCTCCCGTGAGCCTCCCTAGCTGACGAGCTAGTGGTGCTGCACCTGCGCGCCCAGTAGGCATCTAAGCCTGTGACTCTTCGTTGGGCAGCCTATTCAGCGGCCTCATTACCTATCTCTACTGATGAAGGATATTGATCCAGAAACACGAGTCGATGCTCGTGTCTAGAGATGCCTGGAGACAACAAGTACCTACTTACACCAAACCTGGTGAAATACTTACAAACCCTTTCTTTTCTATGTGCGAAGACAAACGAACTGCATGACCAAGTATGCACAGGGGCAATCCAGCTGAGCGGTGGAGCAGAGTGCGCCCAATCCTGTGTACTGTTTAGGGCTACAGTGAGCCTCCCTAGCTGACGAGCTAGTGGTGCTGCATCTGCGCGCCCGGTAGGCATCTAAGCCTGTGACTGTTCGTTGGGCTGCCTATTCATCGGCCTCATTACCTATCTCTACTGATGAAGGATATTAATCCAGAAACACGAGTCGATGCTCGTGTCTAGAGATGCCTTGAGACACCAAGTACCTACTTACACCAAACCTGGTGAAATACTTACAAACCCTTTCTTTTCCATGTGCGAAGACAAACGAACTGCATGACCCAGTATGCACAGGGGCAATCCAGCTGAGAGGTGGAGCAGAGTGCGCCCAATCCTGTTTACTGTTTAAGGGCTCCCGTGAGCCTCCCTAGCTGACGAGCTAGTGGTGCTGCACCTGCGTGCCCGGTAGGCATCTAAGCCTGTGACTGTTCGTTGGGCAGCCTATTCAGCGGCCTCATTACCTATCTCTACTGATGATGGATATTGATCCAGAAACACGAGTCGATGCTCATGTCTAGAGATGCCTGGAGACAACAAGTACCTACTTACACCAAACCTGGTGAAATACTTAGAAACCCTTTCTTTTCCATGTGCGAAGACAAACGAACTGCATGACCCAGTATGCACAGGGGCAATCCAGCTGAGAGGTGGAGCAGAGTGCGCCCTATCCTGTTTACTGTATAAGGGCTCCCGTGAGCCTCCCTAGCTGACGAGCTAGTGGTGCTGAACCTGCACGCCCGGTAGGCATTTAAGCCTGTGACTGTTCGTTGGGCTGCCTATTCAGCGGCCTCATTACCTATCTCTACTGATGAAGGATATTGATCCAGAAACACGAGTCGATGCTCGTGTCTAGAGATGCCTGGAGACAACAAGTACCTACTTACACCAAACCTGGTGAAATACTCACAAACCCTTTCTTATCCATGTGCGAAGACAAACGAACTGCATGACCCAGTATGCACAGGGGCAATCCAGCTGAGAGTTGGAGCAGGGTGCGCCCAATCCTGTTTACTGTTTAAGGGCTCCCGTGAGCCTCCCTAGCTGACGAGCTAGTGGTGCTGCACCTGCGCGCCCAGTAGGCATCTAAGCCTGTGACTCTTCGTTGGGCAGCCTATTCAGCGGCCTCATTACCTATCTCTACTGATGAAGGATATTGATCCAGAAACACGAGTCGATGCTCGTGTCTAGAGATGCCTGGAGACAACAAGTACCTACTTACACCAAACCTGGTGAAATACTTACAAACCCTTTCTTTTCTATGTGCGAAGACAAACGAACTGCATGACCAAGTATGCACAGGGGCAATCCAGCTGAGCGGTGGAGCAGAGTGCGCCCAATCCTGTGTACTGTTTAGGGCTACAGTGAGCCTCCCTAGCTGACGAGCTAGTGGTGCTGCATCTGCGCGCCCGGTAGGCATCTAAGCCTGTGACTGTTCGTTGGGCTGCCTATTCATCAGCCTCATTACCTATCTCTACTGATGAAGGATATTAATCCAGAAACACGAGTCGATGCTCGTGTCTAGAGATGCCTTGAGACACCAAGTACCTACTTACACCAAACCTGGTGAAATACTTACAAACCCTTTCTTTTCCATGTGCGAAGACAAACGAACTGCATGACCCAGTATGCACAGGGGCAATCCAGCTGAGAGGTGGAGCAGAGTGCGCCCAATCCTGTTTACTGTTTAAGGGCTCCCGTGAGCCTCCCTAGCTGACGAGCTAGTGGTGCTGCACCTGCGTGCCCGGTAGGCATCTAAGCCTGTGACTGTTCGTTGGGCAGCCTATTCAGCGGCCTCATTACCTATCTCTACTGATGATGGATATTGATCCAGAAACACGAGTCGATGCTCATGTCTAGAGATGCCTGGAGACAACAAGTACCTACTTACACCAAACCTGGTGAAATACTTAGAAACCCTTTCTTTTCCATGTGCGAAGACAAACGAACTGCATGACCCAGTATGCACAGGGGCAATCCAGCTGAGAGGTGGAGCAGAGTGCGCCCAATCCTGTTTACTGTTTAAGGGCTCCCGTGAGCCTCCCTAGCTGACGAGCTAGGGTGCTGCACCTGCACGCCCGGTAGGCATTTAAGCCTGTGACTGTTCGTTGGGCAGCCTATTCAGCGGCCTCATTACCTATCTCTACTGATGATGGATATTGATCCAGAAACACGAGTCGATGCTCATGTCTAGAGATGCCTGGAGACAACAAGTACCTACTTACACCAAACCTGGTGAAATACTTAGAAACCCTTTCTTTTCCATGTGCGAAGACAAACGAACTGCATGACCCAGTATGCACAGGGGCAATCCAGCTGAGAGGTGGAGCAGAGTGCGCCCAATCCTGTTTACTGTTTAAGGGCTCCCGTGAGCCTCCCTAGCTGACGAGCTAGGGTGCTGCACCTGCACGCCCGGTAGGCATTTAAGCCTGTGACTGTTCGTTGGGCTGCCTATTCAGCGGCCTCATTACCTATCTCTACTGATGATGGATATTGATCCCGAAACATGTGTCGATGCTCGTGTCTAGAGATGCCTGGAGACAGCAAGTACCTACTTAAACCACACCTGGTGAAATACTTACAAACCCTTTCTTTTCCATGTGCGAAGACAAACGAACTGCCTGACCCAGTATGCACAGGGGCAATCCAGCTGAGAGGTGGAGCAGAGAGCGCTCAATCCTGTTTACTGTTTAAGGGCTCCCGTGAGCCTCCCTAGCTGACGAGCTAGCGGTGCTGCACCTGCGCGCCCGGTAGGCATCTAAGCCTGTGACTGTTCGTTGGGCTGCCTATTCAGCGGCCTCATTACCTATCTCTACTGATGAAGGATATTGATCCAGAAACAGGAGTCGATGCTCGTGTCTAGAGATGCCTGGAGACAAAAAGTACCTAGTTATACCAAACCTGGTGAAATACTTACAAACCCTTTCTTTTCCATGTGCGAAGACAAACGAACTGCATGACCCAGTATGCACAGGGGCAATCCAGCTGAGAGGTGGAGCAGAGAGCGCCCAATCCTGTTTACTGTTTAAGGGCTCCCGTGAGCCTCCCTAGCTGACGAGCTAGTGGTGCTGCACCTGCGTGCCCGGTAGGCATCTAAGCCTGTGACTGTTCGTTGGGCAGCCTATTCAGCAGCCTCATTACCTATCTCTACTGATGAAGGATATTGATCCAGAAACACGAGTCGATGCTCGTGTCTAGAGATGCCTGGAGACAACAAGTACCTTCTTACACCAAACCTGGTGAAATACTTACAAACCCTTTCTTTTCCATGTGCGAAGACAAACGAACTGCATGACCCAGTATGCACTGGGGCAATACAGCTGAGAGGTGGAGCAGAGTGCGCCCAATCCTGTTTACTGTTTAGGGCTCCCGTGAGCCTCCCTAGCTGACGAGCTAGTGGTGCTGCACCTGCGCGCCCGGTAGGCATCTAAGCCTGTGACTGTTCGTTGGGCTGCCTATTCAGCGGCCGCATTACCTATCTCTACTGATGAAGGATATTGATCCAGAAACACGAGTCGATGCTCGTGTCTAGAGATGCCTGGAGACAACAAGTACCTACTTACACCAAACCTGGTGGAATACTTACAAACCCTTTCTTTTCCATGTGCGAAGACAAACAAACTGCATAACCCAGTATGCACAGGGGCAATCCAGCTGAGAGGTGGGGCAGAGTGCGCCCAATCCTGTTTACTGTTTAGGGCTCCCGTGAGCCTCCCTAGCTGACGAGCTAGTGGTGCTACACCTGCGTGCCCGGTAGGCATCTAAGCCTGTGACTGTTCGTTGGGCTGCCTATTCAGCGGCCTCATTACCTATCTCTACTGATAAAGGATATTAATCCAGAAACACGAGTCGATGCTCGTGTCTAGAGATGCCTGGAGACAACAAGTACCTACTTACACCAAACCTGGTGAAATACTTACAAACCCTTTCTTTTCCATGTGCGAAGACAAACTAACTGCATGACCCAGTATGCACAGGGCCAATCTAGCTGAAGGGTGGAGCAGAGTGCGCCCAATCCTGTTTACTGTTTAAGGGCTCCTGTGAGCCTCCCTTGCTGACGAGCTAGTGGTGCTGCACCTGCGTGCCCGGTAGGCATCTAAGCCTGTGACTGTTCGTTGGGCAGCCTATTCAGCGGCCTCATTTCCTATCTCTACTGATGAAGGATATTGATCCAGAAACACGAGTCGATGCTCATGTCTAGAGATGCCTGGAGACAACAAGTACCTACTTACACCAAACCTGGTGAAATACTAACAAACCCTTTCTTTTCCATGTGCGAAGACAAACGAACTGCATGACCCAGTATGCACAGGGGCAATCCAGCTGAGAGGTGGGGCAGAGTGCGCCTAATCCTGTTTACTGTTTAGGGCTCCCGTGAGCCTCCCTAGCTGACGAGCTAGTGGTGCTGCACCTGCGCGCCCGGTAGGCATCTAAGCCTGTGACTGTTCGTTGGGCTGCCTATTCAGCGGCCTCATTACCTAGCTTTACTGATGAAGGATATTAATCCAGAAACACGAGTCGATGCTCGTGTCTAGAGATGCCTGGAGACAACAAGTACCTACTTACACCAAACCTGGTGAAATACTTTCAAACCCTTTCTTTTCCATGTGCAAAGACAAACGAACTGCATGACCCAGTATATACAGGGGCAATCCAGCTGAGAGGTGGAGCAGAGTGCGCCCAATCCTGTTTACTGTTTAAGGGCTCCCGTGAGCCTCCCTAGCTGACGAGCTAGTGGTGCTGCACCTGCGTGCCCGGTAGGCATCTAAGCCTGTGACTGTTCGTTGGGCAGCCTATTCAGCAGCCTCATTACCTAGCTCTACTGATAAAGGATATTGATCCAGAAACACGAGTCGATGCTCATGTCTAGAGATGCCTGGAGACAACAAGTATCTACTTACACCAAACCTGGTGAAATACTTAGAAACCCTTTCTTTTCCATGTGCGAAGACAAACGAACTGCATGACCCAGTATGCACATTGGCAATCCAGCTGAGAGGTGGAGCAGAGTGCGCCCAATCCTGTTTACTGTTTAAGGGCTCCCGTGAGCCTCCCTAGCTAACGAGCTAGTGGTGCTGCACCTGCGCGCCCGGTAGGCATTAAAGCCTGTGATTGTTCGTTGGGCAGCCTATTCAGCGGCCTCATTACCTATCTCTACTGATGAAGGATATTGATCCAGAAACACGAGTCGATGCTCGTGTCTAGAGATGCCTGGAGACAACAAGTACCTACTTACACCAAACCTGGTGAAATACTTAAAAACCCTTTCTTTTCCATGTGCGAAGACAAACGAACTGCATGATCCAGTATGGACAGGGGCAATCCAGCTGAGAGGTGGAGCAGAGTGCGCCCTATCCTGTTTACTGTATAAGGGCTCCCGTGAGCCTCCCTAGCTGACGAGCTAGTGGTGCTGCACCTGCACGCCCGGTAGGCATTTAAGCATGTGACTGTTCGTTGGGCTGCCTATTCAGCGGCCTCATTACCTATCTCTATTGATGATGGATATTGATCCCGAAACATGAGTCGATGCTCGTGTCTAGAGATGCCTGGAGACAGCAAGTACCTACTTAAACCAAACCTGGTGAAATACTTACAAACCCTTTCTTTTCCATGTGCGAAGACAAACGAACTGCATGACCCAGTATGCACAGGGGCAATCCAGCTGAGAGGTGGAGCAGAGAGCGCTCAATCCTGTTTACTGTTTAAGGGCTCCCGTGAGCCTCCCTAGCTGACGAGCTAGCGGTGCTGCACCTGCGCGCCCGGTAGGCATCTAAGCCTGTGACTGTTCGTTGGGCTGCCTATTCAGCGGCCTCATTACCTATCTCTACTGATGAAGGATATTGATCCAGAAACAGGAGTCGATGCTCGTGTCTAGAGATGCCTGGAGACAAAAAGTACCTAGTTATACCAAACCTGGTGAAATACTTACAAACCCTTTCTTTTCCATGTGCGAAGACAAACGAACTGCATGACCCAGTATGCACAGGGGCAATCCAGCTGAGAGGTGGAGCAGAGTGCGCCCAATCCTGTTTACTGTTTAAGGGCTCCCGTGAGCCTCCCTAGCTGACGAGCTAGTGGTGCTGCACCTGCGTGCCCGGTAGGCATCTAAGCCTGTGACTGTTCGTTGGGCAGCCTATTCAGCAGCCTCATTACCTATCTCTACTGATGAAGGATATTGATCCAGAAACACGAGTCGATGCTCGTGTCTAGAGATGCCTGGAGACAACAAGTACCTTCTTACACCAAACCTGGTGAAATACTTACAAACCCTTTCTTTTCCATGTGCGAAGACAAACGAACTGCATGACCCAGTATGCACTGGGGCAATACAGCTGAGAGGTGGAGCAGAGTGCGCCCAATCCTGTTTACTGTTTAGGGCTCCCGTGAGCCTCCCTAGCTGACGAGCTAGTGGTGCTGCACCTGCGCGCCCGGTAGGCATCTAAGCCTGTGACTGTTCGTTGGGCTGCCTATTCAGCGGCCGCATTACCTATCTCTACTGATGAAGGATATTGATCCAGAAACACGAGTCGATGCTCGTGTCTAGAGATGCCTGGAGACAACAAGTACCTACTTACACCAAACCTGGTGGAATACTTACAAACCCTTTCTTTTCCATGTGCGAAGACAAACGAACTGCATGACCCAGTATGCACTGGGGCAATACAGCTGAGAGGTGGAGCAGAGTGCGCCCAATCCTGTTTACTGTTTAGGGCTCCCGTGAGCCTCCCTAGCTGACGAGCTAGTGGTGCTGCACCTGCGCGCCCGGTAGGCATCTAAGCCTGTGACTGTTCGTTGGGCTGCCTATTCAGCGGCCGCATTACCTATCTCTACTGATGAAGGATATTGATCCAGAAACACGAGTCGATGCTCGTGTCTAGAGATGCCTGGAGACAACAAGTACCTACTTACACCAAACCTGGTGGAATACTTACAAACCCTTTCTTTTCCATGTGCGAAGACAAACAAACTGCATAACCCAGTATGCACAGGGGCAATCCAGCTGAGAGGTGGGGCAGAGTGCGCCCAATCCTGTTTACTGTTTAGGGCTCCCGTGAGCCTCCCTAGCTGACGAGCTAGTGGTGCTACACCTGCGTGCCCGGTAGGCATCTAAGCCTGTGACTGTTCGTTGGGCTGCCTATTCAGCGGCCTCATTACCTATCTCTACTGATAAAGGATATTAATCCAGAAACACGAGTCGATGCTCGTGTCTAGAGATGCCTGGAGACAACAAGTACCTACTTACACCAAACCTGGTGAAATACTTACAAACCCTTTCTTTTCCATGTGCGAAGACAAACTAACTGCATGACCCAGTATGCACAGGGCCAATCCAGCTGAAGGGTGGAGCAGAGTGCGCCCAATCCTGTTTACTGTTTAAGGGCTCCTGTGAGCCTCCCTTGCTGACGAGCTAGTGGTGCTGCACCTGCGTGCCCGGTAGGCATCTAAGCCTGTGACTGTTCGTTGGGCAGCCTATTCAGCGGCCTCATTTCCTATCTCTACTGATGAAGGATATTGATCCAGAAACACGAGTCGATGCTCATGTCTAGAGATGCCTGGAGACAACAAGTACCTACTTACACCAAACCTGGTGAAATACTAACAAACCCTTTCTTTTCCATGTGCGAAGACAAACGAACTGCATGACCCAGTATGCACAGGGGCAATCCAGCTGAGAGGTGGGGCAGAGTGCGCCTAATCCTGTTTACTGTTTAGGGCTCCCGTGAGCCTCCCTAGCTGACGAGCTAGTGGTGCTGCACCTGCGCGCCCGGTAGGCATCTAAGCCTGTGACTGTTCGTTGGGCTGCCTATTCAGCGGCCTCATTACCTATCTTTACTGATGAAGGATATTAATCCAGAAACACGAGTCGATGCTCGTGTCTAGAGATGCCTGGAGACAACAAGTACCTACTTACACCAAACCTGGTGAAATACTTTCAAACCCTTTCTTTTCCATGTGCAAAGACAAACGAACTGCATGACCCAGTATATACAGGGGCAATCCAGCTGAGAGGTGGAGCAGAGTGCGCCCAATCCTGTTTACTGTTTAAGGGCTCCCGTGAGCCTCCCTAGCTGACGAGCTAGTGGTGCTGCACCTGCGTGCCCGGTAGGCATCTAAGCCTGTGACTGTTCGTTGGGCAGCCTATTCAGCAGCCTCATTACCTAGCTCTACTGATAAAGGATATTGATCCAGAAACACGAGTCGATGCTCATGTCTAGAGATGCCTGGAGACAACAAGTATCTACTTACACCAAACCTGGTGAAATACTTAGAAACCCTTTCTTTTCCATGTGCGAAGACAAACGAACTGCATGACCCAGTATGCACATTGGCAATCCAGCTGAGAGGTGGAGCAGAGTGCGCCCAATCCTGTTTACTGTTTAAGGGCTCCCGTGAGCCTCCCTAGCTAACGAGCTAGTGGTGCTGCACCTGCGCGCCCGGTAGGCATTAAAGCCTGTGATTGTTCGTTGGGCAGCCTATTCAGCGGCCTCATTACCTATCTCTACTGATGAAGGATATTGATCCAGAAACACGAGTCGATGCTCGTGTCTAGAGATGCCTGGAGACAACAAGTACCTACTTACACCAAACCTGGTGAAATACTTAAAAACCCTTTCTTTTCCATGTGCGAAGACAAACGAACTGCATGATCCAGTATGGACAGGGGCAATCCAGCTGAGAGGTGGAGCAGAGTGCGCCCTATCCTGTTTACTGTATAAGGGCTCCCGTGAGCCTCCCTAGCTGACGAGCTAGTGGTGCTGCACCTGCACGCCCGGTAGGCATTTAAGCATGTGACTGTTCGTTGGGCTGCCTATTCAGCGGCCTCATTACCTATCTCTATTGATGATGGATATTGATCCCGAAACATGAGTCGATGCTCGTGTCTAGAGATGCCTGGAGACAGCAAGTACCTACTTAAACAAAACCTGGTGAAATACTTACAAACCCTTTCTTTTCCATGTGCGAAGACAAACGAACTGCATGACCCAGTATGCACAGGGGCAATCCAGCTGAGAGGTGGAGCAGAGAGCGCTCAATCCTGTTTACTGTTTAAGGGCTCCCGTGAGCCTCCCTAGCTGACGAGCTAGCGGTGCTGCACCTGCGCGCCCGGTAGGCATCTAAGCCTGTGACTGTTCGTTGGGCTGCCTATTCAGCGGCCTCATTACCTATCTCTACTGATGAAGGATATTGATCCAGAAACAGGAGTCGATGCTCGTGTCTAGAGATGCCTGGAGACAAAAAGTACCTAGTTATACCAAACCTGGTGAAATCCTTACAAACCCTTTCTTTTCCATGTGCGAAGACAAACGAACTGCATGACCCAGTATGCACAGGGGCAATCCAGCTGAGAGGTGGAGCAGAGTGCGCCCAATCCTGTTTACTGTTTAAGGGCTCCCGTGAGCCTCCCTAGCTGACGAGCTAGTGGTGCTGCACCTGCGTGCCCGGTAGGCATCTAAGCCTGTGACTGTTCGTTGGGCAGCCTATTCAGCAGCCTCATTACCTATCTCTACTGATGAAGGATATTGATCCAGAAACACGAGTCGACGCTCGAGTCTAGAGATGCCTGGAGACAACAAGTACCTTCTTACACCAAACCTGGTGAAATACTTACAAACCCCTTCTTTTCCATGTGCGAAGACAAACGAACTGCATGACCCAGTATGCACTGGGGCAATCCAGCTGAGAGGTGGAGCAGAGTGCGCCCAATCCTGTTTACTGTTTAGGGCTCCCGTGAGCCTCCCTAGCTGACGAGCTAGTGGTGCTGCACCTGCGCGCCCGGTAGGCTTTTAAGCCTGTGACTGTTCGTTGGGCTGCCTATTCAGCGGCCTCATTACCTATCTCTACTGATGATGGATATTGATCCCGAAACATGTGTCGATGCTCGTGTCTAGAGATGCCTGGAGACAGCAAGTACCTACTTAAACCAAACCTGGTGAAATACTTACAAACCCTTTCTTTTCCATGTGCGAAGACAAACGAACTGCCTGACCCAGTATGCACAGGGGCAATCCAGCTGAGAGGTGGAGCAGAGAGCGCTCAATCCTGTTTACTGTTTAAGGGCTCCCGTGAGCCTCCCTAGCTGACGAGCTAGCGGTGCTGCACCTGCGCGCCCGGTAGGCATCTAAGCCTGTGACTGTTCGTTGGGCTGCCTATTCAGCGGCCTCATTACCTATCTCTACTGATGAAGGATATTGATCCAGAAACAGGAGTCGATGCTCGTGTCTAGAGATGCCTGGAGACAAAAAGTACCTAGTTATACCAAACCTGGTGAAATACTTACAAACCCTTTCTTTTCCATGTGCGAAGACAAGCGAACTGCATGACCCAGTATGCACAGGGGCAATCCAGCTGAGAGGTGGAGAAGAGAGCGCCCAATCCTGTTTACTGTTTAAGGGCTCCCGTGAGCCTCCCTAGCTGACGAGCTAGTGGTGCTGCACCTGCGTGCCCGGTAGGCATCTAAGCCTGTGACTGTTCGTTGGGCAGCCTATTCAGCAGCCTCATTACCTATCTCTACTGATGAAGGATATTGATCCAGAAACACGAGTCGATGCTCGTGTCTAGAGATGCCTGGAGACAACAAGTACCTTCTTACACCAAACCTGGTGAAATACTTACAAACCCTTTCTTTTCCATGTGCGAAGACAAACGAACTGCATGACCCAGTATGCACTGGGGCAATCCAGCTGAGAGGTGGAGCAGAGTGCGCCCAACCCTGTTTACTGTTTAGGGCTCCCGTGAGCCTCCCTAGCTGACGAGCTAGTGGTGCTGCACCTTCGCGCCCGGTAGGCATCTAAGCCTGTGACTGTTCGTTGGGCTGCCTATTCAGCGGCCGCATTACCTATCTCTACTGATGAAGGATATTGATCCAGAAACACGAGTCGATGCTCGTGTCTAGAGATGCCTGGAGACAACAAGTACCTACTTACACCCAACCTGGTGAAATACTTACAAACCCTTTCTTTTCCATGTGCGAAGACAAACTAACTGCATGACCCAGTATGCACAGGGCCAATCCAGCTGAGAGGTGGAGCAGAGTGCGCCCAATCCTGTTTACTGTTTAAGGGCTCCAGTGAGCCTCCCTAGCTGACGAGCTAGTGGTGCTGCACCTGCCTGCCCGGTAGGCATCTAAGCCTGTGACTGTTCGTTGGGCAGCCTATTCAGCGGCCTCATTACCTATCTCTACTGATGAAGGATATTGATCCAGAAACACGAGTCAATGCTCATGTCTAGAGATGCCTGAAGACAACAAGTACCTACTTACACCAAACCTGGTGAAATACTAACAAACGCTTTCTTTTCCATGTGCGAAGACAAACGAACTCCATGACCCAGTATGCACAGGGGCAATCCAGCTGAGAGGTGGGGCAGAGTGCGCCTAATCCTGTTTACTGTTTAGGGCTCCCGTGAGCCTCCCTAGCTGACGAGCTAGTGGTGCTGCACCTGCGCGCCCGGTAGGCATCTAAGCCTGTGACTGTTCGTTGGGCTGCCTATTCAGCGGCCTCATTACCTATCTCTACTGATGAAGGATATTAATCCAGAAACACGAGTCGATGCTCGTGTCTAGAGATGCCTGGAGACAACAAGTACCTACTTACACCAAACCTGGTGAAATACTTACAAACCCTTTCTTTTCCATGTGCAAAGACAAACGAAATGCATGACCCAGTATGCACAGGGGCAATCCAGCTGAGAGGTGGAGCAGAGTGCGCCCAATCCTGTTTACTGTTTAAGGGCTCCTGTGAGCCTCCCTAGCTGACGAGCTAGTGGTGCTGCACCTGCGTGCCCTGTAGGCATCTAAGCCTGTGACTGTTCGTTGGGCAGCCTATTCAGCAGCCTCATTACCTAGCTCTACTGATAAAGGATATTGATCAAGAAACACGAGTCGATGCTCATGTCTAGAGATGCCTGGAGACAACAAGTACCTACTTACACCAAACCTGGTGAAATACTTACAAACCCTTTCTTTTCCATGTGCGAAGACGAACTGCATGACCAAGTATGCACAGGGGCAATCCAGCTGAGCGGTGGAGCAGAGTGCGCCCAATCCTGTGTACTGTTTAAGGGCTCCAGTGAGCCTCCCTAGCTGACGAGCTAGTGGTGCTGCACCTGCGCGCCCGGTAGGCATCTAAGCCTGTGACTGTTTGTTGGGCAGCCTATTCAGCTGCCTCATTACCTATCTCTACTGATGAAGGATATTGATCCAGAAACACGAGTCAATGCTCGTGTCTAGAGATGCCTGGAGACAACAAGTACCTACTTACACCAAACCTGGTGAAATACTTACAAACCCTTTATTTTCCATATGCGAAGACAAACGAACTGCATGATCCAGTATGCACAGGGGCAATCCAGCTGAGAGGTGGAGCAGAGTGCGCCCTATCCTGTTTACTGTTTAAGGGCTCCTGTGAGCCTCCCTAGCTGACGAGCTAGTGCTGCTGCACCTGCGCGCCCGGTAGGCATCTAGGCCTGTGACTGTTCGTTGGGCAGCCTATTCAGCGGCCTCATTACCTATCACTACTGATGAAGGATATTGATTCAGAAACACGAGTTGATGCTCGTGTCTAGAGATGCCTGGAGACAACAAGTACCTACTTACACCAAATCTGGTGAAATACTTGCAAACCCTTTCTTTTCCATGTGGGAAGACAAACGAACTGCATGACACAGTATGCACAGGGGCAATCCAGCTGAGAGGTGGAGCAGAGTGCGCCCAATCCTGTTTACTGTTTAAGGGCTCCCGTGAGCCTCCCTAGCTGACGAGCTAGTGGTGCTGCACCTGCGCGCCCCGTAGGCATCTAAGCCTGTGACTGTTCGTTGGGCAGCCTATTCAGCAGCCTCATTACCTATCTCTACTGATGAAGGATATTGATCCAGAAACACATGTCGATGCTCGTGTCTAGTGATGCCTGGAGACAACAAGTACCTACCTACACCAAACCTGGTGAAATACTTACAAACTCTTTCTTTTTCATGTGCGAAGACAAACGAACTGAATGACCTAGTATGCACAGGGGCAATCCAGCTGAGAGGTGGGGCAGAGTGCGCCTAATCCTATTTACTGTTTAGGGCTCCCATGAGCCTCCCCAGCTGACGAGCTAGTGGTGCTGCACCTGCGCGCCCGGTAGGCATCTAAGCCTGTGACTGTTCGTTGGGCTGCCTATTCAGCGGCCTCATTACCTATCTCTACTGATGAAGGATATTAATCCAGAAACACGAGTCGATGCTCGTGTCTAGAGATGCCTTGAGACACCAAGTACCTACTTACACCAAACCTGGTGAAATACTTACAAACCCTTTCTTTTCCATGTGCGAAGACAAACGAACTGCATGACCCAGTATGCACAGGGGCAATCCAGCTGACAGGTGGAGCAGAGTGCGCCCAATCCTGTTTACTGTTTAAGGGCTCCCGTGAGCCTCCCTAGCTGACGAGCTAGTGGTGCTGCACCTGCGTGCCCGGTAGGCATCTAAGCCTGTGACTGTTCGTTGGGCAGCCTATTCAGCGGCCTCATTACCTATCTCTACTGATGATGGATATTGATCCAGAAACACGAGTCGATGCTCATGTCTAGAGATGCCTGGAGACAACAAGTACCTACTTACACCAAACCTGGTGAAATACTTAGAAACCCTTTCTTTTCCATGTGCGAAGACAAACGAACTGCATGACCCAGTATGCACAGGGGCAATCCAGCTGAGAGGTGGAGCAGAGTGCGCCCAATCCTGTTTACTGTTTAAGGGCTCCCGTGAGCCTCCCTAGCTGACGAGCTAGGGTGCTGCACCTGCACGCCCGGTAGGCATTTAAGCCTGTGACTGTTCGTTGGGCTGCCTATTCAGCGGCCTCATTACCTATCTCTACTGATGATGGATATTGATCCCGAAACATGTGTCGATGCTTGTGTCTAGAGATGCCTGGAGACAGCAAGTACCTACTTAAACCACACCTGGTGAAATACTTACAAACCCTTTCTTTTCCATGTGCGAAGACAAACGAACTGCCTGACCCAGTATGCACAGGGGCAATCCAGCTGAGAGGTGGAGCAGAGAGCGCTCAATCCTGTTTACTGTTTAAGGGCTCCCGTGAGCCTCCCTAGCTGACGAGCTAGCGGTGCTGCACCTGCGCGCCCGGTAGGCATCTAAGCCTGTGACTGTTCGTTGGGCTGCCTATTCAGCGGCCTCATTACCTATCTCTACTGATGAAGGATATTGATCCAGAAACAGGAGTCGATGCTCGTGTCTAGAGATGCCTGGAGACAAAAAGTACCTAGTTATACCAAACCTGGTGAAATACTTACAAACCCTTTCTTTTCCATGTGCGAAGACAAACGAACTGCATGACCCAGTATGCACAGGGGCAATCCAGCTGAGAGGTGGAGCAGAGAGCGCCCAATCCTGTTTACTGTTTAAGGGCTCCCGTGAGCCTCCCTAGCTGACGAGCTAGTGGTGCTGCACCTGCGTGCCCGGTAGGCATCTAAGCCTGTGACTGTTCGTTGGGCAGCCTATTCAGCAGCCTCATTACCTATCTCTACTGATGAAGGATATTGAGCCAGAAACACGAGTCGATGCTCGTGTCTAGAGATGCCTGGAGACAACAAGTACCTTCTTACACCAAACCTGGTGAAATACTTACAAACCCTTTCTTTTCCATGTGCGAAGACAAACGAACTGCATGACCCAGTATGCACTGGGGCAATACAGCTGAGAGGTGGAGCAGAGTGCGCCCAATCCTGTTTACTGTTTAGGGCTCCCGTGAGCCTCCCTAGCTGACGAGCTAGTGGTGCTGCACCTGCGCGCCCGGTAGGCATCTAAGCCTGTGACTGTTCGTTGGGCTGCCTATTCAGCGGCCGCATTACCTATCTCTACTGATGAAGGATATTGATCCAGAAACACCAGTCGATGCTCGTGTCTAGAGATGCCTGGAGACAACAAGTACCTACTTACACCAAACCTGGTGGAATACTTACAAACCCTTTCTTTTCCATGTGCGAAGACAAACAAACTGCATAACCCAGTATGCACAGGGGCAATCCAGCTGAGAGGTGGGGCAGAGTGCGCCCAATCCTGTTTACTGTTTAGGGCTCCCGTGAGCCTCCCTAGCTGACGAGCTAGTGGTGCTACACCTGCGGCCCGGTAGGCATCTAAGCCTGTGACTGTTCGTTGGGCTGCCTATTCAGCGGCCTCATTACCTATCTCTACTGATAAAGGATATTAATCCAGAAACACGAGTCGATGCTCGTGTCTAGAGATGCCTGGAGACAACAAGTACCTACTTACACCAAACCTGGTGAAATACTTACAAACCCTTTCTTTTCCATGTGCGAAGACAAACTAACTGCATGACCCAGTATGCACAGGGCCAATCCAGCTGAAAGGTGGAGCAGAGTGCGCCCAATCCTGTTTACTGTTTAAGGGCTCCTGTGAGCCTCCCTTGCTGACGAGCTAGTGGTGCTGCACCTGCGTGCCCGGTAGGCATCTAAGCCTGTGACTGTTCGTTGGGCAGCCTATTCAGCGGCCTCATTACCTATCTCTACTGATGAAGGATATT
The DNA here is from genome assembly GCF_964261635.1 of Lissotriton helveticus. NCBI lineage: Eukaryota > Metazoa > Chordata > Amphibia > Caudata > Salamandridae > Lissotriton > Lissotriton helveticus. Next base: position 1,330,708,408 of record NC_136068.1, on the reverse strand, counting down.
GATCCAGAAACAAGAGTCGATGCTCATGTCTAGAGATGCCTGGAGACAACAAGTACCTACTTACACCAAACCTGGTGAAATACTAACAAACCCTTTCTTTTCCATGTGCGAAGACAAACGAACTGCATGACCCAGTATGCACAGGGGCAATCCAGCTGAGAGGTGGGGCAGAGTGCGCCTAATCCTGTTTACTGTTTAGGGCTCCCGTGAGCCTCCCTAGCTGACGAGCTAGTGGTGCTGCACCTGCGCGCCCGGTAGGCATCTAAGCCTGTGACTGTTCGTTGGGCTGCCTATTCAGCGGCCTCATTACCTATCTCTACTGATGAAGGATATTAATCCAGAAACACGAGTCGATGCTCGTGTCTAGAGATGCCTGGAGACAACAAGTACCTACTTACACCAAACCTGGTGAAATACTTACAAACCCTTTCTTTTCCATGTGCAAAGACAAACGAACTGCATGACCCAGTATGCACAGGGGCAATCCAGCTGAGAGGTGGAGCAGAGTGCGCCCAATCCTGTTTACTGTTTAAGGGCTCCCGTGAGCCTCCCTAGCTGACGAGCTAGTGGTGCTGCACCTGCGTGCCCGGTAGGCATCTAAGCCTGTGACTGTTCGTTGGGCAGCCTATTCAGCAGCCTCATTACCTAGCTCTACTGATAAAGGATATTGATCCAGAAACACGAGTCGATGCTCATGTCTAGAGATGCCTGGAGACAACAAGTACCTACTTACACCAAACCTGGTGAAATACTTAGAAACCCTTTCTTTTCCATGTGCGAAGACAAACGAACTGCATGACCCAGTATGCACATTGGCAATCCAGCTGAGAGGTGGAGCAGAGTGCGCCCAATCCTGTTTACTGTTTAAGGGCTCCCGTGAGCCTCCCTAGCTGACGAGCTAGTGGTGCTGCACCTGCGCGCCCGGTAGGCATTAAAGCCTGTGATTGTTCGTTGGGCAGCCTATTCAGCGGCCTCATTACCTATCTCTACTAATGAAGGATATTGATCCAGAAACACGTGTCGATGCTCGTGTCTAGAGATGCCTGGAGACAACAAGTACCTACTTACACCAAACCTGGTGAAATACTTAAAAACCCTTTCTTTTCCATGTGCGAAGACAAACGAACTGCATGATCCAGTATGCACAGGGGCAATCCAGCTGAGAGGTGGAGCAGAGTGCGCCCTATCCTGTTTACTGTATAAGGGCTCCCGTGAGCCTCCCTAGCTGACGAGCTAGTGGTGCTGCACCTGCACGCCCGGTAGGCATTTAAGCATGTGACTGTTCGTTGGGCTGCCTATTCAGCGGCCTCATTACCTATCTCTATTGATGATGGATAGTGATCCCGAAACATGAGTCGATGCTCGTGTCTAGAGATGCCTGGAGACAGCAAGTACCTACTTAAACCAAACCTGGTGAAATACTTACAAACCCTTTCTTTTCCATGTGCGAAGACAAACGAACTGCATGACCCAGTATGCACAGGGGCAATCCAGCTGAGAGGTGGAGCAGAGAGCGCTCAATCCTGTTTACTGTTTAAGGGCTCCCGTGAGCCTCCCTAGCTGACGAGCTAGCGGTGCTGCACCTGCGCGCCCGGTAGGCATCTAAGCCTGTGACTGTTCGTTGGGCTGCCTATTCAGCGGCCTCATTACCTATCTCTACTGATGAAGGATATTGATCCAGAAACAGGAGTCGATGCTCGTGTCTAGAGATGCCTGGAGACAAAAAGTACCTAGTTATACCAAACCTGGTGAAATACTTACAAACCCTTTCTTTTCCATGTGCGAAGACAAACGAACTGCATGACCCAGTATGCACAGGGGCAATCCAGCTGAGAGGTGGAGCAGAGTGCGCCCAATCCTGTTTACTGTTTAAGGGCTCCCGTGAGCCTCCCTAGCTGACGAGCTAGTGGTGCTGCACCTGCGTGCCCGGTAGGCATCTAAGCCTGTGACTGTTCGTTGGGCAGCCTATTCAGCAGCCTCATTACCTATCTCTACTGATGAAGGATATTGATCCAAAAACACAAGTCGACGCTCGTGTCTAGAGATGCCTGGAGACAACAAGTACCTTCTTACACCAAACCTGGTGAAATACTTACAAACCCCTTCTTTTCCATGTGCGAAGACAAACGAACTGCATGACCCAGTATGCACTGGGGCAATCCAGCTGAGAGGTGGAGCAGAGTGCGCCCAATCCTGTTTACTGTTTAGGGCTCCCGTGAGCCTCCCTAGCTGACGAGCTAGTGGTGCTGCACCTGCGCGCCCGGTAGGCTTCTAAGCCTGTGACTGTTCGTTGGGCTGCCTATTCAGCGGCCTCATTACCTATCTCTACTGATGATGGATATTGATCCCGAAACATGTGTCGATGCTCGTGTCTAGAGATGCCTGGAGACAGCAAGTACCTACTTAAACCAAACCTGGTGAAATACTTACAAACCCTTTCTTTTCCATGTGCGAAGACAAACGAACTGCCTGTCCCAGTATGCACAGGGGCAATCCAGCTGAGAGGTGGAGCAGAGAGCGCTCAATCCTGTTTACTGTTTAAGGGCTCCCGTGAGCCTCCCTAGCTGACGAGCTAGCGGTGCTGCACCTGCGCGCCCGGTAGGCATCTAAGCCTGTGACTGTTCGTTGGGCTGCCTATTCAGCGGCCTCATTACCTATCTCTACTGATGAAGGATATTGATCCAGAAACAGGAGTCGATGCTCGTGTCTAGAGATGCCTGGAGACAAAAAGTACCTAGTTATACCAAACCTGGTGAAATACTTACAAACCCTTTCTTTTCCATGTGCGAAGACAAGCGAACTGCATGACCCAGTATGCACAGGGGCAATCCAGCTGAGAGGTGGAGCAGAGAGCGCCCAATCCTGTTTACTGTTTAAGGGCTCCCGTGAGCCTCCCTAGCTGACGAGCTAGTGGTGCTGCACCTGCGTGCCCGGTAGGCATCTAAGCCTGTGACTGTTCGTTGGGCAGCCTATTCAGCAGCCTCATTACCTATCTCTACTGATGAAGGATATTGATCCAGAAACACGAGTCGATGCTCGTGTCTAGAGATGCCTGGAGACAACAAGTACCTTCTTACACCAAACCTGGTGAAATACTTACAAACCCTTTCTTTTCCATGTGCGAAGACAAACGAACTGCATGACCCAGTATGCACTGGGGCAATCCAGCTGAGAGGTGGAGCAGAGTGCGCCCAACCCTGTTTACTGTTTAGGGCTCCCGTGAGCCTCCCTAGCTGACGAGCTAGTGGTGCTGCACCTTCGCGCCCGGTAGGCATCTAAGCCTGTGACTGTTCGTTGGGCTGCCTATTCAGCGGCCGCATTACCTATCTCTACTGATGAAGGATATTGATCCAGAAACACGAGTCGATGCTCGTGTCTAGAGATGCCTGGAGACAACAAGTACCTACTTACACCAAACCTGGTGAAATACTTACAAACCCTTTCTTTTCCATGTGCGAAGACAAACTAACTGCATGACCCAGTATGCACAGGGGCAATCCAGCTGAGAGGTGGGGCAGAGTGCGCCTAATCCTGTTTACTGTTTAGGGCTCCCGTGAGCCTCCCTAGCTGACGAGCTAGTGGTGCTGCACCTGCGCGCCCGGTAGGCATCTAAGCCTGTGACTGTTCGTTGGGCTGCCTATTCAGCTGCCTCATTACCTATCTCTACTGATGAAGGATATTAATCCAGAAACACGAGTCGATGCTCGTGTCTAGAGATGCCTGGAGACAACAAGTACCTACTTACACCAAACCTGGTGAAATACTTACAAACCCTTTCTTTTCCATGTGCAAAGACAAACGAACTGCATGACCCAGTATGCACAGGGGCAATCCAGCTGAGAGGTGGAGCAGAGTGCGCCCAATCCTGTTTACTGTTTAAGGGCTCCCGTGAGCCTCCCTAGCTGACGAGCTAGTGGTGCTGCACCTGCGTGCCCGGTAGGCATCTAAGCCTGTGACTGTTCGTTGGGCAGCCTATTCAGCAGCCTCATTACCTAGCTCTACTGATAAAGGATATTGATCAAGAAACACGAGTCGATGCTCATGTCTAGAGATGCCTGAGACAACAAGTACCTACTTACACCAAACCTGGTGAAATACTTAGAAACCCTTTCTTTTCCATGTGCGAAGACAAACGAACTGCATGACCCAGTATGCACAGGGGCAATCCAGCTGAGAGGTGGAGCAGAGTGCGCCCAATCCTGTTTACTGTTTAAGGGCTCCCGTGAGCCTCCCTAGCTGACTAGCTAGTGGTGCTGCACCTGCGCACCCGGTAGGCATTAAAGCCTGTGATTGTTCGTTGGGCAGCCTATTCAGCGGCCTCATTACCTATCTCTACAGATGAAGGATATTGATCCAGAAACACGAGTCGATGCTCGTGTCTAGAGATGCCTGGAGACAACAAGTACCTACTTACACCAAACCTGGTGAAAACTTAAAAACCCTTTCTTTTCCATGTGCGAAGACAAACGAACTGCATGACCCAGTATGCACAGGGGCAATCCAGCTGAGAGTTGGAGCAGGGTGCGCCCAATCCTGTTTACTGTTTAAGGGCTCCCGTGAGCCTCCCTAGCTGACGAGCTAGTGGTGCTGCACCTGCGCGCCCGGTAGGCATCTAAGCCTGTGACTGATCGTTGGGCAGCCTATTCAGCGGCCTCATTACCTATCTCTACTAATGAAGGATATTGATCCAGAAACACGAGTCGATGCTCGTGTCTAGAGATGCCTGGAGACAACAAGTAGCTACTTACACCAAACCTGGTGAAATACTTACAAACCCTTTCTTTTCCATGTGCGAAGACGAACTGCATGACCAAGTATGCACAGGGGCAATCCAGCTGAGCGGTGGAGCAGAGTGCGCCCAATCCTGTGTACTGTTTAAGGGCTCCAGTGAGCCTCCCTAGCTGACGAGCTAGTGGTGCTGCACCTGCGCGCCCGGTAGGCATCTAAGCCTGTGACTGTTTGTTGGGCAGCCTATTCAGCGGCCTCATTACCTATCTCTACTGATGAAGGATATTGATCCAGAAACACGAGTCAATGCTCGTGTCTAGAGATGCCTGGAGACAACAAGTACCTACTTACACCAAACCTGGTGAAATACTTACAAACCCTTTATTTTCCATATGCGAAGACAAACGAACTGCATGATCCAGTATGCACAGGGGCAATCCAGCTGAGAGGTGGAGCAGAGTGCGCCCTATCCTGTTTACTGTTTAAGGGCTCCTGTGAGCCTCCCTAGCTGACGAGCTAGTGCTGCTGCACCTGCGCGCCCGGTAGGTATCTAGGCCTGTGACTGTTCGTTGGGCTGCCTATTCAGCGGCCGCATTACCTATCTCTACTGATGAAGGATATTGATCCAGAAACACGAGTCGATGCTCGTGTCTAGAGATGCCTGGAGACAACAAGTACCTACTTACACCAAACCTGGTGAAATACTTACAAACCCTTTCTTTTCCATGTGCGAAGACAAACTAACTGCATGACCCAGTATGCACAGGGGCAATCCAGCTAAGAGGTGGGGCAGAGTGCGCCTAATCCTGTTTACTGTTTAGGGCTCCCGTGAGCCTCCCTAGCTGACGAGCTAGTGGTGCTGCACCTGCGCGCCCGGTAGGCATCTAAGCCTGTGACTGTTCGTTGGGCTGCCTATTCAGCTGCCTCATTACCTATCTCTACTGATGAAGGATATTAATCCAGAAACACGAGTCGATGCTCGTGTCTAGAGATGCCTGGAGACAACAAGTACCTACTTACACCAAACCTGGTGAAATACTTACAAACCCTTTCTTTTCCATGTGCAAAGACAAACGAACTGCATGACCCAGTATGCACAGGGGCAATCCAGCTGAGAGGTGGAGCAGAGTGCGCCCAATCCTGTTTACTGTTTAAGGGCTCCCGTGAGCCTCCCTAGCTGACGAGCTAGTGGTGCTGCACCTGCGTGCCCGGTAGGCATCTAAGCCTGTGACTGTTCGTTGGGCAGCCTATTCAGCAGCCTCATTACCTAGCTCTACTGATAAAGGATATTGATCAAGAAACACGAGTCGATGCTCATGTCTAGAGATGCCTGGAGACAACAAGTACCTACTTACACCAAACCTGGTGAAATACTTAGAAACCCTTTCTTTTCCATGTGCGAAGACAAACGAACTGCATGACCCAGTATGCACAGGGGCAATCCAGCTGAGAGGTGGAGCAGAGTGCGCCCAATCCTGTTTACTGTTTAAGGGCTCCCGTGAGCCTCCCTAGCTGACTAGCTAGTGGTGCTGCACCTGCGCACCCGGTAGGCATTAAAGCCTGTGATTGTTCGTTGGGCAGCCTATTCAGCGGCCTCATTACCTATCTCTACTGATGAAGGATATTGATCCAGAAACACGAGTCGATGCTCGTGTCTAGAGATGCCTGGAGACAACAAGTACCTACTTACACCAAACCTGGTGAAAACTTAAAAACCCTTTCTTTTCCATGTGCGAAGACAAACGAACTGCATGACCCAGTATGCACAGGGGCAATCCAGTGAGAGTTGGAGCAGGGTGCGCCCAATCCTGTTTACTGTTTAAGGGCTCCCGTGAGCCTCCCTAGCTGACGAGCTAGTGGTGCTGCACCTGCGCGCCCGGTAGGCATCTAAGCCTGTGACTGATCGTTGGGCAGCCTATTCAGCGGCCTCATTACCTATCTCTACTAATGAAGGATATTGATCCAGAAACACGAGTCGATGCTCATGTCTAGAGATGCCTGGAGACAACAAGTAGCTACTTACACCAAACCTGGTGAAATACTTACAAACCCTTTCTTTTCCATGTGCGAAGACGAACTGCATGACCAAGTATGCACAGGGGCAATCCAGCTGAGCGGTGGAGCAGAGTGCGCCCAATCCTGTGTGCTGTTTAAGGGCTCCAGTGAGCCTCCCTAGCTGACGAGCTAGTGGTGCTGCACCTGCGCGCCCGGTAGGCATCTAAGCCTGTGACTGTTTGTTGGGCAGCCTATTCAGCGGCCTCATTACCTATCTCTACTGATGAAGGATATTGATTCAGAAACACGAGTCGATGCTCGTGTCTAGAGATGCCTGGAGACAACAAGTACCTACTTACACCAAATCTGGTGAAATACTTACAAACCCTTTCTTTTCCATGTGGGAAGACAAACGAACTGCATGACACAGTATGCACAGGGGCAATCCAGCTGAGAGGTAGAGCAGAGTGCGCCCAATCCTGTTTACTGTTTAAGGGCTCCCGTGAGCCTCCCTAGCTGACGAGCTAGTGGTGCTGCACCTGCGCGCCCGGTAGGCATCTAAGCCTGTGACTGTTCGTTGGGCAGCCTATTCAGCAGCCTCATTACCTATCTCTACTGATGAAGGATATTGATCCAGAAACACATGTCGATGCTCGTGTCTAGAAATGCCTGGAGACAACAAGTACCTACTTACACCAAACCTGGTGAAATACTTACAAACTCTTTCTTTTTCATGTGCGAAGACAAACGAACTGCATGACCCAGTATGCACAGGGGCAATCCAGCTGAGAGGTGGGGCAGAGTGCGCCTAATCCTATTTACTGTTTAGGGCTCCCATGAGCCTCCCCAGCTGACGAGCTAGTGGTGCTGCACCTGCGCGCCCGGTAGGCATCTAAGCCTGTGACTGTTCGTTGGGCTGCCTATTCAGCGGCCTCATTACCTATCTCTACTGATGAAGGATATTAATCCAGAAACACGAGTCGATGCTCGTGTCTAGAGATGCCTTGAGACACCAAGTACCTACTTACACCAAACCTGGTGAAATACTTACAAACCCTTTCTTTTCCATGTGCGAAGACAAACGAACTGCATGACCCAGTTTGCACAGGGGCAATCCAGGTGAGAGGTGGAGCAGAGTGCGCCCAATCCTGTTTACTGTTTAAGGGCTCCCGTGAGCCTCCCTAGCTGACGAGCTAGTGGTGCTGCACCTGCGTGCCCGGTAGGCATCTAAGCCTGTGACTGTTCGTTGGGCAGCCTATTCAGCGGCCTCATTACCTATCTCTACTGATGATGGATATTGATCCAGAAACACGAGTCGATGCTCATGTCTAGAGATGCCTGGAGACAACAAGTACCTACTTACACCAAACCTGGTGAAATACTTAGAAACCCTTTCTTTTCCATGTGCGAAGACAAACGAACTGCATGACCCAGTATGCACAGGGGCAATCCAGCTGAGAGGTGGAGCAGAGTGCGCCCAATCCTGTTTACTGTTTAAGGGCTCCCGTGAGCCTCCCTAGCTGACGAGCTAGGGTGCTGCACCTGCACGCCCGGTAGGCATTTAAGCCTGTGACTGTTCGTTGGGCTGCCTATTCAGCGGCCTCATTACCTATCTCTACTGATGATGGATATTGATCCCGAAACATGTGTCGATGCTCGTGTCTAGAGATGCCTGGAGACAGCAAGTACCTACTTAAACCACACCTGGTGAAATACTTACAAACCCTTTCTTTTCCATGTGCGAAGACAAACGAACTGCCTGACCCAGTATGCACAGGGGCAATCCAGCTGAGAGGTGGAGCAGAGAGCGCTCAATCCTGTTTACTGTTTAAGGGCTCCCGTGAGCCTCCCTAGCTGACGAGCTAGCGGTGCTGCACCTGCGCGCCCGGTAGGCATCTAAGCCTGTGACTGTTCGTTGGGCTGCCTATTCAGCGGCCTCATTACCTATCTCTACTGATGAAGGATATTGATCCAGAAACAGGAGTCGATGCTCGTGTCTAGAGATGCCTGGAGACAAAAAGTACCTAGTTATACCAAACCTGGTGAAATACTTACAAACCCTTTCTTTTCCATGTGCGAAGACAAACGAACTGCATGACCCAGTATGCACAGGGGCAATCCAGATGAGAGGTGGAGCAGAGAGCGCCCAATCCTGTTTACTGTTTAAGGGCTCCCGTGAGCCTCCCTAGCTGACGAGCTAGTGGTGCTGCACCTGCGTGCCCGGTAGGCATCTAAGCCTGTGACTGTTCGTTGGGCAGCCTATTCAGCAGCCTCATTACCTATCTCTACTGATGAAGCATATTGATCCAGAAACACGAGTCGATGCTCGTGTCTAGAGATGCCTGGAGACAACAAGTACCTTCTTACACCAAACCTGGTGAAATACTTACAAACCCTTTCTTTTCCATGTGCGAAGACAAACGAACTGCATGACCCAGTATGCACTGGGGCAATACAGCTGAGAGGTGGAGCAGAGTGCCCCCAATCCTGTTTACTGTTTAGGGCTCCCGTGAGCCTCCCTAGCTGACGAGCTAGTGGTGCTGCACCTGCGCGCCCGGTAGGCATCTAAGCCTGTGACTGTTCGTTGGGCTGCCTATTCAGCGGCCGCATTACCTATCTCTACTGATGAAGGATATTGATCCAGAAACACGAGTCGATGCTCGTGTCTAGAGATGCCTGGAGACAACAAGTACCTACTTACACCAAACCTGGTGGAATACTTACAAACCCTTTCTTTTCCATGTGCGAAGACAAACAAACTGCATAACCCAGTATGCACAGGGGCAATCCAGCTGAGAGGTGGGGCAGAGTGCGCCCAATCCTGTTTACTGTTTAGGGCTCCCGTGAGCCTCCCTAGCTGACGAGCTAGTGGTGCTACACCTGCGTGCCCGGTAGGCATCTAAGCCTGTGACTGTTCGTTGGGCTGCCTATTCAGCGGCCTCATTACCTATCTCTACTGATAAAGGATATTAATCCAGAAACACGAGTCGATGCTCGTGTCTAGAGATACCTGGAGACAACAAGTACCTACTTACACCAAACCTGGTGAAATACTTACAAACCCTTTCTTTTCCATGTGCGAAGACAAACTAACTGCATGACCCAGTATGCACAGGGCCAATCCAGCTGAAAGGTGGAGCAGAGTGCGCCCAATCCTGTTTACTGTTTAAGGGCTCCTGTGAGCCTCCCTTGCTGACGAGCTAGTGGTGCTGCACCTGCGTGCCCGGTAGGCATCTAAGCCTGTGACTGTTCGTTGGGCAGCCTATTCAGCGGCCTCATTACCTATCTCTACTGATGAAGGATATTGATCCAGAAACACGAGTCGATGCTCATGTCTAGAGATGCCTGGAGACAACAAGTACCTACTTACACCAAACCTGGTGAAATACTAACAAACCCTTTCTTTTCCATGTGCGAAGACAAACGAACTGCATGACCCAGTATGCACAGGGGCAATCCAGCTGAGAGGTGGGGCAGAGTGCGCCTAATCCTGTTTACTGTTTAGGGCTCCCGTGAGCCTCCCTAGCTGACGAGCTAGTGGTGCTGCACCTGCGCGCCCGGTAGGCATCTAAGCCTGTGACTGTTCGTTGGGCTGCCTATTCAGCGGCCTCATTACCTATCTCTACTGATGAAGGATATTAATCCAGAAACACGAGTCGATGCTCGTGTCTAGAGATGCCTGGAGACAACAAGTACCTACTTACACCAAACCTGGTGAAATACTTACAAACCCTTTCTTTTCCATGTGCAAAGACAAACGAACTGCATGACCCAGTATGCACAGGGGCAATCCAGCTGAGAGGTGGAGCAGAGTGCGCCCAATCCTGTTTACTGTTTAAGGGCTCCCGTGAGCCTCCCTAGCTGACGAGCTAGTGGTGCTGCACCTGCGTGCCCGGTAGGCATCTAAGCCTGTGACTGTTCGTTGGGCAGCCTATTCAGCAGCCTCATTACCTAGCTCTACTGATAAAGGATATTGATCCAGAAACACGAGTCGATGCTCATGTCTAGAGATGCCTGGAGACAACAAGTACCTACTTACACCAAACCTGGTGAAATACTTAGAAACCCTTTCTTTTCCATGTGCGAAGACAAACGAACTGCATGACCCAGTATGCACATTGGCAATCCAGCTGAGAGGTGGAGCAGAGTGCGCCCAATCCTGTTTACTGTTTAAGGGCTCCCGTGAGCCTCCCTAGCTGACGAGCTAGTGGTGCTGCACCTGCGCGCCCGGTAGGCATTAAAGCCTGTGATTGTTCGTTGGGCAGCCTATTCAGCGGCCTCATTACCTATCTCTACTGATGAAGGATATTGATCCAGAAACACGAGTCGATGCTCGTGTCTAGAGATGCCTGGAGACAACAAGTACCTACTTACACCAAACCTGGTGAAATACTTAAAAACCCTTTCTTTTCCATGTGCGAAGACAAACGAACTGCATGATCCAGTATGCACAGGGGCAATCCAGCTGAGAGGTGGAGCAGAGTGCGCCCTATCCTGTTTACTGTATAAGGGCTCCCGTGAGCCTCCCTAGCTGACGAGCTAGTGGTGCTGCACCTGCACGCCCGGTAGGCATTTAAGCATGTGACTGTTCGTTGGGCTGCCTATTCAGCGGCCTCATTACCTATCTCTATTGATGATGGATATTGATCCCGAAACATGAGTCGATGCTCGTGTCTAGAGATGCCTGGAGACAGCAAGTACCTACTTAAACCAAACCTGGTGAAATACTTACAAACCCTTTCTTTTCCATGTGCGAAGACAAACGAACTGCATGACCCAGTATGCACAGGGGCAATCCAGCTGAGAGGTGGAGCAGAGAGCGCTCAATCCTGTTTACTGTTTAAGGGCTCCCGTGAGCCTCCCTAGCTGACGAGCTAGCGCTGCTGCACCTGCGCGCCCGGTAGGCATCTAAGCCTGTGACTGTTCGTTGGGTTGCCTATTCAGCGGCCTCATTACCTATCGCTACTGATGAAGGATATTGATCCAGAAACAGGAGTCGATGCTCGTGTCTAGAGATGCCTGGAGACAAAAAGTACCTAGTTATACCAAACCTGGTGAAATACTTACAAACCCTTTCTTTTCCATGTGCGAAGACAAACGAACTGCATGACCCAGTTTGCACAGGGGCAATCCAGCTGAGAGGTGGAGCAGAGTGCGCCCATTCCTGTTTACTGTTTAAGGGCTCCCGTGAGCCTCCCTAGCTGACGAGCTAGTGGTGCTGCACCTGCGTGCCCGGTAGGCATCTAAGCCTGTGACTGTTCGTTGGGCAGCCTATTCAGCGGCCTCATTACCTATCTCTACTGATGATGGATATTGATCCAGAAACACGAGTCGATGCTCATGTCTAGAGATGCCTGGAGACAACAAGTACCTACTTACACCAAACCTGGTGAAATACTTAGAAACCCTTTCTTTTCCATGTGCGAAGACAAACGAACTGCATGACCCAGTATGCACAGGGGCAATCCAGCTGAGAGGTGGAGCAGAGTGCGCCCAATCCTGTTTACTGTTTAAGGGCTCCCGTGAGCCTCCCTAGCTGACGAGCTAGGGTGCTGCACCTGCACGCCCGGTAGGCATTTAAGCCTGTGACTGTTCGTTGGGCTGCCTATTCAGCGGCCTCATTACCTATCTCTACTGATGATGGATATTGATCCCGAAACATGTGTCGATGCTCGTGTCTAGAGATGCCTGGAGACAGCAAGTACCTACTTAAACCACACCTGGTGAAATACTTACAAACCCTTTCTTTTCCATGTGCGAAGACAAACGAACTGCCTGACCCAGTATGCACAGGGGCAATCCAGCTGAGAGGTGGAGCAGAGAGCGCTCAATCCTGTTTACTGTTTAAGGGCTCCCGTGAGCCTCCCTAGCTGACGAGCTAGCGGTGCTGCACCTGCGCGCCCGGTAGGCATCTAAGCCTGTGACTGTTCGTTGGGCTGCCTATTCAGCGGCCTCATTACCTATCTCTACTGATGAAGGATATTGATCCAGAAACAGGAGTCTATGCTCGTGTCTAGAGATGCCTGGAGACAAAAAGTACCTAGTTATACCAAACCTGGTGAAATACTTACAAACCCTTTCTTTTCCATGTGCGAAGACAAACGAACTGCATGACCCAGTATGCACAGGGGCAATCCAGATGAGAGGTGGAGCAGAGTGCGCCCAATCCTGTTTACTGTTTAAGGGCTCCCGTGAGCCTCCCTAGCTGACGAGCTAGTGGTGCTGCACCTGCGTGCCCGGTAGGCATCTAAGCCTGTGACTGTTCGTTGGGCAGCCTATTCAGCAGCCTCATTACCTATCTCTACTGATGAAGGATATTGATCCAGAAACACGAGTCGATGCTCGTGTCTAGAGATGCCTGGAGACAACAAGTACCTTCTTACACCAAACCTGGTGAAATACTTACAAACCCTTTCTTTTCCATGTGCGAAGACAAACGAACTGCATGACCCAGTATGCACTGGGGCAATACAGCTGAGAGGTGGAGCAGAGTGCGCCCAATCCTGTTTACTGTTTAGGGCTCCCGTGAGCCTCCCTAGCTGATGAGCTAGTGGTGCTGCACCTGCGCGCCCGGTAGGCATCTAAGCCTGTGACTGTTCGTTGGGCTGCCTATTCAGCGGCCGCATTACCTATCTCTACTGATGAAGGATATTGATCCAGAAACACGAGTCGATGCTCGTGTCTAGAGATGCCTGGAGAAAACAAGTACCTACTTACACCAAACCTGGTGGAATACTTACAAACCCTTTCTTTTCCATGTGCGAAGACAAACAAACTGCATAACCCAGTATGCACAGGGGCAATCCAGCTGAGAGGTGGGGCAGAGTGCGCCCAATCCTGTTTACTGTTTAGGGCTCCCGTGAGCCTCCCTAGCTGACGAGCTAGTGGTGCTACACCTGCGTGCCCGGTAGGCATCTAAGCCTGTGACTGTTCGTTGGGCTGCCTATTCAGCGGCCTCATTACCTATCTCTACTGATAAAGGATATTAATCCAGAAACACGAGTCGATGCTCGTGTCTAGAGATACCTGGAGACAACAAGTACCTACTTACACCAAACCTGGTGAAATACTTACAAACCCTTTCTTTTCCATGTGCGAAGACAAACTAACTGCATGACCCAGTATGCACAGGGCCAATCCAGCTGAAAGGTGGAGCAGAGTGCGCCCAATCCTGTTTACTGTTTAAGGGCTCCTGTGAGCCTCCCTTGCTGACGAGCTAGTGGTGCTGCACCTGCGTGCCCGGTAGGCATCTAAGCCTGTGACTGTTCGTTGGGCAGCCTATTCAGCGGCCTCATTACCTATCTCTACTGATGAAGGATATTGATCCAGAAACACGAGTCGATGCTCATGTCTAGAGATGCCTGGAGACAACAAGTACCTACTTACACCAAACCTGGTGAAATACTAACAAACCCTTTCTTTTCCATGTGCGAAGACAAACGAACTGCATGACCCAGTATGCACAGGGGCAATCCAGCTGAGAGGTGGGGCAGAGTGCGCCTAATCCTGTTTACTGTTTAGGGCTCCCGTGAGCCTCCCTAGCTGACGAGCTAGTGGTGCTGCACCTGCGCGCCCGGTAGGCATCTAAGCCTGTGACTGTTCGTTGGGCTGCCTATTCAGCGGCCTCATTACCTATCTCTACTGATGAAGGATATTAATCCAGAAACACGAGTCGATGCTCGTGTCTAGAGATGCCTGGAGACAACAAGTACCTACTTACACCAAACCTGGTGAAATACTTACAAACCCTTTCTTTTCCATGTGCAAAGACAAACGAACTGCATGACCCAGTATGCACAGGGGCAATCCAGCTGAGAGGTGGAGCAGAGTGCGCCCAATCCTGTTTACTGTTTAAGGGCTCCCGTGAGCCTCCCTAGCTGACGAGCTAGTGGTGCTGCACCTGCGTGCCCGGTAGGCATCTAAGCCTGTGACTGTTCGTTGGGCAGCCTATTCAGCAGCCTCATTACCTAGCTCTACTGATAAAGGATATTGATCCAGAAACACGAGTCGATGCTCATGTCTAGAGATGCCTGGAGACAACAAGTACCTACTTACACCAAACCTGGTGAAATACTTAGAAACCCTTTCTTTTCCATGTGCGAAGACAAACGAACTGCATGACCCAGTATGCACATTGGCAATCCAGCTGAGAGGTGGAGCAGAGTGCGCCCAATCCTGTTTACTGTTTAAGGGCTCCCGTGAGCCTCCCTAGCTGACGAGCTAGTGGTGCTGCACCTGCGCGCCCGGTAGGCATTAAAGCCTGTGATTGTTCGTTGGGCAGCCTATTCAGCGGCCTCATTACCTATCTCTACTGATGAAGGATATTGATCCAGAAACACGAGTCGATGCTCGTGTCTAGAGATGCCTGGAGACAACAAGTACCTACTTACACCAAACCTGGTGAAATACTTAAAAACCCTTTCTTTTCCATGTGCGAAGACAAACGAACTGCATGATCCAGTATGCACAGGGGCAATCCAGCTGAGAGGTGGAGCAGAGTGCGCCCTATCCTGTTTACTGTATAAGGGCTCCCGTGAGCCTCCCTAGCTGACGAGCTAGTGGTGCTGCACCTGCACGCCCGGTAGGCATTTAAGCATGTGACTGTTCGTTGGGCTGCCTATTCAGCGGCCTCATTACCTATCTCTATTGATGATGGATATTGATCCCGAAACATGAGTCGATGCTCGTGTCTAGAGATGCCTGGAGACAGCAAGTACCTACTTAAACCAAACCTGGTGAAATACTTACAAACCCTTTCTTTTCCATGTGCGAAGACAAACGAACTGCATGACCCAGTATGCACAGGGGCAATCCAGCTGAGAGGTGGAGCAGAGAGCGCTCAATCTTGTTTACTGTTTAAGGGCTCCCGTGAGCCTCCCTAGCTGACGAGCTAGCGGTGCTGCACCTGCGCGCCCGGTAGGCATCTAAGCCTGTGACTGTTCGTTGGGTTGCCTATTCAGCGGCCTCATTACCTATCTCTACTGATGAAGGATATTGATCCAGAAACAGGAGTCGATGCTCGTGTCTAGAGATGCCTGGAGACAAAAAGTACCTAGTTATACCAAACCTGGTGAAATACTTACAAACCCTTTCTTTTCCATGTGCGAAGACAAACGAACTGCATGACCCAGTATGCACAGGGGCAATCCAGCTGAGAGGTGGAGCAGAGTGCGCCCAATCCTGTTTACTGTTTAAGGGCTCCCGTGAGCCTCCCTAGCTGACGAGCTAGTGGTGCTGCACCTGCGTGCCCGGTAGGCATCTAAGCCTGTGACTGTTCGTTGGGCAGCCTATTCAGCAGCCTCATTACCTATCTCTACTGATGAAGGATATTGATCCAGAAACACGAGTCGACGCTCGTGTCTAGAGATGCCTGGAGACAACAAGTACCTTCTTACACCAAACCTGGTGAAATACTTACAAACCCCTTCTTTTCCATGTGCGAAGACAAACGAACTGCATGACCCAGTATGCACTGGGGCAATCCAGCTGAGAGGTGGAGCAGAGTGCGCCCAATCCTGTTTACTGTTTAGGGCTCCCGTGAGCCTCCCTAGCTGACGAGCTAGTGGTGCTGCACCTGCGCGCCCGGTAGTCTTCTAAGCCTGTGACTGTTCGTTGGGCTGCCTATTCAGCGGCCTCATTACCTATCTCTACTGATGATGGATATTGATCCCGAAACATGTGTCGATGCTCGTGTCTAGAGATGCCTGGAGACAGCAAGTACCTACTTAAACCACACCTGGTGAAATACTTACAAACCCTTTCTTTTCCATGTGCGAAGACAAACGAACTGCCTGACCCAGTATGCACAGGGGCAATCCAGCTGAGAGGTGGAGCAGAGAGCGCTCAATCCTGTTTACTGTTTAAGGGCTCCCGTGAGCCTCCCTAGCTGACGAGCTAGCGGTGCTGCACCTGCGCGCCCGGTAGGCATCTAAGCCTGTGACCGTTCGTTGGGCTGCCTATTCAGCGGCCTCATTACCTATCTCTACTGATGAAGGATATTGATCCAGAAACAGGAGTCGATGCTCGTGTCTAGAGATGCCTGGAGACAAAAAGTACCTAGTTATACCAAACCTGGTGAAATACTTACAAACCCTTTCTTTTCCATGTGCGAAGACAAGCGAACTGCATGACCCAGTATGCACAGGGGCAATCCAGCTGAGAGGTGGAGCAGAGAGCGCCCAATCCTGTTTACTGTTTAAGGGCTCCCGTGAGCCTCCCTAGCTGACGAGCTAGTGGTGCTGCACCTGCGTGCCCGGTAGGCATCTAAGCCTGTGACTGTTCGTTGGGCAGCCTATTCAGCAGCCTCATTACCTATCTCTACTGATGAAGGATATTGATCCAGAAACACGAGTCGATGCTCGTGTCTAGAGATGCCTGGAGACAACAAGTACCTTCTTACACCAAACCTGGTGAAATACTTACAAACCCTTTCTTTTCCATGTGCGAAGACAAACGAACTGCATGACCCAGTATGCACTGGGGCAATCCAGCTGAGAGGTGGAGCAGAGTGCGCTCAACCCTGTTTACTGTTTAGGGCTCCCGTGAGCCTCCCTAGCTGACGAGCTAGTGGTGCTGCACCTTCGCGCCCGGTAGGCATCTAAGCCTGTGACTGTTCGTTGGGCTGCCTATTCAGCGGCCGCATTACCTATCTCTACTGATGAAGGATATTGATCCAGAAACACGAGTCGATGCTCGTGTCTAGAGATGCCTGGAGACAACAAGTACCTACTTACACCAAACCTGGTGAAATACTTACAAACCCTTTCTTTTCCATGTGCGAAGACAAACTAACTGCATGACCCAGTATGCACAGGGCCAATCCAGCTGAGAGGTGGAGCAGAGTGCGCCCAATCCTGTTTACTGTTTAAGGGCTCCAGTGAGCCTCCCTAGCTGACGAGCTAGTGGTGCTGCACCTGCCTGCCCGGTAGGCATCTAAGCCTGTGACTGTTCGTTGGGCAGCCTATTCAGCGGCCTCATTACCTATCTCTACTGATGAAGGATATTGATCCAGAAACACAAGTCAATGTTCATGTCTAGAGATGCCTGAAGACAACAAGTACCTACTTACACCAAACCTGGTGAAATACTAACAAACCCTTTCTTTTCCATGTGCGAAGACAAACGAACTCCATGACCCAGTATGCACAGGGGCAATCCAGCTGAGAGGTGGGGCAGAGTGCGCCTAATCCTGTTTACTGTTTAGGGCTCCCGTGAGCCTCCCTAGCTGACGAGCTAGTGGTGCTGCACCTGCGCGCCCGGTAGGCATCTAAGCCTGTGACTGTTCGTTGGGCTGCCTATTCAGCGGCCTCATTACCTATCTCTACTGATGAAGGATATTAATCCAGAAACACGAGTCGATGCTCGTGTCTAGAGATGCCTGGAGACAACAAGTACCTACTTACACCAAACCTGGTGAAATACTTACAAACCCTTTCTTTTCCATGTGCGAAGACAAGCGAACTGCATGACCCAGTATGCACAGGGGCAATCCAGCTGAGAGGTGGAGCAGAGAGCGCCCAATCCTGTTTACTGTTTAAGGGCTCCCGTGAGCCTCCCTAGCTGACGAGCTAGTGGTGCTGCACCTGCGTGCCCGGTAGGCATCTAAGCCTGTGACTGTTCGTTGGGCAGCCTATTCAGCAGCCTCATTACCTATCTCTACTGATGAAGGATATTGATCCAGAAACACGAGTCGATGCTCGTGTCTAGAGATGCCTGGAGACAACAAGTACCTTCTTACACCAAACCTGGTGAAATACTTACAAACCCTTTCTTTTCCATGTGCGAAGACAAACGAACTGCATGACCCAGTATGCACTGGGGCAATCCAGCTGAGAGGTGGAGCAGAGTGCGCTCAACCCTGTTTACTGTTTAGGGCTCCCGTGAGCCTCCCTAGCTGACGAGCTAGTGGTGCTGCACCTTCGCGCCCGGTAGGCATCTAAGCCTGTGACTGTTCGTTGGGCTGCCTATTCAGCGGCCGCATTACCTATCTCTACTGATGAAGGATATTGATCCAGAAACACGAGTCGATGCTCGTGTCTAGAGATGCCTGGAGACAACAAGTACCTACTTACACCAAACCTGGTGAAATACTTACAAACCCTTTCTTTTCCATGTGCGAAGACAAACTAACTGCATGACCCAGTATGCACAGGGCCAATCCAGCAGAGAGGTGGAGCAGAGTGCGCCCAATCCTGTTTACTGTTTAAGGGCTCCAGTGAGCCTCCCTAGCTGACGAGCTAGTGGTGCTGCACCTGCCTGCCCGGTAGGCATCTAAGCCTGTGACTGTTCGTTGGGCAGCCTATTCAGCGGCCTCATTACCTATCTCTACTGATGAAGGATATTGATCCAGAAACACGAGTCAATGTTCATGTCTAGAGATGCCTGAAGACAACAAGTACCTACTTACACCAAACCTGGTGAAATACTAACAAACCCTTTCTTTTCCATGTGCGAAGACAAACGAACTCCATGACCCAGTATGCACAGGGGCAATCCAGCTGAGAGGTGGGGCAGAGTGCGCCTAATCCTGTTTACTGTTTAAGGGCTCCCGTGAGCCTCCCTAGCTGACGAGCTAGCGGTGCTGCACCTGCGCGCCCGGTAGGCATCTAAGCCTGTGACCGTTCGTTGGGCTGCCTATTCAGCGGCCTCATTACCTATCTCTACTGATGAAGGATATTGATCCAGAAACAGGAGTCGATGCTCGTGTCTAGAGATGCCTGGAGACAAAAAGTACCTAGTTATACCAAACCTGGTGAAATACTTACAAACCCTTTCTTTTCCATGTGCGAAGACAAGCGAACTGCATGACCCAGTATGCACAGGGGCAATCCAGCTGAGAGGTGGAGCAGAGAGCGCCCAATCCTGTTTACTGTTTAAGGGCTCCCGTGAGCCTCCCTAGCTGACGAGCTAGTGGTGCTGCACCTGCGTGCCCGGTAGGCATCTAAGCCTGTGACTGTTCGTTGGGCAGCCTATTCAGCAGCCTCATTACCTATCTCTACTGATGAAGGATATTGATCCAGAAACACGAGTCGATGCTCGTGTCTAGAGATGCCTGGAGACAACAAGTACCTTCTTACACCAAACCTGGTGAAATACTTACAAACCCTTTCTTTTCCATGTGCGAAGACAAACGAACTGCATGACCCAGTATGCACTGGGGCAATCCAGCTGAGAGGTGGAGCAGAGTGCGCTCAACCCTGTTTACTGTTTAGGGCTCCCGTGAGCCTCCCTAGCTGACGAGCTAGTGGTGCTGCACCTTCGCGCCCGGTAGGCATCTAAGCCTGTGACTGTTCGTTGGGCTGCCTATTCAGCGGCCGCATTACCTATCTCTACTGATGAAGGATATTGATCCAGAAACACGAGTCGATGCTCGTGTCTAGAGATGCCTGGAGACAACAAGTACCTACTTACACCAAACCTGGTGAAATACTTACAAACCCTTTCTTTTCCATGTGCGAAGACAAACTAACTGCATGACCCAGTATGCACAGGGCCAATCCAGCTGAGAGGTGGAGCAGAGTGCGCCCAATCCTGTTTACTGTTTAAGGGCTCCAGTGAGCCTCCCTAGCTGACGAGCTAGTGGTGCTGCACCTGCCTGCCCGGTAGGCATCTAAGCCTGTGACTGTTCGTTGGGCAGCCTATTCAGCGGCCTCATTACCTATCTCTACTGATGAAGGATATTGATCCAGAAACACAAGTCAATGTTCATGTCTAGAGATGCCTGAAGACAACAAGTACCTACTTACACCAAACCTGGTGAAATACTAACAAACCCTTTCTTTTCCATGTGCGAAGACAAACGAACTCCATGACCCAGTATGCACAGGGGCAATCCAGCTGAGAGGTGGGGCAGAGTGCGCCTAATCCTGTTTACTGTTTAGGGCTCCCGTGAGCCTCCCTAGCTGACGAGCTAGTGGTGCTGCACCTGCGCGCCCGGTAGGCATCTAAGCCTGTGACTGTTCGTTGGGCTGCCTATTCAGCGGCCTCATTACCTATCTCTACTGATGAAGGATATTAATCCAGAAACACGAGTCAATGCTCGTGTCTAGAGATGCCTGGAGACAACAAGTACCTACTTACACCAAACCTGGTGAAATACTTACAAACCCTTTCTTTTCCATGTGCGAAGACAAGCGAACTGCATGACCCAGTATGCACAGGGGCAATCCAGCTGAGAGGTGGAGCAGAGAGCGCCCAATCCTGTTTACTGTTTAAGGGCTCCCGTGAGCCTCCCTAGCTGACGAGCTAGTGGTGCTGCACCTGCGTGCCCGGTAGGCATCTAAGCCTGTGACTGTTCGTTGGGCAGCCTATTCAGCAGCCTCATTACCTATCTCTACTGATGAAGGATATTGATCCAGAAACACGAGTCGATGCTCGTGTCTAGAGATGCCTGGAGACAACAAGTACCTTCTTACACCAAACCTGGTGAAATACTTACAAACCCTTTCTTTTCCATGTGCGAAGACAAACGAACTGCATGACCCAGTATGCACTGGGGCAATCCAGCTGAGAGGTGGAGCAGAGTGCGCTCAACCCTGTTTACTGTTTAGGGCTCCCGTGAGCCTCCCTAGCTGACGAGCTAGTGGTGCTGCACCTTCGCGCCCGGTAGGCATCTAAGCCTGTGACTGTTCGTTGGGCTGCCTATTCAGCGGCCGCATTACCTATCTCTACTGATGAAGGATATTGATCCAGAAACACGAGTCGATGCTCGTGTCTAGAGATGCCTGGAGACAACAAGTACCTACTTACACCAAACCTGGTGAAATACTTACAAACCCTTTCTTTTCCATGTGCGAAGACAAACTAACTGCATGACCCAGTATGCACAGGGCCAATCCAGCAGAGAGGTGGAGCAGAGTGCGCCCAATCCTGTTTACTGTTTAAGGGCTCCAGTGAGCCTCCCTAGCTGACGAGCTAGTGGTGCTGCACCTGCCTGCCCGGTAGGCATCTAAGCCTGTGACTGTTCGTTGGGCAGCCTATTCAGCGGCCTCATTACCTATCTCTACTGATGAAGGATATTGATCCAGAAACACGAGTCAATGTTCATGTCTAGAGATGCCTGAAGACAACAAGTACCTACTTACACCAAACCTGGTGAAATACTAACAAACCCTTTCTTTTCCATGTGCGAAGACAAACGAACTCCATGACCCAGTATGCACAGGGGCAATCCAGCTGAGAGGTGGGGCAGAGTGCGCCTAATCCTGTTTACTGTTTAGGGCTCCCGTGAGCCTCCCTAGCTGACGAGCTAGTGGTGCTGCACCTGCGCGCCCGGTAGGCATCTAAGCCTGTGACTGTTCGTTGGGCTGCCTATTCAGCGGCCTCATTACCTATCTCTACTGATGAAGGATATTAATCCAGAAACACGAGTCGATGCTCGTGTCTAGAGATGCCTGGAGACAACAAGTACCTACTTACACCAAACCTGGTGAAATACTTACAAACCCTTTCTTTTCCATGTGCAAAGACAAACGAACTGCATGACCCAGTATGCACAGGGGCAATCCAGCTGAGAGGTGGAGCAGAGTGCGCCCAATCCTGTTTACTGTTTAAGGGCTCCC
Organism: Lissotriton helveticus; assembly: GCF_964261635.1. Lineage (NCBI taxonomy): Eukaryota > Metazoa > Chordata > Amphibia > Caudata > Salamandridae > Lissotriton > Lissotriton helveticus. Next base: position 1,330,686,125 of record NC_136068.1, on the reverse strand, counting down.
GTGAGCCTCCCTAGCTGACGAGCTAGTGGTGCTGCACCTGCGTGCCCGGTAGGTATCTAAGCCTGTGACTGTTCGTTGGGCAGCCTATTCAGCAGCCTCATTACCTAGCTCTACTGATAAAGGATATTGATCAACAAACACGAGTCGATGCTCATGTCTAGAGATGCCTGGAGACAACAAGTACCTACTTACACCAAACCTGGTGAAATACTTAGAAACCCTTTCTTTTCCATGTGCGAAGACAAACGAACTGCATGACCCAGTATGCACAGGGGCAATCCAGCTGAGAGGTGGAGCAGAGTGCGCCCAATCCTGTTTACTGTTTAAGGGCTCCCGTGAGCCTCTCTAGCTGACGAGCTAGTGGTGCTGCACCTGCGCACCCGGTAGGCATTAAAGCCTGTGATTGTTCGTTGGGCAGCCTATTCAGCGGCCTCATTACCTATCTCTACTGATGAAGGATATTGATCCAGAAACACGAGTCGATGCTCGTGTCTAGAGATGCCTGGAGACAACAAGTACCTACTTACACCAAACCTGGTGAAAACTTAAAAACCCTTTCTTTTCCATGTGCGAAGACAAACGAACTGCATGATCCAGTATGCACAGGGGCAATCCAGCTGAGAGGTGGAGCAGAGTGCGCCCTATCCTGTTTACTGTATAAGGGCTCCCGTGAGCCTCCCTAGCTGACGAGCTAGTGGTGCTGCACCTGCACGCCCGGTAGGCATTTAAGCATGTGACTGTTCATTGGGCTGCCTATTCAGCGGCCTCATTACCTATCTCTCTTGATGATGGATATTGATCCAGAAACAGGAGTCGATGCTCGTGTCTAGAGATGCCTGGAGACAAAAAGTACCTAGTTATACCAAACCTGGTGAAATACTTACAAACCCTTTCTTTTCCATGTGCGAAGACAAACGAACTGCATGACCCAGTATGCACTTGGGCAATCCAGCTGAGAGGTGGAGCAGAGTGCGCCCAATCCTGTTTACTGTTTAAGGGCTCCCGTGAGCCTCCCTAGCTGACGAGCTAGTGGTGCTGCACCTGCGTGCCCGGTAGGCATCTAAGCCTGTGACTGTTCGTTGGGCAGCCTATTCAGCAGCCTCATTACCTATCTCTACTGATGAAGGATATTGATCCAGAAACACGAGTCGACGCTCGTGTCTAGAGATGCCTGGAGACAACAAGTACCTTCTTACACCAAACCTGGTGAAATACTTACAAACCCCTTCTTTTCCATGTGCGAAGACAAACGAACTGCATGACCCAGTATGCACTGGGGCAATCCAGCTGAGAGGTGGAGCAGAGTGCGCCCAATCCTGTTTACTGTTTAGGGCTCCCGTGAGCCTCCCTAGCTGACGAGCTAGTGGTGCTGCACCTGCGCGCCCGGTAGGCTTCTAAGCCTGTGACTGTTCGTTGGGCTGCCTATTCAGCGGCCTCATTACCTATCTCTACTGATGATGGATATTGATCCCGAAACATGTGTCGATGCTCGTGTCTAGAGATGCCTGGAGACAGCAAGTACCTACTTAAACCAAACCTGGTGAAATACTTACAAACCCTTTCTTTTCCATGTGCGAAGACAAACGAACTGCCTGACCCAGTATGCACAGGGGAAATCCAGCTGAGAGGTGGAGCAGAGAGCGCTCAATCCTGTTTACTGTTTAAGGGCTCCCGTGAGCCTCCCTAGCTGACGAGCTAGCGGTGCTGCACCTGCGCGCCCGGTAGGCATCTAAGCCTGTGACTGTTCGTTGGGCTGCCTATTCAGCGGCCTCATTACCTATCTCTACTGATGAAGGATATTGATCCAGAAACAGGAGTCGATGCTCGTGTCTAGAGATGCCTGGAGACAAAAAGTACCTAGTTATACCAAACCTGGTGAAATACTTACAAACCCTTTCTTTTCCATGTGCGAAGACAAACGAACTGCATGACCCAGTATGCACTGGGGCAATCCAGCTGAGAGGTGGAGCAGAGTGCGCCCAACCCTGTTTACTGTTTAAGGGCTCCCGTGAGCCTCCCTAGCTGACGAGCTAGCGGTGCTGCACCTGCGCGCCCGGTAGGCATCTAAGCCTGTGACTGTTCGTTGGGCTGCCTATTCAGCGGCCTCATTACCTATCTCTACTGATGAAGGATATTGATCCAGAAACACGAGTCGATGCTCGTGTCTAGAGATGCCTGGAGACAACAAGTACCTTCTTACACCAAACCTGGTGAAATACTTACAAACCCTTTCTTTTCCATGTGCGAAGACAAACGAACTGCATGACCCAGTATGCACTGGGGCAATCCAGCTGAGAGGTGGAGCAGAGTGCGCCCAACCCTGTTTACTGTTTAGGGTTCCCGTGAGCCTCCCTAGCTGACGAGCTAGTGGTGCTGCACCTTCGCGCCCGGTAGGCATCTAAGCCTGTGACTGTTCGTTGGGCTGCCTATTCAGCGGCCGCATTACCTATCTCTACTGATGAAGGATATTGATCCAGAAACACGAGTCGATGCTCGTGTCTAGAGATGCCTGGAGACAACAAGTACCTACTTACACCAAACCTGGTGAAATACTTACAAACCCTTTCTTTTCCATGTGCGAAGACAAACTAACTGCATGACCCAGTATGCACAGGGCCAATCCAGCTGAGAGGTGGAGCAGAGTGCGCCCAATCCTGTTTACTGTTTAAGGGCTCCAGTGAGCCTCCCTAGCTGACGAGCTAGTGGTGCTGCACCTGCCTGCCCGGTAGGCATCTAAGCCTGTGACTGTTCGTTGGGCAGCCTATTCAGCGGCCTCATTACCTATCTCTACTGATGAAGGATATTGATCCAGAAACACGAGTCAATGCTCATGTCTAGAGATGCCTGAAGACAACAAGTACCTACTTACACCAAACCTGGTGAAATACTAACAAACCCTTTCTTTTCCATGTGCGAAGACAAACGAACTGCATGACCCAGTATGCACAGGGGCAATCCAGCTGAGAGGTGGGGCAGAGTGCGCCTAATCCTGTTTACTGTTTAGGGCTCCCGTGAGCCTCCCTAGCTGACGAGCTAGTAGTGCTGCACCTGCGCGCCCGGTAGGCATCTAAGCCTGTGACTGTTCGTTGGGCTGCCTATTCAGCGGCCTCATTACCTATCTCTACTGATGAAGGATATTAATCCAGAAACACGAGTCGATGCTCGTGTCTAGAGATGCCTGGAGACAACAAGTACCTACTTACACCAAACCTGGTGAAATACTTACAAACCCTTTCTTTTCCATGTGCAAAGACAAACGAACTGCATGACCCAGTATGCACAGGGGCAATCCAGCTGAGAGGTGGAGCAGAGTGCGCCCAATCCTGTTTACTGTTTAAGGGCTCCCGTGAGCCTCCCTAGCTGACGAGCTAGTGGTGCTGCACCTGCGTGCCCGGTAGGCATCTAAGCCTGTGACTGTTCGTTGGGCAGCCTATTCAGCAGCCTCATTACCTAGCTCTACTGATAAAGGATATTGATCAAGAAACACGAGTCGATGCTCATGTCTAGAGATGCCTGGAGACAACAAGTACCTACTTACACCAAACCTGGTGAAATACTTAGAAACCCTTTCTTTTCCATGTGCGAAGACAAACGAACTGCATGACCCAGTATGCACAGGGGCAATCCAGCTGAGAGGTGGAGCAGAGTGCGCCCAATCCTGTTTACTGTTTAAGGGCTCCCGTGAGCCTCCCTAGCTGACGAGCTAGTGGTGCTGCACCTGCGCGCCCGGTAGGCATTAAAGCCTGTGATTGTTCGTTGGGCAGCCTATTCAGCGGCCTCATTACCTATCTCTACTGATGAAGGATATTGATCCAGAAACACGAGTCGATGCTCGTGTCTAGAGATGCCTGGAGACAACAAGTACCTACTTACACCAAACCTGGTGAAAACTTAAAAACCCTTTCTTTTCCATGTGCGAAGACAAACGAACTGCATGATCCAGTATGCACAGGGGCAATCCAGCTGAGAGGTGGAGCAGAGTGCGCCCTATCCTGTTTACTGTATAAGGGCTCCCGTGAGCCTCCCTAGCTGACGAGCTAGTGGTGCTGCACCTGCACGCCCGGTAGGCATTTAAGCATGTGACTGTTCGTTGGGCTGCCTATTCAGCGGCCTCATTACCTATCTCTCTTGATGATGGATATTGATCCCAAAACATGAGTCGATGCTCGTGTCTAGAGATGCCTGGAGACAGCAAGTACCTACTTAAACCAAACCTGGTGAAATACTTACAAACCCTTTCTTTTCCATGTGCGAAGACAAACGAACTGCATGACCCAGTATGCACAGGGGCAATCCAGCTGAGAGGTGGAGCAGAGAGCGCTCAATCCTGTTTACTGTTTAAGGGCTCCCGTGAGCCTCCCTAGCTGACGAGCTAGCGGTGCTGCACCTGCGCGCCCGGTAGGCATCTAAGCCTGTGACTGTTCGTTGGGTTGCCTATTCAGCGGCCTCATTACCTATCTCTACTGATGAAGGATATTGATCCAGAAACAGGAGTCGATGCTCGTGTCTAGAGATGCCTGGAGACAAAAAGTACCTAGTTATACCAAACCTGGTGAAATACTTACAAACCCTTTCTTTTCCATGTGCGAAGACAAACGAACTGCATGACCCAGTATGCACAGGGGCAATCCAGCTGAGAGGTGGAGCAGAGTGCGCCCAATCCTGTTTACTGTTTAAGGGCTCCCGTGAGCCTCCCTAGCTGACGAGCTAGTGGTGCTGCACCTGCGTGCCCGGTAGGCATCTAAGCCTGTGACTGTTCGTTGGGCAGCCTATTCAGCAGCCTCATTACCTATCTCTACTGATGAAGGATATTGATCCAGAAACACGAGTCGACGCTCGTGTCTAGAGATGCCTGGAGACAACAAGTACCTTCTTACACCAAACCTGGTGAAATACTTACAAACCCCTTCTTTTCCATGTGCGAAGACAAACGAACTGCATGACCCAGTATGCACTGGGGCAATCCAGCTGAGAGGTGGAGCAGAGTGCGCCCAATCCTGTTTACTGTTTAGGGCTCCCGTGAGCCTCCCTAGCTGACGAGCTAGTGGTGCTGCACCTGCGCGCCCGGTAGGCTTCTAAGCCTGTGACTGTTCGTTGGGCTGCCTATTCAGCGGCCTCATTACCTATCTCTACTGATGATGGATATTGATCCCGAAACATGTGTCGATGCTCGTGTCTAGAGATGCCTGGAGACAGCAAGTACCTACTTAAACCAAACCTGGTGAAATACTTACAAACCCTTTCTTTTCCATGTGCGAAGACAAACGAACTGCCTGACCCAGTATGCACAGGGGCAATCCAGCTGAGAGGTGGAGCAGAGAGCGCTCAATCCTGTTTACTGTTTAAGGGCTTCCGTGAGCCTCCCTAGCTGACGAGCTAGCGGTGCTGCACCTGCGCGCCCGGTAGGCATCTAAGCCTGTGACTGTTCGTTGGGCTGCCTATTCAGCGGCCTCATTACCTATCTCTACTGATGAAGGATATTGATCCAGAAACAGGAGTCGATGCTCGTGTCTAGAGATGCCTGGAGACAAAAAGTACCTAGTTATACCAAACCTGGTGAAATACTTACAAACCCTTTCTTTTCCATGTGCGAAGACAAGCGAACTGCATGACCCAGTATGCACAGGGGCAATCCAGCTGAGAGGTGGAGCAGAGAGCGCCCAATCCTGTTTACTGTTTAAGGGCTCCCGTGAGCCTCCCTAGCTGACGAGCTAGTGGTGCTGCACCTGCGTGCCCGGTAGGCATCTAAGCCTGTGACTGTTCGTTGGGCAGCCTATTCAGCAGCCTCATTACCTATCTCTACTGATGAAGGATATTGATCCAGAAACACGAGTCGATGCTCGTGTCTAGAGATGCCTGGAGACAACAAGTACCTTCTTACACCAAACCTGGTGAAATACTTACAAACCATTTCTTTTCCATGTGCGAAGACAAACGAACTGCATGACCCAGTATGCACTGGGGCAATCCAGCTGAGAGGTGGAGCAGAGTGCGCTCAACCCTGTTTACTGTTTAGGGCTCCCGTGAGCCTCCCTAGCTGACGAGCTAGTGGTGCTGTACCTTCGCGCCCGGTAGGCATCTAAGCCTGTGACTGTTCGTTGGGCTGCCTATTCAGCGGCCGCATTACCTATCTCTACTGATGAAGGATATTGATCCAGAAACACGAGTCGATGCTCGTGTCTAGAGATGCCTGGAGACAACAAGTACCTACTTACACCAAACCTGGTGAAATACTTACAAACCCTTTCTTTTCCATGTGCGAAGACAAACTAACTGCATGACCCAGTATGCACAGGGCCAATCCAGCTGAGAGGTGGAGCAGAGTGCGCCCAATCCTGTTTACTGTTTAAGGGCTCCAGTGAGCCTCCCTAGCTGACGAGCTAGTGGTGCTGCACCTGCCTGCCCGGTAGGCATCTAAGCCAGTGACTGTTCGTTGGGCAGCCTATTCAGCGGCCTCATTACCTATCTCTACTGATGAAGGATATTGATCCAGAAACACAAGTCAATGCTCATGTCTAGAGATGCCTGAAGACAACAAGTACCTACTTACACCAAACCTGGTGAAATACTAACAAACCCTTTCTTTTCCATGTGCGAAGACAAACGAACTCCATGACCCAGTATGCACAGGGGCAATCCAGCTGAGAGGTGGGGCAGAGTGCGCCTAATCCTGTTTACTGTTTAGGGCTCCCGTGAGCCTCCCTAGCTGACGAGCTAGTGGTGCTGCACCTGCGCGCCCGGTAGGCATCTAAGCCTGTGACTGTTCGTTGGGCTGCCTATTCAGCGGCCTCATTACCTATCTCTACTGATGAAGGATATTAATCCAGAAACACGAGTCGATGCTCGTGTCTAGAGATGCCTGGAGACAACAAGTACCTACTTACACCAAACCTGGTGAAATACTTACAAACCCTTTCTTTTCCATGTGCAAAGACAAACGAACTGCATGACCCAGTATGCACAGGGGCAATCCAGCTGAGAGGTGGAGCAGAGTGCGCCCAATCCTGTTTACTGTTTAAGGGCTCCCGTGAGCCTCCCTAGCTGACGAGCTAGTGGTGCTGCACCTGCGTGCCCGGTAGGCATCTAAGCCTGTGACTGTTCGTTGGGCAGCCTATTCAGCAGCCTCATTACCTAGCTCTACTGATAAAGGATATTGATCAACAAACACGAGTCGATGCTCATGTCTAGAGATGCCTGGAGACAACAAGTACCTACTTACACCAAACCTGGTGAAATACTTAGAAACCCTTTCTTTTCCATGTGCGAAGACAAACGAACTGCATGACCCAGTATGCACAGGGGCAATCCAGCTGAGAGGTGGAGCAGAGTGCGCCCAATCCTGTTTACTGTTTAAGGGCTCCCGTGAGCCTCCCTAGCTGACGAGCTAGTGGTGCTGCACCTGCGCACCCGGTAGGCATTAAAGCCTGTGATTGTTCGTTGGGCAGCCTATTCAGCGGCCTCATTACCTATCTCTACTGATGAAGGATATTGATCCAGAAACACGAGTCGATGCTCGTGTCTAGAGATGCCTGGAGACAACAAGTACCTACTTACACCAAACCTGGTGAAAACTTAAAAACCCTTTCTTTTCCATGTGCGAAGACAAACGAACTGCATGATCCAGTATGCACAGGGGCAATCCAGCTGAGAGGTGGAGCAGAGTGCGCCCTATCCTGTTTACTGTATAAGGGCTCCCGTGAGCCTCCCTAGCTGACGAGCTAGTGGTGCTGCACCTGCACGCCCGGTAGGCATTTAAGCATGTGACTGTTCGTTGGGCTGCCTATTCAGCGGCCTCATTACCTATCTCTCTTGATGATGGATATTGATCCAGAAATAGGAGTCGATGCTCGTGTCTAGAGATGCCTGGAGACAAAAAGTACCTAGTTATACCAAACCTGGTGAAATACTTACAAACCCTTTCTTTTCCATGTGCGAAGACAAACGAACTGCATGACCCAGTATGCACAGGGGCAATCCAGCTGAGAGGTGGAGCAGAGTGCGCCCAATCCTGTTTACTGTTTAAGGGCTCCCGTGAGCCTCCCTAGCTGACGAGCTAATGGTGCTGCACCTGCGTGCCCGGTAGGCATCTAAGCCTGTGACTGTTCGTTGGGCAGCCTATTCAGCAGCCTCATTACCTATCTCTACTGATGAAGGATATTGATCCAGAAACACGAGTCGACGCTCGTGTCTAGAGATGCCTGGAGACAAAAAGTACCTAGTTATACCAAACCTGGTGAAATACTTACAAACCCCTTCTTTTCCATGTGCGAAGACAAACGAACTGCATGACCCAGTATGCACTGGGGCAATCCAGCTGAGAGGTGGAGCAGAGTGCGCCCAATCCTGTTTACTGTTTAGGGCTCCCGTGAGCCTCCCTAGCTGACGAGCTAGTGGTGCTGCACCTGCGCGCCCGGTAGGCTTCTAAGCCTGTGACTGTTCGTTGGGCTGCCTATTCAGCGGCCTCATTACCTATCTCTACTGATGATGGATATTGATCCCGAAACATGTTTCGATGCTCGTGTCTAGAGATGCCTGGAGACAGCAAGTACCTACTTAAACCAAACCTGGTGAAATACTTACAAACCCTTTCTTTTCCATGTGCGAAGACAAACGAACTGCCTGACCCAGTATGCACAGGGGCAATCCAGCTGAGAGGTGGAGCAGAGAGCGCTCAATCCTGTTTACTGTTTAAGGGCTCCCGTGAGCCTCCCTAGCTGACGAGCTAGCGGTGCTGCACCTGCGCGCCCGGTAGGCATGTAAGCCTGTGACTGTTCGTTGGGCTGCCTATTCAGCGGCCTCATTACCTATCTCTACTGATGAAGGATATTGATCCAGAAACAGGAGTCGATGCTCGTGTCTAGAGATGCCTGGAGACAAAAAGTACCTAGTTATACCAAACCTGGTGAAATACTTACAAACCCTTTCTTTTCCATGTGCGAAGACAAGCGAACTGCATGACCCAGTATGCACAGGGGCAATCCAGCTGAGAGGTGGAGCAGAGAGCGCCCAATCCTGTTTACTGTTTAAGGGCTCCCGTGAGCCTCCCTAGCTGACGAGCTAGTGGTGCTGCACCTGCGTGCCCGGTAGGCATCCAAGCCTGTGACTGTTCGTTGGGCAGCCTATTCAGCAGCCTCATTACCTATCTCTACTGATGAAGGATATTGATCCAGAAACACGAGTCGATGCTCGTGTCTAGAGATGCCTGGAGACAACAAGTACCTTCTTACACCAAACCTGGTGAAATACTTACAAACCCTTTCTTTTCCATGTGCGAAGACAAACGAACTGCATGACCCAGTATGCACTGGGGCAATCCAGCTGAGAGGTGGAGCAGAGTGCGCCCAACCCTGTTTACTGTTTAGGGTTCCCGTGAGCCTCCCTAGCTGACGAGCTAGTGGTGCTGCACCTTCGCGCCCGGTAGGCATCTAAGCCTGTGACTGTTCGTTGGGCTGCCTATTCAGCGGCCGCATTACCTATCTCTACTGATTAAGGATATTGATCCAGAAACATGTGTCGATGCTCGTGTCTAGAGATGCCTGGAGACAGCAAGTACCTACTTAAACCAAACCTGGTGAAATACTTACAAACCCTTTCTTTTCCATGTGCGAAGACAAACGAACTGCCTGACCCAGTATGCACAGGGGCAATCCAGCTGAGAGGTGGAGCAGAGAGCGCTCAATCCTGTTTACTGTTTAAGGGCTCCCGTGAGCCTCCCTAGCTGACGAGCTAGCGGTGCTGCACCTGCGCGCCCGGTAGGCATCTAAGCCTGTGACTGTTCGTTGGGCTGCCTATTCAGCGGCCTCATTACCTATCTCTACTGATGAAGGATATTGATCCAGAAACAGGAGTCGATGCTCGTGTCTAGAGATGCCTGGAGACAAAAAGTACCTAGTTATACCAAACCTGGTGAAATACTTACAAACCCTTCCTTTTCCATGTGCGAAGACAAGCGAACTGCATGACCCAGTATGCACAGGGGCAATCCAGCTGAGAGGTGGAGCAGAGAGCGCCCAATCCTGTTTACTGTTTAAGGGCTCCCGTGAGCCTCCCTAGCTGACGAGCTAGTGGTGCTGCACCTGCGTGCCCGGTAGGCATCCAAGCCTGTGACTGTTCGTTGGGCAGCCTATTCAGCAGCCTCATTACCTATCTCTACTGATGAAGGATATTGATCCCGAAACACGAGTCGATGCTCGTGTCTAGAGATGCCTGGAGACAACAAGTACCTTCTTACACCAAACCAGGTGAAATACTTACAAACCCTTTCTTTTCCATGTGCGAAGACAAAGGAACTGCATGACCCAGTATGCACTGGGGCAATCCAGCTGAGAGGTGGAGCAGAGTGCGCCCAACCCTGTTTACTGTTTAGGGTTCCCGTGAGCCTCCCTAGCTGACGAGCTAGTGGTGCTGCACCTTCGCACCCGGTAGGCATCTAAGCCTGTGACTGTTCGTTGGGCTGCCTATTCAGCGGCTGCATTACCTATCTCTACTGATGAAGGATATTGATCCAGAAACACGAGTCGATGCTCGTGTCTAGAGATGCCTGGAGACAACAAGTACCTACTTACACCAAACCTGGTGAAATACTTACAAACCCTTTCTTTTCCATGTGCGAAGACAAACTAACTGCATGACCCAGTATGCACAGGGCCAATCCAGCTGAGAGGTGGAGCAGAGTGCGCCCAATCCTGTTTACTGTTTAAGGGCTCCAGTGAGCCTCCCTAGCTGACGAGCTAGTGGTGCTGCACCTGCCTGCCCGGTAGGCATCTAAGCCTGTGACTGTTCGTTGGGCAGCCTATTCAGCGGCCTCATTACCTATCTCTACTGATGAAGGATATTGATCCAGAAACACGAGTCAATGCTCATGTCTAGAGATGCCTGAAGACAACAAGTACCTACTTACACCAAACCTGGTGAAATACTAACAAACCCTTTCTTTTCCATGTGCGAAGACAAACGAACTGCATGACCCAGTATGCACAGGGGCAATCCAGCTGAGAGGTGGGGCAGAGTGCGCCTAATCCTGTTTACTGTTTAGGGCTCCCGTGAGCCTCCCTAGCTGACGAGGTAGTGGTGCTGCACCTGCGCGCCCGGTAGGCATCTAAGCCTGTGACTGTTCGTTGGGTTGCCTATTCAGCGGCCTCATTACCTATCTCTACTGATGAAGGATATTAATCCAGAAACACGAGTCGATGCTCGTGTCTAGAGATGCCTGGAGACAACAAGTACCTACTTACACCAAACCTGGTGAAATACTTACAAACCCTTTCTTTTCCATGTGCAAAGACAAACGAACTGCATGACCCAGTATGCACAGGGGCAATCCAGCTGAGAGGTGGAGCAGAGTGCGCCCAATCCTGTTTACTGTTTAAGGGCTCCCGTGAGCCTCCCTAGCTGACGAGCTAGTGGTGCTGCACCTGCGTGCCCGGTAGGCATCTAAGCCTGTGACTGTTCGTTGGGCAGCCTATTCAGCAGCCTCATTACCTAGCTCTTCTGATAAAGGATATTGATCAAGAAACACGAGTCGATGCTCATGTCTAGAGATGCCTGGAGACAACAAGTACCTACTTACACCAAACCTGGTGAAATACTTAGAAACCCTTTCTTTTCCATGTGCGAAGACAAACGAACTGCATGACCCAGTATGCACAGGGGCAATCCAGCTGAGAGGTGGATCAGAGTGCGCCCAATCCTGTTTACTGTTTAAGGGCTCCCGTGAGCCTCCCTAGCTGACGAGCTAGTGGTGCTGCACCTGCGCGCCCGGTAGGCATTAAAGCCTGTGATTGTTCGTTGGGCAGCCTATTCAGCGGCCTCATTACCTATCTCTACTGATGAAGGATATTGATCCAGAAACACGAGTCGATGCTCGTGTCTAGAGATGCCTGGAGACAACAAGTACCTACTTACACCAAACCTGGTGAAAACTTAAAAACCCTTTCTTTTCCATGTGCGAAGACAAACGAACTGCATGATCCAGTATGCACAGGGGCAATCCAGCTGAGAGGTGGAGCAGAGTGCGCCCTATCCAGTTTATTGTATAAGGGCTCCCGTGAGCCTCCCTAGCTGACGAGCTAGTGGTGCTGCACCTGCACGCCCGGTAGGCATTTAAGCATGTGACTGTTCGTTGGGCTGCCTATTCAGCGGCCTCATTACCTATCTCTCTTGATGATGGATATTGATCCCAAAACATGAGTCGATGCTCGTGTCTAGAGATGCCTGGAGACAGCAAGTACCTACTTAAACCAAACCTGGTGAAATACTTACAAACCCTTTCTTTTCCATGTGCGAAGACAAACGAACTGCATGACCCAGTATGCACAGGGGCAATCCAGCTGAGAGGTGGAGCAGAGAGCGCTCAATCCTGTTTACTGTTTAAGGTAAGGGCTCCCGTGAGCCTCCCTAGCTGACGAGCTAGCGGTGCTGCACCTGCGCGCCCGGTAGGCATCTAAGCCTGTGACTGTTCGTTGGGCTGCCTATTCAGCGGCCTCATTACCTATCTCTACTGATGAAGGATATTGATCCAGAAACAGGAGTCGATGCTCGTGTCTAGAGATGCCTGGAGACAAAAAGTACCTAGTTATACCAAACCTGGTGAAATACTTACAAACCCTTTATTTTCCATATGCGAAGACAAACGAACTGCATGATCCAGTATGCACAGGGGCAATCCAGCTGAGAGGTGGAGCAGAGTGCGCCCTATCCTGTTTACTGTTTAAGGGCTCCCGTGAGCCTCCCTAGCTGACGAGCTAGTGGTGCTGCACCTGCGCGCCCGGTAGGCATCTAAGCCTGTGACTGTTCGTTAGGCAGCCTATTCAGCGGCCTCATTACCTATCTCTACTGATGAAGGATATTGACCCAGAAACACGAGTCTATGCTCGTGTCTAGAGATGCCTGGAGACAACAAGTACCTACTTACACCAAACCTGGTGAAATACTTACAAACCCTTTCTTATCCATGTGCGAAGACAAACAAACTGCATGACCCAGTATGCACAGGGGCAATCCAGCTGAGAGTTGGAGCAGGGTGCGCCCAATCCTGTTTACTGTTTAAGGGCTCCCGTGAGCCTCCCTAGCTGACGAGCTAGTGGTGCTGCACCTGCACGCCCAGTAGGCATCTAAGCCTGTGACTCTTCGTTGGGCAGCCTATTCAGCGGCCTCATTACCTATCTCTACTGATGAAGGATATTGATCCAGAAACACGAGTCGATGCTCGTGTCTAGAGATGCCTGGAGACAACAAGTACCTACTTACACCAAACCTGGTGAAATACTTACAAACCCTTTCTTTTCCATGTGCGTAGACAAACGAACTGCATGACCAAGTATGCACAGGGGCAATCCAGCTGAGAGGTGGAGCAGAGTGCGCCCAATCCTGTTTACTGTTTAGGGCTCCCGTGAGCCTCCCTAGCTGACGAGCTAGTGGTGCTGCACCTGCGTGCCCGGTAGGCATCTAAGCCTGTGACTGTTCGTTGGGCTGCCTATTCAGCGGCCCCATTACCTATCTCTAGTGATGAAGGAAATTGATCCAGAAACACGAGTCGATGCTCGTGTCTAGAGATGCCTGGAGACAACAAGTACCTACTTACACCAAACCTGGTGAAATACTTACAAACCCTTTCTTTTCCATGTGCGAAGACAAACAAACTGCATAACCCAGTATGCACAGGGGCAATGCAGCTGAGAGGTGGAGCAGTTTGCCCCAATCCTGTTTACTGTTTAAGGGCTCCAGTGAGCCTCCCTAGCTGACGAGCTAGTGGTGCTGCACCTGCGCGCCCGGTAGGCATCTAAGCCTGTGATTGTTCGTTGGGCTGCCTATTCAGCGGCCTCATTACCTATCTCTACTGATGAAGGATATTGATCCAGAAACACGAGTCGATGCTCGTGTCTAGGGATGCCTGGAGACAACAAGTACCTACTTACACCAAACCTGGTGAAATACTTACAAACCCTTTCTTATCCATGTGCGAAGACAAACAAACTGCATGACCCAGTATGCATAGGGGCAATCCAGCTGAGAGTTGGAGCAGCGTGCGCCCAATCCTGTTTACTGTTTAAGGGCTCCCGTGAGCCTCCCTAGCTGACGAGCTAGTGGTGCTGCACCTGCGCGCCCGGTAGGCATCTAAGCCTGTGACTCTTCGTTGGGCAGCCTATTCAGCGGCCTCATAACCTATCTCTACTGATGAAGGATATTGATCCAGAAACACGAGTCGATGCTCATGTCTAGAGATGCCTGGAGACAACAAGTACCTACTTACACCAAACCTGGTGAAATACTTGCAAACCCTTTCTTTTCCATGTACGAAGACAAACGAACTGCATGACCAAGAATGCACAGGGGCAATCCAGCTGAGCGGTGGAGCAGAGTGCGCCCAATCCTGTGTACTGTTTAAGGGCTCCAGTGAGCCTCCCTAGCTGACGAGCTAGTGGTGCTGCACCTGCGCGCCCGGTAGGCATCTAAGCCTGTGACTGTTCGTTGGGCAGCCTATTCAGCGGCCTCATTACCTATCTCTACTGATGAAGGATATTGATCCAGAAACACGAGTCAATGCTCGTGTCTAGAGATGCCTGGAGACAACAAGTACCTACTTACACCAAACCTGGTGAAATACTTACAAACCCTTTATTTTCCATATGCGAAGACAAACGAACTGCATGATCCAGTATGCACAGGGCCAATCCAGCTGAGAGGTGGAGCAGAGTGCGCCCTATCCTGTTTACTGTTTAAGGGCTTCCGTGAGCCTCCCTAGCTGACGAGCTAGTGGTGCTGCACCTGCGCGCCCGGTAGGCATCTAAGCCTGTGACTGTTCGTTAGGCAGCCTATTCAGCGGCCTCATTACCTATCTCTACTGATGAAGGATATTGATCCAGAAACACGAGTCGATGCTCGTGTCTAGAGATGCCTGGAGACAACAAGTACCTACTTACACCAAATCTGGTGAAAAACTTACAAACCCTTTCTTTTCCATGTGGGAAGACAAACGAACTGCATGACCCAGTATGCACAGGGGCAATCCAGCTGAGAGGTGGAGCAGAGTGCGCCCAATCCTGTTTACTGTTTAAGGGCTCCCGTGAGCCTCACTAGCTGACAAGCTAGTGGTGCTGCACCTGCACGCCCGGTAGGCATCTAAGCCTGTGACTGTTCGTTGGGCATCCTATTCAGCGGCCTCATTACCTATCTCTACTGATGAAGGATATTGATCCAGAAACACGAGTCGATGCTCGTGTCTAGAGATGCCTGGAGACAACAAGTACCTAGTTATACCAAACCTGGTGAAATACTTACAAACCCTTTCTTTTCCATGTGCGAAGACAAACAAACTGCATGACCCACTATGCACAAAGGCAATACAGCTGAGAGGTGGAGCAGAGTGCGCCCAATCCTGTTTACTGTTTAAGGGCTTCCGTGAGCCTCCCTAGCTGATGAGCTAGTGGTGCTGCACCTGCGCGCCCGGTAGGCATCTAAGCCTGTGACTGTTCGTTGGGCAGCCTATTCAGCAGCCTCATTACCTATCTCTACTGATGAAGGATATTGATCCAGAAACACAAGTCGATGCTCGTGTCTAGAGATGCCTGGAGACAACAAGTACCTACTTACACCAAACCTGGTGAAATACTTACAAACCCTTTCTTATCCATGTGCGAAGACAAACAAACTGCATGACCCAGTATGCACAGGGGCAATCCAGCTGAGAGTTGGAGCAGGGTGCGCCCAATCCTGTTTACTGTTTAAGGGCTCCCATGAGCCTCCCTAGCTGACGAGCTAGTGGTGCTGCACCTGCACGCCCAGTAGGCATCTAAGCCTGTGACTCTTCGTTGGGCAGCCTATTCAGCGGCCTCATTACCTATCTCTACTGATGAAGGATATTGATCCAGAAACACGAGTCGATGCTCGTGTCTAAAGATGCCTGGAGACAACAAGTACCTACTTACACCAAACCTGGTGAAATACTTACAAACCCTTTCTTTTCCATGTGCGTAGACAAACGAACTGCATGACCAAGTATGCACAGGGGCAATCCAGCTGAGAGGTGGAGCAGAGTGCGCCCAATCCTGTTTACTGTTTAGGGCTCCCGTGAGCCTCCCTAGCTGACGAGCTAGTGGTGCTGCACCTGCGTGCCCGGTAGGCATCTAAGCCTGTGACTGTTCGTTGGGCTGCCTATTCAGCGGCCCCATTACCTATCTCTAGTGATGAAGGATATTGATCCAGAAACACGAGTCGATGCTCGTGTCTAGAGATGCCTGGAGACAACAAGTACCTACTTACACCAAACCTGGTGAAATACTTACAAACCCTTTCTTTTCCATGTGCGAAGACAAACAAACTGCATAACCCAGTATGCACAGGGGCAATGCAGCTGAGAGGTGGAGCAGTTTGCCCCAATCCTGTTTACTGTTTAAGGGCTCCAGTGAGCCTCCCTAGCTGACGAGCTAGTGGTGCTGCACCTGCGCGCCCGGTAGGCATCTAAGCCTGTGATTGTTCGTTGGGCTGCCTATTCAGCGGCCTCATTACCTATCTCTACTGATGAAGGATATTGATCCAGAAACACGAGTCGATGCTCGTGTCTAGAGATGCCTGGAGACAACAAGTACCTACTTACACCAAACCTGGTGAAATACTTACAAACCCTTTCTTATCCATGTGCGAAGACAAACAAACTGCATGACCCAGTATGCATAGGGGCAATCCAGCTGAGAGTTGGAGCAGCGTGCGCCCAATCCTGTTTACTGTTTAAGGGCTCCCGTGAGCCTCCCTAGCTGACGAGCTAGTGGTGCTGCACCTGCGCGCCCGGTAGGCATCTAAGCCTGTGACTCTTCGTTGGGCAGCCT
This sequence comes from Lissotriton helveticus, assembly GCF_964261635.1. Taxonomy (NCBI): domain Eukaryota; kingdom Metazoa; phylum Chordata; class Amphibia; order Caudata; family Salamandridae; genus Lissotriton; species Lissotriton helveticus. The sequence goes on along the minus strand of NC_136068.1, from coordinate 1,330,669,302 downwards.
ATTCAGCGGCCTCATTACCTATCTCTACTGATGAAGGATATTGATCCAGAAACACGAGTCGATGCTCATGTCTAGAGATGCCTGGAGACAACAAGTACCTACTTACACCAAACCTGGTGAAATACTTGCAAACCCTTTCTTTTCCATGTACGAAGACAAACGAACTGCATGACCAAGAATGCACAGGGGCAATCCAGCTGAGCGGTGGAGCAGAGTGCGCCCAATCCTGTGTACTGTTTAAGGGCTCCAGTGAGCCTCCCTAGCTGACGAGCTAGTGGTGCTGCACCTGCGCGCCCGGTAGGCATCTAAGCCTGTGACTGTTCGTTGGGCAGCCTATTCAGCGGCCTCATTACCTATCTCTACTGATGAAGGATATTGATCCAGAAACACGAGTCAATGCTCGTGTCTAGAGATGCCTGGAGACAACAAGTACCTACTTACACCAAACCTGGTGAAATACTTACAAACCCTTTATTTTCCATATGCGAAGACAAACGAACTGCATGATCCAGTATGCACAGGGGCAATCCAGCTGAGAGGTGGAGCAGAGTGTGCCCTATCCTGTTTACTGTTTAAGGGCTCCCGTGAGCCTCCCTAGCTGACGAGCTAGTGGTGCTGCACCTGCGCGCCCGGTAGGCATCTAAGCCTGTGACTGTTCGTTAGGCAGCCTATTCAGCGGCCTCATTACCTATCTCTACTGATGAAGGATATTGATCCAGAAACACGAGTCGATGCTCGTGTCTAGAGATGCCTGGAGACAACAAGTACCTACTTACACCAAATCTGGTGAAAAACTTACAAACCCTTTCTTTTCCATGTGGGAAGACAAACGAACTGCATGACCCAGTATGCACAGGGGCAATCCAGCTGAGAGGTGGAGCAGAGTGCGCCCAATCCTGTTTACTGTTTAAGGGCTCCCGTGAGCCTCACTAGCTGACAAGCTAGTGGTGCTGCACCTGCACGCCCGGTAGGCATCTAAGCCTGTGACTGTTCGTTGGGCATCCTATTCAGCGGCCTCATTACCTATCTCTACTGATGAAGGATATTGATCCAGAAACACGAGTCGATGCTCGTGTCTAGAGATGCCTGGAGACAACAAGTACCTAGTTATACCAAACCTGGTGAAATACTTACAAACCCTTTCTTTTCCATGTGCGAAGACAAACAAACTGCATGACCCACTATGCACAAAGGCAATACAGCTGAGAGGTGGAGCAGAGTGCGCCCAATCCTGTTTACTGTTTAAGGGCTTCCGTGAGCCTCCCTAGCTGATGAGCTAGTGGTGCTGCACCTGCGCGCCCGGTAGGCATCTAAGCCTGTGACTGTTCGTTGGGCAGCCTATTCAGCAGCCTCATTACCTATCTCTACTGATGAAGGATATTGATCCAGAAACACAAGTCGATGCTCGTGTCTAGAGATGCCTGGAGACAACAAGTACCTACTTACACGAAACCTGGTGAAATACTTACAAACCCTTTCTTTTCCATGTGCGAAGACAAACGAACTGCATGACCCAGTATGCACAGGGGCAATCCAGCTGAGAGGTGGGGCAGAGTGCGCCCAATCCTGTTTACTGTTTAGGGCTCCCTTGAGCCTCCCTAGCTGACGAGCTAGTGGTGCTGCACCTGCGTGCCCGGTAGGCATCTAAGCCTGTGACTGTTCGTTGGGCTGCCTATTCAGCGGCCTCATTACCTATCTCTGCTGATAAAGGATATTAATCCAGAAACACGAGTCGATGCTCGTGTCTAGAGATGCCTGGAGACAACAAGTACCTACTTACACCAAACCTGGTGAAATACTTACAAACCCTTTCTTTTCCATGTGCGAAGACAAACTAACTGCATGACCCAGTATGCACAGGGCCAATCCAGCTGAGAGGTGGAGCAGAGTGCGCCCAATCCTGTTTACTGTTTAAGGGCTCCAGTGAGCCTCCCTAGCTTACGAGCTAGTGGTGCTGCACCTGCGTGCCCGGTAGGCATCTAAACCTGTGACTGTTCGTTGGGCAGCCTATTCAGCGGCCTCATTACCTATCTCTACTGATGAAGGATATTGATCCAGAAACACGAGTCGATGCTCATGTCTAGAGATGCCTGGAGACAGCAAGTACCTACTTACACCAAACCTGGTGAAATACTTACAAACCCTTTCTTTTCCATGTGCGAAGACAAACAAACTGCATGACCCAGTATGCACAGGGGCAATCCAGCTGAGAGGTGGGGCAGAGTGCGCCTAATCCTGTTTACTGTTTAGGGCTCCCGTGAGCCTCCCTAGCTGACGAGCTAGTGGGGCTGCACCTGCGCGCCCGGTAGGCATCAAAGCCTGTGACTGTTCGTTGGGCTGCCTATTCAGCGGCCTCATTACCTATCTCTACTGATGAAGGATATTAATCCAGAAACACGAGTCGATGCTCGTGTCTAGAGATGCCTGGAGACAACAAGTACCTACTTACACCAAACCTGGTGAAATACTTACAAACCCTTTCTTTTCCATGTGCGAAGACAAACGAACTGCATGACCCAGTATGCACAGGGGCAATCCAGCTGAGAGGTGGAGCAGAGTGCGCCCAATCCTGTTTACTGTTTAAGGGCTCCCGTAAGCCTCCCTAGCTGACGAGCTAGTTGTGCTGCACCCGCGTGCCCAGTAGGCATCTAAGCCTGTGACTGTTCGTTGGGCAGTCTATTCAGCGGCCTTATTACCTATCTCTACTGATGAATGATATTGATCCAGAAACACGAGTCGATGCTCATGTCTAGAGATGCCTGGAGACAACAAGTACCTACTTACACCAAACCTGGTGAAATACTTAGAAACCCTTTCTTTTCCATGGGCGAAGACAAACGAACTGCATGACCCAGTATGCACAGGGGCAATCCAGCTGAGAGGTGGAGCAGAGTGCGCCCAATCCTGTTTACTGTTTAAGGGCTCCCGTGAGCCTCCCTAGCTGACGAGCTAGTGGTGCTGCACCTGCGCGCCCGGTAGGAATTAAAGCCTGTGATTGTTCGTTGGGCAGCCTATTCGGCGGCCTCATTACCTATCTCTACTGATGAAGGATATTGATCCAGAAACACGAGTCGATGCTCGTGTCTAGAGATGCCTGGAGACAACAAGTACCTACTTACACCAAACCTGGTGAAATACTTACAAACCCTTTCTTTTCCATGTGCGAAGACAAACGAACTGCATGATCCAGTATGCACAGGGGCAATCCAGCTAAGAGGTGGAGCAGAGTGCGCCCTATCCTGTTTACTGTATAAGGGCTCCCGTGAGCCTCCCTAGCTGACGAGCTAGTGGTGCTGCACCTGCACGCCCGGTAGGCATTTAAGCCTGTGACTTTTCGTTGGGCTGCCTATTCAGCGGCCTCATTACCTATCTCTACTGATGATGGATATTGATCCCGAAACATGAGTCCATGCTCGTGTCTAGAGTTGCCTGGAGACAACAAGTACCTACTTAAACCAAACCTGGTGAAATACTTACAAACCCTTTCTTTTCCATGTGCGAATACACACGAACTGCATGACCCAGTATGCACAGGGGCAATCCAGCTGAGAGGTGGAGCAGAGAGCGCTCAATCCTGTTTACTGTTTAAGGGCTCCCGTGAGCCTCCCTAGCTGACGAGCTAGCGGTGCTGCACCTGCGCGCCCGGTAGGCATCTAAGCCTGTGACTGTTCGTTGGGCTGCCTATTCAGCGGCCTCATTACCTATCTCTACTGATGAAGGATATTGATCCAGAAACAGGAGTTGATGCTCGTGTCTAGAGATGCCTGGAGACAAAAAGTACCTAATTATACCAAACCTGGTGAAATACTTACAAACCCTTTCTTTTCCATGTGCGAAGACAAACGAACTGCATGACCCAGTATGCACAGGGAAATCCAGCTGAGAGGTGGAGCAGAGTGCGCCCAATCCCGTTTACAGTTTAAGGGCTCCCGTGAGCCTCCCTAGCTGACGAGCTAGTGGTGCTGCGCCTGCGCGCCCGGTAGACATCTAAGCCTGTGACTGTTCGTTGGGCAGCCTATTCAGCAGCCTCATTACCTATCTCTACTGATGAAGGATATTTAACCAGAAACACGAGTCGATGCTCGTGTCTAGAGATGCCTGGAGACAACAAGTACCTTCTTACACCAAACCTGGTGAAATACTTACAAACCCTTTCTTTTCCATGTGCGAAGACAAATGAACTGCATGACCCAGTATGCACTGGGGCAATCCAGCTGAGAGGTGGAGCAGAGTGCGCCCAATCCTGTTTACTGTTTAGGGCTCCCGTGAGCCTCCCTAGCTGACGAGCTTGTGGTGCTGCACCTGCGCGCCCGGTAGGCATCTAAGCCTGTGACTGTTCGTTGGGCTGCCTATTCAGCGGCCGCATTACCTATCTCTACTGATGAAGGATATTGATCCAGAAACACGAGTCGATGCTCGTGTTTAGAGATGCCTGGAGACAACAAGTACCTACTTACACCAAACCTGGTGAAATACTTACAAACCCTTTCTTTTCCATGTGCGAAGACAAACAAACTGCATAACCCAGTATGCACAGGGGCAATCCAGCTGAGAGGTTGAGCAGTTTGCGCCCAATCCTGTTTACTGTTTAAGGGTCCAGTGAGCCTCCCTAGCTGACGAGCTAGTGGTGCTGCACCTGCGCGCCCGGTAGGCATCTAAGCCTGTGATTGTTCGTTGGGCTGCCTATTCAGCGGCCTCATTACCTATCTCTACTGATGAAGGATATTGATCCAGAAACACGAGTCGATGCTCGTGTCTAGAGAGGCCTGGAGACAACAAGTACCTACTTACACCAAATCTGGTGAAAAACTTACAAACCCTTTCTTTTCCATGTGGGAAGACAAACGAACTGCATGACCCAGTATGCACAGGGTCAATCCAGCTGAGAGGTGGAGCAGAGTGCGCCCAATCCTGTTTACTGTTTAAGGGCTCCCGTGAGCCTCACTAGCTGACAAGCTAGTGGTGCTGAACCTGCACGCCCGGTAGGCATCTAAGCCTGTGACTGTTCGTTGGGCATCCTATTCAGCGGCCTCATTACCTATCTCTACTGATGAAGGATATTGATCCAGAAACACGAGTCGATGCTCGTGTCTAGAGATGCCTGGAGACAACAAGTACCTAGTTATACCAAACCTGGTGAAATACTTACAAACCCTTTCTTTTCCATGTGCGAAGACAAACGAACTGCATGACCCACTATGCACAGGGGCAATACAGCTGAGAGGTGGAGCAGAGTGCGCCCAATCCTGTTTACTGTTTAAGGGCTTCCGTGAGCCTCCCTAGCTGATGAGCTAGTGGTGCTGCACCTGCGCGCCCGGTAGGCATCTAAGCCTGTGACTGTTCGTTGGGCAGCCTATTCAGCAGCCTCATTACCTATCTCTACTGATGAAGGATATTGATCCAGAAACACAAGTCGATGCTCGTGTCTAGAGATGCCTGGAGACAACAAGTACCTACTTACACGAAACCTGGTGAAATACTTACAAACCCTTTCTTTTACATGTGCGAAGACAAACGAACTGCATGACCCAGTATGCACAGGGGCAATCCAGCTGAGAGGTGGGGCAGAGTGCGCCCAATCCTGTTTACTGTTTAGGGCTCCCTTGAGCCTCCCTAGCTGACGAGCTAGTGGTGCTGCACCTGCCTGCCCGGTAGGCATCTAAGCCTGTGACTGTTCGTTGGGCTGCCTATTCAGCGGCCTCATTACCTATCTCTACTGATAAAGGATATTAATCCAGAAACACGAGTCGATGCTCGTGTCTAGAGATGCCTGGAGACAACAAGTACCTACTTACACCAAACCTGGTGAAATACTTACAAACCCTTTCTTTTCCATGTGCGAAGACAAACGAACTGCATGACCCAGTATGCACAGGGGCAATCCAGCTGAGAGGTGGAGCAGAGTGCGCCCAATCCTGTTTTCTGTTTAAGGGCTCCCGTAAGCCTCCCTAGCTGACGAGCTAGTTGTGCTGCACCCGCGTGCCCAGTAGGCATCTAAGCCTGTGACTGTTCGTTGGGAAGTCTATTCAGCTGCCTCATTACCTATCTCTACTGATGAAGGATATTGATCCAGAAACACGAGTCGATGCTCATGTCTAGAGATGCCTGGAGACAACAAGTACCTACTTACACCAAACCTGGTGAAATACTTAGAAACCCTTTCTTTTCCATGGGCGAAGACAAACAAACTGCATGACCCAGTATGCACAGGGGCAATCCAGCTGAGAGGTGGAGCAGAGTGCGCCCAATCCTGTTTACTGTTTAAGGGCTCCCGTGAGCCTCCCTAGCTGACGAGCTAGTGGTGCTGCACCTGCGCGCCCGGTAGGAATTAAAGCCTGTGATTGTTCGTTGGGCAGCCTATTCGGCGGCCTCATTACCTATCTCTACTGATGAAGGATATTGATCCAGAAACACGAGTCGATGCTCGTGTCTAGAGATGCCTGGAGACAACAAGTACCTACTTACACCAAACCTGGTGAAATACTTACAAACCCTTTCTTTTCCATGTGCGAAGACAAACGAACTGCATGATCCAGTATGCACAGGGGCAATCCAGCTAAGAGGAGGAGCAGAGTGCGCCCTATCCTGTTTACTGTATAAGGGCTCCCGTGAGCCTCCCTAGCTGACGAGCTAGTGGTGCTGCACCTGCACGCCCGGTAGGCATTTAAGCCTGTGACTTTTCGTTGGGCTGCCTATTCAGCGGCCTCATTACCTATCTCTACTGATGATGGATATTGATCCCGAAACATGAGTCGATGCTCGTGTCTAGAGTTGCCTGGAGACAACAAGTACCTACTTAAACCAAACCTGGTGAAATACTTACAAACCCTTTCTTTTCCATGTGCGAATACACACGAACTGCATGACCCAGTATGCACAGGGGCAATCCAGCTGAGAGGTGGAGCAGAGAGCGCTCAATCCTGTTTACTGTTTAAGGGCTCCCGTGAGCCTCCCTAGCTGACGAGCTAGCGGTGCTGCACCTGCGCGCCCGGTAGGCATCTAAGCCTGTGACTGTTCGTTGGGCTGCCTATTCAGCGGCCTCATTACCTATCTCTACTGATGAAGGATATTGATCCAGAAACAGGAGTTGATGCTCGTGTCTAGAGATGCCTGGAGACAAAAAGTACCTAATTATACCAAACCTGGTGAAATACTTACAAACCCTTTCTTTTCCATGTGCGAAGACAAACGAACTGCATGACCCAGTATGCACCGGGGCAATCCAGCTGAGAGGTGGAGCAGAGTGCGCCCAATCCCGTTTACTGTTTAAGGGCTCCCGTGAGCCTCCCTAGCTGACGAGCTAGTGGTGCTGCGCCTGCGCGCCCGGTAGACATCTAAGCTTGTGACTGTTCGTTGGGCAGCCTATTCAGCAGCCTCATTACCTATCTCTACTGATGAAGGATATTGATCCAGAAACACGAGTCGATGCTCGTGTCTAGAGATGCCTGGAGACAACAAGTACCTTCTTACACCAAACCTGGTGAAATACTTACAAACCCTTTCTTTTCCATGTGCGAAGACAAACGAACTGCATGACCCAGTATGCACTGGGGCAATCCAGCTGAGAGGTGGAGCAGAGTGCGCCCAATCCTGTTTACTGTTTAGGGCTCCCGTGAGCCTCCCTAGCTGACGAGCTTGTGGTGCTGCACCTGCGCGCCCGGTAGGCATCTAAGCCTGTGACTGTTCGTTGGGCTGCCTATTCAGCGGCCGCATTACCTATCTCTACTGATGAAGGATATTGATCCAGAAACACGAGTCGATGCTCGTGTCTAGAGATGCCTGGAGACAACAAGTACCTACTTACACCAAACCTGGTGAAATACTTACAAACCCTTTCTTTTCCATGTGCGAAGACAAACAAACTGCATAACCCAGTGTTGGACAGGCCACATGAAGGGCTCGCTCCCTCCCCGCAGGACAGGGCCCGGGCCACCGTCAGCACCATTGCCCGACCCAGCCGCCATCTTGGACACGGCACCACGCGGCCGCGCGGCCTCAGTCCGACCCCAACCCTGGGCCTGGCCAGGCCCCGACATCCCGGCACCACCCTCCACCCAGGAGGTGAACGGCCCACTTGGCAGGTCAATGGGAGTACGAAGTGTCGATGGCTCTCCCCCGCCAGGTGCCGAGCACCCCCAGCCTCCCTGGGCGCTGGCTCCGCCCCCCTGCTGGGTGTCTGGACTCCCTCATCCCAGACCTCCCGACCTCCAAGAGCGAGGGTCCGGACATCAAAGGGCGCCAGACCTATAACTGAGGCAGCCCCAGGACAGGAAGGCAGTTGTATCCTGGAGTCGAGAGACACCGCGACGAACTCATCCTTGACGGACTGTTGGCGCTGCCACAGCCCTGCCTTGAGAACTATTGTCCTGCCTGCTGGCGCTGCCGCGGCCCTCTGTAACATTCATCCTCGTGGGACCTGCTGGCGCTGCCGCGGCCCTTTGTAACCCTCATCCTCGTGGGACCTGCTGGCGCTGCCGCGGCCCGTTGCAACCTGCATCCTCGTGGGACCTGCTGGCGCTGCCGCGGCCCGTTGTAACCTTCATCCTCGTTGGGACCTGCTGGCGCTGCCGCGGCCCGTTGCAACCTGCATTCTCGTGGGACCTGCTGGCGCTGCCGCGGCCCGTTGTAACCATCATCCTCGTTGGGACCTGCTGGCGCTGCCGCGGCCCGTTGCCACCTACGACCTCTTCGGGACCTGCCGGCGCTGCCGCGGTCTGACCCATCCGAACACCGAGCTCGAGGATTGTGAGCTATCACCGTTACACACCCGTACCCGTGGGTACCAAGACTGACCCGCTACCCCCTTCCCTTACTAGAGACTAGAATTGAGAGGATCATCGTGTCCTGATCGCCTTGTATCGTGCTACACTACTACCTGAAGTGCCTATAAAAGGTGTTACCCTAATCCTTATGTGGTGTCCATCTGTGGGGGGGAAGTTACCTGTCTGTGCGATCACTGTGCTCGGCCGACCCTCCAGGTCCCCGTCTAACATTGGTGGCTAGCGGCGCGATCCGAACCAACGCGTACCGTACAGACAGTAACTCACCCTACGACTAAAACCATAATGACGACCAAAGAGAGCGGATCGGCGGAGAAGTTCCAGATGGAAAAGCTGGAAGAATACAACCACCGAGAGCTCAAACAATTTTGCATGGACTTAGGCATTGCTACCACCGGGCTAAGCACAAAAGAAGACTTCAAAAACGCCCTAGAGGCCTGGACAGAGACAAATACCGCAACCCCCCGGGATCCCGCAGCCCCGGAAGTCAACACCACCCGGACGGAGGAACGGAGAATAGGCCCCTCCCATGAAGAGATCCAAGAGCGGGAAAAAAATAGATTACACGAGTTAGACTTGGCACGACTCAGATTAGACGGAGAATTGAAACTGGCGGAACAAAAAATAAACTTAGAACACTTACGGCTCAGAGAAGAGCGAGAGGAAAAACAGAGACAGAGAGACCTCGAAGAAAAAAGACTGGCATACGAGCACGAGTGCAAACTAGCGGAGATAGAAATACGCAAACTGAACAAAAACCTAGGGGTGCCCGAGCAACCGCACTCCCCGGGTCCTACCGAGCAGAAGGTCCACATCCCCAAGGATGTGGTCCGAGAATATCACTGGAACGACGACATACAGCAGTGGTTCAAGGCCTATGAGATTGCCATGACCGCCCACCGGGTCGCTCGAAGTGACTGGGGAGCCGGTCTATGGGGGAGATTCGTCAACGAGGGTCGTGATGCCCTGCTGCAACTTCCGGACCATCAAATGACGTCCTATGACCACATGAAGGCCGCCCTCCTCAGTCGATATGGACTTACACCCGAAATGTACCGCCAGAGGTTCCGCAACTGCACCCGGATCCCAGGTACGACGTGGTTGGAATACGTGAACTATTTCAGCCGAGCCTTCGAGGGGTGGATCAGGGGTAACAACGTAACCACTTACGAACAACTCTTCAATCTCATTGTGTGGGAGCACCTCTCCAACAACTGCTTTGTCGAGCTCAGGCAGCACCTCCTCGACAGTAAATTGACTGAACCCCGGCATCTCGCCACCGAGGCTGACCGGTGGGAGAGCACCCGAGTGGCCCGGAGTGGGCCGAATGAGCAGAACAGAACCAACCAAGGTCACCATCGTCCCCGAGGAGGAGGAGGAGGCCCGGGCCGGGGCAGAGACGCCGCCCCGGCCGCACCCACTAACGCCACCCCGGCCCCAGCAGGCCGGGGAAGCCCCCCGATGCGCCCGGGGTTCCGAGCTAACGTGACGTGTCATCGATGCCAGCGAGTCGGCCACTATGCCAGTGACCCGACCTGCCCGAAGAACCAGGCCCCCGGGCCCCGCCAAATGGCGGCCGCCGCCCTGGGAGAAGAACAAGTCTCCGAAGACACGGAGACCTATGAGCCGGAGCAGTTCGAGTGGGAACCCGCCGCCATGACCCTGGCATGCCTAGGAGGAAGAGACATGGTCCCGCGGACTCCCCTGCCCGCCAACACTCGGAAGTACAGCCAATGGGTGAGCATCAATGGGCGCAAGGCCGAGGCCCTGCGTGACACCGGGGCCAGTGTGACGGCCGTCCGCTGTCACCTGGTAACCCCGGAACAAATCCTACCAAACGTACTTTGCCCCGTCCGATCGGCAGATAACTCAGAGAGCCTGTGTCGGATGGCCTGCGTCCCCTTCGAATGGGGAGGAGTGTCCGGCATGCTGAAAGTAACTGTCCGTGACGATGCCCCCGTAGACTGCCTCCTGGGGAACGATCTCGAGAGCTCCCCGTGGGCCGCTGTGGAAAGAAGAGAGCATCTGGGGATGTTGGGTCTCCCGGACTGGGCGTGCGTAACCACCCGGTCCATGGCCACCCGCACCATCCCTAGACCAGAAGAACCAGAATGGGCAGCACCTCCGCCCTCGATCACTTCAGAAGAAGACTTCCTCCAGACCGACCACCCGGACCCCACCCCAGAGGGGTCCACACAGCCCCCCGAGCTTCCCGACCTGGCTCAGTGGCGTCAAGAAGGGGGGCCCACCCAAGAACAATTCCGGCAGGAGCAAAAGACCTGCCCCTCCCTCGAGGGATTGCGACAGCAAGCGCTCGCCCAGAGCCAAGGAGACACCACCGGGGCCCACTGGGTTTATTGGGACAATGATCTCTTGTACAGCGAACAGAAAATCGCAGAACTGGGGGCCGGGCGAGTGCTGGAGGTGCCCCTCCACTTCAGAGACTTCCTGTTGAACCTAGCCCATGATGTCCCCCTGGCCGGGCACCTGGGCCAAGACAAGGCCTACCACCGCCTGGTGACTCACTTTTTTTGGCCCAAAATGAGAAATGACGTATCCAACCATTGCCGGTCCTGCCCGACCTGCCAGGCCAGTGGGAAGAGCGGCCGCAAACTCAAGGCACCCCTACAACCATTCCCCGTGGTGACCACCCCGTTCGAAAGGGTGGGAATAGACATTGTGGGGCCCCTGGACCCCCGAACAGCCCAGGGACATCGCTTCATCCTGGTCCTGGTGGATCACGCTACCCGCTATCCTGAGGCGGTCCCCCTTCGTACGATAACAGCCCCAGTAGTGGGTCGAGCCTTGATGGGGATCTTCTCTCGAGTGGGCTTCCCCCGGGAAGTCGTCAGCGACAGGGGTACGAACTTTATTTCAAAGTATATGAAATCCCTCTGGCAGCAGTGCGGAGTCACTTACCGATTCACCACCCCCTATCACCCCCAGGGGAACGGACTGGTCGAGCGGTTCAACCGCACCCTCAAGGGGATGATCATGGGGCTGGAAGAACCCCTACGCCGCCAGTGGGACGTGCTACTACCGTGCCTCCTCTTCGCCTACCGAGAAGTCCCCCAGAAGTCCCTCGGCTTCAGCCCCTTCGAACTCCTGTACGGACACCCCGTTCGCGGGCCTCTCAGCCTAGTGAAGGAGGAATGGGAAATGGCCCCCCTAAAGACCCCTCCGGACGTCTACAAATACCTCCTGACCCTCCGTAATCAGACCCGGAAATTCAGGGAGATCGCTAAAGCCAATCTGGAGGCCAGTCAAGAGGACATGAAGAAGTGGTACGACCAACATGCCTCCTCCATCGAGTTTGAACCGGGTCAGCAGGTATGGGTGATGTCCCCCATCGAACCATGTGCCTTGCAGGACAAATGGACGGGGCCCTTCAAGGTGATCGAGCGCAGGAGCCCCGTCACCTATCTCATCGACCTGGAGTCCCCCCGGAACCCCCTCCGGGTCCTCCACGCCAACCGACTCAAACCCCACTTCGTGCGCTCAGAGCTCAGCCTGCTGATGGCTACCGACAGTGGCGCAGAAGGAGACTCCGAGCCCCTCCCTGACCTACTGAGGACCCGGGAAAGAGATGGCTCGGTGGACGGGGTCCGACTCTCTGAGGCCCTGACCCCAGAGCAGCGTCAAGATTGCCGGGCCCTCCTGCTGCCGTTCGCAAAACTGTTCTCTCTCGCACCCGGAGTCACCTCCTGGTGCCTGCACGACGTGGACACGGGGGACAGTCCTCCTGTTCGACACCGGGCGTACCGAGTACCGGATCGGGTACGTACATGCATCCAAGAAGAAGTCTCCAAGATGCTCGCCCTCGGAGTCATCGAACCTTCGGACAGTCCCTGGGCCAGCCCGGTCGTCCTGGTCCCCAAGGACGCGGCCCCGGGCACCACACCTGAACTCCGGTTCTGCATTGACTATCGGGGTCTGAACGCGGTCACCCGAACCGACGCTCACCCTATCCCCCGAGCAGATGAACTAGTCGACCGCCTGGGGGCAGCCCGCTACCTAAGCATCTTCGACCTGACAGCGGGCTACTGGCAGATCGGCCTCACCCCCAGAGCCCAAGAACGTTCCGCTTTCTCCACCCCGGATGGGCACTACCATTTCAGAGTGATGCCCTTCGGCATGAAAAACGCTCCAGCCACTTTTCAAAGACTGGTGAACCAGGTATTGGCGGGCCTCGAAGAATTCAGCGCCGCCTACCTGGACGACATCGCGGTATACAGCCGCCACTGGGCGGATCACCTCCACCACCTCAGAGAGGTCCTGCAGGCCCTCCAACAGGCCGGCCTCACCATAAAGGCCAGCAAGTGCCAAATCGGCCAGGGGTCCGTTACCTACCTCGGACACCAAGTGGGGAGCGGTCTGGTGGCCCCCCTCCAACTCAAGGTAGCTGCCATTCAGTCCTGGCAACCCCCCGAGACACAAACCGAGGTCCGAGCCTTCCTGGGGCTCACCGGATACTACCGGCGGTTTGTAAGGGACTATGGCAGCATTGTGGGGCCCCTCACGGAGCTCACGTCTAAGAACCACCCAAAAAGAGTCAACTGGACTCCCGACTGTCAAGCAGCCTTCGAGACGCTGAAGGCCGCCATGTGCACCGCGCCTGTGCTCCAGGCCCCCGACTACAGCCGCGAGTTCATCGTGCAGACCGATGCCTCCGACCACGGTATTGGGGCCGTCCAGGAGTGGACCAACCAGTGGCCTTCATCAGCAGACGCCTACTGCCCCGAGAACAGCGCTGGAGCACCATTGAGCGAGAGGCCTTCGCGGTGGCATGGGCCCTCAAGAAGCTCCGGCCATACCTCTTCGGAACCCATTTCCGGGTACAGACGGACCATCGGCCCCTGCAATGGCTCATGCAGATGCGGGGGGAGAACCCCAAACTATTGCGATGGTCCATCTCCCTGCAGGGGATGGACTTCACTGTGGAACATCGCCCTGGCCAAGACCACGCCAACGCGGATGGCCTGTCCCGCTTTTTCCGCCTCGACGAGGAAAGTCCCCAAGAAGATGGGTGACTCTCCCCGCCTTCAGCTGGGGGGGACGCATGTTGGACAGGCCACATGAAGGGCTCGCTCCCTCCCCGCAGGACAGGGCCCGGGCCACCGTCAGCACCATTGCCCGACCCAGCCGCCATCTTGGACACGGCACCACGCGGCCGCGCGGCCTCAGCCCGACCCCAACCCTGGGCCTGGCCAGGCCCCGACATCCCGGCACCACCCTCCACCCAGGAGGTGAACGGCCCACTTGGCAGGTCAATGGGAGTACGAAGTGTCGATGGCTCTCCCCCGCCAGGTGCCGAGCACCCCCAGCCTCCCTGGGCGCTGGCTCCGCCCCCCTGCTGGGTGTCTGGACTCCCTCATCCCAGACCTCCCGACCTCCAAGAGCGAGGGTCCGGACATCAAAGGGCGCCAGACCTATAACTGAGGCAGCCCCAGGACAGGAAGGCAGTTGTATCCTGGAGTCGAGAGACACCGCGACAAACTCATCCTTGACGGACTGTTGGCGCTGCCACAGCCCTGCCTTGAGAACTATTGTCCTGCCTGCTGGCGCTGCCGCGGCCCTCTGTAACATTCATCCTCGTGGGACCTGCTGGCGCTGCCGCGGCCTTCTGTAACCCTCATCCTCGTGGGACCTGCTGGCGCTGCCGCGGCCCGTTGCAACCTGCATCCTCGTGGGACCTGCTGGCGCTGCCGCGGCCCGTTGTAACCTTCATCCTCGTTGGGACCTGCTGGCGCTGCCGCGGCCCGTTGCAACCTGCATTCTCGTGGGACCTGCTGGCGCTGCCGCGGCCCGTTGTAACCATCATCCTCGTTGGGACCTGCTGGCGCTGCCGCGGCCCGTTGCCACCTACGACCTCTTCGGGACCTGCCGGCGCTGCCGCGGTCTGACCCATCCGAACACCGAGCTCGAGGATTGTGAGCTATCACCGTTACACACCCGTACCCGTGGGTACCAAGACTGTCCCGCTACCCCCTTCCCTTACTAGAGACTAGAATTGAGAGGATCATCGTGTCCTGATCGCCTTGTATCGTGCTACACTACTACCTGAAGTGCCTATAAAAGGTGTTACCCTAATCCTTGTGTGGTGTCCATCTGTGGGGGGGAAGTTACCTGTCTGTGCGATCACTGTGCTCGGCCGACCCTCCAGGTCCCCGTCTAACACCCAGTATGCACAGGGGCAATCCAGCTGAGAGGTTGAGCAGTTTGCGCCCAATCCTGTTTACTGTTTAAGGGTCCAGTGAGCCTCCCTAGCTGACGAGCTAGTGGTGCTGCACCTGCGCGCCCGGTAGGCATCTAAGCCTGTGATTGTTCGTTGGGCTGCCTATTCAGCGGCCTCATTACCTATCTCTACTGATGAAGGATATTGATCCAGAAACACGAGTCGATGCTCGTGTCTAGAGAGGCCTGGAGACAACAAGTACCTACTTACACCAAACCTGGTGAAATACTTACAAACCCTTTCTTGTCCATGTGCGAAGACAAACGAACTGCATGACCCAGTATGCACAGGGGCAATCCAGCTGAGAGTTGGAGCAGGGTGCGCCCAATCCTGTTTACTGTTTAAGGGCTCCCGTGAGCCTCCCTAGCTGACGAGCTAGTGGTGCTGCACCTGCGCGCCCGGTAGGCATCTAAGCCTGCGATTCTTCGTTGGGCAGCCTATTCAGCGGCCTCATTACCTATCTCTACTGATGAAGGATATTGATCCAGAAACACGAGTCGATGCTCGTGTCTAGAGATGCCTGGAGACAACAAGTACCTACTTACACCAAACCTGGTGAAATACTTACAAACCCTTTCTTTTCCATGTGCGAAGACAAACGAACTGCATGACCAAGTATGCACAGGGGCAATCCAGCTGAGCGGTGGAGCAGAGTGCGCCCAATCCTGTGTACTGTTTAAGGGCTCCAGTGAGCCTCCCTAGCTGACGAGCTAGTGGTGCTGCACCTGCGCGCCCGGTAGGCATCTAAGCCTGTGACTGTTCGTTGGGCAGCCTATTCAGCGGCCTCATTACCTATCTCTACTGATGAAGGATATTGATCCAGAAACACGAGTCAATGCTCGTGTCTAGAGATGCCTGGAGACAACAAGTACCTACTTACACCAAATCTGGTGAAATACTTACAAACCCTTTCTTTTCCATGTGGGAAGACAAACGAACTGCATGACCCAGTATGCACAGGGGCAATCCAGCTGAGAGGTGGAGCAGAGTGCGCCCAATCCTGATTACTGTTTAAGGGCTCCCGTGAGCCTCACTAGCCGACGAGCTAGTGGTGCTGCACCTGCACTCCTGTTAGGCATCTAAGCCTGTGACTGTTCGTTGGGCATCCTATTCAGCGGCCTCATTACCTATCTCTACTGATGAAGGATATTGATCCAGAAACACGAGTCAATGCTCGTGTCTAGAGATGCCTGGAGACAACAAGTACCTACTTACACCAAACCTGGTGAAATACTTACAAACCCTTTATTTTCCATGTGCGAAGACAAACGAACTGCATGATCCAGTATGCACAGGGGCAATCCAGCTGAGAGGTGGAGCAGAGTGCGCCCTATCCTGTTTACTGTTTAAGGGCTCCCGTGAGCCTCCCTAGCTGACGAGCTAGTGGTGCTGCACCTGCGCGCCCGGTAGGCATCTAAGCCTGTGACTGTTCGTTGGGCAGCCTATTCAGCGGCCTCATTACCTATCTCTACTGATGAAGGATATTGATCCAGAAACACGAGTCGATGCTCGTGTCTAGAGATGCCTGGAGACAACAAGTACCTACTTACACCAAATCTGGTGAAAAACTTACAAACCCTTTCTTTTCCATGTGGGAAGACAAACGAACTGCATGACCAAGTATGCACAGGGGCAATCCAGCTGAGAGGTGGAGCAGAGTGCACCCAATCCTGTTTACTGTTTAAGGGCTCCCGTGAGCCTCAGTAGCTGACAAGCTAGTGGTGCTGCACCTGCACGCCCGGTAGGCATCTAAGCCTGTGACTGTTCGTTGGGCATCCTATTCAGCGGCCTCATTACCTATCTCTACTGATGAAGGATATTGATCCAGAAACCCGGGTCGATGCTCGTGTCTAGAGATGCCTGGAGACAACAAGTACCTAGTTATACCAAACCTGGTGAAATACTTACAAACCCTTTCTTTTCCATGTGCGAAGACAAACGAACTGCATGACCCAGTATGCACAGGGGCAATCCAGCTGAGAGGTGGGGCAGAGTGCGCCCAATCCTGTTTACTGTCTAGGGCTCCCTTGAGCCTCCCTAGCTGACGAGCTAGTGGTGCTGCACCTGCGTGCCCGGTAGGCATCTAAGCCTGTGACTGTTCGTTGGGCTGCCTATTCAGCGGCCTCATTACCTATCTCTACTGATAAAGGATATTAATCCAGAAACACGAGTCGATGCTCGTGTCTAGAGATGCCTGGAGACAACAAGTACCTACTTACACCAAACCTGGTGAAATACTTACAAACCCTTTCTTTTCCATGTGCGAAGACAAACTAACTGCATGACCCAGTATGCACAGGGCCAATCCAGCTGAGAGGTGGAGCAGAGTGCGCCCAATCCTGTTTACTGTTTAAGGGCTCCAGTGAGCCTCCCTAGCTGACGAGCTAGTGGTGCTGCACCTGCGTGCCCGGTAGGCATCTAAGCCTGTGACTGTTCGTTGGGCAGCCTATTCAGCGGCCTCATTACCTATCTCTACTGATGAAGGATATTGATCCAGAAACACGAGTCGATGCTCATGTCTAGAGATGCCTGGAGACAGCAAGTACCTACTTACACCAAACCTGGTGAAATACTTACAAACCCTTTCTTTTCCATGTGCGAAGACAAACAAACTGCATGACCCAGTATGCACAGGGGTAATCCAGCTGAGAGGTTGAGCAGTTTGCGCCCAATCCTGTTTACTGTTTAAGGGTCCAGTGAGCCTCCCTAGCTGACGAGCTAGTGGTGCTGCACCTGCGCGCCCGGTAGGCATCTAAGCCTGTGATTGTTCGTTGGGCTGCCTATTCAGCGGCCTCATTACCTATCTGTACTGATGAAGGATATTGATCCAGAAACACGAGTCGATGCTCGTGTCTAGAGAGGCCTGGAGACAACAAGTACCTACTTACACCAAACCTGGTGAAATACTTAGAAACCCTTTCTTTTCCATGTGCGAAGACAAACGAACTGCATGACCCAGTATGCACAGGGGCAATCCAGCTGAGAGGTGGAGCAGAGTGCGCCCAATCCTGTTTACTGTTTAAGGGCTCCCGTGAGCCTCCCTAGCTGACGAGCTAGTGGTGCTGCACCTGCGCGCCCGGTAGGCATTAAAGCCTGTGATTGTTTGTTGGGCAGCCTATTCAGCGGCCTCATTACCTATCTCTACTGATGAAGGATATTGATCCAGAAACACGAGTCGATGCTCGTGTCTAGAGATGCCTGGAGACAACAAGTACCTACTTACACCAAACCTGGTGAAATACTTACAAACCCTTTCTTTTCCATGTGCGAAGACAAACGAACTGCATGACCCAGTATGCACAGGGGCAATCCAGCTGAGAGGTGGAGCAGAGAGCGCTCAATCCTGTTTACTGTTTAAGGTAAGGGCTCCCGTGAGCCTCCCTAGCTGACGAGCTAGCGGTGCTGCACCTGCGCGCCCGGTAGGCATCTAAGCCTGTGACTGTTCGTTGGGCTGCCTATTCAGCGGCCTCATTACCTATCTCTACTGATGAAGGATATTGATCCAGAAACAGGAGTCGATGCTCGTGTCTAGAGATGCCTGGAGACAAAAAGTACCTAGTTATACCAAACCTGGTGAAATACTTACAAACCCTTTCTTTTCCATGTGCGAAGACAAACGAACTGCATGACCCAGTATGCACAGGGGCAATCCAGCTGAGAGGTGGAGAAGAGTGCGCCCAATCCTGTTTACTGTTTAAGGGCTCCCGTGAGCCTCCCTAGCTGACGAGCTAGTGGTGCTGCACCTGCGTGCCCGGTAGGCATCTAAGCCTGTGACTGTTCGTTGGGCAGCCTATTCAGCAGCCTCATTACCTATCTCTACTGATGAAGGATATTGATCCAGAAACACGAGTCGATGCTCGTGTCTAGAGATGCCTGGAGACAACAAGTAACTTCTTACACCAAACCTGGTGAAATACTTACAAACCCCTTCTTTTCAATGTGCGAAGACAAACGAACTGCATGACCCAGTATGCACTGGGGCAATCCAGCTGAGAGGTGGAGCAGAGTGCGCCCAATCCTGTTTACTGTTTAGGGCTCCCGTGAGCCTCCCTAGCTGACGAGCTAGTGGTGCTGCACCTGCGCGCCCGGTAGGCATCTAAGCCTGTGATTGTTCGTTGGGCTGCCTATTCAGCGGCCTCACTACCTATCTCTACTGATGAAGGATATTGACCGAGAAACACGAGTCTATGCTCGTGTCTAGAGATGCCTGGAGACAACAAGTACCTAATTACACCAAACCTGGTGAAATACTTACAAACCCTTTCTTATCCATGTGCGAAGACAAACAAACTGCATGACCCAGTATGCACAGGGGCAATCCAGCTGAGAGTTGGAGCAGGGTGCGCCCAATCCTGTTTACTGTTTAAGGGCTCCCGTGAGCCTCCCTAGCTGACGAGCTAGTGGTGCTGCACCTGCGCGCCCGGTAGGCATCTAAGCCTGTGACTCTTCGTTGGGCAGCCTATTCAGCGGCCTCATTACCTATCTCTACTGATGAAGGATATTGATCCAGAAACACGAGTCGATGCTCGTGTCTAGAGATGCCTGGAGACAACAAGTACCTACTTACACCAAACCTGGTGAAATACTTACAAACCCTTTCTTTTCCATGTGCGAAGACAAACGAACTGCATGACCAAGTATGCACAGGGGCAATCCAGCTGAGAGGTGGAGCAGAGTGCGCCCAATCCTGTTTACTGTTTAGGGCTCCCGTGAGCCTCCCTAGCTGACGAGCTAGTGGTGCTGCACCTGCGTGCCCGGTAGGCATCTAAGCCTGTGACTGTTCATTGTGCTGCCTATTCAGCGGCCGCATTACCTATCTCTAGTGATGAAGGATATTGATCCAGAAACACGAGTCGATGCTCGTGTCTAGAGATGCCTGGAGACAACAAGTACCTACTTACACCAAACCTGGTGAAATACTTACAAACCCTTTCTTTTCCATGTGCGAAGACAAACAAACTGCATAACCCAGTATGCACAGGGGCAATGCAGCTGAGAGGTGGAGCAGTTTGCCCCAATCCTGTTTACTGTTTAAGGGCTCCAGTGAGCCTCCCTAGCTGACGAGCTAGTGGTGCTGCACCTGCGCGCCCGGTAGGCATCTAAGCCTGTGATTGTTCGTTGGGCTGCCTATTCAGCGGCCTCATTACCTATCTTTACTGATGAAGGATATTGATCCAGAAACACGAGTCGATGCCCGTGTCTAGAGATGCCTGGAGACAACAAGTACCTACTTACACCAAACCTGGTGAAATACTTACAAACCCTTTCTTATCCATGTGCGAAGACAAACAAACTGCATGACCCAGTATGCATAGGGGCAATCCAGCTGAGAGTTGGAGCAGGGTGCGCCCAATCCTGTTTACTGTTTAAGGGCTCCCGTGAGCCTCCCTAGCTGACGAGCTAGTGGTGCTGCACCTGCGCGCCCGGTAGGCATCTAAGCCTGTGACTCTTCGTTGGGCAGCCTATTCAGCGGCCTCATTACCTATCTCTACTGATGAAGGATATTGATCCAGAAACACGAGTCGATGCTCGTGTCTAGAGATGCCTGGAGACAACAAGTACCTACTTACACCAAACCTGGTGAAATACTTACAAACCCTTTCTTTTCCATGTGCGAAGACAAACGAACTGCATGACCAAGTATGCACAGGGGCAATCCAGCTGAGCGGTGGAGCAGAGTGCGCCCAATCCTGTGTACTGTTTAAGGGCTCCAGTGAGCCTCCCTAGCTGACGAGCTAGTGGTGCTGCACCTGCGCGCCCGGTAGGCATCTAAGCCTGTGACTGTTCGTTGGGCAGCCTATTCAGCGGCCTCATTACCTATCTCTACTGATGAAGGATATTGATCCAGAAACACGAGTCAATGCTCGTGTCTAGAGATGCCTGGAGACAACAAGTACCTACTTACACCAAACCTGGTGAAATACTTACAAACCCTTTATTTTCCATATGCGAAGACAAATGAACTGCATGATCCAGTATGCACAGGGGCAATCCAGCTGAGAGGTGGAGCAGAGTGCGCCCTATCCTGTTTACTGTTTAAGGGCTCCCGTGAGCCTCCCTAGCTGACGAGCTAGTGGTGCTGCACCTGCGCGTCCGGTAGGCATCTAAGCCTGTGACTGTTCGTTAGGCAGCCTATTCAGCGGCCTCATTACCTATCTCTACTGATGAAGGATATTGACCCAGAAACACGAGTCTATGCTCGTGTCTAGAGATGCCTGGAGACAACAAGTACCTACTTACACCAAACCTGGTGAAATACTTACAAACCCTTTCTTATCCATGTGCGAAGACAAACAAACTGCATGACCCAGTATGCACAGGGGCAATCCAGCTGAGAGTTGGAGCAGGGTGCGCCCAATCCTGTTTACTGTTTAAGGGCTCCTGTGAGCCTCCCTAGCTGACGAGCTAGTGGTGCTGCACCTGCGCGCCCTGTAGGCATCTAAGCCTGTGACTCTTCGTTGGGCAGCCTATTCAGCGGCCTCATTACCTATCTCTACTGATGAAGGATATTGATCCAGAAACACGAGTCGATGCTCGTGTCTAGAGATGCCTGGAGACAACAAGTACCTACTTACACCAAACCTGGTGAAATACTTACAAACCCTTTCTTTTCCATGTGCGAAGACAAACGAACTGCATGACCAAGTATGCACAGGGGCAATCCAGCTGAGAGGTGGAGCAGAGTGCGCCCAATCCTGTTTACTGTTTAGGGCTCCCGTGAGCCTCCCTAGCTGACGAGCTAGTGGTGCTGCACCTGCGTGCCCGGTAGGCATCTAAGCCTGTGACTGTTCGTTGGGCTGCCTATTCAGCGGCCGCATTACCTATCTCTAGTGATGAAGGATATTGATCCAGAAACACGAGTCGATGCTCGTGTCTAGAGATGCCTGGAGACAACAAGTACCTACTTACACCAAATCTGGTGAAAAACTTACAAACCCTTTCTTTTCCATGTGGGAAGACAAACGAACTGCATGACCCAGTATGCACAGGGGCAATCCAGCTGAGAGGTGGAGCAGAGTGCGCGCAATCCTGTTTACTGTTTAAGGGCTCCCGTGAGCCTCACTAGCTGACAAGCTAGTGGTGCTGCACCTGCACGCCCGGTAGGCATCTAAGCCTGTGACTGTTCCCTGGGCATCCTATTCAGCGGCCTCATTACCTATCTCTACTGATGAAGGATATTGATCCAGAAACACGAGTCGATGCTCGTGTCTAGAGATGCCTGGAGACAACAAGTACCTACTTACACCAAACCTGGTGAAATACTTACAAACCCTTTCTTTTCCATGTGCGAAGACAAACAAACTGCATAACCCAGTATGCACAGGGGCAATGCAGCTGAGAGGTGGAGCAGTTTGCCCCAATCCTGTTTACTGTTTAAGGGCTCCAGTGAGCCTCCCTAGCTGACGAGCTAGTGGTGCTGCACCTGCGCGCCCGGTAGGCATCTAAGCCTGTGATTGTTCGTTGGGCTGCCTATTCAGCGGCCTCATTACCTATCTCTACTGATGAAGGATATTGATCCAGAAACACGAGTCGATGCTCGTGTCTAGAGATGCCTGGAGACAACAAGTACCTACTTACACCAAACCTGGTGAAATACTTACAAACCCTTTCTTATACATGTGCGAAGACAAACAAACTGCATGACCCAGTATGCATAGGGGCAATCCAGCTGAGAGTTGGAGCAGCGTGCGCCCAATCCTGTTTACTGTTTAAGGGCTCCCGTGAGCCTCCCTAGCTGACGAGCTAGTGGTGCTGCACCTGCGCGCCCGGTAGGCATCTAAGCCTGTGACTGTTCGTTGGGCAGCCTATTCAGCGGCCTCATCACCTATCTCTACTGATGAAGGATATTGATCCAGAAACACGAGTCGATGCTCGTGTCTAGAGATGCCTGGAGACAACAAGTACCTACTTACACCAAACCTGGTGAAATACTTAGAAACCCTTTCTTTTCCATGTGCGAAGACAAACGAACTGCATGACCCAGTATGCACAGGGGCAATCCAGCTGAGAGGTGGAGCAGAGTGCGCCCAATCCTGTTTACTGTTTAAGGGCTCCCGTGAGCCTCCCTAGCTGACGAGCTAGTGGTGCTGCACCTGCGCGCCCGGTAGGCATTAAAGCCTGTGATTGTTTGTTGGGCAGCCTATTCAGCGGCCTCATTACCTATCTCTACTGATGAAGGATATTGATCCAGAAACACGAGTCGATGCTCGTGTCTAGAGATGCCTGGAGACAACAAGTACCTACTTACACCAAACCTGGTGAAATACTTACAAACCCTTTCTTTTCCATGTGCGAAGACAAACGAACTGCATGACCCAGTATGCACAGGGGCAATCCAGCTGAGAGGTGGAGCAGAGAGCGCTCAATCCTGTTTACTGTTTAAGGTAAGGGCTCCCGTGAGCCTCCCTAGCTGACGAGCTAGCGGTGCTGCACCTGCGCGCCCGGTAGGCATCTAAGCCTGTGACTGTTCGTTGGGCTGCCTATTCAGCGGCCTCATTACCTATCTCTACTGATGAAGGATATTGATCCAGAAACAGGAGTCGATGCTCGTGTCTAGAGATGCCTGGAGACAAAAAGTACCTAGTTATACCAAACCTGGTGAAATACTTACAAACCCTTTCTTTTCCATGTGCGAAGACAAACGAACTGCATGACCCAGTATGCACAGGGGCAATCCAGCTGAGAGGTGGAGAAGAGTGCGCCCAATCCTGTTTACTGTTTAAGGGCTCCCGTGAGCCTCCCTAGCTGACGAGCTAGTGGTGCTGCACCTGCGTGCCCGGTAGGCATCTAAGCCTGTGACTGTTCGTTGGGCAGCCTATTCAGCAGCCTCATTACCTATCTCTACTGATGAAGGATATTGATCCAGAAACACGAGTCGATGCTCGTGTCTAGAGATGCCTGGAGACAACAAGTAACTTCTTACACCAAACCTGGTGAAATACTTACAAACCCCTTCTTTTCAATGTGCGAAGACAAACGAACTGCATGACCCAGTATGCACTGGGGCAATCCAGCTGAGAGGTGGAGCAGAGTGCGCCCAATCCTGTTTACTGTTTAGGGCTCCCGTGAGCCTCCCTAGCTGACGAGCTAGTGGTGCTGCACCTGCGCGCCCGGTAGGCATCTAAGCCTGTGATTGTTCGTTGGGCTGCCTATTCAGCGGCCTCACTACCTATCTCTACTGATGAAGGATATTGACCGAGAAACACGAGTCTATGCTCGTGTCTAGAGATGCCTGGAGACAACAAGTACCTAATTACACCAAACCTGGTGAAATACTTACAAACCCTTTCTTATCCATGTGCGAAGACAAACAAACTGCATGACCCAGTATGCACAGGGGCAATCCAGCTGAGAGTTGGAGCAGGGTGCGCCCAATCCTGTTTACTGTTTAAGGGCTCCCGTGAGCCTCCCTAGCTGACGAGCTAGTGGTGCTGCACCTGCGCGCCCGGTAGGCATCTAAGCCTGTGACTCTTCGTTGGGCAGCCTATTCAGCGGCCTCATTACCTATCTCTACTGATGAAGGATATTGATCCAGAAACACGAGTCGATGCTCGTGTCTAGAGATGCCTGGAGACAACAAGTACCTACTTACACCAAACCTGGTGAAATACTTACAAACCCTTTCTTTTCCATGTGCGAAGACAAACGAACTGCATGACCAAGTATGCACAGGGGCAATCCAGCTGAGAGGTGGAGCAGAGTGCGCCCAATCCTGTTTACTGTTTAGGGCTCCCGTGAGCCTCCCTAGCTGACGAGCTAGTGGTGCTGCACCTGCGTGCCCGGTAGGCATCTAAGCCTGTGACTGTTCATTGTGCTGCCTATTCAGCGGCCGCATTACCTATCTCTAGTGATGAAGGATATTGATCCAGAAACACGAGTCGATGCTCGTGTCTAGAGATGCCTGGAGACAACAAGTACCTACTTACACCAAACCTGGTGAAATACTTACAAACCCTTTCTTTTCCATGTGCGAAGACAAACAAACTGCATAACCCAGTATGCACAGGGGCAATGCAGCTGAGAGGTGGAGCAGTTTGCCCCAATCCTGTTTACTGTTTAAGGGCTCCAGTGAGCCTCCCTAGCTGACGAGCTAGTGGTGCTGCACCTGCGCGCCCGGTAGGCATCTAAGCCTGTGATTGTTCGTTGGGCTGCCTATTCAGCGGCCTCATTACCTATCTTTACTGATGAAGGATATTGATCCAGAAACACGAGTCGATGCCCGTGTCTAGAGATGCCTGGAGACAACAAGTACCTACTTACACCAAACCTGGTGAAATACTTACAAACCCTTTCTTATCCATGTGCGAAGACAAACAAACTGCATGACCCAGTATGCATAGGGGCAATCCAGCTGAGAGTTGGAGCAGGGTGCGCCCAATCCTGTTTACTGTTTAAGGGCTCCCGTGAGCCTCCCTAGCTGACGAGCTAGTGGTGCTGCACCTGCGCGCCCGGTAGGCATCTAAGCCTGTGACTCTTCGTTGGGCAGCCTATTCAGCGGCCTCATTACCTATCTCTACTGATGAAGGATATTGATCCAGAAACACGAGTCGATGCTCGTGTCTAGAGATGCCTGGAGACAACAAGTACCTACTTACACCAAACCTGGTGAAATACTTACAAACCCTTTCTTTTCCATGTGCGAAGACAAACGAACTGCATGACCAAGTATGCACAGGGGCAATCCAGCTGAGCGGTGGAGCAGAGTGCGCCCAATCCTGTGTACTGTTTAAGGGCTCCAGTGAGCCTCCCTAGCTGACGAGCTAGTGGTGCTGCACCTGCGCGCCCGGTAGGCATCTAAGCCTGTGACTGTTCGTTGGGCAGCCTATTCAGCGGCCTCATTACCTATCTCTACTGATGAAGGATATTGATCCAGAAACACGAGTCAATGCTCGTGTCTAGAGATGCCTGGAGACAACAAGTACCTACTTACACCAAACCTGGTGAAATACTTACAAACCCTTTATTTTCCATATGCGAAGACAAATGAACTGCATGATCCAGTATGCACAGGGGCAATCCAGCTGAGAGGTGGAGCAGAGTGCGCCCTATCCTGTTTACTGTTTAAGGGCTCCCGTGAGCCTCCCTAGCTGACGAGCTAGTGGTGCTGCACCTGCGCGTCCGGTAGGCATCTAAGCCTGTGACTGTTCGTTAGGCAGCCTATTCAGCGGCCTCATTACCTATCTCTACTGATGAAGGATATTGACCCAGAAACACGAGTCTATGCTCGTGTCTAGAGATGCCTGGAGACAACAAGTACCTACTTACACCAAACCTGGTGAAATACTTACAAACCCTTTCTTATCCATGTGCGAAGACAAACAAACTGCATGACCCAGTATGCACAGGGGCAATCCAGCTGAGAGTTGGAGCAGGGTGCGCCCAATCCTGTTTACTGTTTAAGGGCTCCTGTGAGCCTCCCTAGCTGACGAGCTAGTGGTGCTGCACCTGCGCGCCCT
Organism: Lissotriton helveticus; assembly: GCF_964261635.1. Classification (NCBI taxonomy): domain Eukaryota; kingdom Metazoa; phylum Chordata; class Amphibia; order Caudata; family Salamandridae; genus Lissotriton; species Lissotriton helveticus. The sequence goes on along the minus strand of NC_136068.1, from coordinate 1,330,642,831 downwards.
GTAGGCATCTAAGCCTGTGACTCTTCGTTGGGCAGCCTATTCAGCGGCCTCATTACCTATCTCTACTGATGAAGGATATTGATCCAGAAACACGAGTCGATGCTCGTGTCTAGAGATGCCTGGAGACAACAAGTACCTACTTACACCAAACCTGGTGAAATACTTACAAACCCTTTCTTTTCCATGTGCGAAGACAAACGAACTGCATGACCAAGTATGCACAGGGGCAATCCAGCTGAGAGGTGGAGCAGAGTGCGCCCAATCCTGTTTACTGTTTAGGGCTCCCGTGAGCCTCCCTAGCTGACGAGCTAGTGGTGCTGCACCTGCGTGCCCGGTAGGCATCTAAGCCTGTGACTGTTCGTTGGGCTGCCTATTCAGCGGCCGCATTACCTATCTCTAGTGATGAAGGATATTGATCCAGAAACACGAGTCGATGCTCGTGTCTAGAGATGCCTGGAGACAACAAGTACCTACTTACACCAAATCTGGTGAAAAACTTACAAACCCTTTCTTTTCCATGTGGGAAGACAAACGAACTGCATGACCCAGTATGCACAGGGGCAATCCAGCTGAGAGGTGGAGCAGAGTGCGCGCAATCCTGTTTACTGTTTAAGGGCTCCCGTGAGCCTCACTAGCTGACAAGCTAGTGGTGCTGCACCTGCACGCCCGGTAGGCATCTAAGCCTGTGACTGTTCCCTGGGCATCCTATTCAGCGGCCTCATTACCTATCTCTACTGATGAAGGATATTGATCCAGAAACACGAGTCGATGCTCGTGTCTAGAGATGCCTGGAGACAACAAGTACCTACTTACACCAAACCTGGTGAAATACTTACAAACCCTTTCTTTTCCATGTGCGAAGACAAACAAACTGCATAACCCAGTATGCACAGGGGCAATGCAGCTGAGAGGTGGAGCAGTTTGCCCCAATCCTGTTTACTGTTTAAGGGCTCCAGTGAGCCTCCCTAGCTGACGAGCTAGTGGTGCTGCACCTGCGCGCCCGGTAGGCATCTAAGCCTGTGATTGTTCGTTGGGCTGCCTATTCAGCGGCCTCATTACCTATCTCTACTGATGAAGGATATTGATCCAGAAACACGAGTCGATGCTCGTGTCTAGAGATGCCTGGAGACAACAAGTACCTACTTACACCAAACCTGGTGAAATACTTACAAACCCTTTCTTATACATGTGCGAAGACAAACAAACTGCATGACCCAGTATGCATAGGGGCAATCCAGCTGAGAGTTGGAGCAGCGTGCGCCCAATCCTGTTTACTGTTTAAGGGCTCCCGTGAGCCTCCCTAGCTGACGAGCTAGTGGTGCTGCACCTGCGCGCCCGGTAGGCATCTAAGCCTGTGACTGTTCGTTGGGCAGCCTATTCAGCGGCCTCATCACCTATCTCTACTGATGAAGGATATTGATCCAGAAACACGAGTCGATGCTCGTGTCTAGAGATGCCTGGAGACAACAAGTACCTACTTACACCAAACCTGGTGAAATACTTACAAACCCTTTCTTTTCCATGTGCGAAGACAAACGAACTGCATGACCAAGTATGCACAGGGGCAATCCAGCTGAGCGGTGGAGCAGAGTGCGCCCAATCCTGTGTACTGTTTAAGGGCTCCAGTGAGCCTCCCTAGCTGACGAGCTAGTGGTGCTGCACCTGCGCGCCCGGTAGGCATCTAAGCCTGTGACTGTTCGTTGGGCAGCCTATTCAGCGGCCTCATTACCTATCTCTACTGATGAAGGATATTGATCCAGAAACACGAGTCAATGCTCGTGTCTAGAGATGCCTGGAGACAACAAGTACCTACTTACACCAAATCTGGTGAAAAACTTACAAACCCTTTCTTTTCCATGTGGGAAGACAAACGAACTGCATGACCCAGTATGCACTGGGGCAATCCAGCTGAGAGGTGGAGCAGAGTGCGCCCAATCCTGTTTACTGTTTAAGGTCTGCCGTGAGCCTCACTAGCTGACAAGCTAGTGGTGCTGCACCTGCACGCCCGGTAGGCATCTAAGCCTGTGACTGTTCCCTGGGCATCCTATTCAGCGGCCTCATTACCTATCTCTACTGATGAAGGATATTGATCCAGAAACACGAGTCGATGCTCGTGTCTAGAGATGCCTGGAGACAACAAGTACCTAGTTATACCAAACCTGGTGAAATACTTACAAACCCTTTCTTTTCCATGTGCGAAGACAAACGAACTGCATGACCCACTATGCACAGGGGCAATACAGCTGAGAGGTGGAGCAGAGTGCGCCCAATCCTGTTTACTGTTTAAGGGCTTCCGTGAGCCTCCCTAGCTGATGAGCTAGTGGTGCTGCACCTGCGCGCCCGGTAGGCATCTAAGCCTGTGACTGTTCGTTGGGCAGCCTATTCAGCAGCCTCATTACCTATCTCTACTGATGAAGGATATTGATCCAGAAACACAAGTCGATGCTCGTGTCTAGAGATGCCTGGAGACAACAAGAACCTACTTACACCAAACCTGGTGAAATACTTACAAACCCTTTCTTTTCCATGTGCGAAGACAAACGAACTGCATGACCCAGTATGCACGGGGGCAATCCAGCTGAGAGGTGGGGCAGAGTGCGCCCAATCCTGTTTACTGTTTAGGGCTCCCTTGAGCCTCCCTAGCTGACGAGCTAGTGGTGCTGCACCTGCGTGCCCGGTAGGCATCTAAGCCTGTGACTGTTCGTTGGGCTGCCTATTCAGCGGCCTCATTACCTATCTCTACTGATAAAGGATATTAATCCAGAAACACAAGTCGATGCTCGTGTCTAGAGATGCCTGGAGACAACAAGTACCTACTTACACCAAACCTGGTGAAATACTTACAAACCCTTTCTTTTCCATGTGCGAAGACAAACTAACTGCATGACCCAGTATGCACAGGGCCAATCCAGCTGAGAGGTGGAGCAGAGTGCGCCCAATCCTGTTTACTGTTTAAGGCTCCAGTGAGCCTCCCTAGCTTACGAGCTAGTGGTGCTGCACCTGCGTGCCCGGTAGGCATCTAAACCTGTGACTGTTTGTTGGGCAGCCTATTCAGCGGCCTCATTACCTATCTCTACTGATGAAGGATATTGATCCAGAAACACGAGTCGATGCTCGTGTCTAGAGATGCCTGGAGACAACAAGTACCTTCTTACACCAAACCTGGTGAAATACTTACAAACCCTTTTTTTTCCATGTGCGAAGACAAACGAACTGCATGACCCAGTATGCACTGGGGCAATCCAGCTGAGAGGTGGAGCAGAGTGCGCCCAATCCTGTTTACTGTTTAGGGCTCCCGTGAGCCTCCCTAGCTGACGAGCTTGTGGTGCTGCACCTGCGCGCCCGGTAGGCATCTAAGCCTGTGACTGTTCGTTGGGCTGCCTATTCAGCGGCCGCATTACCTATCTCTACTGATGAAGGATATTGATCCAGAAACACGAGTTGATGCTCGTGTTTAGAGATGCCTGGAGACAACAAGTACCTACTTACACCAAACCTGGTGAAATACTTACAAACCCTTTCTTTTCCATGTGCGAAGACAAACAAACTGCATAACCCAGTATGCACAGGGGCAATCCAGCTGAGAGGTTGAGCAGTTTGCGCCCAATCCTGTTTACTGTTTAAGGGTCCAGTGAGCCTCCCTAGCTGACGAGCTAGTGGTGCTGCACCTGCGCGCCCGGTAGGCATCTAAGCCTGTGATTGTTCGTTGGGCTGCCTATTCAGCGGCCTCATTACCTATCTCTACTGATGAAGGATATTAATCCAGAAACACGAGTCGATGCTCGTGTCTAGAGAGGCCTGGAGACAACAAGTACCTACTTACCCCAAATCTGGTGAAAAACTTACAAACCCTTTCTTTTCCATGTGGGAAGACAAACGAACTGCATGACCCAGTATGCACAGGGGCAATCCAGCTGAGAGGTGGAGCAGAGTGCGCCCAATCCTGTTTACTGTTTAAGGGCTCCCGTGAGCCTCCCTAGCTGACGAGCTAGTGGTGCTGCACCTGCGCGCCCGGTAGGCATTAAAGCCTGTGATTGTTTGTTGGGCAGCCTATATAGCGGCCTCATTACCTATCTCTACTGATGAAGGATATTGATCCAGAAACACGAGTCGATGCTCGTGTCTAGAGATGCCTGGAGACAACAAGTACCTAGTTATACCAAACCTGGTGAAATACTTACAAACCCTTTCTTTTCCATGTGCGAAGACAAACGAACTGCATGACCCACTATGCACAGGGGCAATACAGCTGAGAGGTGGAGCAGAGTGCGCCCAATCCTGTTTACTGTTTAAGGGCTTCCGTGAGCCTCCCTAACTGATGAGCTAGTGGTGCTGCACCTGCGCGCCCGGTAGGCATCTAAGCCTGTGACTGTTCGTTGGGCAGCCTATTCAGCAGCCTCATTACCTATCTCTACTGATGAAGGATATTGATCCAGAAACACAAGTCGATGTTCGTGTCTAGAGATGCCTGGAGACAACAAGTACCTACTTACACGAAACCTGGTGAAATACTTACAAACCCTTTCTTTTCCATGTGCGAAGACAAACGAACTGCATGACCCAGTATGCACAGGGCCAATCCAGCTGAGAGGTGGGGCAGAGTGCGCCCAATCCTGTTTACTGTTTAGGGCTCCCTTGAGCCTCCCTAGCTGACGAGCTAGTGGTGCTGCACCTGCGTGCCCGGTAGGCATCTAAGCCTGTGACTGTTCGTTGGGCTGCCTATTCAGCGGCCTCATTACCTATCTCTACTGATAAAGGATATTAATCCAGAAACACGAGTCGATGCTCGTGTCTAGAGATGCCTGGAGACAACAAGTACCTACTTACACCAAACCTGGTGAAATACTTACGAACCCTTTCTTTTCCATGTGCGAAGACAAACTAACTGCATGACCCAGTATGCACAGGGCCAATCCAGCTGAGAGGTGGAGCAGAGTGCGCCCAATCCTGTTTACTGTTTAAGGGCTCCCGTGAGCCTCCCTAGCTGACGAGCTAGTGGTGCTGCACCTGCGCGCCCGGTAGGAATTAAAGCCTGTGATTGTTCGTTGGGCAGCCTATTCGGCGGCCTCATTACCTATCTCTACTGATGAAGGATATTGATCCAGAAACACGAGTCGATGCTCGTGTCTAGAGATGCCTGGAGACAACAAGTACCTACTTACACCAAACCTGGTGAAATACTTACAAACCCTTTCTTTTCCATGTGCGAAGACAAACGAACTGCATGATCCAGTATGCACAGGGGCAATCCAGCTAAGAGGAGGAGCAGAGTGCGCCCTATCCTGTTTACTGTATAAGGGCTCCCGTGAGCCTCCCTAGCTGACGAGCTAGTGGTGCTGCACCTGCACGCCCGGTAGGCATTTAAGCCTGTGACTTTTCGTTGGGCTGCCTATTCAGCGGCCTCATTACCTATCTCTACTGATGATGGATATTGATCCCGAAACATGAGTCGATGCTCGTGTCTAGAGTTGCCTGGAGACAACAAGTACCTACTTAAACCAAACCTGGTGAAATACTTACAAACCCTTTCTTTTCCATGTGCGAATACACACGAACTGCATGACCCAGTATGCACAGGGGCAATCCAGCTGAGAGGTGGAGCAGAGAGCGCTCAATCCTGTTTACTGTTTAAGGGCTCCCGTGAGCCTCCCTAGCTGACGAGCTAGCGGTGCTGCACCTGCGCGCCCGGTAGGCATCTAAGCCTGTGACTGTTCGTTGGGCTGCCTATTCAGCGGCCTCATTACCTATCTCTACTGATGAAGGATATTGATCCAGAAACAGGAGTTGATGCTCGTGTCTAGAGATGCCTGGAGACAAAAAGTACCTAATTATACCAAACCTGGTGAAATACTTACAAACCCTTTCTTTTCCATGTGCGAAGACAAACGAACTGCATGACCCAGTATGCACAGGGGCAATCCAGCTGAGAGGTGGAGCAGAGTGCGCCCAATCCCGTTTACTGTTTAAGGGCTCCCGTGAGCCTCCCTAGCTGACGAGCTAGTGGTGCTGCGCCTGCGCGCCCGGTAGACATCTAAGCTTGTGACTGTTCGTTGGGCAGCCTATTCAGCAGCCTCATTACCTATCTCTACTGATGAAGGATATTGATCCAGAAACACGAGTCGATGCTCGTGTCTAGAGATGCCTGGAGACAACAAGTACCTTCTTACACCAAACCTGGTGAAATACTTACAAACCCTTTCTTTTCCATGTGCGAAGACAAACGAACTGCATGACCCAGTATGCACTGGGGCAATCCAGCTGAGAGGTGGAGCAGAGTGCGCCCAATCCTGTTTACTGTTTAGGGCTCCCGTGAGCCTCCCTAGCTGACGAGCTTGTGGTGCTGCACCTGCGCGCCCGGTAGGCATCTAAGCCTGTGACTGTTCGTTGGGCTGCCTATTCAGCGGCCGCATTACCTATCTCTACTGATGAAGGATATTGATCCAGAAACACGAGTCGATGCTCGTGTCTAGAGATGCCTGGAGACAACAAGTACCTACTTACACCAAACCTGGTGAAATACTTACAAACCCTTTCTTTTCCATGTGCGAAGACAAACAAACTGCATAACCCAGTGTTGGACAGGCCACATGAAGGGCTCGCTCCCTCCCCGCAGGACAGGGCCCGGGCCACCGTCAGCACCATTGCCCGACCCAGCCGCCATCTTGGACACGGCACCACGCGGCCGCGCGGCCTCAGTCCGACCCCAACCCTGGGCCTGGCCAGGCCCCGACATCCCGGCACCACCCTCCACCCAGGAGGTGAACGGCCCACTTGGCAGGTCAATGGGAGTACGAAGTGTCGATGGCTCTCCCCCGCCAGGTGCCGAGCACCCCCAGCCTCCCTGGGCGCTGGCTCCGCCCCCCTGCTGGGTGTCTGGACTCCCTCATCCCAGACCTCCCGACCTCCAAGAGCGAGGGTCCGGACATCAAAGGGCGCCAGACCTATAACTGAGGCAGCCCCAGGACAGGAAGGCAGTTGTATCCTGGAGTCGAGAGACACCGCGACGAACTCATCCTTGACGGACTGTTGGCGCTGCCACAGCCCTGCCTTGAGAACTATTGTCCTGCCTGCTGGCGCTGCCGCGGCCCTCTGTAACATTCATCCTCGTGGGACCTGCTGGCGCTGCCGCGGCCCTTTGTAACCCTCATCCTCGTGGGACCTGCTGGCGCTGCCGCGGCCCGTTGCAACCTGCATCCTCGTGGGACCTGCTGGCGCTGCCGCGGCCCGTTGTAACCTTCATCCTCGTTGGGACCTGCTGGCGCTGCCGCGGCCCGTTGCAACCTGCATTCTCGTGGGACCTGCTGGCGCTGCCGCGGCCCGTTGTAACCATCATCCTCGTTGGGACCTGCTGGCGCTGCCGCGGCCCGTTGCCACCTACGACCTCTTCGGGACCTGCCGGCGCTGCCGCGGTCTGACCCATCCGAACACCGAGCTCGAGGATTGTGAGCTATCACCGTTACACACCCGTACCCGTGGGTACCAAGACTGACCCGCTACCCCCTTCCCTTACTAGAGACTAGAATTGAGAGGATCATCGTGTCCTGATCGCCTTGTATCGTGCTACACTACTACCTGAAGTGCCTATAAAAGGTGTTACCCTAATCCTTATGTGGTGTCCATCTGTGGGGGGGAAGTTACCTGTCTGTGCGATCACTGTGCTCGGCCGACCCTCCAGGTCCCCGTCTAACATTGGTGGCTAGCGGCGCGATCCGAACCAACGCGTACCGTACAGACAGTAACTCACCCTACGACTAAAACCATAATGACGACCAAAGAGAGCGGATCGGCGGAGAAGTTCCAGATGGAAAAGCTGGAAGAATACAACCACCGAGAGCTCAAACAATTTTGCATGGACTTAGGCATTGCTACCACCGGGCTAAGCACAAAAGAAGACTTCAAAAACGCCCTAGAGGCCTGGACAGAGACAAATACCGCAACCCCCCGGGATCCCGCAGCCCCGGAAGTCAACACCACCCGGACGGAGGAACGGAGAATAGGCCCCTCCCATGAAGAGATCCAAGAGCGGGAAAAAAATAGATTACACGAGTTAGACTTGGCACGACTCAGATTAGACGGAGAATTGAAACTGGCGGAACAAAAAATAAACTTAGAACACTTACGGCTCAGAGAAGAGCGAGAGGAAAAACAGAGACAGAGAGACCTCGAAGAAAAAAGACTGGCATACGAGCACGAGTGCAAACTAGCGGAGATAGAAATACGCAAACTGAACAAAAACCTAGGGGTGCCCGAGCAACCGCACTCCCCGGGTCCTACCGAGCAGAAGGTCCACATCCCCAAGGATGTGGTCCGAGAATATCACTGGAACGACGACATACAGCAGTGGTTCAAGGCCTATGAGATTGCCATGACCGCCCACCGGGTCGCTCGAAGTGACTGGGGAGCCGGTCTATGGGGGAGATTCGTCAACGAGGGTCGTGATGCCCTGCTGCAACTTCCGGACCATCAAATGACGTCCTATGACCACATGAAGGCCGCCCTCCTCAGTCGATATGGACTTACACCCGAAATGTACCGCCAGAGGTTCCGCAACTGCACCCGGATCCCAGGTACGACGTGGTTGGAATACGTGAACTATTTCAGCCGAGCCTTCGAGGGGTGGATCAGGGGTAACAACGTAACCACTTACGAACAACTCTTCAATCTCATTGTGTGGGAGCACCTCTCCAACAACTGCTTTGTCGAGCTCAGGCAGCACCTCCTCGACAGTAAATTGACTGAACCCCGGCATCTCGCCACCGAGGCTGACCGGTGGGAGAGCACCCGAGTGGCCCGGAGTGGGCCGAATGAGCAGAACAGAACCAACCAAGGTCACCATCGTCCCCGAGGAGGAGGAGGAGGCCCGGGCCGGGGCAGAGACGCCGCCCCGGCCGCACCCACTAACGCCACCCCGGCCCCAGCAGGCCGGGGAAGCCCCCCGATGCGCCCGGGGTTCCGAGCTAACGTGACGTGTCATCGATGCCAGCGAGTCGGCCACTATGCCAGTGACCCGACCTGCCCGAAGAACCAGGCCCCCGGGCCCCCCCAAATGGCGGCCGCCGCCCTGGGAGAAGAACAAGTCTCCGAAGACACGGAGACCTATGAGCCGGAGCAGTTCGAGTGGGAACCCGCCGCCATGACCCTGGCATGCCTAGGAGGAAGAGACATGGTCCCGCGGACTCCCCTGCCCGCCAACACTCGGAAGTACAGCCAATGGGTGAGCATCAATGGGCGCAAGGCCGAGGCCCTGCGTGACACCGGGGCCAGTGTGACGGCCGTCCGCTGTCACCTGGTAACCCCGGAACAAATCCTACCAAACGTACTTTGCCCCGTCCGATCGGCAGATAACTCAGAGAGCCTGTGTCGGATGGCCTGCGTCCCCTTCGAATGGGGAGGAGTGTCCGGCATGCTGAAAGTAACTGTCCGTGACGATGCCCCCGTAGACTGCCTCCTGGGGAACGATCTCGAGAGCTCCCCGTGGGCCGCTGTGGAAAGAAGAGAGCATCTGGGGATGTTGGGTCTCCCGGACTGGGCGTGCGTAACCACCCGGTCCATGGCCACCCGCACCATCCCTAGACCAGAAGAACCAGAATGGGCAGCACCTCCGCCCTCGATCACTTCAGAAGAAGACTTCCTCCAGACCGACCACCCGGACCCCACCCCAGAGGGGTCCACACAGCCCCCCGAGCTTCCCGACCTGGCTCAGTGGCGTCAAGAAGGGGGGCCCACCCAAGAACAATTCCGGCAGGAGCAAAAGACCTGCCCCTCCCTCGAGGGATTGCGACAGCAAGCGCTCGCCCAGAGCCAAGGAGACACCACCGGGGCCCACTGGGTTTATTGGGACAATGATCTCTTGTACAGCGAACAGAAAATCGCAGAACTGGGGGCCGGGCGAGTGCTGGAGGTGCCCCTCCACTTCAGAGACTTCCTGTTGAACCTAGCCCATGATGTCCCCCTGGCCGGGCACCTGGGCCAAGACAAGGCCTACCACCGCCTGGTGACTCACTTTTTTTGGCCCAAAATGAGAAATGACGTATCCAACCATTGCCGGTCCTGCCCGACCTGCCAGGCCAGTGGGAAGAGCGGCCGCAAACTCAAGGCACCCCTACAACCATTCCCCGTGGTGACCACCCCGTTCGAAAGGGTGGGAATAGACATTGTGGGGCCCCTGGACCCCCGAACAGCCCAGGGACATCGCTTCATCCTGGTCCTGGTGGATCACGCTACCCGCTATCCTGAGGCGGTCCCCCTTCGTACGATAACAGCCCCAGTAGTGGGTCGAGCCTTGATGGGGATCTTCTCTCGAGTGGGCTTCCCCCGGGAAGTCGTCAGCGACAGGGGTACGAACTTTATTTCAAAGTATATGAAATCCCTCTGGCAGCAGTGCGGAGTCACTTACCGATTCACCACCCCCTATCACCCCCAGGGGAACGGACTGGTCGAGCGGTTCAACCGCACCCTCAAGGGGATGATCATGGGGCTGGAAGAACCCCTACGCCGCCAGTGGGACGTGCTACTACCGTGCCTCCTCTTCGCCTACCGAGAAGTCCCCCAGAAGTCCCTCGGCTTCAGCCCCTTCGAACTCCTGTACGGACACCCCGTTCGCGGGCCTCTCAGCCTAGTGAAGGAGGAATGGGAAATGGCCCCCCTAAAGACCCCTCCGGACGTCTACAAATACCTCCTGACCCTCCGTAATCAGACCCGGAAATTCAGGGAGATCGCTAAAGCCAATCTGGAGGCCAGTCAAGAGGACATGAAGAAGTGGTACGACCAACATGCCTCCTCCATCGAGTTTGAACCGGGTCAGCAGGTATGGGTGATGTCCCCCATCGAACCATGTGCCTTGCAGGACAAATGGACGGGGCCCTTCAAGGTGATCGAGCGCAGGAGCCCCGTCACCTATCTCATCGACCTGGAGTCCCCCCGGAACCCCCTCCGGGTCCTCCACGCCAACCGACTCAAACCCCACTTCGTGCGCTCAGAGCTCAGCCTGCTGATGGCTACCGACAGTGGCGCAGAAGGAGACTCCGAGCCCCTCCCTGACCTACTGAGGACCCGGGAAAGAGATGGCTCGGTGGACGGGGTCCGACTCTCTGAGGCCCTGACCCCAGAGCAGCGTCAAGATTGCCGGGCCCTCCTGCTGCCGTTCGCAAAACTGTTCTCTCTCGCACCCGGAGTCACCTCCTGGTGCCTGCACGACGTGGACACGGGGGACAGTCCTCCTGTTCGACACCGGGCGTACCGAGTACCGGATCGGGTACGTACATGCATCCAAGAAGAAGTCTCCAAGATGCTCGCCCTCGGAGTCATCGAACCTTCGGACAGTCCCTGGGCCAGCCCGGTCGTCCTGGTCCCCAAGGACGCGGCCCCGGGCACCACACCTGAACTCCGGTTCTGCATTGACTATCGGGGTCTGAACGCGGTCACCCGAACCGACGCTCACCCTATCCCCCGAGCAGATGAACTAGTCGACCGCCTGGGGGCAGCCCGCTACCTAAGCATCTTCGACCTGACAGCGGGCTACTGGCAGATCGGCCTCACCCCCAGAGCCCAAGAACGTTCCGCTTTCTCCACCCCGGATGGGCACTACCATTTCAGAGTGATGCCCTTCGGCATGAAAAACGCTCCAGCCACTTTTCAAAGACTGGTGAACCAGGTATTGGCGGGCCTCGAAGAATTCAGCGCCGCCTACCTGGACGACATCGCGGTATACAGCCGCCACTGGGCGGATCACCTCCACCACCTCAGAGAGGTCCTGCAGGCCCTCCAACAGGCCGGCCTCACCATAAAGGCCAGCAAGTGCCAAATCGGCCAGGGGTCCGTGACCTACCTCGGACACCAAGTGGGGAGCGGTCTGGTGGCCCCCCTCCAACTCAAGGTAGCTGCCATTCAGTCCTGGCAACCCCCCGAGACACAAACCGAGGTCCGAGCCTTCCTGGGGCTCACCGGATACTACCGGCGGTTTGTAAGGGACTATGGCAGCATTGTGGGGCCCCTCACGGAGCTCACGTCTAAGAACCACCCAAAAAGAGTCAACTGGACTCCCGACTGTCAAGCAGCCTTCGAGACGCTGAAGGCCGCCATGTGCACCGCGCCTGTGCTCCAGGCCCCCGACTACAGCCGCGAGTTCATCGTGCAGACCGATGCCTCCGACCACGGTATTGGGGCCGTCCAGGAGTGGACCAACCAGTGGCCTTCATCAGCAGACGCCTACTGCCCCGAGAACAGCGCTGGAGCACCATTGAGCGAGAGGCCTTCGCGGTGGCATGGGCCCTCAAGAAGCTCCGGCCATACCTCTTCGGAACCCATTTCCGGGTACAGACGGACCATCGGCCCCTGCAATGGCTCATGCAGATGCGGGGGGAGAACCCCAAACTATTGCGATGGTCCATCTCCCTGCAGGGGATGGACTTCACTGTGGAACATCGCCCTGGCCAAGACCACGCCAACGCGGATGGCCTGTCCCGCTTTTTCCGCCTCGACGAGGAAAGTCCCCAAGAAGATGGGTGACTCTCCCCGCCTTCAGCTGGGGGGGACGCATGTTGGACAGGCCACATGAAGGGCTCGCTCCCTCCCCGCAGGACAGGGCCCGGGCCACCGTCAGCACCATTGCCCGACCCAGCCGCCATCTTGGACACGGCACCACGCGGCCGCGCGGCCTCAGCCCGACCCCAACCCTGGGCCTGGCCAGGCCCCGACATCCCGGCACCACCCTCCACCCAGGAGGTGAACGGCCCACTTGGCAGGTCAATGGGAGTACGAAGTGTCGATGGCTCTCCCCCGCCAGGTGCCGAGCACCCCCAGCCTCCCTGGGCGCTGGCTCCGCCCCCCTGCTGGGTGTCTGGACTCCCTCATCCCAGACCTCCCGACCTCCAAGAGCGAGGGTCCGGACATCAAAGGGCGCCAGACCTATAACTGAGGCAGCCCCAGGACAGGAAGGCAGTTGTATCCTGGAGTCGAGAGACACCGCGACAAACTCATCCTTGACGGACTGTTGGCGCTGCCACAGCCCTGCCTTGAGAACTATTGTCCTGCCTGCTGGCGCTGCCGCGGCCCTCTGTAACATTCATCCTCGTGGGACCTGCTGGCGCTGCCGCGGCCTTCTGTAACCCTCATCCTCGTGGGACCTGCTGGCGCTGCCGCGGCCCGTTGCAACCTGCATCCTCGTGGGACCTGCTGGCGCTGCCGCGGCCCGTTGTAACCTTCATCCTCGTTGGGACCTGCTGGCGCTGCCGCGGCCCGTTGCAACCTGCATTCTCGTGGGACCTGCTGGCGCTGCCGCGGCCCGTTGTAACCATCATCCTCGTTGGGACCTGCTGGCGCTGCCGCGGCCCGTTGCCACCTACGACCTCTTCGGGACCTGCCGGCGCTGCCGCGGTCTGACCCATCCGAACACCGAGCTCGAGGATTGTGAGCTATCACCGTTACACACCCGTACCCGTGGGTACCAAGACTGTCCCGCTACCCCCTTCCCTTACTAGAGACTAGAATTGAGAGGATCATCGTGTCCTGATCGCCTTGTATCGTGCTACACTACTACCTGAAGTGCCTATAAAAGGTGTTACCCTAATCCTTGTGTGGTGTCCATCTGTGGGGGGGAAGTTACCTGTCTGTGCGATCACTGTGCTCGGCCGACCCTCCAGGTCCCCGTCTAACACCCAGTATGCACAGGGGCAATCCAGCTGAGAGGTTGAGCAGTTTGCGCCCAATCCTGTTTACTGTTTAAGGGTCCAGTGAGCCTCCCTAGCTGACGAGCTAGTGGTGCTGCACCTGCGCGCCCGGTAGGCATCTAAGCCTGTGATTGTTCGTTGGGCTGCCTATTCAGCGGCCTCATTACCTATCTCTACTGATGAAGGATATTGATCCAGAAACACGAGTCGATGCTCGTGTCTAGAGAGGCCTGGAGACAACAAGTACCTACTTACACCAAACCTGGTGAAATACTTACAAACCCTTTCTTGTCCATGTGCGAAGACAAACGAACTGCATGACCCAGTATGCACAGGGGCAATCCAGCTGAGAGTTGGAGCAGGGTGCGCCCAATCCTGTTTACTGTTTAAGGGCTCCCGTGAGCCTCCCTAGCTGACGAGCTAGTGGTGCTGCACCTGCGCGCCCGGTAGGCATCTAAGCCTGCGATTCTTCGTTGGGCAGCCTATTCAGCGGCCTCATTACCTATCTCTACTGATGAAGGATATTGATCCAGAAACACGAGTCGATGCTCGTGTCTAGAGATGCCTGGAGACAACAAGTACCTACTTACACCAAACCTGGTGAAATACTTACAAACCCTTTCTTTTCCATGTGCGAAGACAAACGAACTGCATGACCAAGTATGCACAGGGGCAATCCAGCTGAGCGGTGGAGCAGAGTGCGCCCAATCCTGTGTACTGTTTAAGGGCTCCAGTGAGCCTCCCTAGCTGACGAGCTAGTGGTGCTGCACCTGCGCGCCCGGTAGGCATCTAAGCCTGTGACTGTTCGTTGGGCAGCCTATTCAGCGGCCTCATTACCTATCTCTACTGATGAAGGATATTGATCCAGAAACACGAGTCAATGCTCGTGTCTAGAGATGCCTGGAGACAACAAGTACCTACTTACACCAAATCTGGTGAAATACTTACAAACCCTTTCTTTTCCATGTGGGAAGACAAACGAACTGCATGACCCAGTATGCACAGGGGCAATCCAGCTGAGAGGTGGAGCAGAGTGCGCCCAATCCTGATTACTGTTTAAGGGCTCCCGTGAGCCTCACTAGCCGACGAGCTAGTGGTGCTGCACCTGCACTCCTGTTAGGCATCTAAGCCTGTGACTGTTCGTTGGGCATCCTATTCAGCGGCCTCATTACCTATCTCTACTGATGAAGGATATTGATCCAGAAACACGAGTCAATGCTCGTGTCTAGAGATGCCTGGAGACAACAAGTACCTACTTACACCAAACCTGGTGAAATACTTACAAACCCTTTATTTTCCATGTGCGAAGACAAACGAACTGCATGATCCAGTATGCACAGGGGCAATCCAGCTGAGAGGTGGAGCAGAGTGCGCCCTATCCTGTTTACTGTTTAAGGGCTCCCGTGAGCCTCCCTAGCTGACGAGCTAGTGGTGCTGCACCTGCGCGCCCGGTAGGCATCTAAGCCTGTGACTGTTCGTTGGGCAGCCTATTCAGCGGCCTCATTACCTATCTCTACTGATGAAGGATATTGATCCAGAAACACGAGTCGATGCTCGTGTCTAGAGATGCCTGGAGACAACAAGTACCTACTTACACCAAATCTGGTGAAAAACTTACAAACCCTTTCTTTTCCATGTGGGAAGACAAACGAACTGCATGACCAAGTATGCACAGGGGCAATCCAGCTGAGAGGTGGAGCAGAGTGCACCCAATCCTGTTTACTGTTTAAGGGCTCCCGTGAGCCTCAGTAGCTGACAAGCTAGTGGTGCTGCACCTGCACGCCCGGTAGGCATCTAAGCCTGTGACTGTTCGTTGGGCATCCTATTCAGCGGCCTCATTACCTATCTCTACTGATGAAGGATATTGATCCAGAAACCCGGGTCGATGCTCGTGTCTAGAGATGCCTGGAGACAACAAGTACCTAGTTATACCAAACCTGGTGAAATACTTACAAACCCTTTCTTTTCCATGTGCGAAGACAAACGAACTGCATGACCCAGTATGCACAGGGGCAATCCAGCTGAGAGGTGGGGCAGAGTGCGCCCAATCCTGTTTACTGTCTAGGGCTCCCTTGAGCCTCCCTAGCTGACGAGCTAGTGGTGCTGCACCTGCGTGCCCGGTAGGCATCTAAGCCTGTGACTGTTCGTTGGGCTGCCTATTCAGCGGCCTCATTACCTATCTCTACTGATAAAGGATATTAATCCAGAAACACGAGTCGATGCTCGTGTCTAGAGATGCCTGGAGACAACAAGTACCTACTTACACCAAACCTGGTGAAATACTTACAAACCCTTTCTTTTCCATGTGCGAAGACAAACTAACTGCATGACCCAGTATGCACAGGGCCAATCCAGCTGAGAGGTGGAGCAGAGTGCGCCCAATCCTGTTTACTGTTTAAGGGCTCCAGTGAGCCTCCCTAGCTGACGAGCTAGTGGTGCTGCACCTGCGTGCCCGGTAGGCATCTAAGCCTGTGACTGTTCGTTGGGCAGCCTATTCAGCGGCCTCATTACCTATCTCTACTGATGAAGGATATTGATCCAGAAACACGAGTCGATGCTCATGTCTAGAGATGCCTGGAGACAGCAAGTACCTACTTACACCAAACCTGGTGAAATACTTACAAACCCTTTCTTTTCCATGTGCGAAGACAAACAAACTGCATGACCCAGTATGCACAGGGGTAATCCAGCTGAGAGGTTGAGCAGTTTGCGCCCAATCCTGTTTACTGTTTAAGGGTCCAGTGAGCCTCCCTAGCTGACGAGCTAGTGGTGCTGCACCTGCGCGCCCGGTAGGCATCTAAGCCTGTGATTGTTCGTTGGGCTGCCTATTCAGCGGCCTCATTACCTATCTCTACTGATGAAGGATATTGATCCAGAAACACGAGTCGATGCTCGTGTCTAGAGAGGCCTGGAGACAACAAGTACCTACTTACACCAAACCTGGTGAAATACTTAGAAACCCTTTCTTTTCCATGTGCGAAGACAAACGAACTGCATGACCCAGTATGCACAGGGGCAATCCAGCTGAGAGGTGGAGCAGAGTGCGCCCAATCCTGTTTACTGTTTAAGGGCTCCCGTGAGCCTCCCTAGCTGACGAGCTAGTGGTGCTGCACCTGCGCGCCCGGTAGGCATTAAAGCCTGTGATTGTTTGTTGGGCAGCCTATTCAGCGGCCTCATTACCTATCTCTACTGATGAAGGATATTGATCCAGAAACACGAGTCGATGCTCGTGTCTAGAGATGCCTGGAGACAACAAGTACCTACTTACACCAAACCTGGTGAAATACTTACAAACCCTTTCTTTTCCATGTGCGAAGACAAACGAACTGCATGACCCAGTATGCACAGGGGCAATCCAGCTGAGAGGTGGAGCAGAGAGCGCTCAATCCTGTTTACTGTTTAAGGTAAGGGCTCCCGTGAGCCTCCCTAGCTGACGAGCTAGCGGTGCTGCACCTGCGCGCCCGGTAGGCATCTAAGCCTGTGACTGTTCGTTGGGCTGCCTATTCAGCGGCCTCATTACCTATCTCTACTGATGAAGGATATTGATCCAGAAACAGGAGTCGATGCTCGTGTCTAGAGATGCCTGGAGACAAAAAGTACCTAGTTATACCAAACCTGGTGAAATACTTACAAACCCTTTCTTTTTCATGTGCGAAGACAAACGAACTGCATGACCCAGTATGCACAGGGGCAATCCAGCTGAGAGGTGGAGAAGAGTGCGCCCAATCCTGTTTACTGTTTAAGGGCTCCCGTGAGCCTCCCTAGCTGACGAGCTAGTGGTGCTGCACCTGCGTGCCCGGTAGGCATCTAAGCCTGTGACTGTTCGTTGGGCAGCCTATTCAGCAGCCTCATTACCTATCTCTACTGATGAAGGATATTGATCCAGAAACACGAGTCGATGCTCGTGTCTAGAGATGCCTGGAGACAACAAGTAACTTCTTACACCAAACCTGGTGAAATACTTACAAACCCCTTCTTTTCAATGTGCGAAGACAAACGAACTGCATGACCCAGTATGCACTGGGGCAATCCAGCTGAGAGGTGGAGCAGAGTGCGCCCAATCCTGTTTACTGTTTAGGGCTCCCGTGAGCCTCCCTAGCTGACGAGCTAGTGGTGCTGCACCTGCGCGCCCGGTAGGCATCTAAGCCTGTGATTGTTCGTTGGGCTGCCTATTCAGCGGCCTCACTACCTATCTCTACTGATGAAGGATATTGACCGAGAAACACGAGTCTATGCTCGTGTCTAGAGATGCCTGGAGACAACAAGTACCTAATTACACCAAACCTGGTGAAATACTTACAAACCCTTTCTTATCCATGTGCGAAGACAAACAAACTGCATGACCCAGTATGCACAGGGGCAATCCAGCTGAGAGTTGGAGCAGGGTGCGCCCAATCCTGTTTACTGTTTAAGGGCTCCCGTGAGCCTCCCTAGCTGACGAGCTAGTGGTGCTGCACCTGCGCGCCCGGTAGGCATCTAAGCCTGTGACTCTTCGTTGGGCAGCCTATTCAGCGGCCTCATTACCTATCTCTACTGATGAAGGATATTGATCCAGAAACACGAGTCGATGCTCGTGTCTAGAGATGCCTGGAGACAACAAGTACCTACTTACACCAAACCTGGTGAAATACTTACAAACCCTTTCTTTTCCATGTGCGAAGACAAACGAACTGCATGACCAAGTATGCACAGGGGCAATCCAGCTGAGAGGTGGAGCAGAGTGCGCCCAATCCTGTTTACTGTTTAGGGCTCCCGTGAGCCTCCCTAGCTGACGAGCTAGTGGTGCTGCACCTGCGTGCCCGGTAGGCATCTAAGCCTGTGACTGTTCATTGTGCTGCCTATTCAGCGGCCGCATTACCTATCTCTAGTGATGAAGGATATTGATCCAGAAACACGAGTCGATGCTCGTGTCTAGAGATGCCTGGAGACAACAAGTACCTACTTACACCAAACCTGGTGAAATACTTACAAACCCTTTCTTTTCCATGTGCGAAGACAAACAAACTGCATAACCCAGTATGCACAGGGGCAATGCAGCTGAGAGGTGGAGCAGTTTGCCCCAATCCTGTTTACTGTTTAAGGGCTCCAGTGAGCCTCCCTAGCTGACGAGCTAGTGGTGCTGCACCTGCGCGCCCGGTAGGCATCTAAGCCTGTGATTGTTCGTTGGGCTGCCTATTCAGCGGCCTCATTACCTATCTTTACTGATGAAGGATATTGATCCAGAAACACGAGTCGATGCCCGTGTCTAGAGATGCCTGGAGACAACAAGTACCTACTTACACCAAACCTGGTGAAATACTTACAAACCCTTTCTTATCCATGTGCGAAGACAAACAAACTGCATGACCCAGTATGCATAGGGGCAATCCAGCTGAGAGTTGGAGCAGGGTGCGCCCAATCCTGTTTACTGTTTAAGGGCTCCCGTGAGCCTCCCTAGCTGACGAGCTAGTGGTGCTGCACCTGCGCGCCCGGTAGGCATCTAAGCCTGTGACTCTTCGTTGGGCAGCCTATTCAGCGGCCTCATTACCTATCTCTACTGATGAAGGATATTGATCCAGAAACACGAGTCGATGCTCGTGTCTAGAGATGCCTGGAGACAACAAGTACCTACTTACACCAAACCTGGTGAAATACTTACAAACCCTTTCTTTTCCATGTGCGAAGACAAACGAACTGCATGACCAAGTATGCACAGGGGCAATCCAGCTGAGCGGTGGAGCAGAGTGCGCCCAATCCTGTGTACTGTTTAAGGGCTCCAGTGAGCCTCCCTAGCTGACGAGCTAGTGGTGCTGCACCTGCGCGCCCGGTAGGCATCTAAGCCTGTGACTGTTCGTTGGGCAGCCTATTCAGCGGCCTCATTACCTATCTCTACTGATGAAGGATATTGATCCAGAAACACGAGTCAATGCTCGTGTCTAGAGATGCCTGGAGACAACAAGTACCTACTTACACCAAACCTGGTGAAATACTTACAAACCCTTTATTTTCCATATGCGAAGACAAATGAACTGCATGATCCAGTATGCACAGGGGCAATCCAGCTGAGAGGTGGAGCAGAGTGCGCCCTATCCTGTTTACTGTTTAAGGGCTCCCGTGAGCCTCCCTAGCTGACGAGCTAGTGGTGCTGCACCTGCGCGTCCGGTAGGCATCTAAGCCTGTGACTGTTCGTTAGGCAGCCTATTCAGCGGCCTCATTACCTATCTCTACTGATGAAGGATATTGACCCAGAAACACGAGTCTATGCTCGTGTCTAGAGATGCCTGGAGACAACAAGTACCTACTTACACCAAACCTGGTGAAATACTTACAAACCCTTTCTTATCCATGTGCGAAGACAAACAAACTGCATGACCCAGTATGCACAGGGGCAATCCAGCTGAGAGTTGGAGCAGGGTGCGCCCAATCCTGTTTACTGTTTAAGGGCTCCTGTGAGCCTCCCTAGCTGACGAGCTAGTGGTGCTGCACCTGCGCGCCCTGTAGGCATCTAAGCCTGTGACTCTTCGTTGGGCAGCCTATTCAGCGGCCTCATTACCTATCTCTACTGATGAAGGATATTGATCCAGAAACACGAGTCGATGCTCGTGTCTAGAGATGCCTGGAGACAACAAGTACCTACTTACACCAAACCTGGTGAAATACTTACAAACCCTTTCTTTTCCATGTGCGAAGACAAACGAACTGCATGACCAAGTATGCACAGGGGCAATCCAGCTGAGAGGTGGAGCAGAGTGCGCCCAATCCTGTTTACTGTTTAGGGCTCCCGTGAGCCTCCCTAGCTGACGAGCTAGTGGTGCTGCACCTGCGTGCCCGGTAGGCATCTAAGCCTGTGACTGTTCGTTGGGCTGCCTATTCAGCGGCCGCATTACCTATCTCTAGTGATGAAGGATATTGATCCAGAAACACGAGTCGATGCTCGTGTCTAGAGATGCCTGGAGACAACAAGTACCTACTTACACCAAATCTGGTGAAAAACTTACAAACCCTTTCTTTTCCATGTGGGAAGACAAACGAACTGCATGACCCAGTATGCACAGGGGCAATCCAGCTGAGAGGTGGAGCAGAGTGCGCGCAATCCTGTTTACTGTTTAAGGGCTCCCGTGAGCCTCACTAGCTGACAAGCTAGTGGTGCTGCACCTGCACGCCCGGTAGGCATCTAAGCCTGTGACTGTTCCCTGGGCATCCTATTCAGCGGCCTCATTACCTATCTCTACTGATGAAGGATATTGATCCAGAAACACGAGTCGATGCTCGTGTCTAGAGATGCCTGGAGACAACAAGTACCTACTTACACCAAACCTGGTGAAATACTTACAAACCCTTTCTTTTCCATGTGCGAAGACAAACAAACTGCATAACCCAGTATGCACAGGGGCAATGCAGCTGAGAGGTGGAGCAGTTTGCCCCAATCCTGTTTACTGTTTAAGGGCTCCAGTGAGCCTCCCTAGCTGACGAGCTAGTGGTGCTGCACCTGCGCGCCCGGTAGGCATCTAAGCCTGTGATTGTTCGTTGGGCTGCCTATTCAGCGGCCTCATTACCTATCTCTACTGATGAAGGATATTGATCCAGAAACACGAGTCGATGCTCGTGTCTAGAGATGCCTGGAGACAACAAGTACCTACTTACACCAAACCTGGTGAAATACTTACAAACCCTTTCTTATACATGTGCGAAGACAAACAAACTGCATGACCCAGTATGCATAGGGGCAATCCAGCTGAGAGTTGGAGCAGCGTGCGCCCAATCCTGTTTACTGTTTAAGGGCTCCCGTGAGCCTCCCTAGCTGATGAGCTAGTGGTGCTGCACCTGCGCGCCCGGTAGGCATCTAAGCCTGTGACTGTTCGTTGGGCAGCCTATTCAGCGGCCTCATCACCTATCTCTACTGATGAAGGATATTGATCCAGAAACACGAGTCGATGCTCGTGTCTAGAGATGCCTGGAGACAACAAGTACCTACTTACACCAAACCTGGTGAAATACTTACAAACCCTTTCTTTTCCATGTGCGAAGACAAACGAACTGCATGACCAAGTATGCACAGGGGCAATCCAGCTGAGCGGTGGAGCAGAGTGCGCCCAATCCTGTGTACTGTTTAAGGGCTCCAGTGAGCCTCCCTAGCTGACGAGCTAGTGGTGCTGCACCTGCGCGCCCGGTAGGCATCTAAGCCTGTGACTGTTCGTTGGGCAGCCTATTCAGCGGCCTCATTACCTATCTCTACTGATGAAGGATATTGATCCAGAAACACGAGTCAATGCTCGTGTCTAGAGATGCCTGGAGACAACAAGTACCTACTTACACCAAATCTGGTGAAAAACTTACAAACCCTTTCTTTTCCATGTGGGAAGACAAACGAACTGCATGACCCAGTATGCACTGGGGCAATCCAGCTGAGAGGTGGAGCAGAGTGCGCCCAATCCTGTTTACTGTTTAAGGTCTGCCGTGAGCCTCACTAGCTGACAAGCTAGTGGTGCTGCACCTGCACGCCCGGTAGGCATCTAAGCCTGTGACTGTTCCCTGGGCATCCTATTCAGCGGCCTCATTACCTATCTCTACTGATGAAGGATATTGATCCAGAAACACGAGTCGATGCTCGTGTCTAGAGATGCCTGGAGACAACAAGTACCTAGTTATACCAAACCTGGTGAAATACTTACAAACCCTTTCTTTTCCATGTGCGAAGACAAACGAACTGCATGACCCACTATGCACAGGGGCAATACAGCTGAGAGGTGGAGCAGAGTGCGCCCAATCCTGTTTACTGTTTAAGGGCTTCCGTGAGCCTCCCTAGCTGATGAGCTAGTGGTGCTGCACCTGCGCGCCCGGTAGGCATCTAAGCCTGTGACTGTTCGTTGGGCAGCCTATTCAGCAGCCTCATTACCTATCTCTACTGATGAAGGATATTGATCCAGAAACACAAGTCGATGCTCGTGTCTAGAGATGCCTGGAGACAACAAGAACCTACTTACACCAAACCTGGTGAAATACTTACAAACCCTTTCTTTTCCATGTGCGAAGACAAACGAACTGCATGACCCAGTATGCACGGGGGCAATCCAGCTGAGAGGTGGGGCAGAGTGCGCCCAATCCTGTTTACTGTTTAGGGCTCCCTTGAGCCTCCCTAGCTGACGAGCTAGTGGTGCTGCACCTGCGTGCCCGGTAGGCATCTAAGCCTGTGACTGTTCGTTGGGCTGCCTATTCAGCGGCCTCATTACCTATCTCTACTGATAAAGGATATTAATCCAGAAACACAAGTCGATGCTCGTGTCTAGAGATGCCTGGAGACAACAAGTACCTACTTACACCAAACCTGGTGAAATACTTACAAACCCTTTCTTTTCCATGTGCGAAGACAAACTAACTGCATGACCCAGTATGCACAGGGCCAATCCAGCTGAGAGGTGGAGCAGAGTGCGCCCAATCCTGTTTACTGTTTAAGGCTCCAGTGAGCCTCCCTAGCTTACGAGCTAGTGGTGCTGCACCTGCGTGCCCGGTAGGCATCTAAACCTGTGACTGTTTGTTGGGCAGCCTATTCAGCGGCCTCATTACCTATCTCTACTGATGAAGGATATTGATCCAGAAACACGAGTCGATGCTCGTGTCTAGAGATGCCTGGAGACAACAAGTACCTTCTTACACCAAACCTGGTGAAATACTTACAAACCCTTTTTTTTCCATGTGCGAAGACAAACGAACTGCATGACCCAGTATGCACTGGGGCAATCCAGCTGAGAGGTGGAGCAGAGTGCGCCCAATCCTGTTTACTGTTTAGGGCTCCCGTGAGCCTCCCTAGCTGACGAGCTTGTGGTGCTGCACCTGCGCGCCCGGTAGGCATCTAAGCCTGTGACTGTTCGTTGGGCTGCCTATTCAGCGGCCGCATTACCTATCTCTACTGATGAAGGATATTGATCCAGAAACACGAGTTGATGCTCGTGTTTAGAGATGCCTGGAGACAACAAGTACCTACTTACACCAAACCTGGTGAAATACTTACAAACCCTTTCTTTTCCATGTGCGAAGACAAACAAACTGCATAACCCAGTATGCACAGGGGCAATCCAGCTGAGAGGTTGAGCAGTTTGCGCCCAATCCTGTTTACTGTTTAAGGGTCCAGTGAGCCTCCCTAGCTGACGAGCTAGTGGTGCTGCACCTGCGCGCCCGGTAGGCATCTAAGCCTGTGATTGTTCGTTGGGCTGCCTATTCAGCGGCCTCATTACCTATCTCTACTGATGAAGGATATTAATCCAGAAACACGAGTCGATGCTCGTGTCTAGAGAGGCCTGGAGACAACAAGTACCTACTTACCCCAAATCTGGTGAAAAACTTACAAACCCTTTCTTTTCCATGTGGGAAGACAAACGAACTGCATGACCCAGTATGCACAGGGGCAATCCAGCTGAGAGGTGGAGCAGAGTGCGCCCAATCCTGTTTACTGTTTAAGGGCTCCCGTGAGCCTCCCTAGCTGACGAGCTAGTGGTGCTGCACCTGCGCGCCCGGTAGGCATTAAAGCCTGTGATTGTTTGTTGGGCAGCCTATATAGCGGCCTCATTACCTATCTCTACTGATGAAGGATATTGATCCAGAAACACGAGTCGATGCTCGTGTCTAGAGATGCCTGGAGACAACAAGTACCTAGTTATACCAAACCTGGTGAAATACTTACAAACCCTTTCTTTTCCATGTGCGAAGACAAACGAACTGCATGACCCACTATGCACAGGGGCAATACAGCTGAGAGGTGGAGCAGAGTGCGCCCAATCCTGTTTACTGTTTAAGGGCTTCCGTGAGCCTCCCTAACTGATGAGCTAGTGGTGCTGCACCTGCGCGCCCGGTAGGCATCTAAGCCTGTGACTGTTCGTTGGGCAGCCTATTCAGCAGCCTCATTACCTATCTCTACTGATGAAGGATATTGATCCAGAAACACAAGTCGATGTTCGTGTCTAGAGATGCCTGGAGACAACAAGTACCTACTTACACGAAACCTGGTGAAATACTTACAAACCCTTTCTTTTCCATGTGCGAAGACAAACGAACTGCATGACCCAGTATGCACAGGGCCAATCCAGCTGAGAGGTGGGGCAGAGTGCGCCCAATCCTGTTTACTGTTTAGGGCTCCCTTGAGCCTCCCTAGCTGACGAGCTAGTGGTGCTGCACCTGCGTGCCCGGTAGGCATCTAAGCCTGTGACTGTTCGTTGGGCTGCCTATTCAGCGGCCTCATTACCTATCTCTACTGATAAAGGATATTAATCCAGAAACACGAGTCGATGCTCGTGTCTAGAGATGCCTGGAGACAACAAGTACCTACTTACACCAAACCTGGTGAAATACTTACGAACCCTTTCTTTTCCATGTGCGAAGACAAACTAACTGCATGACCCAGTATGCACAGGGCCAATCCAGCTGAGAGGTGGAGCAGAGTGCGCCCAATCCTGTTTACTGTTTAAGGGCTCCAGTGAGCCTCCCTAGCTTACGAGCTAGTGGTGCTGCACCTGCGTGCCCGGTAGGCATCTAAACCTGTGACTGTTCGTTGGGCAGCCTATTCAGCGGCCTCATTACCTATCTCTACTGATGAAGGATATTGATCCAGAAACACGAGTCGATGCTCATGTCTAGAGATGCCTGGAGACAGCAAGTACCTACTTACACCAAACCTGGTGAAATACTTACAAACCCTTTCTTTTCCATGTGCGAAGACAAACGAACTGCATGACCCAGTATGCACAGGGGCAATCCAGCTGAGAGGTGGAGCAGAGTGCGCCCAATCCTGTTTACTGTTTAAGGGCTCCCGTAAGCCTCCCTAGCTGACGAGCTAGTTGTGCTGCACCCGCGTGCCCAGTAGGCATCTAAGCCTGTGACTGTTCGTTGGGCAGTCTATTCAGCTGCCTCCTTACCTATCTCCACTGATGAAGGATATTGATCCAGAAACACGAGTCGATGCTCGTGTCTAGAGATGCCTGGAGACAACAAGTACCTAGTTACACCAAACCTGGTGAAATACTTACAAACCCTTTCTTTTCCATGTGCGAAGACAAACGAACTGCATGATCCAGTATGCACAGGGGCAATCCAGCTAAGAGGTGGAGCAGAGTGCGCCCTATCCTGTTTACTGTATAAGGGCTCCCGTGAGCCTCCCTAGCTGACGAGCTAGTGGTGCTGCACCTGCACGCCCGGTAGGCATTTAAGCCTGTGACTTTTCGTTGGGCTGCCTATTCAGCGGCCTCATTACCTATCTCTACTGATGATGGATATTGATCCCGAAACATGAGTCGATGCTCGTGTCTAGAGTTGCCTGGAGACAACAAGTACCTACTTAAACCAAACCTGGTGAAATACTTACAAACCCTTTCTTTTCCATGTGCGAATACACACGAACTGCATGACCCAGTATGCACAGGGGCAATCCAGCTGAGAGGTGGAGCAGAGAGCGCTCAATCCTGTTTACTGTTTAAGGGCTCCCGTGAGCCTCCCTAGCTGACGAGCTAGCGGTGCTGCACCTGCGGGCCCGGTAGGCATCTAAGCCTGTGACTGTTCGTTGGGCTGCCTATTCAGCGGCCTCATTACCTATCTCTACTGATGAAGGATATTGATCCAGAAACAGGAGTTGATGCTCGTGTCTAGAGATGCCTGGAGACAAAAAGTACCTAATTATACCAAACCTGGTGAAATACTTACAAACCCTTTCTTTTCCATGTGCGAAGACAAACGAACTGCATGACCCAGTATGCACAGGGGCAATCCAGCTGAGAGGTGGAGCAGAGTGCGCCCAATCCCGTTTACTGTTTAAGGGCTCCCATGAGCCTCCCTAGCTGACGAGCTAGTGGTGCTGCGCCTGCGCGCCCGGTAGACATCTAAGCCTGTGACTGTTCGTTGGGCAGCCTATTCAGCAGCCTCATTACCTATCTCTACTGATGAAGGATATTGATCCAGAAACACGAGTCGATGCTCGTGTCTAGAGATGCCTGGAGACAACAAGTACCTACTTACACCAAACCTGGTGAAATACTTACAAACCCTTTCTTGTCCATGTGCGAAGGCAAACGAACTGCATGACCCAGTATGCACAGGGGCAATCCAGCTGAGAGTTGGAGCAGGGTGCGCCCAATCCTGTTTACTGTTTAAGGGCTCCCGTGAGCCTCCCTAGCTGACGAGCTAGTGGTGCTGCACCTGCGCGCCCGGTAGGCATCTAAGCCTGCGACTCTTCGTTGGGCAGCCTATTCAGCGGCCTCATTACCTATCTCTACTGATGAAGGATATTGATCCTGAAACACGAGTCGATGCTCGTGTCTAGAGATGCCTGGAGACAACAAGTACCTACTTACACCAAACCTGGTGAAATACTTACAAACCCTTTCTTTTCCATGTGCGAAGACAAACGAACTGCATGACCAAGTATGCACAGGGGCAATCCAGCTGAGCGGTGGAGCAGAGTGCGCCCAATCCTGTGTACTGTTTAAGGGCTCCAGTGAGCCTCCCTAGCTGACGAGCTAGTGGTGCTGCACCTGCGCGCCCGGTAGGCATCTAAGCCTGTGACTGTTCGTTGGGCAGCCTATTCAGCGGCCTCATTACCTATCTCTACTGATGAAGGATATTGATCCAGAAACACGAGTCAATGCTCGTGTCTAGAGATGCCTGGAGACAACAAGTACCTACTTACACCAAATCTGGTGAAATACTTACAAACCCTTTCTTTTCCATGTGGGAAGACAAACGAACTGCATGACCCAGTATGCACAGGGGCAATCCAGCTGAGAGGTGGAGCAGAGTGCGCCCAATCCTGATTACTGTTTAAGGGCTCCCGTGAGCCTCACTAGCCGACGAGCTAGTGGTGCTGCACCTGCACGCCTGTTAGGCATCTAAGCCTGTGACTGTTCGTTGGGCATCCTATTCAGCGGCCTCATTACCTATCTCTACTGATATTGATCCAGAAACACGAGTCAATGCTCGTGTCTAGAGATGCCTGGAGACAACAAGTACCTACTTACACCAAACCTGGTGAAATACTTACAAACACTTTATTTTCCATGTGCGAAGACAAACGAACTGCATGATCCAGTATGCACAGGGGCAATCCAGCTGAGAGGTGGAGCAGAGTGCGCCCTATCCTGTTTACTGTTTAAGGGCTCCCGTGAGCCTCCCTAGCTGACGAGCTAGTGGTGCTGCACCTGCGCGCCCGGTAGGCATCTAAGCCTGTGACTGTTCGTTGGGCAGCCTATTCAGCGGCCTCATTACCTATCTCTACTGATGAAGGATATTGATCCAGAAACACGAGTCGATGCTCGTGTCTAGAGATGCCTGGAGACAACAAGTACCTACTTACACCAAATCTGGTGAAAAACTTACAAACCCTTTCTTTTCCATGTGGGAAGACAAACGAACTGCATGACCAAGTATGCACAGGGGCAATCCAGCTGAGAGGTGGAGCAGAGTGCACCCAATCCTGTTTACTGTTTAAGGGCTCCCGTGAGCCTCAGTAGCTGACAAGCTAGTGGTGCTGCACCTGCACGCCCGGTAGGCATCTAAGCCTGTGACTGTTCGTTGGGCATCCTATTCAGCGGCCTCATTACCTATCTCTACTGATGAAGGATATTGATCCAGAAACCCGGGTCGATGCTCGTGTCTAGAGATGCCTGGAGACAACAAGTACCTAGTTATACCAAACCTGGTGAAATACTTACAAACCCTTTCTTTTCCATGTGCGAAGACAAACGAACTGCATGACCCAGTATGCACAGGGGCAATCCAGCTGAGAGGTGGGGCAGAGTGCGCCCAATCCTGTTTACTGTCTAGGGCTCCCTTGAGCCTCCCTAGCTGACGAGCTAGTGGTGCTGCACCTGCGTGCCCGGTAGGCATCTAAGCCTGTGACTGTTCGTTGGGCTGCCTATTCAGCGGCCTCATTACCTATCTCTACTGATAAAGGATATTAATACAGAAACACGAGTCGATGCTCGTGTCTAGAGATGCCTGGAGACAACAAGTACCTACTTACACCAAACCTGGTGAAATACTTACAAACCCTTTCTTTTCCATGTGCGAAGACAAACTAACTGCATGACCCAGTATGCACAGGGCCAATCCAGCTGAGAGGTGGAGCAGAGTGCGCCCAATCCTGTTTACTGTTTAAGGGCTCCAGTGAGCCTCCCTAGCTGACGAGCTAGTGGTGCTGCACCTGCGTGCCCGGTAGGCATCTAAGCCTGTGACTGTTCGTTGGGCAGCCTATTCAGCGGCCTCATTACCTATCTCTACTGATGAAGGATATTGATCCAGAAACACGAGTCGATGCTCATGTCTAGAGATGCCTGGAGACAGCAAGTACCTACTTACACCAAACCTGGTGAAATACTTACAAACCCTTTCTTTTCCATGTGCGAAGACAAACAAACTGCATGACCCAGTATGCACAGGTGTAATCCAGCTGAGAGGTTGAGCAGTTTGCGCCCAATCCTGTTTACTGTTTAAGGGTCCAGTGAGCCTCCCTAGCTGACGAGCTAGTGGTGCTGCACCTGCGCGCCCGGTAGGCATCTAAGCCTGTGATTGTTCGTTGGGCTGCCTATTCAGCGGCCTCATTACCTATCTCTACTGATGAAGGATATTGATCCAGAAACACGAGTCGATGCTCGTGTCTAGAGAGGCCTGGAGACAACAAGTACCTACTTACACCAAACCTGGTGAAATACATAGAAACCCTTTCTTTTCCATGTGCGAAGACAAACGAACTGCATGACCCAGTATGCACAGGGGCAATCCAGCTGAGAGGTGGAGCAGAGTGCGCCCAATCCTGTTTACTGTTTAAGGGCTCCCGTGAGCCTCCCTAGCTGACGAGCTAGTGGTGCTGCACCTGCGCGCCCGGTAGGCATTAAAGCCTGTGATTGTTTGTTGGGCAGCCTATTCAGCGGCCTCATTACCTATCTCTACTGATGAAGGATATTGATCCAGAAACACGAGTCGATGCTCGTGTCTAGAGATGCCTGGAGACAACAAGTACCTACTTACACCAAACCTGGTGAAATACTTACAAACCATTTCTTTTCCATGTGCGAAGACAAACGAACTGCATGACCCAGTATGCACAGGGGCAATCCAGCTGAGAGGTGGAGCAGAGAGCGCTCAATCCTGTTTACTGTTTAAGGTAAGGGCTCCCGTGAGCCTCCCTAGCTGACGAGCTAGCGGTGCTGCACCTGCGCGCCCGGTAGGCATCTAAGCCTGTGACTGTTCGTTGGGCTGCCTATTCAGCGGCCTCATTACCTATCTCTACTGATGAAGGATATTGATCCAGAAACAGGAGTCGATGCTCGGGTCTAGAGATGCCTGGAGACAAAAAGTACCTAGTTATACCAAACCTGGTGAAATACTTACAAACCCTTTCTTTTCCATGTGCGAAGACAAACGAACTGCATGACCCAGTATGCACAGGGGCAATCCAGCTGAGAGGTGGAGAAGAGTGCGCCCAATCCTGTTTACTGTTTAAGGGCTCCCGTGAGCCTCCCTAGCTGACGAGCTAGTGGTGCTGCACCTGCGTGCCCGGTAGGCATCTAAGCATGTGACTGTTCGTTGGGCAGCCTATTCAGCAGCCTCATTACCTATCTCTACTGATGAAGGATATTGATCCAGAAACACGAGTCGATGCTCGTGTCTAGAGATGCCTGGAGACAACAAGTACCTTCTTACACCAAACCTGGTGAAATACTTACAAACCCCTTCTTTTCAATCTGCGAAGACAAACGAACTGCATGACCCAGTATGCACTGGGGCAATCCAGCTGAGAGGTGGAGCAGAGTGCGCCCAATCCTGTTTACTGTTTAGGGCTCCCATGAGCCTCCCTAGCTGACGAGCTAGTGGTGCTGCACCTGCGCGCCCGGTAGGCATCTAAGCCTGTGATTGTTCGTTGGGCTGCCTATTCAGCGGCCTCACTACCTATCTCTACTGATGAAGGATATTGACCGAGAAACACGAGTCTATGCTCGTGTCTAGAGATGCCTGGAGACAACAAGTACCTACTTACACCAAACCTGGTGAAATACTTACAAACCCTTTCTTATCCATGTGCGAAGACAAACAAACTGCATGACCCAGTATGCACAGGGGCAATCCAGCTGAGAGTTGGAGCAGGGTGCGCCCAATCCTGTTTACTGTTTAAGGGCTCCCGTGAGCCTCCCTAGCTGACGAGCTAGTGGTGCTGCACCTGCGCGCCCGGTAGGCATCTAAGCCTGTGACTCTTCGTTGGGCAGCCTATTCAGCGGCCTCATTACCTATCTCTACTGATGAAGGATATTGATCCAGAAACACGAGTCGATGCTCGTGTCTAGAGATGCCTGGAGACAACAAGTACCTACTTACACCAAATCTGGTGAAAAACTTACAAACCCTTTCTTTTCCATGTGGGAAGACAAACGAACTGCATGACCAAGTATGCACAGGGGCAATCCAGCTGAGAGGTGGAGCAGAGTGCGCCCTATCCTGTTTACTGTTTAAGGGCTCCCGTGAGCCTCCCTAGCTGACGAGCTAGTGGTGCTGCACCTGCGCGCCCGGTAGGCATCTAAGCCTGTGACTGTTCGTTGGGCAGCCTATTCAGCGGCCTCATTACCTATCTCTACTGATGAAGGATATTGATCCAGAAACACGAGTCGATGCTCGTGTCTAGAGATGCCTGGAGACAACAAGTACCTACTTACACCAAATCTGGTGAAAAACTTACAAACCCTTTCTTTTCCATGTGGGAAGACAAACGAACTGCATGACCAAGTATGCACAGGGGCAATCCAGCTGAGAGGTGGAGCAGAGTGCACCCAATCCTGTTTACTGTTTAAGGGCTCCCGTGAGCCTCAGTAGCTGACAAGCTAGTGGTGCTGCACCTGCACGCCCGGTAGGCATCTAAGCCTGTGACTGTTCGTTGGGCATCCTATTCAGCGGCCTCATTACCTATCTCTACTGATGAAGGATATTGATCCAGAAACCCGGGTCGATGCTCGTGTCTAGAGATGCCTGGAGACAACAAGTACCTAGTTATACCAAACCTGGTGAAATACTTACAAACCCTTTCTTTTCCATGTGCGAAGACAAACGAACTGCATGACCCAGTATGCACAGGGGCAATCCAGCTGAGAGGTGGGGCAGAGTGCGCCCAATCCTGTTTACTGTCTAGGGCTCCCTTGAGCCTCCCTAGCTGACGAGCTAGTGGTGCTGCACCTGCGTGCCCGGTAGGCATCTAAGCCTGTGACTGTTCGTTGGGCTGCCTATTCAGCGGCCTCATTACCTATCTCTACTGATAAAGGATATTAATACAGAAACACGAGTCGATGCTCGTGTCTAGAGATGCCTGGAGACAACAAGTACCTACTTACACCAAACCTGGTGAAATACTTACAAACCCTTTCTTTTCCATGTGCGAAGACAAACTAACTGCATGACCCAGTATGCACAGGGCCAATCCAGCTGAGAGGTGGAGCAGAGTGCGCCCAATCCTGTTTACTGTTTAAGGGCTCCAGTGAGCCTCCCTAGCTGACGAGCTAGTGGTGCTGCACCTGCGTGCCCGGTAGGCATCTAAGCCTGTGACTGTTCGTTGGGCAGCCTATTCAGCGGCCTCATTACCTATCTCTACTGATGAAGGATATTGATCCAGAAACACGAGTCGATGCTCATGTCTAGAGATGCCTGGAGACAGCAAGTACCTACTTACACCAAACCTGGTGAAATACTTACAAACCCTTTCTTTTCCATGTGCGAAGACAAACAAACTGCATGACCCAGTATGCACAGGTGTAATCCAGCTGAGAGGTTCAGCAGTTTGCGCCCAATCCTGTTTACTGTTTAAGGGTCCAGTGAGCCTCCCTAGCTGACGAGCTAGTGGTGCTGCACCTGCGCGCCCGGTAGGCATCTAAGCCTGTGATTGTTCGTTGGGCTGCCTATTCAGCGGCCTCATTACCTATCTCTACTTATGAAGGATATTGATCCAGAAACACGAGTCGATGCTCGTGTCTAGAGAGGCCTGGAGACAACAAGTACCTACTTACACCAAACCTGGTGAAATACTTAGAAACCCTTTCTTTTCCATGTGCGAAGACAAACGAACTGCATGACCCAGTATGCACAGGGGCAATCCAGCTGAGAGGTGGAGCAGAGTGCGCCCAATCCTGTTTACTGTTTAAGGGCTCCCGTGAGCCTCCCTAGCTGACGAGCTAGTGGTGCTGCACCTGCGCGCCCGGTAGGCATTAAAGCCTGTGATTGTTTGTTGGGCAGCCTATTCAGCGGCCTCATTACCTGTCTCTACTGATGAAGGATATTGATCCAGAAACACGAGTCGATGCTCGTGTCTAGAGATGCCTGGAGACAACAAGTACCTACTTACACCAAACCTGGTGAAATACTTACAAACCATTTCTTTTCCATGTGCGAAGACAAACGAACTGCATGACCCAGTATGCACAGGGGCAATCCAGCTGAGAGGTGGAGCAGAGAGTGCTCAATCCTGTTTACTGTTTAAGGTAAGGGCTCCCGTGAGCCTCCCTAGCTGACGAGCTAGCGGTGCTGCACCTGCGCGCCCGGTAGGCATCTAAGCCTGTGACTGTTCGTTGGGCTGCCTATTCAGCGGCCTCATTACCTATCTCTACTGATGAAGGATATTGATCCAGAAACAGGAGTCGATGCTCGTGTCTAGAGATGCCTGGAGACAAAAAGTACCTAGTTATACCAAACCTGGTGAAATACTTACAAACCCTTTCTTTTCCATGTGCGAAGACAAACGAACTGCATGACCCAGTATGCACAGGGGCAATCCAGCTGAGAGGTGGAGAAGAGTGCGCCCAATCCTGTTTACTGTTTAAGGGCTCCCGTGAGCCTCCCTAGCTGACGAGCTAGTGGTGCTGCACCTGCGTGCCCGGTAGGCATCTAAGCCTGTGACTGTTCGTTGGGCAGCCTATTCAGCAGCCTCATTACCTATCTCTACTGATGAAGGATATTGATCCAGAAACACGAGTCGATGCTCGTGTCTAGAGATGCCTGGAGACAACAAGTACCTTCTTACACCAAACCTGGTGAAATACTTACAAACCCCTTCTTTTCAATCTGCGAAGACAAACGAACTGCATGACCCAGTATGCACTGGGGCAATCCAGCTGAGAGGTGGAGCAGAGTGCGCCCAATCCTGTTTACTGTTTAGGGCTCCCGTGAGCCTCCCTAGCTGACGAGCTAGTGGTGCTGCACCTGCGCGCCCGGTAGGCATCTAAGCCTGTGATTGTTCGTTGGGCTGCCTATTCAGCGGCCTCATTACCTATCTCTACTGATGAAGGATATTGATCCAGAAACACGAGTCGATGCTCGTGTCTAGAGATGCCTGGAGACAACAAGTACCTACTTACACCAAACCTGGTGAAATGCTTACAAACCCTTTCTTATCCATGTGCGAAGACAAACAAACTGCATGACCCAGTATGCATAGGGGCAATCCAGCTGAGAGTTGGAGCAGGGTGCGCCCAATCCTGTTTACTGTGTAAGGGCTCCCGTGAGCCTCCCTAGCTGACGAGCTAGTGGTGCTGCACCTGCGCGCCCGGTAGGCATCTAAGCCTGTGACTCTTCGTTGGGCAGCCTATTCAGCGGCCTCATTACCTATCTCTACTGATGAAGGATATTGATCCAGAAACACGAGTCAATGCTCGTGTCTAGAGATGCCTGGAGACAACAAGTACCTACTTACACCAAACCTGGTGAAATACTTACAAACCCTTTATTTTCCATATGCGAAGACAAATGAACTGCATGATCCAGTATGCACAGGGGCAATCCAGCTGAGAGGTGGAGCAGAGTGCGCCCTATCCTGTTTACTGTTTAAGGGCTCCCGTGAGCCTCCCTAGCTGACGAGCTAGTGGTGCTGCACCTGCGCGTCCGGTAGGCATCTAAGCCTGTGACTGTTCGTTAGGCAGCCTATTCAGCGGCCTCATTACCTATCTCTACTGATGAAGGATATTGACCCAGAAACACGAGTCTATGCTCGTGTCTAGAGATGCCTGGAGACAACAAGTACCTACTTACACCAAACCTGGTGAAATACTTACAAACCCTTTCTTATCCATGTGCGAAGACAAACAAACTGCATGACCCAGTATGCACAGGGGCAATCCAGCTGAGAGTTGGAGCAGGGTGCGCCCAATCCTGTTTACTGTTTAAGGGCTCCCGTGAGCCTCCCTAGCTGACGAGCTAGTGGTGCTGCACCTGCGCGCCCAGTAGGCATCTAAGCCTGTGACTCTTCGTTGGGCAGCCTATTCAGCGGCCTCATTACCTATCTCTACTGATGAAGGATATTGATCCAGAAACACGAGTCGATGCTCGTGTCTAGAGATGCCTGGAGACAACAAGTACCTACTTACACCAAACCTGGTGAAATACTTACAAACCCTTTCTTTTCCATGTGCGAAGACAAACGAACTGCATGACCAAGTATGCACAGGGGCAATCCAGCTGAGAGGTGGAGCAGAGTGCGCCCAATCCTGTTTACTGTTTAGGGCTCCCGTGAGCCTCCCTAGCTGACGAGCTAGTGGTGCTGCACCTGCGTGCCCGGTAGGCATCTAAGCCTGTGACTGTTCGTTGGGCTGCCTATTCAGCGGCCGCATTACCTATCTCTAGTGATGAAGGATATTGATCCAGAAACACGAGTCGATGCTCGTGTCTAGAGATGCCTGGAGACAACAAGTACCTACTTACACCAAATCTGGTGAAAAACTTACAAACCCTTTCTTTTCCATGTGGGAAGACAAACGAACTGCATGACCCAGTATGCACAGGGGCAATCCAGCTGAGAGGTGGAGCAGAGTGCGCCCAATCCTGTTTACTGTTTAAGGGCTCCCGTGAGCCTCACTAGCTGACAAGCTAGTGGTGCTGCACCTGCACGCCCGGTAGGCATCTAAGCCTGTGACTGTTCCCTGGGCATCCTATTCAGCGGCCTCATTACCTATCTCTACTGATGAAGGATATTGATCCAGAAACACGAGTCGATGCTCGTGTCTAG
Organism: Lissotriton helveticus; assembly: GCF_964261635.1. NCBI lineage: Eukaryota > Metazoa > Chordata > Amphibia > Caudata > Salamandridae > Lissotriton > Lissotriton helveticus. The sequence goes on along the minus strand of NC_136068.1, from coordinate 1,330,607,176 downwards.
AGATGCCTGGAGACAACAAGTACCTACTTACACCAAACCTGGTGAAATACTTACAAACCCTTTCTTTTCCATGTGCGAAGACAAACAAACTGCATAACCCAGTATGCACAGGGGCAATGCAGCTGAGAGGTGGAGCAGTTTGCCCCAATCCTGTTTACTGTTTAAGGGCTCCAGTGAGCCTCCCTAGCTGACGAGCTAGTGGTGCTGCACCTGCGCGCCCGGTAGGCATCTAAGCCTGTGATTGTTCGTTGGGCTGCCTATTCAGCGGCCTCATTACCTATCTCTACTGATGAAGGATATTGATCCAGAAACACGAGTCGATGCTCGTGTCTAGAGATGCCTGGAGACAACAAGTACCTACTTACACCAAACCTGGTGAAATACTTACAAACCCTTTCTTATCCATGTGCGAAGACAAACAAACTGCATGACCCAGTATGCATAGGGGCAATCCAGCTGAGAGTTGGAGCAGCGTGCGCCCAATCCTGTTTACTGTTTAAGGGCTCCCGTGAGCCTCCCTAGCTGACGAGCTAGTGGTGCTGCACCTGCGCGCCCGGTAGGCATCTAAGCCTGTGACTCTTCGTTGGGCAGCCTATTCAGCGGCCTCATTACCTATCTCTACTGATGAAGGATATTGATCCAGAAACACGAGTCGATGCTCGTGTCTAGAGATGCCTGGAGACAACAAGTACCTACTTACACCAAACCTGGTGAAATACTTACAAACCCTTTCTTTTCCATGTGCGAAGACAAACGAACTGCATGACCAAGTATGCACAGGGGCAATCCAGCTGAGCGGTGGAACAGAGTGCGCCCAATCCTGTGTACTGTTTAAGGGCTTCAGTGAGCCTCCCTAGCTGACGAGCTAGTGGTGCTGCACCTGCGCGCCCGGTAGGCATCTAAGCCTGTGACTGTTCGTTGGGCAGCCTATTCAGCGGCCTCATTACCTATCTCTACTGATGAAGGATATTGATCCAGAAACACGAGTCAATGCTCGTGTCTAGAGATGCCTGGAGACAACAAGTACCTACTTACACCAAATCTGGTGAAAAACTTACAAACCCTTTCTTTTCCATGTGGGAAGACAAACGAACTGCATGACCCAGTATGCACAGGGGCAATCCAGCTGAGAGGTGGAGCAGAGTGCGCCCAATCCTGTTTACTGTTTAAGGGCTCCCGTGAGCCTCACTAGCTGACAAGCTAGTGGTGCTGCACCTGCACGCCCGGTAGGCATCTAAGCCTGTGACTGTTCCCTGGGCATCCTATTCAGCGGCCTCATTACCTATCTCTACTGATGAAGGATAGTGATCCAGAAACACAAGTCGATGCTCGTGTCTAGAGATGCCTGGAGACAACAAGTACCTAGTTATACCAAACCTGGTGAAATACTTACAAACCCTTTCTTTTCCATGTGTGAAGACAAACGAACTGCATGACCCACTATGCACAGGGGCAATACAGCTGAGAGGTGGAGCAGAGTGCGCCCAATCCTGTTTACTGTTTAAGGGCTTCCGTGAGCCTCCCTAGCTGATGAGCTAGTGGTGCTGCACCTGCGCGCCCGGTAGGCATCTAAGCCTGTGACTGTTCGTTGGGCAGCCTATTCAGCAGCCTCATTACCTATCTCTACTGATGAAGGATATTGATCCAGAAACACAAGTCGATGCTCGTGTCTAGAGATGCCTGGAGACAACAAGTACCTACTTACACCAAACCTGGTGAAATACTTACAAACCCTTTCTTTTCCATGTGCGAAGACAAACGAACTGCATGACCCAGTATGCACGGGGGCAATCCAGCTGAGAGGTGGGGCAGAGTGCGCCCAATCCTGTTTACTGTTTAGGGCTCCCTTGAGCCTCCCTAGCTGACGAGCTAGTGGTGCTGCACCTGCGTGCCCGGTAGGCATCTAAGCCTGTGACTGTTCGGTGGGCTGCCTATTCAGCGGCCTCATTACCTATCTCTACTGATAAAGGATATTAATCCAGAAACACGAGTCGATGCTCGTGTCTAGAGATGCCTGGAGACAACAAGTACCTACTTACACCAAACCTGGTGAAATACTTACAAACCCTTTCTTTTCCATGTGCGAAGACAAACTAACTGCATGACCCAGTATGCACAGGGCCAATCCAGCTGAGAGGTGGAGCAGAGTGCGCCCAATCCTGTTTACTGTTTAAGGGCTCCAGTGAGCCTCCCTAGCTTACGAGCTAGTGGTGCTGCACCTGCGTGCCCGGTAGGCATCTAAACCTGTGACTGTTCGTTGGGCAGCCTATTCAGCGGCCTCATTACCTATCTCTACTGATGAAGGATATTGATCCAGAAACACGAGTCGATGCTCATGTCTAGAGATGCCTGGAGACAGCAAGTACCTACTTACACCAAACCTGGTGAAATACTTACAAACCCTTTCTTTTCCATGTGCGAAGACAAACAAACTGCATGACCCAGTATGCACAGGGGCAATCCAGCTGAGAGGTGGGGCAGAGTGCGCCTAATCCTGTTTACTGTGTAGGGCTCCCGTGAGCCTCCCTAGCTGACGAGCTAGTGGTGCTGCACCTGTGCGCCCGGTAGGCATCAAAGCCTGTGACTGTTCGTTGGGCTGCCTATTCAGCGGCCTCATTACCTATCTCTACTGATGAAGGATATTAATCCAGAAACACGAGTCGATGCTCGTGTCTAGAGATGCCTGGAGACAACAAGTACCTACTTACACCAAACCTGGTGAAATACTTACAAACTGTTGGACAGGCCACATGAAGGGCTCGCTCCCTCCCCGCAGGACAGGGCCCGGGCCACCGTCAGCACCATTGCCCGGCCCAGCCGCCATCTTGGACACGGCACCACGCGGCCGCGCGGCCTCAGCCCGACCCCAACCCTGGGCCTGGCCAGGCCCCGACATCCCGGCACCACCCTCCACCCAGGAGGTGAACGGCCCACTTGGCAGGTCAATGGGAGTACGAAGTGTCGATGGCTCTCCCCCGCCAGGTGCCGAGCACCCCCAGCCTCCTTGGGCGCTGGCTCCGCCCCCCTGCTGGGTGTCTGGACTCCCTCATCCCAGACCTCCCGACCTCCAAGAGCGAGGGTCCGGACATCAAAGGGCGCCAGACCTATAACTGAGGCAGCCCCAGGACAGGAAGGCAGTTGTATCCTGGAGTCGAGAGACACCGCGACGAACTCATCCTTGACGGACTGTTGGCGCTGCCACAGCCCTGCCTTGTGAACTATTGTCCTGCCTGCTGGCGCTGCCGCGGCCCTCTGTAACCTTCATCCTCGTGGGACCTGCTGGCGCTGCCGCGGCCCGTTGCAACCTGCATCCTCGTGGGACCTGCTGGCGCTGCCGCGGCCCGTTGTAACCTTCATCCTCGTTGGGACCTGCTGGCGCTGCCGCGGCCCGTTGCAACCTGCATCCTCGTGGGACCTGCTGGCGCTGCCGCGGCCCGTTGTAACCTTCATCCTCGTTGGGACCTGCTGGCGCTGCCGCGGCCCGTTGCAACCTGCATTCTCGTGGGACCTGCTGGCGCTGCCGCGGCCCGTTGTAACCTTCATCCTCGTTGGGACCTGCTGGCGCTGCCGCGGCCCGTTGCCACCTACGACCTCTTCGGGACCTGCCGGCGCTGCCGCGGTCTGACCCATCCGAACACCGAGCTCGAGGATTGTGAGCTATCACCGTTACACACCCGTACCCGTGGGTACCAAGACTGTCCCGCTACCCCCTTCCCTTACTAGAGACTAGAATTGAGAGGATCATCGTGTCCTGATCGCCTTGTATCGTACCACACTACTACCCGAAGTGCCTATAAAAGGTGTTACCCTAATCTTTGTGTGGTGTCCATCTGTGGGGGGGAAGTTACCTGTCTGTGCGATCACTGTGCTCGGCCGACCCTCCAGGTCCCCGTCTAACATTGGTGGCAGCGGTGGGATCCGAACCAACGCGTACCGTACAGACAGTAACTCACCCTACGACTAAAACCACAATGACGACCAAAGAGAGCGGATCGGCGGAGAAGTTCCAGATGGAAAAGCTGGAAGAATACAACCACCGAGAGCTCAAACAATTTTGCATGGACTTAGGCATTGCTACCACCGGGCTAAGCACAAAAGAAGACTTCAAAAACGCCCTAGAGGCCTGGACAGAGACAAATACCGCAACCCCCCGGGACCCCGCAGCCCCGGAAGTCAACACCACCCGGACAGAGGAACGGAGAACAGGCCCCTCCCATGAAGAGATCCAAGAGCGGGAAAAAAATAGATTACACGAGTTAGACTTGGCACGACTCAGATTAGACGGAGAATTGAAACTGGCGGAACAAAAAATAAACTTAGAACACTTACGGCTCAGAGGAGAGCGAGAGGAAAAACAGAGACAGAGAGACCTCGAAGAAAAAAAGACTGGCATACGAGCACGAGTGCAAACTAGCGGAGATAGAAATACGCAAACTGAACAAAAACCTAGGGGTGCCCGAGCAACCGCACTCCCCGGGTCCTACCGAGCAGAAGGTCCACATCCCCAAGGATGTGGTCCGAGAATATCACCGGAACGACGACATACAGCAGTGGTTCAAGGCCTATGAGATTGCCATGACCGCCCACCGGGTCGCTCGAAGTGACTGGGGAGCCGGTCTATGGGGGAGATTCGTCAACGAGGGTCGTGATGCCCTGCTGCAGCTTCCGGACCATCAAATGACGTCCTATGACCACATGAAGGCCGCCCTCCTCAGTCGATATGGACTTACACCCGAAATGTACCGCCAGAGGTTCCGCAACTGCACCCGGATCCCAGGTACGACGTGGTTGGAATACGTGAACTATTTCAGCCGAGCCTTCGAGGGGTGGATCAAGGGTAACAACGTAACCACTTACGAACAACTCTTCAATCTCATTGTGTGGGAGCACCTCTCCAACAACTGCTTTGTCGAGCTCAGGCAGCACCTCCTCGACAGTAAATTGACTGAACCCCGGCAGCTCGCCACCGAGGCTGACCGGTGGGAGAGCACCCGAGTGGCCCGGAGTGGGCCGAATGAGCAGAACAGAACCAACCAAGGTCACCATCGTCCCCGAGGAGGAGGAGGAGGCCCGGGCCGGGGCAGAGACGCCACCCCGGCCGCACCCACTAACGCCACCCCGGCCCCAGCAGGCCGGGGAAACCCCCCGATGCGCCCGGGGTTCCGAGCTAACGTGACGTGTCATCGATGCCAGCGAGTCGGCCACTATGCCAGTGACCCGACCTGCCCGAAGACCCAGGCCCCCGGGCCCCGCCAGATGGCGGCCGCCGCCCTGGGAGAAGAACAAGTCTCCGAAGACACGGAGACCTATGAGTCGGAGCAGTTCGAGTGGGAACCCGCCGCCATGACCCTGGCATGCCTAGGAGGAAGAGACATGGTCCCGCGGACTCCCCTGCCCGCCAACACTCGGAAGTACAGCCAATGGGTGAGCATCAATGGGCGCAAGGCCGAGGCCCTGCGTGACACCGGGGCCAGTGTGACGGCCGTCCGCTGTCACCTGGTAACCCCAGAACAAATCCTACCAAACGTACTTTGCCCCGTCCGATCGGCAGATAACTCGGAGAGCCTGTGTCGGATGGCCTGCGTCCCCTTCGAATGGGGAGGAGTGTCCGGCATGCTGAAAGTAACTGTCCGTGACGATGCCCCCGTAGACTGCCTCCTGGGGAACGATCTCGAGAGCTCCCCGTGGGCCGCTGTGGAAAGAAGAGAGCATCTGGGGATGTTGGGTCTCCCGGACTGGGCGTGCGTAACCACCCGGTCCATGGCCACCCGCACCATCCCTAGACCAGAAGAACCAGAATGGGCAGCACCTCCGCCCTCGATCACTCCAGAAGAAGACTTCCTCCAGACCGACCACCCGGACCCCACCCCAGAGGGGTCCACACAGCCCCCCGAGCTTCCCGACCTGGCTCAGTGGCGTCAAGAAGGGGGGCCCACCCAGGAACAATTCCGGCAGAAGCAAAAGACCTGCCCCTCCCTCGAGGGATTGCGACAGCAAGCGCTCGCCCAGAGCCAAGGAGACACCACCGGGGCCCACTGGGTTTATTGGGACAATGATCTCTTGTACAGCGAACAGAAAATCGCAGAACTGGGGGCCGGGCGAGTGCTGGTGGTGCCCCTCCACTTCAGAGACTTCCTGTTGAACCTAGCCCATGATGTCCCCCTGGCCGGGCACCTGGGCCAAGACAAGACCTACCACCGCCTGGTGACTCACTTTTTTTGGCCCAAAATGAGAAATGACGTATCCAACCATTGCCGGTCCTGCCCGACCTGCCAGGCCAGTGGGAAGAGCGGCCGCAAACTCAAGGCACCCCTACAACCATTCCCCGTGGTGACCACCCCGTTCGAAAGGGTGGGAATAGACATTGTGGGGCCCCTGGACCCCCGAACAGCACAGGGACATCACTTCATCCTGGTCCTGGTGGATCACGCTACCCGCTATCCTGAGGCGGTCCCCCTTCGTACGATAACAGCCCCAGTAGTGGGTCGAGCCTTGATGGGGATCTTCTCTCGAGTGGGCTTCCCCCGGGAAGTCGTCAGCGACAGGGGTACAAACTTTATTTCAAAGTATATGAAATCCCTCTGGCAGCAGTGCGGAGTCACTTACCGATTCACCACCCCCTATCACCCCCAGGGGAACGGACTGGTCGAGCGGTTCAACCGCACCCTCAAGGGGATGATCATGGGGCTGGAAGAACCCCTACGCCGCCAGTGGGACGTGCTACTACCGTGCCTCCTCTTCGCCTACCGAGAAGTCCCCCAGAAGTCCCTCGTCTTCAGCCCCTTCGAACTCCTGTACGGACACCCCGTTCGCGGGCCTCTCAGCCTAGTGAAGGAGGAATGGGAAATGGCCCCCCTAAAGACCCCTCCGGACGTCTACAAATACCTCCTGACCCTCCGTAATCAGACCCGGAAATTCAGGGAGATCGCTAAAGCCAATCTGGAGGCCAGTCAAGAGGACATGAAGAAGTGGTACGACCAACATGCCTCCTCCATCGAGTTTGAACCGGGTCAGCAGGTATGGGTGATGTCCCCCATCGAACCATGTGCCTTGCAGGACAAATGGACGGGGCCCTTCAAGGTGATCGAGCGCAGGAGCCCCGTCACCTATCTCATCGACCTGGAGTCCCCCCGGAACCCCCTCCGGGTCCTCCACGCCAACCGACTCAAACCCCACTTCGTGCGCTCAGAGCTCAGCCTGCTGATGGCTACCGACAGTGGCGCAGAAGGAGACTCCGAGCCCCTCCCTGACCTACTGAGGACCCGGGAAAGAGATGGTTCGGTGGACGGGGTCCGACTCTCTGAGGCCCTGACCCCAGAGCAGCGTCAAGATTGCCGGGCCCTCCTGCTGCCGTTCGCAAACCTGTTCTCTCTCGCACCCGGAGTCACCTCCTGGTGCCTGCACGACGTGGACACGGGGGACAGTCCTCCTGTTCGACACCGGGCGTACCGAGTACCGGATCGGGTACGTACATGCATCCAAGAAGAAGTCTCCAAGATGCTCGCCCTCGGAGTCATCGAACCTTCGGACAGTCCCTGGGCCAGCCCGGTCGTCCTGGTCCCCAAGGCCGCGGCCCCGGGCACCACCCCTGAACTCCGGTTCTGCATTGACTATCGGGGTCTGAACGCGGTCACCCGAACCGACGCTCACCCTATCCCCCGAGCAGATGAACTAGTCGACCGCATGGGGGCAGCCCGCTACCTAAGCATCTTCGACCTGACAGCGGGCTACTGGCAGATCGGCCTCACCCCCAGAGCCCAAGAACGTTCCGCTTTCTCCACCCCGGATGGGCACTACCATTTCAGAGTGATGCCCTTCGGCATGAAGAACGCTCCAGCCACTTTTCAAAGACTGGTGAACCAGGTATTGGCGGGCCTCGAAGAATTCAGTGCCGCCTACCTGGACGACATCGCGGTATACAGCCGCCACTGGGCGGATCACCTCCACCACCACAAAGAGGTCCTGCAGGCCCTCCAACAGGCCGGCCTCACCATAAAGGCCAGCAAGTGCCAAATCGGCCAGGGGTCCGTGACCTACCTCGGACACCAAGTGGGGAGCGGTCTGGTGGCCCCCCTCCAACTCAAGGTAGCTGCCATTCAGTCCTGGCAACCCCCCGAGACACAAACCGAGGTCCGAGCCTTCCTGGGGCTCACCGGATACTACCGGCGGTTTGTAAGGGACTATGGCAGCATTGTGGGGCCCCTCACGGAGCTCACGTCTAAGAACCACCCAAAAAGAGTCAACTGGACTCCCGACTGTCAAGCAGCCTTCGAGACGCTGAAGGCCGCCATGTGCACCGCTCCTGTGCTCCAGGCCCCCGACTACAGCCGCGAGTTCATCTTGCAGACCGATGCCTCCGACCATGGTATTGGGGCCGTCCTCTCCCAACTGAACCCCGAAGGAGTGGACCAACCAGTGGCCTTCATCAGCAGACGCCTACTGCCCCGAGAACAGCGCTGGAGCACCATTAAGCGAGAGGCCTTCGCGGTGGTATGGGCCCTCAAGAAGCTCCGGCCGTACCTCTTCGGAACCCATTTCCGGGTACAGACGGACCATCGGCCCCTGCAATGGCTCATGCAGATGCGGGGGGAGAACCCCAAACTATTTCGATGGTCCATCTCCCTGCAGGGGATGGACTTCACTGTGGAACATCGCCCTGGCCAAGACCACGCCAACGCGGATGGCCTGTCCCGCTTTTTCCGCCTCGACGAGGAAAGTCCCCAAGAAGATGGGTGACTCTCCCCGCCTTCAGCTGGGGGGGACGCATGTTGGACAGGCCACATGAAGGGCTCGCTCCCTCCCCGCAGGACAGGGCCCGGGCCACCGTCAGCACCATTGCCCGACCCAGCCGCCATCTTGGACACGGCACCACGCGGCCGCGCGGCCTCAGCCCGACCCCAACCCTGGGCCTGGCCAGGCCCCGACATCCCGGCACCACCCTCCACCCAGGAGGTGAACGGCCCACTTGGCAGGTCAATGGGAGTACGAAGTGTCGATGGCTCTCCCCCGCCAGGTGCCGAGCACCCCCAGCCTCCTTGGGCGCTGGCTCCGCCCCCCTGCTGGGTGTCTGGACTCCCTCATCCCAGACCTCCCGACCTCCAAGAGCGAGGGTCCGGACATCAAAGGGCGCCAGACCTATAACTGAGGCAGCCCCAGGACAGGAAGGCAGTTGTATCCTGGAGTCGAGAGACACCGCGACAAACTCATCCTTGACGGACTGTTGGCGCTGCCACAGCCCTGCCTTGTGAACTATTGTCCTGCCTGCTGGCGCTGCCGCGGCCCTCTGTAACCTTCATCCTCGTGGGACCTGCTGGCGCTGCCGCGGCCCGTTGCAACCTGCATCCTCGTGGGACCTGCTGGCGCTGCCGCGGCCCGTTGTAACCTTCATCCTCGTTGGGACCTGCTGGCGCTGCCGCGGCCCGTTGCAACCTGCATCCTCGTGGGACCTGCTGGCGCTGCCGCGGCCCGTTGTAACCTTCATCCTCGTTGGGACCTGCTGGCGCTGCCGCGGCCCGTTGCAACCTGCATTCTCGTGGGACCTGCTGGCGCTGCCGCGGCCCGTTGTAACCTTCATCCTCGTTGGGACCTGCTGGCGCTGCCGCGGCCCGTTGCCACCTACGACCTCTTCGGGACCTGCCGGCGCTGCCGCGGTCTGACCCATCCGAACACCGAGCTCGAGGATTGTGAGCTATCACCGTTACACACCCGTACCCGTGGGTACCAAGACTGTCCCGCTACCCCCTTCCCTTACTAGAGACTAGAATTGAGAGGATCATCGTGTCCTGATCGCCTTGTATCGTACCACACTACTACCCGAAGTGCCTATAAAAGGTGTTACCCTAATCTTTGTGTGGTGTCCATCTGTGGGGGGGAAGTTACCTGTCTGTGCGATCACTGTGCTCGGCCGACCCTCCAGGTCCCCGTCTAACACAAACCCTTTCTTTTCCATGTGCGAAGACAAACGAACTGCATGACCCAGTATGCACAGGGGCAATCCAGCTGAGAGGTGGAGCAGAGTGCGCCCAATCCTGTTTACTGTTTAAGGGCTCCCGTAAGCCTCCCTAGCTGATGAGCTAGTTGTGCTGCACCCGCGTGCCCAGTAGGCATCTAAGCCTGTGACTGTTCGTTGGGCAGTCTATTCAGCGGCCTCATTACCTATCTCTACTGATGAAGGATATTGATCCAGAAACACGAGTCGATGCTCTTGTCTAGAGATGCCTGGAGACAACAAGTACCTACTTACACCAAACCTGGTGAAATACTTAGAAACCCTTTCTTTTCCATGGGCGAAGACAAACGAACTGCATGACCCAGTATGCACAGGGGTAATCCAGCTGAGAGGTGGAGCAGAGTGCGCCCAATCCTGTTTACTGTTTAAGGGCTCCCGTGAGCCTCCCTAGCTGACGAGCTAGTGGTGCTGCACCTGCGCGCCCGGTAGGAATTAAAGCCTGTGATTGTTCGTTGGGCAGCCTATTCGGCGGCCTCATTACCTATCTCTACTGATGAAGGATATTGATCCAGAAACACGAGTCGATGCTCGTGTCTAGAGATGCCTGGAGACAACAAGTACCTACTTACACCAAACCTGGTGAAATACTTACAAACCCTTTCTTTTCCATGTGCGAAGACAAACGAACTGCATGATCCAGTATGCACAGGGGCAATCCAGCTAAGAGGTGGAGCAGAGTGCGCCCTATCCTGTTTACTGTATAAGGGCTCCCGTGAGCCTCCCTAGCTGACGAGCTAGTGGTGCTGCACCTGCACGCCCGGTAGGCATTTAAGCCTGTGACTTTTCGTTGGGCTGCCTATTCAGCGGCCTCATTACCTATCTCTACTGATGATGGATATTGATCCCGAAACATGAGTCGATGCTCGTGTCTAGAGTTGCCTGGAGACAACAAGTACCTACTTAAACCAAACCTGGTGAAATACTTACAAACCCTTTCTTTTCCATGTGCGAAGACAAACGAACTGCATGACCCAGTATGCACAGGGGCAATCCAGCTGAGAGGTGGAGCAGAGTGCGCCCAATCCCGTTTACTGTTTAAGGGCTCCCGTGAGCCTCCCTAGCTGACGAGCTAGTGGTGCTGCGCCTGCGCGCCCGGTAGACATCTAAGCCTGTGACTGTTCGTTGGGCAGCCTATTCAGCAGCCTCATTACCTATCTCTACTGATGAAGGATATTGATCCAGAAACACGAGTCGATGCTCGTGTCTAGAGATGCCTGGACACAACAAGTACCTTCTTACACCAAACCTGGTGAAATACTTACAAACCCTTTCTTTTCCATGTGCGAAGACAAACGAACTGCATGACCCAGTATGCACTGGGGCAATCCAGCTGAGAGGTGGAGCAGAGTGCGCCCAATCCTGTTTACTGTTTAGGGCTCCCGTGAGCCTCCTTAGCTGACGAGCTTGTGGTGCTGCACCTGCGCGCCCGGTAGGCATCTAAGCCTGTGACTGTTCGTTGGGCTGCCTATTCAGCGGCCGCATTACCTATCTCTACTGATGAAGGATATTGATCCAGAAACACGACTCGATGCTCGTGTCTAGAGATGCCTGGAGACAACAAGTACCTACTTACACCAAACCTGGTGAAATACTTACAAACCCTTTCTTTTCCATGTGCGAAGACAAACAAACTGCATAACCCAGTATGCACAGGGGCAATCCAGCTGAGAGGTTGAGCAGTTTGCGCCCAATCCTGTTTACTGTTTAAGGGTCCAGTGAGCCTCCCTAGCTGACGAGCTAGTGGTGCTGCACCTGCGCGCCCGGTAGGCATCTAAGCCTGTGATTGTTCGTTGGGCTGCCTATTCAGCGGCCTCATTACCTATCTCTACTGATGAAGGATATTGATCCAGAAACACGAGTCGATGCTCGTGTCTAGAGAGGCCTGGAGACAACAAGTACCTACTTACACCAAACCTGGTGAAATACTTACAAACCCTTTCTTGTCCATGTGCGAAGACAAACGAACTGCATGACCCAGTATGCACAGGGGCAATCCAGCTGAGAGTTGGAGCAGGGTGCGCCCAATCCTGTTTACTGTTTAAGGTCTCCTGTGAGCCTCCCTAGCTGACGAGCTAGTGGTGCTGCACCTGCGCGCCCGGTAGGCATCTAAGCCTGCGACTCTTCGTTGGGCAGCCTATTCAGCGGCCTCATTACCTATCTCTACTGATGAAGGATATTGATCCAGAAACACGAGTCGATGCTCGTGTCTAGAGATGCCTGGAGACAACAAGTACCTACTTACACCAAACCTGGTGAAATACTTACAAACCCTTTCTTTTCCATGTGCGAAGACAAACGAACTGCATGATCCAGTATGCACAGGGGCAATCCAGCTAAGAGGTGGAGCAGAGTGCGCCCTATCCTGTTTACTGTATAAGGGCTCCCGTGAGCCTCCCTAGCTGACGAGCTAGTGGTGCTGCACCTGCACGCCCGGTAGGCATTTAAGCCTGTGACTTTTCGTTGGGCTGCCTATTCAGCGGCCTCATTACCTATCTCTACTGATGATGGATATTGATCCCGAAACATGAGTCGATGCTCGTGTCTAGAGTTGCCTGGAGACAACAAGTACCTACTTAAACCAAACCTGGTGAAATACTTACAAACCCTTTCTTTTCCATGTGCGAAGACAAACGAACTGCATGACCCAGTATGCACAGGGGCAATCCAGCTGAGAGGTGGAGCAGAGTGCGCCCAATCCCGTTTACTGTTTAAGGGCTCCCGTGAGCCTCCCTAGCTGACGAGCTAGTGGTGCTGCGCCTGCGCGCCCGGTAGACATCTAAGCCTGTGACTGTTCGTTGGGCAGCCTATTCAGCAGCCTCATTACCTATCTCTACTGATGAAGGATATTGATCCAGAAACACGAGTCGATGCTCGTGTCTAGAGATGCCTGGACACAACAAGTACCTTCTTACACCAAACCTGGTGAAATACTTACAAACCCTTTCTTTTCCATGTGCGAAGACAAACGAACTGCATGACCCAGTATGCACTGGGGCAATCCAGCTGAGAGGTGGAGCAGAGTGCGCCCAATCCTGTTTACTGTTTAGGGCTCCCGTGAGCCTCCTTAGCTGACGAGCTTGTGGTGCTGCACCTGCGCGCCCGGTAGGCATCTAAGCCTGTGACTGTTCGTTGGGCTGCCTATTCAGCGGCCGCATTACCTATCTCTACTGATGAAGGATATTGATCCAGAAACACGACTCGATGCTCGTGTCTAGAGATGCCTGGAGACAACAAGTACCTACTTACACCAAACCTGGTGAAATACTTACAAACCCTTTCTTTTCCATGTGCGAAGACAAACAAACTGCATAACCCAGTATGCACAGGGGCAATCCAGCTGAGAGGTTGAGCAGTTTGCGCCCAATCCTGTTTACTGTTTAAGGGTCCAGTGAGCCTCCCTAGCTGACGAGCTAGTGGTGCTGCACCTGCGCGCCCGGTAGGCATCTAAGCCTGTGATTGTTCGTTGGGCTGCCTATTCAGCGGCCTCATTACCTATCTCTACTGATGAAGGATATTGATCCAGAAACACGAGTCGATGCTCGTGTCTAGAGAGGCCTGGAGACAACAAGTACCTACTTACACCAAACCTGGTGAAATACTTACAAACCCTTTCTTGTCCATGTGCGAAGACAAACGAACTGCATGACCCAGTATGCACAGGGGCAATCCAGCTGAGAGTTGGAGCAGGGTGCGCCCAATCCTGTTTACTGTTTAAGGTCTCCTGTGAGCCTCCCTAGCTGACGAGCTAGTGGTGCTGCACCTGCGCGCCCGGTAGGCATCTAAGCCTGCGACTCTTCGTTGGGCAGCCTATTCAGCGGCCTCATTACCTATCTCTACTGATGAAGGATATTGATCCAGAAACACGAGTCGATGCTCGTGTCTAGAGATGCCTGGAGACAACAAGTACCTACTTACACCAAACCTGGTGAAATACTTACAAACCCTTTCTTTTCCATGTGCGAAGACAAACGAACTGCATGACCAAGTATGCACAGGGGCAATCCAGCTGAGCAGTGGAGCAGAGTGCGCCCAATCCTGTGTACTGTTTAAGGGCTCCAGTGAGCCTCCCTAGCTGACGAGCTAGTGGTGCTGCACCTGCGCGCCCGGTAGGCATCTAAGCCTGTGACTGTTCGTTGGGCAGCCTATTCAGCGGCCTCATTACCTATCTCTACTGATGAAGGATATTGATCCAGAAACACGAGTCAATGCTCGTGTCTAGAGATGCCTGGAGACAACAAGTACCTACTTACACCAAATCTGGTGAAATACTTACAAACCCTTTCTTTTCCATGTGGGAAGACAAACGAACTGCATGACCCAGTATGCACAGGGGCAATCCAGCTGAGAGGTGGAGCAGAGTGCGCCCAATCCTGATTACTGTTTAAGGGCTCCCGTGAGCCTCACTAGCCGACGAGCTAGTGGTGCTGCACCTGCACGCCTGTTAGGCATCTAAGCCTGTGACTGTTCGTTGGGCATCCTATTCAGCGGCCTCATTACCTATCTCTACTGATGAAGGATATTGATCCAGAAACACGAGTCAATGCTCGTGTCTAGAGATGCCTGGAGACAACAAGTACCTACTTACACCAAACCTGGTGAAATACTTACAAACCCTTTATTTTCCATGTGCGAAGACAAACGAACTGCATGATCCAGTATGCACAGGGGCAATCCAGCTGAGAGGTGGAGCAGAGTGCGCCCTATCCTGTTTACTGTTTAAGGGCTCCCGTGAGCCTCCCTAGCTGACGAGCTAGTGGTGCTGCACCTGCGCGCCCGGTAGGCATCTGAGCCTGTGACTGTTCGTTGGGCAGCCTATTCAGCGGCCTCATTACCTATCTCTACTGATGAAGGATATTGATCCAGAAACACGAGTCGATGCTCGTGTCTAGAGATGCCTAGAGACAACAAGTACCTACTTACACCAAATCTGGTGAAAAACTTACAAACCCTTTCTTTTCCATGTGGGAAGACAAACGAACTGCATGACCAAGTATGCACAGGGGCAATCCAGCTGAGAGGTGGAGCAGAGTGCGCCCAATCCTGTTTACTGTTTAAGGGCTCCCGTGAGCCTCAGTAGCTGACAAGCTAGTGGTGCTGCACCTGCACGCCCGGTAGGCATCTAAGCCTGTGACTGTTCGTTGGGCATCCTATTCAGCGGCCTCATTACCTATCTCTACAGATGAAGGATATTGATCCAGAAACACGACTCGATGCTCGTGTCTAGAGATGCCTGGAGACAACAAGTACCTACTTACACCAAACCTGGTGAAATACTTACAAACCCTTTCTTTTCCATGTGCGAAGACAAACAAACTGCATAACCCAGTATGCACAGGGGCAATCCAGCTGAGAGGTTGAGCAGTTTGCGCCCAATCCTGTTTACTGTTTAAGGGTCCAGTGAGCCTCCCTAGCTGACGAGCTAGTGGTGCTGCACCTGCGCGCCCGGTAGGCATCTAAGCCTGTGATTGTTCGTTGGGCTGCCTATTCAGCGGCCTCATTACCTATCTCTACTGATGAAGGATATTGATCCAGAAACACGAGTCGATGCTCGTGTCTAGAGAGGCCTGGAGACAACAAGTACCTACTAACACCAAACCTGGTAAAATACTTACAAACCCTTTCTTGTCCATGTGCGAAAACAAACGAACTGCATGACCCAGTATGCACAGGGGCAATCCAGCTGCGAGTTGGAGCAGGGTGCGCCCAATCCTGTTTACTGTTTAAGGTCTCCTGTGAGCCTCCCTAGCTGACGAGCTAGTGGTGCTGCACCTGCGCGCCCGGTAGGCATCTAAGCCTGCGACTCTTCGTTGGGCAGCCTATTCAGCGGCCTCATTACCTATCTCTACTGATGAAGGATATTGATCCAGAAACACGAGTCGATGCTCGTGTCTAGAGATGCCTGGAGACAACAAGTACCTACTTACACCAAACCTGGTGAAATACTTACAAACCCTTTCTTTTCCATGTGCGAAGACAAACGAACTGCATGACCAAGTATGCACAGGGGCAATCCAGCTGAGAGGTGGAGCAGAGTGCGCCCTATCCTGTTTACTGTTTAAGGGCTCCCGTGAGCCTCCCTAGCTGACGAGCTAGTGGTGCTGCACCTGCGCGCCCGGTAGGCATCTAAGCCTGTGACTGTTCGTTGGGCAGCCTATTCAGCGGCCTCATTACCTATCTCTACTGATGAAGGATATTGATCCAGAAACACGAGTCGATGCTCGTGTCTAGAGATGCCTGGAGACAACAAGTACCTACTTACACCAAATCTGGTGAAAAACTTACAAACCCTTTCTTTTCCATGTGGGAAGACAAACGAACTGCATGACCAAGTATGCACAGGGGCAATCCAGCTGAGAGGTGGAGCAGAGTGCGCCCAATCCTGTTTACTGTTTAAGGGCTCCCGTGAGCCTCAGTAGCTGACAAGCTAGTGGTGCTGCACCTGCACGCCCTGTAGGCATCTAAGCCTGTGACTGTTCGTTGGGCATCCTATTCAGCGGCCTCATTACCTATCTCTACTGATGAAGGATATTGATCCAGAAACCCGGGTCGATGCTCGTGTCTAGAGATGCCTGGAGACAACAAGTACCTAGTTATACCAAACCTGGTGAAATACTTACAAACCCTTTCTTTTCCATGTGCGAAGACAAACGAACTGCATGACCCAGTATGCACTGGGGCAATCCAGCTGAGAGGTGGGGCAGAGTGCGCCCAATCCTGTTTACTGTCTAGGGCTCCCTTGAGCCTCCCTAGCTGACGAGCTAGTGGTGCTGCACCTGTGTGCCCGGTAGGCATCTAAGCCTGTGACTGTTCGTTGGGCAGCCTATTCAGCGGCCTCATTACCTATCTCTACTGATGAAGGATATTGATCCAGAAACACGAGTCGATGCTCATGTCTAGAGATGCCTGGAGACAGCAAGTACCTACTTACACCAAACCTGGTGAAATACTTACAAACCCTTTCTTTTCCATGTGCGAAGACAAACAAACTGCATGACCCAGTATGCACAGGGGCAATCCAGCTGAGAGGTTGAGCAGTTTGCGCCCAAACCTGTTTACTGTTTAAGGGTCCAGTGAGCCTTCCTAGCTGACGAGCTAGTGGTGCTGCACCTGCACGCCCGGTAGGCATCTAAGCCTGTGATTGTTCGTTGGGCTGCCTATTCAGCGGCCTCATTACCTATCTCTACTGATGAAGGATATTGATCCAGAAACACGAGTCGATGCTCGTGTCTAGAGAGGCCTGGAGACAACAAGTACCTACTTACACCAAACCTGGTGAAATACTTACAAACCCTTTCTTGTCCATGTGCGAAGACAAACGAACTGCATGACCCAGTATGCACAGGGGCAATCCAGCTGAGAGTTGGAGCAGGGTGCGCCCAATCCTGTTTACTGTTTAAGGGCTCCCGTGAGCCTCCCTAGCTGACGAGCTAGTGGTGCTGCACCTGCGCGCCCGGTAGGCATCTAAGCCTGCGACTCTTCGTTGGGCAGCCTATTCAGCGGCCTCATTACCTATCTCTACTGATGAAGGATATTGATCCAGAAACACGAGTCGATGCTCGTGTCTAGAGATGCCTGGAGACAACAAGTACCTACTTACACCAAACCTGGTGAAATACTTACAAACCCTTTCTTTTCCATGTGCGAAGACAAACGAACTGCATGACCAATTATGCACAGGGGCAATCCAGCTGAGCGGTGGAGCAGAGTGCGCCCAATCCTGTGTACTGTTTAAGGGCTCCAGTGAGCCTCCCTAGCTGACGAGCTAGTGGTGCTGCACCTGCGCGCCCGGTAGGCATCTAAGCCTGTGACTGTTCGTTGGGCATCCTATTCAGCGGCCTCATTACCTATCTCTACTGATGAAGGATATTGATCCAGAAACACGAGTCAATGCTCGTGTCTAGAGATGCCTGGAGACAACAAGTACCTACTTACACCAAACCTGGTGAAATACTTACAAACCCTTTATTTTCCATGTGCGAAGACAAACGAACTGCATGATCCAGTATGCACAGGGGCAATCCAGCTGAGAGGTGGAGCAGAGTGCGCCCTATCCTGTTTACTGTTTAAGGGCTCCCGTGAGCCTCCCTAGCTGACGAGCTAGTGGTGCTGCACCTGCGCGCCCGGTAGGCATCTAAGCCTGTGACTGTTCGTTGTGCAGCCTATTCAGCGGCCTCATTACCTATCTCTACTGATGAAGGATATTGATCCAGAAACACGAGTCGATGCTCGTGTCTAGAGATGCCTGGAGACAACAAGTACCTACTTACACCAAACCTGGTGAAATACTTAGAAACCCTTTCTTTTCCATGTGCGAAGACAAACGAACTGCATGACCCAGTATGCACAGGGGCAATCCAGCTGAGAGGTGGAGCAGAGTGCGCCCAATCCTGTTTACTGTTTAAGGGCTCCCGTGAGCCTCCCTAGCTGACGAGCTAGTGGTGCTGCACCTGCGCGCCCGGTAGGCATTAAAGCCTGTGATTGTTCGTTGGGCAGCCTATTCGGCGGCCTCATTACCTATCTCTACTGATGAAGGATATTGATCCAGAAACACGAGTCGATGCTCGTGTCTAGAGATGCCTGGAGACAACAAGTACCTACTTACACCAAACCTGGTGAAATACTTACAAACCCTTTCTTTTCCATGTGCGAAGACAAACGAACTGCATGATCCAGTATGCACAGGGGCAATCCAGCTAAGAGGTGGAGCAGAGTGCGCCCTATCCTGTTTACTGTATAAGGGCTCCCGTGAGCCTCCCTAGCTGACGAGCTAGTGGTGCTGCACCTGCACGCCCGGTAGGCATTTAAGCCTGTGACTTTTCGTTGGGCTGCCTATTCAGCGGCCTCATTACCTATCTCTACTGATGATGGATATTGATCCCGAAACATGAGTCGATGCTCGTGTCTAGAGTTGCCTGGAGACAACAAGTACCTACTTAAACCAAACCTGGTGAAATACTTACAAACCCTTTCTTTTCCATGTGCGAATACACACGAACTGCATGACCCAGTATGCACAGGGGCAATCCAGCTGAGAGGTGGAGCAGAGAGCGCTCAATCCTGTTTACTGTTTAAGGGCTCCCGTGAGCCTCCCTAGCTGACGAGCTAGCTGTGCTGCACCTGCGCGCCCGGTAGGCATCTAAGCCTGTGACTGTTCGTTGGGCTGCCTATTCAGCGGCCTCATTACCTATCTCTACTGATGAAGGATATTGATCCAGAAACAGGAGTCGATGCTCGTGTCTAGAGATGCCTGGAGACAAAAAGTACCTAGTTATACCAAACCTGGTGAAATACTTACACACCCTTTCTTTTCCATGTGCGAAGACAAACGAACTGCATGACCCAGTATGCACAGGGGCAATCCAGCTGAGAGGTGGAGCAGAGTGCGCCCAATCCTGTTTACTGTTTAAGGGCTCACGTGAGCCTCCCTAGCTGACGAGCTAGTGGTGCTGCGCCTGCGCGCCCGGTAGACATCTAAGCCTGTGACTGTTCGTTGGGCAGCCTATTCAGCAGCCTCATTACCTATCTCTACTGATGAAGGATATTGATCCAGAAACACGAGTCGATGCTTGTGTCTAGAGATGCCTGGAGACAACAAGTACCTTCTTACACCAAACCTGGTGAAATACTTACAAACCCTTTCTTTTCCATGTGCGAAGACAAACGAACTGCATGACCCAGTATGCACTGGGGCAATCCAGCTGAGAGGTGGAGCAGAGTGCGCCCAATCCTGTTTACTGTTTAGGGCTCCCGTGAGCCTCCCTAGCTGACGAGCTTGTGGTGCTGCACCTGCGCGCCCGGTAGACATCTAAGCCTGTGACTGTTCGTTGGGCTGCCTATTCAGCGGCCGCATTACCTATCTCTACTGATGAAGGATATTGATCCAGAAACACGAGTCGATGCTCGTGTCTAGAGATGCCTGGAGACAACAAGTACCTACTTACACCAAACCTGGTGAAATACTTACAAACCCTTTCTTTTCCATGTGCGAAGACAAACAAACTGCATAACCCAGTATGCACAGGGGCAATCCAGCTGAGAGGTTGAGCAGTTTGCGCCCAATCCTGTTTACTGTTTAAGGGTCCAGTGAGCCTCCCTAGCTGACGAGCTAGTGGTGCTGCACCTGCGCGCCCGGTAGGCATCTAAGCCTGTGATTGTTCGTTGGGCTGCCTATTCAGCGGCCTAATTACCTATCTCTACTGATGAAGGATATTGATCCAGAAACACGAGTCGATGCTCGTGTCTAGAGAGGCCTGGAGACAACAAGTACCTACTTACACCAAACCTGGTGAAATACTTACAAACCCTTTCTTATCCATGTGCGAAGACAAACGAACTGCATGACCCAGTATGCACAGGGGCAATCCAGCTGAGAGTTGGAGCAGGGTGCGCCCAATCCTGTTTACTGTTTAAGGGCTCCCGTGAGCCTCCCTAGCTGACGAGCTAGTGGTGCTGCACCTGCGTGCCCGGTAGGCATCTAAGCCTGCGACTCTTCGTTGGGCAGGCTATTCAGCGGCCTCATTACCTATCTCTACTGATGAAGGATATTGATCCAGAAACACGAGTCGATGCTCGTGTCTAGAGATGCCTGGAGACAACAAGTACCTACTTACACCAAACCTGGTGAATTACTTACAAACCCTTTCTTTTCCATGTGCGAAGACAAACGAACTGCATGACCAAGTATGCACAGGGGCAATCCAGCTGAGAGGTGGAGCAGAGTGCGCCCAATCCTGTGTACTGTTTAAGGGCTCCAGTGAGCCTCCCTAGCTGACGAGCTAGTGGTGCTGCACCTGCACGCCCGGTAGGCATCTAAGCCTGTGGCTGTTCGTTGGGCAGCCTATTCAGCGGCCTCATTACCTATCTCTACTGATGAAGGATATTGATCCAGAAACACGAGTCAATGCTCGTGTCTAGAGATGCCTGGAGACAACAAGTACCTACTTACACCAAATCTGGTGAAATACTTACAAACCCTTTCTTTTCCATGTGGGAAGACAAACGAACTACATGACCCAGTATGCACAGGGGCAATCCAGCTGAGAGGTGGAGCAGAGTGCGCCCAATCCTGATTACTGTTTAAGGGCTCCCGTGAGCCTCACTAGCCGACGAGCTAGTGGTGCTGCACCTGCACGCCTGGTAGGCATCTAAGCCTGTGACTGTTCGTTGGGCATCCTATTCAGCAGCCTCATTACCTATCTCTACTGATGAAGGATATTGATCCAGAAACACGAGTCGATGCTCGTGCCTAGAGATGCCTGGAGACAACAAGTACCTAGTTATACCAAACCTGGTGAAATACTTACAAACCCTTTCTTTTCCATGTGCGAAGACAAACGAACTGCATGACCCACTATGCAGAGGGGCAATCCAGCTGAGAGGTGGAGCAGAGTGCGCCCAATCCTGTTTACTGTTTAAGGGCTGCAGTGAGCCTCCCTAGCTGACGAGCTAGTGGTGCTGCACCTGCGCGCCCGGTAGGCATCTAAGCCTGTGACTCTTCGTTGGGCAGCCTATTCAGCGGCCTCATTACCTATCTCTACTGATGAAGGATATTGATCCAGAAACACGAGTCAATGCTCGTGTCTAGAGATGCCTGGAGACAACAAGTACCTACTTACACCAAACCTGGTGAAATACTTACAAACCCTTTATTTTCCATGTGTGAAGACAAACGAACTGCATGATCCAGTATGCACTGGGGCAATCCAGCTGAGAGGTGGAGCAGAGTGCTCCCTATCCTGTTTACTGTTTAAGAGCTCCCGTGAGCCTCCCTAGCTGACGAGCTAGTGGTGCTGCACCTGCACGCCCGGTAGGCATTTAAGCCTGTGACTTTTCGTTGGGCTGCCTATTCAGCGGCCTCATTACCTATCTCTACTGATGATGGATATTGATCCCGAAACATGACTCGATGCTCGTGTCTAGAGTTGCCTGGAGACAACAAGTACCTACTTAAACCAAACCTGGTGAAATACTTACAAACCCTTTCTTTTCCATGTGCGAATACACACGAACTGCATGACCCAGTATGCACAGGGGCAATCCAGCTGAGAGGTGGAGCAGAGAGCGCTCAATCCTGTTTACTGTTTAAGGGCTCCCGTGAGCCTCCCTAGCTGACGAGCTAGCGGTGCTGCACCTGCGCGCCCGGTAGGCATCTAAGCCTGTGACTGTTCGTTGGGCTGCCTATTCAGCGGCCTCATTACCTATCTCTACTGATGAAGGATATTGATCCAGAAACAGGAGTCGATGCTCGTGTCTAGAGATGCCTGGAGACAAAAAGTACCTAGTTATACCAAACTTGGTGAAATACTTACAAACCCTTTCTTTTCCATGTGCGAAGACAAACGAACTGCATGACCCAGTATGCACAGGGGCAATCCAGCTGAGAGGTGGAGCAGAGTGCGCCCAATCCTGTTTACTGTTTAAGGGCTCCCGTGAGCCTCCCTAGCTGACGAGCTAGTGGTGCTGCGCCTGCGCGCCCGGTAGGCATCTAAGCCTGTGACTGTTCGTTGGGCAGCCTATTCAGCAGCCTCATTACCTATCTCTACTGATGAAGGATATTGATCCAGAAACACGAGTCGATGCTCGTGTCTAGAGATGCCTGGAGACAACAAGTACCTTCTTACACCAAACCTGGTGAAATACTTACAAACCCTTTCTTTTCCATGTGCGAAGACAAACGAACTGCATGACCCAGAATGCACTGGGGCAATCCAGCTGAGAGGTGGAGCAGAGTGCGCCCAATCCTGTTTACTGTTTAGGGCTCCCGTGAGCCTCCCTAGCTGACGAGCGTGTGGTGCTGCACCTGCGTGCCCGGTAGGCATCTAAGCCTGTGACTGTTCGTTGGGCTGCCTATTCAGCGGCCGCATTACCTATCTCTACTGATGAAGGATATTGATCCAGAAACACGAGTCGATGCTCGTGTCTAGAGATGCCTGGAGACAACAAGTACCTACTTACACCAAACCTGGTGAAATACTTACAAACCCTTTCTTTTCCATGTGCGAAGACAAATGAACTGCATGACCCAGTATGCACAGGGGCAATCCAGCTGAGAGGTGGAGCAGAGTGCGCCCAATCCTGTTTACTGTTTAAGGGCTCCCGTGTGCCTCCCTAGCTGACGAGCTAGTGGTGCTGCACCTGCGCGCTCGGTAGGCATCTAAGCCTGTGACTGTTCGTTGGGCAGCCTATTCAGCGGCCTCTTTACCTATCTCTACTGATGAAGGATATTGATCCAGAAACACGAGTCGATGCTCATGTCTAGAGATGCCTGGAGACAAAAAGTACCTAGTTATACGAAACCTGGTGAAATACTTACAAACCCTTTCTTTTCCATGTGCGAAGACAAACGAACTGCATGACCCAGTATGCACAGGGGCAATCCAGCTGAGAGGTGGAGCAGAGTGCGCCCAATCCTGTTTACTGTTTAAGGGCTCCCGTGTGCCTCCCTAGCTGACGAGCTAGTGGTGCTGCACCTGCGCGCTCGGTAGGCATCTAAGCCTGTGACTGTTCGTTGGGCAGCCTATTCAGCGGCTTCTTTACCTATCTCTACTGATGAAGGATATTGATCCAGAAACACGAGTCGATGCTCATGTCTAGAGATGCCTGGAGACAAAAAGTACCTAGTTATACGAAACCTGGTGAAATACTTACAAACCCTTTCTTTTCCATGTGCGAAGACAAACGAACTGCATGACCCAGTATGCACAGGGCCAATCCAGCTGAGAGGTGGAGCATAGTGCGCCCAATCCTGTTTACTGTTTAAGGGCTCCAGTGAGCCTCCCTAGCTGACGAGCTAGTGGTGCTGCACCTGCGTGCCCGGTAGGTATCTAAGCCTGTGACTTTTCGTTGGGCAGCCTATTCAGTGGCCTCATTACCTATCTCTACTGATGAAGGATATTGATCCAGAAACACGAGTCGATGCTCATGTCTAGAGATGCCTGGAGACAACAAGTACCTACTTACACCAAACCTGGTGAAGCACTTACAAACCCTTTCTTTTCCATGTGCAAAGACAAACGAACTGCATGATCCAGTATGCACAGGGGCAATCCAGCTGAGAGGTGGAGCAGAGTGCGCCCTATCCTGTTTACTGTTTAAGGGCTCCCGTGAGCCTCCCTAGCTGACGAGCTAGTGGTGCTGCACCTGCACGCCCGGTAGGCATCTAAGCCTGTGACTGTTCGTTGGGCAGCCTATTCAGCAGCCTCATTACCTATCTCTACTGATGAAGGATATTGATCCAGAAACACGAGTCGATGCTCGTGTCTAGAGATGCCTGGAGACAACAAGTACCTACTTAAACCAAACAGGGTGAAATACTTACAAACCCTTTCTTTTCCATGTGCGAAGACAAACGAACTGCATGACCCAGTATGCACAGGGGTAATCTAGCTGAGAGGTGGAGCAGAGAGCGCTCAATCCTGTTTACCGTTTAAGGGCTCCCGTGAGCCTCCCTAGCTGACGAGCTAGCGGTGCTGCACCTGCGCGCCCGGTAGGCATCTAAGCCTGTGACTGTTCGTTGGGCTGCCTATTCAGCGGCCTCATTACCTATCTCTACTGATGAAGGATATTGATCCAGAAACACGAGTCGATGCTCGTGTCTAGAGATGCCTGGAGACAAAAAGTACCTAGTTATACCAAACCTGGTGAAATACTTACAAACCCTTTCTTTTCCATGTGCGAAGACAAACGAACTGCATGACCCAGTATGCACAGGGGCAATCCAGCTGAGAGGTGGAGCAGAGTGCGCCCAATCCTGTTTACTGTTTAAGGGCTCCCGTGAGCCTCCCTAGCTGACGAGCTAGTGGTGCTGCACCTGCGCGCCCGGTAGGCATCTAAGCCTGTGACTGTTCGTTGGGCAGCCTATTCAGCAGCCTCATTACCTATCTCTACTGATGAAGGATATTGATCCAGAAACACGAGTCGATGCTCGTGTCTAGAGATGCCTGGAGACAACAAGTACCTACTTACACCAAACCTGGTGAAGCACTTACAAACCCTTTCTTTTCCATGTGCAAAGACAAACGAACTGCATGATCCAGTATGCACAGGGGCAATCCAGCTGAGAGGTGGAGCAGAGTGCGCCCTATCCTGTTTACTGTTTAAGGGCTCCCGTGAGCCTCCCTAGCTGACGAGCTAGTGGTGCTGCACCTGCACGCCCGGTAGGCATCTAAGCCTGTGACTGTTCGTTGGGCAGCCTATTCAGCAGCCTCATTACCTATCTCTACTGATGAAGGATATTGATCCAGAAACACGAGTCGATGCTCGTGTCTAGAGATGCCTGGAGACAACAAGTACCTACTTAAACCAAACAGGGTGAAATACTTACAAACCCTTTCTTTTCCATGTGCGAAGACAAACGAACTGCATGACCCAGTATGCACAGGGGTAATCTAGCTGAGAGGTGGAGCAGAGAGCGCTCAATCCTGTTTACCGTTTAAGGGCTCCCGTGAGCCTCCCTAGCTGACGAGCTAGCGGTGCTGCACCTGCGCGCCCGGTAGGCATCTAAGCCTGTGACTGTTCGTTGGGCTGCCTATTCAGCGGCCTCATTACCTATCTCTACTGATGAAGGATATTGATCCAGAAACACGAGTCGATGCTCGTGTCTAGAGATGCCTGGAGACAAAAAGTACCTAGTTATACCAAACCTGGTGAAATACTTACAAACCCTTTCTTTTCCATGTGCGAAGACAAACGAACTGCATGACCCAGTATGCACAGGGGCAATCCAGCTGAGAGGTGGAGCAGAGTGCGCCCAATCCTGTTTACTGTTTAAGGGCTCCCGTGAGCCTCCCTAGCTGACGAGCTAGTGGTGCTGCACCTGCGCGCCCGGTAGGCATCTAAGCCTGTGACTGTTCGTTGGGCAGCCTATTCAGCAGCCTCATTACCTATCTCTACTGATGAAGGATATTGATCCAGAAACACGAGTCGATGCTCGTGTCTAGAGATGCCTGGAGACAACAAGTACCTTCTTACACCAAACCTGGTGAAATACTTACAAACCCTTTCTTTTCCATGTGCGAAGACAAACGAACTGCATGACCCAGTATGCACAGGGGCAATCCAGCTGAGAGGTGGAGCAGAGTGCGCCCAATCCTGTTTACTGTTTAGGGCTCCCGTGAGCCTCCCTAGCTGACGAGCTAGTGGTGCTGCACCTGCGCGCCCGGTAGGCATCTAAGCCTGTGACTGTTCGTTGGGCTGCCTATTCAGCGGCCGCATTACCTATCTCTACTGATGAAGGATATTGATCCAGAAACACGAGTCGATGCTCGTGTCTAGAGATGCCTGGAGACAACAAGTACCTACTTACACCAAACCTGGTGAAATACTTACAAACCCTTTCTTTTCCATGTGCGAAGACAAACGAACTGCATGACCCAGTATGCACAGGGGCAATCCAGCTGAGAGGTGGAGCAGAGTGCGCCCAATCCTGTTTACTGTTTAAGGGCTCCCGTGTGCCTCCCTAGCTGATGAGCTAGTGGTGCTGCACCTGCGTGCTCGGTAGGCATCTAAGCCTGTGACTGTTCGTTAGGCAGCCTATTCAGCGGCCTCTTTACCTATCTCTACTGATGAAGGATATTGATCCAGAAACACGAGTCGATGCTCATCTCTAGAGATGCCTGGAGACAAAAAGTACCTAGTTATACCAAACCTGGTGAAATACTTACAAACCCTTTCTTTTCCATGTGCGAAGACAAACGAACTGCATGACCCAGTATGCACAGGGGCAATCCAGCTGAGAGGTGGAGCAGAGTGCGCCCAATCCTGTTTACTGTTTAAGGGCTCCCTTGAGCCTCCCTAGCTGACGAGCTAGTGGTGCTGCACCTGCGCGCCCGGTAGGCATCTAAGCCTGTGACTCTTCGTTGGGCAGCCTATTCAGCAGCCTCATTACCTATCTCTACTGATGAAGGATATTGATCCAGAAACACGAGTCGATGCTCGTGTCTAGAGATGCCTGGAGACAACAAGTACCTTCTTACACCAAACCTGGTGAAATACTTACAAACCCTTTCTTTTCCATGTGCGAAGACAAACGAACTGCATGACCCAGTATGCACAGGGGCAATCCAGCTGAGAGGTGGAGCAGAGTGCGCCCAATCCTGTTTACTGTTTAGGGCTCCCGTGAGCCTCCCTAGCTGACGAGCTAGTGGTGCTGCACCTGCGCGCCCGCTAGGCATCTAAGCCTGTGACTGTTCGTCGGGCTGCCTATTCAGCGGCCGCATTACCTATCTCTACTGATGAAGGATATTGATCCAGAAACACGAGTCGATGCTCGTGTCTAGAGATGCCTGGAGACAACAAGTACCTACTTACACCAAACCTGGTGAAATACTTACAAACCCTTTCTTTTCCATGTGCGAAGACAAACGAACTGCATGACCCAGTATGCACAGGGGCAATCCAGCTGAGAGGTGGAGCAGAGTGCGCCCAATCCTGTTTGCTGTTTAGGGGCTCCTGTGTGCCTCCCTAGCTGACGAGCTAGTGGTGCTGCACCTGCGGGCTCGGTAGGCATCTAAGCCTGTGACTGTTGGTTGGGCAGCCTATTCAGGGGCCTCTTTACCTATCTCTACTGATGAAGGATATTGATCCAGAAACACGAGTCGATGCTCATGTCTAGAGATGCCTGGAGACAAAAAGTACCTAGTTATACGAAACCTGGTGAAATACTTACAAACCCTTTCTTTTCCATGTGCGAAGACAAACGAACTGCATGACCCAGTATGCACAGGGGCAATCCAGCTGAGAGGTGGAGCAGAGTGCGCCCAATCCTGTTTACTGTTTAAGGGCTCCCGTGTGCCTCCCTAGCTGACGAGCTAGTGGTGCTGCACCTGCGCGCTCGGTAGGCATCTAAGCCTGTGACTGTTCGTTGGGCAGCCTATTCAGCGGCTTCTTTACCTATCTCTACTGATGAAGGATATTGATCCAGAAACACGAGTCGATGCTCATGTCTAGAGATGCCTGGAGACAAAAAGTACCTAGTTATACGAAACCTGGTGAAATACTTACAAACCCTTTCTTTTCCATGTGCGAAGACAAACGAACTGCATGACCCAGTATGCACAGGGCCAATCCAGCTGAGAGGTGGAGCATAGTGCGCCCAATCCTGTTTACTGTTTAAGGGCTCCAGTGAGCCTCCCTAGCTGACGAGCTAGTGGTGCTGCACCTGCGTGCCCGGTAGGTATCTAAGCCTGTGACTTTTCGTTGGGCAGCCTATTCAGTGGCCTCATTACCTATCTCTACTGATGAAGGATATTGATCCAGAAACACGAGTCGATGCTCATGTCTAGAGATGCCTGGAGACAACAAGTACCTACTTACACCAAACCTGGTGAAGCACTTACAAACCCTTTCTTTTCCATGTGCAAAGACAAACGAACTGCATGATCCAGTATGCACAGGGGCAATCCAGCTGAGAGGTGGAGCAGAGTGCGCCCTATCCTGTTTACTGTTTAAGGGCTCCCGTGAGCCTCCCTAGCTGACGAGCTAGTGGTGCTGCACCTGCACGCCCGGTAGGCATCTAAGCCTGTGACTGTTCGTTGGGCTACCTATTCAGCGCCCTCATTACCTATCTCTACTGATGATGGATATTGATCCAGAAACATGAGTCGATGCTCGTGTCTAGAGATGCCTGGAGACAACAAGTACCTACTTAAACCAAACCGGGTGAAATACTTACAAACCCTTTCTTTTCCATGTGCGAAGACAAACGAACTGCATGACCCAGTATGCACAGGGGTAATCTAGCTGAGAGGTGGAACAGAGAGCGCTCAATCCTGTTTACCGTTTAAGGGCTCCCGTGAGCCTCCCTAGCTGACGAGCTAGCGGTGCTGCACCTGCGCGCCCGGTAGGCATCTAAGCCTGTGACTGTTCGTTGGGCTGCCTATTCAGCGGCCTCATTACCTATCTCTACTGATGAAGGATATTGATCCAGAAACACGAGTCGATGCTCGTGTCTAGAGATGCCTGGAGACAAAAAGTACCTAGTTATACCAAACCTGGTGAAATACTTACAAACCCTTTCTTTTCCATGTGCGAAGACAAACGAACTGCATGACCCAGTATGCACAGGGGCAATCCAGCTGAGAGGTGGAGCAGAGTGCGCCCAATCCTGTTTACTGTTTAAGGGCTCCCGTGAGCCTCCCTAGCTGACGAGCTAGTGGTGCTGCACCTGCGCGCCCGGTAGGCATCTAAGCCTGTGACTGTTCGTTGGGCAGCCTATTCAGCAGCCTCATTACCTATCTCTACTGATGAAGGATATTGATCCAGAAACACGAGTCGATGCTCGTGTCTAGAGATGCCTGGAGACAACAAGTACCTTCTTACACCAAACCTGGTGAAATATTTACAAACCCTTTCTTTTCCATGTGCGAAGACAAACGAACTGCATGACCCAGTATGCACAGGGGCAATCCAGCTGAGAGGTGGAGCAGAGTGCGCCCAATCCTGTTTACTGTTTAGGGCTCCCGTGAGCCTCCCTAGCTGACGAGCTAGTGGTGCTGCACCTGCGCGCCCGGTAGGCATCTAAGCCTGTGACTGTTCGTTGGGCTGCCTATTCAGCGGCCGCATTACCTATCTCTACTGATGAAGGATATTGATCCAGAAACACGAGTCGATGCTCGTGTCTAGAGATGCCTGGAGACAACAAGTACCTACTTACACCAAACCTGGTGAAATACTTACAAACCCTTTCTTTTCCATGTGCGAAGACAAACGAACTGCATGACCCAGTATGCACAGGGGCAATCCAGCTGAGAGGTGGAGCAGAGTGCGCCCAATCCTGTTTACTGTTTAAGGGCTCCCGTGTGCCTCCCTAGCTGATGAGCTAGTGGTGCTGCACCTGCCTGCTCGGTAGGCATCTAAGCCTGTGACTGTTCGTTAGGCAGCCTATTCAGCGGCCTCTTTACCTATCTCTACTGATGAAGGATATTGATCCAGAAACACGAGTCGATGCTCATCTCTAGAGATGCCTGGAGACAAAAAGTACCTAGTTATACCAAACCTGGTGAAATACTTACAAACCCTTTCTTTTCCATGTGCGAAGACAAACGAACTGCATGACCCAGTATGCACAGGGGCAATCCAGCTGAGAGGTGGAGCAGAGTGCGCCCAATCCTGTTTACTGATTAAGGGCTCCCTTGAGCCTCCCTAGCTGACGAGCTAGTGGTGCTGCACCTGCGCGCCCGGTAGGCATCTAAGCCTGTGACTCTTCGTTGGGCAGCCTATTCAGCAGCCTCATTACCTATCTCTACTGATGAAGGATATTGATCCAGAAACACGAGTCGATGCTCGTGTCTAGAGATGCCTGGAGACAACAAGTACCTTCTTACACCAAACCTGGTGAAATACTTACAAACCCTTTCTTTTCCATGTGCGAAGACAAACGAACTGCATGACCCAGTATGCACAGGGGCAATCCAGCTGAGAGGTGGAGCAGAGTGCGCCCAATCCTGTTTACTGTTTAGGGCTCCCGTGAGCCTCCCTAGCTGACGAGCTAGTGGTGCTGCACCTGCGCGCCCGCTAGGCATCTAAGCCTGTGACTGTTCGTCGGGCTGCCTATTCAGCGGCCACATTACCTATCTCTACTGATGAAGGATATTGATCCAGAAACACGAGTCGATGCTCGTGTCTAGAGATGCCTGGAGACAACAAGTACCTACTTACACCAAACCTGGTGAAATACTTACAAACCCTTTCTTTTCCATGTGCGAAGACAAACGAACTGCATGACCCAGTATGCACAGGGGCAATCCAGCTGAGAGGTGGAGCAGAGTGCGCCCAATCCTGTTTGCTGTTTAGGGGCTCCTGTGTGCCTCCCTAGCTGACGAGCTAGTGGTGCTGCACCTGCGGGCTCGGTAGGCATCTAAGCCTGTGACTGTTGGTTGGGCAGCCTATTCAGGGGCCTCTTTACCTATCTCTACTGATGAAGGATATTGATCCAGAAACACGAGTCGATGCTCATGTCTAGAGATGCCTGGAGACAACAAGTACCTACTTACACCAAACCTGGTGAAATACTTACAAACCCTTTCTTTTCCATGTGCGAAGACAACGAACTGCATAACCCAGTATGCACAGGGGCAATCCAGCTGAGAGGTGGCGCAGAGTGCGCCCAATCCTGTTTACTGTTTAAGGTCTCCAGTGAGCCTCCCTAGCTGACGAGCTAGTGGGGCTGCACCTGCGCGCCCGGTAGGCATCTAAGCCTGTGATTGTTCGTTGGGCAGCCTATTCAGCAGCCTCATTACCTATCTCTACTGATGAAGGATATTGATCCAGAAACACGAGTCGATGCTCGTGTTTAGAGATGCCTGGAGACAACATGTACCTACTTACACCAAACCTGGTGAAATACTTACAAACCCTTTATTTTTCATGTGCGAAGACAAACGAACTGCATGATCCAGTATGCACAGGGGCAATCCAGCTGAGAGGTGGAGCAGAGTGCGCCCAATCCTGTTTACTTTAAATGGAAATGTCATAATGTTCTGACATTTTTGTATTCCAAAGGGCAATCTCGGAACGAAGAGAAGAATAATTAAATAACTAATTAAAGCAATAAAGACTGGTCACAGACAGGTTAGATTGGTGTTATTTACACTTACACACATTAGCACCACTTTACAGAGTTTGCCAGTGAAGTGCTACTTTCTTTTTACCTTCTTTCTTTCAACAACATCGTTTTCCCAGGGTGGGGAAGGGCACCATTCCTAGAAGGGCTGCGATACCTGGTTGATGGGTTGAGTGGGAAACGTTTAATGTGATCTTTTTAAACTGTTTTAATTATTTTAGTTTATAAAATGTGTACTGCTGCTGTGTGTTCAGGGATGTGTTTTTTTCACACCAAACTGCTTAAGTTTTGTAAAAATATAAGCAATGGACATTGAAACTGGTCCCTCCGAGTCTTGTAGACATGTCCTGAACTTTTCAGGCACAATCACTTGCTGGTGACTGAATAATGAATGTAGAAGGGTTAAGGTAACCATGTTGTTCCTGCTTACATTTCACATGATTTACTTATCCTTGCATTCCCTATGAGTGTGTGCTTTTTCCAGTATCTTATTCATTTATTTTCAGGCAGTATATTACTCTTGTCTAGTGCATAATTTGAATTGAGTAGCAGCACAATTGGGTTTTAGCTGAAGGCAGTGCTAGTTTCTCTCAATGGATAAGTATGGTGTTAGGTGGGACTCTGACCAGAGCTGCTGAATTTTTCACTGGAGAACCAGGTTCAACCTTCATGACCAGCCCACCAGCCTACCTCTTGACAAAGCACATTCCCATGATACACCTTAGCAGGTCCTGCTAAACCTTAAAAACCCTGGTGTCTTAGCACTAGCAGGTGGACCCTTGCAGTGGCAAGTATGCTTATCCTTGAAGGCCTGTCCACCACAGTCCATACTGAAGTTCACCTCCAGTCTTGCGGGCAGGCATACGAAGAAGCACTACAAAAGGGGATGATGGACGGAGCGTTTGAGCAAATCAAACACTCACCCCCAGTCAACTGATCTGGGTTTAATCCATCACCATTCTTTAGCCCACTCAGCCACCCCATTTCAGACATGGCTATATGCAAATCAGTCTGACCCTGTGCCTCATGGGAACAGTCCAGCCCGAACTGCCAAGCCATGTCTTCCATGGACCGGAAACAAGCATCCTGGGACCGGTTTCGGATTCATAATCCTCATCAGCCAGGCTATCTTGAATACGAAGAAGCACACCATAGAGCAACAATGACTCTGCCATTGAGGTCACAGGACCCTTGAGGCCAGTCCACCTCACCCTTTGGTACCTCCTTTGGCCTTTTTCAGCAGTAGTAGTGCAACTTATCAAGGGTTGTCAATGCAGGATTCGCATGCACACCAAACTAATTTCGCAAACTTCATGGTCTCTGCTTCATGCACCAGCACTTTTAACATGTTCTGCCTGCTTTCAGGCCACTAGAGTTATGCAGCAATGAAGGACAAAATTATGGTGCAATATTGACTAAATTATGCAGTAAACAAAAAGTCGACAGAGTAATGCGGTACCTTTTATGATACTTTATTTTGACATTTTTACACATACTAACAACCTCTGCAAAGCTTTTACCTCCTCATTTTATTAGTACCTGTGTAACATAGAAATGCAGCAGTGAGAAAGGTGACTAGTCAACCTTTGCAATGGGCCCTCCACTTCGCAGCAACATAAGTCACATTTTTATAGTAATTTTCGATCTGTTTGAGCTACACAAACAATTTTTGGGGTGAAATCGTTAGATTAGGCAGCGGATGATGTATAATGTGGCAAATATGGTACAGCCATAATTAAGTGGAAAACATTGAACTGCTGAAAAAGGGAGGAGAAGTGCTGATGACAGAAACTCCATGGCCCAGAGACAAATGGCTTTTGATTCCACTTTTACGCAAATTTGGCACATTCTGTGATTGAAAACATATCCCACTTTGTGAATGTATTTTAATGTCAATAACTCATATTGAACCTTAAATAAACATGTGTGTCTATTGGTCGAATTAACTGGTCAGTGAAATGCCAAAGAAATACTAAAAATAGGGAAGGTTTGCTCTCTCTGGCCACAACTCTGACTCCGCCCACAGACTGAAATCTCAGGTTATTCTCGCCCTCTGATTCTCCGTCCACGGTTCTCCTACTTTTTTTCCCACTTCGACCACTGCTTCCTGCTTATTGTGTTTTGAATGTCAAGGACTCACAAACTGAATTATTATCAGAGTCTGACTGTGGGGTTTAGCGCGGCAGTCACAGATCACAGTTGGCTCAGGTGGGCGCTGGGGCTTGAAATTAGGAATCACAGACTGCATGGGGCCCTTTCTCATGTGCCTTCCTACTTCACTAAGAAGCCTAGTAAATGAACCAGATGACACCATATCGGAAAAATGCTATTTTTCTGTCCCCGACGTTCCTTAAACACAATAATGCATTCTGGACTAGATAGTTTTGCATTACATAAGCTTAAACAAGTGGACTAATACACCGGAGAGCAATGTCAGGAGAAAGGAAAGCCCATGACTTGACCACTGTGTCTCTCATAATAATATGGAGTCCTCTAGTAACATTAAAGGTAAGCCACACTTATTCAGGCGGTACCACTCTGAACACGGATAGAAATATGAGGGCCCAATTTGCAGGCACGCCAAGTGTAAACCAAGTTGCCTCATTATCAAGTCTGTATCATTAATGCCCTGACAATGTTCCCAATTTAAAACATAATTTTTCAACCTAGGCCTGTTCTTGTGTTTGTGAATCACAAAAAGTGCAAGAGATTTGTTAACAGTATTGCACCAACAATCAAAGTGTGTTATTAGTAGGGGCAAATGTATATCTGTTCCCGGCAATAAGGCCACTGCCTCAATATATGGCTCAGTACCGGTCTTGGAAAATGATTCCCATGCTCAACACTTGGCAGCTTGGCTGCAAGAAGACCGACTTAACTTCAAAGACAGGTCTGTAAAGCATTTAAAAACACAAATTCAAGTAAATAATTAAGACATAACACACAATAAAAATCCAACACTAATTTATAAAAATAGGAAATATTTTTATCTTTAAAATGATAAAAATACAATGTAGGGAAGCAGAGATATGACTTTTTAGTATTAAGTCTTTTTATTGGTAATTTCCAGCACAAAAGATTGAACATCAAGCGCCTACAACCCATTGGGCCGGCTCGGCAAAGCAATACTGTACATACACACCAGAAACTGTGGTTATGAGCCAAGCGTTAAACACAGCATGCCGCCTACAACCCCAAGGGGCCAGCCGCGTCATAAAAGCTCGTTGTGCCCAAAGGAGCGATGTGGCCATGTGGCCAGACCCCAGTGGGTGAGGGCTGATAATGCATGTAACTCGAAGAAAAGGGACACCCCTCCCACCCCAACTAAGCCCCGTCCCCGCACCCCTTCCCCGCCCCCCTCCCCCCCCACACTCCAGGTCCAGGTCCAAACTCCCCCCCCCACAAGGCAATCCTCCTCTGACTTCAGCAGGTCTCTATTTGGGACAAACATAAGACGCATAAGTACCTAGGGCATGTGACCTCCTTAAACTCTGTGGCTAAGAGAGACAGAAATGGTTGCCACAATTCCACATATTTCATGCCCTCCCCCGCTTTGATTAAGGACAGCTTTTCCATTCCCAGTACCGCCCACAATCTAGACAGCCATCCCTGGAATGAGGGAACATGAGTGGTGCGCCAAAGGGACAGGATGGTTTGTATTGCAGACCCAATAGCAATGGCGATCAATCTGCCCCTGAGTGAACGTAAGGGGTATGTAATGGGGTTTGGGAGGCCTAGGAGAACATATGCAGGAAACCTTGGGACTTCGGTGTCAAAATGGGCATCAACCTCATCCAAGACCAACTTCCAATAACCCCGGAGGTGTGCACAGTTCCAAAGAAGACGTGTTAAGGAGGCCGCTTCCCCGCAGCCGCGCCAGCATGTAGCCTCCTTGCTACGGTCCATCTCATGTAACCTCTCTGGGGTGTAGTACCAATATGTCGCTACCTTGGTGAGGGTGTCAGTCAGGCCCATGTGATAGGCGGAATGTCGTGCACGATAGTATATCCCCTCCCAGTCTTTAGCGCTGAGTGTGCGCCCTAGCTCTCTTACCCATCTGGCCCTACCCGAGTTATAGACATGTGTATAGCGGTCTAGCAACATGCGATAGATGTCAGAGATGAGGTGTTTATCTGTCTTCCTTGTGAGCAGCCAATACTCATAAGGCCGCAGGGGCCTGGTCGCCGACTCCTGTACCTGACCGTTTAGAGCCCAGTGTCGCGCTTGCAAATATCGAAGACGTTCCGACTCAGGCAAGCCGTAGGTCTGCTTGAACGTCTCAAAGGGGATGATTCCGCCGCCATCAAACATATGTGACAGGGTCCTGCATCCCACCGGGCGCCATCTCGAATAAGCTGCGACGTCCTGTCCGGGGGAGAACTCGGGGTTTTCGAGTAAAGGCGTTAGCGGGGAGGGAAAGGTAGTCAGTTCGTGCGCCAGATTGGTGCTGTCCCACACCTCCAGAGGCACCCTTGTGATGTAAGAGGCGTAGAGGTTGGGAGGTCTATGCTGTCTGCGGAGAAATGGTACTTCCTGGAGTGTTCGGCCTGCTATGGCCTGGTCCTAGAAGAGCCAGTGTTTCTCTGACTCCCATCTGCTCCATTCGACTAAAGTTCTAAGTTGGGTGGCCTAATAATACAGCAGCAGATCCGGTAGACCCACACCTCCTTTCTCAGGCGGCAGCATTGCCACTCTGAGTTTCATTCTAGGCTTCCTGCCATTCCAGATGAATTGTGCCAATTCGGCCTGCGTCTGGCGGAGCCAACCATCCGGCGGGCGAAAGGGGATGGCCCGGAATAGATAAAGAATTTGTGGTAGGATCGTCATTTTGACAGCTGCCACCTTACCTAACCAGGACAGTGGCAGGTGTTTCCATCGACTACGCTCCTTGCGGATCAGAAAGCTCAGACGGGCATAGTTGCCCCGGACCGTGTCCTGCAACGTGGCGGCAAGGTGGATCCCCAGGTAAGGGACCGCGGTTTGCGTCCAGCGGAAGGGAAAGGCGCTCTGAAGATGGAAGCGGGTGTGCGCCTCTAGGGAGAGATCCAGGGCCTCCGATTTGGCCATGTTAACCTTGAAACCCGAGACCCTAGAAAAGGCGTCGAGACTTTCCACGCAGGCAGGCAGGGAGGCCGCCGGGGAGGATAGTGACAGGAGGACATCATCGGCATAAAGGCTAACGTGTGCGTATAGGCTCCGATTTTAATGCCATGTACCTCTGTATTGAGTCTCAGCCTCTGTGCCAGCGGCTCCATATATAAGGCAAAGAGTAAGGGAGACAGTGGGCACCCCTGCCTCGTGCCACGCTCGATGGAGAAGCGAGGCGAGGAATGAATTGACTTTGACCGTCGCCGTGGGATAAGAGTAGCAGTTGAGGGCCCATGTGCGGAACTGTCTCCCAGGCCCACCTTCAGCAGCACCTGCTCAAGATAAGGCCAATGAACCCGATCGAACCCCTTCTCAGCGTCGATCGCTAAGAACATATATTCTCCTGTCGTCCTCGTGGCTTTCTCCAGGAGGTGCAGCGCTCTCTTTGTGTTGTCCACCGTTTGGCGCCCAGGGATGAAGCCGGCCTGGTCAGGGTCAATCAGGTCGGGCATGAGTGGTGCGAGTTGCGTCGCCAGAATGCTAGTGCAGAGTTTGAGATTTACATTGAGTAGAGAGATGGGGCGGTAGGCCTCACATCTCGTGCGGTCTTTGCCCGGTTTGGGGATAACGGAGATAGTCGCGTCCAGCAGATCCCTTGGGATGGCTCCCGGGTCAGCAAAGGAATTATAGAGAGCGGTCAAAAGTGGCACTACCTGCACGCAGAACGTCTTGTAAAACGCGGCTGAGAAGCCATCCGGGCCAGGGGCCTTTGCGAGTTTGAGGTGTGATATGGCCGCAATGACCTCCTCAGGTCGGATAGGCCGGTCTAGTGACGCTGCTTGCTCGGGGGTCAGGGAAGGGAGGAGGACGGATTCCAGGAAACTTTCGCACTCTGCCGGGTCCAAGGAGGATCCCGTGTACCGGGAAGTGTAAAAGTCGCTTAAGGCCGCTGCAATATCTGCATCTTCAGTGACCACTCTCCCATCCCTCGAGACAATCTCCCGGACCGCGTACTTCTGCTGCACCTCTCTCAACGCGCGTCCTAGCAACCTCCCGCATCGATCCCCCCCGGTGTAGTAGAGGTGTCGCACCCGCAATGCCTCATATTCCGCTCGGTCCTGATCGAGTGCCGCCAGTTGCTGTCGGGTCTGTCGTAACTGCCTCCATATTCTAGGCGCCCCACGTGCATTGGTGCATGTGCTCAAGTTCACGTGTTTTCCGTGACAGTTCCTCTCGTTTGCGTGCGCGCTCCGCATTTTCCGCCGCCGAGATCGCAATCAATTCTCCTCGAAGGACTGCCTTAAGCGCTCCTCAGCGGGTGGCCAAAGAGGTGTCTGTGGTGTTATTATGCTCTAAGAAATCTTTAATAGTCCCCTGAAGCTTCTTTACTACCTCAGCCCGGTGTAGGAGTGTGTCGCGCAACTTCAAGGAACGCTGTCTGCGGGCTAGCGGGGGGAGGGTGAACACCGCCACCACGGGGGAGTGATCTGACAAAGACGCAGCAGCAATCTCAACCTCCGCAGCAATCGCTCGCATAAAAAGCCAAGAAGTGGTCAAGGTGCGCATAGGTTTTGTGTGCGTGCGAATAGTATGTGTAACCTGTCTCACCTGGGTGCAAACTACGCCACAGGTCCACCATCCCCATGTCTCCCAGTCTGGCTATTCCTTCCTCAGAAAGGGCACCCGCCTGCGAGGAGCGTTGCCCCGACCTATCCTGCAGAGTGTCCATCACCAAATTCAGATCCCCCCCTACCAGGACATGGCGATCAGGCAAAGCGGCTACCTCCGTGAGGGCTGACTGTAAGAACTTCTCTTGGCCCTCATTCGGAGCATAGATAGAGCACACCGAAAAGGTGGACCCCTCCAGGGAGAATCTGTAGGAGAGCAACCGCCCCCTTATCTCTGCCCCCTTCTGCAGCACCTTCCCCCTGAACCTCTAGGCTACCAGTATTGCCACTCCAGCTGTCTTGGTAGAAGATGAGGAGTAGTATTGATGTGTCAGTCGGGGGCATAGGGCTTCAAACGGGGAACCGACGTCCCCAAACTGCTGTGTCGCCCGTCAGCCATAGCATTCGTACCCGAGGTTGCCTGCCCAGTGGGAAGCCTCTCGACCCATACATCATGCCTGTCAAAATAGAATAATCGCAAAGCAAGGACCCCTGAATCTCCCCGAAGGACCCCCTGGACCTGGAGCCTCCCCCTCCCACTCCTCCCCCATCCCCCTTCCCAACAGAACCCCGAAAAAGGAAAAACACAAATAAACAAACAGTTCAAAACATGTGTATTGTCCATCATCCAAAGGTGATTGGTGAAAAAAGCAGGGGGAACACTGTCGGGAGACACAAATGACCCTCGCTCAGGCCCCTCCGGCACCCAGCAATCAGAACCCTTCGTTTAAGCCCAGGCAATGCTGTGAGGACTCAGGCGACCTCAGGAGCCTCCATCACCAATGCCACCAAAGCCACTGTGTCCCCCCTCTCTTTCAGGCTGATGGACTGGTCAGGACCGTTGCTTGTTTACCCACCAGGCGCCATTCTGCGGAACTTCTGCGGCGACGCCAAGACGGGGCGCCGTCCCCAGGCTGGGCGGCCGAGGCATCCAAACCCACTATAGAAAGAGCCTCCTCCAGAGACCGAACCTGTATTAGCTTGGAGTTCCATTTGAAGATGAGGCGGAACGGGTGCCCCCACAAATAGGGAATTCCGTGCTTCTTTAGATGCGCCGTGACGGGCTTGAAGTTTCTCCGCTTTGTCAGGGTGGAGGCTGCTAGGTCCTGAAATAGCACCGGGTTATGATTTCTAAACCGGATTAGGGAGCCATCACACGCTTGTCGCAGTATTGTTTCCTTGAGTTGGAAGTCGTGAACGCACACGAGAATATCCGGGGGGGGGCCTTAGGACCCCGGGGCAGTCCCACTCTGTGCACCCTGTCCATCTTGATCTCTATGGGCTCCTCCACCTGCAGTATGTGCTTAAAGAGCGCTTCCACGTATTCACGTAGGTCCGCCCCTTCCCCCTTCCACGGGACCGCTCAAATACGAATATTGTTCCGCCGGGACCTATTCTCCAAGTCCTCGGCGTGGGCCTGAAGGTCCAGATTTTGTTCTGTGAGGCGGATCACGTCCTGCTGTAGCCTACGGATATCCTCCTCGGTCCCTAGATCATGCTCCTCCGAGGTCGAAACCCTTTCTCCCACCCCATCCACGTCTCTCCTCAGCTCTCG
Source organism: Lissotriton helveticus (assembly GCF_964261635.1). Lineage (NCBI taxonomy): Eukaryota > Metazoa > Chordata > Amphibia > Caudata > Salamandridae > Lissotriton > Lissotriton helveticus. The sequence continues at coordinate 1,330,567,298 of NC_136068.1, read as the reverse complement.
CATGTCCGACGCAAGTTGGGAACGCAGTTCCGTGATGTCCTCTTTAATAGCCGTGAATAGCTCAAGCATGAATGCCTTTGTCGCTGGGGCATCGCCATCCTCTTGGCGCGGAGGTTTGGCCGTTCCTGGGGAGGCCGGTTGTGTGGGAGTTTTGTGCACTGTTTCCTTCGCAGGCTTGTCCTTCTTGGGTCTGGTCGATGCCATTTTGTCGCGGTTGATGGGCCGCAGCGACGACGATGGTAGGGCTAGACGTATCGGGCGGCCACAGGCTCAGGCGCCGACCCGCCTTGACCCTCGGGGCTGCTTCACCGTGCCGGGCCGCACTCCCCTGCCCCCTCGATGGTCGGCACTGCACGGCACGTCTGTGGGGCCACCACCCCTCTGAAGGTCATACAGCCTATCCATACTGCCGTCGAGGAGTAAAGCTGTGGGCAGGGAGGCCAGAGATGTGTCATAAAGATGTCCCCCAAGCGTGCCCAGAAGAGGGGGTAAGTAACCCCCCCTCGATTATCAGGTGGGGATCCTCCGCCGAAATGCGGGTCTGGTAAGGCCAGGGGGACCGCTTGGAACAGGGCCACCGTGTTTCAGGGCGCGTGAAGCGTAGCACACCCCACTGTCTCCTCTCAGGGCCGAATGGTGCGACAATGCTGCCCCGCCGCCTCTGCCCCGGGTGATCCCCCAATGCCAGTGCCATCTGCCGATGTGCGGACCGAGGCCCGATGCCCCCCGCTGGGCCACCCCAACCTCTCTCACCTGCGCCGTGGCTCTCAGCACCGCGGTGCCACGAGGGAGCACTCACCCGGCAAACGGGGATCTCACCACCGTGGCCCCGGGCGCAGTAGATCTCCGCTGCGGGACACCGCTCAAGCACCGGGAGCTCCGAGGCCGCTGCATCTCCCTCTCCCAGCCGCGGCCGGACGTCTCTTCTCGGTCTCTAGGTCCCGGGGATATCAGGGAGCCCGCCGATCGGGGCCCCCTCCGCACCCTCTCGGTTCGGCGTGCTCTCTAGGCGGGGCCAGCAGTCCAGGCTCACTTTCCGCCTGTCTCCAGCCTCGTAGGCAGCCCGCCCTCACCTCGCCGGCGCCAACTGCCGTAGGGGGTCAGCTCCACTCCGGCGTGCGCCCGGCGAAGGCCGCGCCGTGTTTCTCCGCTTCAAGGGCTCCAAACAGCCCGAGGGGGTCACCAGTCTCAGCTCGCCAGTCCCCAGGGACGCCAAATCAATCTCGCCGATGGGCACCGAACAGGGTGCTATTCAAAAGCTTATATTTTGGCGGCGCCGGAGGGACCGAGAAACGCGTCCTACTCCGCCGCCATCTTGGCCACGCCCCCAGAGATATGACTTTTTAAAGATTTAGCACTAAATAGCATGTAGAAAACAATATCGCCTATGGGGACATCCAGGCACACTAGACCGGCTTAAAGTCAAAGTTTCAGGCCAACTGCGATGGAGCCCTGCACGGCTACCCCTTGCGGTAGGTCTTGGTCAAAGTTTTTACCTTCTGACTTAGAACGTTTTCTGGAGCTTTACTTCCCAGGGTCCCTCGAAGCTCTCAGCCAGTCCAGATTCGGTGGGGGTTCGCCGGCTTGTCTTGCGATGAGCTCCCGATCAAACTCATGGAAGTCTGATTTCCAGAGCTTTCCAGCAGGAGGAGCCAGGGATCCAGGCCGTCTCGCAGTTGAAGGTGGGCTGCTTGGCTCTCACGGTTGGTCCTGTTCACTTTTTCTACGTTCGGAATGAAAAACTTTTACTGAGCTTTTTCTTGCAGGGTTCCTCGATGATCTTCACAAGGCTGGATTCGATGAGGGTTCGCCAACTTGGGTTTCTGCCTACGCCTGGTCAAACTCTGGAAGTTAGACCTCTGGAGATTTTCAGGGGGGAGGAACCTGGACGGCAGGCCAGCTCGTGGTTGAGGTTCGGCGACTTGGCTGGTCAGGTCAAATCGGTCCACTAATGGAGCTTTTTTCCAAAGTTTCCCCAAACTTCTCCAAACCTCTGGAACGTTTTCCTGAAGTTCCCCAAAGGTTCCCAAAGGGACCAAACCTTACTCGGAGGGTCTGGAATCTCCAAGATTCCACTTGGACAAAACCCTTACAGATTCACTGGTAGGTCAACCGGCTGGGGATTCTTGGTGGTGATGGTCCAGGTGAGCTCTGCTAACCTGTAGCTTGCAGGGAGTCCACTCTTTAGTCCTTTTGAAGCAAGGTAGTCCGGGCGGTAGTTCCAGATTATGCAACAGGCGCAATCTTCTGTGTGCATGGCCAGGTTAGTGCAAATCAAACTCCTCACCAGGTACCCTTCTTCTCTCAAGTTTTAAGCAGTATCATCTGAGAGTGTCTGTCCCACTCAAATACTTATTCAAAGTACTCTGGGTCAAGCAGGAGATCACTCCTGTCAAGTGAGGTGCAGGGCAATACTCCAGGGTATGACCAGATCCACTAAAGTGTGGCATTATTTTTCCCAGAGAGCACCATTTCTCCAAAATTCATCATGGTTGATTTTCCAGCAGAGGGAGTAGAACTAACTAAACCAGCCTACAGGATGTCTTCATCTGCATAGGTCCACTCCCCTTACATCTGGGATTTCCTCCTTCATCCCCCATCTGGCTGTGGAGCAGGGGGGAGAGGTGTAAATGAAACTGGTTTCTTCGGCTTGTCTCCTCCTTCCCTTGAAGAGCATTGTCTTCTATCCCTCACCCTGGCTCTGGTATTCCTATGCCCAACAACCTGTCCTCCCAGAAAGGCTTCCTAACCCCAGGGGCAATTTAATACCTCTTCAAACAGCCTGGCTCGTCCACTTATCTTTGACCAATCAAGGCAGAGCACTAGAGGGCTACATTTTGGCATACAGACAAGAAAGTCTAATAACTTCTTCTCTGAACACCTTAGAATACATTCAACAATATCAAATTGTTGCATTTGTCATTACCATTCTACTGAGTCCTTTAATCCTAGTTTTATGGCTTTCCTTTCTGCAGTTAATAAATCATAATCTCTTGCAATGTTAACCTATGGGCTAGGGATCTGCAATGTAAAAATTAACTGGGTAATTTCTCCAATACCAGGGCCTGTAGAACATGTTTTACAAGGACACTGTTTATCCCCACAGGGCCCCACCCCTTGAACACCTAAAAAAGACTTTAAGGGTTCTGATTATATAAAAATATTGCAGATCCTCACTTCACAGTGCTCCTAGCACAAAAGTCGATTTTGGGAAGCACTTTACTACAATGTGGGGAGTGCAATGTTCAGTTTCACTAAACCCAGGGCTTATGAATCTCATTTTATAAGGGTCCTCTTTATAGATACTTGACACCCCCCGACCCCATTCCTGGGACACCTTGGGGAAACTCTGGGGATACCTAATATGACCCAACATTGTAGCTTATCAATTGTTAAGTACCCCAAACACAGAAGTCAATTTGGGCACAATTTGCATTTTAATAGAAGTACACACATACAAGTGCAGAAAGGCTTCTGGCCTCTAAACTGCCATGGCCTACTATATACTAGGGACTTAGAGGTACTTGTAATCTTCCTGCTCTATCATGTACAAGGGGCTTATAGGGGAGGTCATGCCAATCATAGTGATACCCTAACCCACAGTGTATGTTGGTGTTTTCACTTTTCACTCTACTTTTAAGTGGCTCTTTCAGCATAGCAGTCGGCAAACAGTTGAGGGGGGTGCCCATGGCAGAGGATGACTTGCAACACTGGAAAATCACAAACTCAGAATTTAAAACATAACACCACAGTTTGTGGTTCTCTATAACAATCAGAATTGATTTTTATCCAAATGAACCCATTTTCCAACATTAGGCTAATGAAAGACAGGGGAGGAAATCATAACAGTCTAATCTATACCTTGCAGTTTTCATGCAGCTCTTTGATGAGGGTTAATGGCTCCACTCTTCTATGTTAGGATTTTAACTTAGAAACTTCGAGTAACAATAGAAATCTTTCAGACAAAAGCAGTAACCCACTGACCTAGTTACATTATATGCACTTTATGATCTGCGTGGTACACGTTTTTTGCAGCAGGCATATTAATCTTACCTTGTGTCAAAACATCCACTAGACAAACCTCTGATCCAGCCGCGGCCCGTGGAGGGAGTTGCGGTGGGGCAGAGAGGCTGGGCGGGGGCGGGGGAGGGTCAGAGTGGGGTGCTAAAAATCGGCATATGGATTATTGGAGGTAAGTAAACAATTTAATTAATAAAACGAATTGGATAGCGTGTCCTGCATCACAAAATGCGATGCAGCGGGCGCTACGAAATTAGTTTAATTAATTAAATTGTTTACTTACCTCCAATTATTCATATGCCGGTTTTTAGCACCCCCTACCCTGCCCCTCCCCCGCCCCGCCTCTCTGCCCCACCGCAACTCCCTCCACAGGCCGCGGCTGCACTGATCTCTCTTAACAAAGAACATTAATCACAGGATTTATCTTTACATTTTTATTGTTGCCTGAAAATTGCTGGAGACTAGGGGGCACATGCATCATTGTAAATTGCATTCGCAAATGGTGCGAAAAGCAAAATTCGGCCATTTGCGAATGCAATTTCAACTTTTGGGATGCATCATCTTTTTTGTATTTTTCGCAATTTAAGAAATCGCAAAATGTTTGCGATTTCTTAAATTGCAAATGCATTTAAGGAATCTCAAATTGAGATTCCTTAAATGCAATACATCAAACTTAAAAAATTAGCGAGTTCGCTAATAAGGAGAGCAAATTACCATGAAGTTGATATTCATGGTGATTTGCGAAAACTTAGAAAAATGCACTAAAGTGCATTTTTCAAAGTTCCATTTTACACACAGACATGCCCTTGAGGCATGTGTGTGTGCAAGATGTACATATAGGCAGATTTCAGGGGTGCAACAGGGTGTCCTTTGGACATCCCTACACCCTTGAAATTGCATTCTCAATTTGCGATTCTCTAATGGAGAATTGCAAATTGAGAATGTCTTCCCATTCTTTCCTATGGGCCTGTAGGCCCATAGGAATGAATGGGGAGTAATTCCTTAATTGTGATTCTCAATTAGAGAATCGCAATTGAGGAATTTTAAGAAATCGCTATTTTTTTAGCGATTTCTTGATGCATTGCAGTTTGCAATTCCTTAATTGCGATTCCTTATTTTTCACAATTAAGGAATCACAAATAGCAGTATTGATGCATGTGACCCTAGGAATGCAGCAGCAGGTACTTTTCAAACCATAATGCATTTGCAAACACGGCGCCCCCACCCAAAGTCCGCGACCTTTGTTTGCTTTGTGCAAGAAGATGCAAGATTCATATACATGATTTTTAACATTTGGCCTAATTACTATGTGAATGTAAATAACAATAAAGCATACTTGCAAACTGTGACTTCTGCCTGCCTTTTTTAATATTGCACTTCAAAACTATGCGATTGTATTTTTTTAACGGACGCACGGTCTCACACAACAGGCGATTCGTATGGGGTCACTGGAAAGTCCACAAGGTTGTCCCTGTCCCCCCAGAATTTGAATGCTTCCTACGCCCCTGGTTCTACGCAGCTATTTGGAGCGCCAGCACAGGGAAAAAAACATAGCGGTGTGCCATATTCTTGTAAATACGGTGTATCCCTGCGTTTATGTAAATGACAAAGCGCTGCAAAATGTGCTGCCTGGCTGCGTCATTTCCTTGTATATATGCCCCAGAGTGCTCTGAGCTTCGAGCAGCATTATAGGCAGTGAAGGCCGCAACATTTATTTACCTTTGAATGAATGGAATCTGTAATTCAACGCTCATGCCTGGCTAGAAGAGTCCTGGTCACCAAACAAAACAACCATTTTGGCCTGGATATGAATGAGTCAACTGGACTAAGCCCAATATGTCTTTTATCCAGACCTTTGTCTCTGGCGTGACCCAGTGGGCCCCAGCCACCTCCACCACCACCAGCCTCTTCTCCCACCCTTGACTGGCAAGTCAGTGCAAGATTATTCAATTTCCTCAGTGCATAAAGACATGCAAATTACGTCAGAGTGCTGGAATTGTTTGTCCTTCATTCAAGGATAGTGACAGTAGGAGCTCTCTACTGCTTTTTGTATTTGAATGGGGGAGGCCTTGTGGATGTGGGTAGCACGTAGCCAGGGAGGCTGAACATGAAAAAATGCTGCCTGATGGAATGAAAGATTTGTTAATTACACTTTCTACTTTGTAAGTCCGAAAGCAAATTTGTGCGATAGTAGCCATAATAGGCATTTCCAGGCAAGCCCATTCACAGTTAAACATTCTACAGATTCTTGTCCAGTAATGATAAGCAGCGCTCGGTTGAGGGCGACTTTTGGAACCGCTCCCAGGGCAGCTGCAGATCGAGGCTGGTTGACGCTACACACCAGCATGACCTCTAGCATTAAAGTCCTGTCCATAGTCCCCGCACCCCCATATTACGGTCAAATACCTAGGGGCCTCATTTATGAGCCCTTGCGTCACGTTTACGCCGCCGGTGCGTCACTTTTGTGACGCACCAGTGGCGTAAAAAATGCGCCTTGTTGCGCCATATTTACCAAGTGACGCATCTAGGTAGATGCATCACTTTGTAAACCCCTGCGCTACATTATACCTACGCCAGGTATAATGTATGCAAGGGAGAGTATAGACGCAAGAAAGGGTCGTAGAAGTGACACAGTGAAATCTATGAGATTTCACTGCGTCACTTCTAGGACGCCATTGTGTCAAAATCTTGGTGTAAGACTGATGCAGGCCCTTTCACATGGGGCTTGCCCCATATGAAAGGACGCATTGCTGGAGTTGCGTCACTTTTTTGACACACTCCAGCAATGCGTCACTTTTGCCCTTACAGATACGTCAGAAATACTGTCGTATCTGTAACTCCTTGCGCAATGATGCATCATAATGTAAATATGACGCATCATTGGTGTCGCAAGGAGGGCGTAATGAAAAGTGACGCATCGCTGTTTTCACGCAGCGATGCGTCACTTTTCATAAATGAGGCCCTAGGTTTTTATCTCATATGTGGTGACATACAATATTACTTTCACCGGCTTTAATGCTACTGATATGGACATTGGAAGGGAAAAGGATGGAGATAAAACAATCAGACTTTGTCAGGGGCCAGTTTAATCTATTTTGCACTTATTGTGCATATGCCCCATTCAGCAACCTGCACGCAGAGAGCATTTACGCAACCTTTTTAATGCTAATGGAGTAAGGACATGCCGTCAAGCCTTGGTGTACTGCTTGCAAGACCGTAGTCCCCAAGTAACAACCTCACTGGTAAAATGCATTATCAATGAGGAGTAGCTATTTAGAGTTGTTGCAAAACCAAACAGAGGAACTATCCCCCAGATTCATCATTGTCATGTTTTGCGAGTCCTTAATAGCGATTATTAAGGAATCGCTATTAAAGACTCGCAAAACGGAATTCATGTAGAAATCGCAATATTTTTTGCAATTTCTACTGCTTCCTTATTTGCGATTTGCAAATTGCTAATCGCAAATAAGGAATGGCTTTCCCATTCATTCCTATGGGCCTAAAGTCCCATAGGAATGAATGGGGAGTCATTCCTTATTTGCGATTAGCAATTTGCGAATCGCAAATAAGGAAGCGAATTCAAGGGTGCCAGGGTGTCTGTAGCACCCCTGAAATGATAATGTACACTGATGTTGCGCACACACATGTCCAAAGGACATGTGTGTGTGTAACATACAACTTAGAAAAATGCACTAAAGTGCATTTTTCTAAGTTTTCGCTATTTACCACGTAGTCATACTTCGCGGTAAATAGCGGCCCCATATTGCGAATTCGCAATTTTCAATTGGTTCATGAATTGCATTTAAGGAATCACAATTTGCGATTCCTTAAATGCAATTCATCGCAATTTAGCGAGTTCTAGATTTGCGATTTTTGCATTTGGGATGATGAATCCCAAATGCAAAAATAGCCCTCGCAAAGGGCCAGATTTTCAGAATCTGGCCCTTTCGAGCCGATTTCACTATGATGAATCTGGCTGTATTTCCCAAAGGCTTTCCCTTTTTCATCTGCACTTTCCACGCACTGGCACTGGAGTCATCCATTTTGTGTTTAGTATGCTATTGTACCGTTCAACTGTTTTTTATACTGGTAAGATGCGCCCCATTCTTCATTTCCACCTGCTAAGCACTAGCTTTTTACGTAGCATTAAGGACAATTATTGAAGAGTCCACTCAATAGCACTTTACCTTGTGTATGTTTGACTGAATTAGGCCAATTTCTGAAGAGACCTCATGTTTTTAGCATGTTGATCTTTCTAACTGTTTATAAACTGGTAACATCGCCCCCATTCTCCATTCTCATCTGCCCTTTTGGTAAAAGCATGGCCAATCATTGATGGGTCCTTTTGTTTAGCATCTGTTTTTGTATTTCTTACATTGTGTTTCTTTATCAGGTGAAGGCGTTAGTGCACCTTAGTGGAGTAACAAGTGTAGAACTGTGGAGCAGATATTTAGAATAAGAGGAGTAGCTGTACGGCAATAACGAATAGTCTCAAATAACTATTGAATAGAATTTGAGTGTAGAATGTTGGTATATATATATATATATATATATATATATACATATTACCTACTGGCGGTCGCCAGTAGGTATATTATCTACTGGCGGTCGCCAGTAGGTATATATAGTTAGGATTTTTTCTCTATGGGATTTTTGAAAATTCTATGTCTAATAACTTTGGCGTTTGTGGACGGAATTGGCTGAAATTTTTAGGAAAATGGCACATTTTGTTTTTGAGCAGCCCTTTAAAATTTGGGGGGGGTTCGTCAAGGGGGGGCCGAGAAAAAAGGGGGGTCCCAAAACGTGTTTTTAACATTGAGTTTTCCATAGGGCGGTTGGCCTCACTTTTAGCCCGAACGGCTGAATGGATTTGCACGAAACTTGGCAAAATTGTAGGGACTGGTAGCCCGATGTGCCTTTTGTAGGTCTCAATATATGTGCTCCAGTGGATTTTGAGAAATTAACGTTTAAAAAAAGATATATATCTGTAACAGCGGACCTGGCAGCGTCCCAGGACGCGTACTTTACGCGCAACGGAGCTTTGTGAAGCGAAGCTGATTGGTTCTCCGGCGTCTGTCAACATTCCAAAAAGTCCGTAGCGGCCGCCATCTTGTCTCTCGGTAGGATCGAGAGACAAGAGGAGGTCAAAACAAAGGGGGAAATAACTATAAGGGGGCATAGTAGATCCTCGCTGACCCCCTAGGTTTGATGTGGAGGTTTTAAAAGGGCCCCGCGGGGCAAAAAAAAATAATAATAATAATAATCGAACGGCTGAATGGATTTGCACGAAACTTGGCAAAATATTAGGGACTGGTAGCCCGATGTGCCTTTGCTAGGTCTCAATATATGTGCTCCAGTGGATTTTGAGAAATTAACGTTCAAAAAAAGATATATATCTGTAACAGCGCTCCGCTTCGCGTAACGGAGGTTTGCGAAGCTGATTGGTCATTCTGTCACTGGGCTATAGTTGGGCTACAACTGGCTGATATTTGGGCTACATTTGTTTTTTTGTGTGTCTGGCGGCCATCTTTGGGCTACATTGGGCTACATTGGGCTTCATTGGGCTACATTGGGCTACATTTGGGCTCCAACATATATATAGGCCAATGTAGCCCAATATATATTTTTCAAAGTTAATTTTCGTAAAAACCACTGGAGCATATATCTTGAGACATAGCAAAGGCACATCGGGCTACCAGTCCCTACAATTTTGCCAAGTTTCGTGGAAATCCATTCAGCCGTTCGAGCTAAAAGTGAGTCCAACCGCCCTATGGAAATGAAGGAAATGAATGGGTAATTTGTAATTAGCAAATAGCTAATCGCAAACTAGGAATGGTAAAGAATCGCTATTTATTCCTTAAAGTTCGCTATTTAGGAAATGCAAAAAACTTTGATGATACATATGGCGGTTCATCTCTAACAAGATAAGAAGCATAGGGATACCTTTATGATGACTGGCGCATCACCAGGGATGTGTTAGTCATTCTGTGCCGCTGTTCCGTCACCTATGGTGTGCTGCATTTACAATGCGGCGCATCATGGGGCAAAAACAGCACAGATGCGTGATGTATCTGTGCCGTAAAGGTGGCGCATTGCTGGAGTTGTATCGCAAGTGTGATGAAGCTCCAGCAAGGGTCGGGGGTGCCCCTGTCGCAGGGTTTCTGTTCTCACACAGAACTGTGGACAGAGGATTGGAACCTCGGCGAATTAGGGTGTCCCAAAACTCACGTTAGTAATCAAAAACTCCTTAGCAAGCTAGGTACAGTGTCACATTGGATATAACAAACTCTCAATGTTTAGACAATCCAGAATATGAACTTATAGTACCTCAGGATACGTGGAACTCATGAACAGTCGGTCGTTATATATTTCTTAGAAACCAGAACATGGAGTTAAGAAGAACACATGTGTATTTGAAATGTTTATTTACTAATGCCGTCTTCTCAGGCGTAGTATCTTAGATAATACAAGTACACATATTATCAGTAGCAAAATTACCAGCATAGTTACTAGTACATAAAAAGCGAATGGTGATAGTATGTTAACATGCTGTAAATGAATAAGAGTTAGCAACACTTATAAGCAGCCGCGGGCCGTGGAGGGAGTTACGGTGAGGCAGGGAGGCGGGGAGGGGGAGAAGCAGGGTGGAGAATACAAGTACACATATTATCAGTAGCAAAATTACCAGCATAGTTACTAGTACATAAAAAGCGAATGGTGACAGTATGTTAACATGCTGTAAATGAATAAGAGTTAGCAACACTTATAAGCAGCCGCGGGCCGTGGAGGGAGTTACAGTGGGGCAGGGAGGCGGGGAGGGGGAGGGGCAAGGTAGAGAGGGCTCCACCCTGATTCTCCCCCTCCCCGCCTCCCTGCCTCACCGTAACTCCCTCCACGGCCCGCGGCTGCTTATATCTCACCCTCCCTAATACACATATTATATTATTTGCTAAGAAGGTCTCTTTGTGTTGGTTTAGGGCGTGCCCATACTTTAGTGTCTTAGATTTGAAGGAATCACATCAGCATACACCAGCTCTCTCTTCATGTGAACCGCATCAACTGTTGTGTATGTGTGTTCGGCAAAGCAATATAAAACCCGCCTCATGCCCAGAATTGGCAGAAGTTGCACTTATGTTATGAGTATGAAGTCGTGGAGATCAGACCTCATAACAATTCTGTATCGTGTTGTTCTTGAAACTTTAGCACTCGCTGTACAGATATAGTTTAACAAGCAAAGCAGATAGTAGAGCAATAACATATTATTCTCATGTAAACCACGATGAACTACTAGGTGGAAAGCTAAAGCAACAACTAAGTGTTGTGTGCAGAAGTTGCAAAAAAGGAAAAATGGCGTTTAAACCGGTAATGAGCCCATGCTAACTTAACACGGTGTAAAGATATCCAGGACCTAGATGACACCTCCCCATGATCCGGAAACGAACTGAATAAGATAATAGAAGTGCCATCTCATGAGAGCAGATTGCTAGTTTATATGTGGACGGTCCGCAAGGTAAAGCATTAAAAACTAGGAAAATTTAATGCTAAAGAAAAATAAAACAGCCAAGTACTTTATCGAGTCTTAAGCCAATAGGCAAGGTAAATAATAAAAACTTGACAAATAAGTCAATGAATTGTCAATGAAATGCTAGTACTCAGCATATCAAACATGAAAAAGGTCTATGACATAACTGTGTATGCAAAATAAGCTGCAACAGCCTCCAATAGGAAGTCACCGTCTTCATCCGAAAACAGTTCAGCCATCCAATTTAAAAGCGGAAAAGAACATACGTGCTCTCCCAGCACCAGATCCTCTATCACCATCAGAGGACAGCTCGGTGGGTTTTCAAGAAAGCTCTGTTCCAAGAAAGACTGTGCTGCCGCCAGTAAATTCCAGGGACCAAGTAGTCCATGCATCAATGCCACAGCCATAATCCTTTCGCCAGGACAAACCAACTCGTGAGTAATGATAGGAGTCATCAGCTGATTAAAGTCGACGTCAGGAGAAACCGGTCCGCAGAGACACAAATCAATGGCCCAATCGAAATCACAGGTCAGGCAGTGAAATACAGGCTGGACACAGGTGAAGTAGGAGAATCGAAAAGATAATCCATATGCCGTGCTTAATATCGCCAACGGCATTGTGCCATAATATTCTAGCATGCGATTGCGGAACAGTGTCAGCAGCTGCAGGGTGGGAGGTTGCATAGGAGGGACATCCATATTTAAAAATGTAAAAAAGCACAAGAGCGTCCGCTGGTAATGCAAGTAAAAATGCCAATCCACGAACCAGAGTGGAGAAAATAGAATGAAAGGAAGCAGGGATGACTCCAAAGATTTTCTCAAATGAAGTCACGAGACCACTGGTAACAACTTTAAAAAAGTGCGCCAGGGTCTTTGTGGAGGATGCGTTAAAGATAGTCGGAACCATCTTGCTGAAATTGAAAGGCAAATCTGAATTGAAAAGGGTCTGCACCTCTGTACGGGTGTTCGCTATGTGAAGCACGAAAGTTTCACGGGCCGAACTCAAGGCCACCTCTCTCTGAGACAAAAGAGCTCTTATTCTTGCCATGCCATTGAAATCTGTCCCAAGGTTGGTATTTGTGGCCAGATGAAAACTCCCTATGTTCATGTGTGGGAGGAAATAGAACATTTCTGCAGCAAATAACCCGTTCACTTACTGTTACGATAAAAGGAATACTTTTAATTAACTCAGAACAATCTTCATTATTGAGCATCAAATAACTACCATTTTCCAACAACTTGAACGTGGGGATGATAGCAGGAACTGGCGTGCCTTGCAACACGCAAGCCATATTTGGTCGGTGTTTGTTGCATGAACCGTGTAACTGTATGTGCCTACACATTAGTGAATGATCTGGCGTCTCAGTGCATTCCTCTCCATTCAGATAAACTTCTTGATCATCTTTGAAACATCTGTATGTGTATGGAAGCGACCAGACCTCATGAAGAAAAGCACTACCTAAAGGTTCATAACGACCTATTGGTATATATTTCATACAATTTGAAAACTTATATAAAGCAAAAGGCAGCGTTATTAAACCGTGGATAAGGCACGTTGCCAAAAAACCCGCAATCCTCTGCTGATGATGTCACTGAGCATGTCATGAATGATGTAATATGTGACATCATCAGCAGTGGATTACGGGTAATAGTATCTCTAGTTTACTCCCCTATAGCTGTCTTTCTTTTAACATAAGTGTCTGTTTCCTTCCCTTATACTTACTGTTTTTGGTTCGCTTCTGGTTCGCGTACCGGCGAGCGAACTGGGAAGCGAACTAAGAGAAATAGAGGTTGGCACAGTTCCAAATATTGTACCAATTTTTTAATAACGGGGAGGTAGTTCTGAAAAGAACTTTTTTTTTAATTGTTTTTGTTGTTTTATATTTTTTTTATTATTTTTCGGAACATTTTTTTACTTTTTTTGAATTTTTCTGAACAGTTTTATATTTTTTTGGGTTTTTCTTGGAGGGGGCAATGAAAACGATTCATTGTAAAGGGCTCAACAGGAGCAACAAAACAAAAAAAGAAGTATTTATTATTTTGGGCGTTTCGTACAAACTTGCATATGATAGTCAATAGCTCTGTTGATCAGAGTTATGCTTTTTTCTCCGTAGGAAATGAATCCATCGCAAAATACGCAGATGTGTTTTACTTCACCAAATTTCATTTGTATATTTGGCACCATCTCCCTGCCCTCTGGTCCCGTTACTTCCGGTACAACAGATCTTCTGGCCATAATAGGGAGATTATCTAGGTCGTTCCGAAACTGTGCAGCACTGTAGTTGTTAGGATGCCACCTAGTCATATGGCGATGCATTGTGTAGTTTCCGAAACTGTATTTTTTCTCGGTTCCTCTGGACAGTCTATCTTGACATATAAGGCAAGTTACGTATCTTGCATTTACTTTTTTCTGACCTTTGGGAATTTTAAAAAATTGCCAAATGAAGTTTTCTTTCCGGTGAGACGTCCTGGGCTGCTCAGGCAAAAACTGCCTCTCTTCGTGCTCGTCGTCCTGTTCCTCTTCTTCTTCTTCTTGTTGAATTATAACTTGAGCAGGTGGTCCACTCTTCCTTGGATGTGGTGGAGGTGGTGGGGAAGCACCAGCTGAAGCTACTAAAGAAGCCATTGCTCAGTGATCACAAAGGGTCTTTCTCTCACAATGATGAAAGTCAGAGTGAGGAAAGAAGAAGGGATTTTCATCATTTGGGAAAAACAAGAGTTCTCAACCAATCAAAAGTGTTCATTTTAGATTATATGACCTAGTCTTACATCATTAGGAAACCAAAAGTGAAATGAACCAATGAAAAGTGTTATTACCAAGTCACATGACTTGCTGTGTTTACGTTAAGCGCTTTGCAGGGCCTCCCGGTTTGCTTCCAGAAACCTGCGCTTTGCGACTCGCTTCGCGTACCAGTTCGCTAACGTAGCACGTCATATGACGTATCACGCGACAACGTGAAACGTCATGCGGACGGGAGGCGTCACGATGTTGTGTTCTAACGCGGCACTTGCGGTAAAGAAACGTTTACCGGCTTGCGGTCTATTTCGCGGCATCAAGGTCAGCTAACGGGAAGCTTCCCGATTCGCGAAGCGGGAACGAAGAAAAAAAAATATTAAAAAAAAAAATTATTCATAAACATATCAAATATATTTTTGGATTTAAAGAAGAATACATTTTACAGCTACAGATATTAGCTGTTAAAAAACCAATGAAATTCACAGAAAAAACCATAGGTTATAGACCATATATAGTTAGGAATTAGCATTTACAAAACCTTGAAAATTCACTGAAAAAACCATAGGTTATAGACCATATATAGTTAGGAATTAGCATTTAGAAAACCTTATTTTACTCACACAAAACCATTGAAATTCCATATATAGTTAGTTGCACTAACTATATATCGCGCACCCGCAATCCACTGCTGATGATGTCACATATTACATCATTCATGACATGGTCAGTGACATCACTGATGACATCACTGATGACATCTCAAATGACATCACTGATGACATCACTGATGACATCTCATTTGACATCAATGACCACATCACTGATGATATCATTCATGTGACAATACAATGCATCTCCTCACATTTTAATATAACCTCTGTTTCACCCAGTGTTAAAAAGAGAGTATAATTTTTGAAACCATTGACACACCAATACTAGTTACTACATACGCACTCACTGATTGCTACGTCTACACACACCTTCACTCATTCACCCATACAATCATTCATACATACAATCACTCATCTTTACAACACTATCATATGCACTCATACACCTATACAGACACTCACAGTGTGCCACTCATCCATGGAGTTACTCACACACCTAGTCAGTCCTGTAAAGAATCAATGACACTTCCATTTTCTTGTCTATACAGTTAAACATAGAGCACCTTACATTTTCAAACATATACTAACACATACTTACCTTCTTATACAATCATTGATACAAGTACAGATTGATCTGCACAGAGTCACACACCTCCCAGCTACCCACACACACACTCAGTCTCCCATACAAATACTTGGGCAATCAATCAATAACCCATATAGTTACTCATATAGCTACTGATCAACACATGCAGCAGTTTACAGAACAACAGACATAATGATGCACAAATTAAGACAGTTTAGTCACTAACCCATGCAGTCAGTGAGACACATTTAATCACTCACTCATAAAGTCAGTCATGCACCTACTAAATCCTTCGTCCAGACACTTACACATCCACTCATTCTTCAATATGTAAGACATATTTAAACTTTATAGAAACAAAAAATCACTGGATGTTGTTATCAGCGATGTCATCAGTGATGTCATTTGAGATGTCATCAGTGATGTCATCAGTGATGTCACTGACCATGTCATGAATGATGTAATATGTGACATCATCAGCAGTGGATTGCGGGTGCGCGATATATAGTTAGTGCAACTAACTATATATGGAATTTCAATGGTTTTGTGTGAGTAAAATAAGGTTTTCTAAATGCTAATTCCTAACTATATATGGTCTATAACCTATGGTTTTTTCAGTGAATATAGTTAGGATTTTTTCCCTATGGGATTTTTGAAAATTCTATGTCTAATAACTTTGGCGTTTGTGGACGGAATTGGCTGAAATTTTCAGGAAAATGGCACATTTTGTTTCTGAGCAGCCCTTGAAAATTTGGGGGGGGGTTCGTCAAGGGGGGGCCGAGAAAAAAGGGGGGTCCCAAAACGTGTTTTTAACATTGAGTTTTCCATAGGGCGGTTGGCCTCACTTTTAGCTCGAAGGGCTGAATGGATTTGCACGAAACTTGGCAAAATTGTAGGGACTGGTAGCCCGATGTGCCTTTTGTAGGTCTCAATATATGTGCTTCAGTGGATTTGGAGAAATTAACGTTCAAAAAAAGATATATATCTGTAACAGCGGACCGGGCAGCGCTCCAGTTCGCGTACTTTTCGCGCAACGGAGCTTTGTGAAGCGAAGCTGATTGGTTCTCCGGCGTCTGTAAACATTCCAAACAGTCCGTAGCGGCCGCCATCTTGTCTCTCGGTAGGATCGAGAGACAAGAGGAGGCCAAAGCGAAGGGGCAAATGACCATAAGGGGGCATAGTAGATTCTCGCTGACCCCCTAGGTTTGATGTGGAGGTTTTAAAAGGGCCCCGCGGGGCAAAAAAAAAAAAAAATAATAATAATCGAACGGCTGAATGGATTTGCACGAAACTTGGCAAAATTGTAGGGACTGGTAGCCCGATGTGCCTTTGCTAGGTCTCAATATATGTGCTCCAGTGGATTTTGAGAAATTAACGTTCAAAAAAATATATATATCTGTAACAGCGCTCCGCTTCGCGTACTTTTCGCGTTACGGAGCTTTGCGAAGCTGATTGGTTCTTCGGCGTCTGTAAACATTCCAAACAGTCCGTAGCGGCCGCCATCTTGTCTCTCGGTAGGATCGAGAGACAAGAGGAGGCCAAAGCGAAGGGGCAAATGACCATAAGGGGGCATAGTAGATCCTCCCTGACCCCCTAGGTTTGATGCGGAGGCTTTAAAAGGGTCTCGCAGGGCAAAAAAAATATATATCGTTTTTTTAGTTTTTTTGCGTGGAGTGCGCCCGGTTCGCGAACCGGGAAGCGTTCTGGGGAGCGTACTTTCTTGAAAATTAGTGAAAAAAGTTAGAGTAAAATAATAATTGTGAGTGAATAGATGTAGGGTAGCTCTGAGAAGAGCTTTTGGGTTTATGGTACATTTAGGTACTTATAAGTAGGTACCAATGCACAGTCTTAAATTCAGAGTGAAAATTCTGTTGCCCTCATCTGAGAAGTGAACTCCATCTCCTCTGTAGATATCTTGCATGTAGTAACGCAAGTTATTGTTGTACAGGGAGCCCATTCCATGGTCTCTCATGTAAGCTGAAACAGATTTGTTTACATGCTTCCTCGATTTCTCAATTTGTGGACAAAATTGGTTCGACCACCTCCATTTTTGTCTTTGGCATATATTTGAATATACCAAGGCAGTCTGAGGAAAAAGTGCCATCAATTGCTCAAAGGTGTCCTTTAAAAGCATTTCCAGACCTACCCCAGTCAAAGTGCCCAAATCATTACCTCCACAGTGCACAATTAACAGGTCAGGTTTTGGCAAATGCATAAAGGTTTTCACCAATGGTATCAATTGGTGACATTTTAATCCTCTGTGGCCAAACCACTTAATTTCCACATCTTGTAAATTGAGGTTAGGTAAATTCCTGTTTTCAGCGTACCTCTGAGCCCAATAGATGTAACTATGTCCAACAATCCAGACAGAAAACATGGCGAGAGAAGGTTCTCCTGCAGTCAGATGAAGTGTGGCAATGAAATGGCAGTTGAAAAAATGAGAGTGTAAAATGAAAAAAACTGAGGAGTTTCTGTGTTAATGAAGCAGTAAGAGTGATTGGTGGATTTTGATTGCTGAAAACAGAAAGTTAGGGTGCATGGATGAGTTCGTTGAAAGATGTATTTTGAGTGGCGAAGAAAAAAATCATTAAATGAAAGATTGCATTGGATATGCAGGTGCACTGAGAGTTCAGAGTTCAATTGCAACATTGTTGTGTGAACTTGGAAACACCAGAGGTCTTGCAAGAGGTGGTTGCTATGCAGAAAAAGCAGAGAGGGGGCAGAGGGGGGAAGGGTTTTGATTTGAAAAAAAGTGAGGGAAGAGTTTTGATTGGGTGACATGAGAGATATGTGTGAAGAATTACAGCATTTCTGTGCTTTTGATAGCTGCAGACTCTGGAGTGCATACCTTTTGCTCTGCTGAAGACAAATTGGTGTGTTTCTGAGACTGTTTTGAAACTCAAAGTATTTGCTAAGGTGAGAAAAGATTTCTTTAATTTAGATAGAAAATAGTGTGCTTTAAGGAGAAAATTATGAAGAAAGTTGTGTTTTTCAAATGTTGCTTTGTCTCAAGTGTTTTACAAATAGATTTTGTTTCTTTGAGAAATTGTAATTGGAGAAAATGTGAAGTATTAGTACTGACAGGGTTTTTATGTGCATAGGAGCTGTGGAGTGTTTTCAAATTATGACTTGTAAATCGTTTTTGAGAAAAAGCAATGGTTTTAATATTGATGACAAGGACATAATGGTGTCTGCTTCTTTATAAGGTAATTGAGAGTCTCTGATGTTATTTTTCCCATTTCAATGTAAGAAGTTTGTCTGTGGAGCAAATTGCTTGTAAATATGCTCCCACCTGTGCATGGCAAATTTAGATTTTGAATGTTTGCGTTACATAGGCATGTTAAAGGTGACTGAAACATGCTGCAAAGGCAATCAAAAAACGCTTTTATGTGTCTTAAGGACATTTTAAGTCATTTCCCCATGTGCAGTGTTTTCAAATTATGAGTTGAAAATCGTTTTTGAGGTAAAGGAATGTTTTCAAAATTTATGTGCGCCATATGCCCCCAAATTTCTTTTTCAGGGGTGCAGCAGGGTGTTCTTGAGACACCCCTGCACCCTCGGAAAAATTCGTAATTTGCGATGAGGTAATTGCTAATCGCAAATTGCACCTTCATTCCTATGGGCCTCCTGCTGCATGGAAATGAATGGGTAATTTGTAATTAGCAAATAGCTCATCGCAAACTAGGAATGGTAAAGAATCGCTATTTATTCCTTAAAGTTCGCTATTTAGGAAATGCAAAAAACTTTGATGATACATATGGCGGTTCATCTCTAACAAGATAAGAAGCATAGGGATAGATTTATGATGACTGGCGCATCACCAGGGATGTGTTAGTCATTCTGTGCCGCTGTTCCGTCACCTATGGTGTGCTGCATTTACAATGCGGCACATCATGGGGCAAAAACAGCACAGATGCGTGACGTATCTGTGCCGTAAAGGTGGCGCATTGCTGGAGTTGTATCGCAAGTGTGATGAAGCTCCAGCAAGGCTCAGGGGTGCCCCTGTCGCAGGGTTTCTGTTCTCACACAGAACTGTGGACAGAGGATTGGAACCTCGGCGAATTAGGGTGCCCCAAAACTCACCTTAGTAATCAAAAACCCCTTAGCAAGCTAGGTACAGTGTCACATTGGATATAACAAACTCTCAATGTTTAGACAATCCAGAATATGAACTTATAGTACCTCAGGATGCGTGGAACTCATGAAGAGTCGGTCGTTATATATTTCTTAGAAACCAGAACATGGAGTTAAGAAGAACACATGTGTATTTGAAATGTTTATTTACTAATGCCGTCTTCTCAGGCGTAGTATCTTAGATAATACAAGTACACATATTATCAGTAGCAAAATTACCAGCATAGTTACTAGTACATAAAAAGCGAATGGTGACAGTATGTTAACATGCTGTAAATGAATAAGAGTTAGCAACACTTATAAGCAGCCGCGGGCTGTGGAGGGAGTTACGGTGGGGCAGGGAGGCGGGGAGGGGGAGGGGCAGGGTGGAGAGGGCTCCACCCTGCCCCTCCCCCTCCCCGCCTCCCTGCCCCACCGTAACTCCCTCCACGGCCCGCGGCTGCTTATATCTGACCCTCCCTAATACACATATTATATTATTTGCTAAGAAGGTCTCTTTGTGTTGGTTTAGGGCGTGCCCATACTTTAGTGTCTTAGATTTGAAGGAATCACATCAGTATACACCAGCTCTCTCTTCATGTGAACCGCATCAAGTGTTGTGTATGTGTGTTCGGCAAAGCAATATAAAACCCGCCTTATGTCGTGGAGATCAGACCTCATAACAATTCTGTATCGTGTTGTTCTTGAAACTTCAGCAGTCGCTGTACAGATATAGTTTAACAAGCAAAGCAGATAGTAGAGCAATAACATATTATTCTCATGTAAACCACGATGAACTACTAGGTTGAAAGCTAAAGCAACAACTAAGTGTCGTGTGCAGAAGTTGCAAAAAAGGAAAAATGGCGTTTAAACCGGTAATGAGCCCATGCTAACTTAACACGGTGTAAAGATATCCAGGATCTAGATGACACCTCCCCATGATCCGGAAACGAACTGAATAAGATAATAGAAGTGGCATCTCATGAGAGCAGATTGCAACTTTATATGTGGACGGTCCGCAAGGTAAAACATTAAAAACTAGGAAAATGTAATGCTAAAGAAAAATAAAACAGCCAATTACTTTATCGAGGCTTAAGCCAATAGGCAAGCTAAATAATAAAAACTTGACAAATAAGTCAATGAATTGTCAATGAAATGCTAGTACTCAGCATATCAAACATGAAAAAGGTCTATGACATAACTGTGTATGCAAAATAAGCTGCAACAGCCTCCAATAGGAAGTCACCGTCTTCATCCGAAAAGAGTTCAGCCATCCAATTTAAAAGCGGAAAAGAACATACGTGCTCTCCCAGCACCAGATCCTCTATCACCATCAGAGGACAGCTCGGTGGGTTTTCAAGAAAGCTCTGTTCCAAGAAAGACTGTGTTACCGCCAGTAAATTCCAGGGACCAATTAGTCCATGCATCAATGCCACAGCCATAATCCTTTCGCCAGGACAAACCAACTCGTGAGTAATGATAGGAGTCATTAGCTGATTAAAGTCGACGTCAGGAGAAACCGGTCCGCAGAGACACAAATCAATGGCCCAATCGAAATCACAGGTCAGACAGTGAAATACAGGCTGGACACAGGTGAAGTAGGAGAATCGAAAAGATAATCCATATGCCGTGCTTAATATCGCCAAAGGCATTGTTCCATAATATTCAAGCATGCGATTGCGGAACAGCGTCAGCAGCTGCAGGGCGGGAGCTTGCACAGGAGGGACATCCATATTTAAAAATGTAAAAAAGCACAAGAGCGTCCGCTGGTAATGCAAGTAAAAATGGGAATCCACCAAGCACAGTGGAAAAAATAGAATGAAAGAAAGCAGGGATGACTCCAAAGATTTTCTCAAATGAAGTCACGAGACCACTGGTAACAACTTTAAAAAAGTGCGCCAGCCCCTTTGTGGAGGACGCGTTAAAGATAGTCCGAACCATCTTGCTGAAATGGAAAGGCAAATCTGTATTTAAAAGGGTCTGCACCTCTGTACGGGTGTTCGCTATGTGAAGCACGAAAGTTTCACGGGCCGAACTCAAGGCCACCTCTCTCTGAGACAAAAGAGCTCTTATTCTTGCCATGCCGTTGAAATCTGCTCCCAAGGTTGGTATTTGTGGCCAGATTGAAAACTCCCTATGTTCATGTGTGGGAGGAAATAGAACATTTCTGCAGCAAATAACCCATTCACTTACTGTTACTATAAAAGGAATACTTTTAATTAACCCAGAACAATCTTCATTATTGAGCATCAAATAACTACCATTTTCCAACAACTTGAACGTGGGGATGATAGCAGGAACTGGCGTGCCTTGCAACACGCAAGCCATATTTGGTCGGTGTTTGTTGCATGAACCGTGTAACTGTATGTGCCTACACATTAGTGAATGATCTGGCGTCTCAGTGCATTCCTCTCCATTCAGATAAACTTCTTGATCATCTTTGAAACATCTGTATGTGTATGGAAGCGACCAGACCTCATGAAGAAAACCACTACCTAAAGGTGCATAACGACCTATTGGTATATATTTCATACAATTTGAAAACTTATATAAAGCAAAAGGCAGCGTTATTAGACCGTGGATAAGGCACGTTGCCAAAGCAGCCAACCTTTTGGATTTATACTGGAAATGTTAAAGGAAGAATTATGGAGTAGGGCCTGTAAATTTTTAATGGACAACCGAGTAAAATTACTCCAACCATCATATTCCTCTAACTCCGGGATAGTAGGGGTGTTTAATTTTTTAGAAGTAGCCAATCCAAAGCATTTGGTCTGGGAAATTGTTTCATTCACAAACAACATATGATTTGGGATGAGATATGCACGGTGCAAAGCCTCAGTGCCTTGTATCTGCCAGGTTCGTGAACCCCAAACTGATGTAGATCCTGGATATCTTTACACTGTGTTAAGTTAGCATGGGCTCATTACTGGTTTAAACGCCATTTTTCCTTTTTTGCAACTTCTGCACACGACACTTAGTTGTTGCTTTAGCTTTCAGCCTACCTGCGTCAAGATCTATGCCTGCTTCAAGCAGGCGCAGGGTTTTGATGCAGCTTTGTCCTATCTGATTGTAAATGCGGCAGACCGTGGGTGGCAGAGCAGCGGTGCACGTTAACTGGTGCATCTCTGGGGATGTGCTAGTTAATATAAATCTGCCCCTTTCCATACATACTGAGCATGTCATGAATGATGTAATATGTGACATCATCAGCAGTGGATTACGGGTAATAGTATCTCTAGTTTACTCCCCTATAGCTGTCTTTCTTTTAACATAATTGTCTGTTTCCTTCCCTTATACTTACTGTTTTTTTGGTTCGCTTCCGGTTCGCGTACCGGCGAGCGAACTGGGAAGCGAACTAAGAGAAATAGAGGTTGGCACAGTTCCAAATATTGTACCAATTTTTTAATACCGGGGAGGTAGTTCTGAAAAGAACTTTTTTTTTTATTGTTTTTGTTGTTTTATATTTTTTTTATTATTTTTCTGAACATTTTTTTACTTTTTTTGAATTTTTCTGACAGTTTTATATTTTTTGTTTTTTTTTTCGGAGGGGGCAACGAAAACGATTCATTGTAAAGGGCTCAACAGGAGCAACAAAAAAAAAAAAAGAATTTATTGTTTGGGGCGTTTCGGACAAACATGAGCATGATTGTCAATAGCTCTGTTGATCAGAGTGATGCTTCTTTCTCCGTAGCAAATGAATCCACTGCAATGTACGCAGACTTGTTTTACTTCACGAAATCTCGTTTGTATATTTGGCACCATCTCCCTGCCCTCTGGTCCCGTTACTTCCGGTACAACAGATCTTCTGGCCATAATAGGGAGATTATCTAGGTCGTTACGAAACTGTGCAGCACTGTAGTTGTTAGGATGCCACCTAGTCATATGGCGATGCATTGCGTAGTTTCCGAAACTGTATTTTTTCTCGGTCCCTCTGGACAGTCTATCTTGACATATAAGGCAAGTTACGTATCTTGCATTTACTTTTTTCTGACCTTTGGGAATTTAAAAAAATTGCCAAATGAAGTTTTCTTTCCGGTGAGACGTCCTGGGCTCCTCAGGCAAAAAGTGTCTCTCTTCGTGCTCGTCGTCCTGTTCCTCTTCTTCCTCTTCTTGCTGAATTATAACTTCAGCAGGTGGTCCACTCTTCCTTGGATGTGGTGGAGGTGGTGGGGAAGCACCAGCTGAAGCTACTAAAGAAGCCATTGCTCACTGGTAACAAAGGGTCTTTCTCTCACAATGATGAAAGTCAGAGTGAGGAAAGAAGGGGGGACTTTCATCATTTGGGAAAAACAATAGTTCTCAACCAATGAAAAGTGTTCATTTTAGATTATATGACCTAGTCTTACATCATTAGGAAACCAAAAGTGAAATGAACCAATGAAAAGTGTTATTATCAAGTCACATGACCTGCTGTGTTTACGTTACGCGCTTTGCAGGGCCTCCCGGTTTGCTTCCAGAAACCTGCGCTTTGCGCCTCGCTTCGCGTACCAGTTCGCTAACGTAGCACGTCATATGACGTATCACGCGACAACGCGAAACGTCATGTGGACGGGAGGCGTCACGATGTTGTTTTCTAACACGGCAGTTGCGGTAAAGAAACGTTTACCGGCTCGCGGTTTATTTCGCGGCATCAAGGTCAGCTAACGGGAAGTTTCCCGATTCGCGAAGCGGGAACGAAGAAAAAAAAATATTTAAACATTTTTTTATTAATAAACATATAAAATATATTTTTGGATTTAAAGAAGAATACATTTTACAGCTACAGATATTAGCTGTTAAAAAAACAATGAAATTCACTGAAAAAACCATAGGTTATAGACCATATATAGTTAGGAATTAGCATTTACAAAACCTTGAAAATTCACTGAAAAAACCATAGGTTATAGACCATATATAGTTAGGAATTAGCATTTAGAAAACCTTATTTCACTCACACAAAACCATTGAAATTCCATATATAGTTAGTTGCACTAACTATATATCGCGCACCCGCAATCCACTGCTGATGATGTCACATATTACATCATTCATGACATGGTCAGTGACATCACTGATGACATCACTGATGACATCTCAAATGACATCACTGATGATATCTCTTTTGACATCAATGGTCACATCAATGATGATATCATTAATGTGACAATACAATGCATCTCCTCACACTTTAATATAACCTCTGTTACACCCAGTGTTAAATACAGAGTATAATTTTTGAAACCATTGACACACCAATACTAGTTACTACATACGCACTCACTGATTCCTACGTCTACACACACATTCACTCATTCACCCATACAATCATTCATACATACAATCACTCATCTTTACAACACTATCATATGCACTCATACACCTATACAGACACTCACACTCTGCCACTCATCCATGGAGTTACTCACACACCTAGTCAGTCCTGTAAAGAATCAATCACACTTCCATTTTCTAATCTACACAGTTAAACATAGAGTACCTTACATTTTCAAACATATACTAACACATACTTACTCTCTTATAGAATCACTGATACAAGTACACATTGATCTGCACAGAGTCACACACCTCCCAGCCAGCCATACACACACTCAGTCTCCCATACAAATACTTGTGCAACCAATCAATAACCCATATAGCTACTTATATAGCTACTGATCAACACATGCAGCAGCTTGCACAACAACAGACATACTGATGCACACTTTCAGACAGTTTAGTCACTAACCCGTGCATTTAGTAAGACGCATTTAATCACTCACTCATACAGTCAATCACGCACCTACTAAAACCTTCATTCAGACACTTATACATCCACTCATTCCTAAATATGTAAAACATATTTAAACTTTACAGAAACACATAATCACTGGATGTTGTCATCAGTGATGTCATCAGTGATGTCACTGACCATGTCATGAATGATGTAATATGTGACATCATCAGCAGTGGATTGCGGGTGCGCGATATATAGTTAGTGCAACTAACTATATATGGAATTTCAATGGTTTTGTGTGAGTGAAATAAGGTTTTCTAAATGCTAATTCCTAACTATATATGGTCTATAACCTATGGTTTTTTCAGTGAATTTTCAAGGTTTTGTAAATGCTAATTCCTAACTATATATGGTCTATAACCTATGGTTTTTTCAGTGAATATATATATATCGAAGTCCACAGTCCTGCAGCGCAACAAACACCAGCGCGAAATCAGGTACAGACCACAACAAAGGAAGAAAATTAAATAAGTGCTTTAATCCAAAATGGGCAGCAGCATGACGCGTTTCGTCCGGGGAACCCGGACTTAATACATATATATAAATGCAGGATGTATGAAATAATAGTATGCCGATTCTTGCTTGTTAGTTTAATATGCATGTCGAAAAAGGTAAAATTCATTAGCAAATGCTTGCGGAGCATGCATACTAACGATTCTTCGCTCTGCACAACAAGTAAAAAAAGAAATATATGTTAAAACATCATGAGCCCTCAAAGTAAAAGATTAGAAAAGCTCCAGATAAAGGCGTATATCAATTAAAACATTATGGCTTAATTATAAGAATAGAGGTGGAGGCTGAATAGATATTTTGGGCCTCATTTATGAGAAGTGACGCATCGCTGCGTGAAAGCAGCGATGCGTCACTTCTCAGTGCGCCCTCCTTGCGACATGATTGATACGTCATATTTACTGTATGACACATCATGTTGCAAGGAGTTACAGGTACGTCAGTATATCTGACGTATCTGTATGGCGCAAAAGTGATGCATTGCTGGAGTGTGTCACAAAAGTGACCCAACTCCAACAATGTGTCTTTTCACATGGGCAAGCCCCATGTGAAAGGGCCTGAGTCAGTCTTACGCCTGCTGTGTAGCATGCGTAAGATATTTGACGCATTTGTGTCCTAGAAGTGGTGCAGTGAAATCTTATAGATTTCACTGCGTCACTTCTATGACTCTTTCTTGCGTCAGAACGCCCCCCGCATACATTATACCTAGTGCAGGTGTAATGTGGTGCAGGGGTTTACAAAGTGACGCATCTACCTTGATGCGTCACTTTGTAACTATGGTGCAACAAGGCACATTTTTCACGCTGCTGGTGCGTCACAAAAAGTGACGCACCGGCGGCGTAAAAGTGACGCATAGCCTCATAAATAAGGCCCTTTCTGTCTTTATCCCTGTCGCTCCCAGTGGATCTGTTCATGACCAGGGATTTATAAACAATAGTTGAAGAAAAAAAAGAAAGAAAGACTGACATTTTTGCTCACACGGAAAATTATTCCTCTCTTTTCAAAAAATCAGATGCACAAAGAGAACCGAAAAGGTAAGCTCATGTGAGGAATAAAAAAATGAAGGAAAGTGGGATTAAAAAATAACAGAAAAGATAGATGAATTAATTCCTATACTACCCACTAATATGTATGTTTTCAGGGATGGTGGGAGAAGGAAGCCAGT
Source organism: Lissotriton helveticus (assembly GCF_964261635.1). Lineage (NCBI taxonomy): Eukaryota > Metazoa > Chordata > Amphibia > Caudata > Salamandridae > Lissotriton > Lissotriton helveticus. Next base: position 1,330,540,262 of record NC_136068.1, on the reverse strand, counting down.
CCCATTCGAGAGAAAGAACTAAGAACATAAACCATCTGACTATTTTGACAATAGTAAGCCATAAAGAGCGAATGAAAGATTTATCTCAAAACAGTTTTTACTTGTGTAATTGAGAATGTGCCTATAATTTGATATATGTATTTAAAGCCATCATAACAAAGCACTGGAGATAAGATTATCCAGATCAACGTTGGACTGGTGCTGAACAGGTGCACAGGCAGATATTGCTTCATTGTTGACTGGGGCGAAAGATGTGTACCCAAAACCAATATATTATATAAAGAATAAGCTCCTTTATAAATCAAAGAAAATGGCAGATAACAATGCAGACAATAACTATGAGATATGCAAATATGGGTTTATTGCTCCAGAACGCCCTGATGATTGATTTATAATATGTGGGCTATAATTCAATTCTGTATAATATATATATATATATATATATATATATATATATATATATATATATATATATATATATATATATATATATATATATATATATATAGTCACTGAAAAAACCATAGGTTTCAGGGACTTTATGGTTAGTTGGACATTTCTCTTGTACAAAACCATAGAAATTGTGCCGTTGAGCTAACTATAACTCGCGCCACCGCAATGCACTGCTGATGACGTTACATATTACATCATTCACGACATGGTCAGTGACATCACTGATGACGTCACTGATGACATCTCAAATGACATCACTGATGACATCATCCACGTAAAATATGATGCACCTCCTCTTACCTTAATAAAAACCTTTGCTACACCCACTCTAAAATACAGACTACCATTTTCAAAACAATAGAGACACCAATACCAGTTACTACGTACGCACTCACTGATTCATAGGTCTATACACACATCCACTCATTCACCCATACAGTCACCCATACATGCAGTGACTCATCAATACAACACTATTATAGGCACTCATACACCTATACAAACACTCACACACCGCCACTCATCCAGAGTTACTCAAACACCTAGTCAGTCATGCAAAGAATCAATCACACTTCTATTTACTCACCAATACAATTATACACACACAACCTCACTTATTCATGTAGTTGAGCTTATATAGCGCACAGCTACCCGCAGTGGGTGTCCCGGCGCTTGCTTAGGGAACCCTTCCTGGTATTCCCCTGTGAGATAGCAGGGTATCCACAAGGTGAAAGTCAGGCATCCCGCCGCGAGGGGCCGTTGTGGAGATTAAGCAAGCTATTGCCCAGAGTCGCAGAGTGTGAACCCGTGAGTCGAGGAGGCACCGGGGCGAGAATTATCGAGTCCGTGGAATTTTTAGCCCAAGACCCGCCGAGGCGGGGAATTGAACCCTGGTCCAGGACCGATCTCAGCTTCCGGGTCTGCTGCCTCTAACCCCTGAGCCACACTTCTCCACATGTAGATACTAACATATACTTACTCTCTCATACAATCACTGGTACAAGTACACACTGATCCATACAGCCACTCTCAAAATCAGTGGCTCTCATGTGTAGTCATTAATATACTCCAACTCTCACATGTACTGTGTTTTACACATGTATTTACTTGGACATGTAGCACTGAGATATCCATTCACTCACCAACATACCCATACACACACTCACACACTCACCCACCCATACAGCTGTGTCCACATGCACTCTTGAACCCATACACCTTGTGAATGAAGCACTCACACATCTATGCACAGAGTCACACACCTCCCATCCACCCACACACACTTAGGCACCCATGCAAATACTCATGCAACTAATCAATAACCCATATAGACACTCCAACCCATGCAGCAGCTTACACAGATACAGACATTCACACAGTATAGTCTCACGGGTGAGTAGTGCCCTTTATAAACCCCTGATTGATTGATTGATTGATTGATTGATTGATTGATTGATTGATAGTCACTAACCCATGCATTCAGTAAGATACATTTAATTACTCAAACATACAGTCAGTCACGCACCTACAAAATCCTCCATCCGGACAATTATACACCCACTCATTCTTCAATACAACTTGGCCAATATATATATATAAAACATATTTAAACTTTACAGAAGCACACAGTCACTGGATGATGTCATCAGAGATGTCATCAGTGATGCCATTTGAGATGTCATCAGTGATGTCATCAGTGATGTCACTGACTATGTTATGAATGATGTAATATGTGATGTCATCAGCAGTGCATTGCTGGGTCACGAGTTATAGTTAGCTCAACTAACTATAACAGCGGAATTTCTATGGTTTTCTACGAGAGAAATGTCCAACTAACTTTAACGTCCCTGAAACCTATGGATTTTTCAGTGAATAATGTATATATATATATATATATATATATATATATTCACAGAAAAAAACATAGCTTTCATGGATGTTATAATTAGCTGGACATTTCACTCGTACAAAACCATAGAAATTCCTCCGTTATAGTTAGTTCTGAGTGATGTAACATGTGACGACATCAGCAGTGCATTGCAGGGGCGCGAGTAATAGTTAGCACAACTAACTATAACAGCCGAATTTCTCTTGTTTTGTACGAGTGAAATGTCCAACTAACTATGACGCTCATGAAACCTCTGTTTTTTTCAATGAATTTCTGAGTTTTTTTTAAATGCAAATTTCTAACTATAATGTCCCTGAAACGTGTGGTTTTTTCAGTGACTGTTACATATATGTATTTAATCTCTTCTCCCTCTTACAAGGAAGGAATCAGCACTCAGGTTGTAGTTTGGAAGTATTTAATCTGCAAAGGATGTGATACCCACGGATCGGTTTGTCCGAACCTTGATAACGATACAAGACGCGATTGTAGCATCCTTTTTTTTTTCCTTTTTTGTTTTTGGTCCTCATTAGCAACCATGGTTTCAAATGCTGACAACAAAGGGAAAAAGTAGAAAAAGTGATGTCATGCTGCCTCAGTTTCAAGACTGGCAGGGATGAGAAGTTGCGAGTGATTGTAGCATCTTTATTTAAATGTACCAATGCCTCCAGTTGCCAACATTAACAAAGGACTACATATTATTTTAATCCAAAAAGCTGGCGGCCATATTGGCCTGGTCAAGATGTGAAAATTCAAAAATTGATACAATAAAGAAAAGAAAATAAGTGTAAATATGCACACAATGTAATTTCAGCATCTCTTGCCCCGTGACCGCCATACCTGTATGGTCGTCAACGTGAATTATTCATAATAAACATACTTAGGATTGCGAACATCAACATAAACAATGGACTACACATTACTTTAAAGTGAAAGGCTATCGTCCATATTAATCTGGGCATATTGCGTATTATAATGGTTTTTACACAAAAGAAAAGAAAAAAAGGGGTTTTAATATACACACACTATCCCGTCTCTACTACGCCGTCTCCTCATCGTGCTTCAACACCCTGCGTATGCTTCGCAAGAAATTCCGCTGGATCCCGACCGAGACCAGGAAGATTGTCACCCAGGCACTCGTTACCAGCCGACTGGACTACGGAAACGCCCTCTACGCCGGAACCACAGCCAAGCTACAGAAAAGACTCCAGCGCATCCAGAACGCCTCCGCCCGACTCATCCTGGATGTCCCCCGACGCAGCCACATCTCCAGCCACCTGAGGAACCTGCACTGGCTCCCCGTCGACAAGAGGATCACGTTCCGGCTCCTCACCCACGCACACAAGTCTCTCTACGACCTGGGCCCCAAGTACCTCAACGACCGCCTGACCTTCTACACGCCCACCCGCCAGCTACGGTCTACCAGCCTCGCCCTCGCAGCCGTACCACGCATCCGAAGAGCCACCGCCGGAGGAAGATCCTTCTCTTACCTGGCTGCCAAGACTTGGAACTCCCTCCCCATCCACCTTTGGCTGACCCAGGACCATCTCGCCTTCAGGAAACAACTCAAGACCTGGCTGTTCGAGCAGTAGCATACCCCTTCCCCCAAGCGCCTTGAGACCCTCCCGGGTGAGTAGTGCACTATACAAATGGCATGATTGATTGATTGATTGATCCCTAAATAAAGTTCTAGTGATGATAGTTCCATTCCATTCACAGCTCATTTGAGATGTCATGAGTGATGTCATGAGTGATGTAACTGACCATGTCATGAATGATTTAATGTCTGAGGTCATTAGCGGTACATTGCGGGGGCGTATGTTATAGTTAGCTCAGGTAACTATAACTGCTGAATTTCACTGGTTGTGTATGTGTGAAATCTGAGTCTAACTATACCGTCCCAGTGATCTTTGTTTTTTTCAGCAAATTTCTAGTTTTTTTTTACATTAAGTAAAATGCATATCACAATGGATGGTGGAGGGTTGGAAGCAAGGCCTGGCATTGTCCTGCCCCCACACAAGCTTGCTGCTGCTACCTTCCCTCCTCCTAGCCATCCATTGTCCAAGTCCATGTCCCTGGTCCCTTATTACACCCCTGTGTGGCCGTTGTTCTGCCACAGGCCTTCCCGCCTTCTCTGAACAGTTAGCTTGCTGCCCCATCCACCTCCTCCCTATCCTGTGTTGTCTGAATCCATGGACTAGCCTCCTCCCTCCTGCCATGAATGGTCTGATGTGCTGCCACTGCCCTCCATTTAGCATGATGCACCAATCCACTCATCCTGCCCTCCATTGCCCAATTCTATGCCCCATCATTGACCTCCTGCTTATCCTCTGTGCTTAGCTTGCTGCCCCCTTTCTCCTTCCTCCTGCCCTCCGATGCCTGTGTGCATGCCCCTGCTCCATCCTTTTTGTCCACCATGTTCCATGGACCTGCCACTCCTATTCACTCTGAGCGTTCTGTTGAGCTGCCACTCCCTGCCCACCTGCAAGTAGATGACGAGGATAAACGATACTAGCATCAAAAGACTTGTTCATTATCTGGGGATGGCCAGAAAATTGCTTCTCGGGAGTTGGGATCTGTGTAATAAGTAACGTTCAAATTGCCATATCTGATGAGAGGTCTGAAGGTTTCTAACTCCCGGTATTTAGAAAAAACGACCGCCTGTGACTGAGGACGCTGGATGTGTTTGTATCCAGCGTCCTCAGTCACAGGTGGTCATTTTTTCTAAATACCGGATGACCCAGATAATGAACAAGTCTTTTGATGCTAGTATCGTTTATCCTCGTCATCTACTTGCCTCATAACTTAATTGGGAAGAATCTTCATAGACAAATTTGACTTTCCTGCCCAGCGAGTTCATTCCTATACTACCCCCAGTGCCAATAAACTGTAAATAATGAACAGGACCTAATCTAGTGATTCCTAGATATCACCCCCATCCGTCGACATCTACAACATATATGTTCTTCGCTCTCATCTACCTGCGTTTGAAGATATCAAGAAACCCTAAATATCGACTGACCTGTCACACCCTAGCCAAGAATGAGGTTTGAGTTTGCACAAATTTTTAGCAATAGACAGTAACCTGAAGAAGGCTCAAGAGCCGAAACGCGCGTTGTGACATCTACCGCTTTGCCTTCAACATTTTGTTCAGTCTCATGTCTATTGGTTATGTATTTTTTCTAGTATGCTTTTAACTGACTTTTGTTATATTGAAGTGACATCTACCGCTTTGCCTTCAACATTTTGTTCAGTCTCATGTCTATTGGTTATGTATTTTTTCTGTATGCTTTTAACTGACTTTTGTTATATTGAAAAACAACTATAAGAAAAGAAAAGAAAACAGAAGAGAAAAACACAAAAAGAGTACAAAATATATAAATCTTAAAAGAATTGATAAATATATATAATATATACCAATAAAATCAAACGAGAATATTTCATTGTTTGAGACTATCTATATATAGTTGGACTTTCCATTCTCAATTTCATATGATAGCTATATCAACCATGATCTCCATTTAAATATATTTTGAATATGTCACTTGGCTATAGACGTTCCTTAATTTAGTTTGTTCCCTATGCATAGCAGGTGCAACAGTAGTATATAGGGGTCCCCTTTTTTCAAAAGAGTAGATAGTAGACAGGAGACAAATCAAATAAAGCCCATATGGGCTTAAAAACATTGGACGTTTCCTGGCTGAATCGGGTCTGTTGGCATGTATGGTTGTACTACCTCTGCCTCTTCCTTCTGCTCTCATTGATCTATTATATTGCCACAGCCTCTCTTGCCAGTCCTGTATTGTTGGTTTGTTCCCCCTACGCCCCTTTCGACTGCCCTCCATAGTCTGTTGTGCTCCCACTGCCCTTCCTTCCTGTCCAGTGTGGTCAAATTGTTGCCTCTGCACCCTCCTACCTGTCTTCAATATTCAGAGTCCGTGCCCCTGGCCTCTGCACCTCAACAGTATCCTAATGAACAACTAGATTGCTAACATTCTATATTTGATTACAAAAGTGTGGAACGCCTGACGTCATCTTGATGTAATCAAAACTGTAATACCTAGAGCATTTCCTTTAGAAATTGCATATATGAGAGGGTCTTATTTACATCAAAATTATGGTTAGTGCTCTAAAAAAATAAAATTAGGACATATTTTCTGAGTTTTCAAATAGCGACAAAGCACTTTTAAATTATTTGTTATCTTTATTTTTTTTATCCAGTTGACCACTTGATTAAATGTTGCACTTAGGGGAGAGGATGTGGTGTTACTTCCAGAGCTGCAGACTTTGCAACTGGGTAACCAGGTTGGAGTTTCTGCTTCAGCTCGACATTCTGTGATTCTGGTCAAATCACTAACAGCCTGATTCATGTAGGCAATAGCGCTCGCAAAAGGGCCAGATTCTGAGAATCTGGCCCTTTGCGAGTGCGATTTTTGTATTTGGTATTCATGATCCCAAATGCAAAAATCGCTATTTAAGAATTAGCAAATATGCGAGGAATAGCATTTAAGGAATCTCTATTAGAGATTCCTCAAATGCTATTCATGACACATTAAAAAATTGCGATTTTGCACTTTTGGGGCCGCTATTTACCGAGAGGTCAGACCTGTCGGTAATTAGCAAAAACTCAGAAAAATGCTTTTAAAAGCATTTTTCTAAGTTGCATGTTGCACACACACATGTCCCTTGGACATGTGTGTGCGCAACACCTGTTCAAATGTGCATTTTAGGGGTGCTACAGGGTGTCCTTTGGACACCCCTGGCACCCTTCAAATCGCTATCTTATTTGCGAGTAGCAAATTGCTACTCGCAAATAAGGGATACTCCCCATTCATTCCTATGGGCCTCTTGGCCCATAGGAATGAATGGGGAGTTTTTGCGAGTAGCAAATTGCTACTCGCAAATAAAGAACATGTAGGAATCGCTATTTAATTAGCAATTCCTACATGAATGCCGTTTTGCGCGTCCTCAATAGCGAGTCGCTATGATTCGCTATTAGGGCCACGCAAAACGGCCTGTACATGAATCAGGCTGTTAATCTTTTATAATATTACATTGTACATCTTTCAGTATATACTTTGGATTTCTCGTTGATGTGATAGTACAAAAGGGAATTTGTTCTTAAGATTGTAATAAGGTTTTACTTAACTACATAATGGTAAATTAATTGAATTGAATTGAAACAATCAGACAGAGGGAGGATGTAAGCCCGAATCAGCCATTGCCCACTGTGGCAGCGCATAATTCAGGAAAATCACACCAACTAAATTCTGTCTATAATGTAAAGCACAGCTGCATACTGTGGCTCCCAAAATGCACTTTTTTCGCAAAGGATAATGAAATGTTGTATCTATGCCACAGAGTTCAATTGCAATTAAGGTCCTCAAAATATCTAATTTTCTTAATCTTTACCTAAATTATTGTCATTTAACATCTCTACTTTCACAGAGGTATGCAAGCTACAGTGCCTTGACATTACCACCATCTTGCAATCTCCCTGCCTTTCTTCCAGGGTAACTGCCAGTCCGAAAATATAATTATGGTGAGGCACACAGAGTTACAGTGGTGGCTGCTCTAATTCCAAAGTGGTGCGGCTGGGGCAACGGGAAGGGACGGGGGATTGGGGGAAATAATATATTATACCACTTCCCTGCCACTGCGGCTGCTGCCTCAGTGCTCCTCTCCGGACACTGGTGCACAGGCTCCCAGGTGCCAGTCATGTCACTGCTCTCATTCTGGTAATACTAGTAACCAGCATGAGAGCAGCGCCGTGATTGGCCTGAGTTGGCTGACTTGTCGCTCGCACAGTCACAGGCTGTGCCTGTTCTATACCCGGCTGTGCAGCACAGTTCAGGTTGGAGAAGTATAAATGAGCATGTTGGTATGACTGCCTTTCAAATTGACATGTGCACTTACACTGCCCACCACTCCTCCTACCTACTGCTGACATGACGCTCCATCAGGTTGTCCCACCCCTGCCCTAACACTTGCCTGGCAATGGCCAAGTAGGAAAAATAAAATGATAAGAAAATGGTTTTATTATCATTTTCTTTTTCAGTGGGGTGATGATCCTCTGCCATAACAGAGGAGCTGCCCCTGCGAGTGAGTTGTCAAGTTCTCTGTTCGGAGAACTTTATCTTGGGTGTATATTATTAGAATTGTAACTATAAATGTAATTATATACTGCTTACAACACCTGGTGAGAGATGTAAGTTCTTTTTGCGGTGAGTAGCCTGAAACAGCGGACACCAAGATTAGTAATTAGTAGGTTACTATAATATTTAGTTTTGTTATAATGCATGCATGGCTGGTATTATGAGTGAAACAGTGATTTATTGTGTTGGCGTACCTGTGATTGTGTGTGTACGTACATGTATACCTGGGTCTTTGTGTGTGTGTGTGTGTGTGTGTGTGTGTGCACGTGCATACCTGGTTGTGGCGCATGCATGTCTGAGTCTGTATGTGTGCGTGCGTGGGTGTGCGTGCCGGTGTCGCTGTGTGCTTGTGACCTACACAGCGGCTGCCTACACTGTAACTGCTGCGCAGTGGATGAGTGCACTGCTGTTGACTGTGCTCTAACTGCTTTGTGCATGTAAGTGTAGCTGGGCACGTCGCACTCAGGGCGAGATTAGAGGGGACAGCATCCTAGTATTGCTCCCCTGCTGCAAGGGTAAATGAGCCTATCAGGCCACCATAGGAGGGGAAGGTGGGTCACCCCCATAGTTTATGGCCTCAGGGTGTCAGGAGGAGAGGAGTGGACCAGGAGAGTGATAAGGGGTCAACTCCCGGGGCATGGCCTCTTTGGGCGGCCAGGGTTTGTTTGGACCTGGAGCAGAATGCGGAGGAATATATGATGATACAACGAATTCCGTTGCAACGCATGCCTTTACCACGCATGCGTTACAACGGAATTCGTTTACCACGGATAAACTTTTCCTCGAATAATTGCGTGGTGACGTCATACGTCGTTAAGAGAAAACGGCATTTTTTTCCGATTTCTCTTAAACGACGCTGATGCCGACGTGACTTATGGTGAGTTGTTTTATTTGGGGGGGAGACCCCTCAAGCCCCCCTTTTTTTCTTTTTACCTTTACCACATATGCCTTTACTACAAACATCGTAGTAAAGGTATGCGTGGTAAAGGCATTAGTGGTAACCACGCATGCGTTGTACTGCATGCGTGGTTAAAGATTTCGGGGAAACGGCTTCGTTGTAAAGGCCGTTTCGCAATGCGGAGCTGGTAGTTGTTGTTCTAGAGGTGAGCAAAGGTGGGGGAGGACACAGCTCCCGCTACCAACATAGGGATAAGGGGCATGGGGCAGTAACACACCCAGCACTACACTCTAGATCAATAAGTAAATCATTTTTATTTGCTTAGTTAAATAAAACCATTGCGGTACAAACATCAACTTTTAAAACTAAATCTACATGCATTGATAAAACAGTATATCATGAATCACGTTTTTTCATTTTTTTTTTTATTTTTTATTTTTAAATATTTTTATTGTTGTAGTGCAATATACACGAAGAAACTTATCGACAGTCATCATTGTGGCTTCAACATTCAGCCATACGGAACCTTGAATGCACTTTACATTTTCTATTTTAAGAACTGAAAAAACTCAGAAAAAAGGGTCACAGATTAGATATCCGGCATCAATACTGACTTTCAACATCACCAAGTATAATAGCTAAGCAGTCATTCAAGCTACACGTCAGATGATCATTATGAAAGGTAACTCCAACAGGCATGCACAAAGTGTCAAATCCCAACCACTACCCGCCCCCAACCTCTCCTCCCGGCTCTAGCTTCCCTCCTCATCATCCCCCGAGCTATCCATGTCTTCTTCCTCTGGTAGAGGCTCGCAAACATCCCCTCTATAGGCATTCCAGGGCAGCCATAATTTATTCCACTTGCGTGGGTTAGATCTTCGTTTATACACCGCCCTTTCTGTTACCATGATCATGTCCATATTCTTACACCATTGGGCCAGGGTGGGTGTTTACGCCGCCCCCCATTTTTGCGCTATATCGCGTTTCGCCAACATCATTCCAATACCCACCCACTGCCTCCCATAAGTCGACAAATCAGTAGGGCCCCACACATTAAGTAAGCAGAGTCTGGGCTCAGGGGCAAGAGTCGCTCGTAGGGTTTGAGCCATAGTGCGTGTGATTCTCCTCCAGTATGTCATGACATGAGGGCATTCCCAAAGTGTGTGGAACAGTGTCCCTAGCACTCCGCAGTTGCGCAGGCAGTACGGATTGTCAGCCCTGTGTATTTTGTGAAGCAAAGTGCGTGTGTAATAGACGCGATGCAATATTTTAAATTGCACTAGTCTAAATCTTGCTGACATTCCGGCCTCCCTGGGGGACGCTAGCGCGGAATTCCAGCAAGTCTCATCCAGATCCCCCACGTCCTCCTCCCATGACTCTTTTAATTTCTGCAACGGGTCCGGCAGGTTGTTCAGTAGTTTACGATAGGTGAGCGACGTGGCCTTGCTTTCCATGTAGTCAGTCAACAGTCGGTCCTCTAAGGGAGCCGACTCTGGGACCGTGACACCGGGTTCTAGTGCTGCCAACAATGCGTGCCGTATCTGTATGTAACGGTAAGTTTCTGTTGCTCCCATGTCATACTGTTCCCTGAGCGTCGCGAATGGTACCACTTCCCCCCCCACCCACAGGTCTCCAACCGTCGAGATCCCGATGGTGTCCCAGTGGTCAAACCCTTTGCTGTGTCGTAGACTACCCAGGGCTTTGGAATCCCACAACGGCGTCATGCGCGTGAGCACTCCATCCCATTTCAGTCGTGCTTGGGCTTTATGCCACAATGTCACCGTGTGCCTAGTGGGTCCCACCAGTTTCTTAAGCATCCTTTTATCATAGAGAGAGGCCAGCAGGGTGGCAGCTCCAAGTTGTTCCCTATCTGCTAAAAGTGCCGGGTCATCCTGCGGGCTATGCAACCACCTGTTAACCACCTTAAGGTGAGCCGCCCAGTAGTAGAGTTCCAAGCTTGGGAGTGCTATTCCCCCACTATACCAATCCCTAATCAACTTCGACTGCGCCACTCTCGCTGGCTTGGACCCCCACAGTAGGCACGATATTTGATTAGAGACCTGCCGGAAGAACTGCACCGGGACCACCGCTGGTGTGTTCTCTAGGACATATAGGAAGCGGGGCAGCGCCATCATCTTGAACAGCGCTGCTCTCCCTAAGAGCGTCAAGGGGAGGGTGCTCCAATGGCGCACATCTGTTTTCAATCGTTCAAGCAATGGTCGAAGGTTCAGGTGTCGGAATGTACCATGATCCCGCGTAACATTGATCCCCAGATAGCGGAAGGTTACCTCCGCCAGTAACAGTGGACAGCTGTCACCCAGGTCTGGCGCTGCGCCATTGAGCATGTAAAGTATCGACTTCGTCCAGTTGATAGTATAGCCCGAAGCCTTCCCATGTCGTTCGCACAGCGCCAGTAGTGCTGGTATACTTATCTGTAGGTCCATCACATAGACCAGCATGTCATCTGCATATAATGACACCCTGTCCTCCCAACCATCCCCCCACTGCACGCCTCTCAGCAGTCGGGTAGTCCGAATGACCGTGGCCAATGGTTCCAGGACCAAGGCAAAAAGTAGCGGTGAGAGCGGGCAGCCCTGCCTCGTACCCCTCCTCAGTAATATTTCTCTGGAGAGACGGCCATTAGCCAACACTCGCGCGACTGGGTCTTGGTATAATAATTTGATCCATGCTATAAACCTCGGGCCAAATCCCAAGTGTCCTAAGACCGCAAACAGATAACTCCACTCTACCATATCAAATGCCATCTTGGCGTCGAGCGAAAGGATCGCCGCCGGTTCCGTCAACATCGGCGCGCGCGCCATTGCCCCATGCAGACGCCTCAAGTTCATTGCCGTGCTCCTATGTGGCATGAATCCTGATTGGTCAGGATGGATCAAATGCTCTAGATGCGGCAGCAGCCGGTTGGCCAATACTTTAGCCAAGATCTTAGTCTCGGCGTTCAAGAGAGAAATCGGACGGTATGAACCGCAATTCTCAGGCGGCTTGACGGGTTTGGGAATTGTCACTATGGTCGCCGTTCGCTGGTCGGGCGGTAGTCGACCTCGCTTCAAACTGTCCTGAAACATACCGAGGAGGGGCGGAGAGAGCGTGTCTGACATCATCTTGTACCATTCTATTGGTATCCCATTGGGACCTACAGCTTTCCCCGAATGCAGGTCTGTTATAGCCGCCTGGATCTCCCCAGAGGACAAGTCCATCTCCAGTTCATCCACGTCGGCCTGTGACCGAGTGCGGGTAGGTATCCCCGCTAGAGATGTCACCGCCATCTCCGGGGTAACCTCCACGTCAGGCGTGTAAACCGCTTGGAAATGGTCAGCCATCATCTCCACAATTACAGAAGGGTGCGTTTGCACTAGACCCTCGCCATCTTTCAGACGAAGTATGTTCTTTTGTCCGTCTCTCTTCCTTTCCAGCCATGCAAGGAGTCTGCCGGCCTTGTCGCCCACTTCGTACACTCTCTGGTTCGTGGCCGCTAAGTTATCTAACACCCTACTACGTAGGTACTCCGTGTGACGCCGTTGACATACGTGCAGCGCATGTCGCGTGTCAGTGGTCGGATTAGTTGCATGGTCGGTGTTCGCTCTGTCTAGGTCGTTCTCAAGGGCTACAAGTTCCTGCCTTCGTGTTTGGTTATGACAAGCAATAACGGAGATGGCCTGTCCCCTAAGGACCGTTTTATAGGCTTCCCAGAGGGTGGTGGGAGAGTCCACTGATCCCTCGTTCTCGGCAAAGTACGCTGTAGTACCCTCCCTCAGCTTCTTGGTTATCAGGGGCACTCTAAGGTACCCGGGGTAGATCGGGAATATGCGTGCTCGGGTCCGTTCTGGGTTGGAGACGATGAGTGTCAATGGGGAGTGGTCTGAAACCCCCCTGGGCCCAATGTGCACATCAGTGATAGTGAGGAGGCTGTGTCCCAGTGTTAGGAGATAGTCAATCCGTGACAGGCTGTCATGGACCGCCGAATGAAATGTATATTGTTGATCCTCCGGATGAAAGTGCCTCCAGAGGTCCACCAGACCTTGTGCTTCCAGGAAGCCATGCAGGCGAGAGGGCCCATGGTCCCGTGCACGCACCGGAAACCTATCTCGTGTGTTATGTGCCACAGCATTAAAATCCCCCCCCAAGATCAAATCACCCTCAGGCAGTTCTAACAGGAAGTTCCCCAGATCGGGAAGGGCAATTGCGTGCAGTGCCGGCGGAATATAGACAGAGACTGCATTTAATGGCCTCCCCTCCCACTGACCATGCACAGCCGCAAACCGGCCCTGTGAGTCCGTTTTTGTGGATTGAACAATGAAACCCGAGGAGCGGTGCATGAGGATACCCACACCCCTGGAACCCCTAGTGAACTCTGCATGGGCAACCATACTGTATCCCTTCCTGTCCAGGGCACGCGCGGCCGTGCCCGTTAGATGTGTCTCCTGTAGTAGGACCAAGGCTGGATTAAAGCGCTGTATACTTTGCAGTACCAACCCCCTTTTGACTTTGTCCCCTAAACCCCGAACATTCCATGACATGACACCCAATTGTGGCCCCCGTCTCAGGTCCGCATCCCCCCTCCCTGTATCAACCTGAGACCGCACCGCCATAGAGTACTATTCTGCTTGCACAATCGCCATGCTCTGAGGGAGCCCGATCGTATTGCTTAAAACCTGCAAAGCGATACACATATACCACGTCCTTCAAATCTATATCTGTGTGACCAACCTGAAAACAAGAAACCTCCCCCCCCCAACTCCCCCCCCACCCTGCCCCCCTGCTCAACGGACTCAAAACTGCCCGCCCCCCCAACTCAGCAGAGTGCTTGAACCCTTCCCCAAACATAGTACTTGCACGCTGGGGTAAGGACCCTCCGTAGTCAGCGACCCCCTATCTTCCAGTTCCGGAGGCCCCTCGTCCAGTGTCCAGGGCGGCACGCCCGGCCAGCAAGCAGTTGAACAGAAAAAGAAGTTCGTGTGGCAAAATCATTCTGCCGTGTCGCCTGTTTCCGGGATATCTCGCAGAGGTGAATGGCGTTCAGGGTCCCCCTCAGACGCCTGGGAATGCAGATGGGAATCGTCGGCGGCGTGCTTGGTTGTCCTGTTGGTTCGGCGCGGGCGGTTCGCAGGCCTCCAGCCCTCCAGCCACTCCTGCGCAGCGTCGGGTGTTTCAAAGAACCAAGTCTTATTGTTCGCCACTACCCTGAGTTTAGCCGGAAAAAGCATGGAGTAAGGAATTTCCCTGGCTCTGAGTTCCTTCTTGACTTCAAAAAAGGTTCTACGTCGTCGTGCGACCTCCGCAGTATAGTCCGGGAAGAATGCAACTGTGGTATTATGGATTCGGACCGGCGGGGAGTTCCTGGCCGCCTGCAGGATCGCATGTCTATCCCTGAAGTTGAAGAGGCGAGCTATGATCGGTCTTGGGGTAGCTCCCTGTTTGGGCCGGCCTCCGGGCACCCGGTGCGCTCTTTCTACGGTGAAGAAGGTAGAGAGTCCTTTCGGTCGCAAGTGTTGTTGGATGAGTTCCTCCACATACAGGTCCATAGCTCTCGTCCCCTCCGACTCCGGAACCCCGATGATGCGAATGTTGTTCCTTCTTGAGCGCCCTTCTTGATCATCCAGCTTGTCGCGCAGGGCCCTGTTCTCCCTCGTGACCCTCTCCATGCTCGTTTGTAGTTCCGCGACATCCTCCACCAATGATTTGGTCACCACCTCCATGGATTGCACCTTCTCAGACATCTTATGGAAGTCCGCCCGAATAAGTGTGATTTCGGACGATATAGAACCCACCGTCATTTGAACCTGGGCCAGGGCCTTCATAACATCATCGATGGTCGCCTTCTTGGTGCCCGCCGCCTCCATCGCCTTGCCCGGTGGCGTCTTGGGCTCCTGTGAGGAGGAGGAGGCCCGATCGTAGGCATATTTTTCCAGCCTGGCTTGCGCCGCTCCGCCCTTGGTGCCCTTACCAGCCATTCGGAGTGTGTCCGTGACTCAGTGACAACGGGTGTGCAGACCTTCCTCCCCTGTTGAGTGGCACCCAGCGATACGCCGCTCCCGCGGAAGCCCCTGGGGACGTGTCGTGTCCGCGCTGCTATACTGTGCCAGGCTGGCCTGCAGTGCTGTCAGCAGTCCCTGTGGTCGTCAATTGGTGGTACGGTGGGGAAGCCGCGGGCAGCCACGTGTGCACGGTCCGGGGCCCTCTGGTCCACCCCAATCTCGGGCCCCCGGGATCAGCAGTCAAAGCCGGTATCGACCTCTCAGAATCTGGCAGGCGCCACCAGGGGCACGAGCTATGTGTGTGGTCGAATCTCCACCGAGTTGTCCCAGCCCGGCCACCAATTCGATTTATGTTGCGCCGTATGTCTCTCTCCACCACCGCGTCTCCCTGCTCCCAACTGGACACGGGGCCTTGGTATGCCCCCAGGGGGCAGCACGCGGTGATCGCGGCGCGTCAGGCACCGGTAACTATGGCGCTCCCCTCCCCCACAGGGACGACCGACCCGCTTTCAAGCGTACAGCGGGCCGCTCTGCCCAAAGAGTCAATCAGTCTTCGCCCCAGCGGGCCGGGCACCCAGTGTTGCGTCCGCCGCCCACTCGCCTTCGCGGGCGCCGGAATCACACAGGCAGGGGAGCAGCCCTCGGCACAGGATCATCCAGCGCCGGGACCCTCAACTGTACGGTCGCTACCTCCGAGGTGACCACTCCGGTGCTGCAGCCGCCTCCCAGTCGCCTTCAGGTCTGCGTCCCGGCTCCAAGCGGGCACTTCCGGCTGCGTCTCCCCTCTCGCGGCGGACTTCCGGTCCGCCCCATACCGCAGGCGACTCCCCGGCTTCCACGGGCACCAGCGGCCCCACCTGGTCGCGCTCTGAACCGACTGCCACACCGTCGTATTTGGAAGCAGCTGGCCTCCGCTTGCACCGCCCGGTCCTGGGTGTCGGCACCTTCCCGGAATTGTTAATTGTCCGGCGGATAAATGATCGGATAGTGAAGGAGGCCGCCTCAGCTACGGAGCTCTCTTTTTACACCGCCGCCATCGTTGGCTGCTGGCCACGCCCCCCATTTCTTTTTTTTTAAATCATAAAAATATATACTTTTTTAGTGACCTTAAGTGGAAATAGATACCGTTTTGTAAACCCAGTATATCATAAATCACAATTTTTTGTTCCTTTTTAAAATCATAAAATGTATACTTTTTAGCGCCCTTAAGTAGAAATAAGTGCAGTTTTGTATTATACTACTATCTAAACGGCAATTAAGAGACAAGTCTTGGCATTTTCCTTTCCACCACCTTCATAAACTTCACAAAATTACAGCTCAGCTGTAGACAAAGGGGTGCAAAGCAGGGAAGAACGGCTTGTCTTCGTGTGCGTATCCCACGCTGATTAAAATGGCATTTTCGCAGATGTTTTCGTTCTTCTAACAGTTTGTCACAGGAGCATAACAAATGCAGCATATCCTCTGGTGCTGTACCACATAACCGACAAAGGGAGCCCGATTTATCCCTTAGCCAGTGTGGAAAATGCGGGATACAGGGTAACAGGCCCAACCTGTACTTTAGAAACTTCATTTTAACAGATTTAGCATAACCCAATTCAAGGTAGCTCTGTGGTGCTTGTGTGGGATACGAGTTCAGTGTCATCCAGCCATGTGACCTTTTCGTGAGGGATTCCTTGACTTCAACCCACGAAAGATGTTTGATTGTTTTCCTACCAATTTTTTAAGTGTTCTATGTTTAGTGGGGGTATCCCAAAGCTGATTTAAGCCAATATTCGCCAAGCTGCTTTTGAGATACTTGGCAGCTGGTGAGGCTGATTATTGCTCTAACTCCATCCATAAATAATCATTTAGAGTTCCTTGTTTGGATCTTCGCACTTTGTTCCAGGTAGTTATTTACGCCCCCTGTCTTGTCAGGAGCTGCGTCTGGAGGTCAAACTCAAGCCTAATTTGAACCGGTGAGGTTTGTTTGGGCAAGTTAAAAATAATCCTGTATGAAGCTATGACTGTACTTTCCAGAGTCTTTGCATCTCTACCTCTCTGTACTTGCTGCCATAAGAAATTGTTGGCAGGACTTTCGCTCGTATTACTTGTACCAGTGGTAGGAGAGATGGGCCAGTAAGTTTGCTATTTAGTGCTTTTAAAGAGACTGCTAAGGCAAGGCCTTTGCCTCTGATGCGGGTCTTCTGTACAGTAAACTTGCCACTGTTATCGATTTTTACTCCTAGATATTTATATACTGGCGTATCCGCAATACGACCTGAGCAGGGTAATTAAGTAGTACCATCAGGTGGTGATAATGAGAACAGTACGTATAAAAAGTTGCTTAAGATCTATATAGTTCTGTGAGAATTATACATGTCAATCGAATCAACATTTTTGGGCTAGGTAGAAATAAGTCTGCCCTACTTCTTAAGGACCTTTTCTGGTCCAACATGTGGGATATATTGAAAATTGAGACCTGCCTAATAGAAAATGGCCATATTAATAAATTTAATTGAAAAAAATATATTAAAAAAGTAAAAAGGAACAAATCCAACTGACATCGTCGTATGAACAACCCGTAATATCGCTGGTTAAACCAGGGTCACCACTCATTTTTATACCAGTGAGTGATGGATAGTGTCAGTATATTTAATTATGCCACAATGTTATTTATAATGAACTTTGGGTTAAATAAATAAGGCTCACTAGATTGAACGCGCCTAAGATTAATAATAAACTACGAAAATGGCGCTTAATCACGTTGAAATAAACTTGCTCGTGATTGTAAATAGCGGAAGTTTAGTGAGTTTCGTTTTTACAAGATTGAACAGAACCCCCGTTAATGGCAGACATTATGCGCCTTGATGGTAGGTTTCATTGTATTCTAAACGAGTGGGGTTTCGGATTTCGAAACACCAAGGGGCAGATTTATGAGGCACTTGCGCCACGTTTACGCCGCTGTTGCGTCACGCAAGGCGGCGTAAACGTGGCGCATCCCTACGAACGATTTACAACGTGACGCATCTAGGCAGATGCGTCACGTTGTAAAGCCCTGCGCCGCTTGTGGGCGTTCCGGCGCAGGGGGGGCGTTCCGGGGCAGGTGCGCCTCGCAAAAGTGGCTGAGTGAAATCTATGAGATTTCACTCAGTCACTTTCAGGCCAATGCTGCGTCAAAAGCCTGCGCCTGCTTGAAGCAGGCGTAGGTCTTGACGCAGCATTGTTAAGATGGGCACCCCCGAGCCTTGCTGGAGCTGCGTCGCGCTTGCGACGCAACTCCAGCAATGCGCCACCTTTACGGCACAGATGCGTCACGCATCTGTGCCGTTTTTGCCCCATGGTGCGCCGCATCATAAATGCGGCGCACCATGGGTGGCGGAGCAGTGGCGCACTGTGGTGCATGTTAACTGGCGCATCCCTGGGGATGCGCCAGTTAACATAAATCTGCCCCCAAGTACGTGGGCTCTCGTTTTGTTCTGGCTTAAGTAGAGATTGCGCAAACATTCATTTATAACAGAGAACGTATGTTCACCATACGGGGCAGTAATGCAAAGTATACGCCGGGCTAAGTTACTCACAAGGATGAGAGAACAGTCGGTAAAATTTTGAAGGGTGCTGCCGATATTTATCTACATTTAAATGTGGGATGGCGAACTCTCTTGCCAAATAAAAAACGCTGAATAATTACGGTGAGACGCCGGCGGAGTAGAGGCTGAGCAATAAGTAAAATAATAAGTAGAGACTCGGTCTTGCAAATAGAGATGACATGGTAACTTATTTACACTAAGGGGACTGTCACGTCTAGTAAGATTATGTTTGGGGGTTAAAACTAAAAGCAATAGCGCGTAGTGTCTCGCTGATGTAACAACTAAACGACTTGCTCTTTAAATTGATGCGGTAATGTAATTGTATGGATAATAAATTAATATACTATGGGCATACCACTCGAGGTAGAGTTTGTTAGAGTGCAGGACGGTGGTTGAACTAATGTTTAGAAGATTATGGGTCCTTTATCTTCCCAAATAGGAACAAGGGTCAAGCTATATTAAAGAGGTGGTGGATACTTTGGACCAAGTGAGATACCGGACAGGCTCCCAGATTTTAAAAATATTAAACTCGATGCGGCATAGAACATAAATCCAAAGTTATCGGTGAGTGCCTTCTGCTTAGAAAAAGCAAATCCTAGAGAATTAGATGCTATGTGCAAGCAATCAATATATGTATATTTGTGCTCTAGGTTGGACATGAGAACCAACACTAGCTGTTAGAACTGAAGGGGCGAGAATTAATAAAGAAACATTTTCTATGACCAGTGGGGATGTTTTTAAGCCCACTTGATATGAGTAAAAAAATAGATCACTATGGTTATGCATTAACTAGTATGAGGTGGCAAGTGTTGGTACATCTTCATTACTTATACTCTTAACAGATTAAATAATTGAAAATTTGGTTCTGAGGAAGGAGGAATCATTACACGAGTTCCCAAATAGAATAATTGAAGGGAAATACTTGCCAGAGGAATAAGGTAAGCATCATGGCAAATTGTTTTACTATCTTGAGAGGTACACAGTATACAAAAAGGTCATTATAAAATGAGACATAGCAACAAATAATCATAAAGCAATGATATGGGTACAGGACTGTGCGGGGATAAAATAGATACCCAGTCCTTAAAATGTGTTTTTTCATATGGAGTAAATCCCGATCCCCATAATGTGGCTTTTTGAAAAAACTTTTTTTAAACTTTTAAAACCCTTTCAAATTCGCTAAAGGCAGTTGTTTTCAAAGGTTATGAAATTAGTGTTATTCTATAGATGACCAATGAACAGAATGCTCAAAGGGAAGGTCTGAATTGTACTTTTGACCATAGATGAATATAAGGATGTAGCTGTATATACTAAACCTGGGAGTATAAGTAAAAAAAGTAAAAATTGTTAATCTAGTACAAGCATAACAAATGTTTAATTGTATGTATTTATTTGTAGATATATTGGCTGGCACAGTCAAGAATATTCGGTTTTAATGTAATTGTCCTGAGGAAGGTGTTTTCAAATTACCGGATACACCGAAACGCGTCGACATAAGGATATGAAATAAGCACATTAACATATGATGTATTGTTTTTAAATGAGTGATGTAATGGTTTGAGCACAAAGTGTGTAAAGTTCAAGGTTTTTTCTATTTTTGTAAAAAAGATTCTTTAATAGAAATAATCTTCTGGGATTGTAATCCACTTAAAAAACCGTGCATTGATTTGTATTGATTTGTAATATTTTGTAATCATGAGTTTTTAATTGTCATAATATTATATAGAAAATGTATATGTTTTTAATACTATTGCCGCCAAATGAACAATAAATGATTGTTATACAATTTCTAGTTGCTAGAATTTCTAATTAGTCTCCCTAAGGTTTAGTATAAATTTGAGGACGGTTTTCACATGTAGATAGAAGAACACCGAAAGGAAAATATTTTTGTTGTTACCTGTTTCAGTCCCGGTCCTTTTGGGTTTACCAGGGAAACTCTCTTGTTGTTTATGAGTATCCTTACGAGCATTGTTCCAAAACCAGGTAGACAATTTTTTCCAGTTCTTACTGATTGTCATTGACTGTGTTTTCTCCAGGTTCATGGTCAGTTTGTTTGCTTCTGAGTATCCCTGTTTAGCATTGGCGCCGCCATCTTGGAGCGGGTTGGCTGGGTCAGGAGGAGCCACTCCCTACGTGCGCTCAGTGCGCAGGTGCCGGCGAGGGACGCCTATTTGAGGCGAGTTCCCCTTCGAGGCTTCCTTGTCAGGTAGCGCTGCGCTGCTGGTAGCGCGACGCGCTTTATTTTTACTTCTGCTCTTTCCTCTGAGGCTGGAAGCGCTTCGCTGCGCATTGCTTTTAAATTGCCCGTTTTTTCACTTTTATTATTTGTGGTCTGCTTTACTTTGTTTTTATCTGCCCTCCTACCTGCACTGTAATTGTAGAGCATCGCCGCTTGGGCGGGTCCGGGATCTCCATGGGGGGAAGTTGTGGCGCCGCCATCTTGGAGCGGGTTGGCTGGCTCAGGAGGAGCCACTCCCTACGTGCGCTCAGTGCGCAGGTGCCGGCGAGGGACGCCTATTTGAAGCTCCTTCCCAGCGTAGCGGGATTGCGCAGCGGGCGTGTCCTCGCGTGGCAGGAGTCGTGCCAGAGTCCTGCCCGTCTGCGCCCGTCCGCGCTAGGGACGCGCGGGGCTCGGGCTAGACTCTGTTGGTTGGGAGAACTGTCTCTCTTGTTTCGCCATGTTGGTATACTCCAGCGATACCCTGCGGGATATTGGGCGTTTGTCCGTAAGTTGTGGTCTACCTCCTTTACACCCTCTAACCGGGCCTTATCAGTGCCCCTGCGGCAGGTGGACTTTGGATTCCCCCTCCCCAATTTGTCATCCTAACCCGGCAGCTGCTTCTCGGAGCTACCGTCCTGGTCATGCCCTCCGCATCTTCAGTCTTAACGCCAGGTCTCTGGTGTCGCATTATCAGGCCGTGTTTGACCTGTTACAGGATGAGGCCCCGGACATCGTGGCCATCACAGAGACATGGCTGAAGGATGATGATTCGGCTATCATTAATCTGGCATTCCCCCCTGATTTTACTGTCTTTACCCTGAATCGATCTACGAGGGGAGGGGGCATTGCCCTTGCTATTCATTCTGGCCTTACTTGCAGCTGGTCGGGCTTGTCCATTGCGGGGTGTGAGAGTGCGGTGTTCAAGATTCTTGTTACCCCACACTTTTCACTCTCGGGGATGCTGGTTTATCGTCCCCCTGGGAGCGAAACGGCGTTTAGAGCTGCCTTCCCTGATGTGGTTAGCTCCTTGGTGGTAGGCTGTCCCAATTTTTCCATCTTGGGCGACCTTAACTTACATTTCGACAAACCCAATATCCCTTCAGTCTCTGGCATTCTTGCGGATCTGGAGGCCCTTCAGCTTACGCAATTGGTCCGTCAGTCCACCCACACTGGTGGCCATACTCTAGATCCTTTTTTCACCAATTTGGTAGATGCCTCTGTTATCGCCGTTTTACCCCTAGGCTGGACAGACCATTCCTTGGTTGACATCAGTACCCCCTTGCCGGGTAAGATCATCACCCCCCCTGCAAAGCTGGTTGCGAGGCGGCATTGGAGTAAATTACGATTGGAAGATCTACATCGTGTCCTCGCCGCGGAGCCCTTAGAACCTTTCTCTATGGTTGATACAGGATACGATGGGTTCTGCGCCTGGATTTCCAAGGCGCTGGACGCTCTCATTCCAATTACCGCTTGCAAAACCAGCTCGAGGGAGGCAAGTCCATGGTACGATGGTGCCTTACGGACACTCAAGGGTAGTTGTAGGCGTGCAGAGAGGGCTTGGCGGAAGGCGTACGATATCGGGAAAAAAGCTACGTATCTCGCTTCCGTCAAAATATACCATCGGGCTGTTTGCCAAGCTCGGGCAGCTTTCTATACTGCCGAAGTTCGCAGCAGCTCCAATCCCTCTAAAACCATCTTCAAATTGATGAAGGATCTCTTAGCAAAACGATTGGGCGCCCCGACGACCGGCTCCACCACTCACTGTGAGGCCCTGGCTCTGTTTTTTCGGGAAAAGGTCGAAAACATCTATAAGACGTTCCCTTGTATAGGGCCTCCAGTAGAGTCTCCGACTAACATCTATGGAGACATCGTTTTACGTGAGTTACCCCCGTTGACATCTGCAGGGTTCGACCTTTTGGCGCAGCAGGTTAAGTCTGGGTCCCCTGCCGACCCGCTTAGTTCCACTCTCTTTAGAGACCAGTCATTCGTGGGCCAGGCCGTGATACACTCCTTGATTAACATCTCGCTGGAGTCCGGCACGGTACCCGCTAGCTGGAAGCGGGCGGTGGTTTCTCCCATCTTAAAGAAACCTTCTTTGGACCCAGACAAACCTGAAAACTATCGGCCCATCTCCCTGCTTCCTTGGCCTACCAAAGTGTTAGAGGCTCACGTTAACAAAGCCCTCTCGGCTCACCTTGTCCAGGCTAACATCTTGGACCCCACCCAGAACGGGTTCCGTGCTGGTCACAGCACGGAGACCGCCCTTCTCTCCATGGCTGAACATCTCCGCACGGTGATGGATGCGGGGCAGACTGCGGCGCTCGTTTTATTAGACCTGAGCGCCGCGTTTGATAGTGTCTCCCATCCCATCCTGTTGCATCGCCTGGAGGAGAGTGGCCTGGGTGGTTCTGCACTCCAATGGTTCCGGTCCTTCCTTGACGATCGCTTCTTTAGCGTTGCCATGCCACCGTTCCAGTCCCAATTCCATCCTCTGAGACAGGGGGTGCCGCAAGGCTCCTCGCTGAGTCCCACGTTGTTTAATCTTTACGTGAGACCGCTGGCTGAGGTCGTCAACCAATGGGACTTGACTATGGTCTCATATGCTGACGATACCCAGCTAGCGGTTTCCATCAGCGGGGACCCGGACCGGGATGCCCCCAGGTTTCAGAGTGGACTTAGGGCGGTGGCGAGCTTGATAACTGTCTCCAGCTCAACGCTAAGAAGACGGAGATCATGATCGTCGGTAGGAGGGCGGATCTTTGGGGGGACAGGTGGTGGCCTGTGGAGCTGGGGCCGGCCCCTCTTCCGGTCACTGAGTTAAAGAACCTGGGAGTATGGATGGACCCTGTGCTTTCCTTTGAGGTCCATTCTAAGAAAACCGCGGCCTGTTGCTTCGGCATCCTACGGTCGTTGCGCCCCATTCTGAAGTTCTTTGACCACAGTACCAGGCAGCTGATAGTCCAGGCTACTGTGTTATCTCGCCTGGACTATGCAAGCCCTCTTTTGGTAGGTTCCAATCTGGCTGAGGTTGTTCGCCTCCAGCGTGTTCAGAACGCCGCGGCGAGAGCCATAGTTGGCTTACCCCGTTCTAGCCCCGTTTCCAGCACACTGAGATCTTTGCATTGGCTGCCCGTCAGAGCCAGATTTCAGTTTAAAGTGCTGTGTCTGGCATTCAAGATCCTGAGGGGAGAGGGTCCCCCAATTCTTGCGGACCTTTTGTCCTGGTATGTGCCCTCCCGGCCTCTGAGATCCTTGGGCCACGCACTCACTGTGGTCCCTCGATTCAGGTTGTGTCGGGCTGGTGGCCGGTCCTTCCGGGTCAGAGCGGCTCAGCTCTGGAACTCCCTTCCGGTAGAGCTGCGGTTAGTAGATGACCTTTTTGCTTTTCGTAAAGCTTTAAAGACCTTTTTGTTTTAATAAACTTGCCATCTGTGTCTTTTTAACTGTTGTGTTTCCATGTAGGTGTTGCATATTACCTGACACGCGCCAGGACGCCCCTTAGCTGGGGCAGCTGTGCGCGCTACAAATGTACGTAACATAACATAACATAACATTCACAAGGTGTTGTAGCCCTACTTTTGTATGGCTGATTAGGACTATGTTGTCCGCATAGAGAAGACACGGTAAAAATAGCCCTCCTAACTTGGGGGCATGAGAGTTACAGCTATTTAGGATCGGGATAAGGTCAACTAAAAACAAATTGAATGATTTGGAGTCTAAAACACAACCCTGTTTGAGGCCTTTGTTGGTTGGTTTGCATCTTGAGCAGGGGCCTGCCCTGTGCAAATATAACAGGGTAATTTATGAGGAATACAGGCATAATGGGGGCATGGGCTGGTTGAATTACGATAGAGAGTTCAGGCAAAAGATGGAGCAGGCACATGAGATGTCATTGGATTGTCGGGAGATTGATCTCTGGGTACATGGGTAGTGGCAACAGTAACACAAGCTGAGAGACCCCCTTCTTGAAGTACAGACAGACAAAGCCATACTATTATAAACATCAGTTTAGACATTCCTTTCAGGGCAGTGACATGCAGGGGGAGGGGAGGCTTTCAGCATAGGGCCATCAACACACACAGGCTATACAACAATGGGGCATGCACTTGGGGCGCCACATGCAAATTCACCCACACCTGCTCCAAGTGTGCTGGGTGGCACCCAGCAACCAGTTGCAGAGGAGGCAAGACGGATAGGCCAAGAGGCACCAACGCAAATCAGCTTTAATTGTACTCCGTCTAAACTCTCCATTCGAGCACCATCCCCCATTTCCTTTCCCGCCTTGACCCTTATCCTGAAGAAGTACCCTAGTTCAGCTGAGCGGGAATTGTTGTTCAAGGGTTTTAGTGAGGGCTTTAAGATCCCATATTCTGGACCCACAGTTACGAGAGAGGCCAAGAACCTACGCTCAGCCATAGAAGAACCAGAGGTGGTCAGGGAAAAGCTGGAGAAGGTGTTTCAGTTGGGGAGGGTGGCTGGCCCATTTGCCCAACCACCCCTCCCACATTTTATTGTGTCTCCTCTGGGGATAGTGCCCAAAAAAGAGCAGGACAAGTACAGGATGATTCACCATCTCTCTTACCCCAAGGGATCGTCAGTAAATGACTACTTGGATGACAGAGCATGCTCAGTTTGTTACGCTTCATTTGATGAGGCTGTTGATTTGGTGCGAGCAGCAGATGAGGGTGCTCTTATGGCATAAGCGGATATTGAGTCTGCATTCCGCCTCCTCCCAGTCCATCCCGATAGTTTTCACCTACGAGGTATGCGGTGGGACGGGCAGTATTTCTGCGATAAATGTATGCCTATGGGCTGCGCAGTGTCATGTTCCCTGTTTGAAGCATTTGCATGCCTCCTAGAGTGGGAATTGAGGCAGAGGAACCCCCGGGGAGCTCATTAAATTATCTATATGACTTCATCGGTAAGGCAGGATCCAGGGAGTGCTGCGAGACCCTCTATGCATTTCAACAACGTAGTCAGTCACTATGGGTGCCGTTGGCCCGAGAGAAGACCCAGGGACCAACCGAATGTTTGACATTCTTGGGCTAAGAAATTGATTCTACAGCAGGGATGTGCAGACTGACAAAAGATAAGGTTGAGGCCCTTCAAAGCGACATCATGCAGGTCCTGAGCAGGAACAAAGCAACGCTGGTCACAATTCAGAGCTTGCTAGGCAGGCTAAACTTTTCAGCTAAGATCATACCAGCAGGGAGAATCTTTGCCAGGCGGCTTGCTCAAGAAACAGTGAAGGTAGAGAAATCCCATCATTTAGTGCGGCTTAGTGGGGGACTGAAAGATGACCTGCGTATGTCCTTTCTGAATGGCTTTAATGGGTCTCGGTTGAGGTGCACACCATGGTGCAGCAGTCAGCAGCTTCAGCTGTTCACTGATGCGTCTAGGAGAGAGGGTTTTGGTGCCATTCTATGCAAGGAAGTGTTGTTCGACAAAATGGCCAAATGCGTGGAAGAAACATGGACTTACAAAAAACCTCACTGTTTTTGAAATGTTTGCAATTGTTTTATCACTACATCTATGGCCGCAAGTGCTAGCTCATAGAAGGATCACATTCTGGTAGGACAATATGGTCGTGGTGCAGGCCGTTAACTGCCAATCTAGCAATTGCCTGGTTTTGTTGGGACTTTCGAGGGAATTGGTGAAGGGGTGCCTTTTGAGGAATAAAGAATTTCGTGCCAGGCATGTCCAAAGGGTGAAGAACATGGCAGCTGACGCTCTTTCTCATTTTCAGTGGGTGAAATTCTGAGCGAATTACCCCCAGGCGATTTATGAGGTGATGCCCTTCAAGGCGGAATGGTGGTACATGGTTCAGTGGAGCAAAGGATAGTGGCCTTGGAAGAACTATCTTTGGCACCTGGGACACAAGCCAGATACCAGGCGTATTACAGCATATTTAGTCAGTGACCCGTTCCCTGGGATCAGGGGAGGGCCACCACCCTGTCGGAAGAGTGCAGCGATTTGGTCTGTGCTGTGGGCAAAAGACAATGGGAAATCACACGCATGGGTTTCAAGACTCCTGGCAGCAATCGCCCACTTCACAAAGCTGAAAGGGGAAGCTGGCCCAACTGTAGGTTTCCCTGTAAGGGCAGCACTGAAAGGATGGGCTAGACAGGAGGGAGTGAGGTCACAAGACCAGAGGGCACCCATTGATTTGAGCATGCTGAAGAGGTTAGTGGGGGCACTCCCTGTCCAATGCAGTTCAGAGTACCAGGCATTGCTATTCTCCACCACATTTTCCCTAGCAATTTTTGGTGCCTTCCGAACATCTGAACTAGTGGCACATGCAAAGAAAGACTCTTCTTATAGGGTGCTGAAGTTGCGTGACACCAGAATGGGTCAAAATGTGGCAGTAATAACAGTAAGACAGGCAAAAACGGATCAGGTGGGGAAAGGCTCAGTAGTCCGTTTGACCAGGCTAGGAGGCTCCGAGTGTTGCCCAATAGAACTGCTCAGGGTTTATATGGCGTGCCGACCCAAACAGCCAGGTTACTTGCCGCTTCACTTTGCCACTGGATTCAAGATAGCCTGGCTGATGAGGGTTATGAACCCGAAACCGGTCCCAGGATGCTAGTTTCGGGTCCAGGGAAGACATGGCTTGGCAGTTTGGGCTGGACTGTTATCATGAGTCACAGGGTCAGACTGATTTGCATATGGCCATGTCTGAACTGAGGTGGTGGAGTGAGCTAAAGAATTATGATAGATTAAAGCCCGATAAGTTGACTGGAAGTGAGTGTTTGATTTGCTTAAGCGCGCCATCCATCATCCTCTTAGGTATCGCCTTGTTCGCCCGAAGTTGGCAGGGTATACGCAGACGTGGGTCCCTTGCTCACTTTGCCAATGGATTCAAGATAGCCTGGCTGATGAGGGTTATGAACCTGAAACCGGTCCCAGGATGCTTGTTTCCAGTCCAGGGAAGACATGGCTTGGCAGTTCGGGCTGGACTGTTCCCATGAGAAACAGGGTCAGACTGATTTGCATATGGCCATGTCTGAACTAAGGTGGTGGAGTGAACTAAAGAAAGATGATGGATTAAAACCAGATCAGTTGACTGGAAGTGAGTGTTTGATTTGCTCAAGCGCTCCGTCCATCATCCCCTTTGGTATCGCTTTGTTCGCCCAAAGTTGGCAGGGTATGCCCAGACTTGGGTCCCTTGCTCACTTTGACACTGGATTCAAGGTAGCCTGGCTGATGAGGGTTATGAACTCGAAACCAGTCCCAGGATGCTTGTTTTCGGTCCAGGGAAGACATGGCTTGGCAGTTCAGGCTGGACTGTTCCCATGAGGCACAGGGTCAGACTGATTTGCATATGGCCATGTCTGAACTGAGGTGGTGGAGGGAGCTAAAGAATGATGATGGATTAAACCCAGATCAGTTGACTGGGGTGAGTGTTTGATTTGTTCAAGCGCTCCGTTCATTATCCCCTTTGGTATCGCTTTGTTCGCCCTAGGTTGGCAGGGTATAAGCAGACGTGGGTCCCTTACTCACTTTGCCACTGGATTCAAGATAGCCCGACTGATGAGGGTTATGAATCCGAAATTGGTCCCAGGAGGCTTGTTTCAGGTCCAGGGAAGACATGGCTTGGCAGTTCGGGCTGGACTGTTCCCTTGAGGCACAGGGTCAGACTGATTTGCATATTGCCATGTCTGAACTGGGGTGGTGTAGTGAGCTAAAGAATGATGATGGATTTAGCCCAGATCAGTTCACTGGGGACTGAGTGTTTGATTTGCTCAAGCACCCCGTCCATCATCCCCTTTGGTATCGCTTTGGCCAGCCTCTCACCCAATTTCAATACAGAAGCATCCTCAGACGGGCGCTTACAGAGGCGGGGTACCATGCCGTATGTTGAGTGTGTTCACAGACATTAAAAAATGTGTGGTAATGTTTACCTTCTTGTTTTATTCATTATTTAGGACTTAAAACAGTGTGGGTGATGGGTCACTCTTATGTGGGTGGAGCGGAATAGCGGCCCAGAGACAGAAGTTGGACCCACGGCCTCAGTAACATTGAAATGTCCTGGATGGGAAGCCCGGGGATGAGATGAGATATGCTGGAACCCAAGTTTTGCCAGTTGATGGGAAAAGAGGGGGTTAGGCCAGACATTCTGATAATCCATCTGGGGGAAACAATTTCACTTCCTGTGGTAGGGGCCCCCTTTTGCAAAACATGCAACAGAGTCTGACCAATATGGCTACTATAATGGGAGGGGGCGAGATAGTTTGGTCGGAAATCATCCCATGCAGGGTGTAGGAGGGAGCTAGATCACCTGCAGCTATTGAGATGTCAAGGCAGAGGATTAATCTGTCCTTATAGAAATTTACTAGGCAGCATGGATTGGGTTTCATCAGGCATAGCTTGCTCAGTAGACATCTAAGCTGTAATTTTGCACCAGATGGAGTACACCTGTCGATGGGGTACAGATATTTTCCTGCTGGGCATTGGGGATGCCATGAAATGGGCAGCTGTACTTAAAGGAGATGTGAGGGGAGCACAGGTGGGAGGCCTCGGTTATTGCGAAGTGCCATCCCCGAGGCTTGGCGGAGTTACAGGGCGATCCTAAAGCTTTAAACAACTAGAATGCCTCAAAATAGTGGATATTGGAGGCAAAAAGCAATTGCCTCAGGTCACTGGGAATCATTACGGCGGGGCCTGGGATGACGAAACGGCGCTCCTTAATCCCTCCAGGGACTGTTGAAATCCTGAGCTGCGTGGAGACTGGCCGAGGTCTCGCTCTGACTTGTCAGGAGCATGACACAAAGTAAAGAGTAGGTTGCAACCTATCGTAAGGAGCAACCTGTAAATAATGTAACTGAGGTGGTGTGGAAAAACACCAACAAGACAGCTCTCGCTTTCTCCGGATGGGTGTCGGACATTTAAGGTACTCATCGTCGACACCTGGATCGCCCGTAAGCTAACCCAACCTGTCTAATCATTAAACCTGCGACCTAGTTTATCCCCTAAGAGTGTCCCTCTCATTTATTATGTTGGACACACTTTATTGTTGTAATTTAGGGTCCGCATAGTCTAAAAGGGCTAGGGGTGGCATCGCTATGCAGCTGGCCACGTCACACGCAGGGTGATATTAGAGGGGATAGCATCCTAGTGTTGCTCCCCTGCTGCAAGGGTAGATGAGCCCATCAGGCCACCATAGGAAGGGAAGGTGGGTCATCCCCATAGCTTATGGCCTCGGGTGTCAGGAGGGGAGGAGTGGACCAGGAGGGTTCCTAAGGGGTCAACTCCCAGGACAGGGCCTCTTGGGCGGCCAGCGTTATCCACCCACCCTCCCGGCATTTCATAAGAATAGGAGAGAATTTTGAGACGTTTACATAATATGTATACATGCAATTGTTCACTAAATACTTTCTTTTACAGGCATGCATGTATCATCACAAGGCAGAGTTACAGGGCATCCAGATAGTGCATCTTGGAGCCAAAAAGCAATTGCCTCAGATCACTAGGAATCATTACGGCGGGGCCTGGGATGACGCGACGGCAATTCTTAATCCCTCCAGGGACAGTTGAAATCCTGAGCAACTGTGGAGACTGGCCGGGGTCTCGCTTTGGCTTGTCAGGAGCATGACAAAAAGTAAAGAGTAGGTTGGCACCCTACCATAAGGAACGAGCTGTAAACAATCTAAATGAGTTGGTGCAGAAAAACACCAACAGGACAGCTCTAGCTTTCTCAGGATGGGTGTCGGCCATTCAAGGAACTCATCAAAGACACCTGGATTGCCCGTAAACTAACCCAACCTGTGTAATCAATAAACTTGCAAAATAGTTTATCCACAAAAAGTGTTTCTCTCATTTATTATGTTGCACACACTTTATTGTTGTAATTTAAGGGTCCTCAAAGTCTAAAAGGGCTAGGAGTGACAACGCTATGAAGCTTTCACTTCTGCTGCCACACTTGCTATAGGAGAAAACATGCATCGTGCTGCTGCCCCCTCTGCTGCACTTTCTATCTGTGTTGGGGAAATTAACCCTGCTGCTGCACATGCTATGCTCCTTTCTGTTTTAAGGGAACTTTAACATAATATTTTTATTACACAAGAGCCAACGCGATTTCCAGTATTTGCATTTCATTGGCCCGAGTTTACTGTATTCACATGACGTATAGTCAATCACAAGACTTACACTGAAGTTGTAAATGTTTTTATTGCAGGCTTGTAAAACAGTTGGTTGTTATCTCGGCCTTTGAAACTTTTCATCTACTTATTCAAGATGAGTCATTAGGTCTCGCTGAGTCAGCGCATGCGCTGCACTGCGAGAAATTTAGTAAACAGGCTTTTAATAGTGCTACCAGAGTCCTACAGCTTGTGTTCACTAGTGCGTGCACAGCCACCATCTGCCTTTCTTTCATGGCTCATTAAGCCTTACAGCATGCTCCTCCACCCACCGTGTGTGCTGGCCTCGCTCTGCCTCTCTGTCTTGCTCGCCCCTCCCCCTTCCTCACCACAGAACGCGTCTCGCGGCTGCCACTTTCGCACGCACCAATCACGTGTTTTTTTTATTTCCCACTCCCGGGCTTGTTTAAACTTCTGTGCAGACTGTTATGTATATTCAAGTTCTTTACAATATATTCTTTACACAGAGTAATGCGAAGTTGCCTCCGGGTTCACATCCTCTTACCGACAATCAAAGTTTGAAAGAGTGGCTGATTGTTTTTTGAGTGTTTGCTTGAAGGAATAATCTTCCCACCGCCTATGCAGTAAGCTCAGAGGGGGTCTCCTAAATCCTCCCTCGGCGGTGTGCGGGCTGAACTTCTGAAGGTGTAAACATTGATGGAATTTCATTCATGAGGTGAAGGGAATGGAAACCCTGGACCCATGGACTCTCTCCTAGCTGGGCTGTCGGAATCACTTAGAGGCAGATGGAAGGGGTAGTATGTGTTTAGTTTTAAATTATAACATTAAAAACAAGCCTTTGACAACCAGCTTGTCTCTTCTTTTAAAAGCAATGCAGCCTCCCTTGTTAGCTGATATTTTTTTGCTGATGCCGTTTGCGCATTGACAAAAATGCTTGCTTTCTGATGTTGAAATGCATCGGCAAAGAAATGGAAAGAAGCTATCTAGTCGAGAACCAAATACCAAGCACAGTTTTTTTTTGCTTGCAGATAACACTGATTTTCTTTTCTACAAAAGAAGACTGTCTATGCTGCAGTAATCTAGCCACCGAGGGTAAGGTTACACCCTGAAAACCAACTGACGGCCAACTTTAGGATCTTGGTTACAAAAAATACACCTATGCCACATTTTATCATGTGAGAAAATGTGCACCTTTTGATCTTGTATGTGCCAAAAACATTCAACAAGGCATGTACCTGACGGCTGAGGCAGGGGTGTTATCAAAACACTTCGAGGAGAGTTAGGCCACAACCAGGACATGTTTCTGGGCCATCACTACTGCAGTGAAGAAGTGAAGTAGCCTTTATAACCTAGTTTGACTGGCCGACCTAGTCTGATGCCAGCTGCCTCCTTTTTAGGTTTTGCCTGCAAGTGCGCACGTAGTGCGCATGCGCTAAAAAACCTTATGAGTCTTATGTGGGATCGATGACCCGCCCCCGGCTCCCATTGGCTAGCTCCATAAATGGAGGCTAGCCATTGGGAGCCGGATCTGTCCGTCAAGGCCGGACCAGATTCGGGGCGTTCCCGCGTTTTTTTCCCTGGGCGTGGTTCCGTTCGTCTTGGTGGCGGTCGGAGAGTTCTCCCCTCTGGACCTCTCGGAGGGGCAGCGAGGGTCGGCTCCCCTCGGAGCGGAGCTCACTCTGCCGTGTCCTGTGGGTCGGACCCGTGCGTGCAGGAGGCTCGGGAGTACAGGAGCCCCGGGGATCTCAGCCGCCGGCAGCGATGTGGTTCTGTCCTGGGGGCAGCGGCGGCTGCTGGCAATCCCGTGGCCCGGCCTGCATCTCTGGGTGTTGGCGGTGCTGCTCTGCAGCCTCTCCCGGTGCCCGTTCCCGCTCTCCGTAAGCCTTCATCGTGGCTGTTGTGCGTCCTATCCTTGCTATTGCCACGCTGTTTGCACTGCAGTCTTGCTCGAGAGAGACGAGGACAGATCACGATGACAAAGGTAATGCAACAACCTCATAATTATAGGGGCACTGTCAGTTTTAGTGTTTTTGTCACTGCTGCGATTATTACTGGGGCCCAGGGTGACTTTGATTCCGTCCCGCTGCCGAAGTTGGGGGAGGGAGGGTGGCTTAGGGGCCTTGCCTGATAGCGTATGTTGTTGTTGGTTTCGTTTGTTGGGCAGCAGACAGTTTGAGACCCTGCCGGGTGCGGCTTAGTTACTGGAAGTTGCAAAAACATGCATTGGGAGATCGGATCAGGAAATGGCGCCCTGGCCTGTTTAGTTTATTAAAAAAGACCCCTTGAGTGTTAAACGCCCATTGGTGGCTGCTTTAGAGTCACTGACTGTAGGCTATGCCAGAGGAGGCCCTGCCTCTCCCTTTGGTACATCTGTGCTGTCGTGACTCCTGAGACAGAGTCAGATTGTCCGGCATTTTCTTTCCCTCCTCTGTACTTTTATCTCATTCTCTCCCACTTACACCCTCTCACTTTCACACTCCTCACATCGCTCTCTCTTCTCTTCACCCCTTCCTCTCCTCCTACCACTTCACCACCTCTCCCTTCCTATTCTGCTTTCGAGGAATGGCCGCATTACCCATCAGACCACGACAGTTCCAGGCACTGGCACTTATGTGCTAATGACAGGCTGTTTCCAGAATCCGGGCGTCTGCTTTCATACCTGTCGAGCACACCGCTGGAGGTGATTGTGAAAGCTCGTGCATCCGAGGGCAGTGACGTGACAGGCTGTATCCGGAAGCAGGGGGCTGCTTTACATTTCATATTTGCTGAGAACACCTCTGGGGTTGATTGTGAAAACGTGTGCATCCGAGGGCCAGCGACAGGCTGCATCCCGAGGCCGGGAGTCTGGCAGAGTTCCTGCCAATCCCCACAGGACAAACTAGAAAAGCAGTAAGGCACTTGTAAGAACTGCAAGCATGTACAAGCAGCACCACACAAGGTGCTTGCCTTTATCACAAAAATCGCGATAACCCCTCACCCCCTTAAAAAAAAAGGCACATTAGAGGGTTTGCCGTTGTCCTTATTCATCTGTTGGTTAGAGAACCTGTGACTAGACAGGGCGTAGGGACGGTGCTAGTTCACTGGCTGCACCCAGGCTTGTGGCTGAACAGGCTCAGTGGCGGTCACCAGCAGAAGGAAGAATCTCTAGTAGACCAACACAGGGTAATCTTTTGATCCCACACAGCTTATAGGGCAAGAATGGCTCAGCGAGCTGGAAAACCTGAACTTCAATCTGTACAGTATGTGTTTCCAGTAATAAGGATCCTGTGCAATCACCCATCTACTTTCAGTGCATTATCTCTCTCAAGGGATCAACTTATGTTTCTGTGAAAGTGTTAATTTGTGGTGAAATAGATTGCACATTTCGAGCAACATCCATGGTAAGCCACTCTGCATCAACCTTTGGTATCAGGGCTCTAGTAGTGACTGTTCTCCCTCAGTGACCACTTCCTGCAGCGTGTGAGTTATAGTAGTGACTGGACTACTGCAGCCACCAATTCCTGCATGGACAATGCGCTGCAGTGACCACAGAGTGACTAGCTCAGTGTCTACCTATCATCAGTAACTAGGCTGCTGCATTGTACCCACAATGACTCTTGTGTACACAACATAAAAGCCCTACTAAG
Source organism: Lissotriton helveticus (assembly GCF_964261635.1). Lineage (NCBI taxonomy): Eukaryota > Metazoa > Chordata > Amphibia > Caudata > Salamandridae > Lissotriton > Lissotriton helveticus. The sequence goes on along the minus strand of NC_136068.1, from coordinate 1,330,505,365 downwards.
GGGACGCCATACATGTCTCTTCTCAGCAGTCTCTCAAAAGGGGCCTCAGGGGGAAGTAACACAACTTTTTAGAAGGGAGGTACAGAATAGAGCTCACAACAAACTGATGTGATTGGGTTTCTGTGTTGTGTCGATTGCCTCAGTTAGGCATCTTCAAAGCACTATGAAATTATAGGCACCAAATAAAACAGTAGTGATATTAGCTATGTGAGAAGGCTGAAAGGGTTGGGTCACTTCTGCAGGATGGCTGGCAGTGGCACACTAATCTCTGCGGCGCTTGCACAACCCGTTCAACTATCTGTTGGGCTTTGGCAGGCGGTCGTGACATCGGAGGCGAAATCCTAATGATTACAATATGGGATATAGGAACGTCCCCCGGCTCCCATTGGCTAGCGCCATAAATGGAGGCTAGCCATTGGAAGCCGGACCTGTCCGTCAAGGCCGGACCAGATTCGGGGGAGTTACCGCGTTTTCTTCCCTGGGTCCTGCTATTGTAAATGACAATGCCATTTATTTATGTTAAAAAAAACATAAATAAAAATGTCAAGAGCAATGCCAATAGCTCTAACTTTAACAAAGGCAAAACCATTGCATTGTAAATGCTTGTTTTTCCTTTCCTTCTCTAGACCCTTAAACTCCAGAACACCTCTGCTGCTGTTCATGAATGTCTCTTTCAACTTCCTGCTGAAAGCCCCATTGAAAGACGGATCTGCCTGATAAGGTGATATTTATTTGATCTAGCTGTGTCAGACTTCCCATTTCCTTGCCCCTCCCCTCCCCTTCCAGGCCTCTCAATCAGTGTACCTGATCAGCACCTTCCTGGCATTGCGCCTTTCCAGTGTTTATTCAAGGCTGCTGTCGAGGGAGCTGCCGGTGATAAGGCATAGGTAGGGGATAACTCCACCATGCAAGTCACCCCTGAAGCCAGACCCAAATCCTAGCAAGAATCTGATCCTTATTGGTGTGGACATTTAATTCACTGTCCTTGCACACAGTGGCATTGCCACAGCCGCACTATTAAACAACAAATTCCTATGCACACACAATAGCAATTCAAAAACAGGGTAATGTTGGTCTTAATCCGGTCGGTACAATCAAAAAAATGTTTAAGTGTCCACTTCTTCTTGTATGAGCAATCGCACCGTGGAGACGACGTAGGTTAAGAGCCGTGTTGCGATGCGGGATAAATCCGGATTGATCTGGATGGACCAAGTCACTAATGACCGTCAGAAGGCGGGTCGCCAGGAGTTTCGCCAATACCTTGGGTTCAACATTCAGCAGGGATATGGGTCTATAGGATGAACAAAGGTCCCGCGGTTTACCATCCTTGGGGATGACAAGTATCGTGGCCAGACGCTGATCATATGGGAGAATACCCCGTTCCCGGGACTCCAGAAACATGGCGCGAAGATATGGCGCCACTCTATCGGGACGTAGCTTGTACAGTTCAATTGGCAACCCGTTCGGGCCCAATGCTTTGCCCGAACGGAGTGAACGGATGGCAGTAGCTATCTCATCAACAGTAAAGGGGGAATCCAACGCTACACGATCCAAATCGGAAACACTGGGCAGAGCTATATCACGCAACAGAAGGCGAGAGTCAGCCACATCCCTCACAGACACAGGGGTATAAACCACGCGAAAATACTCAGCAAAACAGTCAACTATTCCAACCGGGTCCGTCACACTCTCACCACTCGATGACTGAATCACGGGCACCACACGATTAGATCTCTCCTTCTTATCCAACCATGCCAGCAACTTACCCGCTTTGTCCCCCACATCATACAAACGACCCTGTTGCTCCCGAAACATCAATTTAGCAGCATCCGTGACCATAGATTTATAGGCAAATTGTTTCAGACCCAGGGCGTGGAGTTTCGCAGACGTGATCCCCGATTCCAAAGCAGCCTCCAATGCAGAAACCTCCCCCTCAAGGTCCACCACCTCCCGATTCCTCGCCTTCTTAGCTTCCACAATAAGGGAGAGGGCCTGCCCACGAATCACCGTCTTAAAAGCCTCCCACAGGGACACCGCAGAGGAAACCGACCCCTCGTTATCCAGAAAATATGCGTCCAAAGACTTAAGCAAAAGGCTGCGGGTCTCGGGGGAGGTAATGTACCACGGGTTGATAGGAGCCACCCGGCCCACCGCCTCCACTCCAACCTCAAAACGGAGCCAGAGTGGAGAGTGGTCAGAAATGCCCCTGGGTAGGTGTACAATCTCACGCACCGCTGGCGACTGAGCCGCAGGCATCAGGAAATAATCCAGTCTAGACAGACTCCCATGGGCCCCAGAGTGAAAGGTGTATTGAAGCTGAGTAGGATGCAAAAGCCTCCAGCAATCCACCAAGCCAAAGGTATCCAAAAACCCACCCAACCACTGTTGGGCCGCAGGAGTATCTCTAGGGGGGTGGCGGTCGTGTAGACCGGAGAACACCGAATTAAAATCACCAGCCATAAATAGAGTACTATTAGGGAGGTCCAACAACACACGGCCCAACTCGGAAAAGGTAGAAGTCTGCAGGCCGGGGGGCACGTAAACCGTAAATAGGGAGAGGGCATGACCCTCATAGCGACCCACAAGGACAGCATATCGCCCCCGATCATCCAGAATCACATCATCAATAGCTAGGGGGAGGGAAGCCCGAACAAGGATACCCATACCCCTAGAACCCGAGGTAAACCCTGAATGTGCTACGAGGCGATAGCCCCACCTATTCATCGCATGACAGACATTACCCACCAAATGAGTCTCCTGCAGGAAAACAATATCTGGAGATAAACGTCGTATGCATTTCAACACCACACTCCGTTTGATACGGTCCCCCAGACCGTTAACGTTCCACGAAACAAATCTCAACCCGCTACCCCCCATCCCACCCAACAACGCCAAAACCCCCCACCAATGAGCATGACACAAGAAACATCATCAAATACAGGATAAAGTCGCCTTGAGAACAGAACACACAAACAACAAACTTCCCAACCGCCCACCCCCCAACTAACAAGAGAACACCCCCCACCCTGCACCCCTGCAAAAAGCTAAAAAGCCACCCCAACCTGCAGTGTGCCCATCGCCCAAGAACCCCCATTCTACACAAAGACCCCGGAGGAGGAAAGGCTCCGTCCCACCCGCCACCCCGATCAAGACCAATAACGAGAAAAAACATACATCAAATCACATAAGCAGTAGAGGAACGTAGGCATACACTCCTGGAAAAAGTTATTCAAGACAAGGCACCAGGCGAAGACGAAACGTTCAGCTCTCTACACCACCTTCAGCACCGCCCGGGTGGGCATCGGACTCAGTTTCAGGAGGTCGGTCAGGCAAGGAGTCCAGCCAGTCATTCACAGCATCCGGCCGATCAAAGAAAAAAGTTCGGTCATTGTACTCAACCCGCAGCCTGGTCGGAAAAAGCATAGCGTAGCGCATCCCCATGTCCCTAAGACGCTTCTTGGCACCACGAAATCCCATTCGCTGCTTCTGGACCTGTTGGGAAAAGTCCGGATAAAAGTTCACCGTGGCATTCTCAAAGGCCACCGGGCCCTTCACACGTGATGCTTGCAGGATAGCGTCCCGATCCCTATAGTGGAAAAGTTTTGCAACAATAGGTCTCGGCGGGGCGCCTGGCTTACCCTGGCCCCCCGGAACACGATGTGCACGCTCCACTGTGAAAAATTTACTCAGTCCAGATGGAGAGAGGTGGTTTTGGATCAGGTCTTCAACCAGGAGATCAACCGAGTGGGGTTCTGGATTCTCCGGAACACCAACCACGCGAACATTACAGCGACGTGCCCTGTTCTCAAAGTCTTCCAAGCGCCGGGTCATGAAATCGTTCACCCAACGGAGATTATCAATCTCCGTCTGTATCTCAGAGACGTCTGCCGTGAGGCTGGAGGATTTGATGTCCAATGATTTCACCTTTTCATTGGTTTTTGATAGATCGGCTCGAATTAATTTCACATCAATGGCCACGGTGTCAATTTTGTGGGCCAAGGTTTCATATTGTTGGCCTATCGACTCCCTCATGCCAGAAATGGCGCCCATGATGTCCTGCAAGGAAGGCTCCGTCGACGCATCCACGATGTGGTCAGACGCGCTGGAACCGGGCAGGGCAGCTCCGGGGGACCCCTTAGAGTGGGTATAACGGTCCATGACATTAGATTGGACCGGACCCCCGCGCAGAGGTGTCTTCGTCTTCCGTGTCTCCCGGTCCCCTCTGCCCGCCATTTTGGAGATGCGTCACAAGGAGATTCACCAGGGTCAACAGACCGGGCACCAGAAATGGAGGCCTCGGGACCAAAGGACCGCCACAAGGGTACCGCCAGGATAGGGACAGCCAAATAGGAGAATAGTCCAGCCAAAGGCCCGACAGCCGACTCGCGCCCTGGACCCAGCTCTGGCCCGACTCTCTAGCCGAGGTCTCAGCCTGAGGCAGAATCGAAACCGAAACTTAAGAGGGGGACCCACAAGTCCAATCCCCCTGCCGTTGTTGTTCAACTCCAAGACGGCCACTGAATCTCACCCAGTCCCGGGCGCACCTCAAGGGCGGAGCCCAAAAGTTCGAATCACCGTAACTCCGGCACCCGGTGTCAAAATAAATTTCTGAAAGGTCCAGGAAGATCAGCCCAACGTCCTCTATACAAATCCTCGTGGAAAATCAGGATTTGTTCAGGATATTATGCCGGGAGTGGCGGGGGTCCGGGGAGCGCTGTGCTCACGCGGCCATCTCGGATGCCCGCCAAGCTCCTCCTCCAGCACCCAAGTTCTTGATCATGCTACCAGTTGGACTATATGGCTGGAAGTTTGCTAGGCTATAAAACATTTGCCCACATTTACTATACTTTGCGTGGGCACTCACAGGTCATACATACACAGGCATTGAAAATGATAAGTATATGATGCTGTCTTTTGCATCACGCCAGTGCCTGTTCAAATCTTTGGAAAATGTGGGGCACAATGTTTCTCAGAGGTTATTGGGATTAGCTAATACAACTGGCTTTGATCAACTAATATTTTTATTTTTGGGTGGCTTATTAGTATGGTTTTGTCCCTTTGCGACAGCAATGCATCAGGGCCTGCTTTCTGATCTTCTCAAATTATTTGAAGGTATATAACTCATGTGCAATGGTTTCAACATTCCATTTAAGTGAACAAGTGTCAGTTTCAAGTATGGTATGGGTCTTTATATTGCGCTTGCTACTGTTGTGGAGGCGCTGAAGTGCTTTGAAGACCGGTATCACACTACGCTGTTGGGTCCAAGTGTCGGTGATTAGTTTGTGCCGCGTGATTACAGTTTGTCAAGCGGTTTATCCTGTTGAGAGGCCTGGAAGGGGAGGGGAGGGCCAAGGAAATGGGGAGTCTGACACAGCCGATGTGCAGTTTTACAGCTTTATCCCACTCTAATATGCAGTTCCTTATGTGAACTGATTATATATTGTTGTCATGTGCTTGAGTAATGGATGCTGCAGTTGACCTGAGCGTGGCTTCTGCAGTTGTCATGCAGTTTGCTACCGAGGGGTCCTATCCTCAAGTGTCTTGTGGTTTACTGCTACCCTCTCTTGTGCTTGGAGGGGGGTGCTTGGAACCTGCTGCTGTGCTGTACCAAGCTCTCTTATTGACGTTTTGGCGTTCTCTGTGGTTGATGCGGATTCTGGCTCTCAGCATGCTGCACAGCAGCCACACTTCTCTAAAGAACAGCTAAAAAACGTTGGCAAAGTCAATAGTTCTACCTAAAAACTTATAAGGCCCCCAAAGCATAGCCAATAGATTTCGCCTTTGGAACATTAAAAGTGTTTGGTTATCCAGCACAATATCCTTCAATAAACAACATCAAGTGTTGCATGGCTAATCACTTATAAGGTCCCAAAAGCGAGACCTATTGGCTATGCCAATGCTTGTTTTTATTTTATTTTTTATAATCAAATGAGTGTCCTGTTGCCGTTTTTGCTTGGTTCACACTTTAGAGAACCGCAAGCATGAACAAATAAGTATGCATTTTCCATCTTCTTTCATACTTCCTTCGGCTGCCTCCTTTCCTTTCACTCTTCCTGTGGTGTTAGTTTGGGCCGGCAGCACGTTTCAAACTTCTCTCCGCTTAGTCTGTACTTGAATAAAGAACCACAAAAATCAAACACTGGCAAAGCTAATAAGTCTGGATTATAATTCCAATTCACTATTCATAGAAGAGTGGGGTTTAAATGGGGCGGGTTCTGCCGGGTCTCATCCCCTGCACTAATTAAAAAACACCTTTGCAAAGGATCGGCGGAATATTCTGCTTCTTAATTTTACTTGTAGAAACACTAAGGGGTTTCTCAACAATGACTGTAAACACCCTTAATGCGTTCCATGTCAGCGCTGAAATCTCTGTTTAAATTTCACGTGTTTCTCAATCTTGTAGTCCCTGGGAGTATTGGCTTTTTCCAAAATGTTCTGTTTCTCTAGTTCTCGGCATGCCTCACATGCCTCTGGTATAGGGCATCCTTTGAACTGAATCGCCACCAGCTGTCTGGATGAGTTCGGTTGTGGTAGCGGGGTTATGATGTGGCGTGGTTGAGCGCTCTGAATATTTGAGGCTCAAGCAAGAGTGAGTTTCTAACACTGCCTGAAGAGGACCATAAAAGACTACATGCTCATCCACACCTCTGTCTCTTGCTGCAGTGCCCAAAGCAATGGTCACATGTGTGCCAATTGTAATTGCAGGGAAATGTGAGACATGCACATATAGGGTTTCAGGAAGCTGAGGGGAAAAAACACGCATAAGTGGCTAACAACAGAGAGACTGCAGAAAAAGATGGTGTGAAGGGCTGAATGGGGGGGGGGGCAGGGGGTAGAACTGAAAAGCTCCAAAGGCTGTTACCCCTCCACAGAATTTAGTAGATTCATCTATTCTCATATTTTCAGAATTGAAACATTTTCAGTTGTAATTATACCTAACAAAATTGTTGTTCATTTGGCTGATACAGCTAACAAACTTTGGCAAAGCCAATATGTCTAGCTTGTTTTAGGTATATGTGTTGCTTTTTGCATAACCTCTTGATGCAATCACAGAAAACTCACAGAGGCGCTCCAAAAATACTAATTAGATGGAGGGCTTTGTTTTGTTCACAATTTTGAAGCCACGTCCTTAATTACATAGGCCACGCTTCTTTGAAAGGATAACTAGGGCCCGATTACGGGTTTAGGTGTTATTTAATGCACCTGATCAATACCTATAACATGGGGTACGTTAATTATCAGGTGTGATAAATAACACTTATTATGAGTTTGTGGTGAATATCATGCACATTTTGATGTTCAACAGACCAAAATCTGAATGATATGGAAAATACGGTATGCTCTATCCCCTTAAATTCAGCAAATCAATTGAATCAAGGTTGAGTTATTTAATTGATTCAATAATTATTGAATGCATTAAATACGTTCAAAAGCTGAATTCCTGACCCATGGGTTGGAATTAACTGACCCACTCATAATCAGGCCCTTAGTTGCACTTCTTGGCCATGCCCTTTTTTAGAGATCACCCACATTTTTCATTCCACTTAAAGCATGGTTGGTGAGTGTTAGACCTGGCACCATTGGTGTGGATCTCCCTTCCATTTTTGCTGTTGCCTCATGTATTTTTGCTGGTGTTATATGCTTTTATATGCTTTGGGCACTGTGCCTCTGCTATCCAGTGCCACAGTGCAAGTGTTCCCTATTGTAAATTGATGCATTAATCAGTGGTTCCATGTTTGGCTATTTGGTTTACTTGTCAGACCCTAGTCTAGTGCACTGAGTGTGCCCAGGGTGTGTCAATCCAAATGCTGCTGGTGGACCTGCAGCACTAGTTGTGCCACCCACAGAAGCAGCCTTGTAAAATGTGTCTATGGTATGCCATTGCAGAGCCTGCGTGCAGTCTGGTACTGTCATGCTGACTGGGCAAGTGCACCCACTTGCCAGTCCCTAAACCTTCCCTTTTCTTCATATCAGTCACCCCTATGGTAGGCCCAAGGGCAGTGTGCATTGTAAGTATAAGGTAGGACAAGCCCTGGTGTGTGTGGCATGTCCTAATAGTGAATTACAGCCCTTTTCGTTTTTTACTATTGCATGGCTACCTGTTCTCCTTAGGCCAGAATGGGCTGTTAGAGTTATTACATTTTATAATCCTAACTGTCTCAGAGAACACGGTAGAAATTCGAGTTTAGTATGCCTGAACTCAGAATAATAAAATGCATCTTTTAGTAAAGTTGGTTTTAATATTCTGTGTTTGCTAATACCACTTTTAGAAAGCTGGTATTTGCTTGTCTAACCATTCAAACCGGCCTCTGCTAGGTTGTGTATTCCTATGTCTGGTTTTGTGAGTGACTTGGCTGGGGAATTCCAGGAGACAGCCTGAGTCACCTGGTGGTGAATAGAGAGATCTACATCTAGATGGGAGGGAGGAGTTGCACCTGAACCTTGAATAGGGCTGTGCCTGCCTTCCACAATGATGGCTCCACCCCCTGGGGAGCGGCAGATGTCTCTGCTCTGCACACTGAAAGAAGAGAAGGAGTCCTGTAAACAAAGTGCTCCAGGACTGGACTTGCCTTCCACAATGCTGGCTCCACCTCCTCTGGGGCGTCTGATGTGCCTGCCCTGCACTGTGAAAGGAAAGGAGAAGTCTGGTAAACAGAGGGCTTCAGAACTGGTTTGGACTGGGCAAAGACCCCTCTCCCATCAGAGAACAAAGGATTTTGGGGTATAAATATTGGAACCCTGATCCCATGAAATTAGATCACTTTGGACTACAAGAAGAAACCTTTACTGAGGAGAGGAACATGAAGAAACTGAGGAGAGACTATTTCCAAGCTGAAGTGCTGCTTGGGGGATTGGCCTGCAGGGGTTGCCTTACTGCCAAAGGAAGGAGAAAGGAACTTTATGTACTTTGCTTTCAACTTGTGAAGGATCTCCAAGGGCTTGGAAAAGAGCTTGCCTCCTGCTGAAGTCCCAGGGACAACAGACTTCACCCCCAGCTCCCCAGAGTTCTATGAAAGTGCCTGCTGCTGTTTTGGGCCTTCTGTGGAACTGCGTGTCGCAAGGAGCTGGAAGCACGACTCAATGAAAAGAAGCATGTCACCGTCGCTGTGCCTGCCCTTGCAACTCCGAAGGAGGGTGTCGCCGCTGGAACTGTCGCACTGCACCGCAGAGGAGAGAAGCGTGCCGCAACGAAGAGGAAGCGTGTCGCTGTCACTGCTGCTGCTATTGCAACTCCGAAGGAGGGTGTCGCCGCTGTAGTTGTCGCACTGCACCGCATCAGGAGAAGAATCTTGCAAAGAGGTAGGAGCTTGTCGCCGTCGCTGTGCCTGCCATCGCAACTTAGAAGGAGGGTGTCGCCAGTGGAAATGTCGCATTGCACCAAATCGACCAGGAGCACCTCGCATCCCTGAGAAGTGCGCCGCCATCGGAGCTGCTGTCGTTGCATCTTGGATATCGCCGCTGTAGTTGTCGCTTCGAGTGGAAGCTTCACGCATCGTGGGAGAAGAGCGTAGCTGCTGGAGCTGTTGTCATCGCATCGTGAGGGTGTCACCGCTGCAGTCCATGTATCAAACCGAGGACTTCTCGCATCCCCAAGAAGTATGCCACATCTGGAAGATCTTCACGTCTTTATTTCTTTGTATCTGAACGTTGCCGCATTTCCCATCGCTGCGACATTGCTTGTCGTGGAAGCGCAACACAACTTATGGTACATTGACGCAGAGTGTCGCATCTAAGAACTGAACTGAACTAAGCTTAAATCTACCATCTTAAAGTAATCTTATTGTGTATTTTTGTCGTTTATGGTCTTGTGGTAACTTTATATAAAGTCTACTTATTTTTTATATAAAACCTGTGTGGTGTCCATTTGTAGTGTTGTCACTGGGTTCCTATATGTGGTCACAACTGCTTAACTTACAACGCCTCTGAAGTAAAACCCTTCTGCTCGTGCCAAGCTACCAAGGGGGTGGGCAAGGGTATTTTAGGAGTGTAATCCCCTTATCCTGACTAGAGGAGAGGGTCCCTATTTGTCACACGTTCCTACCTGTGCCAACTAGAGACCCCCAAATCTAACAGTGAGTTTGTGTGTGTGTGTATGTAGTTGTGCTGGGAGAGTGGGTAAATGCAAGAATGAGTCTTTGGGTTGATGCACAGGCAAGTGAGTGCGAGGTAGGATGAGTGCATAGAACAGATAGATGAGTTAATGTAATGAAAAGACTCAATCAGTTACATACCAAGTCTATAGGTTTAGCCACTGGTTTCATTGTCTTGGCAAAACAATGTACATTTATTGGACTGTGGAATTCCCACCAGTTGTTAAGACTATTGTTAACTGGACTGCAGGAGTTAGAGACCTGAAAGTGGGGGGGCATGGGGCATATAACATGAGGTTAGTGAACCCGCCTCTACAGGGACTCGTACAATACACTGGTAATGAGCGTCATACCTCCACTGCAGTCACCTGGGTCAAATGGGCACGGGGAATAAATGTGTTACAGCTAACAAATGATGAATGGAATGCTGACAATGCAGACATTCTCCCCCAGTCAAAAGATCTGAGTTTAATTCATCGTTCTTTTGCCCACTACGCCACCCCAGTTTGGACCCAGCCACATGCAAATCAATCTTGACATTGTACCCCATGGGAACAGTCCAGACCGAACTGCCAGGCCAGGTCCTCCCTGGACAGGAAACAAGCATCCTGGGACCGGTTTCAGGGTATGTCACCCTTCTTCAGCCAGGCTAGCATGAATCCAGTGGCACACTGAGCAAGGGACCCAAGTCTGGGCATACCCATCCCGCTTAGGGCGAACTGGGCATACCCATCCCACTTAGGGCGAACAGTGTTACAGCAAACAATTGATGGAAGGAATGCTGACAATGTAAACATTTGCCCCCAGTCAAAAGATCTATGCCACCCCAGTTTGGACCCCGCCATATGCAAATCAGTCTTGAGCCTGTGCCCCATGGGAACAGTCCAGACCGAACTGCCAGGCCAGGTCCTCCCTGGACAGGAAACAAGCATCCTGGGACCGGTTTCAGGTTATGTCACCCTTCTTCAGCCAGGCTAACTTGAATCCAGTGATACAGTGAGCAAGGGACCCACGTCTGGGCATACCCATCCCACTTAGGGCGAAAAGTGTTACAGCAAACAAATGATGGATGGAATGCTGACAATGCAAACATTCTCAACCAGTCAAAAGATCTGGGTTAAAACCATCGTTCTTTTGCCCACTACTTGGTTTTTTGTAAACGGGCACAAAAAACAAACAATAAACCATAGAAACCTTGTCAATGTGCCTTCCAGTAATCATAATGGAGTCCTGCCTAGCACATCCGCCAGGGCTCCAACAGCGTGTATCAGGAGTGATTACAATTCGCTCCATGCATAGAATACTTAGCGAACAGTCTTCGGGAGCACTGGCTCGGTTCTGAATGGAACATCAGAGGTGGCCAGGGGTCCGCCTGGCTGTGCGAGATTGCTGCTGCATGACTAAGATGGTGCAAGCTAAAATACCTGAATCTAAATGTGAATGATACTTTATTCAACACATGACCGAAAGGTGCTCACCCAAACAAACCCACAACTGAAGGAGGCTCATCCAAAGCCCTTCTCTGGGCATTGCTTCAGTTGGCAAAACTTGGTTATGCCAACTGAAACATTCGGTTTTTTTTTCTCAAAGCATGTCAGCTGCATTAAACTAACCATCCCCAAACAATCAGAAACAGAACACTGATTGTTGCAGATCTTTGAGTAGTGCCCCGCGGCATTGCAAGGGTTCCATGGGCCAAATATATGCAATGACATACCTCCGATGACCTACCTTCACTGCACCTGGTTGGGTATTAAAAGGCAAAACACACAAGATGATGGACGGAATGTTGCACAATGGCATACATTCACCCCCAGTCACAGATCTGGGTATAATCCATCGTTATTTTGCTCACTAAGCCACCCCAGTTCAGACATGTCCATATGCAAATCAGTCTTGACCCTGTGCCTTATGGGAACAGTCCAGACCGAACTGCCAAGCCATGTCTTCCCTGGACCGGAATCAAGCATCCTAGGACCGGTTTCTGGCTAGCAGCTGTCTTCAGCCAGGATAGCTTGACTCCAGTGGATTAGTGAGCTCGGGACCCATGTCTGGGCATACCCTTCCCACTTAGGGTGACCAGCAAAACACACAAGATGATGGACGGAATGTTGCACAATGGCATACGTTCACCCCCAGTCACAGATCTGGGTTTAATCCATCGTTATTTTGCTCACTAAGCCACCCCAGTTCAGACATGTCCATATGAAAATCAGTCTTGACCCTGTGCCTAATGGAAACAGCCCAGACCGAACTGCCAAGCCATGTCTTCCCTGGACCCCAATCAAGCATCCTAGGACCGGTTTCTGGCTATCAGCCGTCTTCATTCAGGATAGCTTGACTCCAGTGGCTATCCGCCGTCTTCAGTCAGGATAGCTTGACTCCAGTGGCTTAGTGAGCACGGGACCCACATCTGGGCATACCCTTCCCACTTAGGGTCAATCAATCAATCAATCAATCATGCCATTTGTATAGCGCACTACTCACCCGGGAGGGTCTCAAGGCGCTTGGGGGGAGGGGTATGCTACTGCTCAAACAGCCAGGTCTTGAGTTGTTTCCTGAAGGCGAGATGGTCCTGGGTCAGCCGAAGGTGGATGGGGAGGGAGTTCCAAGTCTTGGCAGCCAGGTAAGAGAAGGATCTTCCTCCGGCGGTGGCTCTTCGGACGCGTGGTACGGCTGCGAGGGCGAGGCTGGTGGACCGTAGCTGGCGGGTGGGCGTGTAGAAGGTCAGGCGGTCGTTGAGGTACTTGGGGCCCAGGTCGTGGAGAGACTTGTGTGCGTGGGTGAGGAGCCGGAACGTGATCCTCTTGTCGACGGGGAGCCAGTGCAGGTTCCTCAGGTGGCTGGAGATGTGGCTGCGTCGGGGGACATCCAGGATGAGTCGGGCGGAGGCGTTCTGGATGCGCTGGAGTCTTTTCTGTAGCTTGACTGTGGTTCCGGCGTAGAGGGCGTTTCCGTAGTCCAGTCGGCTGGTGACGAGTGCCTGGGTGACAGTCTTCCTGGTCTCGGTCGGGATCCAGCGGAAGATCTTGCGAAGCATACGCAGGGTGTTGAAGCACGATGAGGAGACGGCGTTGACTTGTCTGGTCATCGAGAGGGAGGGGTCCAGGATGAAGCCCAGGTTGCGTACGTGGTCGGTTGACTTGGGTGCGGTGCCCAGAGCTGGGGGCCACCAGGAGTCGTCCCAGGCGGAGGGCGAAGATCCCAGGATGAGGACTTCCGTCTTGTCCGAGTTCAGTTTCAGGCGGCTGTCCTTCATCCACTCGGCGACGTCTTTCATCCCTTCGTGTAGGCAGGTTCTGGCGGTGTCGGGGTCTCTGGTGAGGGAGAGGATCAGCTGGGTGTCGTCGGCGTAAGAGATGATGTTGAGGTTGTGCTGGCGTGCGATGGCTGCGAGAGGTTTCATGTAGATGTTGAAGAGGGTGGGGCTGAGTGAAGATCCTTGCGGGACGCCGCAGAGGACTTCGGTGGCCTCGGAGCGAAACGGGGGGAGGCAAACTCTTTGTGTTCTTCCGGCGAGGAACGAGATGATCCACTCCAGTGCCTTCTCTTGGATACCGATGTTGCTGAGGCGCTGGACTAGGGTGCGGTGGCAGACCGCGTCGAACGCAGCGGAGAGGTCCAGGAGGATGAAAGCCACTGTTTCCCCCTTGTCGAGCAGGGTCCGGATGTCGTCGGTGGCTGCGATGAGGGCGGTCTCGGTGCTGTGGTTGGCTCTGAAGCCGGACTGCGAGGGGTCGAGGGATCCGTTCATCTCGAGGAAGGCGGTCAGCTGTCTGTTGACGATCTTCTCGATGACTTTAGCAGGAAAAGGGAGGAGCGAGATGGGGCGGAAGTTTTTGAGATTGGTGGGGTCCGCTGTAGGTTTCTTCAGGAGGGCGCTGATCTCGGCGTGCTTCCAGCTCCCCGGGAAGGTGGCGGTGTTGAAGGAGGCGTTGATGATGTTCCGGAGTTGGGGTGCGATGGTGGAGTCGGCCTTGTTGAAGACGTGGTGTGGGCAGGGGTCGGTCGGTGATCTGGAGTGGATGGTGTTCATCGTGCGGGCTGTGTCTTCGGTGGTCACCGTGGTCCAGGTGCGAAGGGTGGCGGTGGGGGGCGTTGGTTCGACGGTTGGGTGCGTGGGTGGGGCGCCGAAGCTGTTGTGGATGTCGGCGATCTTGCGGTGGAAGAACGAGGCGAGGGAGTCGCAGAGGTCTTGTGACGGAGTGATGTCGTTGGTGCCGGTGCTGGGATTGGAGAGCTCCTTGACGATAGTGAAGAGCTCTTTGCTGTCGTGGGCGTTGTTGTCCAGTCGTTCCTTCAGGGATTTCTTCTTGGTGGTGCGGATGAGCTGGTGGTGCTTGCGGGTAGCGTGTTTGAGGGCGGTCATGTTGTCGGTGGTCCGGTCGAGGAGCCAGGCTTTCTCGAGGGTGCGGCAGGTCTTCTTGGAGTCCTTGAGGTCGTCGGTGAACCAGGATGCCTTCTTGCTTCTGGGTCTGGTGGGAGGGTTCTTTAGTGGCGCGAGGTCGTCGGCGCAGGCGGTCAGTCACTGTGTGAAGTTGCGGGCTGCTTCGTTGGGGTCCGTTGTGTTGGCGGGTGGGCTCTGGCTGAGGGAGGTGGTGAGCTGGTCTGCGGTGATCTTGCTCCAATTCCTGTGAGGTACCTGTTGCGGGTGGTGGTGGGTCGTGGATCTTTTGAAGCTGAAGTGGACGCAGCTGTGGTCGGTCCAGTGCAGTCCGGTGGCGTGGCTGAAGGTGATGTACTTGCTGGAAGAGAAGACGGGATCAAGCATGTGGCCGGCGTAGTGGGTGGGGGTGTTGACCAGTTGCTTGAGTCCGAGGTTGGCGAGGTTTTCCAGCAGGGCAGTGGTGTTGCGGTCCTTATTGTTCTCCAGGTGGAAGTTGAGGTCCCCGAGGAGGATGTAGTCAGTGGAGGGGAGGGCGTGCGGGCTGATGAAGTCTGTGATGTCTTCGCTGAATTGTGTGCGTGGTCCCGGGGGTCTGTAGACGAGGGTGCCTCTGAGGGTCGTCTTAGGGTCGGTGTGAATCTGGAAGTGGAGATGTTCGGCTGCGGCGAAGGAGTCGTTGGCGTCGGTCGTGATGCGGATGGTGTTCCTGTGGACGATGGTGATGCCACCTCCCGTCTGGTTGATGCGGTCCCTCCTGATGATCTTGTACCCGTCCGGGATGGCGATGGCGATGTCGGGTGCAGAGGAGGCGTTCATCCAGGTTTCCGTGAGGAAGGCGACGTCCGGTGATGTAGCGTCGAGGAGGTTCCAGAGTTCCACAGCGTGTCTGTGGACGGAGCGGGTGTTGATCAGGATGCACTTGAGGTGGTTGCTGCTGGTGTTTGTCTTGGCGGGTGCGGGGCAGGTTCGGAGGCAGGTGAACTTGCAGGTGCAGCAGGTGAAGGGTCCGTGGGTGCGTCTCGGGGTGGCTCAGCAGCAGGCGTGGGTCCGGCCGGCATTGAGTGCGTTGAGAGTGGTGGCGTCGTAGGTCAGTCGGGTCGTCTTGCCTCGGCGGGGAGGGCCAGGGGTTCTGGCGCTGGGCGCGGGCCAGGCGCGGACGGGCGCAGACGGGCTTAACTTTGGTGCACCTTCGGCGCTTAATCGATGCTCCCGCTGCGCGCGTCCACTGCGCGGTCGCTCTGGGGGCGTCATAAGTAAGGAGCCGGGAGGGAGGAGCAGCTGGGTGGCGGGAGCGGGGCGGCGAATGGAATCACAGGGGGGCGGGCCGCAGGAGGCAGGCGCGGGAAATTCCAAGAAGCAGCGGGCAGCGGGAAATTCCCAGGAGCAGCGGGCAGCGAGCGAAGGAATCTGCAGGCAGGAGGCGGCAAAGGCTGGCAGGAGCGGCAGCAGTGAGTGGGGCGACCAAGCCCTGTGGAGGGCCGAGGGTGAACAGCAAAACACACAAGATGATGGACGGAATGTTGCACAATGGCATACATTCACCCCAGTCACAGATCTGGGTTTAATCCATCGTTATTTTGCTCACTAAGCCACCCCAGTTCAGACATGTTCATATGCAAATCAGTCTTGACCCTGTGCCTCACGGGAACAGTCCAGACCGAACTGCCAAGCCATGTCTTCCCTGGACCGGAATCAAGCATCCTAGGACCGGTTTCTGGCTATCAGCTGTCTTCAGCCAGGATAGCTTGACTCCAGTGGCTTAGTGAGCACGGGACCCACGTCTGGGCATACCCTTCCCACTTAGGGTGAACAGCAAAACACACAAGATGATGGACGGAATGTTGCACAATGGCATACATTCACCCCTAGTCACAGATCTGGGTTTAATCCATCGTTATTTTGCTCACCAAGCCACCCCAGTTCAGACATGTCCATATGCAAATCAGTCTTGACCCTGTGCCTCATGGGAACAGTCCAGGCCGAACTGCCAAGCCATGTCTTCCCTGGACCGGAATCAAGCATCCTAGGACCGGTGTCTGGCTGTCAGCCGTTTTCAGCCAGGATAGCTTGACTCCAGGCAGCCATTACTGGGTGCAGTAGGCCCCTCACACATCCGCTCCCCGCTGCCAATTCTCCACTAATGATACATAAGCGTCTAGAGGTGTTGGCCTTTGGCTAGGAAAGCCATGTTTAAATGGGCACTTCATTTGTCTGATGTTATTTTGAGCTTTTGCAGGGAATCACTGCGGTTATAGTGGCTGCTGGTACAAAGTGAAATTGTAACTGTACACCCAAAACTGCCTTGATGACAGAGACTTGGCTATCAATGGTGCGGCAGATGCAGCAGCACCAAGTCCCGGCGGCTTGTGAGTCCCAATAAACAGTAAAAATTACTGTATTTTGAAACCCATACACCAGTCAGATGGCCCACTTTTTGCTGGCACTGGCGCCGTTGGCACCTTTGCTACACCACTGCTTGATGAAGGTGTGAAAAAGTAATGTGTAAAATGTGGGCAGTTCGCATCTGTCTCTCTGTGACATATTTCTGAACACAGCTTTGCTAATTTCATGAAGTTAGTGTTTTTGTTTCATGAACATAGCAGATAAAAATAACTACAAAAATTACTTTTTCAGGAAATATGGAAACCTATAAAACTTTATTTTCAAAATATTCTGCAAATCATTTTTTTGTTGAATTTTCACTGGTTGTGCAAAATTGAGGTGCTCGTCAATACAGATACATGTTTTTCACCCACAGTGATCTTGCAATCTGTTTATAATTAACTTGTGAGTGGGTGAGAGGATGATTCCCTCTGAAGGAGGAACTTTGGGTCAGATGTGCCAAGAATTCATTTGGTAAAATGGACTGCCACATGCATTCACATTTTGTGAATCTACCTATGTACTAATGTATCGGGTCACAAAATACTGAATCGTAGTGGGTCATAATTCAATGTACTTCATGAATTCATAATTATTAATAAGGTGGGCCAGAAATTGCGACTCACTGCAATTACTTGTCACCACAGGGATGGTGGCCAGCTGAGGTCAGTAGGCTACCCTGGTTGTGATTGCTTTTAAATAATGCAGTCATTTTTTTTTTAATCCAGCTTGTTTTTCTTAAAATGAAATGTGATGGAAGGGACCCCTAACCACGCCCTCCCAAAACCCAATTTGGAAAGGCTTCCATAACCAATTTTATGACTCAGAAATCCTTTTCCGGATTGTTAAATGGGCTTAGTACATTTGAAAAAGGTTTTTAGCGTGTGCAAACCTTGACATACACGTTTTTTTCTTCTGCACGAGCTCTCCAGCTGGATTCGCATCAGGTTCATGTGACCCTTTAACCAAAAACTCAGTAAAACGGGGTTTGTAACTGTCTAGATGCACAAAGATATCTGCACTCTTGGCTGCCGCTGTATTCCCTGAGCTCCTGTATATTGATTTATTTATCAATTTTCTTACTGTTGTTGTATTATTGGAGTAACACATACCATTATGAAAACAGTTCAGAGCACAATAATTAGTTTACAAGTAATTTCAGACTGCTTACAGCTTGACTGGATTTGCACACACTACCACTAAAAAGAAAAGGAACCGAATAGCTCAGATCTGAAGTATGCAATAGGATGCCAAATAACACACCAATGCAAATAAGGATCTCCCAGCGCGATGCATAATCCAGCCCTGTGGCTGAACGTTTCTTTGAAGTGTTGCTTAAAATATAACTAAAATAGTTTCTGCTGTAAGGACTTCTAACTGAAAGTCATTTCAAGCTGCCAAGAATAGACTGTGGGCCCGAGCAGCCACTCAAGCCAAACATCAGCATAGCCACATAAAGATACACCCTCCCTAAATTTGACCAGGACTGTTTCAAGGCAATTTAGGGGCATATTACCAAGGGTGGCGATAGGCAATAATTCTATCGCTCTATTAGCAAGCTGTCGCTAACTGATGTTAGCGACAGATTTAGGCGATAGCGAGCAGTTTGGGGCTCGCTTTGCATGTCAGCGATATTTATCGCAAAGTGGGCGTACCCAACCTGTTAAGGACTCAAAGCAGTCGCTAACGTCGCTATCGCCTATTAGCAAGGCAGGCGTAGCGATGGAAATATTCCCGCTATCGCCAAAAACCAACGCCTGCTCAGACCAGTTCTTAGCCATGTTATCCAATGAGAGGTGGATAACATGGGTAAGAGCATTTCATCGCTAATGCGTGAATATCGCTGTATTCTCAGCGATATTAACCCCATTTCGCCACTATCGCTCAATATTTTAGCACAATGGAGAAAAACGTTGCTAATAGCATGTTCTCTCCGCTAACATATCCAGCGATAGGCAGCGACAAAAAAATCGTCGCTAAGCCTATTTAGTGATAATTATCGCTACTTGTTGGTAATATGCCCCTTAATTCGGTATCAATATTTATAATAGAGAAACAAGGATGCCATTGTTTTGGTATGGACTGCCAGCCGACCCAGAATCAGGTGGGAAGGGCACACAACACCACCCATTCAAGGCGAGTTTGCTACTCTCTACTGATTTATAACACAACTGCACACAAGCACAATTTGCATATTGTTGGCTGTAGTCCTCCCTCCAAACCCATTCATGGCGATAGAAAGACGCAGTAGACCCCACATCACTAGGTGCTGTATGTACCTTAAGTCAATGCACAGAATGTAGTCACAGAGATATCAGTTCAGTCACTTGTACACTGCTGCTCGGGACAAAATCTGAAGAAGAAGCACAAATCATATTCTTTATGCCCCCGAAACTATCTCTAAACTATTATCCACTTCACCAAATCACTAAAGGGCACAAACACCTTCAAAAACGACAACGTTGGGGACTAACGACTCTTGGTTTAGTAGGGGCACTTATACATTAGAGATATGGCAGACTACATCACATCAGGCATGCTTCCTTATTACAGACTGGTACGCACTGTGTACAGCAAGCTATCCATCCTTTCCAATGGAGCCTGTTACCTGCAAAAGAGTGGCCCTTCCCCTTAAGCTTAGTGCTAACGAGCCAGTGTCACCAGACTACACATATCTGTACAAGATGAGACTGCCTGTAGTCCATTGCTTAATTTGAGCTGGTGGTTACCGGTGGGGACATCGGCACATAATTTTTGGAGACTAGCACTTAGTTTTTCTCATCACGTTTACTAGTGTTAGAGGGAAAACACAGAGATCAGAAAGACAACAAAACCATAACAAAGAGTGAAAGCAGGATGATGTAATTGGGGATATCAGTCATAGAAGCAATATAAAAAGATATGTAGTTTAATGGAGATACAGAGGTTAAGCTGGTGTCCAGGCTTTGGAGCAACTGGCAAGTAGAGAATGTCTAAGATACAAGGAGCAACATGACATCATCACAGATAGAATGTACACCATTAAAGTGACATACAAGCATAAATCATATAAGAGAATACAACATATCCTGGTTCCTTCCGATCAAAAGTAAACAAAATTAAAATAGTGCAACTAAACTAATCGTAAAAAGAACAAGAATATATACTATGGCTTTTTAAATGCAAACTGTTTTTTCATATGGGAACGAAAAGAATAAGAAATATATGTATTGATTTTCCATTTGCAAACTAAACACAGTAAAAAGAGATAAGGATGTTTCTTAACTACACACATAATTTCGAAGATAACTAGGTTGTCTTCTTACTCTTTGCGAAGAAACATTGGTTTTATCATTTATGGTAGGATCTCTACCTTTTTCTTTATGATGAGAAGAACATGGGTGGGGATCACTACTATCAACATTCTTTGCTTTCTTATAGAGGGCAACCCTCCTAAAGTTCCAGTGTTCGCCATTGAAAAGTGTGACAAACTTGTCATGAACTGATTTTACTTTGAATGGACCTCTAAACTTGGTTAGACCGGAACAAACGCGACCCGGTTTAACCTTTACCCAATCATTCACCGCCAAGCGTTCGGTACCTAACTTATCACACACTCTAGACTCATTCTCTCGAATATTTGTCCTAGGTATGTCACCTAAATCTGCTGGTCCTAAACACTCTTTCATCCAAGCCGGTACAAGTTTAGTACCTGCCAAACGCCCCCTCATCAACTCAAACGGAACTTTACCAGTGACGCCATTCACCGTAGTTCTATATGCCCAGACTAAACCGTTGACCATACCCCTTACAGACCCACCTGAAGAGAGTGCCATCTGGATCGCCCCTTTCACCATCCTGTTAGCCCTCTCGACAATACCATTACCTTGAGGGTTGTATAACGAGGTTCTGGTGTGAACGATACCACAAGCATCCAAGAATCTCACCATGTCTTCCGAAACTAGTTGTGTCCCATTACCAGTCACCAATCTCATGGGGTAACCCTCCTCTCTGAAAATGTCAGACAGCAAGTTAATTGTTGCTTTGGTGGTTATTTCTTTAGTGAATTTCACTATTAGCCACTTAGAAGTTACATCAACCATGACAAAACCAAACTTCATGTCCTGACCTAATGAGTAAAAAGGACCAATAAAGTCACAACACACAGTGTGCCAGGGTAAATCGGGGTTATCTATCTTTCCAAAATCTTTCTGGCACCCAACTCTCAACCTTTTCTCACTCTCGAAACATTCCGTGCACTTCTCAACCCACTCAGAAATCTGTAGATCCATTCCTGGCCACCAGAAGAATTCCCTGATTCTTCTTTTTGTCAAGGACTGACCCAGGTGTCCCTCATGTGCCAACTTAAATAGGTCAAACCTTAACTCCTGAGGAGGAATAAACTTATCATCTTTCATAATAATATTCCCCTCAACATCCAAGATTGACAAATCATCGATGATTTTCAGATAAGGACGTGCCGCCAAAGGTAGTGTACTCTCTCTCCTTGAACCTCTCACAATTAAATCTTTTACACTCTTCATCACTTCATCATCGGCCATACAGGAGTTCCATTTTTTTCTGTTAATGTCCCCAGAGTATATATCTGCTAACTCATCAATAGCTGCCACTGACCCTTCCGACTGCATAGCTTCAACACCCACTCTGTCAACAACATTCCAAGGCAAAGGAAGTCTAGATAGACCATCCGCCTGACTATTCTGCCACCCAGGAATATACTCAACTCTGTACAAAAACTCCTGAAGTCTAGCAGCTAATCTCGCTAACCGCGCTGATCCTTTCCCAGCACCCCCTGGAGATAGCAATTTAATCAATGGTTTGTGGTCTGTCAACAACCTAAACTCAAATCCCCATAAGTA
Organism: Lissotriton helveticus; assembly: GCF_964261635.1. NCBI lineage: Eukaryota > Metazoa > Chordata > Amphibia > Caudata > Salamandridae > Lissotriton > Lissotriton helveticus. The sequence continues at coordinate 1,330,483,646 of NC_136068.1, read as the reverse complement.
CATCCTGAAGTACTCGCAGCCCCAAGCAGCTGCCAGAGGTTCACGCTCAATGATAGAATAGTTCCTTTCAGAACTAGTAAGTGTTCGAGATGCAAAAGCAACAGTCTTTAACTCGGAGCCATGTTCTTGTGCTAACACAGCACCTATACCTACCGCGCTGGCATCAACTGTCAACACCGATTTGCGTCTGGTATCAAATGGGGTTAGGATTTTAGCTTCACATATTGCTTTTTTGATGTTGACAAAGCATTCCTCCTGTTCAGCACCCCATACAAATTTGCATCCTTTCCTCAACAACAGTTTAATCATCTCTGTCTTTGCTGCAAAATTCTCTACAAACTTAGCATAATATTCGATAAGACCGAGAAAAGACCTTAATTGATCTTTGCCACAGGGTGTCGGTGCTTTCTTTATTGATTCTAAAAGATCCCGCTTAGGTCTCACCCCACAAGCAGAAAGTGTGTAACCTAAATACTCTACTTCTTCCACTGCAAATTTACACTTCTCTCTCCTTAATGTTAACCCTGACTGTTCTATTCTACTTAAAACTTCTTTTAGAATCTGATTGTGTTTCTCCATTGTCTCTCCAAACAACAAAACATCATCCTGGAAATACACAACATTATCTATCCCCTTCAAGACCGAGCCCATCATCCTCTGGAAAACACCAGCCGCCGACGCGAGACCAAATGGCATGCGAGTAAATTGGTAAATTCCCTCAGTAGTGATGAAAGCAGTCAATACCTTGGAATCACTGTGTAGCTTTATTTGGTGGTAAGCACTTCTCAAGTCAAGTTTTGAGAAGAACTTCCCACCCTTCAATGACAAAACCAATTCATTGATATTTGGGAGCGGAAAGTTGTCTACCAGGATATTCTGATTGAGTGTGAGAAGATCCACACAGAACCTAAATTTGCCATCAGATTTTGTCGTGATCACTACTGGCGAAACCCACGGTGATATTTCTATCTGTTCAATCACACCACTACTGAGCATATCATCCAACAACTTCCTCACTTCCTGTCTGGCTATAAATGGCACTTTCCTCACTTTGTGCTGTATTGGAACTGCACCCTTCTTAAGCACAATCTTGTGGACATATCCTTTCAATTCTCCAATGTGTTCAGCAAACAATTCTCGCATACTTCTGGTTATCATTTCAGTAGTCATCGTATCTACAACCATCACTTGTTGACTTGCCCTGGGATCAATGACGATGTGAAGGTCATATTGATGACTCCAACCTAATATTGCAGGACCAGAACTTGCAATGTAAACGTTCCCATGGATAGAGCGTCCTTGAAACTCAATTACAGCTTCCATGTACCCTAATAAGTCAATGCGTTCACCTTGGAAACCACAGGGATAGATATCTTTAGGTAATAAGGTTGTACCCTCCCAATATTCCTTAAACATTGATTTCGGAACTATGGTCCAAAATGAACCTGGATCTACCATCCGTTCAACCACTTTATCATTGATGCTGAAGGTTGCCTTGGGTCTATTTTGCCTACCAGGTTCCCCTTGTAATGTGTTCATACCACCTAAACATAAGATTTTATTAGCACCTTCCACATTGTTTTGCACACTATCATCCCGCTTCATATCAACTATCGCAACTTTGTCATTATTTGACGTCTTGCACATCCTTGAGAAATGACCACGTTTGCCACATTTCCTACAGTCCTTGTCAATTGCAAAACAACGTTTGTAATCTGCACCATGATAGGTGCTGCCACATCTGCTGCACATTCTAGCTTGATACCTTCCCCTCTCTCCGCTGTTGTATCCTCCTGGACCTCTCTTTTCTATTCTTTCGTTAAGTTCTACGTTTTTTTTGTTCATTACTGCAACCTCACTTTGAGTGACTGCCGATACATTCAACCCACTACCACCCTCTTTTGCAACATCTTTCTTCTCCATTTCCTTCATACAAGCTGTGGACTCTTCGACGACCTTCGCAATATCTATAGCAGCTTGTAAGGTGGGATTCTTCGCTGCCCAAAGTTTTTCCTGTATTTTCTTGTTCTTACATTGGACAATCATTTGATCTCTGATCATTTCGTCGCACATCTCGCCAAAATTGCATTTCAAAGAGAGTTCACGCAGTCTAGTTACAAACTGGTCAACAGACTCATCAACACGTTGTGGTTGTGTATAAAATTTATGCCTGGCCATGACAATATTCACTTCCTTCGAATATTGTTTTTTCATCCGCGCTTTAGCTTCAGTGTAAACGTTGTTAATCGGCCTGCCATCTTGGTTCAATCCTAAAGGCAAATATTTGAAGGAATGTTGACGTTCTTTTCCAAGCACGCTTAGTAACAGGGCTTTTTTTCTCGCAGCGCTGAAGTCTTTGCCATCCAGTGCTTCGATATAATTTTCAAAAATGTCTATCCACTCATCCCACTCTATTGGAGGTTCCCCACTTGACTGTAAAAACATGGGAGGTGCAATGACACTTGGGTTCTCCATACTGGTATATCTTCTCACAACAGGTAATATCGTAACTACTTTCACTCTTTTATTTTCACACTTTAATGTACATGCGGTGAATAAGATAAACTATTACTCACTGTCTTTTTTTGAGTTAATTCCTTTAAATAGTAGCAAGCAGGGTAACGTTTACTGACGAAGCGTTATTCTATTTTCACGCAAATGTCAGTTCTCATCGGAAAGTAAAAGTGAGCCGAAACGCTCTTCGTTGCGGAGACACTCTTCGTTCTGTTGCTAAGATACGCTTAGAAGAGTCAAAAATGGCCGCCACGTTGTTTCACGCACTGCGCATGCGTGTTGACGTTTTCTACGCTGACGCGTCGTGTCTCTCAGATTGCAACGTCAGAAAGAGCGAAGAGACCGAGACTCCAAAGTATGGTAAGGTTGCGCGTGATCGTTATTTGAATGACGCACCGTCAAGTGATAACAGTTCAAACATACTTCGATACTGTAAACCCCGGCAGTCCAAGTATACAATTTCTTTATGTTAATAATTGCTCGCTCACCGCTTTAGTAGCTGAATGTGTTCATTATCGTCCTCTTTTCCTCCGTTTCGTTCAATTTACCTCTCTTTTGGAAGGGATTACGATCCTTGCTTGTTCATTTACGTACTCAGTTTAGCTTTTTCTCTTGTGTATTGATCAAGGAGTAGATCAATTCTCCTTCACTGCTTTTCCTTTTGTAGTTGAATTTTCTTCTTGAATAGTACCTTCTCTGTACAATCTCACCGCATGGGTTCTTTTCCACCAGTGGAGTTTTTAATTAAAACTCACTCTGTATCAACTTGCTCCTCAAGCCAATCGTCGCTATCTGATGTAATTGGGGATATCAGTCATAGAAGCAATATAAAAAGATATGTAGTTTAATGGAGATACAGAGGTTAAGCTGGTGTTCCCTGTCCAGGCTTTGGAGCAACTGGCAAGTAGAGAATGTCTAAGATACAAGGAGCAACATGACATCATCACAGATAGAATGTACACCATTAAAGTGACATACAAGCATAAATCATATAAGAGAATACAACACAGGACCCTGCAAGAGCGAGAAAAAAGGTCATGGAATGTCTGGTAATGGTTTAAAGACCACCAGCCTTGGTATTCGGAGTGCTTCTGTGCAAAGCTTCAGGAACCAGCACTCTTTCTTTGACAAATTAAGCACTGCTTTAGTGACTGACTCCTATAGCCTTAAGGTGTTGGAGGACATATCCTCAATAATCTAATACAGAGAAGGAATGGCTCTGCTGCTGTGAGCAGAGAAGGTTTATAACCCCTACTGCAGACTGAGATAGAGTCACTTAAAATTCCTGCTGCAGATTTACAACACACTATTAACACAATTGAAATTAGGTACTACAGTGGAGTTCAGATGCATGAAATGTCGCCCCGCTGGCAGATTTCTTCCATTTAGCATGAACCTGTCCTATAGCGAGTGACTACTGGCAAGAAATAGTCGTTATCAACAGTGACTGGAGCTGAACTTAACAGGGAACAACTCCTAAAAAAAGAAGCGGCAAGAATAACCAAGTTAGGCAGTATAGAAGAGACATCATGGTGTGGGACATCACATGTGACATTACAGAAAGTAGCTTCACAACCCATGACCTCAGAGGAAGTGACATCACAAGATGTGACATCAGATCTTAAGACCTCACACATATGTTTGGCAGGTTTATCATGAGCACATTTGAGCACATTATAAATGAGATTTTGCATCAGGGGTCAAAATCTAGGCCTCAGCTTGTGTATATATATATATATATATATATATATATATATATATATATATATATATATATATATATATACATATATATATATACATATTTCTATTTTTGTTTTTTTGCAAAGTCTGCATTTTGAAATACATTATGAGGTTAAGCCAACCGGCTCTAAAGATCTTTGTGTGCCAACTAAGTTTCAGGGATCAGTAATGATGGTAAGATAATTCTTGAGGTTAATGTGTTTGCAGGAAGGATCTGTGTTTTGTCTGGCGCTAGTTTTCAATCAAAGTAGCATAGAGGGTTAATATTTAGCCTGGGTGTAAAACTGCACTCTGCTCGTGGAGTTTGCTGATTTCAGCAACTCCGCATTCCACGTAGAATGCAAAGTTACTGATGAAATCCGCACTCTGCAACGGAGCAGAGTTTTTTTTGTTTTGTCGAACCTGAAATGTCACTTTGCATGCATGGGAGTGACTTGCCAGGTGCCACTTGCCGACGGAATGTCAGAGCCATTCGGGAGTGCTATGAGATTTGTTAGGCGGCCACAAAGTCCAGCGAGATCTTGCGGTCCCCAACACGTTGTTCGGGCGTGCCAGTGACCTCCGGTGGGTGTTTTGTGACGTACGCGATCGTGAACACGCAGTATCTACCGCAGCTGCATCCTATGGAAGATAAGCAATGAGGCATGGCTGATTCAATAAAGTTAGGAAGGTCTATGGCAAAAGCACACTGGTTGCAGGGCCTATACAAAATGGCTGCCTGCCACATGGTCACAACAGGAAGCAATGAGGAAAGGGGAACTAGGATAAGACATGCAGACCTATGGCAAAAGCACACTGATGACTTCACAAAATGACCACCAGTCACATGTTCACAACAACAAGCAGGAGGCCTGGAAAACAATTACCACAAGCAGGCCTATGGGCGCAGACTTTACAAAATGGCCCTGGCCACATGGGAAAACAATGCAAAAGGTGGCCTATGGCATACACACTCACACACTGGCCAGACAAAAGAGACAGTGTTAAAAAACACATCTTTAATACAGCAATACCAAAAATGAAAATTCAGATGCAACTGTTTGCTTTATGTGCCTTGTGCATCATGTCGGATGTGGCATTTAGGGAGCTGTAGCTGACAAATGACAATGGAAAACTCCCTAGATAATGAATACTGTCGTGCACCTATAGCAGGCATGGGGTTGATGATTCTTTGATGTCAAATCATGTTTCTTATGAAACTGGAAAAAAAGTATTTATTAAAATGAAAACATATAAATTTAAATAAGCCAAAAAATTAAATAAGCAAAAATTACCCTCAAGCATCTAATTATTACATTTGCTATTACATTGATCGACCATTCATGCAAGCATATTGCAAAGGGGCACACTGGCTGAATTCACAAAATAGCTGTCACATGGATATCATCAACAACAACAAAAGCAATAAGCAAGAGGAAGGCATTGGGAACAAAGAAAGAGATGACAAGGCTGCCAGTGCCTACACAAATTGGCCAACCAACCACATGTTGAACCAGCAAGCAAGAACTATCATGGCCACATCAACCTAATGCAGTGGTTCCCAAACTTTTTTGACCCCCGGCTCCCTTGCCCCACTGGCCATTGCCCATGGCTCCCCACTGTTACTTTTTTGTGAGGGTTGGGTGGATGTAAGCCTGGCCTCGGGAGTACTTGCTTTTTTCTCCCTGAAAATAATTTGGATGACACTGATGAAGGTATTATATTCATGTGTATTACTGCTGCTCATCTAACAAAACAATATTCCTATTTGCACTTCTTTACCCATGCATTTTTAGAGTACCCTCTCAAACTTTTTTATTGTACTTACAGTGCTAAGTGGGTATGACCCATGTCATATGTGCAAACACACCTGTCAGCAGGGTGACTCACGATTTATTTAACCACATACAGCTTTATTTTTGCTGTCTCCTCCCTAAAATTGCCTCCAAATCAATGCAAGTAAAATAAATACCTCTTATTTTTTTTTAAACAGCTCTCTTTCTTGCTTTCAAATGTTGGCATTATGCCTTATATCGTGTTTTACTTCCCTGTGCTCAAAGAGAGAGCAGGCCTCTCTGGAAATGTGTGTGTACTGAAAAAAATGTTAACTGGAAGTACCTGTGATTCAAGTACAAATGTCAATACCTAATAATACTTAGGGTGTTTAATAGAAAGGGGTACTGTACATTCCTGATAACTTGCATTGGTGTAAAATGCTTTTGGAAAAAATCTAAACTATTAACAAGTCTAACAAAATAAATCAGGCATCTTCCGCTTACATTGGTAGTGTTGGAATGTGGGGATCCAGTGAAATACGGAGGTTATCTCCCTCGACATGCCATCAATTAATTCTAATTAGTTTAACTGAAGCCCCAAGACAACCTTCAACATTAAATGCATTTAAGTGCTTGGTGCGCGCCTCCCCTGGCTAGGTTTGATGGCTCCCCAGGGAGCCACGGGGCACAGTTTGGGAACCACTGACCTAATGGTATAAGAACAACACATGCAGGCCAGTAGCAAATGCACACTGACTACCTATGCAAAATGGTCACCAGCCACATTGCAACAAGGAGAAGCAGGAAGCTTGGAAAACATAGCCCTAAATAGCCCTATGGGGAAAGGAAACTAGGCCTAAAGCAAAGTGGCTGGCTAGTGGCTACACAAAATGCTCACCAGCCAGATGGTCACAAATTCAACCGGCAAGAAGGCATAGTCACAACAAAGCATGCATGCCTATGGCAAAAGCACTCTGGCTGCCTACACTAAATGGCCATCAGCCACATGGCCACAATTAGATGGAGGCATTGAAAAGAAAGAACACATGGAGGTCTATGGACACTGCCAATACAAAATGGCCCCTGGCTACATGGCATGGGGATCAAACGCAAAATGGTGGCTTATGGCAAATTGGTATTACAGAGAGCACAGCGTGTGTTCTTTCTTTTCCAGGCCTCCATCTTGTTGTGACCATGTGGCTGGCAGCCATTTAGTTGGAGCAATGTTGGAAAACTTTACCACTAAGGTCTTCGAATGGCTGCGACCAAGAAGGGGTAACATTGGTTTTGTTGCCACAATGGCAGTAATATAGTTAAGGCCATGGGCGATGGTGGCTGATTCAGGGTCCTGTGTTTGGCGCACTGCATTAACATTATTGTACAGGACTTTCTCAAAAAAGAACACCATGTCTCGAACTCACTGTCCACCTGCAGAAGAATCTGCATGTTTCAGCCATTCTTTTAAAGCCCAGAAGCGGCTGAGGGTCATTTAATGTCATAATAGAATGACAGTTAAAACACTCATAAAGGAGGTCCAAACACGTCAGAACTCGACTTATAACATGCTTGGCTCACAGCAACCAAAACCGCCAAAATCTCTGACAGCCAGAACAACAGCAACAACAAGAACAGGACCATCATTCCCAAAATCAGTAACGGAATGGTTTCTACCAGCAGGGCTTAAGTCCAGGGCTGAGGCAAAGGCAGAAGAGGCCAAGCAATGTGGAGCGCCCATGACCATTGAGCAGATGGTCCAGGCCAATCAGGTGACCCAACATCCATCTACCTTGATCAAAACCCATTATGTATTGGTATGGGAAGAGGCGACAACGGCCAGTGATCAGCAAGCAGGCAATAAATTATCTTGGTTGCCCGGTAGCCAGTGTCTCTGGTGAGCGCGTTTTCAGTGCTGCTGGTGCTGTGTCAAAGTGAGACAGACCAGTCTCTTGCCCCAACATGTGGAAAGATTAACAATGATCAAAATGTATCAACACTTTACACCAACAGATTACTCCATATCCAAAGTACAAACAGAAAGAAAGATAAGTAGACTTTGAGGATGAGCTCTACTTCCCTAACTGCTATGCCTGGGCCAACAACCATAGAACTTTCTCTCTCAATCTCTCTCTATTGCTGATCTGCTTTCTATCTTTGACGCCCTAAAAAAAATACAGCTAAGGAACATTATTTAATTTTTTTTTGTTTGTGCCTAGTTGACTACTTTATCCCCACTGGCCTACTTTTAAACACATTTTATTGTGGGATTGGAGTTGCAACAGTGAGCAGTGAAGCCGTACCCTGGCCCACACTCATTACTGTCAAGGACAATGGATGGATAAAGAGATACAGACAAATGTGTGCCTGCTTCCCGCCTTGGGTCATGAATATCTATCCTTTCCTACTTTATTACCCGGGTTAGACAGCCCCACATAATTTGGTTTACACTGGCCATTGTCTGCTTCGTGAAGAATGGTTCTGGAATGTACTATGAGCACAGTACCCACGCCTAGAGAACAGGTAAATGCAGGCATGCATTGCACGCTGAGGGATTGTTGTGTGTTGTGAGTGTATAACTATAAGATGATGCGTGTGAAGGCAGACAGTGTGACCCTGGGTGTTTTGTTTGTTTAACTGGACGGTAACTATTTACACTTAAATGTGTTTGTGACAATTTACCGCCGTCTGATCATTTTCATTTCTTCCCTCACAGTGATTTTTTCAGCACCCTTTGAGGGATAGCCAGATGTCTTCACCGTGTCCACCCCAAACTGCTTTATTTAATTGTTTTCTGCTTTATACTCCTCAAAGACTCAAACCCAATTAGTCCCTTTTGAATAGATAATAATGCAAACACAAATGTAGTCTATACCAAAAATGACTCAATGTTTCTCTTGTTGTGCAGCAACAAAATTCTACTACAGGTCGCTCTATTGAATTTGAATCGGGAGTCGTCACAGTTGGTATGGAGTTGGACACCATACTTGGGAAGTCAGGAGGATCAGTGATGAAGGAATGACCCAGGGTGTGGGCATGACCGACTACTCCAAGAACTGCCACCAGAAGAAGGAAGTCTTCAACTTCACTGAAACCAGCCGATTTGGTGATGACTTTGAAGTGGCCTAAGCAACAGGCCTACACAACTCTGTAGGTGTGACAGCGTTGTGTTGATTTTAATTGATTGGGAAAATGTAATGCTGAAGGGTGTGTGTGTGCTGCTCAGTGCTGTCTGGATCAAATTACGTTTCTTGAATCCTGAGGGTTCCACCAGGAACCTCCAGTGAGTGCCACAGCCAAATACTTATTTTAAACCAGGCATTTTTTTATTGGTTATTTGTGAGTTGTCTGCTCAGTATCTGAACACAAGTCCATGTCTAACCGCCTACCGCACATACAATATTTCTACCCACATCTACAATACGCAAAAAGGCAATTTTCTGCACAATGCACATTTGCCGAGTCTGCTGCACACTCTCGCATGTTATATTAACTGCCATTCTTTTTAGAAAAAGGACTGCACAAGCTACCTTTTAAAACTGGAGTCCTGCAACAACTTTGTGCTAGGTAGTTGCTTTTTGTTTTGCTGTCCGAAATATATTGCTCTAGCTCAGCTTACTATATTTTTTCAACTTTAAGCTGGATACTGGTTAATTTGTAACATTTGGAGTGCCTGTGCTCTTATTGGGTGGAAGTATTAAAGAACATGTTTCTTGTGTTAGTCTGCTGATTAAAGCACAAACTTACAATTTTTATAATAAAGTATATATCAATGTATATCTGTTAAAAAAAAGTTTCATTGAAACAAAAAAAATAAAGCATTCCATACTTTTTTATACAAGTACTTCAAGAAAAAAAATCTATAAGTGCAAAGAGCACCGATTTTCAAAACTAATCCTGGTAAAGTACGTTCACAATAGTACATTATCATTCAACAAGATGCTTAGTCAATACTCCTTAGTATCACCTTGTCTCTTCTTATAACAACCTACAAGGGAAATTGCACACATAAACAGGCTGAAACTCTCTCAAAGCTCAATGCACACCAAGGCAGGTGGAAGCACTCAACGCTCAATGCACACCTAGGCAAGTGAAAGCTCTTTCACCGTTCAGTGCACACCTAGGCAGGCAAAGGCTCTCAAGATGCTCAGTGCACACCTATGCAGGAGGAGGCTCTCAACGAACAAGGCACACATAGGCAGCAAACGGCTCTCTCGCCACTCAGTGCACACCTACGCAGGCGGAGGCTCTCTCACTACTCACTGCACACCTAGAAAAGCAAAGACTCTCATACCACTCAGTACACACCTAAACAGGCCAACGCTCTCCAGCCGCTCAGTGCACACCTACACAGACAGATGCTCTCACCGCTCACTGCACACCTAAGCAGGCGGAGGCTCTCTCAACACTCATTGCATACCTAGCCACACAAAAGCTATCTCAATGCTCAATTTACACACAAGAAGAGAAAAGCTCTCTCACAACTCCATAAACACCTATGCAAGCAAAGGTACTCTCAATGCTCATTACACACCGAGGCAGGCGGAGGCACAGTTGCCTCTCAATGCACACCTAGGCAGGCGGAGGCACTCTCAATGCTCAGTGCACTCCTAGGCAGGGGGAGGCACTTTCAACAATCAGTGTACACCTACGCAAACAAATGCTCTCTCGACTCTCAGTGCACACCTACACAAGCAAAACATCTCAATGCACACCTAGGCAGGTGGAGGCACAAAGGCTCACTCACCGCTCAGTGCACACCTACAGAAGCAAAAGCTCTGCCAATGCTCACTGCACACTGAACTAAGCAGAAGTTTGCTCCACTCAGTGCACACCTATACAGCCGGATACTCTCGCCACTCAGTAATCACCTAGGCAAGCGGAAGCTCTCTCAACACTCAATACACACCTAACCAGGCGGACGCTGTCTCAAAGCTCACTATACACCTATGCAAGCAGAGGCTCTCTCAATGCTCAGTGCACACCTAGGCAAGTAGAGGCTCTCTCGCAACTCAATGCACACTTGGCCAAGAAAACTCTCTCTCAATACACAACGCACACCTAAGCAAACAGAGGCTCCCTCGCCGCACAATACACATCTTAGAAAGCAGCCACTCTCTCGCTGTTTAAAGCACACCTAGGCAGGCAAAAACTCTCTCAATGCTAAGTGCACACCTAGGCAAGCGAAGCGTCTCTCATACCTCAATACACACCAAGGCAAATGGAAGCATCTTAACGCTCAGTGCACACCAAGGCAGGCAAATGCTCTCTCACAGATAACTACATACCTAAGCAAGCAGACGCAGTCACATCGTTCAAGGCACACATAGGCAGGTGGAGGCTCTCTTGGTACTCAGAAAACTGCCATAACTACAATACAAGCACATATGATACTATATTGGGCATGACTCTTCTCTCCATATCACCAATATCCAGTACCTGGCTGTCATTCAAAAACACGGCATAGTCTACTAGTTGGGATCTTTATTTACTTCCATTTAACAACTTAAAGTAACATATCAAATAACTTTGGTAAAATACAACAAAAGCACTTACAAACCCAGGTTTTCAAGCGTAAAATAAAAAGATGAAAGCAACTTTTTCACAATAATTGTTGGTTCCCTGGCCACTGTGCTTAGTTCGTAGTTCTTAGCACATTCAAATGTACAAAACACAAGGAAGGGTTCAATAAGTACAAAAACAAACATTACAACTGGACGTCAAATGGAATTTCCACCACATAAACAAGCATTTGCAAGTCAAAAGGTCTCACATTTGCAATAGTTTAAGCTATTGGTATTATAAATAACAATGCCTTTTATTTATCTGTTTTAAAAATAAAAAGATAAATAAAAGGAATTATCATTTCCAATGCCAATTGCTCAAACTCTCACAAATGCGAGACCTATTGCATTGCAAATGCCTGTTACTTATTCTCTTCCTGCTGTTAACTTGCAAATTTTTATTGACCCCCATCCTTTTAAGCATTTTTTATTTTTTTTATTTATTTCAATTTATATAGCGCGTTATCACCCAGGGGTCTCTAAGCGCTTGTACCAGGCAAAACGGACAACTCCATAGAACAGGCAGCTCCACTACAACTCTCCCCAGGCCTCTCGGAACAGTATTGTTTTTAGCGACCGTCAAAATGGCAGCAACTTTGATTCCTTCCGTAGATCTAAAGGACGTTGGCACTAATATTACAGGCAGACAGGCAGTGTGTACTGCTGCCACAAGACAGGCAAAGGATGGACAACAATGTCACCAGAAAGGCAGAGTGCGGAAAACAATGCAATCAGACAGGTAGGACGTGGCCTCTGAAGCCATCCAACGTACAGGCAGCGGGGTTTGATATCACATGGCAGGTAGGGCGTGGCCTCTGAAGACATCCAACATGCAGGCAGCGGGGTTTGATATGGCAGATAGGACGTGCCCTCTGAAGACATCCAACGTACAGGCAGCGGGGTTTGATATCACATGGCAGGTAGGGCGTGGCCTCTGAAGACATCCAACATGCAGGCAGCGGGGTTTGATATGGCAGATAGGACGTGCCCTCTGAAGACATCCAACGTACAGGCAGCGGGGTTTGATATCACATGGCAGGTAGGGCGTGGCCTCTGATGACATCCAACATGCAGACGGTGGGGTTTGATATCACATGGCAGGGGCAGGTAGGGATCGGCTTCTGAAGCCATCAAACATGCAGGCAACGGGGTTTGATATCACATGGCAGGGAGGGAGAGGCCTCTGAATCCATCCAACATGCAGGCAGCGGGGTTTGATATCACGTGGCAGGTAGGGCATGGGACTGACGTCTCATCACAGGCAGCGAGTTGACACTGACCTGCTTCTTTCAGTTGAGAGGTTGTATCCTCTTTTATTTCCTTTCTAATTATGGTTAATTTGGCCAAAATAGCGATAAAGACTCTGCTTACTACACTTATAAGTGCCTCTCATAGGACTTTCAATTGCACCTCATGGTGTGATTGTACACCAAATATTGTGATATCATTTCCTGTATTTCATCTCTGTGTTATGGGTTGCAGATCGTTGTATTTCATAAGCTACAAGTATTATCTGTGATCAAGTGTAAAACCTCAACATTAAAACATAAATGTGCACTTTGCACACGTCTGGAAAAACGACACCAAAACTTAGAAAAATTAATAAACCAGCACCGTAAAAGCATGATTTAATAGGTAGAAACGGTAGGATTATTCAGTGTGTGAATTTAAGATGTTTAGGTAACCGATTACCTTCCGCCCACCCCGCGTCCCCCTCAATCATGGCTCCACCTATCGTACAAACCTGCCCCCATCTATCTCAGCCAGTCTCCCAGAGATGAGCCTGTCTCGCAACCACAACTGATCCACAGCCCCCCTCCCCCACCAGCCCGATCGCATCCAGAGCACAGCCATCCGCCCAAAGAGAAGTCCTACTCCCAAGCAAAACCGATTCACAGCCCCCCTCCACCATCCCCAACGCAGCTAGAGCACAGTCACCCTCCCAGAGAGGAACACTACTCCCAATCACAACTGGGCCACAACCCCCCCTCCACCAGCCCTAACACAGCTGGATAATAGACCAGAGACAGCACCCCCTCTTCCCCTGAACCCCTCTAGAAGCAACATGTCGTGCAGCTCAGTCAGGACCACTCCCTCCCACCCAGGGCTTAGCTCCACCCATCCTCCCCTCCTCACCCCCACAAATAATCTGACGCAACGCCTCAGCCTTCTGGAAGCTCAGCTCGAAACCTTGGTTCGAGGCCTGAATGAAACTCTATCCTCCCTAGCGAAAATTCGTCTGCCCACCCATCATTCCGTAGCTCCCCCATCCCATCTCAACCTAGAAGGAATGAATCACTGCCTCCCAACCGGACCCTTGCCCCCCCCGGATCCCGTCCTTCACTCACTCAACCTTGGACTGAGGCAAGAGCAGACAGACCTTGAAAAACAAAACCCAACCTCTCCCCTCAGGAACCGACCACACTCGCCTCATCATACGACCAACCCACAAACCCCTACCCTAAGTCCACACTTCGCTCACAGAAAGCGATTCCACCTATCCTAGCACAGGTCCCCCCGTTGAACTCCACTCCCAAATCCTCGATTCAAGGTATTACTGGAGTGGGTAGGGACCATCTCCCCCGTAGAGCCCCCAGACCCCCAGCGCACCTAACCTCCTTACCCAGAGTCCATCTCAGCAAATCAAAGCCCGAAGAAGAACCCTCCATTAATTGCATGCTCATAAACAGCATATCTGCTTCCAAACATGCAACTGAAATAGCAGAAGCCATCCTCTCCCATGACCTAGATGTAGCTTTCATCACGGAAACCTGGCTCAACACCCTGTCCTACCCCAACATGGACTTGCTGGTGCCGCCCGGTTTCTCAATAATCCACAAAGATAGACACAAGCATAGAGGCTTATCATTCATAAAAGTGACCTCTCCATCTAAGAAAGCTCCTCGTGCCTATATGGCTCCTTCGAATACCTGTCAGTTAACATCAAATTGCGCACAAACAGATCGCTTCTTTTCCATCTCCTGTACCACCCCCCAGGCAACTCCAACGAATTTGGAGCACTGCTCTCTGACCTGGTCACCCAATGCGCACTCAGCAACGACAACAGTATCATTCTGGGCGACCTCAACTTAAGATGGAATGAAACAAATAACCCGTTAATCCAATCTGTCAACAGCCTCATGCTAGATAACAGTATGATCCAACACTGCTCAGAAGAAACACACCACAGAGAAGCAATCCTTGACGCAATCATTTCGGACAGAAACACAATCACTATGGACTACATAATTCCTGGGAATTGGTCAGACCACCACATTATTCTTTTCCATATCAACCAACCGGCCTTAACTCAACCCCCTAAACAGGCCCCTCCCAAATTGGTCAGGAACACAGTCCGAGTCCCCCGGGCCAAACTAGAAGAAGGGCTAGCATGCTCCTCCCTAGCACGATGGAGCACCTCTCAACCACTGAACTCACCTCTCTCTACCACTCCAACATGACACTCATCTTGGACCACCTGGCACCCCTGAAACAAAAAAAACCCAGAAGCATCTCCTCCAGGTCCTGGTTCACCACCGACATCAATGATGAACTAAGTAACCTCAGAACCTTAGAAAGAATCTGGAGGAACAATCCCTCCTCCCTCCACCGTGATCAACTCAAGGCAGCATGCAGAAACTACAATAAACACATTAAGAACAAAAAGACCACTTTCTTCTGCTCCGCCGTAGACAATGCAAAAAATCGCCCTAAAGAACTCATTGACATCATTAGGAGCCAAACATCCAAACCGATGACATCCAACATAGTAGCATCCAAAGATCATTGCGACAATTTTGCCAGCGTTTTCAATTAAAAAATCACCAAATTCGATCTCTCTCTCAGCACAAATACCTCCACTCCCACGGAGATCAAGACACCAGCAACAAACAACAGCACCCCAGTAAACACACCTATTCACTGGTCCTACTTCTGCCCCATCCAGGAAGAAGAGATAGTCAATCTGATCGCCTCCGCCAAACCCTCATCCCACTCCCTAGATCAGCTGCCCACAAGCCTGGCTAGAGACCTGAAGCTTACCCTAGCCCCAATTTGTTGCAAGATCATCAATAGCTTATTGATCCCTGGAATCATTCCAGATTGCCTCAAAGTAGGGCAAGTCACGCCGCTACTAAAAAAACCAGGGCTAGACACTGAGGATATGGACAACTTTAGACCGTTATCCAACCTTCCTCTTTTATCCAAAACTCTAGATAGATGTGTTCTTCCACAGCTAACCCAACACCTAGAGAATATCAAGCTGCTAGACCCACACCAATCGGGATTCAGAAAGGGATGCAGCACTGAAACTGCAATCTTAAATGCCATAGACAATCTACACAAGTCACTTGACTCAGACCAATGCAGCCTTCTCATTCT
The DNA here is from genome assembly GCF_964261635.1 of Lissotriton helveticus. Taxonomy (NCBI): domain Eukaryota; kingdom Metazoa; phylum Chordata; class Amphibia; order Caudata; family Salamandridae; genus Lissotriton; species Lissotriton helveticus. The sequence continues at coordinate 1,330,467,697 of NC_136068.1, read as the reverse complement.
CCTAGATTTATCGTCCGCTTTCGATACAGTTGATCACACCCTGCTCCTCAAAGTCCTCCATTAAAGAGCGAGCATTGAAATGGCAGTACTAAACTGGCTCTCCTCTTTTCTACACAACCACACGCAAATAATAAAAAACAATAACTTTGAGTCTGACCCCCTTACCGTCACCAGAGGAGTTCCACAAGGGTCAGTACTCTCTCCCCAACTTTTCAACATTTACATGGAACCCATCACCACACTTCTCAGGAACTCCAACATCCCCTTCCACCTCTATGCGGATGATACACAACTTTATCTGGAAACCACCTCGATTAAAGACATACACAGACTAAATGTCACGCTCAAAGAGGTCTAACATTGGCTCACAGTGAACCACCTTAAACTCAACCAAGAGAAAACAGAAGTTCTCCTCATCTCCAACATAGACGAAAAACCCCAAATCGAGGAATGGCTCAAAGCCATTGACGCCCTCAATGGTGCCCTTGCGCCAACGGACTCGGTGAAATCCCTAGGTATTACCCTTGACCCCAAATTGGACATGAAAAAACACATCTCAAAATCCGCCAAAAGTGCGTTCCTAAATCTGAAACTGCTATACAAAATAAAACCCTTCCTCCCCCCGAAAGATCTTAAACAGGCCACCCAGGCACTAGTGCTCTCGAGAATTGATTATGGAATCGCAGCCCTGACCGAGACAGCCAAATCTCACCTAGGTCCCCTAACTACTACCCTCAATGCCGCAGCAAGAATATTCACAGGAACTAAGAAATTCGAACACATTTCTCCGGCACTCAAGGAACTTTAGTGGCTCCCTATTGATCGACGAGCCAGCTTCCGTACAGCCTGTCTCACGCACAAAGCCCTGCACACAGGTAAACCAGAATACCTGGCTGCCAAACTCAAAAGGGCCAGCCAGTCCAGGAACCTCAGAAGTTCCAACACACTTCTACTCATCCCACTGTAATCACGGAAACACAAAACCACAAATAAATCCTTCGCGGGATATGCACCTAAGATCTGGAACTCCATCAACCCCCACATCAGAACGACTGCCTCCGTCCCAAAATTCAAGGTCCTACTCAAAGCCCTCTTCCTAGAGTGCTCTCGAACGTAACGAGAAATCCACAAGATACTTTGGAAAGTGCAACTAACTCCTCTTCTTGAAACCCCTCAGCCTTAAGGTCTGTATTGTAACTATGTCTATAATATTCCTGAGTTGGTAAAATGCAGATTTTTGTCTTTGCCAAAAATTGCTCATAATTGTACCTGGTGTGAAGCGCTCCGATACCCTCGGGTCCAGCTAGCACTATTCAAAACTTCTAAATAAATAAATAAATATTATAAAAAAGAGATATCAAATTTGATGATAACTAGCATTACTATTGATTTCATTGTGGAGAGTCCTAACAAGCTCGACTTTGGTGCAATTCCTAAACTTAACATATTAAATGTTTGAACTTTTCAGTATAAGTGCTCGATATATTAAAGAACAACAATTTTATTTTAATGATTTTCAGAATTAACTTACATGTTGCTAGTTTTTGAAATAGTGGCATTAGGCCATGCTTGAAATTGAGGATTTATGTGTAATCATTACTGACTTCATTGCTAAATGCTTATATATGATATGTGATTTATTTCATTATTCTTAACTTAAAAAGTTTATTATACTAAAATATGAAATGTTGAATTTAAAAACGTAGAGATGCCTTTTCTACTTAGGCTGCATTTTTTCATAGCCATGCAGTGCTATGAACTTTGATATATTTCTCAAATGTTGCTTTATTTGTTCCTGATTTATGTGACATTCCCTTTTGACAACAAAATAGCTCTTTTTGTCCCCAGTGGAAAGGGACTTCCTTTGCAGTGTTAGTGGTAATGATTTGTATAGTTGATCTCACATGCACAGGGAACAACTGTGTTAAATAAAGGTGAAATCCTGCTGGTTGAGATTTCATTTGAAGTTAATGTGAAGTATAGGTATAGAAAAAAGAGTATTTCTTATTGCCTTTGAGTGAAAGACATTCTACCTTTAGTGGAGCAGACAGTTTTATGTTGAAAAGCTTGCATATTGTGTATTTGCTTAAAAATCACGCCGAAGAAAATTGTAAAGGATGATGAGCTGCTGCAAGGAGAGAGGTTGATGTCACAGTGTGTCGCGTTGGAATTGGTAGGTTGGTGTGAAGCCATGCCAAGATTGGTTGACAACGTCATAGAAAGTCGTGCTGTTATTGGTTGAAATTGCTGAACTAGAGAATTGTGGTAGAATTTATTTCCTGTTTTTAAGAAATTGAAAATTAAACAAAAATAATGTTTTTCAAAGCTTAAGGAAAACTTATACAAGGAGATGTGCCCATACCTCTTAGAAAAGGGAAATATACACTATCTCAGGATACATAGTATTCTTGGACAAACAATTACATCCATGTCTTTGGGTTAAACATTGGCATGAAATTACAGAGAATGATGAGTGTGTAAGTTTTTCTCATTATGGGACATTTCATTTGAAGAATTTGAGGAGGAAATTATATGAAGTGAAATCACCTCTTAGATCAGCTCAGATTGAAGCAATAAATACTTGAGAACACTTGGCTCATCAGAAACAAAAAGGAATAATATGCACCGTATAAGAAAACTCTAGATTACTATGAAGAAGCTAGATGCGATGTACAGCAAAGAGCATGGAGAGCAGATTTTGTTCAGGGAGCAAGAATATTTCCCTTGATACCGACTGTGAGAAGTTTGCCTGGCATATGCTGTCCACTATTCCAGTGGGCACCTTGCACCAGTCCAAATGATCCCTTATTGATGGTAGGTTAAGACAACCTTTATAGAAAGCTATCCTAGTGGTCACTGTGGAGAGCAGCTTTCAGGCTAAGTCTTGGAGGAATGTAAAGCAGCTTGTTTTACCAGTCTATAATCTTGTGAATGACCCAATGAAAGGAGAATCACACCAGGTATATATATATATATATATATATATATATATATATATATATATATATATATATATATATATATATATATATATATATATATATATATATCAAAATCAAAAAGGTAACCCTACTGTGGATGAAGCCTCGAGGTAAATAGTTTTCTCCACCTTTTATTTCAAGCTGCTGCATACAGGGAAGTGGCAGGTAAATGTCTTCTGTAATCACCTCTGCCGACCGGTTTCGGGACTTCAGTCCCTTCTTCAATGGCGTTCTGTTGATGAAAGGCAGGTTTTCTTCGCGCACCTTTATTTCCAAGAGCCTGCCCCAGTGGGTGTGGCCATATAAATGGCTTTCTGGTTCTCGTAGTGCTTCGATGTCTTCCTCAGTGAGTCTGTCTTTATTCATCAGCAGAGTATAAAAGTTTATTTTAAAACCCTTGTGGGTCGATGTTCAGTCCTGCTCACAACCTCTGATGTCTTGCTCAGCAGTTCGAGGGAGGTTACCTCCCCAATATAGATGAAACCGGCATGGCTACATCTTGGGTCTACGTACTGCAGCCGGCTTCCTCCGCGGCTGGGGCTCAGCCGCAAACATCAAAATCAAAAAGGTAACCCTCGTATGGATGAAGCCTCGAGGTAAATATTTTTCTCCACTTTTTATTTCAAGCTGCTGCATACAGGGAAGTGGCAGGTAAATGTCATCTGTAATCACCTCACCTGACCGGTTTCGGGACTTCAGTCCCTTCTTCAATGGCGTTCTGTTGATGAAAGGCAGGTTTTCTTGGCGCACCTTTATTTCCGAGAGCCTGCCCCAGTGGGTGCGGCCATATAAATGGCTTTCTGGTTCTCGTAGTGCTACGATGTCTTCCTCAGTGAGCCTGTCTTTATTCATCAGCAGAGTATAAAAGTTTATTTTAAAACCCTAGTGGGTCAATGTTCAGTCCTGCTTACAACCTCTGATGTCTTGCTCAGCAGTTCGAGGGAGGTTACCTCCCCAATATAGATGAAACCGGCATGGCTTCATCTTGGGTCTACGTGCTGCAGCGGGCTTCCTCCGCGGCTGGGGCTCAGCCGCTAACATCAAAATCAAAAAGGTAACCCTCGTGTGGATGAAGCCTCGAGGTAAATATTTTTCTCCACCTTTTATTTCAAGCTGCTGCATACAGGGAAGTGGCAGGTAAATTTCATCTGTAATCACCTCAGCCGACCGGTTTCGGGACTTCAGTCCCTTCTTCAATTGTGTTCTGTTGATGAAAGGCAGGTTTTCTTCGCGCACCTTTATTTCCGAGAGCCTGCCCCAGTGGGTGTGGCCATATAAATGGCTTTCTGGTTCTCGTAGTGCTACGATGTCTTCCTCAGTGAGTCTGTCTTTCTTCATCAGCAGAGTATAAAAGTTTATTTTTAAACCCTTGTGGGTCGATGTTCAGTCCTGCTCACAACCTCTGATGTCTTGCTCAGCAGTTCGAGGGAGGTTACCTCCCCAATATAGATGAAACCGGCATGGCTTCATCTTGGGTCTACGTGCTGCAGCGGGCTTCCTCCGCAGCTGGGGCTCAGCCGCTAACATCAAAATCAAAAAGGTAACCCTCGTGTGGATGAAGCCTCGAGGTAAATATTTTTCTCCACCTTTTATTTCAAGCTGCTGCATACAGGGAAGTGGCAGGTAAATGTCATCTGTAATCACCTCAGCTGACCGGTTTCGGGACTTCAGTCCCTTCTTCAATGGTGTTCTGTTGATGAAAGGCAGGTTTTCTTTGCGCACCTTTATTTCCGAGAGCCTGCCCCAGTGGGTGTGGCCATATAAATGGCTTTCTGGTTCTCGTAGTGCTACGATGTCTTCCTCAATGAGTCTGTCTTTATTCATCAGCAGAGTATAAAAGTTTGTTTTAAACCCCTTGTGGGTCGATGTTCAGTCCTGCTCACAACTTCTGATGTCTTGCTCAGCAGTTCGAGGGAGGTTACCTCCCCAATATAGATGAAACCGGCATGGCTTCATCGTGGGTCTACGTGCTGCAGCGGGCTTCCTCTGCGGCTGGGGCTCAGCCGCTAACATCAAAATCAAAAAGGTAACCCTCGTGTGGATGAAGCCTCGAGGTAAATATTTTTCTCCACCTTTTATTTCAAGCTGCTGCATACAGGGAAGTTGCAAAAAACACAGTTGATGGACAGAATGTAGAACAATGTCATACATTCATCCCAGTACAAGGATCTGGGCCTAAATCCATCGTTTTTTTGCACTCCACACCACCCTGGGTTAGACACTGGCTATATGCAAATCAGCTCTGACCCTGTGCCTCGTGGGAACAGTCCAGTCCGAACTACCAAGCCATGTCTTTCCCAGACCGGAATCAAGCATCCAAGGACCGGTTTCTGGCTATCAGCCTTCATCAGCCTGGATAGCTTGACTCCAGTGGTGTGGAGAGCATGGGACTCACGTCTGAGCAGACCCAGCCCACTCGGGGTGAAAATTGCAAAAAACACAGTTGATGGACAGAATGTAGAACAATGTCATACATTCATCCCAGTACAAGGATCTGGGCCTAAATCCATCATTTTTTTGTGCACTCCACACCACCCTGGGTTAGACACTTGTGGTAGACACAGTGGGAGAGGTGTGGCGCCGCGGCCAGGGCGACTGACGCTGGAATCTGGGGACCACGGTTCGATCCCCGGCTCCGGCGGCAGGTTAGCCCAGCACCATGTGACTCTGGGCAATAGCTCGCTTAATCTTCCCGACGGCCCCCAGCGCCTAGAGACCCTTACGGGTGATTGTGCGCTTTACAAATGTGGACTTTACACTAGCTATATGCAAATCAGCTCTGACCCTGTGCCTCATGGGAACATTCCAATCCGAACTACCAAGCCATGTCTTTCCCAGATCGGAATCAAGCATCCAAGGACCGGTTTCTGGCTATCAGCCTTCATCAGCCTGGATAGCTTGACTCCAGTGGTGTGGAGAGCATGGGACTCACGTCTGAGCATACCCAGCCCACTTGGGGTGAAAATTGCAAAAAACACAGTTGATGGACAGAATGTAGAACAATGTCATACATTCATCCCAGTACAAGGATCTGGGCCTTAATCAATCGTTTTTTTGCACTCCACACCACCCTGGGTTAGACACTGGCTATATGCAAATCAGCTCTGACCCTGTGCCTCATGGGAACAGTCCAGTCCGAACTACCAAGCCATGTCTTTCCCAGACCGGAATCAACCATCCAAGGACCGGTTTCTGGCTATCAGCCTTCATCAGCCTGGATAGCTTGACTCCAGTGGTGTGGAGAGCATGGGACTCACGTCTGAGCAGACCCAGCCCACTCAGGGTGAAAATTGCAAAAAACACAGTTGATGGACAGAATGTAGAACAATGTCATACATTCATCCCAGTACAAGGGTCTGGGCCTAAATCCATCATTTTTTTGCACTCCACACCACCCTGGGTTAGACACTAGCTATATGCAAATCAGCTCTGACCCTGTGCCTCATGGGAACATTCCAGTCCGAACTACCAAGCCATGTCTTTCCCAGACCAGAATCAAGCATCCAAGGACCGGTTTCTGGCTATCAGCCTTCATCAGCCTGGACAGCTTGACTCCAGTGGTGTGGAGAGCATGGGACTCACGTCTGAGCATACCCAGCCCACTCGGGGTGAAAATTGCAAAAAACACAGTTGATAGACAGAATGTAGAACAATGTCATACATTCATCCCAGTACAAGGATCTGGGCCTAAATCCATCGTTTTTTTGCACTCCACACCACCCTGGGTTAGACACTGGCTATATGCAAATCAGCTCTGACCCTGTGCCTCATGGGAACAGTCCAGTCCGAACTACCAAGCCATGTCTTTCCCATACCGGAATCAAGCATCCAAGGACCGGTTTCTGGCTATCAACCTTCATCAGCCTGGATAGCTTGACTACAGTGGTGTGGAGAGCATGGGACTCACGTCTGAGCATACCCAGCCCACTCGGGGTAAAAATTGCTAAAACACAGTTGATGGACAGAATCTAGAACAATGTCATACATTCATCCCAGTACAAGGATCTGGGCCTAAATCCATAGTTTTTTTGCACTCCACACCACCCTGGGTTAGACACTGGCAATATGCAAATCAGCTCTGACCCTGTGCCTCATGGGAACAGTCCAGTCCGAACTACCAAGCCATGTCTTTCCCAGACCGGAATCAAGCATCCAAGGACCGGTTTCTGGCTATCAGCCTTCATCAGCCTGGATAGCTTGACTCCAGTGGAGTGGAGAGCATGGGACTCACGTCTGAGCATACCCAGCCCACTCGGGGTGAAAATTGCAAAAAAACACAGTTGATGGACAGAATGTAGAACAATGTCATACATTCATCCCAGTACAAGGATCTGGGCCTAAATCCATCGTTTTTTTGCACTCCACACCATCCTGGGTTAGACACTGCCTATATGCAAATCAGCTCTGACCCTGTGCCTCATGGGAACAGTCCAGTCCGAACTACCAAGCCATGTCTTTCCCTGACCGGAATCAGCATCTAAGGACTGGTTTCTGGCTATCAGCCTTCATCAGCCTGGATAGCTTGACTCCAGTGGTGTGGAGAGCATGGGACTCACGTCTGAGCATACCCAGCCCACTCGGGGTGAAAATTGCAAAATACACAGTTGATGGCAGAATGTAGAACAATGTCATACATTCATCCCAGTACAAGATCTGAGCCTAAATCCATCGTTTTTTTGCACTCCACACCACCCTGGGTTAGACACTGCCTATATGCAAATCAGCTCTGACCCTGTGCCTCATGGGAACAGTCCAGTCCGAACTTCCAAGCCATGTCTTTCCTAGACCGGAATCAAGCATCCAAGGACCGGTTTCTGGCTATCAGCCTTCTTCAGCCTGGATAGCTTGACTCCAGTGGTGTGGAGAGCATGGGACTCACGTCTGAGCATACCCAGCCCACTCGGGGTGAAAATTGCAAAAAACACAGTTGATGGACAGAATGTAGAACAATGTCATACATTCATCCCAGTACAAGGATCTGGGCCTAAATCCATCGTTTTTTTGCACTCCACACCACCCAGGGTTAGACACTGGCTATATGAAAATCAGCTCTGACCCTGTGCCTCATGGGAACAGTCCAGTCCGAACTACTAAGCCATGCCTTTCCCAGACCGGAATCAAGCATCCAAGGACCGGTTTCTGGCTATCAGCCTGGACAGCTTGACTCCAGTGGTGTGGAGAGCATGGGACTCACGTCTGAGCATACCCAGCCCACTCGGGGTGAAAATTGCAAAAAACACAGTTGATGGACATTGTTCTACATTTTGTCCATCAACTGTGTTTTTTACATACAGGGAAGTGGCAGGTAAATGTCATCTGTAATCACCTCAGCCGACCGGTTTCGGGACTTCAGTCCCTTCTTCAATGGCGTTCTGTTGATGAAAAGCAGGTTTTCTTCGCGCACCTTTATTTCCGAGAGCCTGCCCCAGTGGGTGTGGCCATATAAATGGCTTTCTGGTCCCGAGACCGGTCGGTTGATTTTGATGTTAGCGGCTGAGCCCCAGCCGCGGAGGAAGCCCGCTGCAGCACGTAGACCCAAGATGAAGCCATGCCGTTTTCATCTATATTGGGGAGGTAACCTCCCTCGAACAGCTGAGCAAGACATCAGAGGTTGTGAGCAGGACTGAACATCGACCCACAAGGGTTTTAAAATAAACTTTTATTCTCTGCTGATGAATAAAGACAGACTCACTGAGGAAGACATCGTAGCACTACGAGAACCAGAAAGCCATTTATATGGCCACACCCACTGGGGCAGGCTTTCGGAAATAAAGGTGCGCGAAGAAAACCTGCCTTTCATCAACAGAACGCCATTGAAGAAGGGACTGAAGTCCCGAAACCGGCGGCTGAGGTGATTACAGATGACATTTACCTGCCACTTCCCTGTATGCAGCAGCTTGAAATAAAAGGTGGAGAAAAATATTTACCTCGAGGCTTCATCCACACGAGGGTTACCTTTTTGATTTTGATGTTAGCGGCTGAGCCCCAGCCGCGGAGGAAGTCCGCTGCAGCACGTAGACCCAAGATGAAGCCATGCCGGTTTCATCTATATTGGGGAGGTAACCTCCCTCGAACTGCTGAGCAAGACATCAGAGGTTGTGAGCAGGACTGAACATCGACCCACAAGGATTTTAAAATAAACTTTTATACTCTGCTGATGAATAAAGACAGACTCACTGAGGAAGACATCGTAGCACTACGAGAACCAGAAAGCCATTTATATGGCCACACCCACTGGGGCAGGATCTCGGAAATAAAGGTGCGCAAAGAAAACCTGCCTTTCATCAACAGAACGCCATTGAAGAAGGGACTGAAGTCCCGAAACCAGTCGGCTGAGGTGATTACAGATGACATTTACCTGCCACTTCCTTGTATGCAGCAGCTTGAAATAAAAGGTGGAGAAAAATATTTATCTCGAGGCTTAATCCACACGAGAGTTACCTTTTTGATTTTGATGTTAGCGGCTGAGCCCCAGCCGCGGAGGAAGCCCGCTGCAGCACGTAGACCCAAGATGAAGCCATGCCGGTTTCATCTATATTGGGGAGGTAACCTCCCTCAAACTGCTGAGCAAGACATCAGAGGTTGTGAGCAGGACTGAACATCGACCCACAAGGGTTTTAAAATAAACTTTTATACTCTGCTGATGAATAAAGACAGACTCACTGAGGAAGACATCGTAGCACTACGAGAACCAGAAAGCCATTTATATGGCCACACCCACTGGGGCAGGCTCTCGGAAATAAAGGTGCGCGAAGAAAACCTGCCTTTCATCAACAGAACGCCATTGAAGAAGGGACTGAAGTCCCGAAACCGGTCGGCTGAGGTGATTACAGATGACATTCACCTGCCACTTCCCTGTATGCAGCAGCTTGAAATAAAAGGTGGAGAAAAATATTTACCTCGAGGCTTCATCCACAGTAGGGTTACCTTTTTCATTTTCATTTATATATATATATATATATATATATATATGTACCCGCAGTGCCCGCAGTGCAGACTTTCTGGCACCCTCAGAGTGCCCCCACACAGCCCCAATACACTAAAGCCTGTCTGGGAGGTGGTTACACCTCCCTGTGACAGGGAACCTATTCTCCAGGCATCCCCTGCCAGAGTTTCATCCAGCAGCAGGAGGTCAGACGCGTTTCTGTGGCGGCAGCATCCATTTTGTGATGCTGGGGCTCGTTTATACTATTACCGGGCAGACCAGTGTGTACATGTCTCTCCCTCTACAAGGGTGGAATTCTTCCCCTGCCGCCAGGACTGGTGGAGGGGTATGATTCCAAAGTGTTTGGCACCAAACACGACATGTTTCCATGCAGCCATTCCAAAGTTAGCATTTACCGCAAGGTTATAATGCATTTACGAGTATATGGTCTGGCTGCATCAAAGAACAGCTTCAGAGAATAGGCTCCGAATGCTGCAGAGGGGTCGTACTCATGCATGGGCACCCTCTCACACAAAACCAAGCACTCTGCCTTCAGGACTGATAAGGCCTGCCATAGGAGTGACTGATAGATTTATATGTGTCAGTGATTAAAGGTAGATATAGGTAACCTATTGTTAGGGTTTGTACTAAGAATATAGCCCAGCCCCATACTGTGTAGTGATGATTGCCCCTGTGTGTCTTTTGTTTTTACTTTGTCATGAATAATGTTCCTTGTTTTATGCTTTACTATGAGGGGTTTTCAGGTTGGCTCCTTTTGCACAAGCATAGGCCAAAGTGACATTTTCTATACAACCTGATGCAGGAATAAACTGAATAATCAGTTTGTGCTCAGGGGCTCATTTGCATACTCATTGTACAACCTGATGCAGAAATAAACTGGATATTCAGTTTAAGCTCAGGGGCTCAGTTGCATACGCAGCACATTACCTTAATGGCAGTTGAAGCATGCTTCCCATGTTTTTCTAACCACACCCTAACTGGAGAACCCCACCCAAAGAAACAGTATAAAAGGCCCCACATTACAACAGAACTTTATTGTGCTCGTTGAATCCTCTTCCTCACCTGGTTTCCAAAGCAGCTCCTGGCCTGTGTGTTCCTCTGCAGCCTTCATGGCACCTTCCCAGCAAGAGAAGTGTTTCTGCGGTGATGCTGCCTCGGCAGGGTTTCCATGGTGACATCAATGCGGTGAATCTTCCTTTCCTGCCCCGAGGAGAAACCTGTCCGATCTGCAACATAAGAAATAGACATCATAAATTAAGTAAGACCTTTGAAAACGCTTGTATAGAGAGAAGTGCGCATAAAGGAAAAAAGGTAATTACCAACTCTTTTTGTTTTTGCAAGTGTGTATTCTTTGATTTTCAGAACATTGTTTACAGAATCAAGACTTTGGTAATAACGGAGGAGCTACAAAACTGAAAGAACAGATATTTGTGCCTAATGAAACTTCCGATGACTTACCTTTGAATCCCGGAGAATAATCAGGGACTCTTCTGTCGCCACGATCACAAATCTGAAAATAAAAAGAAATTACAAGAGGAGAAAAAGAACTTTATTGACAGCATATTGTGAATATTATTTGTATGTTTTTGGAAGTTATTATTTAGTAAGTTAGTGCGAAGGTCATAATATATAGTGTACTGGAATAACAGTGCCAAGTATTTTATTTATTTATTGCGTGATTTAAAAAAACATTGTGTGATATTTAGCACTGTATCTTTAAAGTTTCTGAAATAGAATATTAGGTATGTCATTTAGTATGTCATGCATTAGGCAGACTTTAGAAAATTCTAACATTAGTCAGTTAATGCTTGTTTGTCTTACATATGGATGGGATCTTATTTCTGGATTAAACTTCATTTTAAGAAGCAACCTGCATCTTGGATTTATTTAATGGAAATACTTCACTGGCGTAGTCGGCATTGGAAACATCTGGAATGACCATGAGGAAAATTTTCATGAAAGGATCTCAACATACGTTTTTGCGGGAATAACTAATATTATTCGTTTTGACAAAGTCAACAGTCAACCCTCGCTTAACTGGCAAGCAGTTTGTTCATTTTCGTTATTTCTGACGTTAATTGAACATTTTCAAGCCATTTATGATCTTCAGTCGTGAGTAGAAACTTATTTGGCTGTTTCCAGAATTGTTTTATTGTTATTGTTTAATTGAAGGGAAATCTATTGATGACAAGATTGCATGTGAATTAAAAAATAAGTTTCCTAATGTATTTAAGGAAAATTTAGGTTGTCTTAAAGGGTACCAACACAAGATACGGTTAAAGAATGACGCTATTCCTGTGAGTTGTAAAGTCCGTGGGGTTCCATTAGCAGTAAAAGAAGACATGAAAAAAGAAATTGATAAGCTTATTGAAAATGAGATAATTGAAGAAATAGAAGGTTGTGAATGGATTGCTCCGGTCGTCGCAGCGCAGAAGCCTAATGGCGATTTGCGCTTATGCATTGACCTGAGGCAACTTAATAAATGTGTAATTGTCGACAGGTATCCCCTTCCAAACATTGCAGAGTTGTTAGTATTGCTGGAAAATGCCAAGGTTTTCAGCACATTAGATCTTACCTCTGCATATCACCAGATTGAATTAGAGGAGTCTTGCAGGGATTATACGTCGTTTATCACACCTTTTGGCACATATAGGTTTAAGAGGATGCCATTTGGTTTGGTATCTGCTTCATCAGTGTTTCAGCGAGTAATGGAAAGAGTCTTAAAGGATGTTCCTGGTGTTTGCATATATCAGGATGATGTATTAATCTTTGCAAAGAACGAAACAGATCATGATTTAAGATTGAATATGGTTTTGGAAAGATTCAGTAAACACAATCTTACTGTAAAGGCTAGTAAGTGTAAATTCAGATCTGATTCTATAAATTATTTAGGACATAACATTTCTGGCAATGGGGTAAGACCGAGAGCTGAATTGATTGACACTATAAACAAAATGATTGCTCCTGAAAACAAAGCTGAACTCATAAAGGTTTTAGGCATGATTGAGTATTATGCAAAATTTGTCAAGGGCTCTGCCAATTTAACTGTTAATATGAGGTGCTTGTTGAGGAAGGGAGTAGAGTTTCAATGGTCAGATCTATGTGAGAATGAATTTAATGAAATCAAACATAAGTTAAATTGTGCTCCCTCATTGAAAAGTTTTAACCCTAAATTCAAATCCATCTTACTTACAGATGCTAGTGAGAAAGGGTTAGGTGCAGTATTGAAACAAAAAAGTCCAGATGGCATGCAAACTATATTATTTCTGTCTAGGAGTTTGAGAGATGCTGAAACTCGATATTCAATTGTAGAGAGAGAAGCATTGGCAGTTTTCTGGGCGGTGAAGAAGTTTAAAAAAATTCTTTGGGGTTTAGAGTTTGATGTCCATACTGATCATAAACCTTTAATGGAAATCTTTAGCAAGAAAGGTTTGGATCTTATATCTGGCAGAATAACAAAGTGGGTTATTGGGCTACAGGAGTACAACTTCGGAATTCACTACATTCCGGGGATTAACAATGGAGTAGCGGATGTCCTTTCTCGTCTAGTTTTGTGGAATTTTAGTTCGTGTACTGAACATCATCTACGCCATCTTGCAGACTCACGTATGAGCATACACGACAGCCATTTTAGGTACCATGGTCTCCCTGTTCACGATCGCCCGTCAGCACATTTCCCTGAACCTTGCAAGCCTTCCCCGCGCACCCTGGCTGCCCCCGCACTCACATGCACAAGTCATGAACCCTCCCCTCCCATGACTCTGTCTCAGGGAATCACACCCCGCGCCTGACCAACACCTCCTTTCCGTCCATGAATACCCCTCCTTTGATGACCCCTTCCTCTGAGCCCGACTGCCTGTACGAACCGCTGGTCATCCTTTAGCCCGAGGATAGTTTATTGCCCACTACTGTATGCACTCGCCTTTCCTGAAAGGAGCCACTATTGATCACGACCTCCCCACCCCCTGAGATTCGATCAGGCGCACACATTCCAAAGGAATCGGCAGAACACTCAGCTGCATGATAGCCCCCTCCCAATCATATGAGGGGAAAGGGCCTACTGTTGTCATGTGTTGGAATGGGCCGGAACTGGGGGGGTGCCAGGGATGTTGTTCGCATACTTCACAATGCCCTTGTTGTAATAAAGAACGTTCACATGTCTTAAACCAGTGTATAAAAGACCAGGTCTCAGAGAGGCTGAGAGAGCACCTCGAGACGATACCTTGTTGTCCGATCTGATGTGTTCTACTCCGTCGGAATAAAACTTGTTTCCTGTCTTCCTGTCTCCAGCGCCTGCCTCTTTATTGAATAACTTCGTATGGTATTAGAGGTGTTTTACGCTGGGCAAATTTAACTTAGGAAACATCTACTGAAATCGCCTGACCATTTTGAATTGATCTTTATCAATTGGCGTCCCAAACGCGGGGCCCATCAGCGACACGTGGATCCAGTGGGAGAGGTCCCGACGACAGAGTAAACGACTGTAACGATCGGAAGAGCTCCTGTCCGATAGACCCTCGTCTGACAGCCAATCATCTGAACTTCACTGATTCCGAGCAGACCTCTCCCGAGTGATCTACGGTCCTGACTGGGAACCACCAGGAGTGCCGCGATAGCAACAAGAGAATAGAGGACAATCGGGCGCTGGAAGCGGAAGACGAGAAACTGTCCATGCGGTCCGGGTAAGGTCGTGACATACGACAAATTGCGAAATTGATTGATTGATTGTTTGAAAATACTAGTATTACTTATTGACTGTTTCTGAGAAATTCTCTATTTGCAAACAAGCACAGAATCGCCATACTCTGTTTAGTCTTTGCAGATAGTGAAGGGTAGGCAACGCAAACCTTTAACACGTCGTGCCTACTTTTCTCCTCATTGATTGATTGATTGAATCGAGCATTGAATTGTTCGAAGTTGGTTCTCTTAAGGATTTTCTCTGCCTGCAAACGGGGAAGAATAGGAATATTCTCTCTCCCTTTGCAGATAGTGAAGGGTAGGCAACGCAAGCCTTTAACACGTCGTGCCTATTTCATTCCTCATTGATTGATTGTTTGTCCAAACATTGACTGTTTGGAATTGGTTCTTTCTGGAGGTATTCTCTGTTTGCAAATAGCGTAGAATAGAATATTCTGTCCAGTCTTTGCAAATAGTGAAAAGATAGGTAGTGCAGGCTTTTGCCCCCCATTGTAATCCGTCATGCCTATCTTCTCCCCATTGGTTAATAGTTGGGTCAACCCGGACCGCTTATTAGAGATGAACCATCCAGCTCCATTGGAAAACACCCCTAATAAGGACATGTTTACTAAGCAAGGACTAGTCGCTATAGCTTATAGTAAGTTATGGCATAAATATACAAAAAAGGATCCTAAAAGTCAGTGGCCACTGATAGGTTCTTTTGATGAAAATAAAATAAAAACACCAGAAGCAGCTGTAAAAATAAACAAGGCAACGCCCACTATGCTTGATAGTATTGGCATGTGGCGCAAAGAAGCAGAACATCGCAGGAAAAGAGAGGAAGCGAAAATAGTGAAAGAGTTACGAAAAGCCGCCCATCTGGCCGCAAAAGAACTAGATGAAGAAATAAGAAGAAGAGAGGAAGTTAAACAAACGCAAGAATCAGGACTGGCAGGCCAATGCCCTGTCAGGACCACCTCTGCGCTCTACCCGGAGATGCCCTCCAAACAGCGGGCAAATGACGAGTTACTGCTCGGTCCTCCAATTATCTACATGCCTCCTCCTTATGCTCCCAGCCAGCCTCTAGCACAACACTCACCAGTTCAAAGTGCAGGTGTGGGTGACCCTAGCGCTAGTGCCCCGGCTCTTACGGCCTTCGCACCAGCCGCATTGGTAACAACAGCAGATGAACATGAGACTAGCAGGCACCTAACAGCCAGACCAAATAGGTTGAGCAAAGATGAGCGGGATGGAATCGACAAGATAGCAAAAACATTGGTAGAACGGAAGGAGAGCGAAGAATATACGATGAATATGCACAATTCACATGCCGGTAGTCACAGACGGCATTTCATTTTACGGTTCAGCTACCACACCCTGAACGCATATGAGGATAGGTACCAGAATAAGGGTCCTGCAAAACTGACGACTCTATATAGAAGGATCGATGTTGGAGATGGGACTGAGAGTGATGTGACGGACCTCTTCATGCAAACGCTTGAGGTCTTCCGCCACCTCGCGGAACAGAAACCAGAGGTCAAGTTCACAGTCCCTGAGACGATTGAGCCCTCATTAGAAGCAGCCAACACTATGATGCCTATCAGAGAAGCCGCCCCCTATTGGGTTCCCCCAAGAGGTCAGGGAACAAACGATGATATCAACCACGCAGATGCAAAAGGGAGGGTTGTGTACAACTGGGTTTACCAACCATGGGATCGGCAAGATATTTTAACTTTTAGACAAACCCTGCCCGATTTACGAAAGAACCCTACAGCATTTTATACAGAACTAGGCACAGCCTTGGGCTCAACCATAATGACTCTATCGGACATTGATTTGTTTTTCGGGTTGTGTCTGCCGGCTGATGTGTGGAAGCAAATCCGGAGAGCCGACCACACGGACCTGTTCGGACACACCTGGAAACAACTCGATGACCTAGATAGGCAGCGAGAGCCCGGAAAGAAACCTGTAAAAGACATACTGGAACTCCCCGACAAAATAGTACAGAAGCTAAAGACGTTGATCCCAGAAAAGAAGGTAGACTGGTCGGTAGTCACGGCTTGTCGTCAGAAACCTCAGGAAGATGTATCAGAATATTTCTCCCGATTTGAAACAGTGTTCTCCGACTACAGTGGTCAAGACATGACCACCGCAACCGGACAACACCTATTCGTGCAAAACTACGTAAAAGGGCTATCGCAAGAGGTCTCCCAAAAGTTACAGACGAGTGAGAGTAGTTGGGGAGCCTCCAAACCTGCAGCTATCCTTCAGATGGCTCAGTATTATGAACACCAAAAGAACGAGAACGAGAGAGCGAATGAGAAAAAGAAAAAGGACTTAAAGGAACGAGTGATGATTGCCCAATTGCATGAAGTGACTACAGGAAGGGAACGATATAGGGGAAACTACCAGTCGAATGCCCCTAGGAATTCGGCCCCTAGAGACTGCAACTCCACACCTGGCGCTCCACGAACCGACCTCGATGAGAACCAGTGTGCATTTTGCAAAGAATTTGGGCATTGGAAGTCTCAATGCCTGGCCCTTCGGGAAATGATTAAAAATAAAGAGACAAGGGACATGACAAATGGCTCCAAAACTGGAGGGCAGGGACGAGGGCAGACCCGCGACACCACCAATGACCGATCTGGCAGACCAAACACATTTGACCGCCCCCGACAGAATCAGTGCCAACAGTCCGACTGCAACAATGCTCACGACTCTGCATAGGACTGCCAGGGGCAAGGGAGGGATCCAGTCGAGCTCTGTGTTGACCAGCAAGGTCCTTACGTCACTGCTAAGGTCCTGGGTACAAAGTCTCAATTTTTGATAGACACTGGAGCGACACGTAGTGTATTATCAAAACGACTGATTCCAAGGGCACCCTTGTCTGGCTCACACATTACCTCGATAGGTTTCGATGGAACGCCCTCCACTAATCCCCTGTCTGTACCTATCTCCTTTGACCTAGGAAACAATCCCACTGACACAACATTTCTGCTCTCCTCCAACTCCCCTGACGCCATTATGGGTATTGATTTACTGAAACATTTCCGAGCTATTATTAGGTGTTCCCCGGATGGAGTCCGAGTCATCCTGTACGACAACCCGAGCATGTCCAGACCCTACCCCGCACGACATATGTACGCCATAACAGATGCTGACCTATCCTTGCTCGATACCCTACCCCTGTATATAATTTCCAACGAGCACTCAATAACATATCATAACAGTTGTGAGGTTATTGCACATTTATTCTTATAAGTTTCCAATTATCTTCTTCATTGGAGATAGTTCGTTTTGTCAGTGCAATCTTCAATTAACATAATTCCATGTAGCCAACATAATTCCATGCAGCCAACACGTGTTTCGTCTGGTCTAGTTTGACCTATGACTTCCTCAGGGCTGCAAGCCAAACAAAGTATAACAGGCCAATATGTTAATATTATAACAAAAATTATATAATAAAGCAGCTAGGTGGTAGAGTTAAAAGGGGAAGACTCCCTTATTATGTGTGTGTATTGTAGATATGTATAATATTTATATAGGCTCACCACCAAGAGAAAGGAAGAAATACCCGTGTAAATATTAATGATAATATCATTATTCCTGATATTAGGTAATAAGTTAAAGGATAGAGTTTTTAATCATTTATTATAGATTAGTATAGGTAAAGTGACCATGTCGCAGGGTTTCATACCTATATTCCTCCAAAGTCGTATGGTAGATAATCTCAAATATATTCCACAGACCTATTAGAATAATAATTAGTTTTATCATTCCATTTCTAAGTATTAAAGTTCACAGTTTGCTATATGTAAATTTCCGCGATAACGTATTTCCTTACCTATTTATTGGGATTCTGTTGATCTCCCCTAAACTGCGTGTAATAATATATTTTGTTTGTATCATTCGAACCTGTTAGGACGAAATATCATATTAGTAACCGACCTAGTAGAGTACTCAGCAGAGAAATGCAGTTATGCGGTACCAAATAGTAATAGAGGAGAATTTTCACCTCTGTTACCGATCCTTGCGTTAAGGGTCAGTGTTCTTCAGGTTTCCCTGTTAATCCTTATTGTAATATATTTATCTCGTTTCGTCACCTGTATAGACGATACTCGAGATTATCAACTATTCAGTATATGTATATTAGGCATATCGAGCAGGTCATTAGTAGTAGGTATTTAATTTATGGAGCTCTCACCTCAAAAAGTGGACGCGTAACTTTTACACTCCTCGTATTGTATATCGACTTGGTTTCCCATCAGTATCTGGTTCTTCGCCTAAAATAACGCGGGGCTATTAGTAATGATAGTATTATAGTTAATTACATATCAGTTAGATTACGGTTTGCTCGAAAATCTTACCTCTAGTGCTATATCCTGCACTTTGAGGCGCGTTTCTCCGTGGTGGCGTTCTACATAGGCGCCATCTTAGTATTCCTTTTTATACTAAGTATAAGTCACGAAGCGTGGTGGCGTTCTGAATGAGCGCCATCTTAGTATTCCTTTTATTGTTGAGTTTAAGTCACGAAGCGCCATATTTGTTGAGTCGAAAAGGTATGATATTCCAAACTCAAGATAGTCATCTTTAGATGTAAATATCGTAGGCTGATAATATTAAAAATTGTACCACAAATTTCAAAAGTATATAGATACAAATAATATCATCGATGATGTACTACGAGCAACAGTGTATCAGTACACGTTATATCATAGATAGTAGTTACACTTTTAGCTCCGCTTAGTTTTTGCCAAAGTTACCGTTTGGGGGTTATGTTGTTAAAAAGATATTATATACATGTAAAGAGGAGATACATGGTAGATATCGTCGCCATCTTTGAATAATGGCGAGTGTGATATAAGATACTGGTTTCTACTCATTTTATTTCTATTAATTCACTGTCATATCCTTTATTTGGATTGTTAATGTGATACTTGTACGAAGGATAATAGTAGGTCACCCTGCTAGCTGGCCTTTAAGTTATTAGTATAGGAATACATTTGCAGAAGGACAAAATGGGAAGGTTAGAGATTGTGGATACATATTTTACAGTAATTACCAGATTGTATTAAATAACAGGGTTCCTCAATATCAGTTTGCATCCAAAATACAACATATATACACATATGTGGCTCATAGATAATAACAGTAGTTTTAAGGTTAACATTTAACCAACGTTTCCTAAGGCTTTACACTAGACGTCGTCATCTCAACAGTACAGAGCTATTATGAAAATAAACATTACTAACAAGTTATAGATTACCTCAAATTAGGAAAGAGGTCATGATCTTAGACATCAGCCAATCAGTATACAATGTTAGAGACAGATCTTATATATCTCACATTACTTCACAGTTACAGTGTATGATTACATAGGTCATCAAACATTTATTCGTTACCCAGGAAGAATTCATACTCATTATCCACATTGAGACCCTTTTCTACCGCTTTAAGTTTAATTAACCAGGTTACTTCCTTCCTCCTGAGTGTCAAGATTCTGTTCCCTCCTCTTGGGTCAGATTCTATGTGATCTATACCGTGGTAGCTATAACTATGTTTGATACCATCAGAGGAGTTTCTAATCAGATGAGATACAGTTGGATACCGTGTGTCACCCTGCTTAATGGCTCTAAAATGCTCCGACATCCTGTCTCTAAGTCTTCTTTTGGTGCTACCCACGTATATCTTACCACAGCTGCAGGCAATAACATACACTACAAAAGTTGTATCACAGTTTATAAATTTCTCAATCGTATAGATCCCTGTATCATTGTAGCTAAAACAGGTTACTTTTTTCTTTGCCCACCTACATGATGGGCATCTTCCACACTTGTGGAACCCTTTGAATTTGGATAACCAGTCTTTGTTAACAATTTTTTTCGGGTAACTGGGGCTAAGCAAGTTAGCAAGTGTTAGTCCCTTTTTGAAAGTTATGGATGGGTTACAAGAAACGAATGGTTTTATATCCTGATCCAGTTTTAACAGAGGCCAGTGTCTTTTAAGAATAGTGTACAGTTTATTACTCTCTGTACTATAATGTGTGATTAATCTCACTTTAACTTCTGAGTCTGATGTCAGTTTCTTTGTTTTGTCTAACAAGGTCTTTTCACGTTTTAATTTCTTAGCTCTAGTAATTGCTCTGTTTATTATTCGTTTCTCATAGCCTCTCCTTATGAAACGATTTGAGATGTCCTTAAGGTTAATTTCAAAATCATTGTCTACAGAGCAGTTACGTCTGGCTCTTACCATTTCGCCATATGGTATTGCTTTCAACTGGCTTTTTGGGTGACAGCTTTCGGCGTGGAGTACTGCATTGCAGCTTGTGGGTTTCCTGTACATCTTACTCTTGAGATGACCCCCTTCTGCGAAAAGCTCAATATCTAGAAATGTAATTTTATTGTAGTCATATTGGGTGGTAAACTTCAGATTGTAAGGATTATCATTTAGATAATCAAAATATCCTTTGAGTTGTTCAACTGTTCCTGTCCATAATAGGAGGCAGTCGTCAATGAATCGACCCCAGTAGTGTACATACTGGATCCACTCATTGTTGCTTTGCCCCCAGATTCGCTCCGCCTCGAACCAGCCCATGAATAGGTTAGCGAAAGACGGAGCGAATCTGGCTCCCATCGCGGTCCCAAGTTCTTGCCGGTACCAGCTGCCATCAAACAAAAAAACATTATTTTTGAGTACAAGCTCTGTCATTTTAAGTAACATTTGTGTATGGTCATAAAGTTCTGCAGTTCTTCTGCTCAAAAAGAAATCCAGTGCCTTGATTCCCATGTCATGATCAATATTTGAATATAAGGATACGACATCCAGGGTGGCTAGTATCATGCCATCCTCCCATGGCATGTCATTTAGTATATTCAGTATATACTTGCTATCTTCAATAAAAGAGGGTAGATTATAAACGTAATCTCTAAGAAAAGTATCTATAAATTCTGAGAGATGTTCTGTAGGTCCACAAATGCCAGAGACAATTGGCCTACCAGGCGGTTTGTCTCGGCATTTGTGGACTTTAGGAAGTGTATAGAGACATGGTGATCTTGGGTATGTGATTTGAAGGCACAGGTACTCATCACGATCTATTAGGGATAAATCATACCATTCCCTAATTTTAGTATTGATGGTCTCTATCAGATCATTGATTGGGTTATTGTCTAGTTTAGTGTAGTATCGACTATCATTTAATTGAGATAGAACCTCATTTTTATAGTCGGTAGTATTCTGAATTACAAGATTACCACCTTTGTCTGCTCTATGTATTGTTGTGATTTCCTTATTATTCATAAGTTCACTTAATGCTTTCCTCTCCCCAGGTGTTAAGTTGTCTTCTCTTGGTTTGAGAAACTTGGGATGTTGCCGATCTAGTTCTTTATCTATGTCAGTACTTACTGCCTTAAAGAACACATCTATCGTGTTATCCTGTGATAATCTAGGGGTCCATTTAGATCGTAGTTTCAGACCACTACCTTCAGTTAGGAACCGTTCTACTTCTAGATCTTCAAGTAACCTTGAAAGCGTAACGGGATCTTCTTCGCTCTCTGTCAGAGACAGAAGAAGTTGTGTGTCTTTAAGTTCTTGTATTGTCAGATTACTAATCCCTCTTTTTGTTGGCACTGCCTCTTTGTTCGGAACATTAGCAAAATATTTTTTAAGTTTTAATCTTCTAATGAATTTAAAAAGGTCTATTTTTGTCGTTACCCAATCTTGCCTTGTGGAAAAGTAAATTTTGCCATGTTCTGTGTCCCTACGCCTCATCCATCATATGTTATGTGTGCATGACCAATATGCATACGTTGTTCCCCATGTCCGATTAAAGACGCAATTCCAGTTGTGTCCACCTCTGGTATGTCATTTTCCAGTCCTCGTGAATACTACGAATATCAGGCCTAGGTAAAGTTATGTTGCCACGTTTCTTAGTGTGCACGTTATTCCATTATAAAGTCCCCGTTTCCAGGCCTCAAAAGGGCCCGGACCACAGATTCAGCTTCTGTCTCCTGAAAGCCTCGCTGAGGAGCGATACAGCCCCCACCTGTATCCTCGACCTTTCACTTACTCCCTGCCTCGCAGTGCCCGGTGCAGCTTGGCTCTGCCTCTGAGTCTGCCAAAAGTATGTTATAGTTCCAGCTATCAGTTCAGTCCTCCTCCTCTGCATTCCTAAGCTACTGAACTGCATCAATAGTTTCCGTCATTGTCTAGCCTTCTCGTCTCCATGTTAGAGAAATACTGTATTAATGGTCATTTAATATTCTTCATCACGCACTACATGTAGAATAATGCATGGTCCAGTCTTAGAGTCAAGTTAGCTTTTCCCTTCATGACTTCTAGTTTATATCAACATGTTCCCTAAACATCAGATACCAGATAGGGTTTAGGTACATGTCGCTCCGACCCTCCAGACTTTAGTCTCTGCTCCTAGCACAGAGTTCGTAGCCCCCAGCTTCTCCTAGTAACACGTCATTTCCAGTTTTCACGCACCATTAGGTTAGAGGTCCCGGCTCCTTAGGTAGCCCCCTCCAATGATTCCGCCCATTCATGACATATTCTGTTACGTTTGCATCACATGTCTATGTATACTCCCAGTTACACCTCTTTTTACTGTTATCTTTCGCGACTGCTACGCGTCACGCCTTCTGCTCCACCCACTGCTACGCCTACTGCAATGTAATGCTATGTGTTCGCGCTATGTATATATGCCTGTGTTTTGTTATTGAATGTTAGCGCGCTCATCCCAGACCCAGCCCCGGCAGCTGCCGGGCCTTATTGTCCTATTCCCATGCAGGTTGTCCTGATCTTGTCCTTATGCTGTAATAAACCTGCAGAAACTCCTACTACCTCGAATCTTGACTCTTATTTTATTGAGCTATCTGTTATGCTATAAGTCTAGTCAAAAATAGGGTATTATTTATTTATTTACCACATAATGGCGCCCGAATAGGGACTTGCCCTTTCCCCACGCGTCGGTGAAGCCACGCCGACCCCCTGACCCTCTGCAGTCGTGACGGAACCATACCGTGCACTGGCAGATATTTCTGCTCCAAGTATCCCTCAGGCCCACGGAGGAGACGGAGGAGGCGGTCCAGCATCCAAACGAGACGGTGGAGGAACGCGGCGAGTCCCGACCAGAGCCCAAGCCGAGAGTCCAAGGTCCGAGGTACCCGGAGGCCCACCTGTAACTGAAGTCCGAAGTCCGAAGTTCGTCGTCCGTCGTCCAGTCCAGTCCGAGGCCTTCCGTTCCGTGCTGCCCGGTGAGTACCATTGCTGGGGTAGTATCTAGACAGGACCAATGTAAATTGACTCCTGGTCCGTGGGTTGGTGGTGCCCAGACTCACAAACGAAGTGTTCACCTAGGTGGATACGGGTCTTGAGGCGTCCCTTTATGGGACCGGTATGTTCCGTACTGTTACAGCAGTGCATCCAGTAACTCTAGTCTGTTCCGTTCTCGAGAAAATCTGTTCTATTTCTGTTCTCAGTATTTCAGGTAATATTCTGTTCGAACTGTTATTTATAATGTTCTTTATGTATTTTAATGTTGTGGTATGAGTGTGATGTGATTTCGTGTTTTCATTGTATATTGTATTGTGTCCAGATTACAGTTCAATCATGCCTATATTTTCCAAGTTACGTCAGTTGAAAACTAGAAAGGGTCTGTTAGAGGAAGCAGTTCCTGTCCCGCCTAGGGACAGTCCAGGTCACTTTATGTATCAGAAACATGGCATAAGCGCCATATTGTATCTAGATTTATGGGTAGAGTATACCAAACAGTTAGAAGAAAAGTATAGATGGCCCGTATCGGGTACATGGGATGCCGAATGTATCATGCGGGTAGAAGAAGCATTATGGAAAAAGAAAGCCAGACAGTCACAGAAAGATGCCATCGAGTTATGGCGTAAAGAAGCGCATAGAAGAATGGAAAAGGAAGTCAGAAAGTCAGAGTTAAGTAGAGAATCCCAAGAACGAGCCCAAGAAAGAGAATTAATCGAGATAGGTGAACAAGTCAAAGCCGAACAGTCAGACAGACGGAGGCATGCCCTCATTAAGGGTATGTATCCTCTTCTTGCCGAGGGCTTGCCAAAAGCGACCCCAGAGGCATCCAGTAATTTCCCGCCACCATTAGTTCCGACCAAGCTACGTCACAAACCGACCGCAGCTGATATTTTTATTTCGTCCTATTTGGACGACACAGTCCCCGAATATGCAAATCCTGTTCGCGCTCCGTCAGTCCCTATAAATCAGGCACTTCCCGCTCCTCCAGACACCGGAGTACCTGTTACGGTACCCCCGGTCCAGCCTACAGTTCCATTTCCCACTCTGCCAGGACGTAGAGCCTCAGTAGACGACTCCAGTCTAGGGGCCGCAGGAGGAGCTACTCCTCAAACCCCGCCGCCACACAAGCGTTTATCAGCACTCGAATTACATGCTCAAGCATCACAGCGTACTCCTAAAAGTAATAAGTCTGTTACAGAAATCAGGCAAGCCCTTAACGAATGTGTTTATGATCCAGTTCCAGGCGAATATACTATGGTTTTATATTCCTTACGTGTAAGGAGAGTAACCGAGTATCTAGTCACCTTGCCGAATATGAAAGAAGATCTAGACAGAATATATCGTTTCATCCGTACAGGGGATGATCCAGAAAGTATTGGCGAGATTATGTCTCAAAGGAAAGCCGAGATCCAGCTCATGATATTAAAGTTTCTGATCAATTGTCTAATAAGAGAACAAGATTACCCGTCTAAAGATCCTGCTGAAATGAGAATCCTGACAAGGTGGAGTGATAATATAGCCGAGGGTAAGCACAAGACCGTCAGTGCCATGGAGAGTATGTACAAGAAAATTCGTAAAGAAATAGTAAGGTTACACGAACAGCGTAAAGCAGCACAAGTAAGCGAGAAAGAAAGTATCTCTGATCCTGAAGAGGAAGAAGACGAGAATTCCGCCAGAATAGCGTATGTAGGAAAATCTAGATTTCCAGATCGTCATTTACGCCTAGAACACAAGTCTATTTTTCATCATTCAGCACCAGAACAAGGTTCTCTAGAGCAAGTATTTCAAGCTACCGATCATATCCTGAAATCACGAATCGGTTATAGTGAGTTAAGTACCATGCATGAACAAGAACTAGCCCGATCAGCAGTCCGATGGATTACTGATTCTACCACTTTTCCAGACGAAATAGTGGCACAAATGTTTCTGAAACTGCCCCCAGCCGAGCAACGACTGGTGGGTATGTATATGATCCAGTACCTCATTACTCTGTATGAGGGTCAACATTCTGATCCAGGCCCGTTACACGATATCCTGAACGAGTTACTCCAGTATAGATGGAGAGGTCTAGGTACCGATTTAATAAGTGTCATTCTAGAACAGCGCCACAAATATAGAACGTTCCTGAACCCGCATTTTGTTCATGTCTCACCCCCAGAAAATAAGCCATTCTACATAGACAGACAGAATCCGTTACGAGAAGTCCACCCAGTCCAAGGGGCGGGTGGCGTAATGCAACGAGTGTTTGTATACACTCCAATATCAAAGATGGAACTCCTTGAAATGAAGAAATTAATTCCCTGTCATGACAAAGATCCAGCAGGGTTCCATAGAGAATTAAAAGACATGCTCCGTATGGGAGAATACACTTACCCAGATATCATTAAAATGTTAAAGGTCCTGTTACCCGCAGGGGTGTATGAAAAGTTAAAAGAAAAAGAATGGGAGGTGGGAGAGAAAAAGATCGATTGGACAGCTCTAGAAGCTGAAGACAAGGCACGAGTACCAGGTACCGGTCTTGGAGATAAATGTAAAGAATTACCAGAATTATTGATTCAAGTTTTACCCAGATTATTGACAACTAGGAAAGAAGACTGGGATGCAATCTCAGCCTGTAAACAGAAACAAGATGAAGATATTAGTGATTTTTATTCTAGATTCGAAAAATGTTTCAGTATTAACAGTGGTCTCAAGACAAGTAGTGAGTCATACCCTCATCTTTTCGTTACCAAATTGGTCGAGAATTCAAGTCCACAAATTAAAAACCGAGTTCTGAAAGTCGAAAGCACCTGGCAAGCAAATACTCCGTCCCAGATGCTCCAGATGCTCCAGTATCACCAGAATAGAATCAGGGAAGAGCAAGAACACGAGAGAAAACGTAAGAAAGATACGAAAATGAAAGTGCTAGTTGCACAATCTGTTCCTCAAGACAGTCAGAAGAGGGGTCCGAATCAAGCCAGTCATCCTGCAGCTCCCGTTAAAGGGAACTGCAATTATTGTAAACAGCCAGGTCATTTTATAAACGAGTGTGCAGTTCTGAAACATAACATAGCTACTGGTAAGACTAAAGAAAGACCACGTCCGCTTAGACAAGAACAAGTTTCACAGATTCCTCAGCCACAGAATGCACAACAGACAGTTACAGTACCGCAGCCTATTGCTGCAACACAGCATGTCACATCACAGATGTACCAGTATGCACAGTCTGAGTATCCAGAGTACCAGCCATATTCATGAAACAGCCTAGAGAGGGAGGTAGGCTTGCCTCTCATCGAGATACCTGTAGATCAAGAAGGTCCCTATGTTCACAGTCAAGTATTAGGGAAAGACAGAAAGTTTTTGATCGATACAGGGGCA
The DNA here is from genome assembly GCF_964261635.1 of Lissotriton helveticus. NCBI lineage: Eukaryota > Metazoa > Chordata > Amphibia > Caudata > Salamandridae > Lissotriton > Lissotriton helveticus. The sequence continues at coordinate 1,330,440,460 of NC_136068.1, read as the reverse complement.
AGTAGGACCACAATTAGTCATGCCGAAGTTCCAGGGGCTCCGCTCTCAGGCTCAAGAAATGTTTCCCTTGGATTTTCAGGAAAACCAATAGTTAATGAGATATCAAAGCCAGTCACTCTAGATGTAGGTCCATTGTCCCGCACTACTGATCTGTTACTTACTAAGTCATGCCCAGAAAATCTATTAGGCATTAAGACACTGAAAGAGTTAGGTGCAGTCATTTGCTGTTCCCCAGAGGGAATACGTCTGTTCCTACGTGACTTCAAGGGTCACTATGTACTACGAGATTTTGATTCAAGATTGTCTAATGTTCCGCAGCATTTATGGGCGCAAGGTCCAACTGATGTAGGTTACATGCAAATCACACCCCATCGTGTGACTCTCAAGCCAGGTGTAGTGTTACCCCGAATCAGACAGTACAGATTGCCACCTGAGGCTGTAGCAGCCTTATCCAAAATTATTGACGAGCTCATGGCTCAAGGAGTAGTTGTAGAAACTGACTCCAATGTATGCAATTCTCCGATCATTCCAGTCATGAAACGTACTGATCCAAATGCACCCCCAGTATATCGATTAGTGATTGATTTACGAGAGCTTAACAAATGTATTATTCCTCAGTACCCAGTTGTCCCAGATATTTCTTCCCTGTTAACAGCCATTGATTCCGAAGCCACGTTTTTCACTGTCATAGACCTCAAGAATGCATTTTTCAGTGTTCCAATTCATCCAGACAGCCAGTTTCTTTTCGGATTTTGTTTAAATGGAAGGAGCTATATGTTTACACGCGCTCCTCAAGGTTTCACAGAAAGCCCTAGTATTTACAGTCAAGCACTTAAGAGACAACTAGACAACATTCACATGCCAACTGACACTGCCCTGCTCCAGTATGTCGATGATCTACTGATCACTGCCCGTTCTGAACGTGCTTGCGAGCGAGCATCCCTTACAGTTTTGTATTTCCTTGCCGAGATGGGGCACAAAGTGTCACCTTCGAAGCTTCAATTCTGTGTCCAGCAAGTGGTATACTTGGGACACTTGCTGTCCAAGAGGGGTAGGCAGTTGACACCCGACCGTATCCAGTTAATAGCGAGTCTTCCCCAGCCCAGAACCCAGAAGGAGGTACGTGCTTTTATCGGCCTTACTTCTTATTGTAGACAATGGATTCCCCAGTATGCATTTCTAGCCAAGCCACTGATACAGTTAACGACACAGGAGGCAGCCGTATCGACTGTCCTCCCTTGGACATCTGAACATACACTTAGTTTCAACGAGTTAAAGAAAGCCCTATGCCAAGCTCCAGTTCTAGCTACACCGAACTACAGTAAGCCTTTTACACTTTTCGTTACTGAACGTGAAGGTACAGCATTATCTGTTCTCACACAAGATCAAGCAGGACAATACAAGCCCTGTGCTTATTTTTCTAGCACATTAGATCCAGTCGCCCAGGCGTTGCCTGCGTGCCTCAAGTCAGTTGCAGCTACAGCACTAGCTATCAGACAAAGTGATTCCATAGTTTTAGGACATTCCCTGACAGTACAAGTCCCACATTCAGTAGAAGTTCTTTTAAACCGAACACAAACTCAGCACTTGACAATTGCACGTTTAACAGGTTATGAATTGACACTGTTCCAGCCACACATAGAAATTAGACGCTGCAACGTCCTGAATCCTGCTACACTGTTGCCATCAGTTAATTCAAATCCAGACACACATGACTGTGTGGAAGTAGTTAACATTACGACAAAGCCAAGACAAGACCTGACAGACATTCCGTTACCAGATCCTGACCTGACACTTTATGTGGATGGTTCATGTATGAGAACTAGTACAGGAGAACTAGTCGCCGCGTATGCAGTGACTACTGACACCGACGTTATTGAAACACACCGTATTGATACCCTGTCCGCTCAAGCAGCAGAGCTAGTCGCTCTGACACAAGCCTGTATACACGCCAAGAACCTGAAAGTTAATGTTTACACAGATTCACGTTACGCATTCGGAGTTGTACACGACTTCGGAGTACTCTGGCAGGAGAGAGGTTTCATGACTTCTCATGGAACCAAGATTCAGCATGGTCTCCTTATTCAAGCCCTGTTAGATGCCATACATTTACCGACATCCATTGCTATCATGAAATGCAAAGCACATACGAAAGTCACTGACATTATTTCCCAAGGTAATGATTTAGCCGACCGCACAGCCAAGCTCACAGCTCAGACTCCAGACATTCCAGTTAATCGGACACATACTCCAGATCCGATTACATGCATGACAGTTAAGGACCCTACTCAAGATGTCATAGATATCCAGTTACATGCTACCCCTGATGAAATCAAGAAATGGTCTGAACAAGGAGGGGTCCAGACAGATCAAGGATGGTTAACGAAGGGTAGAGCCACATGGTTTCTCCCCGACTCTATGGTTCAAGTCATTATCAATACCGCACATAGTCCAGCACATTTAGGAGAAAAAGCTATGTTAGACAGTATCCAGAATATTTGGTTCAATAAGCATTTACGAGCTGCAGCCAAACAGAAAGTCCGTACCTGTATGATATGTTGTCAGTTTAATCCAGGTAAAAGTGTCCCGGTGGAACAAGGTGGTTTCCAGCCCCCTGACCACCCTTTTGAGGTCCTCCAAATGGATTATATTCAGATGGAGCGATGTCGAGGTTTCAAGTATGTCCTTGTAGTTGTATGCGCTTTGTCCAGATGGACAGAAGCATATCCAGTCCCAGATTACACAGCCGCGACCACTGCCAAGCAGTTGGTTCGTGAATTTTTCCCTAGATACGGACTCCCTAGAGTCGTATATTCTGATAACGGCCAGCCATTTTCATCTGAACTCATGAAACACGTTTCCCTTTTGTTAGGGTACCAGTGGAAGTTTCATTGTGTACGCCATCCTGAAGCAGCCGGTCTCGTAGAGAGACATAATCAGACCCTGAAAATCCGTATTGCAAAAGTCTGTAAGGACAAAGGTGTAGACTGGTTAATAGCTCTGCCAGTCGCTTTGTTTTATATGCGCATGGTCGCACATTCCAGATCAGGTCTGTCCCCGTATGAGGTCGTATTCGGCCGCCCCCCTAATATGTGGGGTACTCCTAGACCCCGAAGTATTACCGATGTTTCATGTAATATGCTGACAGATTACCTAGCTTCCTTGATGTCTGCCCTCAACTCATGTCGTTCACAGGTTGCCGCCGCATTTCCAGACAATACCGAGGTGGCACCGCACGAGATCGTTCCAGGCTCCCTTGTGATGGTCCGAAATTTCGACAGATCAAGTCCGCTGGAACCACGTTGGAAGGAGCCACGTCAGGTCCTCTTGACCACCCGTACTGCCGTCAAGTTGGAAGGCAGGAAGGGGTGGGTCCACCTTTCTCATGTAAAACTACTTAATGGATTGAAATCAGTCTTCAAAAACATTTCCAAGGATTTCCAGGATTCGAAGGACTGCCAAAACATTGTTTTAAAGGACTGTCCCGCACAAGACATTATTACAACCCCTCCCTTGTTAGAGAAAACTCCGCAACAGGAGTATAAGCTCAAATTAAGGTCTAGTAAAATAAGTCAGTCAGTTTGATTGTATAAGTCCTCCCCTAGGTGAAACGGTTAGATTGTTTCTGACATGTATAAAATAGACCCCCATAGTGAGAGAGTCAGTCGAAGTTCACTTCAATGTATCGTTTTTCTAAGTTTCATATTATTTCTCAGCATAATGATTTCCTGCACCAGTTATGCCTTCTATCTGTATTCTCCAGTTCCTCATGTAAATATGTCTGCTAATGCTACAGTAGAGCACACGTTTAGTGATCTGCCTCCTCACGAATATTCTTACCGCCTCGCTATGCGCAACAACACATTTATCCGTATGTTACATTATTCACACCAGACCAGCAATGCCACTAATTGTTGGGTGTGTGGTCGACTCCCCCCTTTCCAGACACCGAAGGGAGTTCTGCCACTGTTTCCTTATCCATTCTCACATAATGGTTCGTGTGGAGCATGGTCCACGTTAACGTCATCCTCAACAGATATGTCTTTTCTTAACAGTACATGTTTTCCCTACAAGCAAGGTCTCCCCCACAGAACAGGTTTAGATCTAGAAAATGAAGTGTATAATTTAGGTAATTATTCGTCGAATTTCATGGTCCTGAATGTTCAGTCTGATACTACTCCAGACTTACCTGCTATTTCAGTACTACCAGTCAAAGGCGAATTATGTGTCCGTAGTTATGGTTCTGTACACATAGGTCATAGTGAATGTACTACTGTTATCAAGTATAGTGACAGTGGGAAATCTATTTTCAAAGCTTCACGTCATTCTTATTTTATTTGTGGTCAAACTGCATATGTCCGTCTGCCCCTCGATTGGGAGGGAACCTGTTACATTGCTTTCCTACTGCCACCTGTTTTCCTAGCCCCATCTGATTATCACAGAAACACACATCTAGTACACATTAGACATAGAAGGGAGTCCCCAATTGTCGATTATACTGAAACTACTCTAGAACAGTATACAGATTTCAATAAAGGCTTCTTCTTCTTCGTAGGACCTGTCCAGAATAGTAAACTGATCCGTAGGTTAACAAGAACCCTTGAAGCTGTAGTAAACGAGACTGCCTCTGCTCTAGGTAACTTAACCGAAGAACAATCTGCTATGAGATTTGTTGTTTTGCAAAATCGTCTCGTCCTTGACGTCATACTGGCCGATAGGGGCGGGGCCTGTAGAGTCATCGGATCTAGTTGCTGCATTTTCATTCCAAATAACGCGCCGTCTGTTTATTCAGCTATAACCAGACTTCATAAAATCGCCCATCTGTTACACCAAGACCCAGGCACCTGGACATGGTCCGGTTGGTTCTGGAATATAATTTCTGCATGGGGATGGAAAGTCCTGTCCTTTCTAGGTATTGCAGTAGCGATCATATTTAGCTGCTGCCTCTGTATACAATGTGGCCCTGCGATTTGCGGCATTTGTGCTACCTCTTGTATTCCTAGTCCCAAGCCCCGTTCTAAATCCCGTTCCAAGACAATTCGAGACGAGCAAATGGTACTGTATGAAATGATAGACGGTATCATGAAAATTGATGTTTCCTGATGGAAACGTAGTGACAAGGAGGGAATGTGGAAAAGTAAATTTTGCCATGTTCTGTGTCCCTACGCCTCATCCATCATATGTTATGTGTGCATGACCAATATGCATACGTTGTTCCCCATGTCCGATTAAAGACGCAATTCCAGTTGTGTCCACCTCTGGTATGTCATTTTCCAGTCCTCGTGAATACTACGAATATCAGGCCTAGGTAAAGTTATGTTGCCACGTTTCTTAGTGTGCACGTTATTCCATTATAAAGTCCCCGTTTCCAGGCCTCAAAAGGGCCCGGACCACAGATTCAGCTTCTGTCTCCTGAAAGCCTCGCTGAGGAGCGATACAGCCCCCACCTGTATCCTCGACCTTTCACTTACTCCCTGCCTCGCAGTGCCCGGTGCAGCTTGGCTCTGCCTCTGAATCTGCCAAAAGTATGTTATAGTTCCAGCTATCAGTTCAGTCCTCCTCCTCTGCATTCCTAAGCTACTGAACTGCATCAATAGTTTCCGTCATTGTCTAGCCTTCTCGTCTCCATGTTAGAGAAATACTGTATTAATGGTCATTTAATATTCTTCATCACGCACTACATGTAGAATAATGCATGGTCCAGTCTTAGAGTCAAGTTAGCTTTTCCCTTCATGACTTCTAGTTTATATCAACATGTTCCCTAAACATCAGATACCAGATAGGGTTTAGGTACATGTCGCTCCGACCCTCCAGACTTTAGTCTCTGCTCCTAGCACAGAGTTCGTAGCCCCCAGCTTCTCCTAGTAACACGTCATTTCCAGTTTTCACGCACCATTAGGTTAGAGGTCCCGGCTCCTTAGGTAGCCCCCTCCAATGATTCCGCCCATTCATGACATATTCTGTTACGTTTGCATCACATGTCTATGTATACTCCCAGTTACACCTCTTTTTACTGTTATCTTTCGCGACTGCTACGCGTCACGCCTTCTGCTCCACCCACTGCTACGCCTACTGCAATGTAATGCTATGTGTTCGCGCTATGTATATATGCCTGTGTTTTGTTATTGAATGTTAGCGCGCTCATCCCAGACCCAGCCCCGGCAGCTGCCGGGCCTTATTGTCCTATTCCCATGCAGGTTGTCCTGATCTTGTCCTTATGCTGTAATAAACCTGCAGAAACTCCTACTACCTCGAATCTTGACTCTTATTTTATTGAGCTATCTGTTATGCTATAAGTCTAGTCAAAAATAGGGTATTATTTATTTATTTACCACAGCCTCCTTGCTGGACAGAAACCTAAACCTTTTTTAAGTACATTAGTCATATCATGTGTAAGTTGAAAGTCAGATAAATTTATAACCTCAATGTCACTTACATTAGAGTCATCATCTAGGACTGTTTCCAGGATCTCAGGCTCCTCTTTATTCTGGATCCTGGATCTCCCACTTCCTCTCCTGCCCCTCCTTGTCCTCTTACAGTAGTAATCCGATTTCTTTCTGTATCTCGATTCCCCCTTCGCAGACGTTGCACCTCTTCTAAAAAATTATTTTCTAATGTTGCAATAGGTGTTGGTATATCCTCATTTTCATCACTTGATACATTGCTAGAAGAGGCTTCTATCTCACTGGGAGGTGTGATACTGCCTGTCGGTTTGGTTTTAGTAGATTTAATCATTAAGTAATCAAACCGTTTGGCATAAGTGTAAACTCTCCCTGCACGATAATCATTTTCATCTCGTTTGATCTTCCGTGCTTTTCTCCTTTTTATGTCTTGCTGAACTTCATTTAAGATCTCATCCATGATAGTATAATTTTTAATCGTGGCTTCTGGGAGGTTCAATATTTTGATTTCATCTTCTAATTTCTGTATTTCGGTAAGGAGTTTAGCTATCTTTCTTTCTGCATTATCGATTAGAATTTTCATAAGGTTGCGTGAGCTATCGCTTAACTTCTTCTCCCATATGTTATAAAGATCTGGTTCTAAGTCTTCATATGCTGGTATAATCTGTGATCGTAAACCACGAGGTATTCTGTTAAGTGTCAGGTACTGCTTAAGGGTGGCAGCATCCCACCATTTGTTAAGCTCTTGTCGTTTGAGTAGTTCCAACTTTCTAAATTTGGCACTGAGTCCCTCTTGTTTCAAACTGCCTGGTGGTCTCACTGCTGTACCTATAGATCCACCTGCCATCAGACTACTAAATAAATCTTCTGCCTCCTTGTCCCTATTCATGTTACCTTTGCGGCTGCTCTTTTTAACACAATAATTGATAATAGTGGTTTTGGTAACTGTTAGAATTAGAGCGCACTGCAGGTCAAGGTATATCAATACAAGTTTAGTATAGTAAACCTGGTGCTCAGTCGAAAAAGGGTCGGTTACCACGACCAGTTTTAAATGCTAACAAGTAGCACAAACATTAATATAATTTCCAACGAGCACTCAATAACATATCATAACAGTTGTGAGGTTATTGCAAATTTATTCTTATAAGTTTCCAATTATCTTCTTCATTGGAGATAGTTCGTTTTGTCAGTGCAATCTTCAATTAACATAATTCCATGTAGCCAACATAATTCCATGCAGCCAACGCGTGTTTCGTCTGGTCTAGTTTGACCTATGACTTCCTCAGGGCTGCAAGCCAAACAAAGTATAACAGGCCAATATGTTAATATTATAACAAAAATTATATAATAAAGCAGCTAGGTGGTAGAGTTAAAAGGGGAAGACTCCCTTATTATATGTGTGTATTGTAGATATGTATAATATTTATATAGGCTCACCACCAAGAGAAAGGAAGAAATACCCTTGTAAATATTAATGATAATATCATTATTCCTGATATTAGGTAATAAGTTAAAGGATAGAGTTTTTAATCATTTATTATAGATTAGTATAGGTAAAGTGACCATGTCGCAGGGTTTCATACCTATATTCCTCCAAAGTCGTATGGTAGATAATCTCAAATATATTCCACAGACCTATTAGAATAATAATTAGTTTTATCATTCCATTTCTAAGTATTAAAGTTCACAGTTTGCTATATGTAAATTTCCGCGATAACGTATTTCCTTACCTATTTATTGGGATTCTGTTGATCTCCCCTAAACTGCGTGTAATAATATATTTTGTTTGTATCATTCGAACCTGTTAGGACGAAATATCATATTAGTAACCGACCTAGTAGAGTACTCAGCAGAGAAATGCAGTTATGCGGTACCAAATAGTAATAGAGGAGAATTCTCACCTCTGTTACCGATCCTTGCGTTAAGGGTCAGTGTTCTTCAGGTTTCCCTGTTAATCCTTATTGTAATATATTTATCTCGTTTCGTCACCTGTATAGACGATACTCGAGATTATCAACTATTCAGTATATGTATATTAGGCATATCGAGCAGGTCATTAGTAGTAGGTATTTAATTTATGGAGCTCTCACCTCAAAAAGTGGATGCGTAACTTTTACACTCCTCGTATTGTATATCGACTTGGTTTCCCATCAGTATCTGGTTCTTTTTGTGGTACAATTTTTAATATTATCAGCCTACGATATTTACATCTAAAGATGACTATCTTGAGTTTGGAATATCATACCTTTTTGACTCAACAAATATGGCGCTTCGTGACTTAAACTCAACAATAAAAGGAATACTAAGATGGCGCTCATTCAGAACGCCACCACGCTTCGTGACTTATACTTAGTATAAAAAGGAATACTAAGATGGCGCCTATGTAGAACGCCACCACAGAGAAACGCGCCTCAAAGTGCAGGATATTGCACTAGAGTTAAGATTTTCGAGCAAACCGTAATCTAACTGATATGTAATTAACTATAATACTATCATTACTAATAGCCCCGCGTTATTTTAGGCGAAGAACCAGATACTGATGGGAAACCAAGTCGATATACAATACGAGGAGTGTAAAAGTTACGCGTCCACTTTTTGAGGTGAGAGCTCCATAAATTAAATACCTACTACTAATGACCTGCTCGATATGCCTAATATACATATACTGAATAGTTGATAATCTCGAGTATCGTCTATACAGGTGACGAAACGAGATAAATATATTACAATAAGGATTAACAGGGAAACCTGAAGAACACTGACCCTTAACGCAAGGATCGGTAACAGAGGTGAGAATTCTCCTCTATTACTATTTGGTACCGCATAACTGCATTTCTCTGCTGAGTACTCTACTAGGTCGGTTACTAATATGATATTTCGTCCTAACAGGTTCGAATGATACAAACAAAATATATTATTACACGCAGTTTAGGGGAGATCAACAGAATCCCAATAAATAGGTAAGGAAATACGTTATCGCGGAAATTTACATATAGCAAACTGTGAACTTTAATACTTAGAAATGGAATGATAAAACTAATTATTATTCTAATAGGTCTGTGGAATATATTTGAGATTATCTACCATACGACTTTGGAGGAATATAGGTATGAAACCCTGCGACATGGTCACTTTAACTATACTAATCTATAATAAATGATTAAAAACTCTATCCTTTAATTTATTACCTAATATCAGGAATAATGATATTATCATTAATATTTACACGGGTATTTCTTCCTTTCTCTTGGTGGTGAGCCTATATAAATATTATACATATCTACAATACACACATATAATAAGGGAGTCTTCCCCTTTTAACTCTACCACCTAGCTGCTTTATTATATAATTTTTGTTATAATATTAACATATTGGCCTGTTATACTTTGTTTGGCTTGCAGCCCTGAGGAAGTCATAGGTCAAACTAGACCAGACGAAACACGTGTTGGCTGCATGGAATTATGTTGGCTACATGGAATTATGTTAATTGAAGATTGCACTGACAAAACGAACTATCTCCAATGAAGAAGATAATTGGAAACTTATAAGAATAAATTTGCAATAACCTCACAACTGTTATGATATGTTATTGAGTGCTCGTTGGAAATTATATTAATGTTTGTGCTACTTGTTAGCATTTAAAACTGGTCATGGTAACCGACCCTTTTTCGACTGAGCACCAGGTTTACTATACTAAACTTTTATTGATATACCTTGACCTGCAGTGCGCTCTAATTCTAACAGTTACCAAAACCACTATTACCCTACCCCTGTACCTATGGGCCAGAAACGACTCGGATGTAGGACGAATGATGATCGATCCTGTACACATAACTGTTCGACCAGATGCAATACTCCCGAAACTCCCACAGTACCGGATATCGCCCGAAGGCGAGAAGGCATTGGTAGCGATTATTCAGTCCTTGGTGGATGCAGGAGTGGTAGAGGAAGTGGTTAGTAATGTCTGCAATAGTCCTATCCTACCCATTGTTAAGAAGCAAGGTGAGGGAGATGAGAAAGCGTACCGCTTCATCATCGACCTGCGAGAAGTCAACAAAGTGGTGGTGCCACAGTACCCCGTAGTCTCAGACATCGCCACCATCCTGACTCTCATCCCGTCCACTGCCACCACCTTCACCGTTATTGATCTTAAAAATGCATTTTTCTCTATCCCCATCCATCCAGACAGCCGTTATCTCTTCGGCTTCACTTTAAAAAACCGTTCATACCGATTTTGTAGAGCTCCCCAGGGCTACACTGAAAGTCCCAGCATTTACAGCCAGGCCCTCAAAAGACAGCTGGACGCCGTCCAGCTACCAGATGGAGTGGTGTTGATCCAATATGTTGACGATATCCTTTTGGCAGCCGACACCACTCCACTTGCAATCACAGTCACTATCCAACTCTTGCACTTTCTTGCGGAGAATGGCCACAAAGTCTCCAAAAAGAAACTGCAGTTCTGTCAGCCCCAAGTAACATACCTAGGCCACCTCCTGTCCAAAGAAGGGAGGAAACTTACGCCCGACCGAATCCAAACCATCCTAGACACCCCCATTCCAAAAACGCAGAAGCAAGTCCGTTCATTAGTGGGCCTTACTTCTTTCTGCCGACAATGGTTACCAAATTTCAGTCTCATTATAAAACCCCTACTTTCCCTGTTGGCCAAAGATGTTCCGTTCCCACTCCCGTGGACTCCCGAATGCCAAGCATCCTTTAAGGAATTGCGGGATGCCCTTTGCTCGGCACCCGTTCTAGGAACACCAGATTACTCCAAGCCCTTCTCCCTCTTCACCCACGAAAGGGAGGGATGCGCATTGTCTGTTCTAACTCAGCCCATCGGCACCAAACAACGCCCTTGTGCCTACTTCTCTGCCACTCTTGATCCAGTCGCCAGAGCTCTACCTGCCTGCCTTCGAGCAGTAGCTGCTGCTGCTGTCTCTATCCGCCAGAGTGAGGGAATTGTGCTTTCGAACTCTCTCACGGTATTAGTGCCCCATGCAGTTGACACCCTTTTGAACCAGACCAAGACTCAACACCTGACTAGTGCACGACTGACAGGGTACGAATTGACTCTACTTGCACCCCACATCACCCTGAAGAGATGCACGACATTGAATCCTGCTACACTGTTACCCTTGCCCGAAAATGACCCCGATGTGCCCCCTATACACGACTGTGTGACCCTCACGGACGAACAGACTAGGAGTAGAATTGACCTCCGAGACATTGCTTTTACAGATCCTGATGGAGAACTATGGGTAGATGGCTCTTGTATCAAACTCCCAGACGGCACCACTTCTGCTGCCTATGCGGTGACGACAGCTCGAACAGTAGTTGAAACAGCTTGCATCACACAACGATCCGCACAGGCAGCAGAACTAATTGCCCTCACACGAGCATGTATCATAGCAGCAGGAACCACGGCAAACATTTACACGGACAGCCAGTATGCCTTCGGGGTGGTTCATCATTTTGGGCTCCTGTGGAGGGAAAGGGGATTCCTGACGTCCCACGGTACGCCCATCCTTCACGGAGATTTAGTCTCCGCCCTGATTGAAGCAGTTCTTCTCCCCAAACGATTAGCAGTGATCAAATGCTAGGCACACAAGAAGGTGACAGATTTAGTTGGACAGGGAAACGCACTAGCCGACATCAATGCCCGAACCTCCGCTGAGAATAGGGCAACGACACGCATGTATGTGACCAGGTCACAGGCAGAAAAATGGACCGACGCTAGGGAAACGATCAGGGACATCCAATCGGCCAGCACACCACACGAATTGACTGAGTGGGCGCGGATGGGTCTAAGGGACGATGAAGGCTGCTGGCGGACAAAAGACACGAACAAATGGTTGCTGCCTGATGCATACTTGATCCCCATACTGACAATGGCACACTCCCCTGCACACATAGGTTCTGCCCCCATGATTGAACTCATTTCCAAAGTCTGGCACAACAGCAAGATCCCCGACTCGGCCAAACGCCTAGTCCAGCAGTGCCTTATCTGCTTACAACACAACCCCGGGAAAGGAACTGTGGTACCCCGGGGAGGGTTTGGGATCCCCGACCACCCCTTTGAGGTCCTCCAGATGAATTACATCCTATTAGAGAGGTGCCAAGGCTTGAAGTACGTATTGGTCATTGTATGTGCCTTCAGCAAATGGGTGGAAGCCTATCCGACCCGTGATAACACTGCCATGACTACTGCCAAAGTACTACTGAAAGAGTTTTTCCCTCGCTACGGCCTTTGTCGAATTTTATGGAGCGACAATGGCCCCCACTTCATAGCTGAAGTTATCCAACTAATCCTGAAGGGGTTGGGGGTCAAACAAAGGTTCCATGCGGTCTTCCACCCCCAATCCGCTGGCCTGGTTGAACGACACAACGCTACACTGAAACTGAAACTGTCAAAAATAGTGGCCATCACAGGACTTAAGTGGCCAGATGCCCTTCCACTGGCATTACTATCGATGCGCTCCACTCCCACTAAGCACCACTTGACCCCCTACGAAGTTGTGTTTGGGCGGCCTATGAACCTCTGGACTGCCCCCAAACCGACCTCCATTCACGACGTCCCCGACGTCCTGCTGTCAGATTATTTATACAAGTTAACTAAAACATTGTCTGTCATTCATCAACAGGTGCAGCAGGCCATCCCCGATGCTTCCAGGGGTCCCGGTCACGATATCCAACCGGGTGACTACGTCCTGATCCGGAACTTTCAACGAGTGAAGAGTCTGGAACCCTGGTGGACGGGCCCCTGGCAAGTACTGATCACCACTCGGACGGCTCTTCGAGTGGAGGGGAAAAAGAACTGGCTGCATGCACACCACTGCAAGAAGGTTTCCTCGACCCTGGCCACGACAGACAACGTCAGCACCCAAGAAGAGCTCCTGAACAAAGACCGACCATCACTGAACTGCTATCCTGATACCGAGGCACTTGAACTTGCAAAACACTCTGATCCCACTGTGCCATCTCGAGAAGGGTATTTCCTGCGTCGAAAGGAGGGAGCTTCGGCTAAGTAGGCCACTGACTAAGTTAAAAATCTCAGAACGGTGACCCAAAGCAACCAAGGGTTACCCGGAGAGAAGCTAAACAAAGTCTGTGGTTCTGCTCACTACCGAGCACCTTGAAGATGAAGATGATGGAAGCGCCAGATAAGAAGATGATGGAAGCGTCAGATAAGAAGACGTCGGAAGCAACAGGAAATACCCACTACAGGAATCCAAAGACTGACAATTTGCACAAATCGAAGACAATCGCTTTCTTCATTGTCTTCCTCTTTTGCCTCCTCCTCGTGACTTCCTTCTGGATCTTGGAGGAAAGCACACCCGCTCACCGGATGTTGCCAACCACTGTCCAGCCAACCACCATGAAAGAGCACCACCTGATCACCCTTTCACCTCAGCTCCGAGAAAGGCGTAGGGAGTTCTGGAACAATTCCTTCGTACAACTGTTGCACCAGCACAACCTTGCTGCGAATGCCACGAACTGCTGGATCTGCGGGTTGCTCCCACATGCTACCGGACACTCCATCCCCTTCATCCCTTCTCCTTTCTCAGTTCACGGCTCCTGCCTCGCCTGGTTGATCCTCATGCAGGAAAGCCACAAGGACAACTCCGCTTCTGGTCAGACAGTGTCACACTTCTACTATGGGTTCTGGCTGAACAAAACAGGAAAGCCCTTTTGTCCTGCAATTTCAGGTTCAACCTTCCTTACGAACATCCCTGCCAAAGAAAGGGTTGAAATGCAAGTGCTCCACGATCCAGCCAGACCCACCTTCTCCCACCTGCGGAAACAAACGGCTGCCACCCTGACCGTGGCCCTGTCTGTCATCAATGTCACAGGACTCGTATGCCTCGAAGGACAAGGAACGCAGCTGGTGGGTCACAGTTCTTGTCGCATCACCAAAACATTGGTCTCAGCTGACCCCCCCTCCTTTGTTGCTTCCCCGAATATGTACTTTGTTTGTGGCACCAAAGCTTACACGTGGCTCCCAAAAGGCTGGAGGGGCACGTGCTACATCGCCTTCATTCTTCCTCCCACGTATGTGGCTCCAGCCAACCATCACCGGCAAAAGCGCGCCGGAGATGTTGAACAAGCCGACTCCACCGGAGCATAGTTCCTGGATGCAGCAAAGGGACTTGTTCCTCTGTGGGGACCAATGGCAAATAGCCGCGCTATCCGACACCTGACTCAGGCAGTAGAAACAACAATTAACATCACCGCTGGCATCCTTGCTAACAACACGGCTGAGCTTCAGGCAGTCCGCCTGGTGGCTCTTCAAAACCGTCTTGTTCTAGATGTGGTTCTGGCCGACCGTGGAGGTGCATGCCGCATCATCGGCTCCAGCTGTTGCACCTACGTGCCAGATAACTCACCTTCAGTCTACAAAGCAATCGAACACCTCCACAGACTGTCCTCGGAAGTTCACCAGGAGCAGGAAGGATGGTCGCTTGGAGACTGGTTCTGGGACACTTTGAAGAACTGGGGATGGAGATTGTTTACGTTTATATTCATACCAATCATGATACTGTGTGGGTGTTGCTTAGGTATTCAATGTTTACCACCTTTATGTGCACTTATTTCCAACTGTATGTGCCCAAAGACTTTGAACTTTAAAACTGAGCACATGAGTCCCCTATACGAGATAGAGGTGCGTGGTCTCATGGGGATTGATCCGAACTGACAAGCTGGCGAGACATGTTAAAGGGAGGACTGTGGAATTTTAGTTCGTGTACTGAACATCATCTACGCCATCTTGCAGACTCACGTATGAGCATACACGACAGCCATTTTAGGTACCATGGTCTCCCTGTTCACGATCGCCCGTCAGCACATTTCCCTGAACCTTGCAAGCCTTCCCCGCACACCCTGGCTGCCCCCGCACTCACATGCACAAGTCATGAACCCTCCCCTCCCATGACTCTGTCTCAGGGAATCACACCCCGCGCCTGACCAACACCTCCTTTCCGTCCATGAATACCCCTCCTTTGATGACCCCTTCCTCTGAGCCCGACTGCCTGTACGAACCGCTGGTCATCCTTTAGCCCGAGGATACAGTTTATTGCCCACTACTGTATGCACTCGCCTTTCCTGAAAGGAGCCACTATTGATCACGACCTCCCCACCCCCTGAGATTCGATCAGGCGCACACATTCCAAAGGAATCGGCAGAACACTCAGCTGCATGATAGCCCCCTCCCAATCATATGAGGGGAAAGGGCCTACTGTTGTCATGTGTTGGAATGGGCCGGAACTGGGGGGGGTGCCAGGGATGTCGTTCGCATACTTCACAATGCCCTTGTTGTAATAAAGAACGTTCACATGTCTTAAACCAGTGTATAAAAGACCAGGTCTCAGAGAGGCTGAGAGAGCACCTCGAGACGATACCTTGTTGTCCGATCTGATGTGTTCTACTCCGTCGGAATAAAACTTGTTTCCTGTCTTCCTGTCTCCAGCGCCTGCCTCTTTATTGAATAACTTCGTATGGTATTAGAGGCGTTTTACGCCGGGCAAATTTAACTTAGGAAACATCTACTGAAATCGCCTGACCATTTTGAATTGATCTTTATCAGTTTCTAGTGATCATTTAGAAGGTAATCCTGAGTTAGATGAAGAAATGGTTTGTGTAGTTGATTATAACTTTATATCTGAGAATAAATGGTCTGAAGAGTTGGAGAAAGATGGCACATTGTGTGAGGTCATGTCCTTGATGAGAAATGGTTGGACAAAAAGTAAAGATGGTTCTGCTTTAACAAAGCCTTTTTGGGTGATACGAAATGAGTTATCTGTTGATAATGATTTGTTATTTCGTGGGACGAGGTTAATTCCTCCATCAAGTCTTAGGAAAGAATTAGTTGATCTAGTACATGTTGCTCATTCAGGTTTATCTAAAAGTAAGGAGAGGCTTCGCATGTCATATTGGTGGCCTGGTATGGACAATATGGTTGAACGTGTGATCAGAGATTGTGTTTATTGCAATATTTGTGATAAGTCTTATTGTACACGTACACAACCTATGATTTTAAGAAGGCGACCGAATGGTCCATGGCAGGACATAGCTCTAGATTTAGCTCTAGATTTAGTGGGTCCTATACAACATGGGGATGCACAAGTATTTATATTAGTGGTCATTGATATGTTTTCAAGATGGCCAGAAGTATATTTTTTGTCAGGGATAAATTCTAGCAAAATCATTCAATGTTTAAATGAGTTGTTTTCTAAAGAAGGTTTTCCTGGAACAATTTTATCCGACAACGGCGTTCAATTTGTTTCTAAGGAAATGGAACATTATTTATCTTGTAAATGTATTACTCATAAAACTTGTTCTCTTTACCACCCAGAGGCCAATGGTATGGTCGAGAGATTCAACAAAGTGATTAAAGACACAATTAGTTTAGCTAAAAACATGTCATCAGATTGGAAAAAAAGTGTATTGGCCAAAGTGGAAGAGTATCGTTATACGTAAACAACAATAAGGGAGTTACACCTAGAGGATATACCCAATACTCAGTGGAGGCGGGTCTGTGTGTTAACCACAATCCAAATTAAGGACTTCCTTTGTCCTTTAGAAGACCCCTCACTCACCAACCTAGTTGGTGACATGCTTCATCATCGGGGTCCCACCCGGATAGCCGAATGCCATCCAGGTGTGCTGCGACACCTGATTACAGTGGAGCGGGATTTAATTTTTATGTGTGAAAAGAGAAGCATGTCCCTCTCCTGCCTTCACTGGCAAATACCCTTTCTCTCTCCATTGTTGTTCTATGAGTATCGTTATACACCTCATTCTACAACAGGGAAGACTCCATTTTTGTTATTTCGCGGGAGAATTCCTAACACTCCTGTTGAACCTTTCTGGGTTAATAAATATGAGGTGTTGAAGGGTAAAGAATGTGTATCCAACAATGAAGAAGTTATGAAGAAAGAGGAGGACAAAGCTAAACGTAGAAAGGCATATTTTGATGTTAAAAAAAATGTTAAGAAAACAATTGTACGTGTTGGTGATGTGGTTATGATCAGACGTCCTGGCATGGTGGGTAGTTCAGAAACAAAGTTCATGAAGCCAATTAAAGTAATTAAAATTTTTAACAATGCTGTTCAGACACAAGCCCATCGCATTTGGAATTTAAATAGAGTGGTGATTGTTAGGAAGAAGTTGCAAATTGAGAAGAAAGTAATTGTCAAAGAAGAGGAGGATCCATTATTGAAAAGTAAGAGGAAAATAGATTCTGAAATTATTAGGTCTTCTACAAGAGTGTCAAAAAGGCCTAGTTATCTTTCTGATTTTGTTTAGTCTGAACGAGGTATATATATTTTTTTTAATTTTTATTTTATTTTTGGAAGAAAGGAGATGTGTGATATTTAGCACTGTATCTTTAAAGTTTTTGAAATAGAATATTAGGTATGTCATTTAGTATGTCATACTGGTGGACAGCTCTCTGTCCTTTAAACCCCAGATTAATGCACTCTCTTCCTCTCTGCATTATACCCTCAAAACCATTAGGAAAACTCTCCCGTATTTGGAGAAGAAACACAGGAAAACGATAGTTACAGGCCTAGTGCTTTCACGCTTGGACTATTGCAACAGCCTGATGTTAAACGCCCAGCAGAGTGTACTTAATAAATTCCAACTACTGCAGAATGCAGCCGCCCGCCTGATCACCGATACTCCCAAATTCACATCGGTAACTCAGGACTTGGTGGCATTACACTGGCTGCCAATTCGTAAGAGAATTGCATTCAAGGCACTTTGCATGGTCTTCAAAGCTCTTCACGACATGGGCCCTAGACACATGAAACTGCTTTTTCGCTGGCACAAACCGGCACGAACCGTGAGGTCAGGAGAACTGGCTCTGGTCACGGTCCCCAGAATTAAAAGAGCTCGCTGGGGAGGTAGGAGTTTCTCCCTTAGGACGGCAGAGGCCTGGAACAAACTCCCACTGGAGACAAACTCAAGACCTGATGGTCTTTAGAAAAGGACTCAAGACTTGGCTCTTCACTCAGTAAGCCTGCTCACCCACGCCAACTCTATCATACCAGCGCCAGGACACCTCCGGGTAACAGAGCGCTCTACAAATGTGCTAAATAAAAAAATAAATAAATAAATACAAATAAATGCATTAGGCAGACTTTAGAAAATTCTAACATTAGTCAGTTAATGCTTGTTTGTCTTACATATGGATGGGATCTTATTTCTGGATTAAACTTCATTTTAAGAAGCAACCTGCATCTTGGATTTATTTAATGGAAATACTTCACATTGCAAATACAAAACTTAAAAAAGAAATTTAAAAAAGATGTCAAGATTTTATTTAAAATTTCATAAATCATAAAAACCAGCAATAACATCATAAAACCAGTATGGGTAGCAATAACAGGTGAAGCTTATGTAACATTATGCCAATGGGGAATCGCATGCTGTCGGCGCCTCACTGAGTTTTTTAACAGCACGCTCCATGAATTTAACTAGAGCACAGTTTAATTTAGTGTTCCTAGGATCAAAGCAGGCCAGGACTGCTGCTCTACAGCTTCTGATCATTTGTATGTTCCAAAGAGGCTTGAGCAGGCCCCGTCTCTCGGTCAGCAGTTTTGGGGACAAGCAGACAATGTGTGTATTGTCTTCTTTATGGTTCCCACTCAGTCTGCATAGGTCACGTCCGAACTCTCTTTTCCATTTTGGCCAATGAGTCAGCAAGTTGATAACTCCCAGTCTCAACTTTAAGAAACTTAATTTGATTCGTACACTAAAAGATATGGTAAGGTACGGCTGTGGGATTAGCAGGGCATAGGATTGAAGGGTCATCCACCCATGACTTCTTTTTGCTAGTGTAGCTTTATCTTCCAAAGTTGATAAATGTTTGGTACTAATTTTCGCTAGCCTTTTGAATTCCATTTGACTAGCGTGCAAGTTCCAGAGGTCATTTAGGAATAGGGTTGTTAGACCTTTTGACCAGTAGTCGTGTCCTGCTCGCCATGAGTTATTGTCAATACTGGCCCACAGGTGGTGCCCTAGACTTCCCTCCTTTGATAGCCTCAATTTGTGACAGCACACTAGAAAGTACATCGCTCTAGCCAGTGATTGCTTACAGATGCCTAGTTCCAACCTAATTTATGCCGGTGATGTATGGGTTGGTAATTTAAACACTGATCTATAGATCTTAGAAATGATTGTGTCCAGTTGGCAACTGTCCAATCCTTTTAGAGCTTCACTACCGTAGGTTAGGGTGGGAATAATTTTTGCCTGAGCGGCCTGTAGTGTAGGTGCAAGAGTTGGGCCTTGCATCTTCTTTTGAATTAATCCAATTGCAAACGCAAGTGCAGGCACCCTTCCTTTTTTGTTCTTCAAGGTGGGATTTGTATTTTTCATTATTGTTAAAAGTGACTCCGAGGTACCTCTGGCAGTTTGATTCAGCGATGGTTTCATTATTAAAGGTCCAGCACTGTTTCTTAGCTTTCCTTGGATGAATTGCTAGGATTTTCGTCTTCCTGTTGTTAATTTGAAGTTCATTATTGTTTGAATATTCCAAGATAGCATCCAGGAGCCTTTGCATTCCGATCTTTGTTTTAGTTAGCAGGACCACGTCATCAGTGTAAAGTAGATTTGTCAACAAAAGACCATATAGTTTGGGAGCATTGGAATTGACCTTATTGAGGACTTCGGGCAGGTCGGCTAGAAATAGATTAAAAAGTGTCGGGGCCAAGACGCAGCCCTGTTTGAGGCCTCTTTTCGTCAGAATAGGGCGGGATAGTCTTGAGCCATCCCCGATCTTAATCTTGACCCATGTGTCCTGGTGTAAAAGTTGTATGGCTCTTAGGAGGTCCGCTGGAATGTTAAGTCTAGCCAACTTCTGCCAAAGTTTACTTCTGTTAACGTTATCGAAGGCCGCTTGAAAGTCAATAAATCCCATTTAGAGTGGGCAAGAACAGAACTTCGCTTGGTCAATCAGGCAAGAGAGGGTCATAAGTTTGACGGAGGTCCCAGTGTTTTTTCTGAAGCCTGTTTGGTTCGGAGGAATTATCGAGTTATCATCCGCCCATGCCCTAAGTGCGTTAAGCAACACTCCCGCAAAATACTTTGCTTCATTTTCAATAGGTGCGATGAGGCGATAGTTCCCTGGGGATTTTTTATCCCCTCCATTGAAGAGAGGTGCGAGGATTGATCCACGCCAGGAGGGCGGTATGATGTTATTTTGCAGGCTTGAAGTGAAAAGGGTGCTTAGGTTCGCAGCCCAAAAGGGTGCGTCTTCCTTAAATAGAGCTTGAGGAATTCCGTCTGGGCCAGGAGCACCATCCTTCCGTCCCTTTTTTATCATTTTTTCTATTTCGTCCTTCTGGACTATTATGGAATTAACCCTGCTTTTAGCCAATACTTGCTCTTTTGTTAGTGTCGTTTTGTGATCTGCATAGTGACATTCCTTTGTTGGGGAGTATACAGTATTTAGAAGTGATGCCCGGACACTCTCTTTTTGTGTTGCTTTGGCCCAGGAGGGTGGACTTAGGTGGGTAATCGCTTACTGATCGTTGAAGTAAGAATAGAGAAAGTCGACCCACTCTGTCTCAGGTATGCACGAGGAGGCAACTTTAGGTGCGCGCCCAGATACGCTATTGATTGTACGCCAGAACCTAACAGAATTGTGTGTTTTGATATCATACTGCAGTTTGGACCAGAAAGAGTTCCATTGGCGTATTCGTAGCTCACGTTTTGCTTTCTTATGATGGCTTCGGGCCTCTCTCAATTTTGTTAATTTAATGGGATCCATTGGGTCAGTTTTTAAGGCCCGCCATGCCCGATTCATAGTTCTTATTGCTGATTGCATCTCTGGATTCGAGCGGGATGTATGTTTTTGTCCGGTTTGGATTGTGAGCATTATTGGTTTCGCAAATCTGTCAATGAGTTCGGTTACAAATATTGACCAGTTGGTGATTATATTTTCTGGGCTCCTGCTTTGGCGGTCAATTATTAGTTTGGCCTCTGTTGATACCGATTGAAGATTCTTGGGGGAGCATTTGATTCGTTTGAGGTTGATTGTAATACTCTCAGATGGCAAAGCCCTTTCTTCTTCATGTTGCTTGTGACCGGTCCACAGCATAATTTCTTGGGGACAATGGTCAATTTCCGTTCTGTTTCCAAGACAATAACCTGCTATTTTATGGAGCAATGAGAGGCTAGCAAAGGTAAAGTCAATTAGTGAAGTGCCTTTTTTCGATAGATAGGAAAATCGAGGAGGCTTGTCGGAGGAAAAACGCCTGTTTAATGCTCTAGGACCGAGGTTTTCAAGGTTGCCTTGTAGCGAGCTTCCATAGGGATCGATCTTGTGCCGTCCAGGCCGATCCTGCTGTGGTATCACCCAGATGCTGTCGTGTGATTTGGTGACCTCATTTTTTTGGAGGTCTGACATTAACCACATGTTAAAGTCACCAGTGAATAGAATTTCTGAATTTAGAGGGTCTGTTTGCTCTCTCACTACTGACGCTGTGGCTTCTTCTACAAAGGATTTCCTTGATGCTGTATTTGGACGGACATAGACGTTCATTATGATTAGTCTCCGACTTTGGCCATTGCTCGAAGCGTGTGAGATTCCCACACACTGGAGACTATATGATGAGCCCGAGAGGTCCCAGGAGGTGACTGCATTTTTTGTTGATATGTAGACTGCAAGGCCGCCACTCCCTCTTCCTGGACGGTTAAGTTTGTTTGCTGGAATGTGATGAATTTTGAAGCCTTCTAGGTGCTGCGGTAACATTAGCCAAGTCTCTTGTAGTAACAGTATATCAAAAGTAGGTAATTGTGGCATCGTCCTCAAGTTTACTTGTTAAACCGTTAATGTTCCATGAACAGATTTTTAAAGGAGTCTTGACATTGCGGTCTTCCCTGTTGGACTGTCAACGTAAGAGGCGGGTTGTGTTCAGGGCGCCAGCCAACCATGACCATGTGCCGGCCTCGTCCTGATTCCTGGTTGGTGTGATCCTGTCGTCTCTTGCTTTCCTCATTGAGTGGACGGGAGTGGGTGTTTTGTTACGTGCGCCCCTAAGGAAGGAGTATACTGAACCCCTCCCTGCACGACTGTGTTCCTCACCACGGCTTGCCTGTAAGACGTGTGGATAACCAGCTTCCCTGCCCGGTTGAATCAGTATTCCCAATTGCTTGAAGGTGTCGATTGCCCCTAGAATGCTGTTCATTGCCTCTGCGGTGCTCCAGGTTACCTTTGTGGATTCGTTAAATTGACCTTGACACGGGGCAATGAATTCGACCGATATTATATCTTGTGAAGTTATTGTGTTTGACAGGCCTGTCGCTTGAATCAGCTTTAAGATGTTACCCTGATTTAGGACGTCATGGCTACCTTTAGACTTGTATTCAGGGTAGAAGATGGTAGAAAGGGCGTCCTCTCTCGGTACTGTGCTGATCGGCCAAGGGATGGCCTCTATTTTATCCGCATAAGACATTTGAGCACCCTTTAACAGGGGGACCGTGGGAAGGGCTTTGTTTTGCACGGTATCAAGCCTTTCATTATTTACTTGACCGGAGGCCCATTTAGCACTTGCCGAGCGTGTGCCCTGTTGGTTGTTGGCACAGTTAACTGTGCCTATCTGCATTAGCATGGGGCCTCCAGGCTGCGTTGTCTCAAAACTTGATGAGTGGTTCTCGGCCTTTTCGTTCTGCTTGATAGATATGTTTGGGGGAGCCGTGTTGGCAGTAGTTTTATCTTCTTTTACGCCACTGGGGACACATTTCCCTAGAGATGACATTAATGATTTCTTTATTGTTGGCGAGCAGGAATTGTCACTCTTCCTACTATCACTATCCTGGATGGATGGTTGATCTACCGTTGTAATTACTGGATCGGAGGAGTTTTTTGGATCATTGTCTCCTAAGGCTCCTGGTCGTCTAAGGGTGTTGAACATCGGATAGAGATTTAAGACTTGTTTGCTCCTCATCATTTTGTTGCGACCTTTCCGCTTTCTTTGTCTTTTCACTTTTCCCACAGGTGCACCCTCGTCTTGTTCAATTGGAGAAGGAAGGGTGGAATTTGCTCTGCTGGTGCCCTGGGGAAATTGCTGTTCAATCCTTCCACATCCATGCACCGCTATCTCTTTGAGTCCTGTGGAGTTGATGCCTACTTCCCCTCTTGGCCTTAAGTTAGAGCCTGTTTGTCCTTGAGGGTCTTCACTTGGATTTCCTGAATCTGCGTCACTACTATTTCCAGGGATGGGGTTAGCTTTTGCTATTTCTTTAAGGTCTACTACAAGCTTTTCCATTATGCCTGGGAGTGAACAAAGTTTTTCCACTATAGATGTACAGTCACATCCTTGCTGCGGGCGGTCTGCGGCTTCCTAGGCCCGTCTGATCAGGCTGTTTAGATTTGAGATCCTCTCGTCGATTTTGACTACGTACACAGCAAGTGTGTTTAATAAGCTGATTTGAATGTCCATTTTGTCTGCCTGGTAAGTCATTGCATCTGCTGACTTTTGGAGAATGTCAAGGGCGGTAGCCCACGCTTTTTCTTGCGAGGGGACCTCGCTTTTGTCCTGCCTTGGTGATACTGGTGGCTGAGGATGTCCAGGGATTCTGTTCCCATATGAGTGCAACATTTTTGCCCATTCCGTTGAATCAAAATAGCAAGGCTCTTTCGTGCTTCCCTCTGTGTCCTCTGTGTCCAGTGTGATGTCGGTAGGAATAACAGTGCAGGTTAGTGATTGTTGTCATTTTATTTCCACAGATTTAAAGATAAGGATAATAGAATTTTGTCATAAAAACTCCTTATGTTGTATCAGAATCATGTGTTATACAAAGGTATCTTCTTGACGAATGTCATAAACATATAGAAAAAAAGACAAGACAGGGTTTTTATAAGAGAAGTGTGATAACATATTCGCTTAAGTTTTAGCTGTACTTGTCAGCTCCCAGAAGTAAGACTTGCTGAAGGCTTTTAAGCTAGAAAGAAGTGACGTTAAATCAACGTGAGTCATAACAAGAGGAGTGTTTCTTTTTTGTTTATTATTTTGGCCCATTTTTCTCCTTTCCCCTGAGAATCTATTCTTGCCAAACTGAGTTGTACATCCAGTTGGTCTAGTATAGGTTTTTAGGGGCGGAAGGGAATTAGCATCTCATCTCTCAAGTTGAACAACCTGGATTTCAGATGAGTGAAGGTTAACACCTATATCTTAGTAAGGGGTGCATGCACCACCTTACCCAGGCTGCAGTAGCAGTCATGTGGTGTCATTTTGGAAGGCTTCCCAGGGGTGGCATAATACATGCGGCAGCCCCATGTATGCCTCTGGGGTACCTATGCCCTTAGTACCTAGGGAATTACAAGGCTACCCCAGTAACCAAACTAAAGTATACCTAAAGTACATGCAACCATTTTAGAGAGGAAGCAGTTAGGCTGATGTCATGGATAGCAGGGCCCCAGCCAGACTAAAGTCTAAAAACAGTGAAACACCGGCAAAACGTGGGGGTAACCATAGTAAGCAGATCCTACTCTCCTACACAACCCCCCACAAATGCAGGGACACTAAACTAACCTTGACCAGTTGAGTCTATATGTTCAAAGTGCAAATATCTGGAGAGTTCATCTGCTTTGGCATGGTTACTCCCAGGTCTATGTTCCACTGTATTGTCCATCCCATGTAAGGAAACTCAAAAGTTTGGGGTTTTCCCCCTTCATCTGTTTTAGCCATAAGAGGGGCTTATGGTCAGTCTGAACAGTGAAGTGAGTGCCAAACAAGTATGGCCTCAGCTTCTTCAGAGCCCAAACCACAGCAAAGTCCTCCCTCTCAATAGCTGACCAACGTTTCTCTCTAGGGGTCAGCCTTCTGCTATTAAAAGCTACTGGCTGGTCCTGACCTTCATCATTCAAATGTGACAGCACAGCTCCTACCCCCAACTCAGATGCATCTGTTTGGGCAATTAATTATTTGGAGTAGTTAGGACTTTACAGAATTGGTGCAGTGCACATGGCCTGCGTCAGATCATCAAATGCCTTTTGACAGCTAACTGTCCACTGAACTTTCTTTGGCATTCTCTTGGAAGTTAGGTCATTCAGGGGTGTCACAATGGATCCATACCCCTTGACAAATCTTCTGTAGTACCCAGTCAGGCCCAAGAAAGCTCTGACTTGAGTCTGGGTAGTTGGAGCAACCCAGTCCATGATGGTCTGGATTTTGCTCTGCAATGGTTTAACCTGGCCTCCGTCTACAAGGTGGCCCAGGTACACAACATGACTCTGCCCTATCTGGCACTTAGTAGCCTTGATATTTAGGCGGGCATTACCACAAATTGATAGTGCCCACTTGGAGTAGAAAATGCTGTATTTGGCTTTGCATCATCAGCTAATCTGATCTGCCAGTAGCCAGCTGTAAGATCAAATGTGCTAAGAAATGTGGCTGAGGCCAACATGTCTATAAGCTCATCTGCTCTTGGGATTGGATGGGCAGCAGTCCTAGTGACTATATTGAGACTCCTGTATTCTACACAAAACCTCATCTCGCTCTTACCACCCTCGGTGTGAGGTTTAGGTATCAAGACCACTGGGCTAGCCCAAGAGCTCTCTGAGGGTTCAATAACTCCCAAATCCAACATCTTCTGGACTTCAGTTCTGATGCAGTCCCTGACATGGCCAGGTTGCCTGCAAATCTTATTTTTAACAGACAGACTGTCCCCAGTGTCCACTTCATGAGTGGACCAGGTAGTCTGACTTGGAGTCAGTGAGAACATGTTCCTATACTGATTGAGCACCTGTCTACAATCAGCTTGTTGCTGAGCAGTGAGGCTGCCTGCCAAGGATACACCATCAACTGACCCATCATCAAGGTTCTGTGAGAGCAGGTCAGGGAGTGACTCACTCTCTTCCTCCTGCCGTTCGTCAGTAGCCATGAGCAAGCCCATGTCTGCCCTGTCAACATAAGGTTTCAGTCTGTTAACGTAAAGCACCCTATAGGGGCTCCTGGGAGTTCACAAGTCTACCAAATAGGTAACCTCTCCCTTCTGTTCAACAATTGTATGGGGGCCACTCCACTTGTCGTGGAGAGCTGCTGATGCTACAGGCTCCAACACCCACACTTTCTGTCCTGGCTGGTAAACAGTCAGTACAGCCTTTTGGTCATGCCATGCCTTCTGCAATTCCTGGCTAGACTCAAAGTTTTTAGTTGCCTTTTTTATGTATTCAGCCATCCTGGAGTGGAGACCAAGTACATAGTCCACTATATCCTGTTTAGGGGGTTTGAGAGGTAACTCCCATGCCTCCTTCATCAGACACAATGGTCCTCTTACAGGATGCCCAAACAGAGGTGCAAAAGGGCTGTAACCATCCCCCTTCTGATGAACCTCCCTGTATGCAAATAAAAGGCAGGGTAGTAGGATGTCCCATCTCCGCCTAAGCTTTTCTGGGAGACCCTTGATCCTACCCTTTAAGGTTTTGTTGAACGTTTCAACTAAACCATTGCATTGTGGGTGATAGGGTGTGGTGAATTTGTAATTCACTCCACACTCCTTCCACAGTGCAGTCAAGTAACTGGACATAAAGTTTGCACCTCTGTCGGGAACTACCTCCTTAGGGAATCCCACTCTTGAGAACACGCCCAAGAGGGATCTTGCCACCACAGGTTCTGTAGTGGTCCTAAGGAGAATTATCTCTGGGTACCTAGTGGCATGGTCCACCACCACCAGGATAAATCTTTGCCCAGATTCTGTCTGAGGATCCATGGGACCAACAATGTCAATCCCTACCCTCTCAAAGGGAACCCCCACCACAGGTAGTGGTATCAGGGGGGCCTTTGTTGTACCACCTGCCTTACCACTGGCTTGGCAGGTGACACAGGAGGGACAAAACTCCTTCGTGTCTTCAGACATGTCGGGCCAATGAAAGTGAGGAATATTTCTGTTCCAAGTCTTGTTTTGGCCCAGGTATCCTGCTAAAGGAATATCATTGGCTAGTGTCAATAGGAAGCCCCTGAATTCCAAAGGTATAGCCAACCTCCTGGCTGCACCAGGCTTGGGGTCCCTACTCTCTGAGGACAGGAGTCCATCATACCAATAAATCTAATGGGTGCCACTAGCATTCCCAGCAGCCTGCTATCTGAGGGGTACAAGAGAAGGGCAGCTCAGCTTCTCCTGACTCAGATCTGCCCCAGAAGGGCCCCCTGTCCCCAAGAACTCAACCTGATAAGGCTCATCTGACACAGTTCTTTTTTTCAGGAGCACAATCATCTCCCTCAAGAGACTGATCTTCACTCTGAGTCAGTGGGGAAGGCACTGTCTTAACCCTACTGCTCCTTTTCTTAGAAGGCCCCTGGGCCATTATTCCAGAATCCAGGGCCTGTGCATTTTTAGACCTTGTCACAGCAAGCACATGTGCAGAGATGCCTAACCTTTCTGCATGGGTCCTAAGCTCCACTTCAGACCAGGCTGAAGTTTCTAAATCATTGCCAAACAAGCATTCAACAGGGAGGTCTGCACTTACCACAACTTTCTTGAGGCCAGTTACCCCTCCCCAGGAGAAATTAACAACTGCCAGGGCATGGTTGGTCCTGACATTGCTAGCATTGGTCACTTGGTAAAGCTCAACAAGTATGATCTGCCCAGGGTCCATAATGTCTTGTGTCACCATTGTGACACTTGCCCCTGTATGTCAAAGCCTCTTTTCCATTAATTAAAGGCTGCTGTCTATATTTGCCCAAGTTACTGGGGCTCACAAAGGAGGACATGCCCATGCCTCCATCACAGATCAGTACAGCCTGAGTTGGAACTCTGACTAGGCCAGAGTCCATCTCAGAACCCAGGGTTAACCCTACTACACCCTTATTCTGAGTACCACCAGGGGGAACACCAGGGGGAACAGTTGCCTTAGGGGCAAAGGTGGCTGGAGTTCAGTCTTTGGACCTATTACAGTCACTAGTCCAATGGCTGTTGTTTTTACAAACTTTACAGCCTTGGTTTCTTTAGGGCTTTCATTTTGGATGATTGGGAATCCCCACTATTAGAAGATGTGGGGGATCTTGTGAAGACTACTGGTCTTTACCATTCTACCCACCCTTATTAGGACCTTGCTTCTTCTGGTCACCACCTTGGTGCTGAATTTTCTGCTTCACCCTGGTTCTGACCCATTTGTCTGCCTTCTTTCCAAATTCTTGGGGAGAGGTCAGATCAGAGTCTACCAGGTGCTGATGCAACAGATGATTCTGATAATTATTAAGGATCTGCTCCCTCATAATCACGTTGTACAATCCTGTATAATCACACATCTTACTGCCTAGTAACCAGCCCTCCAGAGCCTTAGTAGCACAATCTACTAAGTCAACCCAGTCCTGAGTCTGAGCCTTTTGGATATCTCTGAACGTTATTCTATATTGCTCAGTGGTTAGGTCAAACCCTTCAATCAGAGCACTCTTCAAGACTGTATAATCATCAGCATCCTCTTCTCTTACAGTGAGGAGCTTGTCTCTACCATGGTCTGCAGAAGGGGAGCCACAAGATAGCTGTCCACTGCTCCTGGGGGACCTTCTGAACTTTACAGGCCATTTCCAGTGCAGGTATCCATTTGTGGATGTCATCCCCACTCTGGTAGGGAGGGACAATCTTGTTTACATTCCTATGGTCATGAGATCTTTCTCTACCACTAGGGAAGTTGCTGCCACCATGGAACTGCCATAGGACTGAGTGATAGATTTATTTGTGTCAGTGATTAAAGGTAGATATAGGTAACCTATATCTTAGTAAGGGGTGCATGCACCACCTTACCCAGGCTGCAGTAGCAGTCCTGTGGTGTCATTTTGGAAGGCTTCCACGGGGTGGCATAATACATGCTGCAGTCCCTGGTAGGTGTCTGGGGCACCTATGCCCTTAGTACCTAAGGTATCATATACTAGGGACTCACAAGGGTAGCCCAAAAACCAAACTGGAGTGTACCTAAAGTACATGCAATCATTTTAGTGAGGAAGCGGCTAGGCTGGGGTCCTGGATAGTAGGGCCCCAGCCAGACTAAAGTCAAAAAACAGTGAAACACCATTAAAAAGTGGGGGTAACTATAGTAAGCAGATCCTAGTCTCCTACACTGACCGAAGGAGAAGTTGAGGGAAAATGAAAAGTGAAAAGGAAACACACTGAGATAGAAAAGGGTGATGCTGAAGTGGAATAAGAAGATAATGACATAGATGATGATATTAGATGACATATTATTGAATCATCCACCATCATGCAATGAACTGGAACTCATTTATGTGGCCCTTATGCTGCCATTGCATCACTTTTGGTGCCGCTGCGGTGGCGTAAAAAAGGTGCCACACTGCGCCATGTTTACAAAGTGACACATCTAGGCAGATGAGTCACTTTGTAAACCCCTGCGCTACATTATACTTGAGACAGGTAGATTGTATGCAGGTCGGGTGTTCTGTCGCAACTTTGCCACGTAGAAGTGATGCAGCGAAATCTATGAGATTCCACTGCGCCACTTCTAGGGCGTCACTATGTCAAATCCTTACGCCTGATTGAAGCAGGTGTAACAATTAATGCAGGGATATTCACATGGGGCTTGCCTCATGTGAAATGAAACATTACTGGGGTTGCATCTGTTTTCAGACACACATCAGCAATGCACCAATTTTGCACCTGCAGATACATCGGGAATACTGACGTATCTGTTAATCCTTGCACCATGGAGCACAGTAGCATAATAAGGTGCATCCATGGTTTCGCAAGGATGAAGCTATGAAAAGTGTTGCATCGCTGTTTTTCCACAGCAATGCAACACTTTTCATAAATAAGGCCCTAAGAGTACAAGTTAAAATTAAAATCAGACACACATCGATCCAAGAAACAGAATAGTTCAGGGGTTGCCTCCTTGTTATATCTCCAGAACAGGTGTGCCTCCTGAAATAATTTATCATGCTACTGAAATGACTGCACAAGTGGGAACTTCAATTTTACATCTGCAATAGACATGCAACCAGGAATGAGTAGAGACTTGGCTAATAGGGATTTTCTTCAAGCATTTCAAGACAAACATCTGGACTTAGGTAATAGGCTTAAAGGGTATAGTAGCCCAAATAATAATAATCAAAGTTCCGACACAGCTCCAGGCCCAGTAAAGGGAAAAATATCAGACACAGCCAAGCTGAAAGTAGAGCTAGAAGAAATTATTTTGGGAAACACTTAGTCCATCTTGATTAGACACTTGCCAGGAAGAGGAACTATTGCTTCTGTGTAAAGATACTGCCAGACGAGTGAGACACGAGAAGCTAGTTGAATTGGTTCAGAAGTCAACATTCAGAAATCAAAGATCCTGCAAAGGACATATGGATTAGAATTTAGTGACAAAGAGTTGCGAAAATTAAGCCAGCTGGAATGGAACTACAGATTAAGGAACTGATGACACTGATTAAATGAAGCGAGATAAATTGATCGGAAGGTAGATGGTCAAAAAAGAAGGAAGTACAGAAATATAGGATGCAGAAAATTCCAGTTGTGATTGACAAAGAGTTAATTGAAGTACAAATGCTCTCTCTGAAGGAGGTCACTGGCACATGTGCCATGGAATAGAGGTGATATTTTCTCATTCACAAATGAATTTCCAAAATTGGGAGATAATTCAGTGGATATGTACAGACAGATTGAAAGATTTGTGAAAATCTCAAAAGTCATGTAAATAGATTTGAATACCTTGTTTGACATCGTGCTTCCTGAAGATTTTTGGACTGAGTCTAACATTTCTGTAGATTGGCTTGACTAAGATTCAGAGAGAGATCCTTGAACAGGTGCCTCATCTTTAGTGGTGTTAAAGAAATACCAGCACACATTAACTTTCCTGAAAACCAAGATTCCCCATGGAAATTGATTTGCTAAAAGCTGACAGAACTACCCAAGAACTAAAAGAATCAGTTTATGCTTTCTGCAAGAGATTCATACAGGTCCTCAGACAGTTCAGTGCGACAGAAAATGTTGCAGAAAAAGTTATAGGACAGCTCTTTTTACAGATTTGTTAATGTTTTGGATCCTGACATTCTTCCATGATTTATGAGCATTTACTAAGTTGGCAGAACAAACCAAATAAGAAGATTTTGAATTATGCCAAATACTGCGGTAATGAATTAAAATCAAAGCACAAAAAGTTAAACGAGAAATTAATGCTAGAGCAAATGAGAGCAGTACAAAACGGACAGAATCCTGTTGGCATACAGTTTCAACACAGGGAGGATTTAACAAAATTCCAGTGTTGCAAGGTGTTAATGGTTTTCATCAGCAGATTTCCCATCCCTCGATAGCAGTCTTGGTGTTTAAGTGGATTCTAGAATGGGTTTTAATTTGCCGGCTTTGAAAAAAATTAATCCCTGTCACGTGTGGAACATTTGGACATTGAAAACGCAAGTGTAAATTTAATATTAATAATTTTGGAAACCAGATAAGAAGGAAGCGAATGCACAGTTTCAGGGGCATGACATGGTCCAGTCTCAACAGACATAAAGACAGAGGTCAAAATCTTATAACATCCTAATCAATGCAGATACCCCAAGCTCCAATGCCTCAACAGAA
This sequence comes from Lissotriton helveticus, assembly GCF_964261635.1. Taxonomy (NCBI): domain Eukaryota; kingdom Metazoa; phylum Chordata; class Amphibia; order Caudata; family Salamandridae; genus Lissotriton; species Lissotriton helveticus. The sequence goes on along the minus strand of NC_136068.1, from coordinate 1,330,408,525 downwards.
TGTACAGGTAGAAAAGGTACAATATAAATCAGAATCAGCAGATGAACAGAAATTCATTCCAAAATCAAAATGCTTCATAACAGTATTGGATTCCGACAGATGACTTTCAACAGGACTCGTCAGCCTGACGTTACATGAGGGGGGAGGAGGACTGCGTGCTTGGTGCAGCCTTTGATGTAGACCAGTGTGGTTCATATGTGGACTTGGAGGTAAATGGAAATGTTTCCTTTTTTGGTGACACTGGTGCTACCCGCTATGTTCATGGTAGAAAGTATCCAAGTTGTAAGAGGTACAAATAAAAAGTTGTCCACCCCAGTTTTAGAAGCAGTTCCTGTTAAAATAGGGTCCTTGAGGATTGACATCGATTTGTGGTGTGTGATCCAAATCAAGAGAATCTGCCTGGATGAGATTTTCTATGTAAGTTAAATTGTTCCATCTATTGCACTCCGAATGGTATTGAGTTATATACCAATGATGAGGATGTTACTTCTAAGCTTTACCAACAGACATCCAACATGGGAATTGTTAGAAATGGAAGTCTCTAGTAGGCAATGGTTTGCACCTTGTCCAAGTAGGGAGCCTTCCTTCTAGTCAGGATAAGGGAGTTACACTCCTAAAATAACCGTTGTTCACCCTCTTGGTAGATTGGCACGAGCAGTCAGGCTTTTCTTGGAGACAGTGTGTAAAGCATTTGCACATAACCAACAGTAATACAGTGTAAGCACTACAAAAGGACACCACACCAGTTAAAAAAAATCCAATATTTTTATATACTTAAGACAAGACCAAAAACGATAAACATCCACAATATAATACTTAGAAATCTTCAGTTATCAACATTACCTTGAAATACAGTTCCTTGGAGTAGCTAGCTCTGTCTGGGGCTATCACGGCGTCGTGAACAAACAAATCCAAACAGTTCTGGCTTACCGAGCTGCGGACCAGCTAGAGTGTCGAGAAGACCTTCAAAACAGTAGTGTTACATTTTACTATGTATGTATAAAGACACTCTTGTTATTATTTGTTGTACATTCCAGTTCCATTGGAATCCGGCTGTAGAATCTTAGATATCTGGACGGCAGTTGCACATGGCTTTCCTGCAGGTATGACTGCTCTTAGTTGCTGTGCTGTTATTCTACATTACATTTTATTAATTTTAATTGGATTACTTGGATTCTATCAATGGCGACGAGGGGAGGAACATTTCTCACAACAAGGAGCTGCAGCACAGTGGAGTTTTGTTCCGGAACCCAAGAAAAGGATTCTTGCGCATTAATCATCCTCAACTTAAAAAAAAAAATAATAATAATTATCAACTAAAGAAGAACATTTTCATAAAGGATTGTTATTGTTTTTTACAAATTTATTTTAAAGGAATACAATCGGTAATCAGCATCTCCGTTTAGCATAAGAACTGCAAATGAACTGTTATCATCAAGAAATCAGTTTTTCCAGCTATCCTTTCTTTATTGCACTTGCCAAAACAGATGACCCTGTTGCTGGCAATATATATATCCAGAATTGACTGTTGCAATGCAATTTCTGTCATCCTCCTTGCCAAATTTATAGTCAGACACTAAAGCCAGTAAAGTGATACCTTCTGCCTTATATTTTGCCCGAAGTGTGTAGTCGGTTTTACTCATAAACCGTTGGCCCTTCACACGCTTACAACCAGAAAAAAGATAACGTTCCATACCCTATGTCACATTTATAAAGGCCTTTCAAAATCAAGTTCCATCCCTCCCCATGAATTACTGTCACCATGCTGACAAACCAGATACCTTTAGTAAGTCTAAAAAAACAGAATATCAATAAAACCAGTAATTTACAAGCAATTTGTTGACTGATTATTCAAAGATAAATCCTCCTCCATCTGCAATCACATTCTTTGACCATCAGCACAGTAGACAACTATTTGAAATGTGGGAATTTCCAGTAGAGATTTTAATCTCTATGGACCACGTTACCATGTATTTGCTTTTGAATTGTTGTCCTCCTCCTCCTGACGCCCCAGCTGTTAGCGTAAAGAAGCGCCCACCAGTCTGAAGAAGGTATATACAAAATAAATAATAATAAGTTTGAAATTATTCAATGTATAGAACGGTAAAATCTGGAACGTTATCTGGCGTGTGTAACTGCACATACACTTATACCTAACAGACGCAATTTAATGTACCCAATAGTATTCCAGTAAATAGATTTTACATAGCATATTAGCTGTAGATTGAAATAGCTATGTGACAAATTCCCAATTCAGCATGTAGAAAGAAGCAGCGTTGCTGAGCTTACGGAATGAAGGTCTGACTTAGAGTCAAGTGACACAGGGGCATATTATCAAGCCCCAGCGATAATTATCGCTAAGCGCACTTAGTGCTAGGATAGTTATCGCCGGGAAGCGTGGATTTTTATCACTGATATAGCGTGCTATCAGCAACGCTTATCTCAGAAGTGATAAAAATCCTCGCGCTAACTGCCAAATGAGAGATTATCGCTGGAAAACCAACAATAATCTCTCGAAGTTTGGCGTTAGCTTGATGATAGGGGCTCACAAAATTAGCCATGATATCCACCGTCCATAGGATATCATGGCTAAGTCAGGAAAATACCTGGTGTAAAAAAAGCAGCGCTAACCGCGGTTAGCGCTGCTTTTTTTATCACTAACAGGGTTAGCGATATCCTCGATAATAGGAGAAATGTCGACTAACAACATTTCTCCTATTATTTTTCTCTGGAATGCCCCCTTTGCATCTCACTAGAGATGCAAGGGAAAGCGTAGAGAAAAAGGGTGCTAACATGCCAATTTGCGTGTTAGCACCCTGTTGCTGATAGGGAGATAATTTTATCTCCGCTTTCTAGGCTTTTAAAGCCAAAAAAGCGGAGATAAATCCCTTGATAATATGCCCCACAGTTCTATATTATATTGTAATGACCTTCCCTGAAAAAATCTACCCCATTTGTAGATGTTTGTCAAGGTAGAGAAGGCATCAGCATATATAAATCCGCCATCAGAAGAGTCATAAAACCTCTGGTGGAAAAAGCATCTGTTTCTGCCACTGCTGATGGAATTTGAATTGGCAAACATGGCCACTGCAAATGTACCTCCAAAGAATGGTAACCACCTGGCTAGTATTTTACCATCATCGCTGATAATCTTATGCTATCATTAGTAAAAAAAAAAAGGTTAGGGAATTGAGCAAAATACTATTGATTGGCCAATTAAAACATAATTTTATTGCTGCAAATGCAAGAAAAAGCAACTTCAAAAGTGCATCAGAGTTATGCATACTATTCCTCATTGATTAGCGCAAATGAAATTAGAATTTTTATGTTAAAAAACGAACCCAGCCTGGTGATGTCATGCATATGCAGCACACATATGTAACGTATTGGTTTGGCAGCTTTGTTTCTTTCCTTTAAATAAAATCATTTACATGTAGAATGTTCTTTGCGCCTGTTTTATTGTTTTTAATATTTGCACTGACCATCTTTCCCACTGTTCGCACTATCCCTCCATGTTGACACACCCGAATTGGGGTCTGTGGCCGGAGACGCCCTTTGTTATTCTCTTGCACGGTAACTGGACTCATTGGCTAAAAACTACAAGTCCCAGCGCCTGCGCGCTGCACACTGGACTACAAAGCGAGGGGTGAGCGTCCGCTCGCGAGAACTCTTGGCTACTGGGGGCACTCAGATTACGTGTGCTGCTCCTTAGAACTGATAGAGCGCGCGAGGCCACCCGACCAATAGTTTTCGCCGTTTCCGGCTTCAGGGCCCATATACTTTTTAAATCACCATATACATCGATCAGGTGACTTCACGAGCTCTACCAATTTGGTGTGTGTGTGTTCCCTGCTACCAATTCTCAGTGCACCCGACTTACCATCCACCGATGCAGGTGCCTAATGACCACAATGAATCAGGGAGCTAGCTGTAAAAGAAAGGCAGCAAAATACAAACCCAACCAATAACATTCAAAATACTGTGTAAATGACCACGGACAACTGGAAGTTTTAAAATGTTTATCTAAAGTTCAATATTTTCTTGCATGAGATACAGTAAAATAAGGCAATCGATAACCAAGAAAATGTAAATCACATATGCATAAAGAAATAATGGCAGAGTAATCATCAAAGTACTAATAAAATGTAACGAGAAAAGATACTTATGCAAGTCAGTATTATCTAAAACAGTGATAGACTAAGTGTGTGTGATTATAGAAGAACTTATAATGAATAACACGCTTCACTTAAGGTGAAAGGGCCTTTGAACAACCTAGGCAACGAAGTTCTAGACCATATCAGGAAATGACACACTGCTATGCAAAATATAATTTCTAACAAATGAGAAGACATAGAAATAACTTTGCAAAATTTTAAATGACTTTCAATAGTTGCGGAAAGGCATGGAAAATATCACATTTGCAATGTTGAACTTTATTGAAGCAAAAGTTAGAAATTTCAGAAGGTGCAAGAGTTTCAAGAGATTTCGGAGCAGTATTTACCTAGAAAGGTGTGGAAACCAAACCCTGGCCACGGGTCAGTTAAAGTCAGGAAACCCTCAAGGAAGGATACCCCTCAAAGGACAGCAGGTGCAGAATGGACACCCAGGACAGGACAGGATACCCTCGGAATAAGAGTCAGGAGGACCTCAGGACAGGACAGCAAACCCTCAGGACAGGACCCTCTTCAGGACAGGACCGGAACCCACAGTTAGGAAGCAACGCCTGCGCTCCACCCGCTCTGCAGATATCGATCAAGACCCCGATTGGGTCAGCGAACTCCCAGCTAAGTGCCTTGCCAGCACTTTAAGGTTCAGTAAAACCTTAGTCTATGGTCAAATTCGGACAGAGTGCTCCGCAGCTCTCTGTATTTTCAGTCACCTATTGAGTGCGTTGGGTCAGTGACAGGTCAGCTAAACCAGACAAGTCGGACGGTTCACTAGGTGAACCCAGGGTAGATATACAGTTTTGGGACAGTGTACCACCCCCCAATGTTGCAAAGTGTCAGAATCCCTCAATTTCGATTGGTCCTAAGGTAGGATTTGGGTAACACACCAATCACAATATGCGATTTCAAGCCTTCATTTACATATTTTGGGACCGCCTAGCATGTTTGGGTTCCCATGAGCTAACAGTAGCACATCTATACAATGTAACATATAAGAAGCCACATTCGCTGTTCTCGCAGGGCAGAGGTGACTTTCTCAGGAGCATCTCGCCCATCACTGCCAGCTGGCTATGTTCCATCAGCCAAGGTCCCTCGTGCTGCCGAATGTCGCACAGGCGCAGAAGGGACCTCCAATATGGCTCTCCTCTCACTCAGACCCCCATTGCCCGCGGTACATGAAAAGTAAGCGAAAACAAATTAATACATAATAATGTCATTATGAAAACACATCGCAGGGTTTGTACTTTTAACTCATCATCAAGAAATAAACTTATGCAATTTAAATGTTAGCTACATTTAGACGAAATACAAGAGCAGTGGCACGAGCAGTACCACATGATAAGCACAGCTATGAATTACGCATGCGCATAACTTTCCCTCCACTTCTGCAGACGCGTCAGGACACGTGAGTGTGGCTGACGCATGCGCAGTAACTAAAATACAAGCGGCGGCCATTTTTAGAGGACATGGATTAATTTCATTAGAAATACACATAGGCAAGCGTCTCAAACTTTACTCAAACTTAATATAAACGTTAGTAAAACATACACGGGTTACCTTATTACACATAAATGAGGTTCTTGATTTCGGCAAGCCGCAAAATATGCGAAGCTTTGCTTCATCAATCCCCTCTTTGATGATATCTACTATCATCACAAATTATAATGGAACCAGATGCCAACTTTCTTTCACACTTTATAAAGTTCTATTTCTTCCAGCAACCGTTCTAGCTTTTCTCTTTCAGTTTTAGCAGGGTGAGAAGTCTTCACCTTTTTGTATATCTGATCATTCACTTCCTCTAATTCAATCTCATCCACACTTCGTTTCACCCCTCTTGCATTAACCTCGTGCTTTCTGGTGCGCTTGCGGTATTTACAGCATAAGAAAATGGAAAGTATAATAAGACCTATAATACCAATAGGCATCAGAATTTTGAATAATAAGCTTTTACCTATGCCAGCAAGCCAATGACCTACATTTGAGAGACCATCTACCAGTCTCTTCCAGGCACTATCAACCTCGAGTGGTTTGAGTTCCTTTGCCAAATTAGTAATGTTTCGCACATATCTTTTGATCTGTACACTTTTGTCCGGAATATAAGTGCAACAATGTTGCGCCTTCAACATCCGGCAGACTCCGCCCTCTTTCGCTAATAAGGTGTCAAGAGCAAGTCGATTTTGTAAAACCATTGATCTGATCGCAACCATTTCAGTATTGACCAGCAGGAATCCATGAGCTGTTTCAGTAGACAGCACATCTACTATAGTAGACAATTTGCAAATTCTGTGAGTGTTCAGAACCACTCCCACTCCAGGTATCAGTGCACTGAAAATACTACCCATAATTTCACCTATACTTTCTCTTTTACTACGCACTAAGCCATTAGTATCTTCATTGCTTCCAGCTTTCCCATTCACATGGTATATTTTCGGGAAGACAATGCCAAAGTAGCAGCTTCCATACCAGTGATCCGGCAATTTGAAATAAGCCTTGTCCCCACAAATATAATAAATTCCAGGAAACACAGGCTCTGACCCATTTTTGAAACCCCAACCTCCAATTACCTTGTAATTATGTTCGCATTCACTGGAACCAATGAAAACATTATTATAATAGCTAGTCTTCTCGCGGTGAAGACATAGCTTGCCTTTCTTTTCAAAATCCAGCAACAGAGCAGGACCCGCTCCACCAGATGAGGTGCCTTCCATGTTTTCTGCCCATTTTGGCTTTTTCTGACTTTCGTCATTAGCCTTCTTCTGAATTTTAATTCTCCTTTTCTCTGCCATGTTCAGGAACATCTTTTCCTGCTCACGCAAAGAACAAGTCAAGTTATCTCTGTGTGCGTCTGCTATGTCAATGTTCCCTATAGTCAGAAAGTAGTCTCCCATATATCTTATGGTGTCAGTTTTGGTATGTACAGGATTCAAGTTCCCACGTATAGGTAGTTCAGAAAAGATCACGTCATTGTTAGAGTAATAATACTGTAACGGTCCCCTTTTGTAAAATAAACTAGCTAAAATGCTACAGGAAATTCCATAAGTTAATGGCAGATGATGGTATGTCACGCCTTCAGCCACCGAAGTAGGTAGCTTCATGCAGGCATAGCAATCCTCAATTTCCATAGTCTCTACATAGTGTATTAACAAGTTTGCGAAAACATTTAAATGTGTCCTGTTCTTCATGCCATGATAATGTAGTCCTTTCTCATCTGATGCTTCTAAGTCTCGTTTAGTTTGTCTCAATGCTCTCTCATGTCTTTCTACACTCTGTGTTGTCAGCTCTTCACTGTCAGTATTTACAACTTCAGTAGGGACAATGTTAGTATCTTTACTTACAGCAAAGGGAATGAAAATTGTTAATCCTATCCAGATAACTATCAGTACTACTATACTACATATACACACCTTGCAACACGTCTTAAAACGGCTGCAACTAGGTCTACCATTCACTGTTGAATCAGACATTTTAGCTCAGAAGGAGTCTCTTGAACCCCTCTTTGTTGCTTTACACAATTAGCTTACTTTGTGCAAATTCACGGTGGCTCGTCTTCCTCTTCAGCTGAGTACTCTGGGACAGGTTCTCCGTCACTCACGTCAGTTATATCAAGATCTTCAAGCTCCTCCAAAACCAGTGTCCATTCAGGAGACTTGTACTTTTTGTTTTGTCTTTTTATTCGCTCACTCCTTCTTTTGGAAGAGTCTTCTTCCTGCTCTGCTATTCGAGCACTTCTTCTTGCTTCTGCACGTTTTTCTTCCACTGTCTTTATTCTTAGTCTTAGTCTTTTTACAAACCTAGGCTCAAGGTTGTTTCTTTTCTTTATTCTCTTAGTTGGTACTTGGACTTCACTTTCTTTTCTTCTTCTCTTGTTCTCTTTATCTTGTGGTAATTCTTCTCCACTTTCTTCTCCTACTTCCCTTATCTGACTAGTTCCAGGGCTAGCATCAAATTCTTCTGCCTGGTTGCTAATCTGGCCTTGTTCAGGAATATTTTGTTTTTGGCTTTCAATTGTCTCTGTTTCTGTTTCTGTTTCCTGAACCCGTTTTTCTAACTCTATCTGATCCTGTTCAAGCACTTCGATCTCTTGATTTTCTTCTGCTCGAACTATTACTCTATGTCTCGTCTGTCCCTTATCCACATCAGGAGTTAATGGAGGAGTATCGAACACTTGCTCTGTATCCGGCACTTGTTCAATATCAGGTATTTGTTCAGTCTCAGGTACCTGTTCAGTATCGGGTACTTGTTCAGTCTTATTCACTGGATCTGTATCAATCACGTGCTCTGTCCCTGTCTGACCTTCTCCTTCCTCAGTTTTGATTTGGATCTCAAGTGGCTGAGGTTCTTCGCCTGTGCCTTGCTTTTCCTGACTAGTCCACTCTCTACCTTCACTAAGTCGTTCTCTTGTTCTGATAGGATCTTCGGTCAGATCAATCATCGGTATCCATTCTTCTGGCCATATGCTTGGCAGCTCGTCTTCAGCTACTCCTGGCTCAGTTTCCTGGACTTCTTCAGCAGGCTGGTTTCTTGGCAGTTCGCAGTCAACTACTCCTGGGCCAACGTCTGCTGTTCCTGCAACCTGACTGGTGCTGGGCTGCTCGTTGTCAGTTGCTACTGGTCTGGCTTCTTCAGGGTCCTCTGCTGGTTGCCCTGGTTCTTCAAATCCTTTGTCTGGCAATACCTTCTGGGTGTGTCCGGCGTGGATCCACTGGGGAACACCTGCGACTTTCACTGCAGTGGTTGTCACCAGGATTACTTGGCGCTTCTTTCCCCACCTGGGTGCCAGACAGCTTGATCGAGTGTGCTTCTTTATTTTGACCCAGTCTCCTGGAACCAAGTTGTGGAGAGGAGTCGTTGGATTAAGGATGCCGTCGTCTCCAATCTGGCGAGAGATAGAACGCACTTGGTCACCCAATCTTCTGCAGTATTCAAGCACCAAATCATCAGTAATACTCAACAGTTTGCTTCCTGGCACCCATGCTTGTCTCATCACTCTTCCCATAATGATTTCATGGGGACTTAGGCCTGTCTTGCGGTCTGGAACACTTCTTAGTCCCATCAGGACCAGGGGCAGGGCCTTCACCCAGTTCATGCCAGTAGCATCTGTCAGCTTTGCTAGTCTGTTTTTGATAGTTCCATTTACTTGTTCCACTATTCCAGAAGCCTCTGGATGGTATGCACAATGAAGTTTCTGCCTTATCCCAAAGGCCTTACACAGTTCAGCCATTATTTCATTGTGGAAATGTCCACCTTGGTCTGATTCAATAATGTATGGTATTCCGAACCTAGGTATCAGCTCTTTTAGTAAACACTTTGCTACTGTCAGTGCGTCACTCTTGGGAGTAGGGTAAGCTTCTACCCATTTTGAAAATACACAAACAATGACAAGGACATATCGTTTCCCTTCACAACGGGGCATGGTGATGAAATCAACCTGTATTTTTATAAAGGGGCCCCCTGACCTCCCAATCTTGCTCAGTTCAACCATGGTCCTCTTGCCTGGGTTCATCTGTTGACATGACAGGCACCTCTGGCAGAGGGACTCTGCTACCTTCCTGAATTTCTTGCTGTACCAAGTCTGTTGAAATACCAGAATCATGGCATCCCTACCAATGTGTGATCCTTCATGTATTAATCTTGCCATTGTGCCAAGCAAGTGTCGGGGTAACACAGGCATACCAGTTGGACCTATGATGACACCATCCACACGTCTCGGTCTACATCCATCCTCTTTCCATTTCTCTCTTTCTTGCCAAGGAGCCGACTCCTGCCACTCTCTCACCTCATCCCATGTAGGCACTTCCTCAAACACCTGAAGCTGGCAGCTGGTTCCTGGCCCCCCTCGTTTTGGATTTATAATATATCGATCTTTGGCACACCATTGAGCCACTCGATCAGCATAATCGTTTCCCAGTGATACTCTGTCCATGCTCCTTTGATGAGCAGCACATTTTACCACTGCCAGTTCTTTGGGCAACTGGATGGCCTCTAAAAGGTCATGAACAACCTTTGCATTCCGAATGGGAGTACCTGAGGAAGTCATGAATTCCCTCTGCATCCATAATTGGCCAAAGTCATGCACAACGCCATAACAGTACTGACTGTCAGTATACACTGTTATGCGTAAGTCCTTCCCAATTTTGCAAGCCATTATCATGGCTATCAATTCGGCTACTTGTGCAGACTTGATGTTATATAGATAACCTGCTTGTTCAATCTTTTCGAAAGACACTACTGCATAAGCAGCACTCAAGCCTCCTAATTCATGTCTTAGACAGGAACCATCCACAAATAGTTCTTTATCATGCTCCGGCAATGGTACTTCTTTTATGTCTGGGCGTGGCTTGGTACTGAACTCTGTCAGATCAATACAATCATGTTCATCATCATCCCTACCTTCCATTTCTGAGGGGTCAGGAAGTAAGGTGGCAGGGTTCAGAATACCGCACCTAACAATGTTTACATTTGCTGCGCCCACAAGAATCCTCTCGTATTTAGTCAGCCGACTAGGGGTGAGATACTGTGTTTTAGTTCTGGTCAATAGAATTACCACTCCATGTGAAACATAAACAGTCACAGGATGTCCCATGACAATGGACTCACTCTGTTCTAAACTTGCACAGGTAGCAGCTACTGCTTTTAGACAACCTGGTAACCCAGCAGCTACTGGGTCCAGTGTGGCAGAGAAATAGGCCACAGGCCTCCTGGTTGTGCCATGTTCTTGAGTCAGGACTGACAATGCGCAATTATCGCGAGTGTCACAGAAAAGGGCAAACTCTTTTGAATAATCTGGCATTCCCAATGCAGGGGCTGTACACAGACAGTTTTTCAGTCTTGTGAAAGCCATTAGACTTTCATCATCCCACTGTACAACATCTGGCATTCCTCTCGTGGTCATTTTTATCAAGGGCCTGGCTAAGGCTGCAAATCCCAGAATCCACTGCCTGCAGTACCCTAAAACACCCAGGAACATTCTGACTTCCTTTTGAGTACGGGGCAACTGCATCTTTTGAATTATTCTCACTCTTTCTGAAGTGACTTTTCTGACACCCTTTTCTATCTGGTGTCCCAGATATTTCACTGATTTCGCACAGAACTGTAGTTTGTCAGGGGACACTTTATGCCCTTTCTCACACAGGTGATTTAGGAGAGCAATGGTGTCAACTACACAGTCCCTGTGACTTTTAGACGCCAATAGAAGGTCGTCTATGTACTGCACTAATACAGAGTTCCCAGGTAATGTCAAAGTCTCTAGACATTTCTTCAAGATCTGATTAAAGATAGAGGGGCTCTCTGTATACCCTTGAGGGACCCGGTTCCAACAATACACGTGACCCTCGAAGGCAAATGAGAAAAGAAATTTGCTGTCGGGGTGCAGGGGTATCGAAAAGAATGCATGACACAAATCAATCACAGTGAACCACTCAGCATCCCAAGGAATCTGGTACAGAATTACTGCAGGGTTCGGGACAATAGGGCAGCAAGGAACTACAATCTTGTTAACCTTTCTCAGGTCCTGCACTACCCTATACTTGCCACTAGGCTTTTTGATGCCCATAATCGGTGAGTTGCATGGGCTGCTCATCACTTCTTGTATGATGTTTCCTTCCAATAATTTTTGTATCTCCAGAGTGACACCTGCTTTCACTTCAGCATTCATTCGGTAGGGCCTAGTGTTAGGATATACTGCATTGTCTTTGATGGCTATTTGTATGGGGTCCACATCTTTCATCAAACCCACATCTTTTCCAGTGAAATCCCACACTTCTGGTTTTACGGCTTCCTGTAGTTCTTGGGGCAAGTCCTGCAGGGTCAATCTTTTAAGTTCTGAGTCAGGTCTAAGCAACAACAATTTATAAATGCCGTCTTCATCTGGGGTCTGTATTTCGACACCCTTTGGTGTGCAAAAGATGGTACAGTTCATTTTACACAGCAAATCACGTCCCAGTAAATTTACTGGACTGGTGTCACAGACTACAAATCTATGCATCTGTTTAAAATTTCCAATTGAAATCTCCATTGGTTCGGTAACAGGAGTACTAATCAATTGATTAGATACACCTACTACTTGGATGTTTTCTCCCGAGAGGGGCAGGTTTGGAACGTCTACTGTTCTTACAGTAGAACGGGTAGCGCCAGTGTCCAACAGAAAGGTGACATCATTTCCGTCAACCTTTCCTTCAATATATGGTCCAGACTGGTCTACCGGCAAGGAAGCGCCAAGTACGCACTCCTCGTCCTCCCCTCTCAGGCCCCGTCAGTCCTGATCATTACAAAGGAAGGTATCATTCAGCAGATACTGCGAAGTTGCTGTATTTCTGTTCTCCCCGCTTTCCCAAACCTCTATCTCTTCATTTTCTGCCTGTCTTCCCCTGTATACCTGTTTGGGTGCTCGAGGCACCTGAACTGTTTTTACCTGGGGTTGAGTCTTTCTTGGTCTTTCTTTCTGCGTCTGTGGAATTAAATCAGGAGTTGTCTCATTAACATCGACTAATTGGGGACACTCGTTTCGCCAGTGTCCAATTTCGCCGCACTGATGGCAGGGAAATTTTTTCATAGCCTCTTCCCTGCTAAATTTGGGCCGGGGCTTTCCTCCACCCCCTCCCCCAGGACTTTTGTTCTCAGCATTTTTAACCATGTTACTCAATTGTTTTTCCTGCTGTTCTGCGAGCTTCACCTGAGCCCACATAACCTTCTCCTTAAGGGCCTTTTTCTTTTCTGCCATCTCGTCCTCGCAGTACTTAGCGTACCGCAGGACCTCATCCATTTTCTTAGTATGCCAACAGATTTTATTGTCTTTTATCCACTGACAAATTTCAGGTCTTAAACCATTTACAAACCTGTAAATAAAGTGTGTCATATCCTTCAGGTCGATGTTGTCAATACCACTGTATGTTTTAAATACCTGCAATAACCTCTCATAGAAGGAGTGCACTGTTTCGTCCCTTTCCTGTGTTGTTCTATCTATTTTTGTCCAATCAGTTTCCTTGGCGGGCACCTTTTCTTTCAAGTGCTGAATTACCTGCTCATATTTTCGCATGACTTCCTTTGATGGCTCCCCTGTGTCCTTGTCTCTGGGATACTCTTCACTGGGCCAATTTATGTTTATTTTACACTGGGTCCATAAATCTACTGGAACCACAATGTCGAAAAACCCATCCAGGTCTTTCCACAGACATTTCTGTACCTTCACGAACCTCTCCACTTGCCGGTACCAGTCAACTGGTTTCTCTCTTAATTTTGGAAAATCGTTCGTGAAGGACACAATATCCTGCCTAGACCAGGGGACATGCACATATTTCCCTCCTGGAACTTCGCGCATGGGGCATAACTGCTCAGGTTTTTCTACCTCTCTTAAAGCAAACTCGGGAGTCACTTGTCGGGAGCGAACCTCTTCCCTCTTTTTCGCCCACCTGCTTCTCCATTTTTCCACATCTCCCCATTTCTGCAGTACCCCCATTAATTCTTTAATCTGTAGCTTCTTTCCGGCCACATTCAGATGTTCTATATCCTTGTCTGAGAAGTCTGCTCTGTATGGTTTCTGTAAGGGCTTGGATTTTGAGATATCTACCCCCATACTAATTGCTGTTTCGGTCAGTTTTTCATGGAGCACTCTGGTGTTCCTTGTAAAGCTTTTACATATGAACGACAATTCTTCCTCAGAGTAGGTATTCAATCGATTCAACCCCACATTTCCTGCCATTAATTCTTCTATTTCAACCCTCAGCTTGTAGAGGTCTAAAGGCTTTGTTTGCGGAGTCTGCTTTTCTAATTCACGACTCCAACTCTCAATTTCATCCGGAGTTACCAGAGAGACATTCCTAGTACCTGTTGCTGTCTCTAATTTAATTTCCTTTGCATTAAAAGGGTTATACCTCAGCTGTGTTCCCTTTGCGGTCTGTTTGTTTGGCAATTCCAAGAATGCAACTTCAGACTCGCACTCACTGGACTGATCATCTATGATGATTGGTTCCTGTCTCGGGGTTGCTATGACTGGGGTCATGACTGGAGTAATCGGATTTCCCTGACCATTTCCGTATAACGGGACCACCGGTCCAATAGTTACTGGAATAGTCAATGCCTCAGGACTGGTATTTAACTGGGAAATTTTCTGAATTATTTCTGTCCTTTGTCTAGCTAGAGCCTCTTGTTCCTTTTCCACTAGTACCCTTCTTAAAGTTGTGTCATGTAATATCTGTGGGGTCAACGGAGGAGTAAAACTCGGGGCAGTAGGATGCGTTTCACTTGGTCCTCCCCCATAATTTGGTTTCGGGAATAAAGTTCCAGTATTAAAGGACCTGCGCTCTTCCCCATATGGAGGTTGAACAAAAGGCAGTCCTGAATTCGATGGTTTCTCTTCGCTTTCATACAAGGGTCTGGGAAAAAAAGTTTTTGTACGTGAATATTTTTCTTCCTGACTTGCGGGCACTTTGGGATATATATCCCTTGTTTCCGCCAGTTCGGGTTTCTCAGGATAGGGTAATACTTGACCACCCCCTCCCAGTCCCAGGGACCTGTCTTCTTCCTTTTGGAAGGGGCGTCGGGGAACATCTCCTACACTGGAAGGTCGGGTTCCCTCATTGTAAGGTGGCGGACTTCTGGTACAGATGTCATCTATTAGTTCATCATCTGAATCCCCTAGGGCCCCCCAATGCTTACATTTTTCAGTACTTTTCCCCCCCGCTGCAGGGTTATGACATGCCGGCATCATGGGAAACAGACCCTCAACAATCATGCTCTGCCTCCACTGTTTCATCCTTTTATCCCTGGACTCCTGTTTCAGCCTGGGGTACCACTTGGTCAAACCCTTGTCCATTCGGGGTCTTTCTCTTTCAAAAGCCTCAATCTCCCATTCCTCTAATGCTTCATACTGCGTTAGTCTCGGTCTGGGATGCAGTTCATTCATTCGGGTTCTTAAATTAAATAAGATCCTACCATTGAAAGTACCATCTAACGGAAAAGCCAATACTCCGTCATCTTTTGTGTACTTCACCCAATTCTCCAGCCACACACAGGTATTGTACCCTCGGTCAAACATCATGAATGAGGCAGGAGTATTGGGTGCTGGGACAAGAACACCTTCCCTAGATTTAATGGGTTTGTCCGTTTTAAAATAATTTTTCACCTTATTTACAAGGGACATTTTTCTCTTGGTTCCGTACATAATATCGTATCTGTTAGCCTTCCACTGATCCCTTTCAAACCCTAGATGCCTTGGATCAGGTCGCGTCTCTGTAGTCCGCGAGTGCCACATACGACTTCTGCGCTAACTTTGTTTACAAACTACCTCCAATCAGAATGCGCTTCAGAAAATTCGTGCAACCAATGGGTGCGCGACACAAAATAAGCTCTGCCAATGGGTGCGCGGCCCCTTCGTGAGACAGTTCCCACGCTCCGGCGCTCACCCCTCCTTTACAATTTCAGCTCCGCTACCCGCCCGCTGTTTCTACCAATCCCAGCGCGGCACAGAGTGACGTCAGAGGCGCTTCTCGACTGACTCCCTCCCTTCACAAGGTAACGGAAACTTTCTTACTTTTAAAGTGCTCAGTGCTTGGTTATTTTACAACAAATACACATTCGCCACAGTGCTCAAGTGTCTAGACAGAGATAGAATTCTATTACTGCAAGTAAACTACTTCCATTTACTTTTCACTTGCTGCGGGCAGATCTCTTCCGCCTACCCTTCACTCTAGCATCGGTGAACCTGTTATTCCCCTAAACTCATCCACTTCTTTCCGGGATATGTTCCGAGTTTAAGGTTTCTCAGCGGACCCCTCTGCTTTCACGCTAGCTCCGAGGAACCTGCTACTCTTCCGATGTGACCCTTACTAGGTTACGCCACTATGGGAATTTTGCCAATGAACCCCGTTACTGTCATTTATTCACACATGTATTCAGAAAACCCTAGTTAGTGCTTCCCGGTTATCCTAACCTGCACCTAACTTTCCTCGAACCTGTGACCTCAGGACAATGGATTCTATTCACCACTTGCCCTTTCAATTCCCCGGGGAGTTCGGACAACACTTAACAAGTCGATTTACAAATGCATTGATTAGTACATATAACAATATAAGAACAAGAATAATGACAATACAGTAATTCATAAATTTCAGCAGCGTATTCACAAGAGAGTGATCAGTTCCCTCAGAACAGCCGCTCTTGTAGCAGCATTAATATAATAGCAACTTCCGACTCAACTAGTCCAACTAATCCCTGCCTTACTCTCAACTAGTCCCTAACCATCCTCTAGCTACCAGAAAACTGATAGAGCGCGCGAGGCCACCCGACCAATAGTTTTCGCCGTTTCCGGCTTCAGGGCCCATATACTTTTCAAATCACCATATACAT
Source organism: Lissotriton helveticus (assembly GCF_964261635.1). Classification (NCBI taxonomy): domain Eukaryota; kingdom Metazoa; phylum Chordata; class Amphibia; order Caudata; family Salamandridae; genus Lissotriton; species Lissotriton helveticus. Next base: position 1,330,392,017 of record NC_136068.1, on the reverse strand, counting down.
CGATCAGGTGACTTCACGAGCTCTACCAATTTGGTGTGTGTGTGTTCCCTGCTACCAATTCTCAGTGCACCCGACTTACCATCCACCGATGCAGGTGCCTAATGACCACAATGAATCAGGGAGCTAGCTGTAAAAGAAAGGCAGCAAAATACAAACCCAACCAATAACATTCAAAATACTGTGTAAATGACCACGGACAACTGGAAGTTTTAAAATGTTTATCTAAAGTTCAATATTTTCTTGCATGAGATACAGTAAAATAAGGCAATCGATAACCAAGAAAATGTAAATCACATATGCATAAAGAAATAATGGCAGAGTAATCATCAAAGTACTAATAAAATGTAACGAGAAAAGATACTTATGCAAGTCAGTATTATCTAAAACAGTGATAGACTAAGTGTGTGTGATTATAGAAGAACTTATAATGAATAACACGCTTCACTTAAGGTGAAAGGGCCTTTGAACAACCTAGGCAACGAAGTTCTAGACCATATCAGGAAATGACACACTGCTATGCAAAATATAATTTCTAACAAATGAGAAGACATAGAAATAACTTTGCAAAATTTTAAATGACTTTCAATAGTTGCGGAAAGGCATGGAAAATATCACATTTGCAATGTTGAACTTTATTGAAGCAAAAGTTAGAAATTTCAGAAGGTGCAAGAGTTTCAAGAGATTTCGGAGCAGTATTTACCTAGAAAGGTGTGGAAACCAAACCCTGGCCACGGGTCAGTTAAAGTCAGGAAACCCTCAAGGAAGGATACCCCTCAAAGGACAGCAGGTGCAGAATGGACACCCAGGACAGGACAGGATACCCTCGGAATAAGAGTCAGGACAGGACCTCAGGACAGGACAGCAAACCCTCAGGACAGGACCCTCTTCAGGACAGGACCGGAACCCACAGTTAGGAAGCAACGCCTGCGCTCCACCCGCTCTGCAGATATCGATCAAGACCCCGATTGGGTCAGCGAACTCCCAGCTAAGTGCCTTGCCAGCACTTTAAGGTTCAGTAAAACCTTAGTCTATGGTCAAATTCGGACAGAGTGCTCCGCAGCTCTCTGTATTTTCAGTCACCTATTGAGTGCGTTGGGTCAGTGACAGGTCAGCTAAACCAGACAAGTCGGACGGTTCACTAGGTGAACCCAGGGTAGATATACAGTTTTGGGACAGTGTACCACCCCCCAATGTTGCAAAGTGTCAGAATCCCTCAATTTCGATTGGTCCTAAGGTAGGATTTGGGTAACACACCAATCACAATATGCGATTTTGAGCCTTCATTTACATATTTTGGGACCGCCTAGCATGTTTGGGTTCCCATGAGCTAACAGTAGCACATCTATACAATGTAACATATAAGAAGCCACATTCGCTGTTCTCGCAGGGCAGAGGTGACTTTCTCAGGAGCATCTCGCCCATCACTGCCAGCTGGCTATGTTCCATCAGCCAAGGTCCCTCGTGCTGCCGAATGTCGCACAGGCGCAGAAGGGACCTCCAATATGGCTCTCCTCTCACTCAGACCCCCATTGCCCGCGGTACATGAAAAGTAAGCGAAAACAAATTAATACATAATAATGTCATTATGAAAACACATCGCAGGGTTTGTACTTTTAACTCATCATCAAGAAATAAACTTATGCAATTTAAATGTTAGCTACATTTAGACGAAATACAAGAGCAGTGGCACGAGCAGTACCACATGATAAGCACAGCTATGAATTACGCATGCGCATAACTTTCCCTCCACTTCTGCAGACGCGTCAGGACACGTGAGTGTGGCTGACGCATGCGCAGTAACTAAAATACAAGCGGCGGCCATTTTTAGAGGACATGGATTAATTTCATTAGAAATACACATAGGCAAGCGTCTCAAACTTTACTCAAACTTAATATAAACGTTAGTAAAACATACACGGGTTACCTTATTACACATAAATGAGGTTCTTGATTTCGGCAAGCCGCAAAATATGCGAAGCTTTGCTTCATCAGAACTACTTCGTTTTGGCTAGGACTTAGCTCACCTGAGGCGGAAAGCCGGGTGATAGTCAGCTCGTTTTTTAAATAAAATCATTTACATGTAGAATTTTCTGTGCGCCTGTTTTATTGTTTTTAATATTTGCACTGACCATCTTTCCCACTGTTCGCACTATCCCTCCGTGTTGACTCACCCGAATTGGGGTCTGTGGCCGGAGACGCCCTTTGTTATTCTCTTGCACGGTAACTGGACTCATTGGCTAAAAACTACAAGTCCCAGCGCCTGCGCGCTGCACATGGGACTACAAAGCAAGATGGCCGCTTCTCCGCGCATCGGACGCCATCAGCGGGCGCGCCTCTGTCGCGCCTCTGTCGCGCCTAAGTCCTGCCCGTCTGCGCCTGTCCGCGCCAAGCTGGGCCAGGGGGCCACACACTCTGCTATGGCGTCTATGTCTTGTGCCCCTTCAGGTATGTCCAGACTGTATACGGCTGGCGATCTGCTTTCCTATAGACATGTGCCTAATATGTATTGTTCCACCTGCACACTCCCCTTTCAGGGATTTAGCTGTAATAATTGTGGATTTACCCTGGGTAGGATGAGCAGATGTAAAAGGAGGAAACGTCCTTTTACACAGGGTCAACTATCTGTAATCAATCCCCACCCCACTCAATCCGAATTGCATTTCTGGAGCATCAATTGTAGATCCCTTCCTAAACATCAAAATCACATCTATGACTTTATTGTTGACGAAAAACCAGATGCCATTTTTCTAACGGAAACTTGGCTCCAGGCGAGCTCGGGACCGGATATTGCCTTTGCAGTTCCCTCCGGCTATGTCATGGTAAATAAAGATAGAGATATTGGTAGGGGTGGCGGTATTGCCATAATATTTAAATCCAACTACAATTGCAAATTTGAAGCGTTTTCGCTACATGGATGTGAGGCTGCCCTTTTCAAATTAGCTATTACTGCCCAGACGACCCTATCCGGGCTACTGATATATTGTCCGCCTGGGATTTCTAACTCATGGGTGACATCTTTTTCAGAAACCATTGCCCCATTGATCCTTAAAGCCGCAAATTTCACTATCTTAGGGGACCTAAATTTACATCTAGAAGATCCCCTTTGCTCAATTAGCAAAACTTTTTTAGTGGACTTAGAAGCACTTAATATCTTACTACGCAATTCAGGATCTACACACTCGGCGGGGTACTTGCTGGATCCTGTTCTGTCGAATCTTGCTTATGACTGTGAACCGGCTGCTCGTCCTCTGGATTGGTCGGATCATATGGCAGTTAAATTTTCTCTACAGTGCACTACGAATATAGCAGTTGATGCTATTGCCTCAGGTGAAAAGTTACGCTGTTGGGGTAAACTTAACATCACTGAGTTCAACCGGTACCTATCTAGCACGTCACCAATTGCCACCCCGTCTTTTTTGGTATCGGAAGCAGCAGTCTCCGATTGGTTGACTGCTGCTGTAAATAAACTCTTTGCTCTTACACCCTTACACGTCTTGCCCCATCGTCGTCCTGCAGCATGGTTTTCGGAAAATTTAAAAACTACAAAATCCAAATGTAAGGCATTTGAGAGACAATGGAGGCGCTGTTATTCCTCCCCCTCCAAGCTGGCATATAAGGTAGCTCTTAGAGATTATCACAAGCAATGTAAGTTCCCCAGAGCCACTTATATTACCAATACCATTACACATGCCCAGAATTGCCCGCGTACACTTTTGTCTGTGGTGAAAAAACTTACAGGAGCAGACTCCATCCCCGCCCCCCCAGTTTTGAATGAAGTACAGTGTAACTCAATTGCTGAGTTCTTTATCACCAAGGTAGAACGGATCTACGACTCATTAGGTCTTCAACCTTTGAGCGCAGATTCACCCTCGACTCCTGTGCCAGCTTATGACTGTCAGCCCCCCACGATAACTAAACTTTCTGAGTGGTCACCTTTCGATGACGCCTCCTTCGCCAGCTGCCTTAAAAGTATTAAATCCGGTTCTCCCTGTGATCCTGTTCCAGCAAAAATTCTAAAACAGCTTGACTTAAACTCCCGTCGCGTTGTGATGAATCTTCTCAACACTTCTCTGATGGAATCTTGTGTTCCACAGAAATGGAAGCACACGATGGTGGTTCCCTTGCTGAAGAAGGCCGGAGCGGATGTGGGAAATTTATCTGACTATAGGCCCATCTCGCTGGTGCCTATCTTCTCGAAAATCTTGGAAAGGCACATAAACTCTCAACTATCTCATCTGGTGGAGAGTTTGGGCTTTCTGCATCCATCACAATCTGGATTCAGAGCTCATTACTCCACGGAGACTACTCTCCTGGGGGTCACTGAGAACTTACGGCACGGTATCGATCGCGGGGAGACATCGGCACTTATCCTGCTGGATTTAAGCGCAGCGTTCGATACCGTGTCCCATTCCATTCTTCTCACATCCCTCCAATCCTTGAGAGTTGGAGGTGCAGCCCTGACTTGGATAGCCTCCTTTTTGAGTGAGCGCACGTTCCAGGTCTTCTCGGCCAAAGCATCCTCCAAAATTTGTGCATCGGCGTACGGCGTTCCTCAGGGGTCTATTCTCAGTCCATTACTTTTTAACATCTATGTTAGACCCCTGGCCACTATTGTGGTGGAAGCTGGCTTAACCTTGTTTTCGTATGCCGATGATACACAAATTATCTTCTCCCTATCTAATAGGGAGGGAAATGATGTCTCGGCTCTTAAACAAGGATTGTCCCAAGTGGCAAAATGGGTGCAGGCAAATTTCCTTAAATTAAATGGCGATAAGACCGAGATTGTGATCCTGGGTAAGGACAAAGATCTCTGGGGCCCCCAACATTGGCCCGAGAGCATGGGTCCTATTCCAAAGCCTGTGACCCAGGTTCGCAATCTCGGAGTCTTAATCGATGAAAAGCTCACAATGCGACAACAGGTCGTATAGGTGGCTTCCATCTGTTTTGCCACGTTAAAATGGCTCCAAAAAATCCTGTGGATGCTTCCTATCTCCACACAAAGGACGGTGGTCCAGGCCTTGATAACATCTCACCTGCACTACGGGAATGTCCTATATCTTGGCGCCGATTTGACAACTCTGAACAAACTTCAGGTTGTTCAAAATGCGGCCGCACGGCTGCTACACAACGTTCCTCGGAAGATATCTGCCTCCACAGCCCTCTATGATTTGCACTGGCTAAAAATTAAGAACAGAATTAAATTCAAGACCCTTTGTTATATCTTTAAGATAAAACAGGGTTCTGCTCCTAGGTATCTTCAGAATCTTATTCATGTTTACAGACCTAGTCATAGTCCGAGATCTGCAGGAAAAGGAGACTTTGTCATTCCTAGATTTAGGCTGGTGAAGGTGGGCGGCCGCTCCTTTTCCCATTTAGGCGCCAGATTTTGGAATGCTCTGCCTGTGACGCTGAAGTTGGAAACTGATCTTCTTCGGTTTCGCAAGGGTTTAAAAACTTGGCTTTTCCAGCAATAACTCTGAACAGTCTTTGGGTAGCTTCGCCTATTGATGCCTGGTAGTTCTTTCTTCTCTAGTCTATCCCTTGGCGCCGGGAAACCCATTGCGGGTAGCTGTGCGCCTTATAAGTTTAAATAAATAAAATAAATAGAGGCTCTGGGTCATATGGCTCAGTCTTGGATGATGTTATTTTAGTTATTAAAAGCAAATCGAAAGCTCACACAGGGTTTTTCCTGCAGTTATCCATCACCAGACTTTCTCGTGTATTTTGTGTACTGTGCCAACACCGTGCTATATCGGCTGCCTACAGATCCTTGCAGGCCTCACCCCTATCACTTCTGTCACACTCTTCTGGCGGTGCATGCCAGGTCATTCGCCACCTTGATGCCAGCCTGCTCTGAGACTGAGATCAGTGACTTGAGACCTATCATGGCATATCAGCTTGTTGACTGTGCCTGGCTCCATCTTCATCTAAACGTGCTGTGTCCCCACCAGAGAGGCAATGAAGGGATCAGCCCCTGCTCGGTTGATGCACAGGTGCAGCAATGTGCAGTTTTCCATCTCTTACAGTCAAGTCTACATCCAATGGACAGCCAGACAGGGCCTCTAAAACGATATGATGGTGTCAGTCAACAGGTATCCCTCCCGGAGTAAACTGTTCCCTGGCACAGGGTGAATCAACAAATTGTAGAGTGCTGCTAGTCGTCATTACAAATCCTTGTCCGCTGCATTTTTGCCAATTACCTTGTGCAAGACTCCTAGACAACCCATAATGTTGTCGATTCCGTCCATAAACTACTTTGTGATATCTGGATCATCCTCACCTCGAGCAGGGTCGAATTGGGATCACAATTTGGCCGGGGCACTGACAAATAAAGTGGCCCACATTTGTGGGGCGTGCACTTTCATGAAACACCATTTGGTTACGTTGAGAGGTCTCATTTGTAGAGAAATGTTTGGTAAATGAAGCATTTTAAAGCTTATCGGGCCAGTAACATTGGTAAAGACTAGGTGCACTGCAGTTCTGAAATCTGAATACTTAACTTGTAGTCTTAACGCCCTACACAATGTAGTTAGATACTCTTTCCCAACCAGCTATGTCCTTAACTCTGATCATCACATAAATCAAAAATCTAGTACAAAGTCAAGGGCAAATTGCAAAGGTTAAGACTGGAATATCTGGGAATAGAACATGTAATAACAAAAATAAGAGGAAGAGCAGTTCTGAACTTCTGGCTTTGGAGAATATAATCTCTAATGACAAACAGTAAATAAATACATTTTGCATACCAACCATAAAAACATTTTGCAAAACACTCAACAGAAATTAAATCTAGCTCCCTCACAAAATGTGCACTTTTCTCTCAATGTAAGTACCTTTTGCTGCCTTGTCCTACCTTCCCTCTTTGTTTGTCTGCACCTCTTTGGTTAGACAGTGATCCCCAGTTCTGCTGGGTAGCACCAGTGAAGTAGAACTAGAAATCAGGTAGTGAGAGGTGTGATGGGGAGAGAAATAAGGTAAAGACAGGATGCTCAGGTAGGCAGAAGAAAAGGTACATAGCTATAGAAAGAGGAGGAGGAGGTAGGTAGATATGAGTATAAGACATATAGGTAATACTTTACGGTCATAGTAAAACACATGCAAACCAGCAAAGTGAACCTTCTTCACTTTTCCAATAGAATATATATTAAATGCCACCGAGAACTCAGAAGAAGCAATAAACACCCTCTGTTCTCAGCATCATGGTTTAAGTGACCCACAGACCACTACTGATATTGGTTTAAATAATCCCTCACAAATCTTCACATGCACCTCCATGTGTAAGACGCATGTTGTAGGAAAAATCTGAAGCACTTTCTGTGGGCCACATGCATAATAACAAAACACAAAAAAACAGAAATGGTTGTGCAATACCAAATAGCCCTCCATTTGCAGGAGGAATAAAGCCAATAGGCAATAAACATGGAAAATTTAGAAAAGCAGCAGCAAAGGACATATAACCTTACATGCTAGAAACGACAATCCTGCTGCCCAGAGAAAGAAGTGTCAGGTTTGAAAAGTTTTCTTAGGCCTTGAGCATCGCCGAGCTTCGAATGAGGCTCAAATAGTTCTCTTTTGAGGAAGCACAATACACAGTCTTAAACATATCCTGAAATTCACACAAACACACATTGCCACATTCTGGCCTAGGATCTAAAACAGTCGAGTCTGAATGAACTCCAAAATACAGCTAAAAACTAACCAAAAGTTACTAATTAATATTCCTGGCACAGGGATAAATAATTCCCTTGTCTGCATTTTGGACGAGGCCTCTAAAAAAGAGCTAAATGGTTGACTGGCACACAAATGAATCAGTTTAATTGTGCAACAAATTAGTAAAATACATCCATAAAAGTGGTTTCTACTTGTTCCTTCTTGCTACAGGCGAAGAGATCTGCTAGTAACACTGCATTTCTGGCTGCTGGAAATGGTTAGTCAGTAAAGCTTTGGGGCAGACCAACGGCACTGAGCCTAGTGCAGGATTTTCTGGTTGTGGTGGGACCACAAATTCAGGCGCACTAGATGTGACTTTGAGTACTGCTTTACTCCCACCCTCTGTGTGTGAGCAGTTGGATGGAGCCAGGAACTATTTTGTTGGGATCATCCCTTTTACTGTTATCAATCGCCTCTGTCCCAGACTGTCACACGGTGTGTGGGGGCAGGTGTGGCCTGAATGACCCCCTCCACGAAGCTTTGAAACCCATTTCCCTCTCAGCTACTGATATCAGCTCGGGGACGGGAGCCCCCTGAGCACGTAGCTTGTTGGGCAAGCACTACAAGGGGCCTGAGGTTAGCTGCTACATTGCTTCAGCGTGTTATTGACCCTGCCCGTCTCCGAGGTTCAGCAGCTGCCCATGTAAAGCCCATGGGGGTAAAGCCACAGTCAGGCGAGCCACATCAATGAAGGCAGTAAGCGACTGTAGGCAAGCAGTAAGTACGCAGCTTTGCATGGTGCACATGTGGTGTGGCTACTTTCACAACATTATGTCAGGTGCTGCAACCGGGTATTGTGTCGCCTGTTTGTGGACTGAACAGGCACTGGGCTCTACCCCGAGCCAGTCAGAAGTGTTACAGAAGAACCGTGTCTTGCCCCACAACTGCTGCATACACATTTGAAACACACACTACTTAGGCAAATCACAAACTAGGCATTCATACACAAAACCCCTCTCTGCCCCCTGTCCCTCGTTCAGACCCTGACCAGCAGTCTTTCCTGAACTCTACCACGTCCCATTCCTCCCCTTTTTTCCGGAGTCTCTGTCACTCCTCACACAGACTAAATCTGTCTACCACTAAGCCTCTCTCTGCACCATTCCCCTGGGCTTCTATCCAACAGACCTCCCCTCACCCAGAGAGTGCCCAAAGCATCTAAGCCAGCAAAAACTAAATCAGGCACAGCATCACAAAATACAGAGGCAAAAAGTCAGGGGAAACAACGCTAAAGATGCCAAGTCTAACAATATCACTGTGAAGGGGTGTCTTTGGAAGATTCTTGTTGATTTTTAGTTTGTCATCTCCCCTCACACACTACCTGTTGTTTCCTCCCTCCTAATCCACCCACCCACCTCTGCTGCACCCCCATGATCTTTTATTCATTTATTTAAGAGAGTGTGGTAGCAATTGCAAACAGCAGCTCAACCTTAAAAAAAAGGGCTTCCCACTACATGGAATTTCTTTATTTTTATTAATTTACCAATTTATTTATTTACTTTTTTATTCCACCTGTTCACCTCACTTCAGACGATTGCTCAGTGCATTAAAGACACTCAGCAGAGGTTGGAACCTGGAGTCTGCTAAATGTTTAATTCTTCCAATGTGGATGAAGTATCGCTGGTACAAAACACTACTGCTTTCCTAGTACATATCCCTTCATGGTATACGTACAGACAGCACTGCAGCCCAGAATAATGCTCTCATGGGGTGCACCTGGATGACGACCCTGCATCCCCGCAATGCTTGGAGTGTATTGTAGCTCCAGAATCCCCCTTGGTAGATGCACATTTTTCAGGATGGTACATGTTAGATCTGGGGGTCTCTAGTTGGCAATGGTTATCACCGTTGTCCAAATAGGGACCCCTACTTCAAAGTCACTATAAGGGGATTACACTCCTTAATAACCCCTGCTCACCCCTTTGGTAGCTTGGCACTAGCAGACAGGCTTATCTCAGAGGCAGTGTGTTAAGCATTTGTGAATATACACAGTAATACTGTAAAAACACTACAGATGGACACAACACAGGTTTTTATAAAAATAAGTATTCTTTATATAGACTTAAACACAAGACCACAAACGACAAAAATCCACAATACTATACTTAAGATTACTTAAAAGATGATTAAAGTATCTTAATTCAAGTTGTTGGTAAATGCGACAAAGTTCTCAACAAAGTACCTGGATGCGTAACGCAAAGTAAACAAAAGGCTCCCAAAAGGGGAGATGCGTCACTTCCGTGATCCAGGGGAATGGTTGCGTCCTTCCTCAATGCTTGCGCAGAGTAGGGTACTCGTCGTGAGCCTTACTGGAGCGAAGGTGATGCGTAGACTCTCGGCTTGCAAGCCCGTTGCGGTGCGCAAGATGGCGCCTTGATGCGATGCGATGATCCAGTTGTGATGCTAGAAGATGGCGCTCTTGATGCGGCGAAGCGATGACAATGCCATGACGCCCTGGCAGCCTTGCGACGACTATGTACTTTGGAGCCGCGACAGGCCCTGCGACACGCTTCTCCAGTGATGCGATGGTGACTCTCTCGATGTTGTCACGCTTCTCCGGTGATGCAACAGCAGACAGCTTCGATTAACACACGCTTCCAGGGAGATGCGACGAAGGCTCGCTTCTCCGGCGTTGTGATGATTTCAGCTGCACTGGCGACACGCTTATTCTCTATGCGTCGCACTTCCAGCTCCCAGCGGCACGCAAGTGACTGGAGTCAGAATTCCAGAAAGGAAATTCAGGAGGGAGCTAGAGGTGAAGTCTTTTGCCCCTGAGACTTCAGCAGGAGGCAAGCACAGCTCAAGCCCTTGGAGAATATTTTGTAGATGAAAGTCCTTACAAAGTTCCTTCTCCTTTCCCTTGGCAATGAAGCAACCACTGCATTCCAACCCAGTAAACAGCACACTGGCAGAGGGGCAGTCTAAACTCCTGCAGCTTCCTTGGTTCTTCTCCTTGGCAGAAAGATTTCTTGTTCCAGAAGTGATCTAATTTCTTGAGATCAGGGTCCCAAAATTTATACCCCAAAATCCTTTGTTCTCTGAAGGCAGAGAGGCCTCTGCTTAGTCCAAACCAGTTCCTGAGCACTTTGTTTACATGACTCTCTCCTTCCTTTCACTGTGCAGGGCAGAGACATCAGATGCCCCACGGGAGGTGGAGCCAGCACAGGGAAGGGAAGATTTAGCTCTGGAGCACTCTGTTGACATGATTCCTCCTCTCCTTTCACAGTGCAGGGCAGAGACATCAGACAAGCCACAGGGGGTGGAGCCAGCATTGTAGAGGGAAGGCCCAGCCCTATTCAGGTCCCAGGTGCACTCCTCCCTCCCATCTGGATGTAAATCTCTTTATTCACCACTGGGCTGTCCCAGCCTATCTCCAGGAATTTCCCAGCCCTGTCACTCACAAACCCAGACAAGGAATGCACAACTCAGCAGAAGCAGGCTCAAATGTTTAGGCAAGCAAATACCTGCTTTCTAAAAGTGGTATTTGCAAACACAGAATATTAAAATAAACTTTGCTAAAATATGTATTTTATTATTGAGTTCAGGCATACTAAATTTTAATTTCTACCATGTTCCCTGAGTCAGTTAGGATTATAAGAATGTAATAATCTAACTGCCCATTCTAGCCTATGAGAACAGGTAGCCTTCAATAGTGAAACACGAAAATGGCTGTAATTCACTATTAGAACATGCTACACACATCAGAGCATGTCCTACCTTATACTTACAATGCACCCTACCCTTGGGCCTACCATAGGGGTGTCTATATGAAGCAAAGGGAAGGTTTAGGAACTGGAAAGTGGGTGCACTTGGCCAAGTCAACATGGCAGTGCTAGACTGCACACAGGCCTTGCAATGGCAGGCCTGAGACACACTTTACAAGCTGCTTCTGTGGGTGGCACAACCAGTGCTGCAAGCCCACCAGCAGCATTTGATTAACAAGCCCTGGGCACACATGGTGCACTGTACTAGGGGCTGACAGGTAAATCAAATAACCAAATCATGGAAGAACCAATTAGTACATTAATTTAACATAGGGAGCACTTGCACTGTGGCACTAATTAATTACTGATATCCAAGCAGTTACTATAAAAAAAAGGAATGTAATGGTGTCCTTGATTCATTTTTACAATGCTGTAAATGCTGTAAATGCTAGAGGGGAATGTAGTATTGCTGAATTGGGTGATTTTATTAGGCAGCACTGTGACAGCTTCTCTCATCGGATTCTCATTAGGGGGGACTTTAACGTGCACCCTTGTGGGAATCCTATGAATACTGCTATGGGAGTATTGGGTTGCCACAGGATGGAGGGCCTCCATTTCGAACACAGGCCGGGGTGATATGCTGAATCAACTCTTAAATGAATTTGACCAAATTTCAGCTATGTCCTTGGTGGATGCTTGTAGCAAACAGTCCGTTCCTACATTTAAAGGCCACTCCGGGTTTTTCTTTATTGATCACATTCTGCTTTCTAATGGCCTACGTTCAAATATATCGGGCTTTAAAATCCTGGAAAGCATATATAGTGACCATAACCCTGTTTGCATTTTATTGGATGGTAACCTTTAAAACTTACGGGCAAAAACAACAAATCAGAGTGTTTTGAAATGCACGGATGGAAGGCGTCGGCTAAAATGGTCTAAGGTGAATTCAGACCTACTTTATGACAAGATCCATAAAACATGTGCCCCGAGTTATCTTTGTGTGTGTCCCCTGCAGCCCTCTCACCAGACATCCTTTTAGCCTTTGATGGGATTGTGTCGAAAGTAGGCTATATGCTAACTGCCCCATCTTCGGGCCCCTCATGTAGGGACCCCAGATGGTTTGATTACTCTTGTTCAAAAGCAGGTCGTTATGCCTGTCCTATAAAAAGGCCTTGGTAAAGCGTAAAGTAGAAATAAAGGATTACACCTAGCAGGAACTGTTAGACCCCAACACTCTTTGTAATAGTGAGAGGTTTTGGGGAATTATTAACAAACCTCTGTTTGATAGGGCAGGGGATAACTCAGTTGGTACTAACATTACTGAAGACGAGTGGGTATCTCATTTCAGTCTCATCTTTAATAGTAACAATTCACAGATAGAAGTGGATAGAGTTGAACATAGTGTAACTCTACCACTCTTTACAACAAGCGAGGTAGAGAAAGGCATTTTGGGGCTATCAGGTAACAAAGCACCGGGACCAGATGGTATGCCCCCAGATCTATTTAAATCTAGAGTGTCGCTCTGGACGCCGGTTCTCACTGCTGTGCTTAATGCAGCCGCCGAACATGGCTGCCCAAGGTCATGGGGATCTTCTACGATAGTGCCAGTATTTAAGAAAGTAGACCGTAATAGTACCACCTGTTACAGGCCGATCTCACTCATCGACTCTGTGGTCAAGGTAGAGGGAGGAGTAATCCTGAACAGATTGACAGCCTGGGCCGATGAACATAGGGTTATCTCCAAAATCCAATTACGGGTTTCGGCCAGGTCACTCCACAATGGCGCAATGCCTCAATCTGTACATGCTAGAGCAAAAGGAGTTAGGTCCTGGGTCGTGCAGGGGGCTGGACCATTAATTATAATATAAACATACAATTTGACCCCCACACCTGTGCTTGGAACTCGTTATTTAGAGAAAAACAATAATCAGGACAATTTCTGATTATGTAGGCCTATTTATTTTAGCCCTTGCTTTTTTTTCAAAGGTATTTCAAATTTAAGAGTTTTGATATGTACAAGAAAAACACCACACAAATAGTCATAAACCAAAAATTTTTGACAATTCCACATTCTTTTACAAATACACAAAGTCATACAATACAAAACATTTTTTTGCACGTTATTTACAGTGATAATGTATCTTAAGGTGGTGAAAAAACAACAATTATTTATACTAATAACACATATCAATCATGAAACAATACAGTGATTCTAATGAGAAAAAGATTTTTTACAAGAAGGCGAATGGATATAAATAAATTAATATTATATCGCAATCATTTCTTCATATTTTTTTAAGAGGGGCCTTCTTACTGCCGACGCGTTTCAACCGGTTAATTAAATCAACACGGTCTCATCAGGGCGTTTTCACTTTGTTCCTTGATCTGAAGGAATTTTGTGCAAAAAAAGGAAAAAAGAGAAAAACGTCTTATTCGTGTTCTATTCTTTCAAGACCATTTGCCTGTTTCTAAAGTGTGTCTGTGACACTAGTGTACCTTATGCACGAGTGTAGCTGGATCCTGCCGGTTCAGCAGCTCCCTTTTTCCTATTTTATGTTGATTCCTATGTAAAAAGAGTAGTATTTCAGTAAAGCGTTTGGTGCCTGGAAGGTGCCTGTACTGATGTTTTAACACATTAGTTTCCTACCTGTGGGCAGGGCCGTGTGTCCTTGATCGGAAGTCCTATTGTTCTTAAAATCTTTTAGTCTGGGTCCAGTGTGGTTATTAGTGTGCGCGCCTGGGCGCCCCTACATAAAAAGAGAGCATAGTTTTGTACTTCTGTGCAAAATCTAGTACTGTCAAACTTTTTAATGAAAAGGGGGAATTTTGAAGTACCTTGTGGGGAGAGCGAGCAGCCCTCGCTCAGCGAGTGTTCCTATTTTTCAGATGCCCACACCATTCAGCTTCAATCTGCTGAATAAAAAAGCGGGGCTCATTACTACATGTTTCTGCTCGCATAGCTTTTCAGAAAAACGCGGTATCAGGCGACTGATTCTTACCTTTTGGTAAAACAAAGAATGAATCAAAGTCTAAGGATCTCACAGCGCTCTGTGCTTCTCTGTGCAGCTAGCGTTTTGCAACAGCCTCCATGTTGCTGTGGGCGTTGCATATAGGTTTGGTCCCATGACCCGAGGATTCTGGGACATGTAGTTTTTGCATAACTTCTGAGGGAATGAATTTATGAGGGATATCCACCACCCACATTACTCGCGCAGAGCACCATTTCATCGTTAATCTTGCTTGTCAGACTGGTGTGACTCAAAACATGAATCGCGGGAAAAAACAATTACAGTCTAGAGACCTCCGACAATGTATTAAGCCCACTTTGTGTGCTATTGAATTTTAATATCAAGTATGCTTCTTTAGTAAGGAGCATTTTCTCAATGTCAGGCGGGCACCTGCTTTGGTTAATGCTATATAGCACTGTCCATTTAAACTCTGTTTCGCGGTGGTTAGTCTCTGTAAAATGCTGGACCATGGGTGCATTTGCCACTTTATTTTTCAGTCTTGATCTGTGCTGGGTGATGCGAGTGTTTACTTGTTGGCAAGTCTTGCCTATATAAATTTTGTCACAGGGACATACAATCGCATACACCACATTGCGAGACCGACAATTGGTAAATCCGACATTTTTCCATTTGATGTTATGGTGGGTGAAATCGCTGCCTTCTATCGTTGTGTCACATGAAACACAATTGCCACATCTATGATGGCCAATGATTGGTTTCAGACCCCATTGCGCCAACAGGTCACTCTTGGGTTTTTGTATTCGCACATCTGCGCGAACCAGTTGTTGGCCTATACTTTGGTTCTTTTTGTAGGCGAATATAGGCCTGGGAAATGGGCATTCCAAGTCCTCCAGCAAATGCCAATTTTGGAGGATCATTTGTCTCACTTTATGAGTGTCTGGGCCAAAAGTGGTAACACAGACCATCTTGTCTGGTTCAGATTTTTTCTTGTCTTGTGTTAACAAACACTCCCTCGGTGTATATCTAGCTCTTTTGTAGGAGTGCTTGAGCAGCTTTTTGGGATAGCCCCTGTTGGTCATTTCCCCACAAAATGTTTGGGCATGTCGGTCATAGTCAGTTACCTCCGAGCAGTTCCTTCTGATTCTAAGGAGCTGTCCATAAGGGAGGTTTGCCCGGAGGTTTCTGGGATGTGCACTTCCATGGTGGAGAATTGTATTTTTATCGGTTTTCTTTTTGAAAAGTGACGCTTTTAAATGACCACCTTCATCAGAGATTTCCATATCCAAGAAAGTCATCCTGTTGTTACTTGATTCAATAGAGAATTTTATGTCATGATGTTTATTGTTCAACCAGTGGTGAAATTCCATTAATTCAGTGTGGCTCCCCTGCCACAGGAGCCACACGTCATCAATGTATCTCAACCACTGTTTGATGTGCTTCTTGAAAGGATTATTATTTTCAACAAATTTATGTTCGTATTCTGCCATATACAGTACTGCCATTTCCGGCGCATAGGGACATCCCATGGCCGTACCCTTGATTTGAATAAAAAACTCATCGTTGAAGCGGAAGTAATTTTTCTTTAACGTTAGTTCCGCTAGTTTGAGAATGTAAGCTGTTGGTACACGATGGGGCCTTTCTCTAGTCTCTAAATACATTTCCATAACCTCCAAGGCTTCCTCTTGGGGGATTTGAGTATAAAGGGACGTGACGTCCATTGTCACCATAATCTCAGTTTGGGCATTAAATTCTGTGCCTTCCACTTTGACTAAAAAATCGGTGGTATCTTTGAGGTACGAGTTGACTTTACTTACAAATGGCTTCAAAAAATAGTCCACGTATTTGGAGATCGGCTCTAGGCATGAGTCGCACCCCGAGATGATTGGTCGTCCTGGGGGATCATCTAACCTCTTGTGGATCTTTGGCAAGAAGTATAAGATGGGTGTCCTGGGGCATTTTTTTTTTTTTTTTCATAACCAAGTCCTGGGGCATTTTTTGACCAACAATTCTGCCTCCTTTGGTCCCACATAGCCATTGTCCACCCCTGTCTGAACCAGTTCCGTTATCGTGCCTTGAATTTGCCTTAATGGGTCTTCCTGGAGTTTTCTATACCACACCTGATTGTATACCTGAGTAGCACCCTCCGCTAGATATTTGTCACGTGGCCAAATAACCACGGCCCCGCCTTTATCGGCGGGTTTAATTATAATTGACGAGTCCTCTCTCAGATTTTTTATTGCCACTTTCTGTCCTTTGCTGATGTTCTGCCTAACATATTTTTTGTCTTACATAATCAGAAATTGTCCTGATTATTGTTTTTCTCTAAATAACGAGTTCCAAGCACAGGTGTGGGGGTCAAATTGTATGTTTATATTATCAATCTGTACATGGTCATCGGGAAGTATACCATGGCCCGGCAGGGCATCATCCAGTTGGCGTTCATGGACCTTTTCTCTGCGTTTGACTTTGTCAACCGGAGGAAACTTTGGGAGTCCATGGGCGCCATGGGGGTGGTGCCTACTTTGGTTAACTTTCTGAGGGACCTGCATCGGGGATACAAAGGCCAACGTGATGTATTCACAGGACCTTAGGGTATCGAGGGATTTTAGTGTCCATAGGGGCGTTAGGCAGGGCTGTATCTTGGCCCCCTTTCTTTTTAATTTATATATTAATGACCTGGAGGAGTCCCTACTAAATACTGGAGCTGATTATCCTTATGTTGGCCGCAAGGGTTTTCCTGATTTATTATATGCAGACGACGCCGTCCTCTTGGCCAGGACTGCAAGAGGTCTCCAAACCCTACTAAGTGCCTTTTACAGTTTTATGGCTGCCCGTGATTTATCTATTAATAACACCGAATCCTACACAATGCAGGTGGGACAGCGTAACAAGAACTCGTACCCATTTAGGGTTAATATGGAGAAGGTCCCCATGACTAGAACATTCTCCTACTTGGGAGTTCTGTTTGATGATCAGTTAAAATGGGGACCATTACTCCAAAGGAAAAGGGGTGAGATAACTCGGCAAATGCAGCTATATTTAATTTTGCTAGGAAAACGGGCAAACGACTGATTGCCGCACTACTGAAGATCTACCAGGCAAAAAGTGTGGCATTAGGTAACTACGGAAGTGAACTTTGGGGGTATGTGGCAGCTGACGATATCGTGGTGGCAGAGAATACTTTCTTGAAACAGCTGTTGGGGGTCCAAAGGGTACTTCCAACCTAATAGTGCACGAAGAAACTGGCACACCTTTTATTAGTGATACCCTAGGACTACGGCCTCTAACCTTTTGGCTAAAATGCTGGCTCAACAAAGATTTGATCCTAAATCACCTGCTCTTAAAGGAAGTACTGTCCATGGACTATATGCTTAAAATCCCTTGGTCAAAATACTTAAAAGATTGTTTTCTTGCACTGGGGCGCTTAGAACTTTTCTTAAACCCAGATACGATCACATCTGCTGACAGAGTTTGTGAGAAAAACATTCTCTTTATCACAACAAATGATTCGTGAAGAGGTGGAATTAATCAAATCCAGTGTTCGCAAATATGTCATGTTGAAAACTACACCTTTAATGGAGCCTTATTTATCATGGCCAATATCGGGCTATGAACGGTTCCTGTTAACCAGGTTCCGATTGGACTATTATCACTTTTTATTAACTGTTCTTAGGGGTTCTCATAGAGGTCAAGTGCTTTCGTCCTGCGGCTGCGACAGTAAGTCTCCGCAGGACTTGGTGCACTTTTTATTTATCTGTTCCCTCTATGATGCACCTCGGAGGCCCTTTTAAAGCCCCTCTTAAAAAAACAGAATTTTACCCAGGTTCGACCAGCCCTTTGCTACTTGCAATTGTTAAAGCCTGAATGCACTTTATTTTTGATTGGCTTCTTAAAATCAGCCCTAAAACTTAGAAATAGTAGGGAGTATTAATGGATCATAAATGCTGCTACTAATATATCTGCTCAACAGTGATTGTTGTTACTAAAATGTATTTTAACATATGAGTATTTTATGACTGTATATCCAGTGTTTATTGCGCACCATTTATTAATTGCGTTATTCTACTTTTATGGTTGTTTCTGTTTGAAAAATCGAATAAAGATTTTCTGATCTGACACTAATTAGCAGTGGCACAGTGCCCAAAGTAGAAATCCAGAAAAACATATCAAAACAGGCAATCCGTCAAAATGGAAGGGAGACTCACGCCAATGATGCCAGGTCTAACAGTACAATATTAGCATTCCTCACACCACCCAATACAGCAAACACTGCATAATTCAATGCAACAACACATTTACAAAACACACCACATAGATCCAACCGACACCACACAATACCACATCATGCTACCAAATTCAACACACCACATTATTAAACTACAATTGGGGGTGGGGTCGCACACTACTCACACACCAGCGGTATCGCCCCTAAGGACTATGTTAAATGTAGTTACGTGTTCTGCGATTTATCTTCTTTCGATTCTCTGCTATCTTCGCTGTCTTCGCCATCCCTGGACACGTGTTTCGGGGTATCACCCCTCGTCAGCAGGGATAGGCCGTGTTCTGGGGTTGCCGGTGGCTGCCAAATATCTGCCAGGTTTAGTACTACTCAGGCGCGTAGGTGCGGGATCCCAGGCTCGTCAGCCAACTGCTCGAGGGAGCTTTAAAGTTACAAATGGGGGTGGGGTCGCACACTACTCACACACCGGCGGTGTCGCCCCTAAGGACTCTGGTCAACGTAGTAAAGTGTTCGCGATGCATCATCTTTCGATCTTCTGCTATCTTCGCTGTCTTCGCCATCCCCGGACACTACCCAAACACCACTACACTACCCTAAAACCCTACCCTACACTACACAAACACAGCAACACTACCCTAAACCCAAATACACTACTCTACACTACAAAAACACAATCCTACAAACGAAAACACAACCCCCTGCATGACCACTACCCTAAACCCATATGAGCTACTCTACACTACATAAACACAACCCTAAAACCTAAAGGATAACCCCCTGCAGAACCACTACCCTAAACCCAAATACACTACTCTACACTACCTAAACACAAGCCCAAAAACCTAAAAGACAACCCCCTGCACGACCACTACCCTAAACCCAAATACACTACATAAACAGAACCCTAAAACCTAAAAGACAACCCCCTGCACGACCACTACCCTAAACCCAAATACACTACTCTACACTACATAAATACAACCCTGAAACCTAAAACACAACCCCCTGCACGACCACTACCCTAAACCCAAATACACTACTCTACACTACCTAAACACAACCTCAAAAACCTAAAAGACAACCCCCTGCACGACCACTACCCTAAACCCAAATACACTACTCTACACTACATAAATACAACCCTGAAACCTAAAACACAACCCCCTGCACGACCACTACCCTAAACCCAAATACACTCTTCTACACTACCCAAACACAACCCAAAAAACCTAAAAGACAACCCCTGCACTACCACTACCCTAAACACAAATACAATACTCTACACTACATAAACACAACCCTAAAACCTAAAACCTAAAAGACAACCCCCTGCACAACCACTACTCTAAACCCAAATACACTACATAAACACAACCCTAAAAACTAAAAGACAACCCCCTGCACAACCCCAAAAATGACACTGCCCTACTTACCTCATTCTGCTTGTGGTCCCTCGCTTCACCGTGCTTACTTTCTTCTCCTGGTTCAGGCGTCGTCAGAGCTGTGCATCGTTGGTTGGAAACGGTAACGCCTCCTTTTCCAAACAACAATGCGAATAGTCAGCCAGGTAATTGACTTTGCTAAGTAACAATATATATGAAGTAGAAGCATGCAAACTTAAAGCATGTGAAGTAAAAGATTCTGCTAAGTAAAAAATTCATAGTAATGGTAAGTCGTATTAGTGGCCGCGAAGTAATGGTAGATTACCGTTTTCAGAGCATATTTCTAATGGCAAGATAACTTTGGGGATTAATGTACTTTTTATTCATCATAAAATAGAGTTTTAATGTGCCTTCTTCAAAGCGCAACTTGGAGCATGCCTGTCAAAGATTTGTATTTATTTGTAGATAGGTCAGTGGGTTTTGACACAGATGTTTTTGGTGCTTGCATTTCATAATTTGCAATGCTTTAAACAAAACACAGTGAGTTATGAACTGGCATCGAAGAGCTGCAAGCAAACTGTCAGGCATGAATTTAGGATGTATTTTCTTCTCAATCTTTCCACATGCTAAGGTTACTAAAAACGAGCTTATACAACCCCAACCACTGTGTTACATTTGAAACCCTGAGTTTGTGATTTTCCACACTAAGCACTCGTAAAAATCAATGCCTCTTAGTGAGAGAATCTGTGCAGAAGGTAGTTATGGGGTAGTGTGTGTGTGTGGGGGGCGGGGGGGGGCAGGATTTGCCCTAAGAAACATTGTTGTACCAGAGGCTACCAATGCAAAGGCAGGCCCTGCCTGAATTAGAAGGGCCATGGGCGGGTGTCAAATTGAACACAGGTTCTCTGCTGTGTAGGCTACAGGGGGGCCTAGGCGAGAATGGCTCAATTGCCTGAACAACACCAGGCCCCCAGGGAGGCTGATATTTGGTCACAATCACCCGCTCCCCAGCCACCCTTCAGGGCGATTGCTTATCAAGGCATTGGGTCAAGGAGAGGCCACCGCTGATCCTCGCCCAAGGGCCATATCACACGGCCCCCAGCGAGGCTGCTTTACTCTCCCTGCCCAGTACCCTCTGTGGGCTGAGAAAGAAAGAAAATTGCCCACAGAGGGTGTTGAGACACCGGCCCCTTGGCTAATGCCTGACTACCTGCTGTGCCAATCCGTCCCTGATCTCAAGCCTCCAAATGGAAGCTGTGGGTGGGAAGGATAGAAATGTCCTTTGTGGCCACTTGGCCACTGGAGTCTCGGAAAAAAGAAATAGTTCTCTACACCTACTTCTAAGGGAGAGGCCTTTTCAAACTATCCCTCAACCTTGTTGAGGCTGTCCTGCCCCACACTTACCAAGAGATGGTCAATGCCTTAAATAAATACTTGCACCAATGGCGAGTCCACATTATGAAATAATCCTACACTTTGAAGCTGAACACATTTCAAAGGTGAACGAGTTTTGTGCTCATCTAAAAATACCGACCAGCAAATGTATGCTACCTGATTAAACAGAAGAGATCAAGGCTCAGTTTCTACAAAGTTGCACATCAGGGAAACTATCAGCGCAAATCCTAGGAGAACCAGGCAAGTCACTATCAGATATTCCCTTGAGCTCTCCAGCGTAAGAACCCCACACATGAAAGTGGAATTCACCAAACCTAAGAAATCTGTGTATGCCAACATGGTCACCAATGTGCCCAATCACACTACAGAGGTGGGTGTGTCGATTTCTTTCTATAAAAGGGAACACTTTGATTTGAACTTCTGCTAAAACTAGCCTGTGTTTGCAATGTCCCCCATCTTGCCTCAGTCACAATCTATCACGTGATAACTGTTGTTGATTCTAGTTTGAAATAAAAAAAGCTTGTCTTGTTTTACTTGGTTGTATGTTCTTACAACGAACTCCGTTGTAACGCATGCCTTTACCACGCATGCGTTACAACGGAATGGTATTTCCACGCTTATCCTTCTCCATGTATTTTTCCGTGGTGACGTTGTACGTCGTAAAGAGGAAGCGGAATTTTCTTTCCGTTTCCTCCTATACGACGCTGATTGCCTGCACATCTCGACTTCAGGTTAGGTTTTTTTTTGGGGGGGGAAGCCCCCCTCAACCCCCCTTTTTAATTGTACCCTTTACCACACATGCCTTTACTATGTACCTCTGCCGACAATCCTTCAGCATCAACAGCCCCACAACGACCAATGAACCCACGATAGACACCCGCCCCACCGAAGTCCTGAAATGCATACTCCTCAATGTACGCTCCCTCCACAGACACGCCCCGGAGATCTGGGACCTGCTCAACACCATCTCACCAGACGTCGCCTTCTTCACTGAAACTTGGACCAATGCCACCTCCACCCCCGACATCGCCACTGCCATCCCCTTCAGATAAAAGATTTTTTTTAAAAGGACCGCCCCCACCGCCCAGGAGGAGGACTCGCCATCGCACACAAGAGCGCCCTCCGACTTTCCACCTCCAGAATGAGCGAATCCTCCGCCAACACAGAACACCTCCACTTCCAGATGCAAACCAGCCCTAGAACCACGCTATGTGGGACCCTCGTCTACACACCCCCTGGGCCTCTCACCTCTTCTGCCATTACAATCGCCGACCTTGTTGCACCCCATGCCATCGCCTCTATGGACTGCATCCTCATCGGAGACCTGAATTTCCAACTCGACAACCCCAGCCGCCCCGACTCGACCACCCTCCTCGACAACCTTGCCAACCTCGGACTGAAGCAGATTGTCACCACTCCCACCCACAGAGCTGGGTACACCGTCTACCCCATCTTCGCAGGAGGGACAAACATCCAATTCAGCCACACTAAGCTGCCCCTTTGGACAGACCACCACTGCGTACACTTCACCTTCAACACCACCACCGCACCCAAACCCGCCCTGGCCCACGCCGAAGGAACTGGAGCAAGATCACAGAGGAACTCCTCAACGCCACCTTCCTTCACGACCTCCCTCCAACACGACAGATGCCAACTCTGCAGCAAAAGAACTACACCACTAGATCTCCAGCTGACAAGCTTGCTCCCCTCCGCTACCCCGCCAATCAACGCCCCCTGACGGCAGCCTGGTTCACCACCGACCTCTAAGAAGCCAGGCGCTCCTGCAGATGCCTTGAGAAACTCTTGCGGCACAAGAAAACCACAAAAGACCAGAACATCTATAGGAACACCATGAAGAAATTCCACCAGCGCATGACTCCTGACACCACCACCCTCACCACCAATGACAACCGGCCAATCATCACCTCCTGGAAACCAGCCACCACTGAAGACACCGCCAAGACCATGAAGAACACCCCCTCAGGAGCTCCCATGGACCCCCTGCCCACTGTACATCTACCACAGAGCTGCCGCCCCCATAGCTCCCGAACTTGGACAGACTATCAACACTTCCCTAGAATCCGGCATCTTACCCGGTGACTGGAAACAGGCAGTAGTCAAGCCCCTCCTCAAGAAACATTCAGCCGACCCAATGGACCTGAAAAACTACCGTCCCATCTGTCTCCATCCCTTTGCAGCCAAAGTCACAGAGAAATTCGTCAACGCCCAGCTGACCACCTTCATAGAGGGGAACGCCATCCTTGACTCCTCCCATTCTGTATTTCGCAGTAACCACAGCACCAAGACTACACTCCTCGCCACCACTGACGACATCCGCATGCTCCTCAACTGAGGTCCTCATCCTACTAGACCTCTCAGCAGCCTTTGACACCATCTCACACCGCACCAGACTCCACGACGACGGAATACGAGGAACCGCCCTGGACTGGATCCACTCATTTCTCTCCGGCAGAACCCAAAGGATCAGACCCCACCCTTCCTCTCTGAACCAACAGAGATCAACTGTGGAGGACTCCAAGGACCCTCACTCAACCTTACTCTTTTCAACATCTACATGGCCCCCCTCGCCGCTATCGTCAGACTGCATGGGCTCAGCATAGTATCCTATGCCGACAACACCCAGCTCATCCTCTCCCTCACGAAGAACCCCAAAGACACCAGACTCAGCTTCCAAGAAAGAATGAAAGCAACCTGGATGAACGACAGCTGCCTGAAGCTGAACTCGAAGAAGACCGACGTCCTTGTCCCAGGACCCTCTCCCACAACATGGGACAGATCCTGGTGGCCCCTGCTTTCGGAAACCCTCCCACACTGATGGTCCTCAGTATCATCCTAGACTCCTCCCTCACCATGACCCGCCAGATCAACGCCGTCGCCTCGACCTGCTTCAACTCTCTCCGCATCCTCGGTAAGACTTTCAAGTGGATCCCCCATGAATGCAGAAAGAACGTCACCTACGCACTCGTAACAAGTAGACTGGACTACGACAACGTCCTCTAATCCGGAATCAACAAAACCCTGCTACACAAGCTCCAAACCATCCAAAATACTGCGGCCAGACTCGCCCTCAGAACCCGACGACACGAGCACACGACCCAGCACCTACGAGACCTCCACTGGCTTCCTATCGAGAACAGAGTAACCTTCAAGCTACTCACCAATACCTACAAATCCCTCCACAACATCGGGCACAAATACCTCAACGAAAGAGTCTCCTTCTACGTACCCAAGAGGAACCGTCGCTCCACCGACCTCGCCCTAGCAGAAACCCCCCGCATACGCAGAACCAGAGCAGGCAGAAGAGCCTTCTCCTACGTCACAGCAAAGACCTGGAACGAGCTCCCAGTCAACATCAGACGCTCCCCCACTCTGAACACATTCAGAAAGAGTCTTTAGACCTGGCTCTTCGACTGACCCGGAGCTGCACCCCGCCCCCAGCGCCTTGAGACCCTCATGGGTGAGTAGCACGCTTTATAAACCCCTGATTGATTGATTGATTGATTGATTGATTTATTACGCAGTTTGAGTTGGTGATCAAAATCAATGGAGCCTATTGGTTTTCGAAAATGGACCTTAAATCATGTTACCACCACCTACTTCTTAACCCCGCCTCGAGGTATATCATGACCTTTTCTTTCCACAAAGTTTGAAGTAGGTATTAAAGATGGATTTTTAGAATTTCCAGCACAGCAAGAGGTATTCCAAAACACCAACAGGAAAGTCATTTCTGGTCTAACCAGAGTCATCAAAGTCATCTATGACATCCTGGTTTTTGCACATATGCTGGAAGAGCATCACCCGTTCCTTTCAAATTCCTGGCAGTGCCTCCAAGACAGCATGCTCACCTTTGATTAAAGTCAAGTGTGAGTTCCTGAAGAAAGAAATCAGCTGCTTCGATTATTGATTCTCAGCAGATGGGTTTGCCCCCAACCCAGACAAAGTTGAAGATATAAACCCTGTGACCCTGGCTATCTCAGCAACTGAACTATGGAATTTTCTAAGAATGGTCACTTATTGTGAACGGTTGGTATTGATCGGGTAGAAAAAGTCCATTACAAAACAAAAGCCACGATTAAAAATTCATAAGCATTAGCATTGATATAGCACCGACATTCGTACAGGAAGTATAAAAGCAGCAAAAATAATCAGAAAACCACAAGCTAAAACCACTTCATGAAAGGGGAAATCTCCCTATGCACTGACATTTGAACATAAAAATAGTAAGCTTACATAACAAGAGCACAGTGAGTTACCTTAAGTCAGACTACTGGAATCAGTCGGACATATCGCACCAAATGTCCCTGAATTTTTTAAGGGCCCCAATTCTTTGTTTGTAAAGCTTTTCTAGTTGCTTGACCCGCTTAATTTTGTCTACCCATGAATTGTAGGTGGGGACCTCAGAGGACTTTCACTTTTGCAAAATTAAGGATTTGGCTACCAAGGAGGCATTACATAGAAATCATTGCTATATTAAGGTAACTTGCCTGTTTGGAGCAAACATGCCAAATAGCACCCCGAGGGGTCTGGCATCATACAACTCTGTAGTTTATTGCAAATCGATAAGATTATTTTAGACCAAAAGTGAATGAGGGCTGGACAGGTAAAACATGCATGGAGTTAGTTACCTCTGTCAAGTCCACACCTGAAGCATGCAGCTGGGTTCAGAGGGATACGTTGTCTGAATGAGTAAAGGACTATAATATACCATCCATTTGGACTGGAGAGCCATTCTTTTGAACCCTGGTTAGCTTTATGAGCCTTTTGATTATACCAGCCCCAAAAGTGCTGATCAGTCTTAAATCTTGTGGAAGTTGTGATCTTGGTCAGTGCAGCGGGACATCTGCTTCGCGTAATTGCTGATGGAGCAGGTGGTACCAGTTGCCTATTCCAGTAAGGCTGTTCACAATGTAGGCTTTGCTGATACCTTCCGCAAAGTGAATTGGTTGTCTGCTGGTTGCTCGGCATGTGTAGTGATTGATTTGCATATAGGAGAATGCTAATTCCGAAGGGATAGCAAAATTACTGGCAATCAGTTGTTCCCAGATTTTCACTTTCCCGGTTTGCTGTGTTGGCCCCCGCACTTGTAACTCTGTTCAGCCAACGTAAGAGCAGCAATTTCCAGCGAGCAATTTAGAACTCTGAAACTATCATGGTTCTTCAGACAAGCCTATGATTAAGCCATCCCCCTGTCCTGCTACTCGTGGCACCAGCACCATGAAACCCATGGTGATTGTGCGCTTTAGAAGTTCTTTATAAGATAAGATAACATAACGTCTCACAACATAACATAGCAGCATAAAATCGCAAAGCCTCAAAAAAGCCCTCCTTTTCTCAACCCCCTAAGGACTTCGATCTCTACATGTATTCCTAAAAGAAGATATTCTCCTATATACATTATTCGACTGGGGGTACTGAAGTTCCTCTTTGAGTTTTGTATATCTATAATCCAAAAGGTGGTGCAGGAGCTATATATCTGGGATGCTTGGACAATACAGAGATTTTGAGAAAAACAGGAAGCCGAATGTTGGCCTCGAGCCGCATTTTCTGAAGATAAAAACAATTAAACTGTTTATTCATGGCTGCTGCTCGAACGAGCAGTCAAAAAAGGCTGCTTGATAATACATTCTAATGTGCATACGTGTAAGCCCATTTTCATATACAACTGTATAGTTGTCAAGTTGGTAGGGGTCTTATTCCCCTACCACTGAAAATGGAGAAATGATTGGTCTATCACATTAAAAAAAAGATTGATGGACTTTGATTATGACGTTAGAGAAAATTAAAACAAATAGCGGGAGAATGGCCATCTTGATTACAGCTACACGTCCTAAAGACTTTGGCAAAGATTGCAATTGAAGTAGCAGATGGCGCACCTTATTGAGAGTGGCAGTCAGAGATGGCTCCTGAATTGGAGCAGAGGAGTATCGCCCCACTTAAAATCCCCCCAAGCCCCTGAAAAATAAAATAGTAATTTATTACCATTTTATTTTTCTTTCTGGTCCCGAACAGAGCATCAGGATGAGGGTGGGGCCGCTACTGAGTGACAACCGCATGTCACTCAGCAGGAAGGATGGTGGGCTGGTATGGCACTGTTTCAAGTTGGCATATCTTTTTGGCGGGCCGCCTAGAGACAGCCGGCCACACATGCGCACTATAAACAGCTCTAACCCTGCTGTCTAAGACGGTCAGGCACACATGCGCACTTTAAACAGCTCTAACCCAGCTGTCTAAGACAGCTGGGATAGAGCAAGCCAAAGCTTAATCGGTAACTAGACATAATATTGAAAAAACATATAGAATGGACAGAATATCAAATTCAAAATATAGAATGGACATAATATCGAATGGACATAATATAGTGGTTAGTAATATCGAAATGCAGGTAATATCGACTGTCAAAATATCGAAGTACATAATATAGGCATTAAAATATTTTTTAAAGTGTTTTGTGTTAGTATATGTGTTAAAAGTGTATATTATTTTTGTAATGTATGTTTAATTTTGTAAAAATAATGAATTTTATGTTATTTAATTTTTGTGTAATTTAATTCCGTAGCGGGTTGTAGGTTTCTAGGGGAATACGGTGGGAAGTAATTTAATTATAGTAAATTAAATATTAATTTTTAGGAATTATTAATTATTTGTAATTTAATTTTGCATTTCAGTTTCTGTAGTGGGT
Source organism: Lissotriton helveticus (assembly GCF_964261635.1). Classification (NCBI taxonomy): domain Eukaryota; kingdom Metazoa; phylum Chordata; class Amphibia; order Caudata; family Salamandridae; genus Lissotriton; species Lissotriton helveticus. The sequence goes on along the minus strand of NC_136068.1, from coordinate 1,330,363,920 downwards.
TGTGGGTTTACATGGAAATATGGTGGGAAGTAATTTAATTGTAATTAAGAAAATATTCATTTTTATTTATTGGTATTGATTATAAATTTTTTGTTAATTAATTATTAATAGGAAATAAATTTGTATTAACTGGTAATTAATTAATTAATGGATAATTATGTTAATTGTATTAATTTATTATTCGAAGGAGGTTGTGGGTTTATAGGGGAACAGGGTGGGAAGTAATTTAATTATAATTAGGAAAATATTTATTTTTATTTAGTGGTATTGATTATTAATTTTATTAATTGGTAGTTAATTTTTATTAACTGATTAATTGATAATTATGGTAATTGCATTCATTTATTATTCAGAGCGGGTTGTGGGTTTATAGGGGAATAGGGCTGGAAGTAATTTAATTATAATTAAGTAATTATTGAAATTATTTTGTGTATTGATAATTCATTTTTTGTTAATTAATTATTAATTGGTAATTTTTTTATTACTTATTACATTTTTGGTATAGAAAATTATTTGGTTGTAATTCATTATTAATAGGTAATTAATTTTTAATAAATAATATTTATTGGTATTTATAATTAATTAATTAGAAAACATGTTGTGATTGGTAATTAATTTTAATTAATTTTTTATTGATATTGATAATTCTTATTTAAATATTAAATCATTACTTTCCCTACTGTTTCACTCACTGGAGTGGGAATAGCATTTTTTACCCAGAAAAAGCACAGGTGCACCACATCACAGTATACAGTTCAGTGTAAAACAATTATTAAGTCCATAATGAGAAAGAAGTTCATCAGTTAAGTTTCTTTATTCCATTTTCTTATTAGGTAGCAAAACACAAACACAAAGTACAGCCGACGCGTTTCGTCCAGATACAGGACTTCTTCAGGGCACTTATATTATGAGTTCAGATTGCCTCCAACAGTAAGGGGATAAGTCAAGTGCACAGCTCAGAGGAAAGTATCCTGGTCCATAAGGATATATAAGAAGGATATGGAGGTTATCCAAAGGAATGCCATGACTGATCCCACCGGGTATAATATGCAACCCCTAAGTATGATGTCCACAGGCAACCCTGGACCCCCACCTTCTGGCCCCCCTCTTTTGGCTCTCCACCATCACCCTCTTCCTCAGTCAAAACATTAGTGATCACACTTAACCGACATCTCACACTACACTCCCAGATTAGCACTGTAGTTTCATCTTGCTTTTTCACCCCTCCGCACTATTCGAAAGATTTCCCGTTTTTTTTCCTTCTCAGCTCTGAAACTCATTCTTATGGCACTGGTTCTATCGCGTCTTGACTACGGCAACATCCTGCATAATGGCATTCCTGCCTATGCCCTCCGACGCCTCCAACTGGTCCAGAACGAGGCCGCCCGCCTTGTATATGGTCTCCTTAAATCTCTTCATGTGACCCCTCTGCTTAAGGCCCTGCATTGGCTCCCTATTAAGGAACGTGGTTTTTTTAAGCTGGGCTGTACAACCTTTCAGGCTCGCGCTGGGACCGCCCCGCCTTCATCAGCTCTGAAATTAAGACTTATACTCCCTGCAGAGAGCTATGTTCATCCTCTCAGTCTCTTCTTTTTGTACCACGGTTTAAGAAGAATAAATCTGGAGGGATGAAATTTGCGGTTCTTGCTCCTACCTTTTGGAATACCCTTCCTCCTCACATAAGATCTGCAGGCTGCTATCTTAAGTTTCGCAGTGCACTTAAAACTCTCCTCTTTCAGCAAGCCTTCCCTTCCTAGCACCCACTCCCCTGACTTCTAGGGTCTGTGTCCTTCAGTGCCAAGAAACCGCATGGTAATGATGCGCTTATAAATACTTTTAAATTCAATTCAAATTCACCGCCTTTAGCACTGCTTAATACGCCATCAACGAACAAAGTTCAGGTAACAGTGCTTCAAAAGTTGCCTTCAATTTCTATTGCCACTTATATTTGTGTAAGTAGATGTCAGTGGACCTACATTCTATATTTATGCTGACGGTATTTTCATTAAACAACAGCTTCCCTCAATGAAAGGGTGGATACAGCAACAACAGTGAAGCCGAGATATAATAGTCGCGTACTTCCTGGGAAGCGTCCTGTACCGTCGTGGAGGACCAGCCAGGAAGACTGTCGTCTCCACTGCATTTTTAAACCTAATTCACTTAACATGTAATTATCTTTTAGGCTATGGCTTGCTTGTCAGGCCTTGGCTCTAGAAGGCACAGTGTTAAGTATCGAGTGTTGACATGTGGCCTGATCAAGTTTCGTTGTAAGGTCAAGGCCTTTTCTATCCTTGACTTATTAACATGGCTCTTGAAACAGATTGCCTCATTCCACATTAAGGCTTGAAAGGCCCCCATACTGCAAAGGTAGAAGCTGTAAATAAATGTTAAGATTTGCGCTGTTCAGCCCAATGATCGTCACATAATATGTAACAACCTAGGCAATTCAATATTTGAAGTTTAATATAAAAGTGACATGGGAGAAAACTTGACTAGACGAAAAATTAATAAAATGACTTTCATTTTATTCTCATACAAAGATAAAAAACAAAGATTAAAAGTTATTTCTCAAATGTAAATAATCACATAGGGAAATCAACATTACATAACATCACAGTAAAATCAAGAATTCTAATTTCTTTATATAAAAAAGAACTTTATACAAAGAGTGAACAAAAAAGTGGCATAAATGCTTCTCGACGTGCGTTTCGGCAACCAGCGCCTTCTTCTGGAGTAGCCACGAATAATTGCTCTAACAGTTTATCAGGAATGAAGATGAATAGTATAGTCCGTAGATTAAGGATGGTTAAAAGTTTCAGGTAAGTTGGATGTACTATCGAAATACAACCAAGGGAGAATTCCCTGGTCTGAGAAAGATGTTTCTTCTGGATAAAATCTTAAATAAACACTCGATGTTGTTTCGGTCTCCTGGCCGCATGAGATATATTAAATAATGCACTGTATTCTGGGTTTCAGGCGCAAAAAATGTTGTAGTTAGGACAATCCTCGAAATGTGAGGACGAGGGTCTGGTCTAACCCTGTATGTTGTGTTTCAGACGGAAAGAAAACGGGGTTGCAGTGGCGATCCTCCAAATATGAGTATGATGGTCCGTTTCCACACGATATTTTGTATGAACCGCCGATGGCCAGGAGTAACACGGATATAAACCTTCTCGCTATGATGTTTTATTAAAGTGAAACACAACATACAGGGTTAGACCAGACCCTCGTCCTCACATTTGGAGGATTGTCCTAACGACAACATTTTTTGTGCCTGAAACCCAGAAGCATTTTTGCCACTTTTTTGTTCACTCTTTGTATAAAGTTCTTTTTTATATAAAGAAGTTAGAATTCTTGATTTTACTTTCATGTTATGTAATGTTGATTTCCCAATGTGATTATTTACATTCGAGAAATAACTTTTAATCTTAGTTTTTTATCTTTGTATGAGAATAAATTGAAAGTCATTTTATTAATTTTTCGTCTAGTCAAGTTTTCTCCCATGTCACTTTTATATTAAACTTCAAATATTGAATTGCCTAGGTTGTTACATATTATGTGTTGTTCATCCCTGACCTAGGAATTACTTTATTCAAGTACTCAGGGGGTCCTTGTTACCTATGAATTATCCAGCCCAATGATCGTTAAATGATATGTCTAAAAAGGGGACCGAGAGATCAGAACAGGGAGTCAACTGTATAACTGATCTGTTTCTGTCCCACATATGAGGTACTAGGAAGAAATCGGTTCTTGAAGCAGGGTTAAAGCATTTAGAAAAACAGGTATATTATCTCCCTTGAGGGTGATCGTTCCGCCAGGGGTCAATTAAAGTAAAATCACTTTCCTGAACTCAAGTGACCTTACTCTCCCACCCTGCTCCCTCTATCCATGGAAACCCACCTGACCTGGGCTCCCTAATAATTGACTGCCCACCCATCCTTGAGGGTGCCCCCAACTTCCCACTCCTCTTACCCCTCCCACCAAGCGAGTGTTCTGATAAACCACTTATGAAACTGCAAACAGAAAAGATTGGGGGCGTCCCAGTCTGCTACGTAGCCTTATCTGACTTCTTTCCCATCTCAAACAAATAAATTGAGTGTAGAAAGTCCTTGGCCTGGTCCATTAATTGAAGGATTTGTGATTGTCCCTTAAAGAAGACTTTCAAATTAGATTACTGGACAGTGTCTTGATTCCTGAAGTTATTGCTCAAGCCTTTGAACTCCTTATGCTGCTGTGCAGTTGATAACAACGTATCTGATATAATGTTAAAGGAGTATGGTACTCTAAGTCCCTAATAGCATTGGACAGGATTTGTCTTTCATTGGAGGTCACTGAATTTTACCAAGATAGTTTGTAGGTATGTAGATTTGGGGGACTGAAATGCAGGGACGTGGTGTGCCCTGGTGATTGTAAGATCCATGCCCTTCATTGCTATTTCTGGGCAAACATGCTTGTTGATGAGATCTGTTAGTAATTTGATACCAGTCTGGCCATTTTCGTGACCCTCAGGAATTCCAACAAACCTCAAGTTGGAACAGCGGGAACTATTTTTGGCATCATTGAGTTTCAATTGTAACCCAGCCAATTTTGTTTGAATTTTTAGGGTTGTGGAGTCTTGTTTGCACCTAAAATCCTCTAGATCAGAAACTCTTTGCTACACATGAGTAACCTGTGAGATAAGCAGCAGGATATTGGCATTGATTTGGCCCAATTGACTTTCCTCCTGAGAGATCTTCATCTTCCTAATTTCACCTAATATTTGATGTAGGATCTCCTCGATTGGAGCAACCAGGGCAAAGTATGTCAAAGGTGTTTGAGCTGTTGCTGCTGGGTATGCCTGAGAGAAATTGGGACCTTCAACAAGATATCTGCTTGCTCTTTGGGGTTTTTTAAATGTCTTCTGTGGAGCTGTAACATGCGGAGAATTTGATAGGGCTGCTGAGATGTGATGTGGCCCTTCTAGGTCCTTAATAGTGTTTCTTACATTGCATATCTTGCTTTGCTCGGTCGCTGGATCTAGCACCTCCCTTTGTGGCCTCTTGGAGCCAGCATCCAAGAACATGAGATAAGTTGCATCTTCTTTGTTATCGCTGATTTGCTGATTGAGGATTTACAGAAAGCGCTGTCAAGATTGGAACACACCACAGGATTGTTGGCCAAGGCCTTCTCTTGTCTACCTCCTCCTATGGTGGATATATCTGAGACAATTCTGTCATTGAAGGACAGATAAGATCAGTTTCATTAGATCCTTTCCCAGGGGCTGCCTCATATTTCAATACCGCTAGATCTTGAATGTTCATCTCCTGAGGCAGTTGATCTGGGGAAATGGTCTGATGCTCCACCTCTAAGGTCGTAGACCCCTGTATCGAGATGGATGCTGTATGGATGGGATGCTTGGTGTCCTGTGTAGTTTTGCCAAGCGTGCATTCTTGCCAAGGTCTCCCATGAAATTCACTTCATTTAACACCAGGGTGGGTTGTAATTACTTGTAGCTCGAGAGACAGATGACAGGAGGCTTAGTCTTGAAATTGCAGACAGGTTTAGGAGGTATGCAGGGGGCTCCCTCGCAGATCTCCTCTACAACACGCTGTGGGTTCCCTCCGCCTGAGAAGGTGCCTAGTGTGCCTGACCAGGCAGCCCCATGCACCCACAATCACCAAACTTGCTATAGGGCTGGAGGTAGTACAGTGCTGTACATAGGAACACTCAGTTGACCATTTTTTGCTGTTAATTTCTTATATGGGTATAGCCCCTGTGTCTTGCTTACATGGCCTGCTTACTCGGCTCACAGCTGGCCAGATCCAGTTATGACTCAATGGACCGTTGCTGTTGCTGAATGCCAAATTCCAATACTTCTGCTAAGAAGTGCCCACTTTCATGCCTGCCGTAGGCAAGCTTCTTTTCAAAGCTGCGTAAACGCTGCAGTTCTTATATCAATTGCCCCAGTACTCCTGTAATGGGCAAATGGCCCTCTGTTGATGTCATATTGGGTTTGGGCTGATTGTGGCAACTGTCGAAGCGGAAGAGCAAAAGTGAGGCGTTTTTGTTTTCCCAATTGGTTTGGTAGTGGTGAGCTGTTAGAGCATGTGGCTCCGATTTTCGTCAGGGAACAGAAATACAGGATTGTGGGCTCCTGGGGGCAAGACTGCATTGGATCTGGTTGCCGAGGACTGAAGAATGAGGATCTGGTTCATAGCTGATTCAACAGTGGAGAGACGTGGTGTGCTACAATCCTCCAATCTTGGTGTACGCCTACAATCACCCAGAGCAGATCAACCACGGAGCATGATGGGTGCTCCTCTTAATTTGAATTTATTACAATTGAAAACAAAATGCTGTGATGTCTGACCTTTGCTTAACTAGGCCTCAATTAGGCCTCCACTCCATTTTGTAAACCATGGCTACTGAATTCGTAATATTCATAGTGTTTATATTTATCAGTTGACACCACATGCAACGAAATGTGAACTGTTTATTAGTAATGATTTGGTCTCGAAAACTTTGGTGGAAACTTTCAGATTCTTTGAAGGTTATTCCTGCACACACACTCTATTATATTTATTCATGAGTCTTTTCATTGTTCATATAACTAGTTTGTTCAGACACCTCAAATAACATTAGGTCAGACGGGTGAATCATTATACATGTAGTGTGATAGTGCTAGAGTAGTGGAATTATATGATGTTTTATAATGCTGAACTGTGAATCGTAGTTAGAATGATACATTAGCGGCACCCCCCAATGATACATACAGTAGCGGCACCCCCCCTCCCCTCAGCGCCTTGAGACCCTCACAGGTATGTAGCGCGCTTTACAAGTTCCTTGATTGATTGTTTGATTGATTGATTTGTGCATGCGAAACAAACATTCCTTTTTCCATTGCTTTTTTACAATGAAATTCATTATCAAAGGTCATCAATTTTGACGGGTGAACAAAATCTTTTGGAATCTCTACCAGGGATGCTGCCAGATTCTCAGTTGATTTTCTTCACACCGTGGACTTAGGGCCAGATTTGTGACTATTTTTTGCAGTCGCTAATGGGAAATCAGGCCGTTTGTGACCACAAAAAAGGGTCCTGGCATGCGAGTCCCCGATTCGCAAAATAGCGTTAGTGACTCTCGCTATTAGGAAGGGGTGTCCCTTCCTACTAGCGAGTCAAAATGGAATGTAGCATTGTTTTGCGACTGACTTTGTGGCCCCAAAACACTTGCAGTTTACCACCTACTTCAAGTAGGTGGTAAACCACTTACAAACTATGGAAAACGAGCTGCATTAAAAAAAACAGCTTTATTAAAAAAGCAGTCACAGACATGGAGGTCTGCGTTTCCCAGCAGGCCACCATCCCTAAGTGCTGGTAATTCCTAATGGGGTTGCACATAGCACCTGCCTCATAAATATTAATGAGGCAGGCAATTTGCGACCCCATTAGGATTTGCTAACAGTGTCTGAGATACTGTTGTAAATTGCATTTTGTGAGTCGCAAAGCGATGCAATTTGCAAGTCACAAAATGTAAGGGTTGTGCATCTGGCCCCATGTCTATATCCGGATTCTGCTCATTTGCTGCATATATTTCTAATGATAAGAGCCTTCATAACAAATCAGTTCTATCCCTAAGACTGATTTATTGAATTAGTTGAAATATATTTCTGCCTTCCATAACACACTTTAAATATTTTAACAAACCATAATAGTTTTTCTAAATTTCTGATCTCAAACACCCTTCCTGAGTAAGTCTTTTCTTCCTCATTTAATGACTGAATTCTTAAAATGCTGTTTTGAATCTTATCTAAGGAACACATTGCCTCACCTATATATGAAGACAACACTGTTCCCTACTATGCAGTGGATGCTACTACCATACAGATTGTCTAGAGATAGTGTGTCCACATCACTGAGGGAGCTCAGCAAAACCTCCACATCCTAGGACTAGGAAGAAGTCTGCTAGACAGAGTTTCAAGACACCACAGAAGTCCTGTCAGTAGAAACAACTCTGCTATCTGTGGACTCGGCAAAATAATCCATACTGGATGCTGATACAACCCCACAGGCTCAGTAGCTGTATTGTAGCAAAAGCAGGAGTATGGGGAATGTGGCCAAGTTGTCTGTACCCTCATATCTTTGACATCAATCAAACAACACTACTCACAGATACAACGTGAGGCGAATTTAATCCCCTGGGAGTACAGGCACTTCCATCTCTATGTATATGGGCATCTGCAAAGATTAGAAGTCTCCCATTCCAGTCCTTTTTTAAGTTTAAGATGGTTTATTGAAGAGAATCATGAAACAATACAAAAATAAAATGAGATACATCATCTAAGCGTTGTGAGTGCATCAGATATAGAGCAATAAAACAGCAGACATAAATTAAATATTATAGATTAGTGAACAAGTGAACAGAGCTATTGAAAGCTGTAATGCTCAGCATCAAGTAATCAAAACAGATATGAAAACTATAGCAATTTTTTTATTTTTCATTATTAAGAGGAAAGAAAGAAAAGAGAGGAAAAGAAGAAAAAAGTAAAAAGAGAAAAATAAGAGATTACTCACAAGATATACAATAATAGGGCCCGATGGAGGATGACTGCAGAGTTCCACGCCTCTGCGTAGTCTCCCGTGACTCGTGACCCGCGACCCCTCCTCCGTAATGGCGTTTGTGTTCCTGAAGCGCTGAGACGCCGCTGCTTGGTAGCTGCTGCTTGGGAGCTGGGAACCGCGAGTCAAAGGATTACGGCCTAACTTGGGAGCCGTGGCGGGAAATCAGGAGGAAAGCATCGGAGAGGTGATGCCTGAGGCTCTGCCCCGCTGATCCTGTCTGCCCTGGTCGGGAATTGGCTCATGTAATGATACGCTGTTTGACTGCCCTTTTCAGGGTGAGCGCGTCTTTGGCAGCAAGTCGGATACGGGGATCTTGGAGCGGGGCTGGCTGATTATCAAATGAATGGAGATGGCTTCGAACGCTAAGCAGAAGTAACGGAGAATATCGGCCAGATGTCAGGCGCAGTATATAGAGTTTGGCAGCAGCGGGGACTGTTGCACTTACGAAAATTGCCAGGTTAGCATCTGGACCCTGTGGAGTTTTTGCGTGGAGTTGTTTGGTGTAGACTTTGGGGGCCGCAACGGATTGCTGTAGTTAAGCACCCAAAGCTTTTACACCCTTTGAAAAAAAAAAAACGAACTAAAAAAAAAAATATATATAAAAAAAAAAGGGGGAGTGTGCGTCTCTAAAATGGGCAAACCTTTGAAGGAGGGTGATGACGTGGTCAAGCTCAGCAAAGTGGAAGCGGCTGCCCGACAGAAGGCCAAAACTCATCTCGCTCTGGCTAGAAAAGCTGCACGCAAGGCTGCCAGAGAGAAAAATAAAGATGACAACAGGGAGGGGAGCCCTGTAGTTGAAGACACAACACCCGAATCTTCGGATGATGAACCACCTCCCTCCTCTACCCCTCTGCAGCTTGAAAAACACCAGAAGGCAGAAACAGAGGGGGATAAGATGAATGATGTCAATACTGCAGATTCATTTCCTCAATCAGAGGCGGAAGTTCATCCCCAAACTCCTAACCCTTCGCCAATATTTCCAGCGCCAGCACCTCAGGCAGAAGAAGAGAGGAGAAATAGTGGAACTGGTGGGAAGGAAGTGAGAGACTTTCCACTGTTTGCAAAAAGAACAACTCCAAAATCTCTCCTTCCTCATTCTTCACAGCTTCCTTTGGTCTCTATCATTTTGGAACCCCCGGCCCCTAGTGCCCTATCTAAGGGCCCTGACATAATAGTATCTATACCTCAAACTCCGCTTTCTACAGCAAATGAAGCAGCAAGTGATGGGGTAATCATGCAAGACGTAATTCCTGGGAAGGAAAGAGTAACAGAACCCGACTCTAGCCTACTGGACATTGAAGCAAGATCTGAAGCGAAATATCAGTTAGACATTCGTGAGATGCTCAACTTAATTCTCGACGAGATCCGTGAAATTAAAAATAACTAGCGAACGGAGCTAGCTGCTATTCACGCCAGAATAGATAAGCTGGAGGAGTTAACACTGGCACTCCCTAACAGGGTTCTGGAAGCTGAGTCAATGATATCAGTTTTGGAAGATCAGATGAATCTGGTAGCAGGAGAGACCAAAGAGGCTACAAAGAAGAGGATTTCAATGGAAAATAAACTTGAGGAATTGGAAAACCATTCTCGTAGATCAAACTTGAGGATAGTGGGGGTCCCTGAAGGAACAGAAGGCTCCGACACAGTACAATGGGTTAACTCCTTCATACAGAAAGTAGTTCTACCAGACTTTGAAGGAGATCTAACGATAACAAGGGCCCATAGAGTGCCAGCTCAGCGTTTTGCGAATTCTCCATTTCCAAGAACTATCCTACTGAATTTTGCGGATTTCAGGATTAAGGAGCGAATTCTCTCTAAGGCATATCAACAACGTCAGTTTACTGTTTCTGAAACTATAAAATGCAAGATCTTCTCAGACATGACAGCTACTGCGGCCAAAAGAAGGAAAGAATTTGTAAAATTGCCGCAGCTATTTAAAGCTAATGGTGCCCAGGCCTCGATTGCGCAGCAATCAAAGCTGAAGGTCCTTGTTAAGGGAAAATTATTTCTGTTTACTGACTTAGAGGAGGCTCAGACTCTTCTTAACGAGATATCCAGAAGGGCCTAGGCTTAAGGGTTTAAAAGAACACAAAATGTCAGGAATCCAAGTTTACAAACTGAAAAAAAAGAGGATGTGTTACGTGTGATCCTCTTTCCTCCCTTCGTTAGCAAAAAGAAATAAATCAAGGCGGGTGGTCCTGGGTCAAGGGTCACACCTGGGTGTAACAAGAAGACACCCGAAGAAGAAAGTAGAGGGTGGGATGTGGGCCGCGTGGACGGGGAGGGGTCTCCCACATTCCAGGGAGGGTTTAAGGGGGGGTTCAGGGTGGGAAGGGTAAACGCATTAAAAAAATACAAGCTCAGTACGTTTTCTATTCTTAATATTGGTTGGTACAGTATATGCTTAAGATTCTATAGTTTTATAAATGAGATCTGATCCATGTAACATCCTGTCCATTAATGCGAACGGGCTGCTCAATAAACAGAAATATGGAGCCCTTTTGAAATGGGCAATTTCCCTTAAGCCTCAGGTGGTCTTCCTTCAGGAGACACACCTAAAAACAAATTTTCCAAAGTTGTTTCTGCCAAGATATTTCTCCCATGGGTTTTTTTTCCTCAGCTGGCGTTGCCCAGAGGGGTGTCGCTATTTATTTCAGGAATTTACCCTGGGAAATTGTGCGGTTGCAAAGAGACTCTAAAGGTAGATGGCTTTGGGTTGTAGCAAAATTGTTGGGAAAGGTATTCAACTTTGTAAACTACTATGGCCCAATTTTTGATGACACCTCGGCCCTGACTGAAATTAGTGAAAGCTTGAGGGGCACTTCAGGGCAGATTATAGTAGGAGGTGATTTCAACTATATCCAGGATTTAAAGAGGGACACTTCTAACAAGAACAAGAAGCAACTAAAACCTAAAACGAAAGGGGTGCTGGAGGCTTTTATGGCAGAATACCAATTGCGGGATTCCTGGCGCTCCCTGAATCCCAATTTAGAGTCCTTCACATGTTATTCTAATAGGTTTCATACTGCCTCTAGAATAGACTTCTTTTTGTCCTCAAGATCACTTCAAATCTCCAACGCATCAATAGGCTGTAATCCCTTCTCAGATCATGGGAGGATCGAGGTTGAACTGATACTAGAGGGCATGGAGGGGGAGCGCTCTAGGTGGCAGATGGATCGCACCCTTTTACAGAATATGATATGGGTAGAGGGCTTCAAAGATTGGATAAAAGAATTTTTTTAGCAAATAAGGACTCAGCAGAGCCTTTTGCAATATGGGGCGCATTTAAAGCAGCAGCCCGGGGGCAGATTATAGCATTCTCCAGCAATAAGGCAAACGTACGAAAGAGAAAAATATCTGCCCTTCAGTGTGCTGCTGAGAAGGAATACGCATTGAAACTGAATCAAAAGCCTAATAATTGGGAACAAGCCAAAGTATTGCTCAGGGACTTCTTCACTCTGGAAGAGATAAATAGTTCAAAAGACTTCCAGCAAAAGCTGTATGAAGATAGTCAACTCATGGGGAAGCTTCTGGCTAATTTGATTAGAAAAAAACAAGAATCCTCTATTATTTTGAAAATTCAAGACCCTTTAGGTGGAATAGATACTCGGAGTGAGGGAATAGCGAAGATATTCCTTGATCATTACGAGAGAATTTACTCAACAGATATTCAAGTGGAGGAAATATTGATCAGGGAATATTTTGATAATTTGGATATTCCCAAGATCTCCAATTCCAGATATAACCAAATAGGCTGCGAAATTAGTTCCCTGGAATTTCAAAATAGTATAAAAACAACAGCGGGAGCAAAAGCTTCAGGGATGGATGGGTTCCCGATCGAATTTTATAAGGTTTTTTTGAAGGAATTGGAAGAACCCTTGAAAAATGTATTTAATTATATTAGAGAAGGCGGTAAGGTTCCCTCCGAGTTTAAAGAGTCTACAATTATAAGTTTTTTTAAGAAAGGTAAGAATCCGGAGGATGTGAATTCCTATAGACCAATTAGTCTATTGAACTCAGACTACAAGGTTTTTATGAAAATTTGGGCTCAAAGATTTGTGTTTGCAGCCCAGGAGGTAATACACCATGACCAAACGGGTTTTATAGCCGGTAGATATATGGCAGCTAACACAGAATATTTAATACAGGCGTTAGATTATTTTAATGTTAACTCAGTTTCTGCATGCATTTTTATGATTGATGCCGAAAAAGCATTTGATTTAGTTAACTGGTCAGCGTTATTTTTTTCCTTGGGTTATTTTGGGTTTCCTGCCCCAATTATTAGTATGTTACGGAATATTTATGAAGGGGCATCAGCCCAGGTGATAATCAATGCTAGGCAAGCAGGGAAGATTAAAATAAACCGCGGCACCAGGCAAGGCTGCCCTTTATCTCCCCTGCTTTTTACCTTTTTTATCGAACCTCTGGTAATAAAAATAAGGAATAATGATACAATATTCCCCCCAATTGCTGAAATGTCAAAGTTAAAATTGTTTGCCGACGATATCATCCTGTATTTGGCCCCTGATAAAGAAAATATCTTACATCTTTTGAAAGAGCTCCAGGAATATGAGAAGATCGGGGGTTACAAGATCAATGAGAAAAAAACAGAAGTTCTCATTTTAAATTCAAATTTAGATTTTCTTCCGTTAGATCTTCGGCCTTAAGCAGAAAAAAGGGACCCAATAAGATATCTAGGGATTTATGTGACCAGAGAGTATCAAGAACTTTTTAGACTGAATTATATAAAAATGAAGAATAAAATCAAGAGCCTTTTTGAACAATGGGACCTATTGCCCTTGTCATTAATTGGCAGAGTGGCATTGATAAAGATGAACGTACTGCCTTTGCTTTTATTTTTGTTTAGCAATATTCCAATTAAAGTCAATATGGCCTTTTTTAACGAACTCGAATCCATGATGAGAAGATTTATTTGGAATAAAAAGGCCACAAGAGTCTAGCTCGCGGTGATACAACTTTCTGTAAACCAAGGTGGGCTCGCTCTTCCCCATTTAAAAACATATTACGAAGCAGTTTTTTTCGATACAATGGAAGGATTGTTAAGGGCCAGACAGACAAGAGACAATTTTTTTTTTAGATAGAATGCTTGAGGAATCAGGCTCTCAAATTTTTTTCTTTTTAAAAACTGCAAAGCTTCCTAAGAAAACAAGATATAAGACACTGATGGGGTACTCATCAAGATTACGGCTTTTATTTAAAAAACACGGCTCAGATGGATCCATTTATTTGAAATTGTCAGAATGTGCTAAAATGGGTCTCAAGATATCTTCGAATCACCTGATAGAATGGGAATCTGACGGATTTCGTGAAATAAGGCACCTATTTATCCAAAATACATTAATTAGCTGGCAAATGGTTATAGATAGAACGCATCCTAGGCGGCTCATGTTTTTTGAATACCTGCAATTGATTTATTTTATAAGAAAAGAAGTAGGAGGTTTAGATTCAACACCCAATGTCTTGTTAACAGCTCTATATGGGGAGAAACATAGGGGTATTGGATTCTGGTATAAAAAGTTACTCCCTTCAGGATCATCTTTTATAATTGATAGTCATTTGGAAAAAATAAGTCTCACATTACAGTGTGTATTATCAGTCAAGGACTGGGAAGTAATATGTCATTTAGGAAACAAAGCACTCCGAGCAGCTAACTACAAGTGAATGTCCTTTTTGTCTCGCTGGCTGGCGTATTATACCCCGGAAGCCTTGCAGAGAATGTTCCCTGAATGCGAGAATAAATGTTTTAGATGCCAAACTAGGGGTCAGGGTGGTTGGTATCATATTGTCTTCTCATACCCAAAGTTAGAATCCTTTTGGAAGGGGATTTTCGCAGACTTGGAGATGGCAACAGGGAAAATTCTACAACCAGAGGCGGAGGTAGCCCTTTTTGGTATCCCTAAAGAAAGGAACAGGTTCAATAAATCAGAAGAAGTGTTTATTTTTATCTCCACTGTCGTAGCACGGTCCCTGATTCTACAAAATATGAAATCCACGGTGATTCCATGTCAAGTAAAATGGGTTAATAAAATGAGAAGAACATATAATTTTGAGAGAGCTTACGCAAGTAGAGTGGGTGCAATTACAAGATTTGAAAGAAATTGGAAACATTTTGAGAAGCTTGAATTGATAAAAGGAAGGTGATTGTTGTATTTTAGTTAATAGTTAGATGTTATTGCATTTGCATTTTTAAGAACTGCAAGTATATATTTGTTGTATTATATTGGCAGTTTGTGCACTTTATCATATATATTAGTCAAATTTTTGCACAATACTGCATTTGCACTTTAAGAAAGGTATAAATATGTCTGCTGCTTTACTTCGGAGGTTTCTGCACTTTATTGCACCAGTCACTTTATAGAAGCCAATTTTGCACGCAACCACACTGGCACTGTTTTTTATAATAATATGTTTGCTGCTTCAAATCGCCGGCTTTCGTACTTTATTGCACTAACACTTTATGAACCGTATAGTAATCTTGATGCTTTTTTATCAGTTGTTTTTATATTAGCAAATTGAGTACGTTTTTCTATTAATATTTTAGGAATGGTAATAATATCTTTGTATATTCTAATTGTATCATATCGGTAGGTTTATATGAATTATAGTAGAAATTTCGATGTATAATATTAGTTTATTTTTATTTTTTTCTTCTACTAGCATTTTTAATATCGATATGGTTAGTCGTATGCTATTGCAGTTTTTGTATTTTCGCGGTGGTATTCTATTGTCTAAGGTTGTCTCTTGTATATTGCAAATTTTTGTCTAATTATGAAGAATTTAATGTACCAATGCTTTCGATTTTTTTTTCCCTACGGCTTGTTTAAAAAAAAAAAAAAAAGATATACAATAATATAGCTTAACAACCATCTCTTAGTATCTAAACATCAAAAAATGGTGATTACCTCATGGGGAAACATAGCAATTAACAGGTCTAGAAGAGGTAAGAGTTCTAGATTGGTAAGCTGTGAAAGGTAGCCATAGCAAATCTTGTTAATCAATAGGAAAAGTGTGGTAGCATAGGCTATCTGACCTATGATGGTGACATAAAAAAATTCCACCAGGCAATGAAAGGGATTTTTGAAGTTTCCTTCCAATTTGATGTACTAACTTCTAGGGTCAAAGCTATCAAAACATTTCCCAATTGTATAGGATTGACCACCTCAAAAAAGATGTATAAGGTTGAATTTAATGTCTGTAGATAAAATAATATTAATTCTATCCCTAATGAGAGACCAAAACCCCTTAACTCGAGGGCACTCGAAAAACATATAGAAGAAATCGTTATTTTCTTGAGGGCAAGACCAGCAATTGGTGTGTGTAATAAGGTGAGACCTATGAAGTTGTGTGGGAGTGATGGAGCAAGGATTCGCACATGAAGCGACTTGCTCGTACTCATGAACCTCGAATAACGTTAACGAATTAACCAACATGTTTGTCTTATTAATTTTGCACCTTTTACATTGATATTGGGCATCCGAGTGAAGCTTGCTTATGTGTTTACTAATCCTAATACGCTTGCATTTAAGATGGCTACTGCTACGTGGGAATTTCTACTGCGCATGCGTTTGTCATACCCACGTGACATGACATACTCACAGCTTTGGAGGGAATCTGTTGCTTCTGCGCACTAGAGCTAACATGGCTGCTCTGTGTTCTCACATGCAAGAGGCTTGCACTGCAGCTTTGCTAAGCTGGTTGTTCTGCCTAATCCTAACGCTATAGTTTATTATAAAATAATGGGTATAGAGTAGAAATTCATGGTATACAGTGTATTCATTTATTTCTGTGTTCTAAAACTGTTTCTTTTCCATTTCATGTTGCACTTCGAAAACTGGCCTGTCTCATAACGCTGTACTCCATATTTGTTGAAACTGTGACTGCGCGAGAATCGCAAGTCTCCAAACAGTGACCTTTGGACTACAGCCAAGGAGCTGACTGACTGAGAAGATGCTCCTGGGAAAATGCCTCCATGAACTCTGGCAAAATACAATGTATTTGTAAATAGAACATGTTAGGAGGAATGAAGACGCCATGTGAACCTGAATTTGATGGGCGGGAACGTAAATTTGAATAAGAGACGGTAAAAGTCTCAATTTGGTATGGTGTGATGACCTCTCCTCCTCTTTTGTCCAATCGAAATTGGGGATACTTACATTTGCAACGTTGGGGGGTGGTACACTGACCTGGAAAACAGTATAACTAGCCTAGGTTTAGCTAGAGAAATTGTCCGACTTGTCCGAATAGCTGACCTGTCACTGACCCAACGCACTCAATAGGTGATTAAGAGCAGAGGGCTGCAGAGCACTCTGTCAGAAGACTTGCTGACCCAATCGGGGTTCTGGGAAGCTGAAGTGCTGGCGAAGCACTTTTCTGGTATATGCTGTGACCCAATCGGGGTTCTGGCTGCTTCCTTGCAGAGAGGGAGTAGCGCAGGCATTGCAACTGAACTGTGGGTGCTGGTCTTAACCTTTGGTGGCCCTGTCCTGATCCAAATCTGGCTTATCCTGTCCTGATTCTAGTCTGCACCTGCTGGCCTACTGGCGACTGCAACCTTTGGGGTCCTTCTGTCCTTTCAAACTGACCTGTGGCCAGGATTGGTCTTCACACCATCCTAGGTAAATATAAACCTGTGTGGGTAATCGTCATTATAATTTGCGTCTTATTCTTTACCCTCCCTAATCGATAAAGCTTTGATTTTATATGTTCCTTTTTCTTACCTTTCAGTTTTTGAATGATCAAAACGTTATTTGATATGCTGAAACGTTCTCATAATTGCATAGTATATGTTTCTTGATCCTTTTTTCCAACCCTCCCTTTTGAGAATACTTAAATTTGGTTATTAGATCTAATAGCGTTTTCAAATTTTACCTTCCCAATAGGAATATAGTCTAATTGTTTTCATAATTGCCTGGTATGTTTCCTTTTCTTACCCACCCTTTGACAATTGCTTAAGGTTATGTTATTTAGTATGTTCCTTTCTTTACCCTCCTTTAGTCAAGTTTCGAAAGTCCGTTTCTGAAAATAGCATGTTCCCTGTTTTACATTCCGTTTATTTCAATTTGCTAAATGGTTGGCATAATATATTTTTTGCATAGTTATACATTGTTTGGGGCCCATCGGGAGACGGGGAGGGGAAAGACCGACCGGAGACAATATAAGGAGTGATAAAGGCCGCTTTATTGGGAACAGGTGCATCTTAAACAATACCACATCCTTGGCCTTTGCCGTACAAAACTAGACCTAACTAAATATACACATTCCTGCCAAACCCCCACCCCCACCCCTAAAATGTTCCCCAGCAAACAACATATACATAATTACCAACTACGCAAACGCCTGCCTCAATTGTTTAACCACTTGCCATATGTACACTCCCTCCCCCTCTGTCCAGGAAACCTTATTCCTCCTATCCCCCCCCTTTCAACTAGGAAAAGCGCCACCTCCAGACCATCTTACCAGCACCTGCCCCAGCGACATCAGACCCCGGACAACCTAACCAACAACGCACCTGCTCCCAACAAAACCCCTCCTGAACAACCCCCAGGAGCAATGAAACCCCCCGCTCAAAAACCACCTGCAAGCCCCTGCCAACATAGGGCGGGTGGGAGGGCAAAAACTCTCCTGCCTGCACTCAGCTGCTGGGTCACTGTCCCCAAAAGGGTGGCCAGTGACCCAGCATGGCCGTTCTTATAACCCCCAGCCCAAAGGTAGCCCAAAGGCAGCCCAAATCCCCCCAACCAGCCCAACCAGCCCAACCTGGCTTCCTGTCCTCCAGTCAATACCTTCCCCTCCCCTTCCTCCCGGGGCCCCAAACTTCCCCGGGGGGCGAGCCTCCCTCCGGTCGGCCACCCCCCCCGGAAAGCCCCATTGGGGCCCATCGGGAGACGGGGAGGGGAAAGACCGACCGGAGACAATATAAGGTGTGATAAAGGCCGCTTTATTGGGAACAGGTGCATCTTAAACAATACCACATCCTTGGCCTTTGCTGTACAAAACTAGACCTAACTAAATATACACATTCCTGCCAAACCCCCACCCCCACCCCTAAAATGTTCCCCCGCAAACAACATATACATAATTACCAACTACCCAAACGCCTGCCTCAACTGTTTAACCACTTGCCATATGTTCTATTTTATCAATAGCTTCCAGTTTCACTATCTCTTCATTTTCTAACTGTAACATTTTGTTGTTGAACATGGAACATTCTTTCAGAGTTGGCATCAAACATATGCCAGATTTCTTCTCATTAATTTTTTTAAAAATATTCTCAGGAAGAATGTTTTCATTTGGGTACAAATTTGAAATTAATCCTCCATGTAAAGCTTCCTTCCCTTGCTCACTTAGTTTTCCGATTCTTACGTCTTGTAGAATATTTTTATAATCTTCATCCTTTGCCTGCCGCATATTTTGAAACAGTTCTGCATATTTGAAGTTTAACCATATATTAACGTTTCCAATGCTTCCTAGGCACTTCCTGGTATCTTCATGCGTGAGCATTTTGAACACAGGTTGTCCTTTCACTGGAGTGAGCTGCAGAAGATCTCCAAAAACAATAATATGTTTTCCTCCGAATAAAACATCATAGTCTGTTCTAAGAATTTCTTGCATTCTCAAATGCACAAAAGCAAGCATGATATTTGACACCATGCTTACTTCATCAATGATAAGAAGTTTCATTTTCTTCAGGACTCTTGAAACGTCGGAACACGCATCTCCTGATAGCTTGTGATACTCCAATTGTTATCATGCTCCACTGGCAGCATCAGTAAACGATGTAAAGTAATCCCTTTAATGTTATGTGCTGCCAGCCCAGTTGGAGCAGTAACAAAACAAGACAGCGGTGATTTAGTCCTTTTCTGCAGATAAGTTGCAATGGCTTTAATCAGAAAACTTTTTCCAGTTCCCGCTTCTCCGCTCACGTACAGTAGTAGAGCCTTAAATGATGTACATGAGCACTCTTTTTTCTCATGACTAAATCCATGTTCCATCTGTTCTGTGACTTCGTCATATATCTGTTTCTGCTCAAGGTTTAGTTGTTTCACCAAATATTCTAAGTTAACTTCATCATCTTGAGCTTGCTCCATAGCTCTTTCCACCTCATCCATGGCAGTAGCAGCTTCATTTTGGATAATTGTTCCTCCTAGTGGATCCTGACTCAATGAAGCAGAACTCTGACTGCCTTGAGAACTGTCTCTCGCAATCTCTGCAGCAATTGTGGCTTCTTGTTCTATTTCTTCATTCAACATTTGCAGATAATTTGGAAAAACAGGACATTCTATGGTATCCTTCGTTGCATTAAATGAGTCTTCGTAACAGAGAAAATCTCCAAGAAGTTCCTCTTCTTCACGCCATGGTTTAAACAGTTGCAAAAGAGCCAAATAATAAAATTCTCTTTTATCTGGATTATCACAACTCAATTTGCGATGATTAATCAAGTGACCTTTTTTCTGTTTCACTAAACATCCTTCACATCCAATGACTCCATATATTCCATTATTGATATCTTCTCTGATGTTCCTCTTATAAATATATCTCTGCAGAACTTCATGTAGACAAGCGTTCTCAAGGTGATGACTTTTATTTGGATAGTATGTATCCAACATGTTTGTCTTCAAAATATCTGTACTTTCTGGTTCTTTCTCCGCCAAATACTCTATCTCTTGTACAGATTTCAAAACTCGATTTCGTGTTGCAGCAAGACCTAGACTCACCCAAATGATGGTTCTAGATTTGGCATAGAGACTTGCTGATGACAATCGATAAGAACATTCATACGCTCCAATTTCTCGATGCGACAACATCTTCAGACTGTAACTGTACAATTTCTTGCTTAGACTCTTTTCATGTGAAATGTCCTCCCACATTTCCTTCAGTTCTGTCTTTTCTTTTTTTGTGATGTAAGACGTCACATATCGAGCCACAGCAATAAAGTTGTCAGCAATAAATTGAATATCCATGTTAGCATTCCACATGGACAAAATCACTGGATTGTAGTCGTTGATGTACTTGGACTCTTCGTCTCTTTTTAAATTGTATGTATTTTTTGGTGATTTCCTCGTCACAGTATGTCGCAGAGAAGACATCAAATTATTTACTCTTCCTTTACAAATCACTGGTCGTGGAAAAGCGAAACGACATTTTGTGTAGAACTTTTCCTTGTTTCTGAATTTTCGACGACAGTACTTTCCACAACGATGGGATTGAAAGCGTAAAACTTGTTGCCTTAAACTGTTTTCTTCGGTAGTTTTCGGAACAGCACATGTTGAATACTCTTCAATGAAGCTCATCACTGTCTCATCCGAATCTGTTGCAATTTTGGGTGCATCTTTAATCCACAACAATATATGTATGTGAGGAGCACCTCTCGCTTGATACTCCTTTCTCCAAAAGAAATCAAAAACCTCTCCAAGGGGAGGATTTTTTTTGTTGGTAATGAAAGACATCATAGCTTCAAATCTATGATTAAAATATCTGCAAACATTCACTGGATCCAAAGAGCACAACTCTCCAGGTGTTTTGAATTCTATATTTTGTATATTTGCATTGGCCTCTCGTAGAAATTCAAGTAAATCGTCCCATGCATACTCTGCACAGCTAAGAGTGAGGAACCATGTGGGAGTTCCTAAGTTTCTTAGCATACATTTCAATTCCCCATGGCGACGGTACCAATACTCATTTGTACCACGCTGACATGCCATGAGATTGATTAGATGACATTCTAAAATATTATCTTGCAGATTCACTTACTCCATAAAGTCCCTCGCCGAAACATTTTGTAGATGTGCTCCACTTTTAAGAATATGGTTTACCGCATAAGAGAGCCCAGACAAGTCACTTTCATACAGTAGATGAAACAAATAGGGAATGCATTGACGAAACCTTGCATCTTCAGCATATAATCTTACAGTTCGATATTCAGATGCAGGAATTTGAAGTGGTCGAACGTCATATCGTCCACCTCGACCTGTTGGAAACATCTGTGGAAAACAACGAGCTTCCAAACTTTCTTCCCATACACTAATGGGACTTCCTTTTGCTGCTTTCATTTGAAACAAGTCAATTGCATTCCCCATTACTTCTTTGGAATGCAAAGGATGAACAGTATAATGCTCATATATTTCTTCACTTCTAGAGACATCAACTATTTCAATTTGGCCGACTGAACAATCACTGTCTTCATCTGTAGCTGTTTCCTCTGCTGCAACACATACATCTTTGTAGTACTCATTGTTTTCGACTAAATACAACGTTGCCTTTTTCACTTTCATAACATCCACTAAATCTTGCCAGATTTTTTTACTCTTTGTTGGAACCCCATTAACTAGAATAACTAAAGGTTCCTCCTCTACTTTTTCTATACCAATTGTATCAATATTTTTTTTCAAATCTAGGGGCAAATAAACAACTCTTCCCTTTAATCCTCTCTGCAAATCTGTAGGAGGCAATTTCCCTATCTTAGGCTCCATGCGAATAATTGCCTGAAAAGGATGGACACATTGAATCAAAATAGACTCATATGTATTTAAATCCATCAATTCACGGGGAATGTCTATCAACTCCAGATTATTATGAACAGCTCTAGCAGGCATTCTGTTTTGATTTAATTTGTCATAACAATATTTACAAATACGCTGATCACAACTCAAATCAAAAGAATTCTCCACCCACAAATAAGTTGCTAAATCTTTCCACTCATAATTATCCATCTTTTCACTTTTCGCATATAAATTAACTAACCTAGTCTGAATCTTATAATGTGTCCGTCGACAACACACACAAGTAAAATTCGGCCTTTCACTTGATTTCACATTAAACCTGGTAATTTCCTTCTCAAACTTTTCTGTATTTAAAATCTGTACATTGTCTTCCATATTACCTTGAATTGCTGTCTCAATTTCTACACTGTCCTCTTGCTCACGAAAATAACAAATCTCAATTTCTTCACAAATCTTCTTCACATCTAATTCTGTTCCATGCAAAAGAGCACTGTTTAATTGTTTAAGCTTAAGTGCTGGACTTTTTGCATAATACAACATTCTCACTAATTTCCTCATTTTGGTATGATGCACTGCTAACATCCTAAAATGATGAAAAACACTCTGACAGCCTTTTCTAGAAAGACAAGCCAGTGAATGGCCTTGCAAACCTGTGATTCCTCTTACTCTGCAAGGATCTAAGTCTTGCAACAACTTCATTTTCTGCTTTAGAATTTTCTTACTATATGTACGTAAGAAATTACAAAACAAATCAATTGATTCCTGTCGCACACTACAAATACTACTACACTTCCAAGTGTACACTGGACCCTTAGTACGTCTCCCTAAAACTCCATCAGATAACAACTCTTCTGGTTCTCTAGGCACAAGTTTCTCTTTTTCAATCGGAGAACCATCTTTCACTTCATACGCTCGACCACTGGTGTCAACTGCATGCACTAAATCATTCTCCTGGAAGTAACTCTCCTCATTAAAAAATGGCTCACAACTTGAAATGTGCATCCATTCTCCAGAAAAAACTTTACAAAAATTAGTCCGATTAATTACTCTTTTCCATCTACTCTTTGATTTGAAAACATCAATTGTCTTGTTAAGTGTCCTAATTCTATTGATTATTAAAATAAATAACTTTCTCTTAACTTCAAAAGCCTGATCAACAATCTTCTCTACATTTTTATTTTTCTTATAAAAAGCAGCTCTCTGTTTACCTTTCCTAATGTTTTTTAACATATTTAAAACCACCCTATTGCGAAACATTCGTCTACGAATGTCTCTAAACTGATTCTGCCTTCTATTCCTATACATGTTATTCTCTCCTGCTCCAGTTTTAGGATTCTTTGAAGTTGTCTCCTTCCTTTTCAATTTTACTCTCTCATTTTCTTTTTCTACATGGTGTCCATTATTTTTTCTGGATGTACATATCTTGCGTAAAAAAGACTTAGTTCTCTTACCAGGAGCTTTGTTCCTGTTTTTTGAAGTATCTGTTGTGGAAGAATGCTGTAATTCCGTTGCTGTTTTTGATTTTTCCCGGTTGTGCAGTTTCTTTGTCCTCTCTTTTGTGGGCATTTTTTTTTTCTTCAAATAACGATATCAATCTGTGTTAAAGAAAAACAGTAGCACATTATAGACCACTATTTCCAAACAACAAAGCAATGAAAAAAAGCAAACAATCAATACAGGGTTTCAGATCAGGTGAGGATTCTCCAGTGGTGCACAAAAAGTGAGGATTGTATTGAAATATATAGTGGAAGACAGCTATGTCCAGAACTACAAAGAAGATCAGACCTATGTCTAACTCCACTGCTCTCTTATACACAGACTTGACCACCTATGCTTCCCAAGAAATTATTGAGTTATATAGTTATATGAAATTGTTTTTTATAAAATTGTGAAGGTCCATGAGAAAGCATTTGCCTCAGTCTTATTCCTGTTGTGAGGCACGTGCAAGATTTTACATCAGTCTTATCCCTGCTGTGAGGCAGATGATTGTAAATAGGATCTGTGCTGTGTTTTCTAAATGTGATGTCACAAACGATTTTGAAGAAAATGATTGGTTTTTACAATTTTGATTATAATGTGGCACAGAGTTTTAAAAAATAACGCATCTACCTACATGCATCAATTTTTAAATATGGAGCAAAAAAATACTTGTTTCGTTTTTCTTGGGGAGCGTAGTTGGTGAAGGTTGTGTCTAAAAGTTTGTATGGGTCTGTGTGTGGGGTGTGTCTGTGGGTGTGTGTGTGTGGGTGTGTGTCTCATAGATGTGTGTGTGTGGGGAAGGGGTGAGGTGTGTGATGGGGATTGTGTAGGATTTTTGAGGTGTGTTTGTGTGGGGGTGTGTGTGTGTGTGTGCGAGGGTATGTGTGTGGAGTATGTGTGTGTAGGATGTGTGGGTGTGTCTGTGGGGTGTGTCTGTGGGTGTGTGTGGGGGGGTGTATGGACGTGTATGTGAGAGATTGTGTGTGTGGGTGCATGTGTGTGTGTGTGTGTGTGTGTGTGTGTGTGTGTGTGTGTGTGTCTGAGGGGTGATGAGGTGTATAGGTGTGTGGAGGTATCTGGGGTATGTGGGTGTGGATGGGGATGTGTGTGGGGTGTGTGTGTGTAGGATGTGTGGGTGTGTGTGTGGGGTGTGTCTGTGGGTGTGTGTATAGGGGTGTGTGTGTGTGTGAGGTGTGTGTGTGGGGGGGTTGGGTGTGTGTGTGTTTACGGGGATATGTGTGTGGGGTGTGTGTGTGGGTAGGATGTGTGGGTGTGTGTGTCCGTGGGTGTGTGTGTGGAGGTGTATGGGTGTGTGTGTGAGAGTGTGTGTGTGTGTGTGTGCATGTGTGTGTGTGAAATGTGTGTAGTGTGTGTGTGTGTGTGTGTCAGAGATGTGTGTGTGTGTGTGGAAGGGGTGAGGAGTGTGTGGGGGATGTGTGGTATGTGTGAGGTGTGTGTGTGTGGAGAGTGGGTGTGTGTGTGTGTGCGAGGATATGTGTGTAGGGTGTGTGTGTGTAGGATGTGTGGGTGTGTGTGTGGGGTGTGTCTGTGGGTATGTGTGTGGAGGTGTGTGTGTGTGTGAGGTGTGTGTGTGAGGGAGGGGTGTGTGTGTGTGTGGGGGGAGGGGTATGTGTGTGTGTAGGATGTGTGGGTGTGTGTGTGGGGTGTGTCTATGGTTGTGTGTGTGGGGGTTGTATGGGTGTGTGTGAGAGAGAGTGTGTGTGTGGGTGCATGTGTGTGTGTGAAGTATGTGTGGTGTGTGTGTGTGTGTGTGTGTGTGTCAGAGATTTGTGTGTGGGGAAGGAGTGATGTGTGTGTGGGGGATGTGTGGGATGTGTAAGTTGAGAAAGTGTGTGTGTGGATGCATGTGTGTGTGAAGTGTGTGTGGTGTGTGTGTGTGTATCAGACATGTGTGTGTGTGGGGAAGGGGTGAGGTGTGTATGGGGGATGTGTGGGGTGTGGGAGTTGTGTGTGGGGGTGGGGGGGTGGGTGTGTGTGTGCGAGGATATGTGTGTAGGGTGTGTGTGTGTAGGATGTGTGGGTGTGGGGGTGGGGTGTGTCTGTGGGTATGTGTGTGGAGGTGTGTGTGTGTGTGTGTGTGAGGTGTGTGTGTGAGGGAGGGGTGGGTGTGTTTGTGTGTGTGGGGAGGGGTATGTGTGTGGGGTATGTGTGTGTAGGATGTGTGGGTGTGTGTGTGGGGTGTGTCTATGGTTGTGTGTGTGGGGGTTGTATGGGTGTGTGTGAGAGAGAGTGTGTGTGTGGGTGCATGTGTGTGTGTGAAGTGTGTGTGGTGTGTGTGTGTGTGTGTGTATCAGAGATTTGTGTGTGGGGAAGAAGTGATGTGTGTGGGGGGGATGTGTGGGATGTGTGAGTTGAGAAAGTATGTGTGTGAATGCATGTGTGTGTGAAGTGTGTGTGGTGTGTGTGTGTGTGTGTATCAGAGATGTGTGTGTGTGGGGAAGGGGTGAGGTGTGTGTGGGGGATGTGTGGGGTGTGAGGTGTGTGTGGGGGTGTGGGGGGGTGTGGGTGTGTGTAGGATGTATCGGTGTGTGTGTGGGGTGTGTCTCTGAGTGTGTGTGGAGCTGTGTGTGTGTGTGTGTGATGTGTGTGTGTGGAGAGGAGAAGTGGATGTGTGTGTGTGTGTGGGGAGGGGTATGTGTGTGGGATGTGTGTGTGTAGAATGTGTGGGTGTGTGTGTGGGGTGTGTCCGTGGGTGTGTGTGTGCGGGTTGTATGGTTGTGTGTGAGAGAGTGTGTGTGTGTGGGTGCATGTGTGTGTGTGAAGTGTGTGAAGTGTGTGTAGTGTGTGTGTGTGTGTGTGTGTGTCAGAGATGTGTGTGTGTGTGGAAGGGGTGAGGTGTGTGTGGGGGATGTGTGGTATGTGTGAGGTGTGTGTGTGTGTGTGAAGTGTGTGTGTTTGTGTGTGTGTGTGTGTCAGAGATGTGTGTGTGTGTGGAAGGGGTGATGTGTGTGTAGGGGATGTGTGGTATGTGTGAGGTGTGTGTGTGTGTGGGGAGTGAGTGTGTGTGTGTGTGCGAAGGTATGTGTGTAGCGTGTATGTCTGTAGGATGTGTGGGTGTGTGTGTGGGGTGTGTCTGTGGTTGTGTGTGTGGGGGGTGTATGGATGTGTGTGTGAGAGAGTGTGTGTGTGGGTGCATGTGTGTGTGTATGTGTCTGAGGGGGGATGAGGTGTATAGGTGTGTGGAGATATCTGGGGTATGTGAGTGTGGGTGGGGATGTGTGTGGGGTATGTGTGTGTAGTATATGTGGATGTGTGTGTGAGGTGTGTCTGTGGGTGTTTGTGTGGGGGTGTGTGTTTGTGTGAGGTGTGTGTGTGTGTGTGGTGGGGTGTGTACGGGGGTATGTGTGTGGGGTGTGTCTGTGTAGGATGTGTGGGTGTGTGTGTGGGGTGTGTCTGCGTGTGTGTGTGTGAGGGTATGTGGGTCTGGGTGAGGATGTGTGTGGGGTGTGTGTGTGTAGGATGTGTGGATGTGTGTGTGGGGTGTGTCTCTGGGTGTGTGTGTGAAGTGTGTGTGTGTGGGGGGGTTGGGTGTGTGTGCGTGCGGGGGTATGTGTGTGGAGTGTGTGTGTGTAGGATGTCTGGGTGTCTGTGTGGGGTGTGTCTGTGGGTGTGTGTGTGGGGGGTGTGTGTTGGTGTGTGTGTGAGAGAATGTGTGTGTGGGTGCATGTGTGTGTGTGAAGCTAACGCTTTCTCAAGGAGCTTCACAATTTTACAAAATACAATTCCTCTATGCAAACAAACTCAATATGCTTCCTCCACTGATTTAAAACACAGCTAACATCATTGTAAAGAGTCAAATTGACACCTGTGTCTAAGAATGCAAACAGATATATGCTTCATGAAGCCTAGTCCACTGCACACTTAGATACAATCCTCACCACCTAGGCTCCCCAGGAAAACCCAAACATGTACCTTTTTTCACCATATTTAAAAAATGACGCATGTAAGCGCCACGTCTTAAATCTCTGCACCACATTATACTTAAAAATTTAAAATTCATCTATTTTCACCAAAATGGTTTTTGACATCACATTTAGGAAACACAGCACAGATCATATTTACAACCATCTGCCTCACAGCAGGGATTAGACTGAGGCAAAAACTTTGACATGAAGCTTCACAATTTTACAAATTACAATTCCTCTATGCAAACAAACTCAATATGCTTCCTACCCCGAGTTAACACATATAACATCATTTTAAAGAGTCAAATTCACACCTGTGTCTAACAGTGCAGTCAGGGATAGGCTTCATGAAGTCTAGTCCACTGCACTCTTAGACACAAGGCTCACCACCTACGCTCCCCAGGAAAACCCAAACATGTACTTTTTTGCATCATATTTAAAAAGAGACACATGTAATTAGATGCGTCACTTTTTATACCTCTGTGCCCCAATATACTCAAATATGTAAAAAACATTCATTTCCTCAAAATCGTTTTTAACATCACATTTTGGAAACACAGCAGAGATCATATGTACAACCATCTGCCTCACAGCAGGGATAAGACTGAGGCAAAAGCTTTCACATGAACCGTCACAATTTTTCAAATTACAATTCCTCTATGCAAACAAACTCAATATGCTTCCTACACTGAGTCAACACATATAACAGCATTGTAAAGAGTCAAATTCACACCTGTGTCTAACAGTGCAGTCAGGGATAGGCTTCATGAAGTCTAGTCCACTGCACTCTTAGACACAAGGCTCACCACCTATGCTCCCCAGGAAAGGCCAAACATGTACTTTTTTGCATCGTATTTAAAAAGAGACACATGTAATTAGATGCGTCACTTTTTAAACTGCTGTGCCACAATATACTCAAATATGTAAAAAACATTCATTTCCTCAAAATCGTTTTTAACATCACATTCAGAAAAAACAGCACAGATCATATGTACAACCATCTGCCTCACAGCAGGGATAAGACTAAGGCAAAAGCTTTCACATGAAGCTTCAGAATATTACAAATTGCAATTCCTCTATGCAAACAAACTGAATATGCTTCCTACACTGAGTTAACACATGTAACATCATTGTAAAGAGTCAAATGCACACCTGTGCCTAACACTGCATTTAGGGATATGCTTCATGAAGTCGAGTCCACTGCACTCTTACACACAAGGCTCACCACCTACACTCCCCAGGAAAGCCCAAACATGTACTTTTTTGCATCATATTTAAAAAGAGACACATGTAATTAGATGCATCATTTTTTAAACCGCTGTGCCACAATATACTCAAATATGTAAAAAACATTCATTTCCTCAAAATCGTTTTTAACATCACATTTTGGAAACACAGCACAGATCATATGTACAACCATCTGCCTCACAGCAGGGATAAGACTGAGGCAAAAGCTTTCACATAAAGCTTCACAATTTTACAAATTACACTTCCTCCATGCAAACAAACTCAATATGTTTCCTATACTGAGTTAACACAGGTAACATCATTGTAAAGAGTCAAATGTATTTCTATTAAACATGCACACATAATCTTTATTCCTTTTAAAAAATGTAAAAACTATTTTTCCACCCAAAATCGTTTTTTACATTACATTTACAAAACACAACACAAGTCCTACATAGAAGCATTCCATGTCACGTCTAAAAATTCACAATTTCACAACATACATTTACTCTATGCAGTAAAAACTTTTTACCAAGCATTATCAAAAAGCATGACACAAAGCAACATTTAAAAACCACAATTTGCTTTCAAATCTTCTCCATAGAGTATACAAGTGTCTATGTATATTAAATGAATCATAACTCACCTTTACAAATTGTTTTGGAGATTCACAACAGTGTCAGATACACACACCAATATTTCTTTAGCAGAGCAAAAGGTATGTTCTCCAGGCACTGCAAACCATAAAGGCACAGAAAACCTCTAACTCTACACAGATATTCCTCATGGTAACCAATGAAAACTCTTCCCTCTATAGTTTCAAACCAACACCCTTCCCTCCCTCAGCCCTTTCTACCTGTTACCATAGCAACTCCCTCCTCACTGAGCTCCCAGGGTTAAAAGTTTATTGTACAATGTTGCAAATCACCTCTGCAAGGATGTTTGACCTGCAAATACACCAGCTTATCTGGTGTAAGGATTCTTTAAATGACTTTTTTTTTAACCATTCAAATCACTTCTTACACAGAACACAACCATGCACCCTAACTTTCAGTTTTCACCTATCTCATTCTACCAATCATTGCTTGTGATTCAAGAGCACTGAAACTCCACAGTTTTTTTGCAAACTCCTAATATTCCAACTGCCATTTCTTTTCCACACTTCATCTGACTGCACCAGAACCTCCTCTACCATGTATTCTGTCTGGATTATTGGACATAGTTATATCCACTGGGCTCAAAGGTATTCTAGAACCAGAAATTTACAAAACCTTGATTTACAAAATGTGAACATTAGATGGATTGGCCACAGAGGATTAAAATGTCACCAATTGATTCCATTGGTGAAAACCTTTTTGCATTTGCCACACCCTAACCTGTTAATTGTCTACTGTGGAGGAAATGACTTGGGCACTTTGACTGGGGTAGGTCTGGAAATGCTTTTAAAGGACACCTTTGAGCAATTGATGGCACTTTTTCCACAAACTGCCTTGGTATATTCCAATATATGCCAAAGGCAGAAATGGAAGTGGTCCAACCAATTTTGTCCACAATTTGAGAAAGCACAGAAACATGTGAATAAATCTGTTTCTGCTTACATGAGAGACTATGGAATGGGTTCAATATACAACAACAACTTGCGTTACAAAATGCAAGATATCTACAGAGCAGATGGTGTGCACTTCTCAGATGAGGGGAATAGAATATTCCTCCTGAATTTAAGACTGTGCATTGGTACCTACTTGTAGGTACCTAAATAAACCACAGAACCCAAAAGCCCTTTTCAGGCCTACCCTATCTCTGATCACTCCAAATGATTATCTTTTTCTAACTTTTTTCACTATTTTTCACCAAAATACGCTCCCCGGTGCGCTTCCCGGTGCGCGTACCGGGCGCTAACCCCGTGAAAAATAAAAAATAATGTTTTTTTTGTTTTGGTCTATATGGGCCTCCTAACACCCCGTCAGAAAACCTAGGGGGTCAAGCAGTGCCTACGATGCCCCTTATACCCATTCCCATACGTTGTTTGTGCTCCATTTTCTGACTGAAATGTACCGAAACACAAAATGGATGACTCTCGTAGCGCTGCCGGTACGCGTACCGGGGCGCGCACCGGGAAGCGCTCTAAAAATATTAAAAGTTAATTTACATCAAAACCACTGGAGACACTTTCACCAAATATAGAGTAGCTCATACTACATACCAATCCCTACCATTTTCCCAAATTCGATAGAATTCCATTGAGCCATTTAGCCTGTATACCTCTCTAAATACCCTGAGGTAAATTACTTCACAAAAACACATCTGAAGTGTTAGAATTGACAACCAATTAAAATGTTACTTTCAATTTCCACTTTTTTTACCTGACATTTGATTGGTTATGTACCTGAACATATATAAAGAAAGAAAAGGAAACACAGCCATTTTGACTACTACTTCCTGAAGTACATTTCAAGAGCATTTTCACTCAGAACTTCAACTTATTTTTAAAGGTAAGTTGTTATTTTGAAAACTGAAGTATATTGTGCACTTTAAGTTAATATGGAAAACTTTTTCTGATAGTTATATACTATCCCTCTGTAATAGTTATAGATTTAGATAGACTTCTCTGTTATAGTTATGGATGGATTTAGGCTTGTCTTGTATAATTATGAATTTACTTAGGTTTCATCACATACACTTTTTTATATTTCTACTTCCAGCCTGATACCATACACTGCCCAAAGATAACTTTACTGTTAAAAAATCAAAACTACCTGTCTGAACTTAAACCCAACAGTGCCCTATCTCTACTGATATACTTATTTTTTATGCAATTTACAGCAACATAATGGAAGGAGATCAAAATAAATGTAATATTTCATTCGAACTTGATCTTCAGGACAATCCAGAGGAAGAGAATAACGATTCAGATTTTTTGGATCAGTCTCTTGATGAAGAGTTTCTGAAATATGTGGAAGAAATGGAATCATGTAATCCAAATGAGGACATTCCCGATAACATAATGTTGGAAGTCTTATTAAATTTTGAAAAATCAGAGCAATAAATTTATATTTAATAATTAAAAATTGTTCCAAACATTATTCTTTTTTATATGTAATCAATGAAACAGTACCAAAATGAATATAATATAATGTGAGACTTATAGTATACTGTGCAACTTTTTTGTTTTACATAGTAATTTTCCTCATAGATACTTCCTTTCTCCCACTATATTATCTCCAATGTGTATTTGACATCTCTTTTTCATCTCCGGCCTTCATGTTGTTTCTGCTTTCCTGACAGACTATGATATGGATTCCATATACCACAATAACTTCTGTAACAACATGCAAATTATCTACAGAGGAAACGGTGTACATTACATTTAAGACTCAGCATTGGTACCTACATGTTGGTACTTAAAACACCCAAACAACACAACAACTCTATTCAGAGCTACCCTACCTCTAAGCACTTTAAATTATTATTTTAGTGTTTCACTGAGTTTTCCCCATGTATGTGGCGGGGAGGTGTGTGTGGGGGATGTGTGGGGTGTGTCTGTGAGGTGTGTGTGTGTGTATTTCTGAGGGAGGATGAGATGTATAGGTGTGTGTAGGTGTGTGGGGTATGTGGGTGTGGGTGGGGATCTGGGTGTGTAAGGTGTGTGTGTGGGTGTGTGGGGTGTTTGGGTGTAGGTGGGGGTGTGGGTGTGTGAGGTGTGTGTGGGGTGTGTGTGGGTGTGGGGGATATGTGTGTAGGATGTGTGTGCATGTGTGGGATGTGTGAGCGTGTCTGTGAGGTGTGCGTGTGTGTGTTTGTGTGGGGGGGAGGTGTGTCTGTGGGATGTGTGAGGTGTGTCTGTGAGGTATCTGTGTGTGCGTGTGAGTGTGGTGGGGGGTGAGGTGTGTGTGTGTGGGATGTGTGTGTGTGTGGATGTGTAAGGTGTCGGTGTGGGGGTGTGGGGTGTTTGGGTTAGGGTGGAGGTGTGCGTGTGTGAGGTGTGTGTGGGGAGTGTCTGGGTGTGGGTGTGTGGGGTTGTGTGCATGTGGGTGTGTGTGGGACACACTTGTAGGTACCTAAAACAGCCACAGAACCCAAAAGCTCTTTTCAGAGCTACCCTACCTGTAATCACTCAAAATTATTATTTTATTATGTATTATTATGATTATATAATTTTTTTCACTATTTTTAATTATGGTACGCTCCCCGGTACGCGCAGCGGTGCGCATACCGCGCGCGTACCGTGCGCTCCCCCCACAATTTTTTTTGCCCCGCGGGACATTTTAATGGCCCCCACATCAAACCTAAGGGGTCAGGGGGGGTCTACCCTGCCCCCTTTTGCTCATTTCCCCCTTTGATTTTGCCACCTCTTGTGTCTCGATCCTACCGAGACACAAGATGGCGGCCGCTGCGGACTCTTTCGAATGTTTACAGACACCAGAGAACCAATCAGCTTCCCGTGCGCAAGTTGCGTGGCGCGCCCGGAGCGCGCCCCGGTACGCGTACCGGGGCGCCCTTACAGATATATATATTTTTTTGAACCTAAATTACTTAAAATCCTCTGGAGCACATATCTTGAGACATAGCAAAGGCACATCGGGCTACCAGTCCCTACAATTTTGCCAAGTTTGGTGAAAATCCATTCAGCCGTTCGGGCTAAAACTGCGACAGACCGCCCTATGGAAATTAACATGGGGCAAACACGTTTTGGGACCCCCCTTTTATCTCGGCCCCCGTTTGACGAATCCCCCCCAAACTTTCAGGGAAGGAGCGGAGCGCCGCGAGGCAAAGTTGCTAAAAAATTCGGCCTGATTGCTCAACCGGCGCCAAAGTCATTCCAAATAGAATGTTGCGATTTCCCTATGGAAATCGATCCTAACTATATATGCCTACTGGCGACCGCCAGTAGGTAATATATATATATATATATATATATATATATATATATATATATATATATATATATATATATATATATTACCTACTGGCGATCGCCAGTAGGTATATATAGTTAGGATCGAAAGTTATTAGACATAGAATTTTCAAAAATCCCATAGAGAAAAAATCCTATCTATATATACCTACTGGCGACCGCTAGTAGGTAATATATATATATATATATATATATATATATATATATAAATATATATATATCTTAATGGCAATGCACGTGTACAAATCACTAAACAAAGTGTCCCTCTTTAAAAGACACGCTGGAGCACACGGGGATTGCAAAGCTTTTTAATGCAGACAGCATGACGCGTTTCGTCTTGCGACTTCCTCAGACGCTGTGTGCACAAATTAAAAACTTTCCATTGTCAGAGTTTATAATGTCAGCCGCGCTCCACCCCTTCTGGCAATAGTGAAGAGGGACTGTTTTCATGTTCCTCCCCCTTCTCAATCACTCTGCTTGTGGCTGCCATCTTGTAGTGTGTTAAAGGCGTTACCATTCGTGCCATTCTCCAGGTTCGTGATTTTCCACTTGAATCATCTTTCAATGTTCCTGGTATCAACACATTGGCCCTGCCAGGGGTAAGTTGTGGAGCTTGATGGTCGGCTTTATTCCCATTTCGCCTACCGCTGATTTCGGATCCCGTTGTCTTGTAGACGATGTCAGTCATCGGTACTACCTGTGTAAGTCACAAATCAGATAACCGGATTCCTTTTCATTGGCGGTTCAAGCAGGTTTAATATCCACAGATAGCTTAACAAACGCCGCTCTCCTGTTGAACTCCTTTAGGCGGGTGCATCCTTCGTGCAAACGGCAATGCACGTGTACAAATCACTAAACAAAGTGTCCCTCTTTAAAAGACACGCTGGAGCACACGGGGATTGCAAAGCTTTTTAATGCAGACAGCATGACGCGTTTCGTCTTGCGACTTCCTCAGACGCTGTGTGCACAAATTAAAAACTTTCCATTGTCAGAGTTTATAATGTCAGCCGCGCTCCACCCCTTCTGGCAATAGTGAAGAGGGACTGTTTTCATGTTCCTCCCCCTTCTCAATCACTCTGCTTGTGGCTGCCATCTTGTAGTGTGTTAAAGGCGTTACCATTCGTGCCATTCTCCAGGTTCGTGATTTTCCACTTGAATCATCTTTCAATGTTCCTGGTATCAACACATTGGCCCTGCCAGGGGTAAGTTGTGGAGCTTGATGGTCGGCTTTATTCCCATTTCGCCTACCGCTGATTTCGGATCCCGTTGTCTTGTAGACGATGTCAGTCATCGGTACTACCTGTGTAAGTCACAAATCAGATAACCGGATTCCTTTTCATTGGCGGTTCAAGCAGGTTTAATATCCACAGATAGCTTAACAAACGCCGCTCTCCTGTTGAACTCCTTTAGGCGGGTGCATCCTTCGTGCAAACGGCAATGCACGTGTACAAATCACTAAACAAAGTGTCCCTCTTTAAAAGACACGCTGGAGCACACGGGGATTGCAAAGCTTTTTAATGCAGACAGCATGACGCGTTTCGTCTTGCGACTTCCTCAGACGCTGTGTGCACAAATTAAAAACTTTCCATTGTCAGAGTTTATAATGTCAGCCGCGCTCCACCCCTTCTGGCAATAGTGAAGAGGGACTGTTTTCATGTTCCTCCCCCTTCTCAATCACTCTGCTTGTGGCTGCCATCTTGTAGTGTGTTAAAGGCGTTACCATTCGTGCCATTCTCCAGGTTCGTGATTTTCCACTTGAATCATCTTTCAATGTTCCTGGTATCAACACATTGGCCCTGCCAGGGGTAAGTTGTGGAGCTTGATGGTCGGCTTTATTCCCATTTCGCCTACCGCTGATTTCGGATCCCGTTGTCTTGTAGACGATGTCAGTCATCGGTACTACCTGTGTAAGTCACAAATCAGATAACCGGATTCCTTTTCATTGGCGGTTCAAGCAGGTTTAATATCCACAGATAGCTTAACAAACGCCGCTCTCCTGTTGAACTCCTTTAGGCGGGTGCATCCTTCGTGCAAACGGCAATGCACGTGTACAAATCACTAAACAAAGTGTCCCTCTTTAAAAGACACGCTGGAGCACACGGGGATTGCAAAGCTTTTTAATGCAGACAGCATGACGCGTTTCGTCTTGCGACTTCCTCAGACGCTGTGTGCACAAATTAAAAACTTTCCATTGTCAGAGTTTATAATGTCAGCCGCGCTCCACCCCTTCTGGCAATAGTGAAGAGGGACTGTTTTCATGTTCCTCCCCCTTCTCAATCACTCTGCTTGTGGCTGCCATCTTGTAGTGTGTTAAAGGCGTTACCATTCGTGCCATTCTCCAGGTTCGTGATTTTCCACTTGAATCATCTTTCAATGTTCCTGGTATCAACACATTGGCCCTGCCAGGGGTAAGTTGTGGAGCTTGATGGTCGGCTTTATTCCCATTTCGCCTACCGCTGATTTCGGATCCCGTTGTCTTGTAGACGATGTCAGTCATCGGTACTACCTGTGTAAGTCACAAATCAGATAACCGGATTCCTTTTCATTGGCGGTTCAAGCAGGTTTAATATCCACAGATAGCTTAACAAACGCCGCTCTCCTGTTGAACTCCTTTAGGCGGGTGCATCCTTCGTGCAAACGGCAATGCACGTGTACAAATCACTAAACAAAGTGTCCCTCTTTAAAAGACACGCTGGAGCACACGGGGATTGCAAAGCTTTTTAATGCAGACAGCATGACGCGTTTCGTCTTGCGATTTCCTCAGACGCTGTGTGCACAATTTAAATACTTTCCATTGTCAGAGTTTATAATGTCAGCCGCGCTCCACCCCTTCTGGCAATAGTGAAGAGGGACTGTTTTCATGTTCCTCCCCCTTCTCAATCACTCTGCTTGTGGCTGCCATCTTGTAGTGTGTTAAAGGCGTTACCATTCGTGCCATTCTCCAGGTTCGTGATTTTCCACTTGAATCATCTTTCAATGTTCCTGGTATCAACACATTGGCCCTGCCAGGGGTAAGTTGTGGAGCTTGATGGTCGGCTTTATTCCCATTTCGCCTACCGCTGATTTCGGATCCCGTTGTCTTGTAGACGATGTCAGTCATCGGTACTACCTGTGTAAGTCACAAATCAGATAACCGGATTCCTTTTCATTGGCGGTTCAAGCAGGTTTAATATCCACAGATAGCTTAACAAACGCCGCTCTCCTGTTGAACTCCTTTAGGCGGGTGCATCCTTCGTGCAAACGGCAATGCACGTGTACAAATCACTAAACAAAGTGTCCCTCTTTAAAAGACACGCTGGAGCACACGGGGATTGCAAAGCTTTTTAATGCAGACAGCATGACGCGTTTCGTCTTGCGACTTCCTCAGACGCTGTGTGCACAAATTAAAAACTTTCCATTGTCAGAGTTTATAATGTCAGCCGCGCTCCACCCCTTCTGGCAATAGTGAAGAGGGACTGTTTTCATGTTCCTCCCCCTTCTCAATCACTCTGCTTGTGGCTGCCATCTTGTAGTGTGTTAAAGGCGTTACCATTCGTGCCATTCTCCAGGTTCGTGATTTTCCACTTGAATCATCTTTCAATGTTCCTGGTATCAACACATTGGCCCTGCCAGGGGTAAGTTGTGGAGCTTGATGGTCGGCTTTATTCCCATTTCGCCTACCGCTGATTTCGGATCCCGTTGTCTTGTAGACGATGTCAGTCATCGGTACTACCTGTGTAAGTCACAAATCAGATAACCGGATTCCTTTTCATTGGCGGTTCAAGCAGGTTTAATATCCACAGATAGCTTAACAAACGCCGCTCTCCTGTTGAACTCCTTTAGGCGGGTGCATCCTTCGTGCAAACGGCAATGCACGTGTACAAATCACTAAACAAAGTGTCCCTCTTTAAAAGACACGCTGGAGCACACGGGGATTGCAAAGCTTTTTAATGCAGACAGCATGACGCGTTTCGTCTTGCGACTTCCTCAGACGCTGTGTGCACAAATTAAAAACTTTCCATTGTCAGAGTTTATAATGTCAGCCGCGCTCCACCCCTTCTGGCAATAGTGAAGAGGGACTGTTTTCATGTTCCTCCCCCTTCTCAATCACTCTGCTTGTGGCTGCCATCTTGTAGTGTGTTAAAGGCGTTACCATTCGTGCCATTCTCCAGGTTCGTGATTTTCCACTTGAATCATCTTTCAATGTTCCTGGTATCAACACATTGGCCCTGCCAGGGGTAAGTTGTGGAGCTTGATGGTCGGCTTTATTCCCATTTCGCCTACCGCTGATTTCGGATCCCGTTGTCTTGTAGACGATGTCAGTCATCGGTACTACCTGTGTAAGTCACAAATCAGATAATCGGATTCCTTTTCATTGGCGGTTCAAGCAGGTTTAATATCCACAGATAGCTTAACAAACGCCGCTCTCCTGTTGAACTCCTTTAGGCGGGTGCATCCTTCGTGCAAACGGCAATGCACGTGTACAAATCACTAAACAAAGTGTCCCTCTTTAAAAGACACGCTGGAGCACACGGGGATTGCAAAGCTTTTTAATGCAGACAGCATGACGCGTTTCGTCTTGCGACTTCCTCAGACGCTGTGTGCACAAATTAAAAACTTTCCATTGTCAGAGTTTATAATGTCAGCCGCGCTCCACCCCTTCTGGCAATAGTGAAGAGGGACTGTTTTCATGTTCCTCCCCCTTCTCAATCACTCTGCTTGTGGCTGCCATCTTGTAGTGTGTTAAAGGCGTTACCATTCGTGCCATTCTCCAGGTTCGTGATTTGAACATGAAAACAGTCCCTCTTCACTATTGCCAGAAGGGGTGGAGCGCGGCTGACATTATAAACTCTGACAATGGAAAGTTTTTAATTTGTGCACACAGCGTCTGAGGAAGTCGCAAGACGAAACGCGTCATGCTGTCTGCATTAAAAAGCTTTGCAATCCCCGTGTGCTCCAGCGTGTCTTTTAAAGAGGGACACTTTGTTTAGTGATTTGTACACGTGCATTGCCGTTTGCACGAAGGATGCACCCGCCTAAAGGAGTTCAACAGGAGAGCGGCGTTTGTTAAGCTATCTGTGGATATTAAACCTGCTTGAACCGCCAATGAAAAGGAATCCGGTTATCTGATTTGTGACTTACACAGGTAGTACCGATGACTGACATCGTCTACAAGACAACGGGATCTGAAATCAGCGGTAGGCGAAATGGGAATAAAGCCGACCATCAAGCTCCACAACTTACCCCTGGCAGGGCCAATGTGTTGATACCAGGAACATTGAAAGATGATTCAAGTGGAAAATCACGAACCTGGAGAATGGCACGAATGGTAACGCCTTTAACACACTACAAGATGGCAGCCACAAGCAGAGTGATTGAGAAGGGGGAGGAACATGAAAACAGTCCCTCTTCACTATTGCCAGAAGGGGTGGAGCGCGGCTGACATTATAAACTCTGACAATGGAAAGTTTTTAATTTGTGCACACAGCGTCTGAGGAAGTCGCAAGACGAAACGCGTCATGCTGTCTGCATTAAAAAGCTTTGCAATCCCCGTGTGCTCCAGCGTGTCTTTTAAAGAGGGACACTTTGTTTAGTGATTTGTACACGTGCATTGCCGTTTGCACGAAGGATGCACCCGCCTAAAGGAGTTCAACAGGAGAGCGGCGTTTGTTAAGCTATCTGTGGATATTAAACCTGCTTGAACCGCCAATGAAAAGGAATCCGGTTATCTGATTTGTGACTTACACAGGTAGTACCGATGACTGACATCGTCTACAAGACAACGGGATCCGAAATCAGCGGTAGGCGAAATGGGAATAAAGCCGACCATCAAGCTCCACAACTTACCCCTGGCAGGGCCAATGTGTTGATACCAGGAACATTGAAAGATGATTCAAGTGGAAAATCACGAACCTGGAGAATGGCACGAATGGTAACGCCTTTAACACACTACAAGATGGCAGCCACAAGCAGAGTGATTGAGAAGGGGGAGGAACATGAAAACAGTCCCTCTTCACTATTGCCAGAAGGGGTGGAGCGCGGCTGACATTATAAACTCTGACAATGGAAAGTTTTTAATTTGTGCACACAGCGTCTGAGGAAGTCGCAAGACGAAACGCGTCATGCTGTCTGCATTAAAAAGCTTTGCAATCCCCGTGTGCTCCAGCGTGTCTTTTAAAGAGGGACACTTTGTTTAGTGATTTGTACACGTGCATTGCCGTTTGCACGAAGGATGCACCCGCCTAAAGGAGTTCAACAGGAGAGCGGCGTTTGTTAAGCTATCTGTGGATATTAAACCTGCTTGAACCGCCAATGAAAAGGAATCCGGTTATCTGATTTGTGACTTACACAGGTAGTACCGATGACTGACATCGTCTACAAGACAACGGGATCCGAAATCAGCGGTAGGCGAAATGGGAATAAAGCCGACCATCAAGCTCCACAACTTACCCCTGGCAGGGCCAATGTGTTGATACCAGGAACATTGAAAGATGATTCAAGTGGAAAATCACGAACCTGGAGAATGGCACGAATGGTAACGCCTTTAACACACTACAAGATGGCAGCCACAAGCAGAGTGATTGAGAAGGGGGAGGAACATGAAAACAGTCCCTCTTCACTATTGCCAGAAGGGGTGGAGCGCGGCTGACATTATAAACTCTGACAATGGAAAGTTTTTAATTTGTGCACACAGCGTCTGAGGAAGTCGCAAGACGAAACGCGTCATGCTGTCTGCATTAAAAAGCTTTGCAATCCCCGTGTGCTCCAGCGTGTCTTTTAAAGAGGGACACTTTGTTTAGTGATATATATATATATATATATATATATATATATAAAATCCTAACTATATATACCTACTGGCGACCGCCAGTAGGTAATATATATATATATATATATATATATATATATATTCACTGAAAAAACCATAGGTTATAGACCATATATAGTTAGGAATTAGCATTTACAAAACCCTATTTTACTCACACAAAACCATTGAAATTCGCATATATAGTTAGTTGTACTAACTATATATCGCGCACCCGCAATCCACTGCTGATCATGTCACATATTACATCATTCATGACATGGTCAGTGACATCACTGATGACATCACTGATGACATCACTGATGACAACATCCAGTGACTGTATGTTTCTGTAAAGTTAAAATATGTCTTACATATTGAAGAATGAGTGGATGTATAAGTGTCTGGATGAAGGATTTAGTAGGTGCATGACTGACTGTATGAGTGAGTGATTAAATGTGTCTCACTGAGTGCATGGGTTAGTGACTAAACTGTCTTAATTTGTGCATCATTATGTCTGTTGTTCTGTAAACTGCTGCTTGTGTTGATCAGTAGCTATATGAGTAACTATATGGGTTATTGATTGGTTGCCCAAGTATTTGTATGGGAGACTGAGTGTGTGTGTGGGTGGCTGGGAGGTGTCTGACTCTGTGCATAGATGTGTGAGCAGTTGATTCACTAGATGTATGGGTTCAAAAGTGCATGTGGAAACAGCTGTATGGGCGGTTGACTGTGTGCATGAGTGTATTGGTGAGTGAATGGATATCTCAGTGCTACATGTCAAAGTAAGTACATATGTAAAACACAGTACATGTGAGAGTTGACATATATAAATAACTGTGCATAAGAGCCAGTGAATGTGTGAGTGGCTGTATGGATAATTCTGAAATTGTATCAGGGATTGTATAAGAGAGTAAATATGTGTTAGTATCTGTTTGAATAAGTAAGGTGTGTATAACTGTATAGTTGAGGAAATGGCGGTGTGATTGATTCTTTGCATGACTGACTAGGTGTGTGAGTAACTCCATGGATGAGTGACAGTCTGTGAGTGTCTGTTTACACTGAGTGTATCTAAGGTTATATTAGAGTCTGAAGAGGTTCATCGTATTATCACATGAATGATGTCATCAGTGATGTGCTCAGTAATGTCATCAGTGATGTCATCAGTGATGTCATTTTAGATGTCATCAGTGATGTCATCAGTGATGTCATTTGAGATGTCATCAGTGATGTCATCAGTGATGTCACTGACCATGTCATGAATGATGTAATATGTGACATGATCAGCAGTGGATTGCGGGTGCGCGATATATAGTTAGTACAACTAACTATATATGCGAATTTCAATGGTTTTGTGTGAGTAAAATAGGGTTTTGTAAATGCTAATTCCTAACTATATATGGTCTATAACCTATGGTTTTTTCAGTGAATTTTCAAGGTTTTGTAAATGCTAATTCCTAACTATATATGGTCTATAACCTATGGTTTTTTCAGTGAATTTCAATGGTTTTTTAATAGCAAATATCAAAAGCTTTAAAATGTATTCTTCTTTAATTCGAAAAATATATTTTATATGTTTTTAATACAATTTTTTTATGTATTTTTTTTAATTATTTTTTTTTTGTTTCGCTCCCGGTCCGCGAACCGGGTAGCTTCCCGTTAGCTCAATTTGGTGCCGCGACCCGGTCCGCGAACCGGTAAACGTTCTGTTTGCGCAACTGCCGCGTTAGAAAACAACATTGTGACGCGTCGCGTAATCGCGACGTATGGCGTTCTCGCGTAATGCGTCTTATGACGCGCCGCGTTAGCGCACCCGGAAGTGCTCTGGAGCACGAACCGAGGCACGAAGCGCTGCGCCCCGGAAGCGATCCGGGCCGCGGCACGCAGCGCGTAACGTAAGCGTAACAGGTCATGTAACTTGTTATCAAAACTTTTCATTGGTTCATTTCACTTTTGGTTTCCTAATGATGTAAGGCTAGGTCATGTGACCTAAAAATAACACTTTTCATTGGTTTAGAACTATTTTTTTCCAAAATGATGAAAACCCCTCCTTGTTTCCTCACTCTGACTTTCAACTTTGTGAGAGGAAGACCTTTTTTGATTACTAGAAATGGCAAGTCTTGTAGCTGTAGCTGGTGCACCCCCACCACCACCACCACCTCCTAGGAAGAGAGGACCACCTCCTCAGATTATCATTCAGCAAGAGGAGGAAGAAGAGGAAGAAGAGGAAGAGACGCAAGGGGAGAGGCAGTTTTTGCCTGAGGAGCCAAGAATTTACCATATAAAGGAAGATTTCATATGGCAATTTTATTCATTTCCTCAGGGCCAAAAGAAAGTGAATGCCCGCTATGTAACTTGCCTTATCTGCAAGAAAGATCTGTCCAGAGGGACAGATAAAAAATATAGCTATGGCAATTATACCATGCATTGCCATATGCAGAGGTGGCACCCTAATAATTATAGTGCTGCACAAGTACGTGACCTGCAGGATAACCCCCCTCCTGTGGCCAGAACATCAAATTTAGAGGCAGTGACGGGACCAGAGGTGAGGGAGACGGTCCCAAATATACAGATGAAGTTTGGGAGTATCAAACAAGTCTGCGTTTATTGCGGCCAATTGATTTGCTACAGAGAAAGTAGCATCACTCTAATCAACAGAGCTATCGACAATCATGATTGTCCAAAACGCCCCAGAAAATAAATTATCTTTTTTTTGTTGCTCCTGTTGAGCCCTTTATAATGAATCATTTTTGTTTCTCCCCCCCCAAAAAAACCAAAAAAAATATAAAATCGTTCAAAAAATACAAAAAAAATAAAAAAATATTCAGAAAAATAATTAAAAAAATATAAAACAACAAAAATAATTAAAAAAAAGTACTTTTCAGAACTACCTCCCCTTTATAAAAAATTGCTAGAATGTTTAGCACTCTGGCAACCTGTATTTCTTTTGATTCGCTTCCCGGTTCGCGCGCCGGTACGCGAACCGGAAGCGAACGAAAAAAAAAAAAAAAAAAAAAGAAGAGTAAGTATAAGGAAAGGAAACAGAGAGTAATGTTAAAAGAAAGACAGCTAGAGGGAGTAACACAGAGATACTGTTTAATAGATCTATTTACCGAAGAAAAGATGGAAGAGGGTATAATTGTGAAAAACAAAATAGATAAGGAAGTGAAAGAAAAAAAGGAGAGTAGAAGAATAATAAACAAGAGTTTCTTAGAGAATGTGAGTGAATGTTCAAATTAAGAAGAAAAACAGTAAAGGATGTGTAATGAGAGGTAGGGATAGAACCGGACTAAAAGAACAATCCTGAGGGAAAGTGTTAAGAAAACAGTGAGCAAAAGTAAATAGGAATAAAACAAGATGTATGATAGTGACTAAGGTTAAAACATGTGGAATAAAAGAGAGAAAAAACTGAAAGCAGAAGAAAAGAAGTGACAGAAAAGGAATGATTGAAACAGCAAAGAAATGTAAATAACATAGGGGCATATTATCAACACAGG
Organism: Lissotriton helveticus; assembly: GCF_964261635.1. Lineage (NCBI taxonomy): Eukaryota > Metazoa > Chordata > Amphibia > Caudata > Salamandridae > Lissotriton > Lissotriton helveticus. The sequence continues at coordinate 1,330,319,972 of NC_136068.1, read as the reverse complement.
CGATAAAATTATCGCTGCTTTTATCGGCAGAAATCTGCCGCTAAAGCCGCTTTTGCAGCAGAAAACTGCTGCTAAAGCCGCTTTTGCGGCAGTTTTCTGCCGATAAAAGCAGCAATAATTTTATCGCCTGTGTTGATAAGATGCCCCTTAGTGTGCTTGAACTACAGGGAGAAAGCATAATTAACAAGTAGTGAAAGAGTGATCAGTCAGAGACAGTGAGAGTAATAGAGACGGAGTGAGTGAACAGGAGTGAGGAACTATGAGAACAGAGGGACTGAGAAAAAGAGTGGAAGGAGTAGAGTAAGTAAGTAATAGAGAAAGGAATGAGGGAATTAGCAAAGGCAGGAAACTGAGGGTTAAAGAAATGAAGCAGTGGAACTAATAGAAGTTAAATGTGATAGAAATGTAACGAAAAGAGTACAAAACATTTACCTTATAATTGTCGTTACCTTAGTCACTTGTTATTTTTATACTTTCAATCTCTTAAAGAAACAACAAAAATTTGAAAAATATTAAAACATGTATTTAAAAATTAGGAAAGACAAGGGAAAAGATTGACAATCATCCAATTTTACAAAGAAATAAAGTTAGAGATAAACATGCAGAAAAAAAGAGAAAGAAACGGTGATAGACAGTCAGAGACAAAAAGAAATTGAAATAGAGTAAATTACTAAGAGAAAAAAAAAGATACTTTCAGTGACAGAAAAGAAGGATAGAAGAGAAAACTAAATTGAAGTTGTGAAAGCTACTAAAAGAAACTGAGTAAGGTAAACTATATAAGGAAAGGGTGAATAAGGAAAAGAGAGTGAGGGAGAGAGGAGACAGAGGAAGTGAAGGAAAGAGTGTCAGATACAGACTGAGTGAGGCATCTACACAATGTGATTCATAATGTTAGGAAACACAGGTAATGTAATTGAAAAACGTTCAATTTTTTTTGTTTATTCCACAATCACATCACTTGTGTTTCCTTTGCTTAGGTATCTCATTGTGCAGATGTAGTCTAGTATATGAAAGACTACGCAGAAGGTGACCACTGTATGCAACAACTTTGACACTTACAGAAGCCTCTGCTTCTCCATGCCCCCTACACAGTCCTAAATATATACATTTTAAACTAACAGTATCTTGTTGCAGATGAAGTGAGGCCTATCTTGCAACATGGTGCATCTTTTGCACTGCTGCTGTGTCACAAAAGTGACATAACGGCAGCGCAAAAGAGGTGCACGGCCATCATAAAACTGCCCCTAACATTTTAAATGATTGTTTCAGGATGCCGATAAGGTGTGGCCTATCCAGAGATTTGTTTGAGGTGAGGTCTACTCAGAGTTACAGATTAAATTTAGGCTTGTTGAAGAGTACAGAGGAGATAATACATGTGCAGGCCTACCAACAAAGTGAGTCATGTCCACTGCACTCTTGAACAAAGGCCAGACCTCCTCTGTCTCCCTGGACACGCCTAAACCTCATCTGCACAATGTGATTCGTAATGTTAGGAAACACAGGTGATATAATTGAAAAACGTGCAAATATTTTTGCTCATTTAACAATCACATCACCTGTATTTCCTCAGCTTAGGTATCTCATTGTACAGATGTAGTCTAGCATATCCAAGAGTACGCAGAAGGTGAGGACTGTATGCAACAGATCAATGTACATTACTCACCTCCCTTGACACTTACAGAAGCCTCAGTTTCTCCATGCCTCCTACACAGTTCTAAATGTATATCATAAATACAAAAAGTACAGAATTAATTATACATGTTAAATGGTTTATTTTTGCTGTTCTCAGAATATATCAAATTTCACTAAAAACAGTGACTTGAAGGTATTCATCATATAACAGCGGGGAAAAAAAACCACAATCAAAATGATTGTGTTTAAAAAACCCATATAACATAACCAATCAGAAATCAGAACTCCTCAAAAGTAACTTACTTTCCATGACGTCGAAGGATGTCCTATGAACAGCTTATACTCTGTTGTGCTGTTATTATTTTCAGCCCGCCACTTTCTGAATGAAAAGCTCAATCGTTTTGACAAATATGTTACATACAATAAATGACTTCTCGCTCTCTACCGCACTTCTCCTCAAGGCCAAAACGTGTAAGAGCCATTTATAACTCTTGGAATTCTTCTAAGCAAATCCCGTCATTTTTCCGCAACTTTCAGAAAGAAAACGTTCAAGATCACTTTCACAATCCTGTACTAGTAATATCTCACCCTTCTTGCTCACTCATGTTCCACATTTCCTATGACACTGATACTGCTTACTATGAAGCAGACTTACACTACCTCTATGACTACTACAATTATTTAATTCTCTACATCACTTTTAATCACAAAGCAATTTAAAACAGAACATAAAATTATATCAACTCCTAGAATCATTATAGGCCAGTTACCTACCCTAAATTCGTTCTTCTGAAAACAGAAAGTAAGAATATTTTTAAATAAAAAGGCAACATTGTTTCATAGTGAAATGTGAATTATTTCCGGAACATCAGCTTTTTTTACATTTTGAATAAGATGTGTAATAAGTGGATGTTGTGAAAGGACCATCATGTCATATAATACCTACAGTTAGAAATGTTCTTCCTAAAATCAACGACTGTGTAGCCACAACATTTTTAATTAAAGTTGAAAACGTATTTTCATCAGGTTTATATAGTTGGAATTTTTAAATGACATTATAACCAAAAGTTTGTTCAAAATATGTCGACAGCATTGCAGACTTACATTACCTCTACTCCATGTTTTGATTGGCTGCTTGAATTAGCTTATTAAAGGAAACAGTTTTTCTGAACTCATTCAAAGTGCAGTTATTTTTCCATGACGTCAAGTGTTATGGTAAGAACACCGTTTGCTTTGGGAAATACTCTGTTGTCCTTTAACTAATCCGTGCCCACCACTTTCTGTAAGAAAACCTTCTTTTTTTTCAGTAACTACTTAAAACTCAAAAATAAATTTTGACTCTGTACTACACTTATCCTCAAGGCCAAATAGTGTAGGAGCCATTAGAACCTCTTGAAATTCCTCAGAGCAAATCCCGAGATTCTTTCCCTGAAATTTTGGTTGTAAAAACACCAGGTAAGAATTTTTAAGGTCAAAAGGCAATTTTTAAAAAAGTTAAAACAGAATCATTGCAGAATGACCAGCCGTTTCTAGACTTCAAATAAGCTGTGTAATGTCCTGATGTTGTTGAAGGACCGTCATGATATATAATTGCTGCAGTTACAAAAGTCCTTCCTGATATTGACAACTGCGAAGCCACAACATTTTTTATTAAAGTTGTCAATTTTGTTCCATCAGGCTTACAGCGTTGGAACATTAAAATGACATACTGGCCATATGTTCATATAAATAATGTGGACAACATTTCAGACTTACATTGGCTACACTCCATATTGTGATCGGCTGCTTTTACTAGCTTATTAAAGGACACTGATTTACTGGGAACCCTTACCTTGGAGATTGCACGCAGCAAGGGAAAGTCTGCACATCGAGTGGATTCCAGCGGATTTTAGAGCCTTCACGAGCCTTTAGGATTTTAGAGCCTTCACGTCGCCACCTTTAACCTCGCGGTACCCGCTTCGCGGGTCCCGCAGCGCCTCGCACACAGGAGGCAGCAGACCGTGGACATTGGATTACCAGCGGATTTTAGAGCCTTCACAAGCCTTTAGGATTTTAGAGCCTTCACGTCGCCCCCTTTAACCTCGCGGTACCCGCTTCGCGGGTCCCGCAGCGCCTCGCACACAGGAGGCAGCAGACCGTGGACATTGGATTACCTGAGGACAGGAGGCGCGGGCAGGTGAGCAAGCCGGCGGGGCTGCGAGCACGCAGGCAGGGACTCCGATGACCAGGAGCCCCTGCGCGCCCATTTAACACACCTGGGCTGCTCTCCCCGCTGGCCACGCCCCCCGCCCTCGGTCCAGAAAAAGCGGTGGTTTGCAATTCTAGTCGGAACCCTTACCTTGGAGATTGCACGCAGCAAGGGAAAGTCTGCACATCGAGTGGATTCCAGCGGATTTTAGAGCCTTCACGAGCCTTTAGGATTTTAGAGCCTTCACGTCGCCACCTTTAACCTCGCGGTACCCGCTTCGCGGGTCCCGCAGCGCCTCGCACACAGGAGGCAGCAGACCGTGGACATTGGATTACCTGAGGACAGGAGGCGCGGGCAGGTGAGCAAGCCGGCGGGGCTGCGAGCACGCAGGCAGGGACTCCGATGACCAGGAGCCCCTGCGCGCCCATTTAACACACCTGGGCTGCTCTCCCCGCTGGCCACACCCCCCTGAACGCCAACCAATAGGCAAGCGCCCATTGAATATACATTGAAGCATTGTTCCCGCTTCGCGGGAGCGCGCGGGAGGGCGCCGGGAGAAGCCCGGGACAAGGGCGGGACCGTCTGTGGCCGTCCGGGGCCGCAGGAGGCCGGGCTGGGCCAGGGTATTGTCATCTCTGTTTTAAGGCTGATGTTATTTATATTTTAATTATTTAGTCTATTCTTGGTTGCCCATTGCTTCGCCCCTGCTAATATCGTTACAAGTTATAAATAACGGTTAGACAATATATCTTGTTTTTCCCCATTAGACATGAGTCACTCAGCCCCCCCTGGTGTGCGCACCTTTCCACTTGGCCCTCTTGACAAATTTTTTTTAAAAACCACCAAGGAAGTAGATAGGGATCTCCTCCTTGCTGAGAGAAGAGCAGTGCGACGACGCTCTATAGAGCAATTAAAGAGAAGCCAACTGCCCTTCCCCTCAGACTCAAATCTTACTCAGGCCACGGACGTCAGAGGGCTAAGTTCGATTGAGGATGATGGTACAGATATAAACCAAACGCCCAGTATATTTAGGTTTCCTATTATTTCGCCGCCCTGTGTTAGTGCAACTAGTGGTGACCAGCTATGTTGCATTCCCATTGATCACTCGAGCTTTGTTGATGCAAATATACCAGATAGCCAACCTAAGGACCTCGGGCTTTGTCCCACGTTACCCAGCTCTTCACTGGTTTGTGTTGAACCTGGTGAGAACACCCCCTTGAGGAGTGTGGGTGACGTTGCTACTAAGTCTGATGATGTAAAGAGGGTGGTGCGTTCCCCACCGAGAAAACGAAGGAGAAAGGGTGGGGTAAAAAGGGAAGGTCAAAATCGCCAGATTGTATTATCTCCTACACCAATTGTTATCCTTGATCAACTTATCCCTCCTCTCACAGAGCAACGGAAGCCAGAAACACCAAACTTGCCTACTCCTGACTTAGCTACTGAAGGGCTTGGTGAGGCCTCTTGTGCCATCTTAGAGAAGCTCATCAAATCATATATGTTACCTTTGTTGGAGCGCGTTAGGATTGTGAGTGACAAATTGGATCGCCTTCTGGTGTCCGCTGAGTCAACACAACCCCCCACCTTAGTTAAGGGCAAGGGTGTTTCCACTAACCCACAAAGTACTTTACACATGGCAGGTAAAACAAATACTAATATCAGCCAAAATCCTAAAAGTGTAACCATTGCAGCCACTATCCCAATTAAAGTGAAGGATGTGGCTGTTAAACCCCCAAGACCAGCTAGTACGGCTAAGACGAATCAAAGGGCGGTCGTTAACAAACCCCCCCCACAGGGAATTGTTCAACAACCAAAGAAAGGGGAGGGTAAATTAGCTCCCTCTACTGGTAAACCCCACAAACACCCACCAAGGAGCCATAATGTTTACTTGCCACCAGATTCCTTGAATTTTGTTATTGTAATGACGGGTGTGCCACCCGTCTTGGAAGGGGATCGGGAAAACAATGAAAGCCTAAAAAATAAAGTCATCTTTTGGCTTAAGACTAATCTTCCTGCACATCTTAATGGGGACATTGTCTCGGTCAGAAGATGTCAATGGGTGGGGGTTCGCCCAAAGGATATTGAGGGAGATATTGTTATCATTAACTTTAGGGACAACAGAGTAGTATCCTATATCTCAGATTGGTTTGTGGGAAAACATGAGGGAGGGGTCTCCACTAGGAATCTTAGTTATTTTTATCCTGAGACCCTGATTAATCCAACTGAACAACCCCACATTAAAAACACCAAAAGCCTCCTCAAGTGGTCCAATTTTACATCTAGCTTCCATGGACCCCAAATTAACCCTGAGGAACGGTATCGATCCTACATCCAATCTAGTTATAATTGTCCCCCGTTTACACCTGGTTGGGCTAAAATTAAACCTCAACCTCTTGGCCCACCGGCAATATCGAACTATCCTGCTCCAAACAATCCTCTGTATCCCATAGTTCCTCTCACTCATGTCTTTCCCCAGGTCCAACAGCTCCCTAACATGTACCCAACATTATACCATCCAACCAGCCTAAACCCCAAAGACCACTGGAATATACCATTGAGGAATCTTTATGACCCCTTATCAGGGTTATCGACAAATGATTGACCAGTAGTGTCGATAAGGGATGTTGAATCCAACCTTGATTATATGGGAGGGGGGGTTGTTTTGTTTAATTCATTAAACATTACTGGAAGTTTTGTTGAGCATCCCTGTAATTGTATGGAGGGGGGCATGACTAACAGAGTGGAGTTAGACACACAGGATATGGCTTTAACCCCTTTGCCCTCAATGTGTGTTACAAAAGTGGATGCAAACCCAGAGCCATGCCCTCAGGCCGGGCCGGTGGGTTTGATGATGCCAGGTACGAGTTTAGGTGCCTCTGTGTCTGCAGCCTCCCCTCCTAAGCTTCACGACTTTCACCCTATGGAGACTACTAACCTGTGTGAGCAAATGTACAACAAGGGTACTGTTATGGGTTGTTGGAACATCGCAGGTTTAGAATCTCGTACATGTATTCCTGATTGGGTAAAGTTCATCTCTCTTGGTGATATTTGGTGTTTTCAGGAGACCTGGGCAATTCTTCCTGTGTATCTTCAAGGCTTCCTGAATTTTTACAAACCCGCGATCAAATGTTTAAGAGGTCGGGCTATGGGTGGCCTCACAACTTGGGTTCGCCAAGCTGCAGGTGTAACTGTCAAAGACATTTTTATTGACTGTTCTGATTTATTGATAGTTAGCATTCGAACATGCAGTGGGCTGGATATAATGTTGATTAATGTTTATGCTAGGGGAATGACGGGTGGCAGAGTTTCACACACCCTTACCTGCTTAGATGATTTTTTAAGTTCTAATGTAAATTCCGGACACGTAATGGTGATGGGCGACCTTAACACCTGCTTCGAACCATTAAGCAATGATGATGGTTTACTAACCGAAGCAGAGGACCAGACCTGGGGGATCCCACAACTTGAAATACCCCCGATAACTAAATGGTCTCAAGCAGCTACTTATATTAAAGGTCTTTGTTTGAACTGGGGGCTCCGAGCTCTTAATGGTCGTACTAGCTCGGACAAGATGGGTAATCACACCTTTTACAATGGTAGATATAGCAGTCGTATTGACTATATTTTAGTTGACATGGAAATGTGGCCCGTGGTTTTAGACATGTCTGTTAAACCGCGCCAAGAAAGTGATCATGAACCCTTGGTGGCAGAATTGAAGGATTTTAGTTTTGTAGGGATGGTTGATCTAAGGCCTAACCCTGTTCAGGAGGCGGTAGTACTTACGAACGATATGAGGAGGGTGCGCTGGCCGAAAGTTTCGGTCGACGTGGAAGCACGCAAAAAGATCAGAGCTCTGGTCTCAAACTCCCTGGTAGAAACTGAAAAGTGTGATGTACAGTACTTGGATATCACAGCCATTCATGCCAGCCTGTTTCTGTCCTTAAAATCTTTGTTCGTTAAGTATGTTGCAAATAACGGGAGAGGGAAGGGCAAGAAACCACTAAATTGGTTTAACGAAGCCTGCAGAAAGTCCCACGTAGATTTGTTTAAGGCCTTAAAATCAAAGAACCCTGCTCTAATCAAAGCAAGCAGGAAGGCTTTTAATGTAGCAAAACGCCATGCCAAAGCCGCTTGGGATGATGAGCGATGGACATCTGTAGCCGAGGCATGTGGTTCAAGGAACTTACAACAGTTCTGGCACTTGCTTAGGTGGGGTAGCTCACAGGATGATCGCCCAAGCCCTGCTTCTGTGGAACCACAAAAATGGGTGTCCTATTTTGTGGAACAATTTAGATGTTGCAACACAGCGCATGTTTCTATTAGCTGGCCATTATCTTTTGACACTCTTGTGTTCTCAGCTAATGAAGTCGAGGCAGTTCTGAAGGCCATCCCTAGGGGAAAAGCGCCAGGTCCAGACTGTATCCCAGCGGATATATTTCTGGAGGATCACGACCTTTGGGTTCCATACCTGGTGCGTTTGGTAAATGCATTAGCAGCGGACGCCAGAGTACCCGAATCCTGGGCTGGTGCTGAAATTTTGCCTATCTTTAAGAAGGGCGATCGGTCGGTTCCCTCCAACTACCAGCCGATCAGTCTAATAGACGCGGTACAAAAGATCATAACCCGTCTTGTGCTCACTAGGATCCAGGCATGGGTAGAGGAGCATGATATTCTTACCCCTCTACAAGCTGGGTTTCGACCCTATGTGAGCACACTGGATCAGGCATTCCGATTTATGCTTTTGCACTGGAAGACAGTTACCCTTGGTAAAGGCAACCTGTATGCGGCCTTCGTGGACCTTAGGTCAGCGTTTGACCTGGTCCCGAGGGCAGGCTTATGGAAATCCTTACTGGATATGGGTATGCCCCCCATATTGGTACGCCTGATAGTGAACCTTCATGCCCAGACCTTTGCCTATGTGCGCTGGGGAAAACCGGGTGAGGTGACGGAGAATTTTCCAGTGGCCAAAGGTGTCAGACAAGGCTGTGTCTTGGCACCTACCTTGTTTTCCCTATATATCAACGGGGTCACTAAATATTATGACAACTTTTCCACGGACGCCCCAAGTTTGGCTGGCATGCGAATCCCCCTGCTCATGTTCGCTGACGATACTCTCTTGATTTCACGAACCAGACTGGGTCTGCAAAAGGCACTGTCAAGGTTCGAGAGTTTCTGCAGCGAGCATGAGCTGGAGGTGAACGTGTCCAAGACCAAATTTATGGTCTTAAGGGGGCACAAGCAAATAAATGCCAGGGTTTCCATGGGGGATATCCCCCTGGAGCAAACAAAGCACTTCACCTACCTGGGTGTTACCTTCAGTGACACTTTGAGCTGGACCCATCAGATCGAGCTCAGAACTTTGAAACATCAACAGCTGGGTGGGGCACTGATCAAGGAACACAAAGGGTCATTTACGAGGCCGATGTCCCCGCTTATTAAGATCTATGGGGGTAAGGTTCTACCAGCAGTCTTGTATGGTGCGGAACTATGGGGTGGCAGTAATTTGGATACATTAAAACATGCCCAAAATAAATTCTTAAGGATGTCCATAGGCTTGCCCCAGTCGACCCCATTAATCCCCCTACTTTATGACCTAGGGTGCCACTCGGTGGAGGACCAAGCAAGACTCCGTCCATTAACATTCTGGCGCCGCCTGTGGACAACACCCGAACTTCATTATTATGCTGAAGCATGCTTGGAGGTTAAAAACAGCCCTGGTGCCATAAAGATTGGATGGTTCAGAGACCTCAAGGCTATTTTATTAGCTTTGGGTCATGGCGATCTGTGGTTCGCGCCTGAGTCAGCCAATTTCCCCTCAAAAAAGGAACTAAAAAAATGCTATTGGGACTGGGTGACTCACAACATGTACTTGAAATCAAGCTCAAGCAGCCTCACTGGACTGTTCATTGTACACAAGGATGCGCCCAAGCTAGAATGGTACTCGGATTCCATAACGAAACCCCTGGACCGCAAACTATTTTTTCAATTCAGATGCGGTTCGCTTCCCATAGGGGAGTTTACCAAAAAGTGGGGAACTGAAAGGTCGGGGTTCTGTCCCAAGTGTCAAGGTACTGGGGAAAGCCTGAATCACTTTTTGTATGTGTGCCCTTTATACTTTGCCCCCAGAGCCAAATGGCTAAGACCGGTTGGTAGACATCTAGGTACCAGATCGGCTGTAGAAGCAACTAGATTGTTAAAAACCAACCTGGATTCCCTTATTGTTGTTGGGGTTGCTAAATTCCTTGGGTGGGCTTGGGTCCTTAGAAGCAGGTTTATTAAAAACTCCCAAATGGTGACTGTTTAGTTTTTGTTGACATGCAGACCTAAGGTTGTATTAGAGTTCCTCTGTAGAGTTTTGCTTATTTGTACATTTGTTTAAGAAGCTGATTAGTTATAAATGATTTAATACGTGTTTTAACTGTTTTTATGTATGTATTGTATTTTATGTCTTTTATGATGAACTAATCGAATAAAGACTTCTTGAACTTGACACTGATTTACTGTCTGGCAAAGTTAAATATATACATTTTTCTGAGTCTACACTAGTAGTACTTGAAACCCTACAGTTCTCGCAGTCATGCTGCCATTGATAAGAAAGGCCAAACAGGTGATCTACATCTACACCTTCATCTTGCAATACATCAAGCATATACATTAAAAACTCCTGACAATCTTGCTGAATATTTTGAGAGAATTGCGTTTGACCTGAACATTTGTCTAACAGATTTCGAATTTCAGACACACTTTCTATTTTTGTTCTATCAGTGCTACATTTCTCTAACACAGAATTCAACAAACTGCAAAATCTTTGATCCGAATTGACCACAATCTCTTCTTTTAAAGTTTCTAGAGAAAAGACAACATTAACCACAACATTAGCATAGCAGTTGACACCAGAACTATTTTCAAATTGAAAACCAACAACATCTTCAACAGAATCCATTTTTTTCTGCTTATAATTTCGGGTTCATCGACTTTTCGTCTTTTTGCTACAACCTCCCTACTATTGGTCACATTTCTTCGTTTCCGGCCTACCACACGTTTCTCAAACAAAGGATATTGAGGCAAATGTGGCCCATACTCTCTTCTTAACCTATTGTATTCCTTAACACAATCTAGATCCGCACAAATGTTTGTGACATCACAATCAATCAAGTACAATCCCGATAAAGTTCTGACTCGTGACAATGCCACATATGACATACCCTTCTTGAACACAGAACTGCCAATATTCACCAATGCACTGTCTACACTTAAACCTTGCGATTTATGGATTGTCACCACATATGCCAAGCAAACAGGAAACTGCTTAAAGCGAACATATAAGTCTTTTACAAGCAAAAACCTAGCAGAGCAACGACCAATTAGCTGTACTTCCTCAATGCCATCAAATTTAATTTTTAAAAATTCAATTCCATCTCTATTTCTGTATTTCTCAAAATCAACAACATTACCCATTGATCCATTTACCAGACCTCTTTCAACATGTAAATTCTTTCTTAAAATTATACAGCAATTTAAGCACACATTCAGAGTCTTTTCAAAACCAGCAGTTTTAGATATAGTCTTCTCTAATGAATCCAATTTTGATTTCAAATTCTCAGACAAAATAATTGTTGCTCCCATATGCTCTATTCTGTCAATAGCTTCCAGTTTCACAAACTCTTGGTTTTCTAAATTCAACATTTTGTTGTTGAAGATGGCACATTCTGCAAGAGTTGGCATCAAACATATTCCAGATTTCTTCTCAGTAATTTTCCGAAAAATATTCTCAGGCACAACGTCTTCTTCTGGATACAAATTTGACAGTAATCGTGCATGTAAAGCTTCTTTCCCATGCTCGGTCACTTTTCCGATTCTAACATCTTGTAGAATATTCTTATAATCTTCATCCTTCGCTTGACGCATATTTTCACGCAGTTCAGCATAATTGAAGTTTAACCATATATTGACGTTGCCAATGCTCCCTAGGCACTTCCTGGTATCTTCATGCGTGAGCATTTTGAACACAGGTTGTCCTTTCACTGGTGTCAGCTGCAGAAGATCACCAAAAACAATGATGTGTTTGCCACCAAATAACACATCATACTCTGTTTTGAGAACTTCTTGCATTCTCAAATGCACAAAGGCAAGCATGACATTGGAAACCATGCTTACTTCGTCAATGATAAGAAGTTTCATTTTCCTCAAGACTCTTGAAACTTCACAACAAGCATCTCCAGATAACTTGTGGTATTGTAATTTGTTATCATGCTCCACTGGCAGCATCAGTAGACGATGCAAAGTAATACCTTTAATGTTATGTGCTGCCAGTCCAGTTGGAGCGGTGACAACACAAGACAGCGATGACTCAGTCCTTTTCTGCAAATAACATGAAATTGCTTTAATGAGGAAACTTTTTCCAGTTCCCGCTTCTCCACTCACGTACAGTCGGACAGGCTTCAACGACGTACATGAGCACTCTTTCTTCGCATGACTTAATCCATGATCTATTTGGTTGGTAACTTCGTCATATATTTTCCTCTGCTCAACGTTGAGTTGTCTTTCCAAGTCTTCTAAGTTAACCGCATCCTCCTGAGCATGTGCCATGGCTCTTTCCACTTCAATCATGGCAGTGGCAGCTTCATTTTCGATAACTGGTCCTCCTAGTGGATCCTGACTCAATGAAACAGAACTCTGACTGTCCTGAGAACTGTCTCTAGCAATCTCGGCTGCAATCGTTGCTTCCTGCTCGATTTCCGCATTCAACATTTCTAGATATTTGGGAAAAACTGGACATTCTATGGTCTCCTTGGCGGCATTGAAAGAGTCTTCGTAACAGAGGAAATCTCCAAGCAGTTCCTCTTCTGCACGCCATGGCTTGAAAAGTTGCAAAAGTGCTAAATAGAAAAACTCTTTTCTTTCAGGAGATTCGCCACTCAATTTTCGATGGTTTACCAAGTGGCATTTTCTTTGCTTGACCAGACATCCCTCACTTCCAATTACAGCATACACTCCTTTATCAATATCTTCTTTGATGTTCCTCTTGAATATGTAATTTTGTAGAACCTCATACAGACAAACATTCTCGAGGTGACTGCTTCTATTTGGATAATATGTATCCAACATGTTGGTCTTCAAAATATCTGTACTGTTTGGCTCCTTTTCCGCCAAATACTCAATTTCCCGTACAGCTTTCAGAACTCGATTACGCGTTGCAGCAAGACCAAGACTCGTCCCAAATGATACTCCTGGATTTGGCATAGAGACTTGCTGAAGACAACCGGTCAGAACATTCGTAAGCTCCGATTTCTCGATGCGACAACATCTTCAGACTGAAACTGTACAACTTCTTACTGAGGCTCTTTTCATGGGAAATGTCCTCCCACATATCCTTCAATTCTGTCTTTTCTTTTTTGGTGATGTAAGATGTCACATACCGAGCCACAGCCATACAGTTATCAGCCACAAACTGTATATCCATGTTAGCATTCCACATGGACAAAATCACTGGGTTGTAGTCGTTGATGTACTTGGACTCTTCGTTCCTTTTCAAATTGTAGGTATTTTTGGGTGATTTCTTCATCACATTATGTCGCAGCGAAGACATCAAACTGTTCACTCTTCCTTTAGAAATCACCGGTCGTGGAAAGGCGAAACGACATTTTGTGTAGAACTTGTCCTTGTTTCTGAATTTACGACGACAGTAGTTTCCACAACGATGGCTTTGGAAGCGTAAAACTTGTTCTCTTAGGCTTTTGTCTTCCTTTGCCTTTGGAACAGCACATGTAGAATACTGTTCTATGAAACTCATCACTAAGTCATCCGGATCTGTTCCAAATTTGGGTGCATCTTTGATCCACAGCAGCATAAGTTTATGAGGAGCACCTCTTGCTTGGTACTCCTTTCTCCAGAAGAAATCCAACACCTCTCCAAGAGGTGGATTTTTCTTGTTCATGATGAAAGACATCATAGCTTCAAATCTATGATTGAAGTACCTGCATACATTCACTGGATCCAAAGAGCACAGTTCTCCGGGTGTCTTGAATTCGATATTTTCAATGTTTCCATTTGCCTCTCGTAGAAATTCAAGTAAGTCTTCCCAGCCATACTCGGCACAGCTGAGAGTGAGGAACCATGTGGGAGTTCCTAAGTTCCTCAGCATACATTTTAAATCACCATGACGACGGTACCAGTACTCATTAGTACCACGCTGACACGCCATGAGATTAATCAGGTGAGAATCCAAAATACTGTCTTGCACATTGACTTTATCCATAAAGTCCTTTGCCGAGATATTTTGCATGTGTACACCACTTTTCAAGATGTGGTTCACTGCATATGACAGTCCAGACAGATCGCTTTCAAACAGTAGATGAAACAAATAGGGAATGCATTGACGAAACCTAGGATCTTCTGCATACAATCGTAAAGTCCGGTATTCAGAAGCAGGAATTTGATCAGGTCGCTCATCATATCTTCCTCCTTGACCTGTTGGAAATAGCTGTGGGAAACACCGAGCTTCCAAACTTTCCTCCCAAACACTAATGGGACTTCCTTTGGCTTGTTTCATTTGAAACAACTCAATAGCATTCCCCATGACTTCCTTGGAATGCAAAGGATGAACACTATAATGTTCAAATATTTCTTCATTTTTAGAGGCTTCTACTTTCTCAATTTGACCAGCACACAAATCGCTATCCTCTTCTTCACTTACTTCCTCTTCTGCAACATATACATTCTTGTAGTACTTATTGTTTTTCTTCAAATACAATGTTGCCTTTTTGACTTTCCTAACATCCACTAAATCTTGCCAGATTTTCTTACTCTTTGTCGGAACCCCATTAACTAAGATAACCAGAGGATCCTCTTCCACTTTCTCTACTCCAATTGTATTAATGTTTTTCTTCAAATCTAGAGGCAAATAAACAACTCTTCCCTTTAATCCTCTCTGTAAATCTGATGGAGGCAATTTCCCTGTCTTTGGCTCCATTCGTACAATAGCCTGAAAGGGATGGATACTTCGAATCAAAATAGATTCATAAGTATTTAAATCCTTCAATTCAGAAGGAATCTCAACCAATTCCAGATTATTATGAACCGCTCTAGCAGGCATCCAGTTTTGATTTAATTTGTTACAACAATAAGTACACACACGTTGATCCGATCCCAAATCAAAACAATTTTCTACCATCAAGTATGTTGCAAAATCCTTCCATTCACTATTATTTTCCCTTTCACTTTTCGCATATAAATCCACTAACTTAGTCTGATTCTTATAAGTGCGTCGACAACACACACAAGTGAAATTAGGCCTCTCACTTGATTTCACCTGAAACGTGGCAATTTCTTTCTGAAAATTATCTGTACTGGAAACCTGTACACTATCTTCCACATTACCTTCTTCTTCTGGGTCAATTTCAACATTCTCCTCTTTACTTGCAAAGTAACAAAACTCAATTTCTTCACAAATATTCTTCACATCTACTTCAGAACCATGCAAAAGAGCAGTGCATAATTGTTTAAGCATAATTGCTGGACTCTTAGCATAATACAACATTCTAACTAATTTCCTCACTTTATTATGATGCACTGCTAGCATCCTGAAATGATGAAAAACACTCTGGCATACTCTCCTGGAAAGACAAGCCAGTGAATGACCATGCAAACCTGTCACTTCTCTCACTCTGCAAGGATCTAATTCTTGCAACAACTTCATTTTCTGTTTTAAACTTTTCTTATTAAATGTCCGTACAAAATCACAAAGCAAATTGATGGAATCCTGTCGCACACTGCAAATACTACTACACTTCCAGGTATACACTGGTCCCTTAGGACGTCTTCCTAAAACCTCATTACCTAACACCTCTTCTGCCTCTGTTGTCACAAGTTTTTCTTTTTCAACTGGACAACCATCTTTCACCTCATAAGCTCGACCACTGGTGTCAACTGCATGCACCAAATCATTGTCCTGGAAATAACTCTCCTCATTAAAAAATGCCACACAACTTGAACTATGCATCCATTCTCCTGAAAAAACTTCACAAAAATTACTACGATTAACTGTTCTCTTCCATCTACTATTTGTTTTGAAATCATAAATTGCCTTGTTTAGTTTCCTAATTCTATTGATTATCAAAATAAATAACTTTCGCTTAATTTCGAATGCCTGATCAATAATTTTCTCAACTTTTTTTTTCTCTTATAAAAAACCACTTTCTGTTGACCTTTCTTAATATTTTTTAACAAATTGCCAATTATCCTGTTGCGGAACATTCGTCTACGAATGTCCCTAAACTGATTTTTCCTTCTACTACCATGCACAGAGTTATTTCCTGCTCTAGCAGTAACATTTTTGATTGGCCTTTCCTTTCCGTTTAAATTGGCTCTCTTTTTCTGGACTAAAACATGTTCTGTAGTAATACTTTTCTTTCTACAAATGTTTCTTAGGAATGATTTCGTTGTCTTACCCGGAGCTTTCTTGGTGACTTGACGAGTTTTTATTGTAGAGGACTGCTGCAAGCATTTAGTAATCTGCTGTCTTTGACGTTTTGTAGCCTTTCGGCTTCTTTCTTTAGATGGCATATTGTAGTTTTGAAATGATCTGCAGTTGAATCTGTGGTAAAATATAATAAAAAATGTTATTAACCACTATTACCAAACAGTAAATCAATAACAGTCGTCAAAAAATTAACACACTACTTGTCAATTTTACATACAATAATTTTTAGTGCATTGGCAAATTTAGTACTCACAAATAGTAGCAAAGAAATAGAATGCGTCTACATTTGACCTTTGCTCTTTTATATGTGAATCTGAACTAATTTTTATCAGCATATTTCCCTATTTTATTAAAGACACTTCACACAAGCTGTTTTTGAAGATGTGTTTAATTTTAAATGAAACGGTTAACATGGTTACTTTTCATTTCCAGTAACTTTTAAAAATAACTGTTTATAGTTCCATAGGCTCGAGCAGGTCAGCTTCCCACCCTATGTCATACAATTCTGACAAATCGGCATCCTCATCATGTTCTTCATCATCCTCAGGATTTAAATCATCCAAGGGATCTACTTCCACTGATGTTTCAATCACAATTATAATGATAATATCGAGATCAACAGATTGCTCATTATCACTCACGCTTGATGTTGTCGTTATCTTTAAAGAAAGAGAACAACAATGAGATGTTGCAGAGTAAGAGACAAATCTCAGAGACTATAATTGTAAACTTGTTTAACAAGAGTAACATTTTGCAGATATTATTTAACCATGTCCAGCGATGCTGAGGAGGTGAGGCCTATGTCTAATTTTTCAGTGAACAGGACTCATCACTTCTTAACCTTGGATAAGCTTCACCAACACTGTGTCCCCTGCTAATACTTAAATTTAAAGGAGCAGATTTATGTTAACTGGCGCATCCCCAGGGATGCACCAGTTAACGTGCGCCACTGCTCTGCCACCCATGATGTGCCGCATTTACAATGCAGAGCACCATTGAGCAAAAACAGCATCTGTTCCACAAAAACGGCGCATTGCAGGAATCACGTCGTAAGCGCGACATATCTACTGCAATGCACAGGGGCAAACCACACATTGCATGGTGCATCACTCCTTATGCCTGTTTCAAACAGGCGTAAGGATTTGATTCAGCAATGCCATAAATGTGACTCAGTGAAATCTTCTTAATTTTACTGTGTTAGTTTTACAGGGCTTTCATGCAAATGACTGCCCATCCTACAACAAAACGCTCACATGAAATCTGACGCAGGTTTCATGTGGCACAGGACTTTACAGCATGACACATCTGCCTAGAAGCATCAAGTTGTAAATATGTCGCAACATAGCAAATCTTTTGCACCGCCGCTGCGTCACAAAAAGGACGCACAGCGGCGCAAAAGAGGCACACGGCTATCATAAATCTGTCCCTAACATTTTAAATAATTGATTCAGGATGACGATAAGGTGTGGCCTATCCAGAGGTTTGTTTGAGGTGAGGCCTACTCAGGGTTGCAGATGAAATTTAGGCTTGTTGAAGAGTACAGAGGAGATAATACATGTGCAGGCCTACCAATGAAGTGAATCATGTCCACTGCACTCTTGAACAAAGGTCAGACCTCTTCTGTGTCCGTGAACAGGCCTAAACCTCATCTGCACAATGTGATTCGTAATGTTAGGAAACACAGGTGATGTAATTGAAAAATGTGGAATTTCTTTTCCTCATTTCACAATCACATCACCTGTGTTTCCTTTGCTTAGGTATCTCATTGTGCAGATGGAGTCTAGCATATCAAAGAGTACGCAGAAGTTGAGCACTGTATGCAACAATTTTGACATTTACAGAAGATTCAGCTTCGCCATGCCCCCTACACAGTCCTAAATGTTTACAGTTTAAACTGACAGTATCTTGTTGGAGATGAAGTGAGGCCTATCTTGCAACATGGTGCATCTTTTGCATCACTGCTGCATCACAAAAGTGACGCAACAGCGGCGCAAAAGATGCGCACGGCGATCATAAATCTGCCCCCAACATTTTAAATGATTGATTCAGGATGACGATAAGGTGTGGACTATCCAGAGGTTTGTTTGAGGTGAGGCCTACTCAGGGTTGCAGATGAAATTTAGGCTTGTTCAAGAGTACAGAGGAGATAATACATGTGCAGGCCTACCAATGAAGTGAATCATGTCCACTTCACTCTTGAACAAAGGTCAGACCTCTTCTGTGTCCGTGGACAGGCCTAAACCTCATCTGCACAATGTGATTCGTAAAGTTAGGAAACACAGGTGATGTAATTGAAAAATGTGGAATTTCTTTTCCTCATTTCACAATCACATCACCTGTGTTTCCTTTGCTTAGGTATCTCATTGTGCAGATGGAGTCTAGCATATCAAAGAGTACGCAGAAGTTGAGCACTGTATGCAACAATTTTGACATTTGCAGAAGATTCAGCTTCTCCATGCCCCCTACACAGTCCTAAATGTTTACAGTTTAAACTGACGGTATCTTGTTGGAGATGAAGTGAGGGCTATCTTGCAACATGGTGCATCTTTTGCATCACTGCTGCATCACAAAAGTGACGCAACAGCGGCGCAAAAGAGGCGCACGGCCATCATAAATCTGCCCCTAACATTTTAAATGATTGATTCAGGATGACGATAAGGTGTGGACTATCCAGAGGTTTGTTTGAGGTGAGGCCTACTCAGGGTTGCAGATGAAATTTAGGCTTGTTGAAGAGTACAGAGGAGATAATACATGTGCAGGCCTACCAATGAAGTGAGTCATGTCCACTTCACTCTTGAACAAAGGCCAGACCTCTTCTGTGTCCCTGGACAGGCCTAAACCTCAACTGCACAATGTGATTCATAATGTTAGGAAACACAGGTGATGTAATTGAAAAATGTGGAATTTCTTTTCCTCATTTCACAATCACATAACCTGTGTTTCCTTTGCTTAGGTATCACATTGTGCAGATGGAAACTAACATATCAAAGACTACGCAGAAGTTGAGCACTGTATGCAACAATTTTGACATTTACAGAAGATTCAGCTTCTCCATGCCCCCTACACAGTCCTAAATGTTTACAGTTTAAACTGACGGTATCTTGTTGGAGATGAAGTGAGGCCTGTCTTGCAACATGGTGCATCTTTTGCATCACTGCTGCATCACAAAAGTGACGCAACAGCGGCACAAAAGAGGCGCACAGCCATCATAAATCTGCCCCTAACATTTTAAATGATTGATTCAGGATGACGATAAGGTGTGGCCTATCCAGAGGTTTGTTTGAGGTGAGGCCTACTCAGTGTTGCAGATGAAATTTAGGCTTGTTGAAGGGTACAGAGGAGATAATACATGTGCAGGCCTACCAATGAAGTGAGTCATGTCCACTGCACTCTTGAACAAAGGCCAGACCTCCTCTATCTCCCTGGACAGGCCTAAACCTCATCTGCACAATGTGATTCGTAATGTTAGGAAACACAGGTGATGTAATTGAAAAACGTGCAAATATTTATGCTCAATTCACAATCACATCACCTGTGTTTCCTCAGCTTAGTTATCTCATTGAGCAGATTTAGTCTAGCATATCCAAGAGTACGCAGAGGATGAGGACTGTATGCAACAGAGCAATGTACATTACTCACCTCCTTTGACACTTACAGAAGCCTCAGTTTAATATTTCTCAGTTCAATATTTATTTAAAGAAGCAGACACCAATATGACCTGCTCATAAATGTGAAAAGCATTTAAAAAAAAAAAAAAAGATTTTCTGGTCATAATTTGAAAACACAACACAAGTCCTATTTAGAAGCACACCCTATCAGTACTTAAATTAGCCAAGCACACATGGGGGCGTATTTACAAGGACCTTGCACCACGGGGAAATAACTTAAATTAAAATGGGGAAAATAACATCAAAGGGACTCAAAGGCCTTGTAAATATGCCCCAAGCAGCCTATGAAACTCTAGCAGTACATATCAAGAAACTTAAATGACTTCAATAAATGTTTTTAAACACATCAAGTAAAGCAGTTATTCAACTACATTCAATGGGAAGTGACTTAAAATGCCCTAACACACATGAAAGCGTATTTTGAAGGCCCTTGCACCATTTTTCCATCACTTTTAACATGGCTATGTAACTCAAAGAAACAAAATCGAAATTTGCCAAGCACACATGGGGGCGTATTTACAAGGACCTTGCACCACGGGGAAATGACTTAAATTAAAATGGGGAAAATAACATCAAAGGGACTCAAAGGCCTTGTAAATATGCCCCAAGCAGCCTATGAAACTTTAGCAGTACATATCAAGAAACTTAAATGACTTCAATAAACGTTTTTAAACTCATCAAGTAAAGCAGTTATTCAACTACATTCAAGGGGAAGTGACTTAAAATGCCCTAACACACATGAAAGCGTATTTTGAAGGCCCTTGCACCATTTTTCCATCACTTTTAACATGGCTATGTAACTCAAAGAAACAAAATCTAAATTTGCTAAACACACATGGGGGCGTATTTACAAGGACCTTGCACCACGGGGAAATGACTTAAATTAAAATGGGGAAAATAACATCAAAGGGACTCGAAGGCCTTGTAAATATGCCCCAAGCAGCCTATGAAACTCTAGCAGTACATATCAAGAAACTTAAATGACTTCAATAAACGTTTTTAAACACATCAAGTAAAGCAGTTATTCAACTACATTCATGGGGAAGTGACTTAAAATGCCCTAACACACATGAAAGCGTATTTTGAAGGCCCTTGCACCATTTTTGCATCACTTTTAACATGGCTATGTAACTCAAAGAAACAAAATCTAAATTTTCCAAGCACACATGGGGGCGTATTTACAAGGACCTTGCACCACGGGGAAATGTCTTAAATTAAAATGGGAAAAATAACATCAAAGGGACTCAAAGGCCTTGTAAATATGCCCCAAGCAACCTATGAAACAAAGCAACATTTTAAATACACAACTTTCTTCATAATTTTCTCCCTAAAGCATTCTATTCTCTATCTAAATTAAATGAATCTTTTCTCACCTTAGCAAATACTTTTTGAGTTTCATAACAGTCTCAGACACACACCAATTTGTCTTCAGCAGAGCAAAAAGTATGCACTCCAGAGGCTGCAACCAACAATGGCACAGCAATGCTGTAATTCATCACACATATCTCTCATGTCACCCAATCAAAACTCTTCCCTCACTTTTTTCAAATCAACACCCTTCCCCCTTCTGCCCTTTCTGCCTTTTTTCCATAGCAACCACCTCCTGAAATACCTCTCATGTTTGCAAGTTCACACAACAATGTTTCAATTGAACTCTGAACTCTCAGTACACCTGCGTATCCAGTGCAGTCTTTCATAAAATGATTTTTTTTTTGACCATTCAAATTACATCTTTCAAAGAACTCATCCATGCACCCTAACTTTCTGTTTTCAGCAATCAAAATCCACCAATCACGGCTACTGATTAATTACCACAGAAACTTCACAGTTTTTTTCATTACATACTCCTACTGTTCCAACTGCCATTTCATTCCCACACTTCATCTGACTGCAGCAGAACCTCCTCTCACCATGTTTTCTGTCTGGATTATTGGACATAGTTACATCCACTGGGCTCAAAGGTATGCTGATAACAGAAATTTACACAACCTCAATTTACAAAATGTGGAAATCAACTGGATTGGCCACAGAGGATTAAGATGTTACCAATTGATACCATTGGTGAAAACCTTTTGGCATTTGCCAAAACCTGACCTGTTAATTGTGCACTGTGGAGGAAATGACTTGGGCACTTTGACTGGGGTAGGTCTGGAAATGCTTTTAAAAGACACATTTGACCAATCGATGGCACTTTTTCCTCAAACTGCCTTGGTATATTCAAATATATGCCAAAGACAGAAATGGAGGTGGTCCAACCAATTTTGTCCACAAATTGAGAAATCGAGGAAGCATGTAAATAAGTCTGTTTCAGCTTACATGAGAGACCATGGAATGGGCTCCATCTACAACAATAACTTGCGTTACTACATGCAAGATATCTACAGAGCAGATGGAGTTCACTTCTCAGATGAAGGGAACAGAATTTTCATCCTGAATTTAAGACTGTGCATTGGTACCTACTTGTAGGTACCTAAATCAGCCACAGGACCCAAAAGCTCTTTTCAGACCTACCCTACATCTGATCACTCACAATTATTATTTTACCCTAACTTTTTTCACTAATTTTCACCAAAGTACGTTCCCCGGAGCGCTACCCGGTACGCGCACCGGACGCTAACCGTGCGAAAATTCGATTTTTTTTTTTTTTCCCGCACATATGGGCCTCCTCAGCCACCCTCAGAAAACCTAGGGGGTCAGGATACGTCTACCGTGCCCCCTTCTACCCATTCTCAACATTATTTGCCCTTCATCTTGTATCTCAATTCTACCGAAACACAAAATGGAGGACTCCCGTAACGCTGCCGGTTCGCGTACCGGGGCGCGCACCGGGAAGCGCTCGCTCAAAAAAGGTGGGAAAGTAATATACACAAAAACCACTGGAGACACTTTCACCAAATATAGATTAGCTCATACTACATACCAATCCCTACCATTTTCACAAATTTGGTTGGAATTCCATTTAGCCATTTAGCCTGTAGACCTCTCTAAATACCCTGAGGTAAATTACTTCACAAAACACATCTGAATTGTTGAAATTGACAAACAATTAAAATGTTACTTTCATTTTCTACTTTTTTTACCTGACATTTGATTGGCTATGTACCTGAATATATATAAAGAAAGAGAGAGAAACACAGCCATTTTGACTACTACTTCCTGAAGTACATTGCAAGAGCATTTTCACTGACAACTTAAACTTGTTTTTAAAAGGTAAGATGTTATTTTGTAAATTTGAAAGGAGAACTATGTCATGCAAACATTTTTAGATAGTTATATACTGTCCCTCTGAAAGAGTTAGACATTGAGAAAGGCTTGTTTATTATAATTATGGATTGATTTAGGTTTCTGTGGTATAATTATGAATTTACTTAGGCATCTTCACAGGCACTTTTTAATAGTACTACTTCACGCCTGAAACCATACAGTGCCCATAGATTACTTCTCTGTTATAAACTCACAAGTACCTGTCTGAACTTAAACCCAACAGTGCCCTATCTCTACTGATATATTTATTTTTTATGCAAATTACAGCAAGAAAATGGAAGGAGAGCAGAATATTTCCTTCAAAATTGTTCTGGAGAACAACACAGAAAAAGATATTGAGGACAATTATGACTCAGATTTCATGGATGAATCACGGGACCATGAATTAGTTCAATGTGTAGATGCAGTAGATTCGCTGATTGAAAATGAGGACATTTCCGACAATGTGTTGTTAAATGTTCTGTTAAATTTGGAAAAAGAATCACAAAAATAAATTTATATTTAATTAAAAAAAAGCAACAAAAAAACAACAAAATGAACAATCAATAAACATACAATATTTAAAAAGTCTATCATTCTTTTTTCCTTATAGTACGCTCCCCAGACCGCTTCCCAGTGCGCGTACCGGGCGCTCCCCACGCAAAAAAACTATTTTTTTTTTCCCCGCGGGGCCCTTTTAAAGCCTCCACATCAAACCTAGGGGGTCAGGGAGGATCTGCTATGCCCCCTTATGGTCATTTACCCCTTTGTTTTGGCCTCCTCTTGTCTCTCGATCCTACCGAGAGACACGATGGCGGCCGCTCGGGACTGTTTACAATGTTGACAGACACCGGAGAGCCAATCAGCTTCGCTTCGGGAAGTTCCGTTACGCGTCAGGTACGCGAACCGGGGCACTGCCCGGAGCGCGCTTACAGATATATATATTTTTTTGAACGTTAATTTCTCAAAATCCACTGGAGCACATATATTGAGACCTAGCAAAGGCACATCGGGCTACCGGTCCCTACAATTTTGCCAAGTTTCGTGGAAATCCATTCAGCCGTTCGAGCTAAAAGTGAGTCCACCGCCCTATGGAAAATTGCATGGGAAAAGCGTGTTTTGGGACCCCCCTTTTTTCTCGGCCCCCCTTGACGAAACCCCCCCAAATTTTCAGGGGCTGCTCAGAAACAAAATGTTCCATTTTCCTGAAATTTTCAGCCAATTCCATCCTCAAACGCCAAAGTTATTCGACAAAAAATTTGCACAAATCCCATAGAGAAAAAATCCTAACTATATATACCTACTGGCGACCGCCAGTAGGTAATATTTATATATATATATATATATATATATATATATATATATATATATATATATATATATATTCACTGAAAAAACCATAGGTTAGAGACCATATACAGTTAGCTGGACATTTTATTGACATAAAACAAATGAAATTCCATATATAGTTAGTTGCACTAACTATATATCGCGCACCCGCAATCCACTGCTGATGATGTCACATATTACATCATTCATGACATGGTCAGTGACATCACTGATGACATCACTGATGACATCTCAAATGACATCACTGATGACATCTCAAATGACATCACTGATGACATCACTGATGACATCATCTAGTGTCTGTGTGTTTTTGTAAAGTTTAAATATGTTTTACATATTGAAGAATGAGTGGATGTATGGAAGACTGAGTGTGTGTGTGGCTGGCTGGGAGGTGTGTGACTCTGTGCATATCAATGTGTACTTGTATCAGTGATTGTATAAGAGAGTAAGTATGTGTTAGTATATGTGTGAAAAGTATGGTGTTCTGTGTTTAACTGTATAGATGAGGAAATCGAAGTGTGATTGATTCTTCACAGGACTGACTAGGTGTATGAGTGCATATGATAGTGTTGTAATAATGAGTGACTGTATGTATGAGTGATTGTATGGGTGAATGAGTGAATGTGTGTGTAGACGTAGGAATCAGTGAGTGCGTATGTAGTAACTGGTATTGGTGTGTCATGATGTCATCAGTGATGTCATTTGAGATGTCATCAGTGATGTCATCAGTGATGTCACTGACCATGTCATGAATGATGTAATATGTGACATCATCAGCAGTGGATTGCGGGTGCGCGATATATAGTTAGTGCAACTAACTATATATGGAATTTCATTGGTTTTATGTCAATAAAATGTCCAGCTAACTATATATGGTCTCTAACCTATGGTTTTTTCAGTGAATTTTCAAGGTTTTGTAAATGCAAATTCCTAACTATATATGGTCTATAACCTATGGTTTTTTCAGTGAATTTCATTGGTTTTTTAAAAGCTAATATCTATAGCTGTAAAATATATTCTTTATTACGTGACGTATCACATACCCACGTGAGACGCCTCATGACGCGTCGCATAACCGTGACGTATCGGCTCTGCAGCGCAAACAAAACCCGTAACGTAAGCGTGCCGGAGCACGCTTACGGATATATATATTTTTTTTAACCTTAATTAGACAAAATCCACACGTGCACATATCTTGAGGCCTTGCAAAGGCACATCAAACAAACAGTCCCTACAATTTTGCCAAGTTTGCTGGAAATCTATTCCTTAATTTTTTTTTTACTGTTTCTCTTGGTTTTCCCCTTGTTACGCTTACCGGGACGCTACCCGGTACGCGAACCGGACGCTCCAAAAACACAAGATGGCGGACTCCCGTTACGCTGCCGGTTAGCTGCCCGGTTCGCGTACCGGGAAGCGCCACTACCGCGAAAAATCGCGGGGGACTTTAATATCCCCCTCATCAATCCTAGGGGGTCAGGAGGGGTTTACCTTGCCCCCTTTCCTTCATTTCCCCCTTCTTTTTTCACCACATCTTGTCTCTCGATCGTACCGAGAGACAAGATGGCGGCCGCTCCGGACTGTTTAGAATGTTGACAGACACCGGAGAGCCAATCAGCTTCGTTTCGCGAAGTTCCGTTACGCGTCAGGTACGCGAACCGGGGCGCTAACTGGAGCGCTGTCACAGATATATATATTTTTTTAAATGTTAATTTCTCAAAATCCACTGGAGCACATATATTGAGACATAGCAAAGGCACGTCGGGCAAACCATATCTACAATTTTGCCAAGTTTCATGTAAATCTATTCAGCCGTTCAAGCTAAAAGTGAGTCCAACCGCCCTATGGAAAAATGAATGGGAAAAACGTGTTTTGGGACCCCCCTTTTTTCTCGGCCCCCCCTTGACGAAACCCCCCCAAATTGTCAGGGACTGCTCAGAAACAAAATGTGCCATTTTCCTGAAAATTTCAGCCAATTCCGTCCACAAACGCCAAAGTTATTAGACATAGAATTTTCAGAAATCCCATAGAGAAAAAATCCTAACTATATATACCCACTGGCTATCGCCAGTAGGTAATATACATATATAAACATATATAATCTGCATATCTATATAAATATAAATGCATGCATACACATACATATATGCATACATATGCATGTTATTTACATGAAAGTTTTAAAAACACTAATAAAAGCAAAGCTAAAAAGCCACCTCATTACAAACAGAATGGCTTTAACTTAAACGAGGGCGAGATCTATTGCATTTTCAATGCTTGTTTACTTTGGTTCTATCAAGAAGGCATTCAGATGTGTCACACATTTGCCATGAATTCTGAATGTTAGCACTCTAGTTGCTCATTAGATCACTGTAGTAAAGCTAGTGCTCACCAGGGAAGTCTGCTGCTAATCATGGTTTGCAGCCATTTTCCCGCATTTTTTATCCCGCAGACTTTCAGTCCACATACCATTATCCCGCAAGGTCATTGACCTCGCATACCATTATCCCGCATTTTTTCAAAACGCATGTGCATTTATCGCGCATGCCTTTACAAAGAATTACGTTTTAAAGGCATGTATGGTAAATGCATTTGCGTTGTGAAAACCACGATGACGAGAGAGGTAAGTGGGTTTGTGTTAATTTTTTCGTGGGTTAGTGATTGTGTAGTGTAGTGTAGTGTTGTGTAGTGTAGTGTTGTGTTAGTGTAGTGTAGAGTTGTGGTGGTTGTTTAGTGTAGGGTCATGCTGGGGGTAGTGTTTTAGGGTTTAGGGTTGTATTGTAGTGTTTGCGTAGTGTAGGGTCATGCTGGGGGTAGTGTTTTAGGGTTTAGGGTAGTGTTGTAGTGTTTGCGTAGTGTAGGGTCATGCTGGGGGTAGTGTTTTAGGGTTTAGGGTTGTGTTGTAGTTTTTGCGTAGTGTAGGGTCATGCTGGGGCTAGTGTTTTAGGGTTTAGGGTAGTGTTGTAGTGTTTGCGTAGTGTAGGGTCATGCTGGGCGTAGTGTTTTAGGGTTTAGGATAGTGTTGTAGTGTTTGCGTAGTGTAGGGTCATGCTGGGGGTAGTGTTTTAGGGTTTTGGGTAGTGTTGTAGTGTTTGCGTAGTGTAGGGTCATGCTGGGGTGTAGTATTTTAGGGTTTAGGGTAGTGTTGTAGTGTTTGCGTAGTGTAGGGTCATGCTGGGGGTAGTGTTTTAGGGTTTTGGGTAGTGTTGTAGTGTTTGCGTAGTGTAGGGTCATGCTGGGGTGTAGTGTTTTAGGGTTTTGGGTAGTGTTGTAGTGTTTGCGTAGTGTAGGGTCATGCTGGGGTGTAGTGTTTAGGGTTTTGGGTAGTGTTGTAGTGTTTGCGTAGTGTAGGGTCATGCTGGGGGTAGTGTTTTAGGGTTTTGGGTAGTGTTGTAGTGTTTGCGTAGTGTAGGGTCATGCTGGGGGTAGTGTTTTAGAGTTTTGGGTAGTGTTGTAGTGTTTGCGTAGTGTAGGGTCGTGCTGGGGGGTAGTGTTTTAGGGTTTTGGGTAGTGTTGTAGTGTTTGCGTAGTGTAGGGTCATGCTGGGGGTAGTGTTTTAGGGTTTTGGGTAGTGTTGTAGTGTTTGCATAGTGTAGGGTCATGCTGGGGTGTAGTGTTTTAGGGTTTTGGGTAGTGTTGTAGTGTTTGCGTAGTGTAGGGTCATGCTGGGGTGTAGTGTTTAGGGTTTTGGGTAGTGTTGTAGTGTTTGCGTAGTGTAGGGTCATGCTGGGGGTAGTGTTTTAGGGTTTTGGGTAGTGTTGTAGTGTTTGCGTAGTGTAGGGTCATGCTGGGGGTAGTGTTTTAGAGTTTTGGGTAGTGTTGTAGTGTTTGCGTAGTGTAGGGTCGTGCTGGGGGGTAGTGTTTTAGGGTTTTGGGTAGTGTTGTAGTGTTTGCGTAGTGTAGGGTCGTGCTGGGGGTAGTGTTTTAGGGTTTTGGGTAGTGTTGTAGTGTTTGCGTAGTGTAGGGTCGTGCTGGGGGTAGTGTTTTAGGGTTTAGGGTAGTGTTGTAGTGTTTGCGTAGTGTAGGGTCGTGCTGGGGGTAGTGTTTTAGGGTTTAGGGTAGCTTAGTTGTTTAGTGTATGCTAAAGGCATATTCGTTCTAAAAGTTTTCGTTATTTTAATTTGCGGCCTAATAGTACATGCGGGATTTTTTTTGCGGACTGATGGTATGCGGGATTTCGTCATATATTCGCTAATCATACTTTCTATGGCAAAATGAACCCCCTCATTTTGTTCCTTTTTAAATTAAATGTTTTAAGAGTTACCACTTCATTCCAATCAAGATGGCTTCAGGTGTGCCATAACTTTGTAATAAGTAGGACTGTTAGCACTCTAGTTGTTCTTTAGAACACTCTGGGACATTCTGTCATTGGGCTATAGTTGGGCTACATCTGGCTGATATTTGGGCTACATTTGTTTTTTTTTGTCTCTGGTGGCCATCTTTGGGCTACATTGGGCTACATTGGGCTACATTGGGCTACATTTGGGCTCCAACATATATATAGCCCAATGTAGCCCAATATATATTTTTCAAAGTTAATTTTCGTAAAAACCACTGGAGCCTATATCTTGAGACATAGCAAAGGCACATCGGGCTACCAGTCCCTACAATTTTGCCAAGTTTGGTGTAAATCCATTCAGCCGTTCAGGCTAAAAGTGAGGCCAACCGCCCTATGGAAAATTGCATGGGAAAAACACGTTTTGGGACCCCCCTTTTTTCTCGGCCCCCCCTTTGACGAAACTCCCCCAAATTTTCAGGGGCTGCTCAGAAACAAAATGTTCCATTTTCCTGCACATTTCAGCCAATTCTGTCTTCAAACGCCAAAGTTATTCGACATAGAATTTTCAAAAATCCCATAGGAAAAATATCCTAACTATATATACCTACTGGCTATCGCCAGTAGGTAATATATATATATATATATATATATATATATATATATTACCTACTGGCGGTCGCCAGTAGGTATATATAGTTAGGATTTTTTCTCTATGGGATTTTTAAAAATTCTATGTCTAATAACTTTGGCGTTTGTGGACGGAATTGGCTGAAATTTTCAGGAAAATGGAACATTTTGTTTCTGAGTAGCCCCTGAAAATTTGGGGGGGTTCGTCAAGGGGGGGCCGAGAAAAAAGGGGGGTCCCAAAACGCGTTTTTCCCATGTTAATTTCCATAGGGCGGTTGGCCTCACTTTTAGCCCGAACGGCTGAATGGATTTGCACGAAAATTGGCAAAATTGTAGGGACTGGTAGCCCAATGTGCCTTTGCTAGGTCTCAATATATGTGCTCCAGTGGATTTTGAGAAATTAACGTTCAAAAAATATATATATCTGTAAGCGCGCTCCGGGCAGCGCCCCGGTTCGCGTACCTGACGCGTAACGGAACTTCGCGAAGCGAAGCTGATTGGATCTCCGGTGTCTGTCAACATTCTAAACAGTCCGGAGCGGCCGCCATCTTGTCTCTCGGTAGGATCGAGAGACAAGAGGAGGCCAAAACAAAGGGGGAAATGACCATAAGGGGGCATAGTAGATCCTTCCTGACCCCCTAGGTTTGATGTGGAGGCTTTAAAAGGGCCCCGCGGGGGGGAAAAAAAAAATTGTTTTTTTTGCGTGGGTAGCGCCCGGTACGCGCACCGGGAAGCGGTCCGGGGGGCGTACTATAGCGAAAAAAGAATGATAGACTATGATATTTTGAAATATTGTATGTTTATTGATTGTTCTTTTTGTTGTTTTTTTTTGTTTTTTTTGTTATTTAAGTAGCAGTTTTTATGATTATTAAATATAAATTTATTTTTGGAATTGTGCACAGTATACTATAAGTCTGACTTTACATTATAATCAATTTGGTACTAGTTTATGAATTACATATAAAAATGATTAAAGACTCAAACAATTTTTTTTAATTAAATATAATTTTATTTTTCTGATTCTTTTTCAAAATTTAATAGAACGTCTAACATTTGACTGTCCGATATGTCCTCTTGTTGAGTGAACATAACTTCCCACATTTGACCGTCATCATAATGAAGTAAATGATCCACAGATTCTACACATTGTAGAAGTTCATGGTCTCGTGATTCATCCATGAATTCCAAGTCAATGGGTTCAATTATTTCCTCATTATTCATGTCTAGGACAATTTCAAAGGAAACGTTCTGTTCTCCTTGCATTTTTGTACTGAAATTTGAATAAAAAATAAATATATCAGTAGAGATAGGGCACTGTTGGGTTTAAGTTCAGACAGGTACTTTCGAGGCATGAAGTAGTACTATTAAAAAGTGCCTGTGAGAAAGCCTATGTAAATTCATAATAATACCACAGAAACCTAAATCAATCCATAATTATAATAAACAAGCCTTTCTCAATGTCTAACTCTTACAGAGGGATAGTATATAACTATCTGAAAATGTTTTCAAATTTATAAAATAATATCTTACGTTTTTAAAAACAAGTTTAAGTTGTGAGTGAAAATGATCTTGCAATATAGTTCAGGAAGTAGTAGTCAAAATGGCTGTGTTTCTCTCTCTTTTTTATATATATTCAGGTACATAACCAATCAAATGTCAGGTAAATAAAGTAGAAAATGAAAGTAACATTTTAATTGGTTGTCAATTCCAACACTTCAGATGTGTTTTGTGAAGTAATTTACCTCAGGGTATTTAGAGAGGTCTACAGGCGAAATGGCTAAATGGAATTCCAACCAAATGTGTGAAAATGGTAGGG
This sequence comes from Lissotriton helveticus, assembly GCF_964261635.1. NCBI lineage: Eukaryota > Metazoa > Chordata > Amphibia > Caudata > Salamandridae > Lissotriton > Lissotriton helveticus. The sequence goes on along the minus strand of NC_136068.1, from coordinate 1,330,288,694 downwards.
ATTGGTATGTAGTATGAGCTAATCTATATTTGGTGAAAGTGTCTCCAGAGTTTCTTCTGTAAATTACTTTCCCACCTTTTTTAATGGAGCGCTTCCCGGTGAGCGCCCCGGTACGCGAACCGGCAGCGTTACGGGAGTCCACCATTTTGTGTTTCGGTCGAATTAAGATACAAGATGGAGGGCAAATAATGTTCAGAATGGGTAGAAGGGGGCACGGTAGACGTATTTTGACCCCCTAGGTTTTCTGAGGGTGGCTGAGGAGGCCCATATGTGTGAAAAAAAATCATTTTTTTAAAACAATTCGCGCGGTTAGCTTCCGGTTCGCGTACCGGGTAGCGCTCCGGGGAGCGTACTTTGTTGAAAATTAGTGAAAAACGTTAGAGTAAAATAATAATTGTGAGTGATCAGATGTAGGGTAGGTCTGAGAAGAGCTTTTGGGTTTATGGTACATTTAGGTACTTATAAGTAGGTACCAATGCACATTTTTAAATTCAGAATGAAAACTCTGTTCCCTTCATCTGAGAAGTGAACTCCATCTCCTCTGTAGATATCTTGCATGTAGTAACGCAAGTTATTGTTGTAGATGGAGCCCATTCCATGGTCTCTCATGTAAGCTGAAACAGATTTGTTTACATGCTTCCTCGATTTCTCAATTTGTGGACAAAATTGGTTCGACCACCTCCATTTCTGTCTTTGGCATATATTTGAATATACCAAGGCAGTTTGAGGAAAAAGTGCCATCAATTGCTCAAAGGTGTCCTTTAAAAGCATTTCCAGACCTACCCCAGTCAAAGTGCCCAAGTCATTTCCTCCACAGTGCACAATTAACAGGTCAGGTTTAGGCAAATGCATAAAGGTTTTCACCAATGGTATCAATTGGTGACATTTTAATCCTCTGTGGCCAAACCACTTAATTTCCACATCTTGTAAATTGAGGTTAGGTAAATTTCTGTTATCAGCATACCTCTGAGCCCAGTAGATGTAACTATGTCCAACAATCCAGACAGAAAACATGGTGAGAGGAGGTACTGCTGCAGCCAGATGAAGTGTGGCAATGAAATGGGAGTTGAAAAAATAAGAGTTTAAAATGAAAAAAACTGTGGAGTTTCTGTGTTAATGAAGCAGTAGCAGTGATTGGTGGATTTTGATTGCTGAAAACAGAAAGTTAGGGTGCATGGATGAGTTCTTTGAAAGATGTAATTTGAATGGTCAAAAAAAAAATCATTTTATGAAAGACTGCACTGGATACGCAGGTGTACTGAGAGTTCAGAGTTCAATTGAAACATTGTTGTGTGAACTTGCAAACATGAGAGGTCTTTTCTATGCAGAAAAGGCAGAAAGGGCAGAGGGGGGAAGGGTGTTGATTTGAAAAAAGTGAGGGAAGAGTTTTGATTGGGTGACATGAGAGATATGTGTGATGAATTACAGGTTTTCTGTGCTTTTTATGGCTGCAGACTCTGGAGTGCATACCTTTTGCTCTGCTAAAGACAATTTGGTGTGTTTCTGAGACTGTTTTGAAACTCATAAAGTATTTGCTAAGGTGAGAAAAGATTAATTTAATTTAGATAGAGAATAGTATGGTTTAGGGAGAACATTATGAAGAAAGTTGTGTATTTAAAATTTTGATTTGTGTCAAGTGTTTTACAAATAGATTTTGTTTCTTTGTGTTACATAGCCATGTTAAAAGTGACGCTAAAATAGTGCAAGGGTCTTACAAAAATGCTTTCATGTGTCTTAGGGTATTTTAACTCACTTCCCCATGAATGTATGAATATAATTGCTTTACAAGTTGTGTTTAAAAACGTTTTTTGAAATCAATTAGGTTTCTTGATATGTACTGCTAGAGCTTCATAGGTTGCATGGGGCATATTTATAAGGCCTTTGTGTCTCTCTGATGTTATTTTTCCCATTTTAATTTAAGACCTTTCCCTGTGGTGCAAGGTCCTTGTAAATACGCCCCCATCTGTGCTTGGCAAATTTAGATCTTGATTATTTGACTTACATAGCCATGTTAAAAGTGATCTAAAAATGGAGCAAGGGCTTAAAAAAAACGCTTTCATGTGTCTTAGGCCATTTTAAGTCATTTCCCCTTGAATGTAGGTATATAATTGATTTAGATGATGTGTTTAAAAACGATTTATGAAAACAATTAGGTTTCTTGATATGTACTGCTAGAGCTTCATAGGTTGCTTGGGGCATATTTATAAGGCCTTTGTGTCTCTCTGATGTTATTTTTCCCATTTTAATTTAAGACCTTTCCCTGTGGTGCAAGGTCCTTGTAAATACGCCCCCATCTGTGCTTGGCAAATTTAGATCTTGATTATTTGACTTACATAGCCATGTTAAAAGTGATCTAAAAATGGAGCAAGGGCTTAAAAAAACGATTTCATGTGTCTTAGGGTATTTTAACTAACTTCCCCATGAATGTATGAATATAATTGCGTTACAAGTTGTGTTTAAAAACGTTTTTTGAAATCAATTAGGTTTCTTGATATGTAATGCTAGAGGTTCATAGGTTGCTTGGGGCATATTTATAAGGCCTTTGAGTCTCTCTGATGTTATTTTTCCCATTTTAATTTAAGACCTTTCCCTGTGGTGCAAGGTCCTTGTAAATACGCCCCCATCTGTGCTTGGCAAATTTAGATCTTGATTATTTGACTTACATAGCCATGTTAAAAGTGATCTAAAAATGGAGCAAGGGCTTAAAAAAAACGCTTTCATGTGTCTTAGGGCATTTTAAGTCACTTCCCGATGAATGTAGGTATATAATTTATTTAGATGATGTGTTTAAAAACGATTTTTGAAATCAATTAGGTTTCTTGATATGTAATGCTAGAGCTTCATAGGTTGCTTGGGGCATATTTATAAGGCCTTTGAGTCTCTCTGATGTTATTTTTCCCATTTTAATTTAAGACCTTTCCCTGTGGTGCAAGGTCCTTGTAAATACGCCCCCATGTGTGCTTGGCAAATTTAGATTTTGATTATTTGACTTACATAGCCATGTTCCATACAGTTCTAACCTTCTGCGTACTCTTTGATATGCTAGACTTCATCTGCACTATGAGATACCTAAGCAAAGGAAACACAGGTGATGTGATTGTGAAATGAGGAAAAGAAACTACACATTTTTCAATTACATCAAATGTGTTTCCTAAGTTTACGAATGACATTGTGCAGATGAGGTTTAGGTCTGTCCACGGACACAGAAAAGGTCTGGCCTTTGTTCAAGAGTGAAGTGGACATGACTTACTTCATTGGTTGGCCTTCACATATATTATCTCCTCTGTACTCTTCAAAAAGCGTAAATTTCATCTGCAACCCTGAGTAGGCCTCACCTCAAACAAACCTCTGGATAGGCCACACTTTATCGTCATCCTGAATCAATCATTTAAAATGTTAGGGACAGATTTATGATAGGTGTAAGCTTATTTTGCGTCACTGTGCGTGACTTTTGTGACGCAGCGGCGGTGCAAAAGATTTGCTATGTGGCGACATATTTACAACTTGATGCATCTAGGCAGATGTGTCATGCTGTAAAGTCCCGTGCCACATGAAACCGATGCAGCAGTGATGCAAAACATGCACCATGTTGCAAGACAGGCCTCATTTCATCTCCAACAAGATAAGAAGCTGAATCTTCTGTAAATGTGAAAATTGTTATATACACTGCTCAACTTATGTGTACTCTTTGATATGCTAGAGTCCATCTGCACTATGAGATACCTAAGCAAAGGAAACACAGGTGATGTGATTGTGAAATGAGGAAAAGAAACTCCACATTTTTCAATTACATCACCTGTGTTTCCTAAGTTTACGAATGACATTGTGCAGATGAGGTTTAGGCCTGTCCACGGACACAGAAGAGGTCTGGCCTTTGTTCAAGAGTGAAGTGGACATGACTTACTTCATTGGTAGGCTTTCACATGTATTATCTCCTCTGTACTCTTCAACAAGCGTAAATTTCATCTGCAACCCTGAGTAGGCCTCACCTTAAACAAACCTCTGGATAGGCCACACCTTATCGTCATCCTGAATCAATCATTTAAAATGTTAGGGACAGATTTATGATAGGTGTATGCCTCTTTTGCGTCACTGTGCGTCACTTTTGTGACGCAGCGGCGGTGCAAAAGATTTGCTATGTGGTGACATATTTACAACTTGATGCATCTAGGCAGATGTGTCATGCTGTAAAGTCCCGTGCCACATGAAACCGATGCAGCAGTGATGCAAAAGATGCACCATGTTGCAAGACAGGCCTCATTTCATCTCCAACAAGATAAGAAGCTGAATCTTCTGTAAATGTCAAAATTGTTGTATACACTGCTCAACTTATGTGTACTCTTTGATATGCTAGAGTCCATCTGCACTATGAGATACCTAAGCAAAGGAAACACAGGTGATGTGATTGTGAAATGAGGAAAAGAAACTCCACATTTTTCAATTACATCACCTGTGTTTCCTAAGTTTACGAATGACATTGTGCAGATGAAGTTTAGGTCTGTCCACGGACACAGAAAAGGTCTGGCCTTTGTTCAAGAGTGAAGTGGATATGACTTACTTCATTGGTAGGCCTTCACATGTATTATCTCCTCTGTACTCTTCAACAAGCGTAAATTTCATATGCAACCCTGAGTAGGCCTCACCTCAAAGAAACCTCTGGATAGGCCACACTTTATCGTCATCCTGAATCAATCATTTAAAATGTTAGGGACAGATTTATGATAGGTGTAAGCTTATTTTGCGTCACTGTGCATGACTTTTGTGACGCAGCGGCGGTGCAAAAGATTTGCTATGTGGCGACATATTTACAACTTGATGCATCTAGGCAGATGTGTCATGCTGTAAAGTCCCGTGCCACATGAAACCGATGCAGCAGTGATGCAAAACATGCACCATGTTGCAAGACAGGCCTCATTTCATCTCCAACAAGATAAGAAGCTGAATCTTCTGTAAATGTGAACATTGTTGTGTACACTGCTCAACTTATGTGTACTCTTTGATATGCTAGAGTCCATCTGCACTATGAGATACCTAAGCAAAGGAAACACAGGTGATGTGATTGTGAAATGAGGAAAAGAAACTCCACATTTTTCAATTACATCACCTGTGTTTCCTAAGTTTACGAATGACATTGTGCAGATGAGGTTTAGGCCTGTCCACGGACACAGAAGAGGTCTTGCCTTTGTTCAAGAGTGAAGTGGACATGACTTACTTGATTGGTAGGCTTTCACATGTATTATCTCCTCTGTACTCTTCAACAAGCGTAAATTTCATCTGCAACCCTGAGTAGGCCTCACCTTAAACAAACCTCTGGATAGGCCACACCTTATCGTCATCCTGAATCAATCATTTAAAATGTTAGGGACAGATTTATGATAGGTGTATGCCTCTTTTGCGTCACTGTGCGTCACTTTTGTGACGCAGCGGCGGTGCAAAAGATTTGCTATGTGGTGACATATTTACAACTTGATGCATCTAGGCAGATGTGTCATGCTGTAAAGTCCCGTGCCACATGAAACCGATGCAGCAGTGATGCAAAAGATGCACCATGTTGCAAGACAGGCCTCATTTCATCTCCAACAAGATAAGACGCTGAATCTTCTGTAAATGTCAAAATTGTTGTATACACTGCTCAACTTATGTGTACTCTTTGATATGCTAGAGTCCATCTGCACTATGAGATACCTAAGCAAAGGAAACACAGGTGATGTGATTGTGAAATGAGGAAAAGAAACTCCACATTTTTCAATTACATCACCTGTGTTTCCTAAGTTTACGAATGACATTGTGCAGATGAAGTTTAGGTCTGTCCACGGACACAGAAAAGGTCTGGCCTTTGTTCAAGAGTGAAGTGGATATGACTTACTTCATTGGTAGGCCTTCACATGTATTATCTCCTCTGTACTCTTCAACAAGCGTAAATTTCATCTGCAACCCTGAGTAGGCCTCACCTCAAACAACCCTCTGGATAGGCCACACTTTATCGTAATCTTGAATCAATCATTTAAAATGTTAGGGACAGATTTATGATAGGTGTATGTCTCTTTTGCGTCACTGTGCGTCACTTTTGTGACGCAGCGGCGGTGCAAAAGATTTGCTATGTGGCGACATATTTACAACTTGTTGCATCTAGGCAGATGTGTCATGCTGTAAAGTCCTGTGCCACATGAAACCTGCGTCAGTTTTCATATAGGTGTTTTGTTGCAAGGTATGCATTAATTTGCATGAAAGCCCTGTAAAACTAACACAGTGAAATTTAGAAGATTTCACTGAGTCAGCTTTATAGCATTGCTGAATCAAATCCTTACGCCTGTTTGAAACAGGCATAAGAAGTGATGCACCATGCAATGTGAGGCTTCCTCCTGTGCATTGCAGTAGACATGTCGCGCTTATGACGTGATTCCTGCAATGTGCTGCTTTTGCGGCACAGATGCGTGACGCATCTGTGCTGTTTTTGCTCAATGGTGCTCCACATTGTAAATGCGGCACACTATGGGTGGCAGAGCAGCGGTGCACATTAACTGGTGCATCCGTGGGGATGCGCCACTTAGCATAAATCTGCCCCTGTACATTTAAGTATGAGCAGGGGACACAGAGTCGGTGAGGCTTATCCAAGGTTAAGAAGAGATGAGTCCTGTTCACTGAAAACTTGGACATAGGCCTCACCTCCTCAGCATCGCTGGACATGTCTAAATAATAGCTGCAAAATGTTACTCTTGTTAAACAATTTTACTATTATAATCTCTGAGATTTGTCTCTTACTCTGCAACATCTCATTGTTGTTCTCTTTCTTTAAAGATAACGACAACATCAACCATGAGTGACAATCAGCAATCAGTTGATCTCAACCTTATCATTGAACTTGTAATTGAAACGTCAGTGGAAGTAGATCCCTTGGATGATTTAAATCCTGAGGATGATGAAGAACATGATGAGGATGCCGATTTGTCAGAATTGTATGACATAGGGTGGGAAGCTGACCTGCTTGAGCCTATGGAACTATAAACATTTATTTTTAAAATTTACAATAAATGAAAAGTAAAAATGTAAACCGTTTCATTTAAAATTAAACACACCTTCAAAAACAGGTTATGTGTAGTGTCTTCAATAAAATATTAAAATATGCTCATAAAATTAGATCAGATTCACATATAAAACAGGACAGGTAAAATGAAGAAGAATTCCATTTCTTTTCTGCTATTTGTGTATTCTAAATTTGCCAAAGCACTAAAAAATATTCTATGTAAAAATGTCAAGTAGGGTGTTAAGTTTTTGATGACTGTTATTGATTTACTGTTTGGTAATAGTGGTTAATAACATTTTTTATTATATTTTACCACAGATTCAACTGCAGATCATTTCAAATTTTGAGAATGCCGTCTAAGGATAGAATCAGAAAGGCTACAAAACGTCAAAGACAGCAGGTTCATCAATTAATGCAGCAGTCCTCTACAATAAAAAATCATCAAGTCACCAAGAAAGCACCGGGTAGGACCACGAAATCATTCATAAGAAACATTTGTAAAAAAAAAAGTAGTACTACAGAAAATGTTTTAGTCCAGAAAAAGAGAAGCAATTTAAACGGAAACGAAAGGCCAATCCAAAATGTTACTGCTAGAGCAAGAGATAACTCTGTGCATGATAGTAGAAGGAAACAACAGTTTAGGGACATTCGTAAACGAATGTTCCGCAACAGGATAATTGGCAATTTGTTAAAAAATATTAAGAAAGGTCAACAGAAAGTGGTTTTTTATAAGAGAAAAAAAAAGTTGAGAAAGTTTGAAATTAAACGAAAGTTATTTATTTTGATAATCAATAGAATTAGTAAGCTAAACAAGGCAATTTATGATTTCAAAAAAAATAGTAGATGGAAGAGAATAGTTAATCGTAGTAATTTTTGTGAAGTTTTTTCTGGAGAATGGATGCATAGTTCCAGCTCTGAGGCATTTTTTAATGAGGAGAGTTATTTCCAGGATAATGATTTGGTGCATGCAGTTGACACCAGTGGTCGAGCTTATGAAGTGAAAGATGGTTGTCCAGTTGAAAAAGAAAAACTTGTGACAACAGAGATAGAAGAGGTGTTAGGTAATGAGGTTTTAGGGAGACGTCCTAAGGGTCCTGTGTACACCTGGAAGTGTAGTAGTATTTGCAGTGTACGACAGGATTCCATCAATTTGCTTTGTGATTTTATACGGTCATTTAGTAAGAACAGTTTGAAGCAAAAAATGAAGTTGTTGCAAGAATTAGATCCTTGCAGAGTGAGAGAAGTGACAGGTTTGCATGGTCATTCACTGGCTTGTCTTTCCAGGAGAGTATGCCAGAGTGTTTTTCATCATTTCAGCAGTGCATCATAATAAAGTGAGGAAATTAGTTAGAATGTTGTATTATGCTAAGAGTCCAGCAGTTATACTTAAACAATTATGCGCTGCTCTTTTGCATGGTTCTGAAATAGATGTGAAGAATATGTGTGAAGAAATTGAGTTTTGTTACTTTGGAAGTAAAGAGGAGAATGTTGAAATTGACCCACAAGAAGAGGGTAATGTGGAAGATAGTGTACAGGTTTCCAGTACAGATAATTTTCAGAAGGAAATTGCCACGTTTCAGGTGAAATCAAGTGAGAGGCCTAATTTCACTTGTGTGTGTTGTCGACGCACTTATTATAAGAATCAGACTAAGTTAGTGGATTTATATGCAAAAAGTGAAAGGGAAAATAATAGTGAATGGAAGGATTTTGCAACATACTTGATGGTAGAAAATTGTTTTGATTTGGGATTGGATAAACGTGTGTGTACTTATTGTTGTAATAAATTAAATCAAAACCAGATGCCTGCTAGAGCGGTTCATAATAATCTGGAATTGGTTGAGATTCCTTCTGAATTGAAGGATTTAAATACTTATGAATCTATTTTGATTCAAAGTATCCATCCCTTTCAGGCTATTGTAAGAATGGAGCCAAAGACAGGGAAATTGCCTCCATCAGATTTACAGAGAGGATTAAAGGGAAGAGTTGTTTATTTGCCTCTAGATTTGAAGAAAAACATTAACACAATTGGAGTAGAAAAAGTGGAAGAGGAACCTCTGGTTATCTTAGTTAATGGGGTTCCGACAAAGAATTAGAAAATATGGCAAGATTTAGTGGATGTTAGGAAAGTCAAAAAGGCAACATTGTACTATAAGAATGTATATGTTGCAGAAGAGGAAGTAAGTGAGGAAGAGGATAGCGATTTGTGTGCTGGTCAAATTGAGAAAGTAGAACCCTCTAAAAGTGAAGAAATATATGAACATTATAGTGTTCATCCTTTGCATTCCAAGGAAGTCATGGGGAATGCTATTGAGTTGTTTCAAATGAAACAAGCCAAAGGGAGTCCCATTAGTGTTTGGGAGGAAAGTTTGGAAGCTCGGTGTTTCCCACAGCTATTTCCAACAGGTCAAGGAGGAAGATATGATGAGCGACCTCTTCAAATTCCTGCTTCTGAATACCGGACTTTACGATTGTATGCAGAAGATGCTAGGTTTCGACAATGCATTCCCTATTTGTTTCATCTCCTGTTTGAAAGCGATCTGTCTGGACTGTCATATGCAGTGAACCACATCTTGAAAAGTGGTATACAGATGCAAAACATCTCTGCAAGTGACTTTATGGATAAAGTCAATGTGCAAGACAGTATTTTGGATTGTCACCTGATTAATCTCATGGCGTGTCAGCGTGGTATTAATGAGTACTGGTACCGTCGTCATGGTGATTTAAAATGTATGCTGAGGAACTTAGGAACTCCCACATGGTTCCTCACTCTGAGGTGTGCCGAGTATGGCTGGGAAGACTTACTTGAATTTCTACGAGAGGCAAATGGAAACATTGAAAATATCGAATTCAAGACACCCGGAGAACTGTGCTCTTTGGATCCAGTGAATGTATGCAGGTACTTCAATCATAGATTTGAAGCTATGATGTCTTTCATCATGAACAAGAGAAATCCACCTCTTGGAGAGGTGTTGGATTTCTACTGGAGAAAGGAGTACCAAGCAAGAGGTGATCCTCATATACATATGCTGCTGTGGATCAAGGATGCACCTAAATTTGGAACGGATCCAGAAGACTTAGTGATGAGTTTCATAGAACAGTATTCTACATGTGCTGTTCCAAATGCAAAGGAGGACAAAAGCCTAAGAGAACAAGTTCTACGCTTCCAAAGCCATCGTTGCGGAAAGTACTGTCGTCGTAAATTCAGAAACAAGGACAAGTTCTACACCAAATGTCGTTTCGCCTTTCCACGACCGGTGATTTCTAAAGGAAGAGTAAACAGTTTGATGTCTTCGCTGCGACATAATGTGATGAAGAAATCACCTAAAAACACATACAATTTGAAAAGGAACGAAGACTCCAAGTACATCAACGACTACAACCCAGTGATTTTGTCCATGTGGAATGCTAACATGGATATACAGTTTGTGGCTGATAACTGTATGGCTGTGGCTCGGTATGTGACATCTTACATCACCAAAAAAGAAAAGACAGAATTGAAGGATATGTGGGAGGACATTTCCCATGAAAAGAGCCTCAGTAAGAAGTTGTACAGTTTCAGTCTGAAGATCTTGTCGCATCGAGAAATCGGAGCTTACGAATGTTCTGACCGGTTGTCTTTAGCAAGTCTCTATGCCAAATCTAGGAGTATCGTTTGCGCGAGTCTTGGTCTTGCTGCAACGCGTAATCGAGTTCTGAAACCTGTGCGGGAAATTGAGTATTTGGCGGAAAAGGAGCCAAATAGTACCGATATTTTGAAGACCAACATGTTGGATACATATTATCCAAATCGAAGCAGTCACCTCGAGAATGTTTGTCTGTATGAGGTTCTACAAAATTACATATTCAAGAGGAACATCAACGAAGATATTGATAAAGGAGTGTATGCTGTAATTGGAAGTGAGGGATGTCTGGTCAAGCAAAGAAAATGCCACTTGGTAAACCATCGAAAATTGAGTGGCGAATCTCCTGAAAAAAAGGAGTTTTTCTATTTAGCACTTTTGCAACTTTTTAAGCCTTGGCGTGCAGAAGAGGAACTGCTTGGAGATTTCCTCTGTTACGAAGACTCTTTCACTGCCGGCAAGGAGACCATAGAATGTCCTGCTTTTCCCAAATATCTTGAAATGTTGAATGCGGAAATCGAGCAGGAAGCAACGATTGCAGCCGAGATTGCCAGAGACAGTTCTCAGGACAGAGTTCTGTTTCATTGAGTCAGGATCCACTAGGAGGACCTGTTATCGAAAATGAAGCTGCCACTGCCATGAATGAAGTGGAAAGAGCCATGGCACATGCTCAGGAGGATGTGGTTAACTTAGAAGACTTGGAAAGACAACTCAACGTTGAGCAGAGGAAAATATATGACGAAGTTACCAAGCAAATTGATCATGGATTAAGTCGTGAGAAGAAAGAGTGCTCATGTACGTCATTGAAGCCTGTCCGACTGTACGTGAGTGGAGAAGCGGGAACTGGAAAAAGTTTCCTCATTAAAGCAATTTCATGTTATTTGCAGGAAAGGACTGAGGTATTACTTTGCATCGTCTATTGATGCTGCCAGTGGAGCATGATAACAAATTACAATACCACAAGTTATCTGGAGATGCTTGTTGTGAAGTTTCAAGAGTCTTGAGGAAAATGAAACTTCTTATCATTGACGAAGTAAGCATGGTTTCTAATGTCATGCTTGCCTTTGTGCATTTGAGAATGCAAGAAGTTCTTAAAACAGAGTATGATGTGTTATTTGGTGGCAAACACATCATTGTTTTCGGAGATCTTCTGCAGCTGACACCAGTGAAAGGACAACCTGTGTTCAAAATGCTCACGCATGAAGATACCAGGAAGTGCCTAGGGAGCATTGGCAACGTCAATATATGGTTAAACTTCAATTATGCTGAACTGCATGAAAATATGCGTCAGGCAAAGGATGAAGATTACAAGAATATTCTACAAGATGTTAGAATTGGAAAAGTGACCGAGCATGGGAAAGAAGCTTTACATGCACGATTACTGTCAAATTTATATCCAGAACAAGACGTTGTGCCTGAGAATATTTTTCAGAAAATTACTGAGAAGAAATCTGGAATATGTTTGATGCCAACTCTTGCAGAATGTGCCATCTTCAATAACAAAATGTTGCATTTAGAAAACCAAGAGATTGTGAAACTGGAAGCTATTGACAGAGTAGAGCATATGGGATCAACAATTATTTTGTCTGAGAATATGAAAACAAAATTGGATTCATTAGAGAAGACTATATCTAAAACAGCGGGTTTTGAAAAGACTCTGAATGTGTGCTTAAACTGCCGTATAATTTTAAGAAGGAATTTACATGTTGAAAGAGGTCTGGTAAATGGATCAATGGGTAATGTTGTTGATTTTGTGAAATACAGATGGAATTGAATTTTTAAAAATTAAATTTGATGGCATTGAGGAAGTACAGCTAATTGGTCGTTGTTCTGCTAGATTTTTGCTTGTAAAAGACTTATATGTTCGCCGTAAGCAGTTTCCTGTTTGCTTGGCATATGCGGTGACAATCCATAAATCGCAAGGTTTAAGTGTAGACAGTGCATTGGTGAATATTGGCAGTTCTGTGTTCAAGGAGGGTATGGCATATGTGGCATTGTCACGAGTTAGAACTTTATCGGGATTGTACTTGATTGAGTGTGATGTCACAAACATTTGTGCGGATCTAGATTGTGTTAAGGAATACAATAGGTTAAGAAGAGAGTATGCGCCACATTTGCCTCAATATCCTTTGTTTGAGAAACGTGTGGTAGGCCGGAAACGAAGAAATGTGACCAATAGTAGGGAGGTTGTAGCAAAAAGACGAAAAGTCGATGAACCTGAAATTATAAGCAGAAAGAAAAAGGATTCTGTTGAAGATGTTGTTGGTTTTCAATTTGAAAACAGTTCTGGTGTCAACTGCTATGCTAATGTAGTGGTTAATGTTTTGTTTTCTCTAGAAAATGTAAAAGAAGAGATTGTGGTCAATTCTGATCAAAGATTTTGCAGTTTGTTAAATTCTGTGTTAGAGAAATGTAGCACTAATAGAACAAAAATAGAAAGTGTGTCTGAAATTCGAAATCTGTTAGACAGATGTTCAGGTCAAACACAATTCTCTCAAAATATTCAGCAAGATTGTCAGGAGTTTTTAATGTATATGCTTGATGTATTGCATGCTGAAGGTGTAGATGTAGATCACCTGTTTGGGCTTTCTTATCAATGGCAGCATGACTGCGAGAACTGTAGGGTATCAAGTACTACTAGTGTAGACTCAGAAAGATTTATATATTTAACTTTGCCAGAGTAAATCAGTGTCCTTTAATAAGCTAGTAAAAGCAGCTGATCACAACATGGAGTGTAGCCAATGTAAGTCTGCAATGTTGTCAACATTATTTATACGAACATATGGCCAGTATGTCATTTTAATGTTCCAACGATGTAGGCCTGATGGAACAAAATTGACAACTTTAATTAAAAATTTTGTGGCTTCACAGTTGTCAATATCAGGAGGGACTTTTGTAACTGCAGCAATTATATATCATGACGGTCCTTCAATAACATCAGGACATTACACAGCTTATTTAAAGTCTAGAAATGGCTGGTCATTCTGCAATGATTCTGTTTTAAATTAAAAAAAAAAATTGCCTTTTGACCTTAAAAATTCTTACCTGGTGTTTTTAAAACCAAAATTTTAGGGAAGGAATCTCAGGATTTGCTCTGAGGAATTTCAAGAGGTTCTAATGGCTCCTACACGATTTGGCCTTGAGGATAAGTGTAGTACAGAGTCAAAAGTTATTTTTGAGTTTTAAATAGTTCCTGGAAAAAAAGAAGATTTTCTTACAGAAAGTGGTGGGCACAGATTAGTTGAAGGACAACAGAGTATTTCCCAAAGCAAACGGTGTTCTTACCATAACACTTGACGTCATGGAAAAATAACTGCACTTTGTATGAGTTCAGAAAAACTGTTTCTTTTTATAAGCTAATTCAAGCAGCCAATCAAAACATGGAGCAGAGGGAATGTAAGTCTGCAATGCTGTCTAGATTATTGGTCCAAACTTTTGATTATAATGTCATTTTGAAAATCCAACTATATAAACCTGATGAAAGTAAGTCTTCAACTTTAATTACAAATGTTGTGGCTACACAGTCGTTGATTTTAGGAAGAACATTTGTAACTGCAGCTATTATATGGCATGATGGTCATTTGACAGATCCGCTTATTACACAGCTTATTGAAAATGTAAAAAAAGTTGCTGTTTCGGAAATTATTCCCATTTGACTACGATACACTGTTGCCTTTTTATTTAAAAATATTCTTACTTTCTGTTTTCAGAAAAGAGAATTTAGGGTAGGTAACTGGCGTATAATGATTCTAGGGGTTGATATAATTTTATCTACTGTTTTATATTGCTTTGTGATTAAAAGTGATGTAGAGAATTAAATAATTGTAGTACTCATAGAGGTAGTGTAAGTCTGCTTCATAGTAAGCAGTATCAGTGTCATAGGAAATGTAGAACATGAGTGAGCAAGAAGGGTAAGATATTACTAGTCCTGGATTGTGAAAGTGATCTTGAAAGTTTTCTTTCTGAAAGTTGCGGAAATACAAAATGACGGGATTTGCTTAGAAGAATTCCAAGAGTTATAAATGGCTCTTACACGATTTGGCCTTGTGGAAACGTGCGGTAGAGAGCGAGAAGTCATTTATTGTATGTAACATCTTTTTCAAAACGATGGAGCTTTTCTTTCAGAAAGTGGCGGGCTGAAAATAATAGCAGCACAACAGAGTGTAAGCTGTTCATAGGATATCCTTCGACGTCATGGAAATTAAGTTACTTTTCAGGAGTTCTGATTTCTGTTTGGTTATGTTATATGGGTTTTTTAAACACAATCATTTTGATTGTGTTTTTTTTTCCCGCTGTTATATGATAAATACCTTCAAGTCACTATTTTTAGTGAAATTTGATAAATTCTGAGAACAGCAAAAATAAACCATTTAACATGTATAATTAATTCTGTACTTTTTGTATTTATGATATACATTTAGAACTGTGTAGTAGGCATTGAAAAGCTGAGGCTTCTATAAGTGTCAAAGTTGTTGTATACAGTGCTCACATTTTATGTACTCTTTCATATGCTGGACTACATCTGCACAATGAGATACCTAAGCTAAGGAAACACAGGTGATGTGATTGTGGAATGAGCAAAAAAAATTGCACGTTTTTCAATTATATTACCTGTGTTTCCTAACATTACACATCACATTGTGTAGATGAGGTTTAGGCCTGTTCCAGGAGACAGAGGAGGTCTGACATTTGTTCAAGAGTGCAGTGGACATGACTCACTTCGTTAGTAGGCCTGCACATGTATTCCTCTGTACTCTTGAACAAGCCTAAATTTCATCTGCTACCCTGAGTAGGCCTCACCTGAAACAAACGTCTGGATAGGACACACCTTACTGCCATCCTGAAACAATCATTTAAAATGTTAGGAACAGTTTTATGATGATTGTGCACCTCTTTTGCGCTGCCATTGCGTCACTTTTGTGAGACAACAGCAGTGCAAAAGATGCACCATGTTCCAAGATAGGCCTCAGTTCATCTGCATCAAGATACTGTTAGTTTAAAATGTATATCTTTAGGACTGTGTAGGGGGCCTGGAGAAGCAGAAGCTTCTGTAAGTGTCAAAGTTGTTGAAAAACTGTTTGTCCTTCAATCTTTTCCCTTGTCTTTTCAAATTTTTAAATACATGTTTTAATATTTTTCAAATGTTTGTTCTCTCTTTCACAGATTGAAAGTATAATTTTCTACTCTTTTCGTTACATTTCTATCACATTTAACTTCTATTAGTTTCACTACTTCATTTCTTTAACCCTCACTTTCCTGCCTTTGCTACTTCCCTCATTCCTTTCTCTATTACTTACTTACTCTACTCCTTCCACTCCTTTTTTCAGTCTTTCTCTTCACATAGTTCCTCACTCTTGTTCACTCACTCCGTCTCTATTACTCTTAGTGTCTCTGACTGATCACTCTTTCACTACTTGTTCATTATGCTTTCTCTGTGTAGTTGAAGCACACTAAGGGGCATATTATGAACACAGCCAATAAAATTATTGCTGTTTTTATCAGCAGAAAACTGCTGCAAAAGCGGTTTTAGCGGCAGTTTTCTGCAGCAAAAGCGGCTTTAGCGACACATTTCTGCCGATAAAAGCTGCAAAACTTTTATTGCCTATGTTGATAATATGCCCCTATGTTATTTACATTTCTTTGCTGTTTCAATTATTCTTTTTCTGTTACTTCTTCTTTTCTGCTTTCTGTTTTTTCTCTCTGTTATTCCACATGTTTTAATCCTATTTTGAACATTCACTCACATTCTCTAAGAAACTCTTCTTTGTTATTCTTCTACTCTCCTTTTTTTCTTTCACTTCCTTATCTATTTTGTTTTTCACAATTATATCCTCTTACATCTTTTCTTCGGTAAATAAATCTATTAAACAGTATCTCTGGTTTAGTCCCTATAGCTGTCTTTCTTTTAACATTACTCTCTGTTTACTTCCCTTATACTTACTCTTCTTTTTTTTTTTTTTTTTTTGGTTCGCTCCCGGTTCGCGTACCGGCGAGCGAACCGGGAAGCGAACCAAAAGAAATAGAGGTTGCCAGAGTGCTAAACATTCTAGCAATTTTTTTATAAAGGGGAGGTAGTTCTGAAAAGAACTTTTTTTTAATGTTTTTGTTGTTTTATATTTTTTTTTATTTTTCTGAACATTTTTTGTTTTTTTTGTTTTTTATTAACAATTTTATGTTTTTTTGGTTTTTTGGGGGGGAAACAACGAAAAACAGGCATTGGAAAGGGCTCAACAGGAGCAAAAAAAAAATGTATTTTTTGGGGCGTTTTAAGCACTTGTGGTTTTCAAATGCTCTGTTTATCAAATTAATACTCATATTGCCACATGAGAGTAAGGTACCGCAATATAAACACACTATCTTCATGTGGACAAAGTTGTCTTGAATGTTTGGCACTGTTTTCCGTGCCTCTGGCCCCGACAGAGTTACCTGTGCCGATGTCCTGGCCACAGGAGTTGATGGGTTGTCCTGGAGGTCACGCATCTCTGCCCTGCTGTAATTTAGTGGATGCCATCTCTGCATGTGACGGTGCATAGTATAGTTGCCGTAACTATACTTCTTATTTGTGCCTCTAGATAAGTCCTCTTTGCATATGAGGCACGTCACATAGCGAGCATTAACTTTTTTTTGTCCTTCAGGAAAAGAAAAAAACTGCCAAATGAAACTATTTTTATGGTGAGATATCCGGAGCTCCTCACGTAAAAACTGTGTTGGCTGTATTTCCTCTTCCTCTTCTTCATCCTCTTCCTCCTCTGTGTTGGGAAGGAACTGTGGAGGTGGTCCTCTCTTCCTATGAGGAGGTGGTGGTGGTGGTGGGGGTGCACCAGCTGCAGCTACTAGTGAAGCCATTTTCCACTCAGCAAAATAGGTCTTCCTTTCACAAAGTTGAAAGTCAGAGTGAGAAAAAAGGTGGGGGCTTTCATCATTTTGGAAAAAAATAGTTCTAAACCAATGAAAAGTGTTATTTTTAGGTCACATGACCTAGCCTTACATCATTAGGAAACCAAAAGTGAAATGAACCAATGAAAAGTTTTATTAACAAGTCACATGACCTGTTACGCTTATGTTACGCGCTGCGGGACGCGCCCCGGATCGCTTCCGGGGAGCTGCGCTTCGCGCCTCGGTTCGCGCTCCGGAGCACTTCCGGGTGCGCTAACGCGGCGCGTCATAAGACGCATTACGCGGCAACGCGATACGTCGCGCTTTCGCGACGCGCCCCGGATCGCTTCCGGGGAGCTGCGCTTCGCGTCTCGGTTCGCGTACCAGAGCACTTCCGGGTGCGCAAACGCGGCGCGTCATAAGACGCATTACGCGACAACGTGATACGTCGCGCTTCCGCGACGCGTCACGATGTTGATTTCTAACGCGGCAGTTGCGCAAACGGAACGTTTACCGGTTCGCGGACCGGGTCGCGGCACCAAATTTAGCTAACGGGAAGCTTCCCGGTTCGCGAACCGGGAGCGAACAAAACAAAATAATAATAAAAAAAATTATTAATAAACATATAAAATATATTTTTTGATTTAAAGAAGAATTTATTTTACAGCTATAGATATTGGCTTTTAAAAAACCAATGAAATTCACTGAAAAAACCATGGGTTATAGACCATATATAGTTAGGAATTAGCATTTACAAAACCTTGAAAATTCACTGAAAAAACCATAGGTTATAGACCATATATAGTTAGGAATTAGCATTTAAGAAACCTTTTTTTTACTCACACAAAACCATTGAAATTCCATATATAGTTAGCTGTACTAACTATATATCGCGCACCCGCAATCCACTGCTGATCATGTCACATATTACATCATTCATGACATGGTCAGTGAAATCACTGATGATATCACTGATGACATCTCAAATGACATCACTGATGACATCACTGATGACATCTCAAATGACATCACTGATGACATCAATGATGACAACATCCAGTGACTGTATGTTTCTGTAAAGTTAAAATATGTCTTACATATTGAAGAATGAGTGGATTTATAAGTGTCTGAATGAAGGATTTATTAGGTGCATGACTGACTGTATGAGTGACTGATTAAATGTGTCTCACTGAGTGCATGGGTTAGTGACTAAACTGTCTTAATTTGTGCATCATTATGTCTGTTGTTCTGTAAACTGCTGCATGTGTTGATCAGTAGCTATATGAGTAACTATATGGGTTATTGGTTGATTACCTAAGTATTTGTATGGGAAACTGAGTGTGTGTGTGGGTGGCTGGGAGGTGCATAACTCTGTGCACAGATGTGTGAGCAGTTGATTCACTAGATGTATGGGTTCAAAAGTGCATGTGGAAACAGCTGTATGGGCGGTTGACTGTGTGCATGAGTGTATTGGTGAGTGAATGGATATCTAAGTGCAACATGTCAAAGTAAGTACATATGTAAAACACAGTACATGTGAGAGTTGACATATATAAATAACTATGCATAAGAGCCAGTGAATGTGTGAGTGGCTGTATGGATCATTGTGAACTTGTATCAGGGATTGTATAAGAGAGTAAATATGTGTTAGTATATGTTTGAATAAGTAAGGTGTGTATAACTGTATAGTTGAGGAAATGGATGTGAGATTGATTCTTTGCATGACTGACTAGGTGTGTGAGTAACTCCATGGATGAGTGACAGTCTGTGAGTGTCTGTTTACACTGAGTGTATCTAAGTTTTTATTAGAGTCTGAAGAGATTCATCGTATTATCACATGACTAATGTCATCAGTGATGTCATCAGTGATGTCTTTTGAGATGTGATCAGTGATGTCATCAGTGATGTCATCGGTGATGTCATTTGAGATGTCATCAGTGATGTCATCAGTGATGTCATCAGTGATGTCATCAATGATGTCATTTGAGATGTCATCAGTGATGTCATCAGTGATGTCATTTGAGATGTCATCAGTGATGTCATCAGTGATGTCATTTGAGATGTCATCAGTGATGTCATCAGTGATGTCACTGACCATGTCATGAATGATGTAATATGTGACATGATCAGCAGTGGATTGCGGGTGCGCGATATATAGTTAGTACAACTAACTATATATGGAATTTCAATGGTTTTGTGTGAGTAAAAAAAAGGTTTCTTAAATGCTAATTCCTAACTATATATGGTCTATAACCTATGGTTTTTTCAGTGAATTTTCAAGGTTTTGTAAATGCTAATTCCTAACTATATATGGTCTATAACCTATGGTTTTTTCAGTGAATATATATATATATACATATATATATATATATGTAAATCACCACCGCAAACCAGGCGCCAACCTGAGAAACCAATGACGAAAAGCAGACCCAAATTTCGTGCTTCAATCAGGGTGTTTTATTTCTTCAGTCAGCCCGCCGCCATAACGCGTTTCGCTTCCAACGTAGCTTGATCACATGGCAAGTTGCGATAGGCGGGGACCAGTATTTAAAGTGCTAGTGCAATAGTGACTCAGAGGTAGTATTCGATAACATAGAAGAAATACTTTGCAGTGGCTGTGTAAAATTATCAAATTGAAACAATTCTACAACTTAATACTTTTTTTTAAAAATGAATAAATATGTTAAAATCATACATCATTTAAAGTATTACTATCAAAATTTCTTTTCTTTAAAAATCACATCACTGATTCTAAGAAAACATCTTATCTTCCTCTGCAGCATTAAATGCCTTGCCAGTGCAAAAATACAGCAATTTTTGCAGACCTTTTGAATAAAATTATTTGAATTTAATCTTTTGGCCACTGATAGTCAAAATCTGCATTACTTCTAGCTAAATAGGTTATACTGCCCATGTGGGCCCTAAATGAACAAGATTCTACTCGGACCACAAGTCACATAACCTAATCCTACTGGTCACTAGGAGTCATAATTAGTGCAAATGTTTGAAAAAGGGCTAGTGCTTGTGCAAAATAAGATAAAGTACCAAGATGAATCTTGGTTAGACCCCCCACCTAATAAAAATTGTTTACTTAAGACGTGAGACTCATCAATATCGTCTGATTTTAAAATCTCCTCAAATCATTTGATTACAGTACAAGAAATTCCTGAATTCATAAAGACATAAACAGAATTGAAACGCTAACTACATATGGTAATCCTGCAATACCAAAAATGTAATTTCTTATGTCAATGTGATTCTCCCCCCTACACATACCTTGTTATCATAAACAAGAGTGCAAATCCTCAGTGGCATTAAGTCCATTCGGGTGTTTACTATCTAATTCCAGAATGTATCTCATTTCGAGAAGTCGAAGCCTCGCTTCTCTATCACCTTTCAGAGGCCAGACCGAGTCAATAGCATAATACTGGACATTAGAGGGATTGGAACCATGCACCTCCTCGAAGTGTCCGGCCACTGGGTAGGCTTGATCTTTACTAATTATAGCCCTTATGTGCTGGAGTATTCGTTTGTGGGCCGGCAATCTAGTGCTCCTCACGTACCTGAGCCCACATGAACACTCCAGCACATAAACAGTGAAATCTGTTTTGCACGTTAATCTTTTAGTGATTTCAAGCGGTTGTTGTTTAAATGGGCTGGTGTAAGTGCTCTTATTACATCCGTACTGGCATGCCTTACATTGTGCACATTTTTTGAACCCTTTGCTGAGGGCCAACCAAGTATTGGACATCTGTGGTTCTAGGGAATTATTAACCAATGATTTAGCCATGGACGTACACCTTCTAAAAGTGAGCATTGTTTTTTCTGGCACCCTCTGACCAACGACTGGATCCCCTTTAACAAGGTTCCAGTCTCGATACATAATTTTTCTTATGTCAGAGTGTTGCCTGCTGTACGTCAAAATCATGCGTGACTGAATATTTTCATTTTGGGAGGCAGTGGGCGCATTCCGAGGCTTAGGAATTAGTGCCTCACTCCGAGACATCTGTTGGGTCCTTCTTATGGCTGACTCAACAGTTTTTTGGGAGTATCCCCTCTCCAAAAATCTTTGTTTGCTAGCCTCCTGTGCAGTCGCACATTCTGTCTCAACACTACAAATACGTCTGATCCGCAGCATCTCCCCATAGGGGATGCCGCTGATCAGATGGCGCGGATGGTGACTCGCTGCTTGTAAGACAGTGTTGCCAGATGTTGGCTTCCTGTAAAGTTTTGTGGCTAGAGTGTTATTGTCTACATACACTTGCATGTCCAGAAAGCAAATAGAAGTGACATGCAGATGAGACGTAAATGTAAGGTTCAAAACATTGATAATCAACTAATTGACAAACTCCCTAGCTGCCCTGTCTGTTCCCCTCCATACAAAAAACAAATCATCAATGTAGCGGAGATACAGGACAATATTTTGCTCCATGATATCCCGGAGTTGCCCCGACAGGACCTGTTCCTCCCACAGTCCCATGTGCAGACATGTATCACTGGGGGAGAAACAGGCCCCCATCGCGACCCCCCATGTTATATATATATATATATATATATATATATATATATTTTTTTTTTTTCCACAAAGTTCCCAAAGCATTGAGAGAGAACACTACAGTGCTCCACCATCCGGCAATTAGATGCAGCTTGCTTCCTGCTCCAACTCTTTAACATATGCCAACGCATTTCGCGGTCTTGCGCCGCTTCCTCCTGGGCTGCTGAAATCACACAAACAGGCAAGCATTATCTTCATTTTCATTCAATTTATTCATGCTTGGCCACAATGGGCGTGTGCTGTCAAGTCTTTCATAGTAATGCATGATGGGATATTGAGTTCCCGAATGCGAGCAAATTCAAGTTCAATGTGCATTTAAATTTTTAAGCTTTGTAATAACCTTGAGTAGGTGTCGGGGCATAGATGCAAGTTTCATTAGCATTTCAAGCACTGTGCTTCCATGATCTCGATAAGTTCGATTTCAAAGCCTCAGTCAGCTGGCTGAGGTGTATCTCCAACTGACGATGGTTCCTCTCTCCACGGCAGGGATGCCGTGTAATTAAGTTTTCCACAATGTTCCCAAAGCATTGAGAGAGAACACTACAGTGCTCCACCATCCGGCAATTAGATGCAGCTTGCTTCCTGCTCCAACTCTTTAACATATGCCAACGCGTTATTACAAAGCTAAAAATTGAAATGCACATTGAACTTGAATTTGCTCGCATTCGGGAACTCAATATCCCATCATGCATTACTATGTAAGACTTGACAGCACACGCCCATTGTGGCCAGGCATGAATAAATTGAATGAAAATGAAGATAATGCTTGCCTGTTTGTGTGATTTCAGCAGCCCAGGAAGAAGCGGTGCAAGACCGCGAAACGCGTTGGCATATGTTAAAGAGTTGGAGCAGGAAGCAAGCTGCATCTAATTGCCGGATGGTGGAGCACTGTAGTGTTCTCTCTCAATGCTTTGGGAACTTTGTGGAAAACTTAATTACACGGCATCCCTGCCGTGGAGAGAGGAACCATCGTCAGTTGGAGATACACCTCAGCCAGCTGACTGAGGCTTTGAAATCGAACTTATCGAGATCATGGAAGCACAGTGCTCGAAATGCTAATGAAACTTGCATCTATGCCCCAACACCTACTCAAGGTTATTACAAAGCTTAAAAATTGAAATGCACATTGAACTTGAATTTGCTCGCATTCGGGAACTCAATATCCCATCATGCATTACTATGTAAGACTTGACAGCACACGCCCATTGTGGCCAGGCATGAATAAATTGAATGAAAATGAAGATAATGCTTGCCTGTTTGTGTGATTTCAGCAGCCCAGGAAGAAGCGGCGCAAGACCGCGAAACGCGTTGGCATATGTTAAAGAGTTGGAGCAGGAAGCAAGCTGCATCTAATTGCCGGATGGTGGAGCACTGTAGTGTTCTCTCTCAATGCTTTCGGAACTTTGTGGAAAACTTAATTACACGGCATCCCTGCCGTGGAGAGAGGAACCATCGTCAGTTGGAGATACACCTCAGCCAGCTGACTGAGGCTTTGAAATCGAACTTATCGAGATCATGGAAGCACAGTGCTCGAAATGCTAATGAAACTTGCATCTATGCCCCAACACCTACTCAAGGTTATTACAAAGCTTAAAAATTGAAATGCACATTGAACTTGAATTTGCTCGCATTCGGGAACTCAATATCCCATCATGCATTACTATGTAAGACTTGACAGCACACGCCCATTGTGGCCAGGCATGAATAAATTGAATGAAAATGAAGATAATGCTTGCCTGTTTGTGTGATTTCAGCAGCCCAGGAAGAAGCGGCGCAAGACCGCGAAACGCGTTGGCATATGTTAAAGAGTTGGAGCAGGAAGCAAGCTGCATCTAATTGCCGGATGGTGGAGCACTGTAGTGTTCTCTCTCAATGCTATGGGAACTTTGTGGAAAACTTAATTACACGGCATCCCTGCCTTGGAGAGAGGAACCATCGTCAGTTGGAGATACACCTCAGCCAGCTGACTGAGGCTTTGAAATCGAACTTATCGAGATCATGGAAGCACAGTGCTCGAAATGCTAATGAAACTTGCATCTATGCCCCAACACCTACTCAAGGTTATTACAAAGCTTAAAAATTGAAATGCACATTGAACTTGAATTTGCTCGCATTCGGGAACTCAATATCCCATCATGCATTACTATGTAAGACTTGACAGCACACGCCCATTGTGGCCAGGCATGAATAAATTGAATGAAAATGAAGATAATGCTTGCCTGTTTGTGTGATTTCAGCAGCCCAGGAAGAAGCGGCGCAAGACCGCGAAACGCGTTGGCATATGTTAAAGAGTTGGAGCAGGAAGCAAGCTGCATCTAATTGCCGGATGGTGGAGCACTGTAGTGTTCTCTCTCAATGCTTTGGGAACTTTGTGGAAAACTTAATTACACGGCATCCCTGCCGTGGAGAGAGGAACCATCGTCAGTTGGAGATACACCTCAGCCAGCTGACTGAGGCTTTGAAATCGAACTTATCGAGATCATGGAAGCACAGTGCTCGAAATGCTAATGAAACTTGCATCTATGCCCCAACACCTACTCAAGGTTATTACAAAGCTTAAAAATTGAAATGCACATTGAACTTGAATTTGCTCGCATTCAGGAACTCAATATCCCATCATGCATTACTATGTAAGTCTTGACAGCACACGCCCATTGTGGCCAGGCATGAATACATTGAATGAAAATGAAGATAATGCTTGCCTGTTTGTGTGATTTCAGCAGCCCAGGAAGAAGCGGCGCAAGACCGCGAAACGCGTTGGCATATGTTAAAGAGTTGGAGCAGGAAGCAAGCTGCATCTAATTGCCGGATGGTGGAGCACTGTAGTGTTCTCTCTCAATGCTTTGGGAACTTTGTGGAAAACTTAATTACACGGCATCCCTGCCGTGGAGAGAGGAACCATCGTCAGTTGGAGATACACCTCAGCCAGCTGACTGAGGCTTTGAAATCGAACTTATCGAGATCATGGAAGCACAGTGCTCGAAATGCTAATGAAACTTGCATCTATGCCCCAACACCTACTCAAGGTTATTACAAAGCTTAAAAATTGAAATGCACATTGAACTTGAATTTGCTCGCATTCGGGAACTCAATATCCCATCATGCATTACTATGTAAGACTTGACAGCACACGCCCATTGTGGCCAGGCATGAATAAATTGAATGAAAATGAAGATAATGCTTGCCTGTTTGTGTGATTTCAGCAGCCCAGGAAGAAGCGGCGCAAGACCGCGAAACGCGTTGGCATATGTTAAAGAGTTGGAGCAGGAAGCAAGCTGCATCTAATTGCCGGATGGTGGAGCACTGTAGTGTTCTCTCTCAATGCTTTGGGAACTTTGTGGAAAACTTAATTACACGGCATCCCTGCCGTGGAGAGAGGAACCATCGTCAGTTGGAGATACACCTCAGCCAGCTGACTGAGGCTTTGAAATCGAACTTATCGAGATCATGGAAGCACAGTGCTCGAAATGCTAATGAAACTTGCCTCTATGCCCCAACACCTACTCAAGGTTATTACAAAGCTTAAAAATTGAAATGCACATTGAACTTGAATTTGCTCGCATTCGGGAACTCAATATCCCATCATGCATTACTATGTAAGACTTGACAGCACACGCCCATTGTGGCCAGGCATGAATAAATTGAATGAAAATGAAGATAATGCTTGCCTGTTTGTGTGATTTCAGCAGCCCAGGAAGAAGCGGCGCAAGACCGCGAAACGCGTTGGCATATGTTAAAGAGTTGGAGCAGGAAGCAAGCTGCATCTAATTGCCGGATGGTGGAGCACTGTAGTGTTCTCTCTCAATGCTTTGGGAACGTTGTGGAAAAATATATATATATATCTATATATATCTATATATATATATCTCTCTCTATATATATATTACCTACTGGCGGTCGCCAGTAGGTATATATAGTTAGGATTTTTTCTCTATGGGTTTTTTGAAAATTCTATGTCTAATAACTTTGGCGTTTGTGGACGGAATTGGCTGAAATTTTCTGGAAAATGGAACATTTCGTTTCTGAGCAGCCACTGGAAATTTGGGGGGAGTTGGTCCAGGGGGGGCCGAGAAAAAAGGGGGGTCCCAAAACGTGTTTTTAACATTGAGTTTTCCATAGGGCGGTTGGCCTCACTTTTAGCCCGAACGGCTGAATGGATTTGCACGAAACTTGGCAAAATTGTAGGGACTGGTAGCCCGATGTGCCTTTTGTAGGTCTCAATATATGTGCTCCAGTGGATTTTGAGAAATTAACGTTTAAAAAAAGATATATATCTGTAACAGCGGACCGGGCAGCGTCCCAGGACGCGTACTTTTCGCGCAACGGAGCTTTGTGAAGCGAAGCTGATTGGTTCTCCGGCGTCTGTCAACATTCCAAACAGTCCGTAGCGGCCGCCATCTTGTCTCTCGGTAGGATCGAGAGACAAGAGGAGGCGAAAGCGAAGGGGCAAATGACCATAAGGGGGAATAGTAGATCCTCGCTGACCCCCTAGGTTTGATGTGGAGGTTTTAAAAGGGCCCCGCGGGGCAAAAAAAAATAATAATAATAATAATCGAACGGCTGAATGGATTTGCACGAAACTTGGTAAAATATTAGGGACTGGTAGCCCGATGTGCCTTTGCTAGGTCTCAATATATGTGCTCCAGTGGATTTTGAGAAATTAACGTTCAAAAAAAGATATATATCTGTAACAGCGCTCCGCTTCGCGTACTTTTCGCGTTACGGAGCTTTGCGAAGCTGATTGGTTCTCCGGCGTCTGTCAACATTCCAAACAGTCCGTAGCGGCCGCCATCTTGTCTCTCGGTAGGATTGAGAGACAAGAGGAGGCCAAAGCGAAGGGGGAAATGACCATAAGGGGGCATAGTAGATCCTTCCTGACCTCTTAGGTTTGATGTACCATTTTGCCAAGTTTGGTGTAATTCCGTTCAGCCATTCAGGCTGTAGACGTATGTAAATGTCCTATGGAAAATTGCATGGGGAAAACACATTTGAAAGTGTTGAAATTTAGAACCAATTAAAATGTTACTTTGGTTTTGTATTTGTGTGTGATGAAAGTTAATTGGTTATGTATATATGTCAAATGAGAGGAAACCACAGCCATTTTGTGATACTACTGTCTGAGGTACATTTGTGAGGAATTTTTGGTGGTGAATTTCTGGTGTTTGATTTACACAGTACTAACACTTCTGCTACTTTTAAAAAGGTGAGTTGTTAATTTGTAAGGGGAACTATGTTGTACACTTGAAGATAATTTGAAAAATGTTTTCTGTTATTTATTTGCAGTCCTTCTGTTATACTAAATACTTGATAAAGTTAGTTTTATATTATGTATTACTAAAAACGATAAATGAAAGTGATTATTTTTTTCTGCAATTTACAGCAAGCAATTTCAAAATAAAATGGCTCACAATGAAGAGACCGTGGCAATTTCTTTTGAATTGTCCAACACATTGATTGAAATTGAGAGCACCAATAATGAAATATTGTCACAAGGAGGACATGACTTGTATGATTCCATTAGATTGATTGAAATGGACAGCACCAAGAATGAAATATTGTCACAAGGAGATGACTTGAATGATTCCACTACATTGATTGAAATTGAGAGCACCAATAATGAAATATTGTCACAAGGAGGAGATGGCTTGTATGATTCCATTAGATTGATTGAAATGGACAGCACCAATAATGAAATATTGTCACAAGGAGGAGATGACTTGAATGATTCCACTACATTGATTGAAATTGAGAGCACCAATAATGAAATATTGTCACGAGGAGATGACTTGAATGATTCCACTACATTGATTGAAATTGACAGCACCAATAATGAAATATTGTCACAAGGAGGAGATGACTTGAATGATTTTTTTGATCAATCTCTTGATGGCGAATTTATCGAGTGTTTGGAGACCATAGAGTTACAAGAATCATCATTGGAGACTTTTAATGAGGACATTGCTGATGAGGACATGTTACTAGTTCTTTCAAATTTAGAAAATTCTGAAGAATAAATTTATATTTAGAAATCAAAAATTGTTTGAGACATTATTCATTTTTATTTTTAATTTATGAGGTTGTAGCGAAGTGATTGTAGTATAAAATGAGACTTATAGTATAGAGTGCAACATTTTTATGTTACATGGTAAGTTTACTCATATTTACTTCCCTTCTGCCACTATATTATCTCCAATGTGTATTTGACATGTCTTCTTCATCTCCGGCCTCCTTTCTCTCACTGTGTGTCTCCGATGCATCTTATCGCTGGTATTTTGTGTAATTACAGAAGAGAGTAAAATAAAATAGTTCGGAACGTGAAAAGGGGGCAAAGTAGAGTACTCCTCACCCCCTAGGCCTTTTTAGGCGGTCCCAAAAGGATCAGTTTCTGCTTTCCTGAGAGATTATGGTATGAGTTCCATATACCACAATAACTTGCATTACAACATGCAAGATATCTATCTCCTATTACCAACTTTTGGAGATATTCGCGCTAAGCGCGAATATCTCCAAAAAGTAACACCTGCCCTGAGCAGTTCTTAGCCATGTTATCCAATGCGAGGTGGATAACATGGCTAAGAGCATTAGCTCGGTAATGCATGAATATCGCTGAGTTTTTAGCGATATTCATGCATTGCGGCCGTTTATTATCGCATTTGTGATAAACCTTGATAATAGCAAGGTTTATCTTCGATAATTTCTGACGATGCTTAGCGGTAAAAAATTCGTTGGTAAGCATCGTTAGCGATAAATATCGCTTAACTTTGGTAATATGCCCCAACGTCTGTTAACGTTCGATTCGAAGGAAATGAGGAAGTGTTGAAAAACATTGTCTGCGCCATCTTGCCTTTTTTGAAATGCCACACTTTTGTCGTGCACGGCAGCCATTTTAGATGTCTTGACCAGACCCACTCTCTGCACGCTGTCGATTCGTAGCATGGCTCCTCACCCTCGCAAGCATCTTCCCCAGGCACTGGTCACCCCCGCTCTCTGTCTTATGCATGGGCAATAAACCTCCCCCCATCTGCGCTGCTCTTCCCTGAGAATCACACTGTGCCCGCCCGACACCTCCCTTTCGCCCTATTCACTACCGCACCCTCTGACACTCCTCTTCCTCTGTGTCCGATTGTCCAGGCCGGTCCTAGGCTATCAGCTAGCCCTGCAGATGTAGTTTATGGCCCCAGCTGTAAAGAATCACCCCTCTTCAAAGGAGTTATAGTAGATCAAGGCCCACACCCGATGAGATCCGTCACACCACACGTGTTCCTACTATCTGAAAACTATCCTGTATTGTGATTGGGGAGGGGACCGAGCCTGAAGCGGAAGATTCCAGGAATGACTCTTTGTACATCAAAGTTTTTACAATTATGTGTCACATAAAAAATATATAGCACTCCAACAAAGTAGTAGGAATATAAAACTTTAATAACATATAAATATATACAACAAAACAAAAACAGTAAAAACATTTAAACAACGAAGAGACCGTGGCAATTTCTTTTGAATTATCCAATAGATTTATTGAAATTGACAGCACCAATAATGAAATATTCTTGTCAGTAGCGGTCTGTTGTGCGAATAGTTCCAAGGCAGCAGAACGCGCTGAAATCTAGATGGCACGAAAGTGATGTCTAGCAAGTTGCCGCCCAGCAAATAACGGCGTGGGGCGCCGCGGGGGTGAGTGAGTCCAGTAGGCACCACAGCTATTCTTACCGGCATTGCAGAATTACTGCTGGGGACAATGCCTGTGCTGGAGCAGGGTCACAGCAGAAACAAAAAGGATTCTGTTGAAGATGTTGTTGGTTTTCAATTTGAAAACAGTTCTGGTGTCAACTGCTATGCTAATGTAGTGGTTAATGTTTTGTTTTCTCTAGAAAATGTAAAAGAGGGGGAGGCAGTCCAAAGTTCCGTTAAAAGGGCAAAGGAAAGGATCGGTGGTTTGAACTATCAGTCAAAAAGGGGAGGGGGTGCAACAATTTTTCCTACCGGGTCACCCTGTGCTTTCACCGGAAGTGAGGTCTGCAGGATTCTAGTAATTCAAAGTGAGGCTGGCGCCGACGTCCCACGGATACAGTTTCGTCACTCCACGGGTGATCATGGCAGTCATTCCCCATCGGGGGTCGGAGACTCCCGCGGCTCCTCTAGAATCTTCAAGGTCGTGGAGGACTACGGTGGTGGAGTCAACCAGTGACCGGGCCATTTCTTTATGCTGGGCCCGCTCTTGCCAGGTCGACCGCCATTTTGAGAGTTCGGTAGCTACTGGCGATCGCGGGGTCAAATGAGCGGACGGGCTCCACCCTGCCGGGCGAGACGTTGCAGCATGGCCACAGTGGAAGAACTCTTTTCCGGGCGCCTGGAGCGCTGAGGGTGCAGCTGGGAAGCCTCCACTGGGGAGGCGGGAGAGGCCTGTTCGCACCGTCTCTCCCTCCCAGTGCACCCCACGGCGTCTCGCTTGAGATTTGTTATGGCCGGACCAGGCGATGAGGACGAGGGGGGGGGGTCGGAGGCATGTGCAAGACATCCCCCCCCAGGGTTGTTGCAGCAATTATACAAGAAAGAAGAAGTGTCCCGTCCGTCTTCGGGCCGGGCTTCCGGTAGATGTCGGCCGGACGCCCCTGGCTCTGGCCCCATGAACGGGTTTCTTGGTTTATCGGCTGCAGCCGGATTCCGTCGGCCTCGGCCCCCCGACCGTTGGTGGCCGGACCGGAAGAGCATGTGGCGGGACTACCTGCAACTCTCAAGGGCCACCGCGGCCGGACTGGGAGAGAGAGGGGAGGGTCGAGGAGACATTCCCCCCCCCTGCAACTGTTCAGCGTTGTAAAGGCAATCCCCTGGCCGGGTCCCGTTGGTCTCGGCCTCTCCTCCGGCTACACCCTACGTTAGGATCTCCTGGCCGAGGCGTGGCAGCAGGACCTGCCTTATATGGGCTGCTCCCGGCTGGGCGTAGCCGGAACCCTGCCCCACCTTGGAAGTTTCCAGAGTGGGGGCGGATGTTCTACTGACTTGCATTTTCCCTAGTCTATCGATTTTTTTGGCGTGGCAGGCGGTGGGACAGCGAGGGGTGATTTGGTTTCTCTTACTGTTTTTCTGGTCTCTCACCACTGGCATATTTTAACGTTTTCTTGTTTCTAGGACATTAATAGGTTTTATCATTACGTTATGTTATCGTTTCTTTGTTCGTTGTTTAATAAAAGTTCATGTTCATCAGTGGCCTACTGATTTTCGTTTTCCTATTCTTTTCTTTCCAGGTTGTTTCATGCTAAAGTTTCTGTTAACAGGATACAGTGATCACTTCGTTATTATTGCATATGTCCTTTTCACTAGGGGTGCTCTCTGGTCGGGCCAGATGACGTATGTCTAGTAAATGGTCCGGGTGAAACAGGTGCATCAATCAGTGGGGAGTAGATAGGCATGACAGATTACAACGGGGGAGAAAGGTCCGCATTACGTACCCTTTCACTACTTGCAAAGATTTTCCTACGTTTATTTGCAAACAGGGAATACCTCCAAAAAGAACTAATTCCCAAACAGTCAATGTTCGGACAATCAATCAATCAATGAGGAATGAAATAGGTACGACGTGTTAAAGGCTTGCGTTACCTACCCTTCACTATCTGCAAAGGGAGAGAGAATATTCCTATTCTTCCTCGTTTGCAGGCAGAGAAGATCCTTAAGAGAACCAACTTCGAACAATTCAATGCTCGATTCAAACAATCAACAAGGGGTACTGTGAACACAAATGAACGCCGCTTATGTACATACGCATTGCTATTTTCAACAGGTTGTTCCTAATGTTTCTATTTTAGCGAGGTCAAAAAGAGATCCCATTAGTGGCCTACTGATTTTGCTCGATTCCTTTTGTTTTTTTACACGGTTTTTCGCTATCTGCAAAGACTAAACAGAGTATTTTGACTCTGTGCTTGTTTGTAAATAGAGAATGAACCAAAGAGAACAATCAATCAAATGGAGAGAGAAGCAGGCACGACGGATTACAAAGGGGGCAAAGGGCTGCGTTAACTACCCTTCACTATCTGCAAAGAGAGAGTACTCCTAATAGAAATGAGGGGTGGGGGGCAGCATTCAAAGCAGATCAGTGTGCATAAACACGAAAATGTTTTTACTTACCACGTACTTGACATTCGACAGCTTATGATATTTGCTATTAAAAAACCATTGAAATTCACTGAAAAAACCATAGGTTATAGACCATATATAGTTAGGAATTAGCATTTACAAAACCTTGAAAATTCACTGAAAAAACCATAGGTTATAGACCATATATAGTTAGGAATTAGCATTTAAAAAACCTTATTTTACTCACACAAAACCATTGAAATTCCATATATAGTTAGTTGCACTAACTATATATCGCGCACCCGCAATCCACTGCTGATGATGTCACATATTACATCATTCATGACATGGTCAGTGACATCACTGATGACATCACTGATGACATCTCAAATGACATCACTGATGACATCACTGATGACATCTCAAATGACATCACTGATGACATCATGACACACCAATACCAGTTACTACATACGCACTCACTGATTCCTACGTCTACACACACATTCACTCATTCACCCATACAATCACTCATACATACAGTCACTTATTATTACAACACTATCATATGCACTCATACACCTATGCAGACAGTCACACACTGCCACTCATCCATGGAGTTACTCACACACCAAGTCAGTCCTGTAAAGAATCAATCACACTTCCATTTCTTCATCTATACAGTTAAACACAGAACACCATACTTCAGTGACATCACTGATGACATCACTAATGACATCTGAAATGACATCACTGATGACATCTCAAATGACATCACTGATGACATCATGACACACCAATACCAGTTACTACATACGCACTCACTGATTCCTACGTCTACACACACATTCACTCATTCACCCATACAATCACTCATACATACAGCCACTCATTATTACAACACTATCATATGCACTCATACACCTAGTCAGTCCTGTGAAGAATCAATCACACTTCGATTTCCTCATCTATAGTTAAACACAGAACACCATACTTTTCACACATATACTAACACATACTTACTCTCTTATACAATCACTGATACAAGTACACATTGATATGCACAGAGTCACACACCTCCCAGTCAGCCACACACACACTCAGTCTTCCATACATCCAGTCATTCTTCAATATGTAAAACGTATTTAAACTTTACAAAAACACACAGACACTAGATGATGTCATCAGTGATGTCACTGACCATGTCATGAATGATGTAATATGTGACATCATCAGCAGTGGATTGCGGGTGCGCGATATATAGTTAGTGCAACTAACTATATATGGAATTTCAATGGTTTTGTGTGAGTAAAATAAGGTTTTTTAAATGCTAATTCCTAACTATATATGGTCTATAACCTATGGTTTTTTCAGTGAATTTTCAAGGTTTTGTAAATGCTAATTCCTAACTATATATGGTCTATAACCTATGGTTTTTTCAGTGAATATATATATAGATATATATATATCTATATATATCTATATATATATATCTATATATATATCTATATTCACTGAAAAAACCATAGGTTATAGACCATATATAGTTAGGAATTAGCATTTAAAAAACCTTATTTTACTCACACAAAACCATTGAAATTCCATATATAGTTAGTTGCACTAACTATATATTGCGCACCCGCAATCCACTGCTGATCATGTCACATATTACATCATTCATGACATGGTCAGTGACATCACTGATGACATCACTGATGACAACATCCAGTGATTATGTGTTTCTGTAAAGTTTAAATATGTTTTACATATTGAAGAATGAGTGGATGTATAAGTGTCTGAATGAAGGTTTTAGTAGGTGCGTGATTGACTGTATGAGTGAGTGATTAAATGCGTCTTACTGAATGCACGGGTTAGTGACTAAACTGTCTGAAAGTGTGCATCAGTATGTCTGTTGTTGTGCAAGCTGCTTCATGTGTTGATCAGTAGCTATATAAGTAGCTATATGGGTTATTGATTGGTTGCACAAGTATTTGTATGGGAGACTGAGTGTGTGTATGGCTGGCTGGGAGGTGTGTGACTCTGTGCAGATCAATGTGTACTTGTATCAGTGATTCTATAAGAGAGTAAGTATGTGTTAGTATATGTTTAAAAAATGTAAGGTGTTCTGTGTTTAACTGTATAGATGAGAAAATGGAAGTGTGATTGATTCTTTTCAGGACTGACTAGGTGTGTGAGTAACTCCATGGATGAGTGGCAGAGTGTGAGTGTCTGTATAGGTGTATGAGTGCATATGATAGTGTTGTCAAGATGAGTGATTGTATGTATGAATGATTGTATGAGTGAATGTGTGTGTAGACATAGGAATCAGTGAGTGCGTATGTAGTACCTAGTATTGGTGTGTCAATGGTTTCAAAAATTATACTCTGTATTTAACACTGGGTGTAACGGAGGTTATATTAGAGTGTGAGGAGATGCATTGTATTATCACATGAATGATATCATCAGTGATGTGATCATTGATGTCAAGTGAGATGTCATCAGTGATGTCATTTGAGATGTCATCAGTGATGTCATCAGTGATGTCACTGACCATGTCATGAATGATGTAATATGTGACATGATCAGCAGTGGATTGCGGGTGCGCAATATATAGTTAGTGCAACTAACTATATATGGAATTTCAATGGTTTTGTGTGAGTAAAATAAGGTTTTTTAAATGCTAATTCCTAACTATATATGGTCTATAACCTATGGTTTTTTCAGTGAATTTTCAAGGTTTTGTAAATGCTAATTCCTAACTATATATGGTCTATAACCTATGGTTTTTTCAGTGAATTTCAATGGTTTTTTAATAGCAAATATCATAAGCTGTCGAATGTCAAGTACGTGGTAAGTGAAAACATTTTCGTGTTTATGCACACTGATCTGCTTTGAATGGTGCCCCCCCCCCTCATTTCTATTAGGAGTACTCTCTCTTTGCAGATAGTGAAAGGTAGTTAACGCAGGCCTTTGCCCCCGTTGTAATCCGTCGTGCCTGCTTCTCTCTCCATTTGATTGATTGTTATCCAAGTATTTACTGTTTTAGAATTAGTTCTCTTTGGTTCATTCTCTATTTACAAACAAACACAGAGTCGCAATACTCTGTTTAGTCTTTGCAGATAACGAAAAATCGTGTAAAAAAAAAGAAAAGGAATCGAGCAAAATCAGTAGGCCACTAATGGGATCTCTTTTTGACCTCGCTAAAATAGAAACATTAGGAACAACCCCTCATGACAAATACAAAACTAGTGAGATGAACTGAACTCCACACAATGATGGCTGCAAAACAGCTCGGCTCCGCCACCCACCCCGCCCAAAATAACGATAAAGAGCGGCTGCCATGATTGGTTGCGGAATGGCCACGACGGAGCTACGAAATGATGCTGCTCTCATGCTAACCCCAGCTTCAGTCTGAAACATCCAGAAACACTGTAGACTACCAATTCGATCAGTTCCGGTAGCGCCCCAATGTAACCCGGTAGAGAAGAACTAGCCCTCCCCTCTTTCACTGATGGTTCTTGTTGCCTGTCCCTTCTGTTCTCATTTAACAGAACTATTTAGCCTGCTGAAAGGGGTTGTGTTCCGACCGCTGGTTGGTGGAGACATTTTGACTATATTCTGGACCTGCGTTGTCGCGTAATGCGTCATATGACGCGCCGCGTTAGCGCATCCGGAAGTCATCCGGGGCGCGCAGCGCGTAACGTAAGCATAACAAGTCATGTGACTTGTTAATAAAACTTTTCATTGGTTCATTTTACTTTTCTTATTGTAATGATGAAAGGCTTGGTCATATGACCTAAAAATTACGCTTTTCATTACTTCCGAACATTATTTTTTCTTAAATATATGTTATAATGTTCCAGGCTAATGTACTTTCCCGGAAATTTTACAACTGTCCTGCAAGTAAAATATATTCTTTTTTCGAGAAAAAGAGCGTTTCTTCGTCCCATGATGGAGCCGTTGAGCAAAAGAGGGTCGACCTGCTGTCTTAGTCGCCGATACGCCTGAATATGAGATTCTTATCGATCACTTTATGTTGCAGGAATAGAAAACACAACAGCCCTTGACCATTTATCTTTACTGCGTTCCTTCGTATTATACCTTTTACCCTTCATGTAATTGGTCTGCTTTATTTCACTTGCCTTTTAATGATTCTAAAACAGTGACTATTATTACAAACTTTACCAATGTATATACTACTACCATGTTTTCTTTTAAAAACCTTTATTGTGAAAATTTCATTATACAAATACGAGCCTATAACCACGTGGGCCGGCCACGGAGCAAACTGTAATCGTATGTGATGAGTAGACATTTACACTGTAGAGGAACGTAACGGGCGGGCCATTAGGTTGCAAGAACTAAGGTGTCTAACAGTTACGGAATCGGTGGACGTACATTTTATAATTAAAATACGACAGGGCCAGTTACAATAAAATTATCTAGATATACATTTGCGGGCAAGTACCATGGGTGACGTTAATTCGAACTTTCAACAGTACAGTAATCAATAACACATCAGAACTTAATATCAATAGGGATGTCGAAATATTCAATCAATTCTCGTCCCCGCCCGCCATGTGCTTCAAAACTGCATACGTATCTCGTGATTTCAAGGTTCTGCAACCAGTACACAACAAGGAGTTACGAGTCCCATTTATTCCGGCGCCATTTTGGGCGAGGACGGGCAGGTCCAGGATATAGTCAAAATGTCTCTACCAACCATCGACTATGATGATGTTCATATGCTGTATTTATTATAGTAACACTCATCTGTCCACATGAAATTAATTTGCCACAATCTAAACATGTCATTTTAATCTTTCCAAAGTTCTTCTAAATATTTGGGACCGTTTCCCTTGCCTCTGAAGCTCTCAGTGCCACTTCTTTGATGAATGTACTAGCAGGTCAGGGGTTCTCCTCCAAATCTCTCTTTTATGCAGCACTATAATTAATTGGTGCCACCTCTCCATATGACGATGCATGGTATAGTTACCACAACTATATTTTTTTTCGGTTCCTCTGGAGAGTTCATCGTGGCAGATGAAGCGTGTAACGTACCGGGCATTTACCTTTTTTTGCATGTACAGGAAAGGAAAAAAAAATCGAGCGTCCGAGTTCTAAGGTGTCCCAGGGCCATTTTAGTGGACCAGGCCCAAATCCAAAGAACAGGCCGCCATTTTGAGAGTCCTCTTGCAGCCGCCTGTCGCTGTAGCATCAAGAGCAGCCGAAACTCAGCTGAATGGCAACTGAAACGGTAAATGGGCGCCCCACTACATTTCAGCATTGTAGGATGACCACACCAGTACAGCAACTTGCTAGACATCACCTCGGTGCCATCCGGATCTCGGCGCCCCACTGCAGATGAACTGCCTCCACATGGAGAAGCGGGAGAGGCTCGTTTGCGCCGCCTCCCCCCCCCCCTTCGGGCACCCCACGCCGACTTTCGGCGCAGCATTGTAGGATGGCCACACCAGTGCGGCAACTTGCTGGACACCACCTCGGTGCCAACCGAATCTCAGCGCCTTGTGTTGTCTTCCATTCCGAAAATATTGTTGGCAGCATTTTGAAAGGAAAGACAAACAGCCGTTTGTGGCCCTCACTACACCGTTCTCCTAGTGAGTCTCACATTGTTACATTTAGGGAGAATGTTGAAGAGTAGTATGTTGAAAATCTGAAGCCATTGTTATACAAACTCTCAACCAGCCTTGGATGGAAAAATCCTGAAGAATGTACAAACTGAAAACCAGTTTTTCTCTGTATAGCATCAGCAGCAACGCTTGAGTCAGCTTTGTGTGAAGCCGCCATTTTGATTCAATCAATAGCGTCCCCCTGCACACATTCAGGGACCTGGTCGTGTCTTCAGGTCAAACGGATTGTGGGACAAGATGCACAAAGGAAAAGGAAAAAAGTTCCGCCGGACCCCGGGAGGTGGCCGCCTATGTCATGGGCGATCTTAGGCCACACCAGGGCAATAGTGAAGCTGCAGCAGGTGCAAATAAGCTTCAGACAGTGTTACAAGCGCTGCTCAGAGCTCTCAACTATGACACCACCTCGGTGCCATCCGGATCTTGGCGCCTTGTGCTGGTTCCGGCCTATTCACACATCGGTCCGCTACTGACGCCACCTCACAGGCCAACGGGGCACCCCACGCCGACTTTCGGCGCAGCATTGTAGGATGGCCACACCAGTGCGGCAAATTGCTGGACACCACCTCGGTGCCATCCAGATCTCGGCGCGTTGTGCTGCCTTCGGCCTATTCGCCACAAGTGCGCACGCAACTCAGCTGCATAGCGAGTGAAACACCAAGGGGCGCCCCACTGCAGCCGAGGAACCTCCATCTTGGGGGCGACGCACAGCATCACATTGCTTTCCAATGCAGTCAGATCCTCAAACAGCCCCCACTGACTGACGCGAACTCACAGGCCAACGGGGCGCCCCACGCCGACTTTCGGCGCAGCATTGTAGGATGGCCACACCAGTGCGGCAAGTTGCTGGACACCACCTCGGTGCCATCCGGATCTTGGCGCGTTGTGCTGCCTTTGGCCCCATTCGCACATCAGTCCGCTACTGACGCCATCTCACAGGCTAATGGGGCGCCCCACGCCGACTTTCAGCATTGTAGGATGACCACACCAGTACAGCAACTTGCTAGACATCACCTCGGTGCCATCCGGATCTCGGCGCCCCACTGCAGATGAAGTGCCTCTCAACTATGAAACCACCACTGTGACATCCGGATCTTGGCGCGTTGTGCTGCCTTCGGCCTATTCGCACATCGGTCCGCTACTGACGCCATCTCACAGGCTAATGGGGCGACCCACGCCGAGTTTCAGCATTGTAGGATGACCACACCAGTGCAGCAACTTGCTAGACATCACCTCGGTGCCATCCGAATCTTGGCATCTCAACGCCTAGTGGTATCTTCCATACAGAAAATATTGTTACGCTACCTTTGGCCCCATTCGCACATCAGTCCGCAACTTAGACATCACCTCGGTGCCATCCGGATCTTGGCATCTCAGCGCCTTGTGGTGTCAGTCAGAAAATATTGTTGCGCTGCCTTTGGCCCCATTCGCACATCAGTCCGCTACTGACACC
Organism: Lissotriton helveticus; assembly: GCF_964261635.1. NCBI lineage: Eukaryota > Metazoa > Chordata > Amphibia > Caudata > Salamandridae > Lissotriton > Lissotriton helveticus. Next base: position 1,330,249,447 of record NC_136068.1, on the reverse strand, counting down.
ATCTCACAGGCCAACAGGGCGCCCCACGCCGACTTTCAGCATTGTAGGATGGCCACACCAGTGCGGCAACTTACTAGACACCACCTCGGTGCCATCCGGATCTTGGCGCGTTGTGCTGCCTTCGGCCTATTCGCACATCGGTCCGCTACTGACGCAAACTCACAGGCCAACGGGGCGCCCCACGCCGACTTTCAACATTGTAGGATGGCCACACCAGTGCTGCAACTTGCTGGACACCACCTCGGTGCCATCCGGATCTTGGCGCGCTGTGTTGCCTTCGGCCTATTCGCACATCGGTCCGCTACTGACGCCGCCTCACGTGCCAACGTATTTTCTCCGCATTTTATACCCTATGCCGCATAACAGGTCATGTGACTTGTTTATAAAACTTTTCATTGGTTCATTTTACTTTTGGTTTCCTAATGATGGAAGGCTTGATCATATGACCTAAAAACAACACTTTTCATTGGATGAAAACTTTTTTTTTTCCAAACGATGAAAGCCCCACCTTGTTTCTGGATGTTTCAGACTGAAGCTGGCGTCAGCATGAGAGCACCACCATCTCGTAGCTCCGTCGTAGTCATTCCGCGAGCAATCATGGCAGCCGCTCCCCACCAGAAGCCTGCAGGAGTCGGGGCCCCCAAAACTTTTGATGAATTCTCAAGGCGGAGGGGACGCTTTCGAGAATGGGGTCCAAGACCTAGCAGACAAGCGTCCGATTTCCAAGGTGTCCCAGGGCCATTTCAGTGGACCAGGCCCAAAAAGGAAAGAGCCTGCCGCCATTTTGAGAGTCCTGTGACAGCCGCCTATCGCTGCACCGCAAGAGTGGGCGCAACTCAGCTGAATTGCGGCTTTTGACACAGTGGACCAAAAACGGACGGAATGGCAACTGAAACGGTAAAGGGGCGCCCCACTACAACAGATGACACTCCACCTGGAGAGGCCCGTTCACGCCGCCTCCCCCGGGGCGCCCCACGCCGTTATTCGGAGCAGCATTGTAGGATACCAAAACCAGTGCGGCAACTTACTGGACATCACCTTGGTGCCATCGTTCTGCTGCCTTGGAACTATTCGCACAACAGTTTGCTACTGATGACCCACCCCCCGCGACACCCCACGCCGTTATTTGCTGGGTGGCAACTTACTAGACATCACTTTCGTGTCATCTAGATTTCGGCGCGTTCTGCTGCCTTGGAACTATTCGCACAACAGTTTGCTACTGATGACCCGCCCCACGCCGGAAATCTGGACGTTGTGCTGCGTTGGGACTATTCGCACAGCCGACCGCTACTTCGTTGTTTTTCCCTAAAAATGTTTATATGTTATTACTATTTTTGTTTTCTTGTATATATTTATAAATTATTAAAGTTTTATAATCTTACTACTTTGTCGGAGTGCTATATATTTTTAATGTGACACATAATTGTAAAAACTTTGATGTACAAAGAGTCATCCCTGGAATCTTCCGCTTCACGCTCGGTCCCCTCCCCAATCACAATACAGGATGGTTTTCAGATAATAGCAACGCTTCTGCTGTGACGGATCTCATCGAGTGTGGGCCTTGATCTACTATAACTCCTTTGAAGAGGGGTGAATCTTTACAGCTGTGGCCATAAACTACATCTGCAGGACTAGCTGATACCCTAGGACCAGCCTGGACAATCGGACACAGAGGAAAAGGAGTGTCAGAGGGTGCGGTAGTGAATAGGGCGAAAGGGAGGTGTCGGGCGGGCACAGGGTGTGATTCTCAGGGAAGAACAGCGCAGATGGGGGGAGGTTTATTACCCATGCATAAGACAGAGAGCGGGGGTGACCACTGCCTGGGGGAGATGCTTGCGAGGGTGGGGAGCCATGCTAAGGATCGACAGCGTGCACAGAGTGGGTCTGGTCAAGGCATCTAAAATGGCTGCCGTGCACGACAAAAGTGTGGCATTTGAAAAAAGACAAGATGGCGCAGACAATGTTTTTCAACACTTCCTGATTTCCTTCGAATCGAACGTTAACAGACGTTGGGGCATATTACCAAAGTTAAGCGATATTTATCCCTAACGATGCATTGCAAAGATTTTTTTACCGTCAGAAATTATCGCAGATAAACCTTGCTATTATCAAAGTTTATCGCAAATACGATAAAAACCGACCGCAATGCATTAATATCGCTGAAAACTCAGCGATATTCATGCATTACCGAGCTAATCCTCTTAGCCATGTTATCCACCTCCCATAGGATAACATGGCTAAGAACTGCTCAGGGCAGCTGTTACTTTTTGGAGATATTCGCGCTTATCTCGAATATTTCCAAAAGTTGATAATAGGAGATAGCGATGTTAGCGACTGTTTCCAGTCGCTAACATCTTGGCATGCCCACTTTGCATGTCATTAGTGATAAATATCACTCACATGCAAAGTGGGGCCCAAGATGGTCGCTATCTCCTACTAGCCGTCGCTAACTGGTGTTAGCAACAGCTAGGTAATACAGATATAATTTTATCTCCGTGAAGCGGAGCGCTGTTACAGATATATATCTTGTTTTTGAACGTTAATTTCTCAAAATGCACTGAAGCACATATATTGAGACCTAGCAAAGGCACATCGGGCTACCAGTCCCTAATATTTTACCAAGTTTCGTGCAAATCCATTCAGCCGTTCGATTATTATTATTATTTATTTTTTTTGCCCCGCGGGGCCCTTTTAAAACCTCCACATCAAACCTAGGGGATCAGCGAGGATCTACTATGCCCCCTTATGGTCATTTGCCCCTTCGCTTTGGCCTCCTCTTGTCTCTCGATCCTACCGAGAGACAAGATGGCGGCCGCTACGGACTGTTTGGAATGTTTACAGACACCGGAGAGCCAATCAGCTTCGCTTCGCAAAGCTCCGTAACGCGAAAAGTACGCGAAGCGGTGCGCTGTTACAGATATATATCTTTTTTTGAACGTTAATTTCTCAAAATCCACTGAAGCACATATATTGAGACCTAGCAAAGGCACATCGGGCTACCAGTCCCTACAATTTTGCCAAGTTTCGTGCAAATCCATTCAGCCGTAAGATTATTATTATAATTTTTTTTTTTTGCCCCGCGGGGCCCTTTTAAAACCTCCACATCAAACCTAGGGGGTCAGCGAGGATCTACTATTCCCCCTTATGGTCATTTGCCCCTTCGCTTTGGCCTCCTCTTGTCTCTCGATCCTACCGAGAGACAAGATGGCGGCCACTACGGACTGTTTGCGGCCACTACGGACTGTTTGGAATGTTGACAGACGCCGGAGAACCAATCAGCTTCGCTTCACAAAGCTCCGTTGCGCGAAAAGTACGCGTCCTAGGCCGCTGCCCGGTCCGCGCTTACAGATATATATCTTTTTTTAAACGTTAATTTCTCAAAATCCACTGGAGCACATATATTGAGACCTACAAAAGGCACATCGGGCTACCAGTCCCTACAATTTTGCCAAGTTTCGTGCAAATCCATTCAGCCGTTCGGGCTAAAAGTGAGGCCAACCGCCCTATGGAAATTAACATGGGAAAAACGCGTTTTGGGACCCCCCTTTTTTCTCGGCCCCCCCTTGACGAACCCCCCCCAAATTTTCAAAGGCTGCTCAGAAACAAAATGTGCCATTTTCCTGAAAATTGCAGCCAATTCCGTCCACAAACGGCAAAGTTATTAGACATAGAATTTTCAAAAATCCCATAGAGAAAAAATCCTAACTATATATACCTACTGGCGACCGCCAGTAGGTAATATATATAGATATATATATAGATATATATATATAGATATATATATATAGATATATATATATCTATATATCCACAACAATCTTCACAACCTCCACTGGATGGCGAAATGAAGAGACGGACCCCATGGCTTCAGGTTAGGCAAATGATTTATTTTTGCAACCTCTCAACGATGACGCGTTTCAAGCATCAAGTGCTCTTGATCACACAATGAGCACCGCGCCAGATTTACTTTTTAACGTTTTTTTCTCCCAACTGCACCCTCCTCCTGTGAGTCACATGACCATATCCATAGACAGTGAAGAAATACTGATAACAGATTTCTATAAAGGTTTGCCAACAATATACACATACTTTTTCTGAATGCATCAATTATTTTACATCATTATATCCAAACATACTTCCTAAAAATACATAGGAAGTTTGCACAAAGTAGATAAAAAATGGTAGACAATTTTAAAAATTCATTATGAGCAGCATAAATGCCAAAACCCGTATAGATATGTTTAGACAAAGTGACTGGTGCTATAAATATCTAAAGTTCACAATAAATATCTATATACAATATCTACAATTACAAAAATATATAATTTGCATTTAAAAAACTCAACGGTGGCCACTTTTTGTATATCCGCTTGGAACAGTATCTTCCAAATTGAAAAAAAGAATTCTAAAACAAATATAATGTCATTATTAGATGCCATTTCATTATGTCACAGTCTTTATCACAGTGTATGTCATCCTTTAGTCCTCACACTATGCTTCCCGCTTGGGCTGACCTGACTTTGTTTAACCCTTTACTGCCACCTCAAATTTTCAAAAATAGCACCGTCCTTTAACTAAACTCACTGACTTTGAAAAAACGTCATACCGTTAATATGGATAAATAATCAATTTACAACTAAAGTATTATTTGTGCTCCCTTATTGCCTATTGTCTTTTTTTCATCTTAATTCTTGTCCTAGGATATACATGGCATGTGTATTCTTGATCCGTGTAAACAACATGTGAAACCCTACAAAGTTAAATATACGGTCTTTCTCATACTCATGATAAGCAGTCCTTAAAAAAAAACACACAAGGAAACAAAACCGAAGTGTGTGTGTGTTAAAAGTCTAAAAAGTATTGGTGTATATGTACACAATTTGGAATTTTCGGGAAAAAAATATTTTTTTGTTACTTATTAAATCCATCTTACTTCTGTCTGTGTTAAAATGCCACATAGACATAAATCAGGATATAAACTTCTCATTAGATGCCTGCGGAGTGCTGGTGCTTGCTGTCTAAGTGATGGGTTACTCACGGATCTGTCCATCTTTTGAAATCTGTCTGCAATGCTCTTGTTGGGAGTAGCGGATACATCAATTTCATTTTACTTCTTCTTTGCTGAGGCCGGTGAGTGACTGCTGAAGCGGCCCTCTGTGGGGTCTGGATTCTGCCTGCACCCAGAGTTCTGCCGCGGGAGGGAGCCGAGAGTTGCAGCGCGAGTGGCCGTCTGGGGCGCCGGCTTGCCATTCCTCACGCATTGGGCGGACGGAGCAGCGAACACCGGGACATTGCGGAGCAGATTACGCCCTTCCCCATTGTTGGCTCCGGGGCGGTGCGTACCTGTGAACTGTGGGAAGGTGTAGGTGGCGCACATGTGTATCCCCCCTGGGCCGACACGATAACTTTTCTTCTTGCACTGCATACTATTTACTGCAGGATACCACAGAGGATTTTGATTCTGCAATGCCAGTCAGTCTGCTATTCCTGGCTACCTCACGCTGTGGCTCTCCCCTGCCGCCGTAGTCCACAACATCGAGCGGCCGCTGCGGGGGGACTACAGCTCCCAGGCTGCCTGGAGCCCACTTCCGCCTGTCATCGCGTGAAAAGGAAGAGGCTCCTTCCGCGTTGCGGGATGCGCGCGGGCGCAGCCGGGCTAAGCCCGGGCAAAGGGCGGGCCGTCTGTGGCCATCTGAGCCAGAGGAGGTCGGGCTGGCCACCCCCATTTTAACTGCTGATTGCCGCTATATGACTTTAAAGGTACTGTTACTTGTAATCTATAGCGCGTAAGGAGGGGTTGACCCATACCATCGTCAGACATTTTTGATACTCCATTTGCCTCTCAGATGTTGTCTCTACGCGCTCTTGGTCTTCGCTATTGTTCTGTTTGCCCATTCATTATTGTTGGGGGAAAATCACTAATTGTTAGGTATGGGAAAACGGAAGGATATGGAGGGCGGGGGGGGGTGCCCGCTAACAAAAAGGGGAAAAAGGCAAAAAAAACACCCACGCTGCTATGAACTGTGTCTTGACTAGAATCGAAATAGAATAGAATAGGGACCCCCTCTCAAATTCACTTCAGGTCAGGGAGTAGAGGGGAAGAAATAAACCATGACAAGAAAGGAACTCCCTCATGACCTATATATACTTTTATCACAGGGAATACCTCTAACAGCACTGGCATACATAAAACATATCTTCACTATTTTTGGATTTACTCATTTATTTTATTTTTAAAATCTTTTTTTAATTTCTTTATATCCTTTTTCTAAGTACAAAAAGTTATTACATATGCATTACACAAAACTCATTAAGATACATATCATCAAATTCAGACCATCAATATATATCCAATACATTAATTGCACAAATTCATATATTCTAAAAACAAGATCAATTCTACTAAACCAGGTAGAGAGCCACAACCACACATACTCACACATTCAAAATCCAGGTCTAGAGATCCCATGAGAACCCATGTTGAATTGTTTCTGGCGGGTCCTGATGAAGGTGGTCTCCATTGCTGTTCTTCCACCGAAACGCGTTGGCCATTTTCTCCATATTTAGATCAAACGACTATGGTCGCATATTGGACAACAGATACAATGAGACAGGATGTTTAGTGTCTGCTTTGATGTGTTGCATGTTTAGAATGTATGTGTGAGTATGTGTGGTTGTGGCTCTCTACCTGGTTTAGTAGAATTGATCTTGTTTTTAGAATATATGAATTTGTGCAATTAATGTATTGGATATATATTTGTGGTCTGAATTTGATGATATGTATCTTAATGAGTTTTGTGTAATACCTTTTTGTACTTAGAAAAAGGATATAAAGAAATGAAAAAAAGATTTTAAAAATAAAATAAATGAGTAAATCCAAAAAAAGTGAAGATATGTTTTGTGTATGCCAGTGCTGTTAGAGGTATTCCCTGTGATAAAAGCATATATAGGTCATGAGGGAGTTCCTTTCTTGTCTTGACTAGAATCGAAGACATAGTCACTGATTGTGAGTCAGTCCTAGCCAGTAACAGCAACATGGCCCCTGATATTGCTGTGCTCACAAACCCTGGTGCAGTAACCAAATCACAAAAAAATGCATCCCCTCCATGTTTGTAAGCCGTAAACCCGGGTCGGGATCTGGTCATGTTTCCATTGGTTCCATGTTCCAACAGGTTCGCTCCTTTGGACGCGGACTGTGTAGTCACAGTGGAAAATCCTGGTGTGACAATGAGGGGCAATTGTGATAGAGCCAATGGAGGGGGGCAACCCTGTGGTAACCTATGTATGACTAGCAACTCAAAGCTCCTGGGAAGAATCCAGATCATGTAAGGGTTGGTGGCTACTCTAACTGCGAAGGTGGAGGTTCTGATGCATGGAAGGGCGACCGGACGTGAAGACCCCATGGGCCCCCACTACTTGTCAACGAGACAAGCACTGACCAACCGAGAGTAGCTCCACCAAAAGTACCCTCCCCTATGGTCATTGAGCCAAAGGGTGGGGGAGGGCTAATGGTCCATCAGGTATTCCCAGGTCCTATGCGGATTCTGTGATCCAGAGCTTACCAACAGGGTCTATCCAAGGACGAGTGCCACCCATAAAGACCAAGTAATTAACGGCCCATTCCACCCTAGTTCCAAACTGGTTCCCACCTCCCTTAGGTGCACACGGTTCCTTACCATCCCGCTCTGAGGTAAGACCAATCGTATACATGACCCATGTCCCCAAACTGGCCGCGGTAGGGGGTTATGAAAGCAACAAGTCAATACATAATAAATCAATCCATTGGCTAAGGCACGTCAGAGGGTGCAGATCTATCATTAGAGATGACATGATGAGAGTAAGGCGTATATCTAGGGCCGACTCAACAACAGATTGTGTGGAGATAGAATTCTTAGATCCAATCTTAGCTGAGAACCTATTAACCTTGGACTAAAGAACCTCACCCCCTGAACACTCTTCTATCCAGATTCGCAGACTCCCCTCTGGACGCAGGCCCGAGCACCACAGGACTCTGGTTTATGCCAAAATGACTGACTAATGAGTACACACATTCTCCCTTTGGGTCCTGACCTACACAGACTAGGTGGAAATGATTGAAACCTGGGCCCTCCCGACAGCGCCACTGTTGTCTCACCGACGAGCCGGGAGCTGGTGTTGGACAACGCTGATATAGAGGAAAGAGGGCCAGCTAGTAATGACAAGCCCAGTAAGGAAGCATCAGGGGCAATCAATTTCATATCCTGGAACATTGCAGGCCTACAAAAAAACCTAGCCGACCAGGACTGGAATGATTTAATAGATACCTATGACATCATCCTGTTCCAGGAGACATGGAGTCTGGTCCCACTCCATAAGCAAGGGTTCACTACATACTGTATCCCCGCAATTACATCAGGCAGGGGGCGCCCATCAGGGGGACTTATTATTTGGCTGAACATCGAGCTGAACCTACAAGTATCACTACACGACACCCCATCTCAGGACATCCTCCATATTTCAGTTGAAGGGAATGAGCTGAATACCCATCTAGAAATGTTTAACATCTATGACAGAGGGCCTTCGGGTGCACAGGCCAGCTCCATCATATCAATTCATGATATGGAACTGTCAGCTATCAATACCAATACAGGGATTACTGTTGCTGGTGATTTTAATAGCACCTTCGAGCCTCTGAGCAATGAAGACATTTTGGATGTTGGGGCCGTGGATTCCAAGTGGGCCATTCCCCAACTAACTCTGGCCCCTATTAAGAGATGGACCCAGAGAGCGGTCCAAATCAAGGCCTTAACACTGGAGCATAACTTGCGAGCAGTGAATGGGAGAACTAGATCTGACCCACTAGGAGCTTTTACTTATAATAGCCATAGGTCCCCATCTCGCATCGATTATATAATGCTGGACGTGGGCTCATGGGCCGACCTCATTGATATGGAGGTGGTCCCCAGGTGTAACAGTGACCACAACCCGCTATGCATGCAGTGGCGTGCACAGGATATCACTTCTATCGAATTGTCTGGCCATCCGATGCAGCTGACTATGGAGATAACTCCCTCGAACAGCAGCTGTCGCCTGAGATGGACCAAGGTTGCAACGCGGAAAGCAACCCTGGAAAGCATCAAGGATGCTATAAATCTTAGCATCTTGGATCTAGATGAAATAACGAGTCTTCCCCCGGCTGACCAGGAGTCACAGTTTATGATAGTTTACAATAGGGCAATGGAAAAGATAGGCAAATTCTTCCTGGTAAAAGAAAAAGATGGTCGCAAGCCCCAGCGTCCAAAGGCTGCAAATCCGTGGTATTCTGAGGCATGCAGGGCAAAGAGGCAGGAACTGACAAAGGCCTTAAAAACAAAAGACCAACCAAGCATAGTCACAGCAAGGAAAACCTACTATCGGACGGTTGACATTGCCAAACGTCTATGGGAGGAAAACCACTGGCAAGAATTAAAATCTGCTGCCCAGCTGAAAGACTCCACTAGATTTTGGGATCTTATTAGTATTAACGCCAGAAAAGGGGCAGACCCGATGGCAAACCACATAGCTGGGTGCCAATGGTTTGAGCATTTTTATGGCCTTTATTCCAGTGAGGACGAGAGTGTGCCCATGGAGCAAGCATCCGGGCCTTCCCTCCCCGAGCCATATACCCAAGGGGAATCATTTGGGTTAAGTGAGGTGGTATCGGCAATCGCAACAATCGCCCCGGGCAAAGCCGCCGGCCCCGGCGGTCTTCCTGGTGACCTCACGTTGCATGATAAAAATCTCTGGGTTAGTTTTATACATCGACTCCTCAACCTTGTCGTGAGCGGACACCCAGTGCCAGAATTGTGGAAGGGGGCAGTGGTGGTGACCATCTACAAGAAGGGGGACCGGGAGGACCCCGCCAACTACAGATGAATCAGCCTGATTGATTTAGCCCAGAAAGTGGTTGATAGGGTCCTCCTGTCTAGAATGAGGTCATGGATCGACGAAGAGGGCATCCTGTCATAATTCCAGGCGGGGTTCAGGCAGGGAGTTGGCACGGTAGACCAGGTCTTCAGATTTCTTGCGCTCTATTGGAAGTCTGTTACGATCAACAAAGGCAGCCTCTATTTGGCATTTATTGATTTAAGAACGCCCTTCGGCCTGGTCCCTGGTGCCAAGCTGTGGCAGACAATGCAAGACCTCGGTACTCCCGCCCCAATCCTGGACCTCATCAAACGACTCCATGAGGGGAACTACGCGAGAGTGAGGTGGGGTAACCAGAGCCAACTGACGGAGAGGATAGCGGTCAACAGAGGGGTCCGCCAGGGTTGTGTTATGGCCCCGACCCTGTTCTCCCTTTTTGTCAATGGGGTGGTGGATCATTTGAGGGAGGACGGGGCCGATGCCCCAACCCTGGCAGGGGAAAAAATCCCCACGCTGCTTTTTGAGGACGACACCCTGCTGATCTCGAAAAGCCCCATGGGGTAACAAAAACTACTCGACTGCTTCACCCAGTTTTGTGATGCCAGAGGTCTAATCATAAACACATCTAAAACTAAATTAATGGCCCTGGCACCATCGAAAAACTTCAAAAATAACTTCAGACTGAATGATTCTCCCCTGGAACTCGTTGAAGCCTTCGAGTATCTAGGTGTGAGGCTTAATAGTCGAATGAACTGGTCGTCGCACCTGGCCAAGATGCTCCTCAATCATAAAAGAGTAGCGGGCGCCATTGCTAAACAACAGCCCCTTTCCTATAGTCGACCAGTGGGTCCTGCCATTAAGATCTATGAGGGAAAGGCCTTGCCATCATCTTTATATGGAGCGGAGCTGTGGTGCTTCGAGAGGGTCACAGACCTAGTCAAGTCAGAGAATACATTTTTTAGGGACTTGGTCTCGCTTCCTTCTTCGATCCCACTAGTTCCGCTCCATTATGATCTGGGGAGACACCCTATTAACGAGGTGGCGAGATTGCATCCCGTGCTGTTCTGGACGCGTCTTAGAAGGACACCAGAGTTACACCACTATGCTGCTGCATTGACCGAATTCTTAGAACTCGATACAGGCCACAAATTAGCTTGGCTAACTAATTTAAAACAGCTAGTGGGGGACATTGGTTTGGGAGAAGCGTGGTCAAGCCAGGACCCGCCACCCAAAATAGTTGTGAAAAAGGCATATTGGGATTGGGTGGCGGCAGCTGCATCTAGAAGTCTGAAATGTGGCACCCTGACTGAATCTTTTTTTGAGTGCCAAGCCCACGCCCAAACTAGAATCCCTTTTGGATTTTATTGAGTCCCCAAAAGATAGGGCCTTGTATCTGAAGTTCCGGTTTGGTACCCTTCCAGTGAACGCTTTTAAAGCAGGTTGGAGGCACATGAGGGGGGATCGAGTTGGGGTGCCCGTGCTGTGCTTCCTCTATGGAATCAGTTACTCATTTCCTCTTTGCATGCCCAGCGCATGGCCAGGCAAGGAGGAACTGGTTGAAACCCGTCTGCTTTAACCTGGGTTGTAGAGATTACGGGGCAGCAATGCACATTTTGGCATCCGAGACCTCTATCCCCAGTCTGGTATGCGGATTGGCCAAATACTTGGGATGTGCCTGGTTGAAGAGGATGAAACTTTACGATAAGACCCAAACACTTGCTGTGGAACCGCAGACTACTATCCTGTAATGATGTGTACCGTGCCTTTTATGATGTTTTATCAGTTCAAATGGATATATGATTAAATTCGTATTTTAAATGTTTGTATTGTATACCATGGATAAGACTTCGTACATATTATAGTTTTTTGTACATACTGTGCTATGTTTTTAAAAAAAAAATGTCACTTTTATGCTTCTTTTAAAACTTTTATGATATTGTATATCGAATAAAGTTATACAACAACAACGAAACGATTTCATTAAATGCGAAAATCAGTTTCAGTTAGAGTTTATCAGAAAAAGGCTAAAAATAGTATGAAAAAAGTTACTTAGTTTATAGAAAGTTATGCAGATCTTCTGTCGTATTTAATCCATTTGGATATTTGCTGTCTAATTCAACTATGTACTTTGTCTCCCTTCTCCTTAGCATTTTGTCTCTATTGCCACCTCTTCTCAGGGGGGACACTTCATCTATAACAAAATAAGATAGGCAACCTAAATCATTATTGTGGGTAGATTTAAAATGTCGTGCAACCGGGTAAGTGTTATCATTATTTACGATTGCTCTGAGATGCTACAGAATCCTGACGTGCACCTGCAGCTTGGTGCTTCCCACATATCGTAAGCCGCAGGTGCACGCCAGGACATAAACTGCATACTCAGTTCGACAATTAAAATTGCCTTTGATTGCAGTTTGCTCATTGCAGAAGGGAGTTTCAAAATGAGTTGTGTTGGTCCCGAATTTGCATGCACGACAGGATGAGCATTTGAAAAACCCATCTTTTAATTTTAAACAGGTACTGCCACTACATATTTCTGGGTTGGATCTAACTAATCTATTGCACATGCTGCTTGCTCTCCTGTAGGTAATAGTTGGGGTATCTGGCAACTTCTCGCCCAGGATGCCATCTGACATAATAATGGGCCAATTTCTCTTGATGATTGATTTAATGTTCTTTTCTTGCTTGCAGAATGACATTATCAAGCGTGGAACATCATCATTGCCCAGCCCATTAGAATTGTTAGTTGCTAACAGAGACTCCCTAGATCGCTCCCTGGTCTTAGATAGAGCCTCTGCCAATGTTAAATCAATGTACCCTCTTGCTTTTAGGCGCCCTACCATTTCATGAGCTCCTTTCTCAAAACCCTCAGGAGTGCTGCTAATTCTTTTAAGACGCAGAAGCTCTCCATATTGTATACCCTCAATCACATGTCATGGATGTCCGCTGCTGGCATGCAAAATGCTATTGCCAGCAGTCGGTTTTCGGAAAAGAGATGTTATAATGGTGTGGTTTGTTATTGTAACTTGTACATCGAAGAACTCTGATTTACTCATACTCACATTAGATGTAAAAAAGAGGTTGAACTTATTGTTATTCAATGCTATTCTAGGGCACTGTGTTCATCCCCCTCCCACACACAAAACACATCATCAATAAATCGCATCCAATACCGCACGTGATTAAAACCTGGGGTGACGATGAGATCCCGCTCCTCCCACCAGCCTACGTGTAAACACGCATAGCTGGGGGAAAAGCAAGATCCCATCGCCACACCCCTGATCTGTCTCCAAATGTCCTTGCCGAACATAAAAATTATTGTGTAAACACCAATTCACCAACTCAGTTAGCATTTTGTTATGACTGTAATATTCACAGGATCTATGTCCCAAATAATGATCTATGGCTTCCACCCCTTTGTCATGGTCTATACACGTGTATAATGACTCTATGTCTAGTGTAAGCATACACCAACCATCTTGCCATTCAATTAAGTTAAATTTGTTTAAAAACTCTCCAGTGTCTTTAATATAACTGGCTAGATTTTTCACATGTTCCTGCAAATAATAGTCAATGTACCGGGACATATTCTCACTCATGCTGTTGATTGCCGATATAATCGGTCTCCCAGGTGTTGGATTCTTCAACTTATGAATTTTAGGTATCAAATACAGGTTTGGCATCACTGGATTTTCATTGTGTAAAAAGCCAAACTCTGTTGATGTAATCATACCCTCTCTTTTATAAGATGTTAGACACTTCTTTAAATCATCCTTTACTTTTTTATATTCCACACCATTTGTTCTGATATAGCAATCAACATTTTCCAATTGCCTCATGGCCTCCTTTATATATCCTTTTCTTTGCCAGAGAACAATATAACCTCCTTTGTCAGATTTATTTATTACAATTTCTTGATTCTTGCTGAGTTTGTCAATGAAATTGGTATATTGAACTTCATTATATGTTTGGACGTGCTTGCTGTTCTTTACCTTCCGATTTAATTGTTTCAATTCCTCAACCACACACTCATGGTATATGTCTACCTCGTATTTAGGCATCATCGGGACAAACGTACTTTTCGCCTTGAAGGTGCTCTCTCCCGCTTCTTTTTGTGTGATGCCAATTCGTTGTAACTCACTCTGAGTATTTGATGTTTCGTTTGTCTGCATTTGTGTCGCTACACTGGTTATTTTTTTGTTGATATTTTGCCCAAATCATTTAAAGTTAACAACAACTTTGCATCTGCGGCCACAGCTAACAGTGGTTCACATAGATTTTTGGAATTCTTGCTGCTATTATTCTCTTCAACAATGCATATATATATTTATATATTACCTACTGGCGGTCGCCAGTAGGTATATATAGTTAGGATTTTTTCTCTATGGGTTTTTTGAAAATTCTATGTCTAATAACTTTGGCGTTTGTGGACGGAATTGGCTGAAATTTTCAGGAAAATGGCACATTTTGTTTCTGAGCAGCCCCTGAAAATTTTGGGGGGGTTCGTCAAGGGGGGGCCGAGAAAAAAGGGGGGTCCCAAAACGTGTTTTTAACATTGAGTTTTCCATAGGGCGGTTGGCCTCACTTTTAGCCCGAACGGCTGAATGGATTTGCACGAAACTTGGCAAAATTGTAGGGACTGGTAGCCCGATGTGCCTTTTGTAGGTCTCAATATATGTGCTCCAGTGGATTTTGAGAAATTAACGTTTAAAAAAATATATATATCTGTAACAGCGGACCGGGCAGCGCTCTGGTTCGCGGACTTTTCGCGCAACGGAGCTTTGTGAAGCGAAGCTGATTGGTTCTCCGGCGTCTGTCAACATTCCAAACAGTCCGTAGCGGCCGCCATCTTGTCTCTCGGTAGGATCGAGAGACAAGAGGAGGCCGAAGCGAAGGGGCAAATGACCATAAGGGGGCATAGTACATTGTCGCTCACCCCCTAGGTTTGATGTGGAGGTTTTAAAAGGGCCCCGCGGGGCAAAAAAAAATAAAAATAATAATAATCGAACAGCTGAATGGATTTGCACGAAAGTTGGCAAAATTGTAGGGACTGGTAGCCCGATGTGCCTTTGCTAGATCTCAATATATGTGCTCCAGTGGATTTTGAGAAATTAACGTTCAAAAAAAGATATATATCTGTAACAGCGCACCGCTTCGCGTACTTTTCGCGTTACGGAGCTTTGCGAAGCGAAGCTGATTGGCTCTCCGGCGTCTGTAAACATTCCAAACAGTCCGTAGCGGCCGCCATCTTGTCTCTCGGTAGGATCAAGAGACAAGAGGAGGCCAAAGCGAAGGGGCAAATGACCATAAGGGGGAATAGTAGATCGTCGGTGACCCCCTACGTTTGATGTGGAGGTTTTAAAAGGGCACCGCGGGGCAAAAAAAATAATAATAATAATAATCGAACGGCTGAATGGATTTGCACGAAACTTGGCAAAATTGTAGGGACTGGTAGCCCGATGTGCCTTTGCTAGGTCTCAATATATGTGCTCTAGTGGATTTTGAGAAATTAACGTTCAAAAAAAGATATATATCTGTAACAGCGCTCCGCTTCTCGTACTTTTCGCGTTACGGAGGTTTGCGAAGCTGATTGGTTTTTCGGCGTCTGTAAACATTCCAAACAGTCCGTAGCGGCCGCCATCTTGTCTCTCGGTAGGATCGAGAGACAAGAGGAGGCCAAAGCGAAGGGGCAAATGACCATAAGGGGGCATAGTAGATCCTCCCTGACCCCCTAGGTTTGATGTGGAGGCTTTGAAAGGGTCTCGCAGGGCAAAAAAAAAATATACCGTTTTTTTAGTTTTTTTGCGTGGAGTGCGCCCGGTTCGCGAACCGGGAAGCCGTCTGGGGAGCGTACTTTCTTGAAAATTAGTGAAAAAAGTTAGAGTAAAATAATAATTGTGAGTGATCAGATGTAGGGTAGCTCTGAGAAGAGCTTTTGGGTTTATGGTACATTTAGGTACTTATAAGTAGGTACCAATGCACAGTCTTAAATTCAGAGTGAAAACTCTGTTGCCCTCATCTGAGAAGTGAACTCCATCTGCTCTGTAGATATCTTGCATGTAGTAACGCAAGTTATTGTTGTACAGGGAGCCCATTCCATGGTCTCTCATGTAAGCTGAAACAGATTTGTTTACATGCTTCCTCGATTTCTCAATTTGTGGACAAAATTGGTTCGACCACCTCCATTTCTGTCTTTGGCATATATTTGAATATACCAAGGCAGTCTGAGGAAAAAGTGCCATCAATTGCTCAAAGGTGTCCTTTAAAAGCATTTCCAGACCTACCCCAGTCAAAGTGCCCAAATCATTACCTCCACAGTGCACAATTAACAGGTCAGGTTTTGGCAAATGCATAAAGGTTTTCACCAATGGTATCAATTGGTGACATTTTAATCCTCTGTGGCCAAACCACTTAATTTCCACATCTTGTAAATTGAGGTTAGGTAAATTCCTGTTTTCAGCGTACCTTTGAGCCCAATAGATGTAGCTATGTCCAACAATCCAGACAGAAAACATGGCGAGAGAAGGTTCTCCTGCAGTCAGATGAAGTGTGGCAATGAAATGGCAGTTGAAAAAATGAGAGTGTAAAATGAAAAAAACTGAGGAGTTTCTGTGTTAATGAAGCAGTAAGAGTGATTGGTGGATTTTGATTGCTGAAAACAGAAAGTTAGTGTGCATGGATGAGTTCGTTGAAAGATGTATTTTGAGTGGCGAAGAAAAAATCATTAAATGAAAGAATGCTTTGGATATGCAGGTGCACTGAGAGTTCAGAGTTCAATTGCAACATTGTTGTGTGAGAGGTCTTGCAAGAGGTGGTTGCTATGCAGAAAAAGCAGAGAGGGGGCAGAGGGGGGAAGGGTTTTGCTTTGAAAAAAAGTGAGGGAAGAGTTTTGATTGGGTGACATGAGAGATCTGTGTGAGGAATTACAGCATTTCTGTGCTTTTGATAGCTGCAGACTCTGGAGTGCATACCTTTTGCTCTGCTGAAGACAAATTGGTGTGTTTCTGAGACTGTTTTGAAACTCAAAGTATTTGCTAAGGTGAGAAAAAATTTCTTTAATTTAGATAGAAAATAGTGTGCTTTAAGGAGAAAATTATGAAGAAAGTTGTGTTTTTCAAATGTTGCTTTGTCTCAAGTGTTTCACAAATAGATTTTGTTTCTTTGAGAAATTGTAATTGGAGAAAATGTGAAGTATTAGTACTGACAGGGCTTTTATGTGCATAGGAGCTGTGGAGTGTTTTCAAATTATGACTTGTAAATCGTTTTTGAGAAAAAGCAATGGTTTTAATATTGATGAGAAGGACATAATGGTGTCTGCTTCTTTATAAGGTAATTGAGAGTCTCTGATGTTATTTTTCCCATTTCAATGTAAGAAGTTTGTGTGTGGAGCAAATTGCTTGTAAATATGCTCCCACCTGTGCATGGCAAATTTAGATTTTGAATGTTTCCGTTACATAGGCATGTTAAAGGTGACTGAAACATGCTGCAAAGGCAATCAAAAAATGCTTTTATGTGTCTTAAGGACATTTTAAGTCATTTCCCCATGTGCAGTGTTTTCAAATTATGAGTTGAAAATCGTTTTTGAGGTAAAGGAATGTTTTCAAAATTTATGTGCGCCATATGACCCCAAATTTTTTTTTCAGGGGTGCAGCAGGGTGTTCTTGAGACACCCCTGCACCGTCGGAAAAATTCGTAATTTGCGATGAGGTAATTGCTAATCGCAAATTGCACCTTCATTCCTATGGGCCTCCTGCTGCATGGAAATGAATGGGTAATCTTGCTGAAATGCAAAGTCGAATCTGTATTTAAAAGGGTCTGCACCTCTGTACGGGTGTTCGCTATGTGAAGCACGAAAGTTTCACGGGCCGAACTCAAGGCCACCTCTCTCTGAGACAAAAGAGCTCTTATTCTTGCCATGCTGTTGAAATGTGCTCCCTAGGTTGGTATTTGTGGCCAGATTGAAAACTCCCTATGTTCATGTGTGGGAGGAAATAGAACATTTCTGCAGCAAATAACCCGTTCATTTACTGTTACGATAAAATGAATACTTTTAATTAACCCAGAACAATCTTCATTATTGAGCATCAAATAACTACCATTTTCCAAGAACTTGAACGTGGGGATGATAGCAGGAACTGGCGTGCCTTGCAACACGCAAGCCATATTTGGTCGGTGTTTGTTGCATGAACCGTGTAACTGTATGTGCCTACACATTAGTGAATGATCTGGCGTCTCAGTGCATTCCTCTCCATTCAGATAAAGGTCTTGATCATCTTTGAAAATCTGTATGTGTATGGAAGCGACCAGACCTCATGAAGAAAACCACTACCTAAAGGTTAATAACGACCTATTGGTATATATTTCATACAATTTGAAAACTTATATAAAGCAAAAGGCAGCGTTATTAAACCGTGGATAAGGCACGTTGCCAAAGCAGTGAACCTTTTGGATTTATACTGGAAATGTTAAAGGAAGAATTACGGAGTAGGGCCTGTAAATCTTTAATGGACAACGAGTAAAATTACTCCAACCATCATATTCCTCTAACTCCGGGATAGTAGGGGTGTTTAATTTTTTAGAAGTAGCCAATCCAAAGCCTTTGGTCTGGGAAATTGTTTCATTCACAAACAACATATGATTTGGGATGAGACATGCACGGTGGAAAGCCTCAGTGCTTGTACCTGCCAGGTTCGTGAACCCCAAACTGATGTAGATCCTGGATATTTTTACACTGTGTTACGTTAGCATGGGCTCATTACTGGTTTAAACGCCATTTTTCCTTTTTTGTAACTTCTGCACACGATACTTAGTTGTTGCTTTAGCTTTCAGCCTACCTGCGTCAAGATCTATGCCTGCTTCAAGCAGGCGCAGGGTTTTGATGTAGCTTTGTCCTATCTGATTGTAAATGCGGCACACCGTGGGTGGCAGAGCAGCGGTGCACGTTAACTGGTGCATCCCTGGGGATGTGCTAGTTAATATAAATCTGCCCCTTTACATTTAATTATGTGCAGGGGACACAGAGTAGGTGAGGTTTATCCAAGGTTAAGAAGAGATGAGTCCTGTTCAGTGAAAAATTGGAGATAGGCTTCAGTATATTATATACTTAAGTAGTGTGTTAAGTTTTTGATGACTGTTATTAATTTACTGTTGGGTAATAGTGGTTAATAACATTTTTTATTATATTTTACCACAGATTCAACTGCAGATTATTTCAAGATTTTAGGATGCCTAGCAAAGAAAGAGTAAGAAAGGCTGCAAAACGTCAAAGACAGCAGGACCATGGAAGAATGCAGCAGTCCTCTAACAAAAAGATTTGTCAAGTCACCAAGAAAGCACCGGGTAAGAGTCGAAAAACAGTCATAAGAAATATGTGTAGTAAAAAAAATATTACTACAGAAAATGTTTCACTCCAGAAAAGGAGACAGAATTCAAATGGTAAGGAAAGGCCAATGAGAAATGTTACTGCTAGAGTAAGAGATAACTCTATGCATGAAAGTAGAAGGAAACAAGAGTTTAGGGATATTCGTAAACGAATGTTCCGCAACAGGATAATTGGGAATTTGTTAAAAAATATTAAGAAAGGTCAGCAGAAAGTGTTTTTTTATAAGAGAAAAAAAATTGTTGAGAAAGTTATTGATCAGGCATTTGAAATTAAACGTAAGTTATTTATTTTGACAATCAATAGAATTCGGAAGCTAAACAAGGTAATTTATGATTTCAAAAGAAATAGTAGATGGAAGAGAATAGTTAATCGTAGTAATTTTTGTGAAGTTTTTTCTGGAGAATGGATGCATAGTTCCAGCTCTGAGGCATTTTTTAATGAGGAGAGTTATTTCCAGGATAATGATTTGGTGCATGCAGTTGACACCAGTGGTCGAGCTTATGAAGTGAAAGATGGTTGTCCAGTTGAAAAAGAAAAACTTGTGACAACAGAGATAGAAGAGGTGTTAGGTAATGAGGTTTTAGGGAGACGTCCTAAGGGTCCTGTGTACACCTGGAAGTGTAGTAGTATTTGCAGTGTACGACAGGATTCCATCAATTTGCTTTGTGATTTTATACGGTCATTTAGTAAGAACAGTTTGAAGCAGAAAATGAAGTTGTTGCAAGAATTAGATCCTTGCAGAGTGAGAGAAGTGATAGGTTTGCATGGTCATTCACTGGCTTGTCTTTCCAGGAGAGTATGCCAGAGTGTTTTTCATCATTTCAGGATGCTAGCAGTGCATCATAATAAAGTGAGGAAATTAGTTAGAATGTTGTATTATGCTAAGAGTCCAGCAATTATGCTTAAACAATTATGCGCTGCTCTTTTGCATGGTTCTGAAATAGAAGTGAAGAATATATGTGAAGAAATTGAGTTTTGTTACTTTGGAAGTAAAGAGGAGAATGTTGAAATTGACCAAGAAGAAGAGAGTAATGTGGAAGATAGTGTACAGGTTTCCAGTACAGATAATTTCCAGAGGGAAATTGCGACGTTTGAGGTGAAATCAAGTGAGAGGCCAAATTTCACTTGTGTGTGTTGTCGACGCACTTATTATAAGAATCAGACTAAGTTAGTGGATTTATATGGAAAAAGTGAAAGGGAAAATAATAGTGAATGGAAGGATTTTACAACATACTTGATGGTAGAAAATTGTTTTGATTTGGGATTGGATCAACGTGTGTGTACTTATTGTTGTAACAAATTAAATCAAAACCAGATGCCTGCTAGAGCAGTTCATAATAATCTGGAATTGGTTGAGATTCCTTCTGAATTGAAGGATTTAAATACTTATGAATCTATTTTGATTCAAAGTATCCATCCCTTTCAGGCTATTGTAAGAATGGAGCCAAAGACAGGGAAATTGCCTCCATCAGATTTACAGAGAGGATTAAAGGGAAGAGTTGTTTATTTGCCTCTAGATTTGAAGAAAAACATTAACACAATTGGAGTAGAAAAAGTGGAAGAGGAACCTCTTGTTATCTTAGTTAATGGGGTTCCGACAAAGAATAAGAAAATATGGCAAGATTTAGTAGATGTTAGGAAAGTCAAAAGGGCAACATTGTATTTGAAAAAATATAATAAGTACTATAAAAATGTATATGTTGCAGAAGAGGAAGTAAGTGAGGAAGAGGATAGCGATTTGTGTGCTGGTCAAATTGAGAAATTAGAACCCTGTACTAGTGAAGAAATATATGAACATTATAGTGTTCATCCTTTGCATTCCAAGGAAGTCATGGGGAATGCTATTGAGTTGTTTCAAATGAAACAAGCGAAAGGGAGTCCCATTAGTGTTTGGGAGGAAAGTTTGGAAGCTCGGTGTTTCCCACAGCTTTTTCCAACAGGTCAGGGAGGAAGATATGATGAGCGACCTCATCAAATTCCTGCTTCTGAATACCGGACTTTGCGATTGTATGCAGGAGATCCTAGGTTTCGACAATGCATTCCTTATTTGTTTCATCTCCTGTTTGAAAGCGATCTGTCTGGACTGTCATATGCAGTGAACCACATCTTGAAAAGTGGTATACACATGCAAAACATCTCGGCAAGTGACTTTATGGATAAAGTCAATGTCCAAGACAGTATTTTGGATTCTCACCTGATTAATCTCATGGCATGTCAGCGTGGTACTAATGAGTACTGGTACCGTCGTCATGGTGATTTAAAATGTATGCTAAGGAACTTAGGAACTCCCACATGGTTCCTCACTTTGAGCTGTGCTGAGTATGGCTGGGAAGACTTACTTGAATTTCTACGAGAGGCAAATGCTAACGTAGAAAACATCGAATTCAAGACACCCGGAGAACTGTGCTCTTTGGATCCAGTCAATGTATGTAGGTACTTCAATCATAGATTTGAAGGTATGATGTCTTTCATCATGAATAAGAAGAATCCACCTCTTGGAGAGGTGTTGGATTTCTTCTGGAGGAAGGAGTACCAAGCAAGAGGTGCTCCTCATATACATATGTTGCTGTGGATCAAGGATGCACCTAAATTTGGAACGGATGCAGAAGACTCAGTGATGAGTTTCATAGAACAGTATTCTACGTGTGCTGTTCCAAACGCAAAGGAGAAAAAAAGCCTACGAGAAAAAGTTCTACGTTTCCAAAGCCATCGATGTGGAAAGTACTGTCGTCGTAAATTCCGGAACAAAGACAAGTTCTACACCAAATGTCGTTTCGGCTTTCCACGACCGGTGATTTCTAAAGGAAGAGTGAACAGTTTGATGTCTTCGCTGCGACATAATGTGATGAAGAAATCACCTAAAAACACATACAATTTGAAGAGGAACGAAGAGTCTAAGTACATTAACGACTACAACCCGGTGATTTTGTCCATGTGGAATGCTAACATGGATATACAGTTTGTGGCTGATAACTGTATGGCTGTGGCTCGGTATGTGACATCTTACATCACCAAAAAAGAGAAGACAGAATTGAAGGATATGTGGGAGGACATTTCCCATGAAAAGAGCCTCAGCAAGAAGTTGTACAGTTTCAGTCTGAAGATGTTGTCGCATCGAGAAATCGGAGCTTACGAATGTTCTGACCGGTTGTCTTCAGCAAGTCTCTATGCCAAGTCCAGGAGTATCGTTTGGGCGAGTGTTGGTCTTGCTGCAACGCGTAATCGAGTTCTGAAACCTGTGCGGGAAATTGAGTATTTGGCGGAAAAGGAGCCAAACAGTACCGACATTTTGAAGAGCAACATGTTGGATACATATTATCCAAATCGAAGCAGTCACCTCGAGAATGTTTGTCTGTATGAGGTTCTGCAAAATTACATATTCAAGAGGAACATCAAAGAAGATACTGAGAAAGGAGTGTATGCTGTAATAGGAAGTGAGGGATGTCTGGTCAAGCAAAGAAAATGCCACTTGATAAACCATCGAAAATTGAGTGGCGAATCTCCTGAAAAAAAGGAGTTTTTCTATTTAGCACTTTTGCAACTTTTTAAGCCTTGGCGTGCAGAAGAGGAACTGCTTGGAGATTTCCTTTGTTACGAAGACTCATTCAATGCTGCCAAGGAGACCATAGAATGTCCTGCTTTTCCCAAATATGTAGAAATGTTGAATGTGGAAATTGAGCAGGAAGCAACGATTGCAGCCGAGATTGCCAGAGACAGTTCTCAGGACAGTCAGAGTTCTGCTTCATTGAGTCAGGATCCACTAGGAGGACCTCTTATCGAAAATGAAGCTGCCACTGCTATGAATGAAGTGGAAAGAGCCATGGCACATGCTCAGGAGGATGCGGTTAACTTAGAAGAGTTGGAAAGACAACTCAGCGTTGAGCAGAGGAAAATATATGACGAACTTACCATGCAAATTGATCATGGATTAAGTCATGACAAGAAAGAGTGCTCATGTACGTCGTTGAAGCCTGTCCGACTGTACGTGAGTGGAGAAGCGGGAACTGGAAAAAGTTTCCTTATTAAAGCAATTTCATGTTATTTGCAGGAAAGGACAGAGTCATCGCTGTCTTGTGTTGTCACCGCTCCAACTGGACTGGCAGCACATAACATTAAAGGGATTACTTTACATCGTTTACTGATGCTGCCAGTGGAGCATGACAACAAATTAGAATATCACAAGCTATCTGGAGATGCTTGTTTTGAAGTTTCAAGAGTCTTGAGGAAAATGAAACTTCTTATCATTGACGAAGTAAGCATGGTTTCCAATGTCATGCTTGCCTTTGTGCATTTGAGAATGCAAGAAGTTCTCAAAACAGAGTATGATGTGTTATTTGGTGGCAAACACATCATTGTTTTCGGAGATCTTCTGCAGCTGACACCAGTGAAAGGGCAACCTGTGTTCAAAATGCTCACGCATGAAGATACCAGGAAGTGCTTAGGGAGTATTGGCAACGTCAATATATGGTTAAACTTCAATTATGCTGAACTGCATGAAAATATGCGTCAGGCAAAGGATGAAGTTTACAAGACTATTCTACAAGATGTTAGAATTGGAAAAGTGACCGAGCATGGGAAAGAAGCTTTACATGCACGATTACTGACAAATTTATATCCAGACGAAGATGTTGTGCCTGAGAATATTTTTCAGAAAGTTACTGAGAAAAAATCTGGAATATGTTTGATGCCAACTCTTGCAGAATGTGCCAAATTCAACAACAAAATGTTGCATTTAGAAAAGCAAGAGATTGTGAAATTGGAAGCTATTGACAGAGTAGAGCATATGGGATCAACAATTATTTTGTCTGAGAATCTGAAAACAAAATTGGATTCATTAGAGAAGAGTATATCTAAAACTGCGGGTTTTGAAAAGACTCTGAATGTGTGCTTGAACTGCCGTATAATTTTAAGAAGGAATTTACATGTTGAAAGAGGTCTGGTAAATGGATCAATGGGTAATGTTGTTGATTTTGTGAAATACAGAAATAGAGATGGAATTGAATTTTTAAAAATTAAATTTGATGGCATTGAGGAAGTACAGCTAATTGCTCGTTGTTCTGCTAGATTTTTGCTTGTAAAAGACTTATATGTTCGTCGTAAGCAGTTTCCTGTTTGCTTGGCATATGCGGTGACAATTCATAAATCGCAAGGTTTAAGTGTAGACTGTGCATTGGTGAATATTGGCAGTTCTGTGTTCAAGGAGGGTATGGCATATGTGGCATTGTCACGAGTTAGGACTTTATCGGGATTGTACTTGATTGAGTGTGATGTCACAAACATTTGTGCGGATCTAGATTGTGTTAAGGAATACAATAGGTTGAGAAGAGAGTATGCGCCACATTTGCCTCAGTATCCTTTGTTTGAGAAACGTGTGGTAGGCCGGAAACGAAGAAATGTGACCAATACTGGGGAGGTTGTAGCAAAAAGACGAAAAGTCGATGAACCTGAAATTACAAGCAGAAACAAAAAGGATTCTGTTGAAGATGTTGTTGGTTTTCAATTTGAAAACAGTTCTGGTGTCAACTGCTATGCTAATGTAGTAGTTAATGTTTTGTTTTCTCTAGAAAATGTAAAAGAAGAGATTGTGGTCAATTCTGATCAAAGATTTTGCAGTTTGTTAAATTCTGTGTTAGAGAAATGTAGCACTGATAGAACAAACATAGAAAGTGTGTCTGAAATTCGAAATCTGTTAGACAGATGTTCAGGCCAAACACAATTCTCTCAAAATAGTCAGCAAGATTGTCAGGAGTTTTTAATGTACATGCTTGATGTATTGCATGATGAAGGTGTAGATGTAGATCACCTGTTTGGGCTTTCTTATCAATGGCAGCATGACTGCGAGAACTGTAGGGTATCAAGTACTACTAGTGTAGACTCAGAAAGATTTATATATTTAACTTTGCCAGACAGTAAATCAGTCTCTTTTAATAAGCTAGTAAAAGCAGCTGATCACAACATGGAGTGTAGCCAATGTAAATCTGAAATGATGTCCACATTATTTATACGAACATATGGCCAGTATGTCATTTTAATGTTCCAACGATGTAGGCCTGATGGAACAAAATTGACAACTTTAATTAAAAATTTTGTGGCTTCACAGTTGTCAATATCAGGAAGGACTTTTGTAACTGTAGCAATTATATATCATGATGGTCCTTCAATAACATCAGGACATTATACAGCTTATTTAAAGTGTAGAAATGGCTGGTCATTCTGCAATGATTCTGTTTTAATTTTCACAAAAAAATTGCCGTTTGACCTTAAAAACTCTTACCTGGTGTTTTTAAAACCAAAATTTTAGGGAAAGAATCTCGGGATGTGCTCTGAGGAATTTCAAGAAGTTCTCATGGCTCCTACACGATTTGGCCTTGAGGATAAGTGTAGTACAGAGACATAACTTCTTACCATAACACTGGACTTTATGGAGAAATACGTGCACTTTGAATGAGTTCAGAAAAACTGTTTCTTTTTATAAGCTAATTGAAGCAGCCAATCAAAACATGGAGTAGAGGGAATGTAAGTCTGCAATGCTGTCTACTGTTTTACATTGCTTTGTGATTAAAAGTGATGTAGAGAATTAAATAATTGTACTAGTCATAAAGGTAGTGTAAGTCTGCTTCATAGTAAGCAGTATCAGTGTGATAGGAAATGTAGAACATGATTGAGGAAGAAGGGGAAGATATTACTAGTCCAGGATTGTGTAAATGATCTTCAACATTTTAATTCTGAAAGTTGTGGAAATGCGAAAAGACGGGATTGGCTAACAAGAAATCCAAGAGTTATACATGGCTCTGACAAGATTTGGCCTTGTGGAATCTTGTGGTAGAGAGCAAGAAGTCATTTATTGTATGTAACATGTTTTTGAAAACGATGGAGGTTTTCTTTCAGAAAGTGGCGGGTTGAAAGTAATAACAGCACAACAGAGTGTAAGCTGTTCATAGGACATCCTTGGCCGTCATGGAAAGTAAGTTAACTTTAAGGAGTTCTGAATTCTGATTTCTAATGTTGTATGGGTTTTTTAAACACAATCATTTTGATTGTGTTTTTTTTTCCCCGCTGTTATATGATGAATACCTTCAAGTCACTGTTTTAGTGAAATTTGATACATTCTGAGAACAGCAAAAATAAACCATTTAACATGTATAATTAATTCTGTTCTGTTTGCATTTATGATGTACATGTAGATCTGTGTAGGAGGCATGGAGAAGGTGAGGCTTCTGTAAGTGTCAAAGTTGTTGCATACAGTCCTCATATTCTACGTAGTCTTTTATATTTCATTACTTTCACTGTTTCTGACTGATCTAAAATTTTTTTTTTAAAAAGAACAGTAAGTATAAGGGAAGGAAACAGACAGTTATGTTAAAAGAAACACAGCTATAGGGAATAAACTAGGGATACTGTTACCCGCAATCCTCTGCTGATGATGTCACTGAGCATGTCATGAATGATGTAATATGTGACATCATCAGCAGTGGATTACGGGTAATAGTATCTCTAGTTTACTCCCTTATAGCTGTCTTTCTTTTAACATAAGTGTCTGTTTCCTTCCCTTATACTTACTGTTCTTTTTTTTAAAAAAATTTTTTGGGTTCGCTTCCGGTTCGCGTACCGGGGAGCGAACTGGGAAGCGAACTAAGAGAAATAGAGGTTGGCACAGTTGCAAATATTGTACCAATTTTTTAATAACGGGGAGGTAGTTCTGAAAAGAACTTTTTTTTAAATTGTTTTTGTTGTTTTATATTTTTTTTATTATTTTTCTGAACATTTTTTTACTTTTTTTGAATTTTTCTGAACAGTTTTATAATTTTTTTGTTTTTTTTTCGGAGGGGGCAACGAAAACGATTCATTGTAAAGGGCTCAACAGGAGCAAGAAAACAAAAAAAAAGAATTTATTGTTTGGGGAGTTTCGGACAAACATGAGCATGATTGTCAATAGCTCTGTTGATCAGAGTGATGCTACTTTCTGCGTAGCAAATGAATCCACTGCAATGTAGGCAGACTTGTTTTACTTCACGAAATCTCGTTTGTATATTTGGCACCATCTCCCTGCCCTCTGGTCCCGTTACTTCCGGTACAACAGATCTTCTGGCCATAATAGGGAGATTATCTAGGTCGTCCTGTTCCTCTTCTTCGTCTTCTTGCTGAATTATAACTTTAGCAGGTGGTCCACTCTTCCTTGGATGTGGTGGAGGTGGTGGGGAAGCACCAGCTGAAGCTAGTAAAGAAGCCATTGCTCACTGGTAACAAAGGGTCTTTCTCTCACAATGATGAAAGTCAGAGTGAGGAAAGAAGGAGGGATTTTCACCATTTGGGAAAAAAAATAGTTCTCAACCAATGAAAAGTGTTCATTTTAGATCATATGACCTAGTCTTACATCATTAGGAAACCGAAAGTGAAATGAACCAATGAAAAGTGTTATTACCAAGTCACATGACCTGCTGTGTGTATGTTACGCGCTTTGCAGGGCCTCCCGGTTTGCTTCCAGAAACCTGTGCTTTGCGACTCGGTAAGCGTACGAGTTCGCTAACGTAGCACGTCATATGACGTATCACGCGACAACGCGAAACGTCATGCGGACGGGAGGCGTCACGATGTTGTTTTCTAACGCGGCAGTTGCGGTAAAGAAACGTTTACCGGCTCGTGGTCTATTTCGCGGCATCAAGGTCAGCTAACGGGAAGCTTCCCGATTCGCGAAGCGGGAACGAAGAAAAAAAAATATTTAAAAAAAAAGTTATTAATAAACATATAAAATATATTTTTGGATTTAAAGAAGAATACATTTTACAGCTACAGATATTAGCTGTTAAAAAACCAATGAAATTCACTGAAAAAACCATAGGTTATAGACCATATATAGTTAGGAATTTGCATTTACAAAACCTTGAAAATTCACTGAAAAAACCATAGGTTAGAGACCATATATAGTTAGCTGGACATTTTATTGACATAAAACCAATGAAATTCCATATATAGTTAGTTGCACTAACTATATATCGTGCACCCGCAATCCACTGCTGATGATGTCACATATTACATCATTCATGACATGGTCAGTGACATCACTGATGACATCACTGATGACATCTCAAATGACATCACTGATGACATCACTGATGACATCTCAAATGACATCAATGATGACATCATGACACACCAATACCAGTTACTACATACGCACTCACTGATTCCTACGTCTACACACACATTCACTCATTCACCCATACAATCACTCATACATACAGTCACTCATTATTACAACACTATCATATGCACTCATACACCTATGCAGACACTCACACACTGCCACTCATCCATGGAGTTACTCACACACATAGTCAGTCCTGTAAAGAATCAATCACACTTCCATTTCCTCATCTATACAGTTAAACACAGAACACCATACTTCAGTGACATCACTGATGACATCACTGATGACATCTCAAATGACATCACTGATGACATCTCAAATGACATCACTGATGACATCATGAAACACCAATACCAGTTACTACATACGCACTCACTGATTCCTACGTCTACACACACATTCACTCATTCACCCATACAATCACTCATACATACAGTCACTCATTATTACAACACTATCATATGCACTCATACACCTAGTCAGTCCTGTGAAGAATCAATCACACTTCGATTTCCTCATCTATACAGTTAAACACAGACCACCATACTTTTTCACACATATACTAACACATACTTACTCTCTTATACAATCACTGATACAAGTACACATTGATATGTACAGAGTCACACACCTCCCAGCCAGCCACACACACACTCAGTCTTCCATACATCCACTCATTCTTCAATATGTAAAACATATTTAAACTTTACAAAAACACAGACACTAGATGATGTCATCAGTGATGTCATTTGAGATGTCATCAGTGATGTCATCAGTGATGTCATTTGAGATGTCATCAGTGATGTCATCAGTGATGTCACTGACCATGTCATGAATGATGTAATATGTGACATCATCAGCAGTGGATTGCGGGTGCACGATATATAGTTAGTGCAACTAACTATATATGGAATTTCATTGGTTTTATGTCAATAAAATGTCCAGCTAACTATATATGGTCTCTAACCTATGGTTTTTTCAGTGAATTTTCAAGGTTTTGTAAATGCAAATTCCTAACTATATATGGTCTATAACCTATGGTTTTTTCAGTGAATATATATATATATATATATATATATATATTACCTACTGACGGTCGTCAGTAGGTATATATAGTTAGGACCTAGTTTCCATAGGAAATCCCCAACATTCTATTGGGAATAACTTTGGCGCTGGTTGATGAATCTTCGCAAATTTCTCAAAGAAGATGGCTCGCTCCGCTCCTCTCCTTCCCTGAAAGTTTGGGGGGGATTAGTCAAGTGGGGGCTGAGAAAAAAGGGGGGTCCCAAAACATATTTTCCCATGTTAATTTCCATGGGACCTTTAGACACGGCTACAGCTTGAACAGTTGAAGGGAATTACACCAAACTTGTCATAATGGTAGTGTCTGGTACGCAGATCACGCTTTTGGTAAAATAGTGTAAATCCCTCCAGTGGTTCCTGAGAAAATTAAAATAGAAAACAGTTATATATCTATAAGCGCGCACCGTGCGTGCACCGTGCGCGCACACCCGGGATTTTTCGGATTTCTTTTTTTTGGGGGGGGGCTTGGGGGGCTTCTCTCTTTTATTGTAATGTTTTATTTTAATTTCGAGGGTGCTCACCCCTCGTTTTACCCCCAGATCACCGCCGCGGCCCGGGCTGCCTCAATATGGCCGCCGCCTGGTTGTGGGCGGGGCTGGAGGACGTGGTTTCCGCTTCCCCCTGCCTGGGGGAAGCCTTCTTTGTGCCCGCCGGTCTCCCGTGCCGAGGGGGAGACCGGATGATGCTGCCCGCTGGTGCGGGGCTCCCGTGTGCTGAGGGAGCCCCGGGAAAAGAGGAGACGCCGTCCGCTTCCCCCTGCCTGGGGGAAGCCTTCGATGTGTCCACCCGGTCTCCCGTGCCGAGGGGGAGACCGGGTCATGCTGCCCGCTGGTGCGGGGCTCCCGTGTGCTGAGGGAGCCCCGGGAAAAGAGGAGACGCCGTCCGCTTCCCCCTGCCTGGGGGAAGCCTTCGATGTGTCCACCCGGTCTCCCATGCCGAGGGGGAGACCGGGTGATGCTGCCCGCTGGTGCGGGGCTCCCGTGTGCTGAGGGAGCCCCGGGAAAAGAGGAGACTCCGTCCGTCCTACAGCGGGGCCCCCGTGGTGTTGGGAGAGCCCCGCAGCTGCCGGCGGAAAGGAGATGTATTTACTTGCTGGTAATTAGGACAAGATTTATTGTTCAGTAAGCAGCAAAGTAAATCCATGTCACAATTATCCACTTAGTAAAGAGAATGGTGTGTGTATTTCCCTAACCATGGGGCACTTTATGCAATGTCTTTCTCTTTAGCCAACAGAAAAGACCTTTACATTCATGCATCTGCAGTTTACTCATATCCGGTTGTAAGCCTTGGCTTAACAATCTCAGCATGAAAAATACTACTGGTCTAAAACCCAGTACTGGTTGAAGATGTCACACATGACCAGGGTTTATGGTGGTTTTACTTCTATTGTATATCACCCTGTGCAATTCATGTGCACAACGTTCTGTTACCCACTACACGTCATCCGTGCCCCGAATGGGCACACAGTCATGTGCAGTTGTACCGTATGTATCCAGTGCTTGCCTTGATGCACATCACTCCATGTTCACCTCATGCACAGCAGTGAGTGCTGCTCTTAAGCCCTTGAACCTGTGCTCCCCAACAGAGCATCCCTAAGTGATTTACTGTGGGATAAACATGTGCTTGCCTGATGCACAAAACCTTCGCCCAGCCCCCCCCAACCAACCCCCGTATCGAGAAATTTCAGTATTTTCACATTACACATATTACACAAAATAATGCTATTACGTTACATTGCGCCACAATGCGCTACTTGCTGCAAAACAATAAGTGTGAGAACATCACAAATGACTACAATGAGAGTAGCTGCTGTTTTCCATGTCAGGGATGTGAGTACGCATTTTGCACTAAAATAGGGCTCCAGATTCAGGTTATGCATTTGGCATTATAACACCTAATTTCAGTTAATTTCTCCAAATATTCACGCAATTACTCAAATTTCTCACACCCCTATTATTGTCACCTTCTCTGTGTAATTCCGCGAGGGGGGAAAGGCTTAGTTCAGAAAATGTAATGGATTGTTTTAAATGAGCTACTTCCTTTTAGTTTTACTTTATATTTTCTATGTTACCTTTATCCTTTCAATGGTATAATATGTTGTCATCAAGATATTTCTGAGCCATCTGCTACCGACAGACCCATAAATAAAGATACAAATATTTTGCCAGCAAAACATCACATTTTGTACCATCGAATGCTGACCGTCTGGCATATCCTTTAGTAGAATCTTCATGCATGAATGTCTGAAATACATTTCTGTGGTTCTCCTGTGGCGTCAGGAGCGTAGTTTAGTCAATAAGACTGGTGGGGTCTGAGTTTCAGATTTTCCAATAATCACGCTGGCATATCTGGGCATATTTACAAACTCCTATCGTCACAGGAGCGTCACTTTTTCTGACGCTCCGGGGGCGTAGCGCCATTTCCCATATTTACAAGATGGCGCTAAGCCTTTTAGCATGGCTTAACTCCACCATGTAAATATACGCTTTTTGCTGCAGTCCTCTCTGGCAAAGGAGCGTGCACTGGGTCTTGGTGTGAATGTTCCCCTGCAACACTCCTAATTTTTTTGCTCTTTTCATGTGTATAGAAAGAGCAAATCCCCATTATTGATTGTTCATGTGCAGGAAGGTGTCCCTTCCTGCACATAAAATTGTCCCTGCAGCACAGGCACCCTTGCAACATGGCGGCAGGGTGCCTGTGCTGACACTAGGCCGCTTTTTTTGCACCAGCTGTAGGGAAAACACATGGGTGCACCGTATCCGTGTGAAAATGGTGCATCCCTGCATTTTAAAAATGTCGGAGCTCAGCGCTGACTAATTTGGCATAGCTCTGCGCCACGACATTTGTTTGTGAGTAAGCTCCATCATGTCAATCATTATGTGAGAATCTGTGCATGAGGTGGACTTAACGTCCAGTGGAAAGGGAAAGGAGTGCGGATAGTGAGGGACACTTAAAACCCAGTATTTTATAAAATAACCAAAAACAGAGACAAGAGTGTGTGTGTGTGTGTGTGTGTGTGTGTGTGTGTAGGGGTGTGTGTGTGTGTGTGTGTGTGTGTGGTGTGTGCATGTGTGCGTGTGCATGTGTGTGTTTGTATGTATAAATATATATATATATATATATATATATTCACTGAAAAAACCATAGGTTTTAGGCCTTATATAGTTAGGAATTTGCATTTAAAAAACCTTTGAAATTCACTGAAAAAACCATAGGTTTTAGGCCTTATATAGTTAGGAATTAGCATTTAAAAAACCTTTGAAATTCACTGAAAAAACCATAGGTTTTAGGCCTTATATAGTTAGGAATTAGCATTTAAAAAAACCTTTGAAATTCACTGAAAAAACCATAGGTTTTAGGCCTTATATAGTTAGGAATTAGCATTTAAAAAACCATTGAAATTCCTCCTATATAGTTAGTTGGACTAACTATATTTGGCGCACCCGCAATCCACTGCTGATGATGTCACATATTACATCATTCATGACATGGTCAGTGACATCACTGATGACATCACTGATGACATCTCAAATGACATCACTGATGACATCACTGATGACATCTCATTTGACATCACTGATGACATCACTGATTACATCATTCATGTGATAATACGATGCACCTCCTCACACTTTAATATAACCTTTGATACACCCAGTGTTAAATACAGACTACCATTCTTGAAACTATTGACACACCAATACCAGTTACTACATAGGCACTCACTGATTCCTAGGTCTACTCACACATCCACTCATTCACCCATACAATCACTCATACATACAGTCCCTCATCAATGCAACACTATCATATGCACTCATACACCTATGCAGACACTCGCACACTGCCACTCATCCTTGGAGTTACTCACACACCTAGTCAGTCATGAAAGAATCAATCACACTTCCATTTCCTCAACTATACAGTTATACACACAACACCTTACTTATTCAAACATATACTAACACATACTTACTCTCTTATACAATCACTGATACAAGTACAAATTGATCTGCACAGAGTCACACACCTCCCAGCCAGCCACACACACACTCAGTCTCCCATACAAATACTTGGGCAACCAATCAATAACCCATATAGCCACTCATATAGCTACTGATCAACGCATGCAGCAGCTTACACAACAACAGACATACTGATGCACACATTCACACAGTTTAGTCACTAACCTATGCATTCAGTAAGACACATTTAATCACTCACTCATACAGTCAGTCACGCACCTACTAAATCCTTTATCCAGACACTTATACATCCACTCTTTCTTCAATATATAAAACATATTTAAACTTTACAGAAAAACACAGTCACTGGATGATGTCATCAGTGATGTCAAATGAGATGTCATCAGTGATGTCATCAGTGATGTCATTTGAGATGTCATCAGTGATGTCACTGACCATGTCATGAATGATGTAATATGTGACATCATCAGCAGTGGATTGCGGGTGCGCCAAATATAGTTAGTCCAACTAACTATATAGGAGGAATTTCAATGGTTTTTTAAATGCTAATTCCTAACTATATAAGGCCTAAAACCTATGGTTTTTTCAGTGAATATATATATATATGTATATTTATATATATATATATTAGCTACTGGCGGTCGCCAGTAGGTAGTTATAGTTAGGACCTAGTTTCCATAGGAAATCCGCAACATTCTATTTGGATTAACTTTGGCCCCGGTGGACGAATCTTTGCGAATTTCTCAAAGAAGATGGCTTGGTCCGCTGTGCTCCTTCTGTGAAAGTTTTGGGGGGATTCGTCAAGTGGGGGCTGAGATAAAAGGGGGGTCCCAAAACGTGTTTTTCCCATGTTATTTTCCATAGGACGTTTAGACACGGCTACAGCTCGAACGGCTGAATGGATTTATAAGAAATTTGGTAGAAAGGTAGAGTGTGGGTCACAGATCACGCTTTTGTTTAAATGGTGTAAATCCGTTCAGTAGTTGCTGAGAAAATCAAAGTTGAAATCAGTTATATATCTGTA
The DNA here is from genome assembly GCF_964261635.1 of Lissotriton helveticus. Classification (NCBI taxonomy): domain Eukaryota; kingdom Metazoa; phylum Chordata; class Amphibia; order Caudata; family Salamandridae; genus Lissotriton; species Lissotriton helveticus. The sequence continues at coordinate 1,330,214,939 of NC_136068.1, read as the reverse complement.
AGCGCGCACGGGTGCGTGCTTACATGCGAGCGGCATTGTGATTTGCTGTTTAACGTCTGTCAACATTCGATTCGGATGAAATCAGGAAGTGTTGTCCGCCATTTTGTTAGGGCGAGTGAATATATATTACAGAACAAAGGGGTAGAACATGGAAAGGGGAGAAGGTAGAGATTGTCTGGCCGGGTAGGTTTTCTCAGGGGGTGCAGTATGGACCCTGAACGCGAAAAGAATATATATTTTTTTTGTTAAAAAAGTTGCAGGGTGCGCGCACTCGGTCGCGTACCCCTATTTGAAAGACTGTGAAAAACTATAGTGGAGAGAATGCAAAGGAAGCAGGGTGGAGACTGTTTGATTTCGTAGGTTTCTTGAGCGGTTTATTAAGGATGCCGAAAGTCTAAAAGTAGCTTTTTTTTTGCAAAAAAGTTACGTGGTGCGCGCACCCGGTCGCGCACGGCGAACAAAATACATAAAGAAAGATGGAGATAAATTACAAGTTTGAGTGTTTACATCTAAGGTGGCTCTTAAAAGAGCCCTTGTGTTAATTGAGTTTTTTCTGCACTTATAAGTAAGTTCCGATGCAGAGTCTCATGTTACAGAGGAAAATTCTATTTCCCTCATCCGTGAAATGAACACCATCTCTCCGATAGATGCCTTCCATGTTGAAACGCAGGTTGTTGTTGTATATAGAATCCATGTTATATTCTCTGAGGAAAGCAGAAACAGATTTATTTACATGTTTCCTTGCTTTCTCAATTTGTGGACAACGTTGATTGGACCAATTCCATTTTTGTCTTTGGCATATATTTGAATACACCAAGACAGTTCGAGGAAAAAGTGACATCAATCGACGAAAGGTGTCTTTTAGAAGCATTTCCAGACCCACCCCTGTTAATGTGCCTAGATCATTCCCACCACAGTGCACAATTATCAGGTTAGGTTCAGGGAGATGCATAAAAGTTTTCACCAATGGTATCAATTGGTTACATCTTAATCCTCTTTGGCCAATCCACGTAAGTTGCACATTTGGTAAGTCAAGGTTAGAAATTCGTCTGTTTGCAGCATATTTTTCACTCCAGTGAATATAACTGTGTCCTACAAGCCAAACCTTCATTTTCAAGGCAGATGCAGTAGTACTCCGATGGGTTCTTGAAGTGGAATGGCAAGTAGATGGTGAAAGTCACGATAAAAAAGTGTATGAGGTGTCGTGTTGATGAAAAACTGAAAATCATTGGTTGATTGTTATATCTCAAGATTGAAGACTACGTTGTATGTTACTGTTTTTTTTAAACGAAATGTTCTATTGGTTGTGGAAAAAATGAAATGTAAAAAAACAGTGGATAGGCAGGTGTGTTTGCAGGGAATTGCGCCTTATTGCTTTGATTTAGAACGTTGAGATATGAACTTTTGACCTGTGCCTTCAGCCAGGTGCAGAATGAGCTGTTACCATGGTAACAGCCAGAGAAGGCAGAGGGTGAAGGGTGACCTTTATGTGACTTTGAAAATATTGAAAGAATAAACAACTGAAATGTTAATTTGATTATGAAATTGTGCGGGAACAAATATGATTTGTTGGAGAGACATATATGAGTCTGTATTGACAGGAAATCTATGCCATTATTCTTTGGTTGCAGTGATAGAAGTATTATTGAGAGCTCCGTCAAACGGCTATCGTTTTGCTACTATCATTGTTCTACATCTTATAAAGCATTGGTAAAGGTGAGTGTATAACTGTTTGTTTTATGATGTACCGTTAAATGTGGTTTGATCACTATAATTATTTGACTTACAGTGTCTAAGCAACCACATTTTTGACTTTGTTACGGTTTTATATGTTTTAAACTACTGTTTTTTTTAAAATTTGATTAAGGTTAGTGGACTTCAGTCATGTTTTTATGCTATCCACTACTGGTAGGTCTATGAATTAAATGTCAGTTAGAGACAGATCTGCAACGAAATTTGGGGGGGGGCCGATTTTTTTTTATTTTTTTCTAGGGGGACATGAACGTGTAATCTGTAGGTAGAGTAAAGCTGGAGGGGCTCTTAGAATGGGTAAAACAAGTGCAAGGCCTAATTAACATTCAAATGGTTCTTTATAGAGATGTGAAACATTCAGGTGCGGATCTGTGTGTATCTGGGATGTATGTTATCTTGGGCTTCCACAGCAGACGTGAGTGAGGGGTGGAGGGGGTGAAGTTGTGTCCAGTTAATAGGGGTTGTGCGCCGTTTTTTCACTTTCTTTGAAGTGTGAATTATAGTTTTGAATGTATTTGTGGTATACTGAATAAACGGAATATAAAATGTAATAAAATAGACAGAAATTAATTGAGATATGGGAGCGTTTGTACATAATTTGTAAAGTTGGTTACAGATCAAAAAAAAGGAATTAGCAGAGACACAGATAATGCAGGTAGAGAGAGAAATGGTAGATTATATGTGATATCGTCGACAAAAAGTGGGAATGCCTTAGGTATTTTAAACTTTAAGTTTGAGGAAAAAATTACAGTGTGGTTTGTGGCCGAGGGATGCACTGGTGGGGGTGGGGTGAGAAGGAGAGGTGTCCCAGTACAATCAAATGAAAAATTGTGACCATGAGGTTGTACACAGGTTCGTGGAGTATATGCCTTCATAAATTGATGTAGAAGACCGAATATATATATAGAGGTTTCTGTGTTCCGCCGTTTGACTGTATTTTCATCTTACTCCTGCTTTCCATATCAGTTGCTTTGTGTTATCTTAGTGTGTGTGCGTTCAGTCTGGGCTGAAGAAGTTTGTTCTACAGGCAGACACAGATAGTCGCAAGTTTTTGGAAGCGTTAGTCAGTGTATGTCGAGTTTTAGAATTACCGCTCGGTGGGCACCACAGAGCTGAGGGTTTGTTGTGTTTCACTTCTTAGTCCCTTTGGTTTTTCACTTTGTTGTCTGATGGCTGGCAAAGACGTGTTTGTTATAGTGGAGATGAAAGGGTGATAAGTACTGAAATACGAGATAGCGTGTGCTCTGTGGAAGCGGGGGAGCAGTGATTAACAGTCTGAGTGAACCACAACTGCGGCGGTGCTTCGTTACAGTAATAAATTATTTTTTTGCCAGAGGTACGATTGATGCTATGGTTCACAACTCGCAAAGAAAGGCTTGACTGATCGTCGCAGGCAAGCGGGTTGAACTATGAATAATTCAGGTTGACAAAAGAAAACATGAATTGAGTACAGCTGAGATTACGTCAAACACATGAATACAGTTTTAGTATACATTATTTCAGTTGTGAATATGGGTTAAAAGAGGGAACGTATATATTTAAAATATTTATTCACTGATGCAGTACTTTGAAGCGAAGTTTTTTATCTAATACAAGTAAAGATATTATAAAGAAAATAATGGGCATAGTTACTAGTCCATACAACACAAATGATGGAAATGTAGTATGAAGCAAAATGAATAACGTTTAAAAAACATATTGTACAGCCCCGCAATCAAATATATTAAATTATATTGCATGCAAGAAGGTGTCTTTTGATTTTCAGTTCAGTAATCATATATGAAAATGCGAGTGGTTAAACATCACCTCATTAACAATTAGTTTTCTGCATACGAGGCACTAACAAGCTTGTTGTATGGTATTGTGAAAGGAAATGAAAAATGCGCCAAAAGCGAGAACTTGGCTGGAGGTGCATGTATGTTATCTGCCGGTACGTTTGAAAATTAGTACTCAGAACAACTACTGTATTGAGATAATTTTTTGAAAGGTTTCAGTACTCGATGTAACATACAGGTTGATAAGCATGGGTAATATCAGTGTAGTCATATACTTTTCAGTTATGAATCAAAAATCTTTCAATAGGCATAAAACAAAAACAGCACATATGTGTGTAAGGCGGAAATTGGAGTAGAAAGGGAAAATGGTGATAAACGATATAAAAAGTAATAGTAACTATACACATTTATCAGGGCACATTTAACCATGTTTTACGCAGCCTTGCTTCGAGAATATTTCAAATTAGATAAGATAACATAAGCTAGTGATTTGTTGAAATTGAAGCATCATGAAATGTTTTGAACAAAATCGAGTAGGTGTGGAAAAAAAACTTAACTCCACATAAAATAAAAAAATCTCACCAGCAGGAAATTGCAATGTCCAATGTTAGTAAAGCCAATAGGTCTGTTTATATAAAACATAAAAATAAAAAAATAATAAGAAAAAAAAGGAAGGGAAAAAACAGTCAAGATATCAATGGCTTGCATAACAGTCATCCTTCCATTGAATAGGCAAAGTAAGTGGCAACCGCTTCCAAAAGAAAGTCCAAAAACAAGTCAGCCATCCAATTGAAAAGAGGAAATGAACATACATGTTCTTTAATTACCGGAGCCTCTAGTACCATCAGAGGACAACTCGGTGAATTTTCAATGTAGCTGTGTGCCAAGAAATCTTGCACCGCTGTGAATATATTCCAATGACCCAGAACTCCATGTATCGCTGCAAAGGCCATAATCCCTCCGTCGGAACAAAGCTGTTCATGATCAAGTAATGGATTCATGAGATGATTGTAATTCACTTCAGGAGGTACTGAGTTGCAGAGACATAAGTCCAGGGCCCACATGAAAGCACAGCTCAGGCAATGAAATACAGGCTGCACACAGGTGAAATAGGAAAATCAAAATGATAATCCATATGATGCACTCAAAGTCGCGAGTGGTAGGATGCCATAGTACTCAAGCATCTTGTGGCGAAACAGTTCTAAGTGCTCCAGCTCGTTTGCGAAGACAGGACGGACCTCCATTTTGTAATAAAGAAAATAGGAATACAAAAGTAACAGCTGCTGGTAGTAGATGAGGTAGTTCAGAAACATAGATCAGAGAGTATTGAGTGAAGAGTAGCAGAATGCCTTTAAATAATTTGGTGCAAAAAAATCACGAAACCATTGGTTAGTAGTTGCAAAAAAAATAGCCCAGCTGGGAAGTGGAGGAGCGTTAAAGATTATGAGAGTCACCTCAGAAAATTGTAAAGGAAGGTCACTATTTAATAAGGTATGCAGTTTTCTGCGAGTGTTAGCTAAGTGAATGAGATTTGTTTGTGAACAGATGCTCGGGTAGCTTGATTTTGTGACAATAAGGCTGTTGTTCAAGTCTGGGGATGGAACTTTCAGTTCAAGGCCGGATTTCGCGGCCAGACGGAAACATCAAGGTTCTCATGCGGGGGTGGATAAACTAAATTTTTACAGAGAAATATATGCAGAGTGACTATTATAGAGTAAGGCTTGTCGTTTAAAAACTCAAAGTAGTTCACATTGCTTGTAAATAAATAATCACTGCTGAGTATTAAGGTAAAATTCGGCATTATAGGAGGTACCGGTGTACCTTTGAAAACACATGCAACATTACAGCGCTTCCTGTTAAATAAGTCATGCAATTGGTAGTGCCTGGATGTGATCAATTATGTGCGGTATTGATATTTTTGACACTGTGTACTTATGAGTAGTGGAGAAGTGACGCAATGAGATGATGTTAGGTGAGTGTAGTGTAGTAACGGAACGGAAAACCTTTAAAGAGAGTTACATTTAGTGTGGAACACTTTTTAATTTTTAAGAAACTTAGGTATGAGAATATTGTTGTAGTGTCAGCGGGACTGTAAGTTGAAGTTTGATAAACATTATTGAGAGGAGTAAATTAAGGTTTATTTAACTTGTGCAGCTATTAATCTGTGTGAAAGGCAATAGTCCACAGTCTTGTAAATAGGGGTGCGCGATCGAGTGCGCGCACCCCGCAACTTTTTTCAGAAAAAAAAATGGTATTTTCGCGTTCAGGGTCTATACTGCACCCCCTGAGGAAACCTATGCAGTTAGATAATCTGTACCTTCTCCCCTTTCCATGTTCTAACCCTTTGTTCAGTAGAATATATTCACTCGCAGTAACAAAATGGCGGTCAACACTTCCTGATTTCCTCCGATTCGAATGTTGACAGACGTTAAATAGCAAATGACAATTCCTCAAACTGTAAATTTTTGCAATTTTGAAAAATAGGCAAAATTATAAAACTTAAAGACCTGAAACTATGTTCAAGTCTCCTCTCCGTTTGCACCATTAAATTTTATTTACAAACCACGTAGTCGTCAGTCTTGTAAATAGGGGTGCGCGATTGAGTGCGCGCACCCTGTAACTTTTTTCAAAGAAAAATAATTTTGTTTTTGCGTTCAGGGTGTATACTGCACCTCCTGAGAAAAACTACCCGGTTAGATAATCTGTATCTTCTCCCCTTTCCATGTTCTAACCCTTTGTTCTGTAGAATATATTCACTCGCACTAACAAAATGGCGGTCAACACTTCCTCATTTACTCCGATTCGAATCTGGGTAGACGTTAAGCAGCAAATCACAATTCCGAAACTGTACATTTTTGCAATTTTGAAAAAAAGGCAAAATTACAAAAGTTAAAGTCCTGAAACTATCTTCATGTCTCCTCTCCCTTTGGACCATTAAATTTTATTTACGAACCACGTTTCCTTTTGATCATACACGATTGTTTCTCGGTTTTCCACATTCAATGCATAGACACCTTTGCCTTTTCAGTCACTTATGCGGCTGTGCGTGAGCGGCATTGTGATTTGCTGATTAACGTCTGTAAAGATTCGATTCGGAGGAAATCAGGAAGTGTTGAGCGCCATTTTGTTAAAAAATACCCTGCACATAATGTACATGTATTTAGGAAATAAATATACTAAGTAAGGTTGTGTAGCAGTGCATATCATAAATATTGCATGTAGTATCCTGGCAATGTGTGGTAGATTATACTGTAAATGATGATTGATTTAAAAAAATTGTGGGTGAAAAATTTGGTAATTAAATGTGTTTCACAAAGAAATATTAAACTTAGGCTTTAGGATATATATTGGATAGAACATTAGGGAATGTATCTGTTAGGCATGAAATTTGGCAGAATGGGTGTATGTTGTCTAATAAATATGTCTCTAATATGTTAACTAACATTTAGTTGTTTATTTTTTTTAAGAGTGTTTGGTGCTGAAAAGCAACAACCTGAAGTGAACGTGAGAGTATACAACGACCAAATTCTTTTTTACAGGTGAGTTGAAATTTTTTAAATGACAATTTCTTTTTGTGCAGATTACCATAATAAGCAAGATTTTTAAGAATATTGGCACTGCTTCTCTTTTGCAGGAGGATTTTAATTTCTATTTTAAACATGTCTGTACCTGCTTGCAGTACATATGTATTTTGAAATACGGTTCCATTGTTTGTTGGTAGTATCTTTTTATGGGCCGGGTTCATGTGTTATTTTCCATGTAGTTTGGGTTCATCTATTCTTTGATTGTAAGAGTTTGCTGTTTACGTGGATTAATTTTTGCTAAGTCATTATTATCTCTCTAACTTATGCTGTATCATTTGTGTACAGTCATTTTTCTTGATTTATAGAGGTCTATTATGATATGGCTGTTGGCGTGATGGCCATTTCTGATGCATTTCTGTGACTATACTATCTATTTGCACTGTATTATATGCATTTGGACAGGTGTATTATGATGTGGTCAGTCGGAGGCTGTGGAGGGACTTACGGTGGGGCAGGGAGGGAGGGAGGGGAGGTGTAGGGTGGAGAGATCTAAAATCTGGGATATAGATAATTGCAGGTAAGTATACAATTCAATTAATAAAACAAATTTTGTAGTGTACACAGCATCGTATTTTGCAATGCAGTGCGCACTACAAAATTCATTTCAATAATTAAAGTATGTATTTACTAGAAATTATCTATATCCAGGTTTTTCGGTCCCTCCACCCTACACCTCCTCCTCCTTGTCTCCCTGCTCCAACATAATTCCCTCCACGAGTCGCGGATGAATGTGGTTTCATATGGTTATGATGAAATGTTTTACATTAGATGAAATTTACATGTTGAGTATGCTGTTTAAAGGTAAAAGCAACAGCCTTTGTGGGAAGTAGCAATCTGTTTAGTGAATGTTTCAATTGGTATATTGTGAGTCACTCCTTCAGTTTGCATACAGTTTGAATCATAGTTGGTAGTAGTGAACTCTGAAAATAGATCCCTACAAATAAATTAGAAAGTGTATAAATAGTTCTACAGCACACAAATCCTGAAAACAAATTTCAAAATGAAATGTGTTTTTACAGCACAATTTCAATTAGAAAAATTAAAAGGAATAGTGTTAATGTGTAGGATCAAAGTGTCAGTTTCTTTGTAAAATAAAGAGGAAGGTGCTATCTTAATCTATGTAGTTAATGTCTTAAAAAGTATGAAAATGTATATAGTTTAAAGATTAGTAACGGTAATTTTTGGTCATCTAATCATAAGAAAGATATAATTTAGTCTTTATATTTTCTTAAAAGGACACAGAAGATAGAAAGGAAGTAGTAAAATGGAACAATCTTCAGAAAATATAAATGTCCATTTTGAAATGGCAACTGAACTTATTGAAGAATTATTACAAGAAATATTTGAAGACGGCAATGGAACAGAAAATGAGGACTTTTGGGACTGCAGTTTTGATAGTTCATACTTAGAAAATAATAATAATGAAGTATCTGATGAAATGATGCTACATGTGCTTCTGGAATACGAATTATTAAATCAATAAAATTATTTTTGTATAAAAAAAACTAGAAAACATGATTGTTGTACTATTCATTGGTATTCTCTTTTTTGAGAATGATAGTAAAAGTTTTGATGAGGTGTGTAACAGATTAAAGTAAAAAAAATTAAAAGCATTAGGAACACCTACAATGCTTGAAAATTAGTATAGTACTTATATGCCTGAAAAATTACATTCATAAAATACATGTATAATGATAACACAGGTATGGAGTGTCATAAATTTAGAAACAATATTCACAATAGGATTTCCTACTCTGACCAGAGACTGTTTCTTTGTCTTTATTGTAGTTATAAAATGAAGCAGTGGTTATTATTTGTAATTTATATGGTAGTAGGGGTCTATAATATTTTTTAACTTTTTTCCAAACAGATTGCCATTTATATCACAAACATCAATCACTATGCCGACCAGAAATGAAAAAAGAAAGCTGTATAAAAAGACATACCATTTGAAGAGGAAAGAAGCACAAGATTTATCTAATCAACAAAGGACGTAGAAAAACAAGAGTGCTCCTGGTAAGACCAGCAAGGATTTTTTGAAAACATTGTGTCAAAGGAAAACTCAATTGGATAATGTTGAAAAGGAAAAACAGTTTTCAGTATCTACAAGGAGAAATGGAAGAAAAAAGAAAATTGTGTCTGAAATCAGTGGTGAGGAAAGTATGTACAGTAAAAGACGTACTAATCAGTTTGCGGAAATAAGGAAACGTATGTTTCATAAGAGAGTAGTTTTGAATTTATTGAAAAAGGAAAAAGTTTCTAAAAGGAAATCTGCTTTTTATAAAAAGAAAAAATATATAGAGGAAGTTGTGGATGATGCGTTTGAGACAAAAAAAATTGTTTATTTTAGTGCTTAAAAGAATAAATACACTAAATAAGGCAATCAGAGTTTTAAAAGCTAAGAGTAAATGGAAGAGACACATAAATAGAAGTAATTTTTGTAAAATCTTTTCTGGTAAATGGATGCATACTTCAAATTCTGAGCCATTTTTTTATGAAGAGAGTTACATTCAAAGTAACGACTTGTTGCATGCAGTTGACACCAGTGGTCGAGCGTATGAAGTGAAGGATGGCTGTCTTATTGAGAAAGAGAAAATTGAGGTCACAAATCCAGAAGGGGAAATAGGTGGAGAAGTTTTACAGGGACGTGTTCATGCTCCTGTTTATAGTTGGAATTGTAGCAGTATGTGCAGTGTACGACAGGATTCAATTGATTTCTTTCGCAATTTCTTACGTAAGTACACTAAGGAAAGTCTAAAAATTGTAATGTTGCAAGAATTAGATTGTTGCAGAGTGAGAGAAAAAGCAGGTTTGCAAGGCCATTCTCTGGCTTGTCTTTCTAAAAAAATATGCCAGAGTGTTTTTCATCACTTCAGGATGTTAGCAGTGCATCATACCAAAATGAGAAAATTAGTTAGAAAGATGTATTATGCAAAAAGTCCAGCACTTAAACCTAAAGAGTTAAATAGTGCTCTTTTGCATGGATGTGCATTAGATGTGAAGAATATTTGTGCAGAAATTGAGGTAAGTTATTTTGCTCGAGATGAAGAGAATGTAGAAACTGATATAGTTATAGAAGGAAATGTGTTAGAAAATGTTGCACAGTTTAATACTGAAGAATTTGAACAGGAAATAACAAAGTTTAAGGTGATTGCAGGTGAAAAACCAAATGTAACTTGTGTGTGTTGTCGACGCATTCATTACAAAAGTCAAACTAGGTTAGTTGATTTATATTTAAAAAGTGAAGATGAAGATAATACTCAGTGGAGAGAGTTTGCGACTTATTTGCTGGTAGAAAACTATTTTGATTTGGGTTTTGAGCAACGTATTTGTAAATATTGTTATAATAAATTAAATGAAAATAGAATGCCTGCTAGAGCTGTATAAATAATCTTGAGTTGATAAATATTCCATCGGAACTGAAGGATTTAAATACTTATGAGACTATTCTGATTCAATGTGTACATCCTTTTCAGGCTATTGTTCGTATGGAGCCTAAGACTGGGAAATTAAATCCTACAGATTTACAAAGAGGATTATAGGGTAGAGTTGTATATTTGCCACTTGATTTAAAAAAAAATATGGAGACAATTGGTATTGAAAATGTAGAAGAGGAACCTCTAGTTATTCTAGTTAATGGTGTACCTACAAAGAGTAAGAAAATCTGGCAAGATTTAGTGGATGTTAGGAAAGTGAAAAAGTCAACGTTGTATTTAGTCAAAAATAATAAATACTATAAAAATGTGTATGTAGAAGAAGAGGATGTAAGTGAAGAAGAGGATAATGATTTGTCTTTTGGACAAATTGAAAAAGTTGACTTGTCCAGAACGGAAGAAATTTATGAACATTACAGTGTTCATCCACTGTATTCGAAAGAAGCAATGGGGAATGCTATTGAGTTATTTCAGATGAAAAAAGCAGAAGGAAGTCCTATTAGTGTATGGGAAAAAAGTTCGGAAAGTCGTTGTTTTCCACAGTTATTCCCAACAGGTGAAGGTGCGCGATATGATGATCGACCTATGCAGATTCCTGCATCTGAGTATCAGACAACAAGATTATATGCAGAAGATCCTAGATTTCGTCAATGTATTCCATATTTGTTTCATCTTCTGTTTGAGAGTGACTTATCTGGTCTTTCTTATGCAGTAAACCATATCTTAAAAAGTGGAGTGCATCTGCAAAATGTTTCAGCAAAGGAATTTATGGATGAAGTGCAAGAGAAAGATAGTGTTTTGGATTCTCACCTAATTAATTTAATGGCATGTCAGCGTGGTACTAATGAGTATTGGTACCGTCGTCATGGAGATTTAAAATGCATGCTAAGAAACTTGGGAGCACCAACATGGTTTTTAACTCTAAGCTGTGCAGAGTATGCCTGGGAAGATTTGCTTGATTTTCTTCGGAAGGCGAATGTAAATATTGAAAATATAAACTACAAGACACCAGGAGAATTGTGTTCGTTGGATCCGGTTAATGTTTGCAGATATTTTAATCATAGGTTTGAAGCTATGATGTCTTTTATTACAAACAAGAAAAATCCTCCGCTTGGTGAAGTTCTGGATTTCTTCTGGAGAAAAGAGTATCAAGCAAGAGGTGCTCCTCATATTCACATGTTACTATGGATCAAGGATGCTCCCAAATTTGGAAAAGACTCCGATGACACTGTACTGTCTTTTATTGAACAATATGCCACTTGTGACATACCTAACAGTACAACTGATAAGGACTTAAGAGGAAAAGTGTTACGTTTCAAAGACATCGTTGTGGAAAATATTGTCTGCGAAAATTCAAATCAAAGGATAAATTCTATACTAAATGTCGTTTTGGATTTGCACGACCGGTGCTTTCAAAAGGAAGAGTCAACAATTTGATGTCAACTTTGCGACATAATATCAGAAGAAGATCACCCAAAAATACATACAATTTAAGAAGAGGTGAAGAGTCCAAATATATAAATGACTACAACCCTGTCATTTTGACCATGTGGAATGCTAACATGGATATACAATATGTTGCGGATAACTCTATTGCTGTGCCTCGATATGTAACGTCTTACATCACGAAATCTGAAAAGACGGAACTGAAGGAGATGTGGGAAGATATTTCTCATGAAAAGAGCCTAAGCAAGAAATTGTATACGTACAGTTTGAAGATGTTATCTCATCGAGAAATTGGCGCATATGAATGTTGTGATCGATTATCATCAGCAAATCTTTATGCGAAATCTCGAAGTATCCTGTGGGTGAGTTTAGGTCTTGCAGGAACACGAAGCCGTGTTTTGAAAACTGTGCAAGAAATTGAATATTTAGCACAGAAAGAACCAGACAGTACAGACATTCTGAAAACAAATATGTTGGATACATACTATCCAAATAGAAGTACTCCGCTTGAAAACATTTGTCTGTATGAAGTACTTGAAAAATACACTTTTAAAAGAAATATTAGAGAGAATGTTGAAATAGGTATATACGCTGTGATTGGACAGGAAGGATATCTGGTGAAACAAAGAAAAGGACACCTGATTAATCACGGAAAACTGAGTTGTGAAAATCCAGACAAAAGAGAATTTTACTATTTAGCTCTTTTGCAACTCTTTAAACCATGGCGTTCTGAAGAGGAACTACTTGGAGACTTCGTTAGTTATGAAGATTCCTTTAACGCATCAAAAAGTAGTATAGAATGTCCTGTTTTTAGTAATTATCTCAAAATGTTGAACGACGAAATAGAGCAAGAAGCAACAATTGCAGCGGAGATTGCTAGAGAAAGTTCACAAGACACTCAAAGTTCTGCATCGTTGAGTCAGGATCCACTGGGAGAACCAATTATCCGAAATGAAGCAGCCACTGCCATGGATGAGGTAGAAAGAGCAATGCAGCAAGCTCAAGAGGATATAATAAACTTAGAAGAATTGGAGAAGGAATTTAATCTTGAGCAAAGACAGATATATGACGAAGTGACAGAGCACATTGAGCATGGTTTTCGTCATGACAAAAAAGAATGCTCATGTATGTCATTTGAACCTATTCGACTATATGTAAGTGGAGAAGCTGGAACAGGGAAAAGTTTTCTTATAAAAGGAATTACTACATATCTACAGCAAAGAACTCAGTCACCGCTGTCTTGTGTTGTTACTGCTCCAACTGGATTGGCAGCACATAATATTAAAGGTATTACTTTACATCGCTTACTGATGCTGCCAGTTGAACATGAAAATAAATTACAATATCACAAGCTATCTGGAGACGCTTGTTATGAAGTTTCTAGAGTTCTTAAAGAAATGAAACTTCTCATTATTGATGAGGTAAGCATGGTATCCAATTTAATGCTTGCTTTTGTACATTTAAGAATGCAGCAGATACTTACTGACTATGATGTCTTATTTGGAGGGAAACATGTCATAGTTTTTGGAGATCTACTGCAACTAACTCCTGTGAAAGGACAATCTGTATTTGAAACTGTTACACATGAAGACACCAGAAAGTGTCTTGGCAGTATTGGAAATGTTAATATATGGTCACATTTCAAATATACTGAACTGATTCAAAATATGCGACAGGCAAAGGATACTAAATATGGAAATATTCTTCAAGATATAAGGATTGGAAAACTAACTGAAGATGCGAAAGAAACTCTACGAACTCGATTACTTTGTAATTTGTTTCCCAATGAAGATAATATACCTGAGACAATATATAGTAAAGAGGTAAAAGATAAGTCAGTCATAAGCTTGATGCCAACTCTAAAAGAATGCTCAGTTTTCAATGAGAAAATGTTGAAGTTGGAAAATCAAGAAATTAAGAAACTGGAAGCTAAAGATAAAATAGAGCATGAAGGAAGTACTATTGTTTTGTCTGAAAAATTAAAGTTAAAATTGGATACTCTTCAGAAATCTATATCTAAAACTGCTGGCTTAGAGAAGAATCTGTATGTATGTTTAATTTACTTGTAGAAAGAGGTTTGGTGAATGGAGCAATGGGTAATATTGTTGGTTTTGTAAATTACCCAAATAGAGATGAGATTGAATTTTTACGAATAAAATTTGATGGAATTGTGGAAGTTCAACAATTCAGTCGCTGTTCAAGTCGTTTTTTACTTGTGAAAGACTTGTATGTCCGTCGGAAACAATTTCTAATTTGTTTGGCATATGCAGTGACTATTCACAAATCTCAAGGTTTAAGTGTAGATTGTGCTTTGGTAAATATTGGAAATAGTGTATTCAAAGAGGGTATGGGATATGTTGCTTTATCACGAGTTAGAACTTTATCTGGACTTTATCTAATTGATTTTGATGAGACAAAGATTAGTGCAGATTTAAAATGTGTGAAGGAGTATAATAGGTTAAGAAGAGAATATGCTCCAAGTTTACCTCAATATCATTTAATTAAAAAGAGTATAGTTGGTCAGAAAAGGAGAAATGAGGAACAATGTACTGAAGTAGTAGGGAAACGAAGAAAAAAGATGAGACTGTCATTGGTAGGAGTAAGAAAAAGGTTAGTACTACAGAGATTGTTGGATTTAAATTTGACAATAGGTCTGGTGTCAACTGCTATGCAAATGTAGTGGTTAATGTGTTTTTTTTTCTAAAAAGTTTACAGCAACAGATTAGAGAAAATCAGGAGCAAACATTTTGTTGTTCTTTAAATTCTGTGTTTGAAAAATGTACCAGTGGTAATAGTGAAGTAGCAAGTGTTTCAGAAGTAAGGAATGTTTTAGACATATGTGCAGGAGTAAATCAATTTTCTCAGAATATTCAGCAGGATTGTCAGGAATTTATTATGTATATGCTTACAGTTTTGGAAGAAGAAGGTGTAGGTATTGATAGTCTTTTTGGGCTATCTTATAAATGGGAACATATTTGCAATAATTGCTCATTTACAAGTAGTACTGAGATACACACAGAAAGATTTATATAATTAACATTACCAGATTGTGAAACAGTGTCCTTTAATAAACTAGTTAAAGATGCGTATCAGAACATGGTCTGCTCTCAATGTAACTCAGAAATGTTATCAACCTTATTTATCCACAGATATGGACAGTATGTAATTTTAATGTTTCAACGATGCAGAGCTGATGGAAGTAAATTGTCAACTTCTATTAAAAATGTTGTGGCTTCTCAAATATCTATTTCTAGAAGAACATTTGTAACTGTAGCAATTATTTTTCATGAAGGGCCATCAATATCATCAGGACATTACATAGCTTATTTGAAGTGTCCAACTGGTTGGATGCTCTGCAATGATAGTCAATTAAGTTTTAAGAAACCTTTGCCTTCTGAGTTAAGAAATTCTTATCTGATATTTTTGGAACCAAAATTTCAGTGAAATTACTTGGTCTAGTCAGAGTAATACTGTAAAGATATGAAACTGTGTTGTTTAGAAATATCATGTGATTGAGGGTGTTCAAATCTAGAAATGAAACTTTTATGTGGCAAAGTGATAGTATCAGGTAAGGTTTCCTTAATGTTTATGGTACAGGACATGTTGGAATTAACTCATACTATTTGGCCATGCGGAAAACAATGAGATATCAACATGTGGAATTGAGATAAATGTTTTTAGAACATACTTACTCTGAAATTTGTTGAGAGGTATTAAAAAAAAGGAATTAACTCATACTATTTGGCCACGCGGAAAAGTATGAGATATCTAAATGTGGACTTGAGATAAATGTTTCTAGAACATACTTACTCGCAAGTTTGTTGACAGTTACTCAAAAAATAACGAATTAACTCATAGTATTTGGCCACGCGTAAACAAATGAGATATCAAAATGTTGACTTGAGATAAATGTTTTAAGAACATAGTTGCACGGTTATTTGTTGAGAGGAAATTAAAAGTTACTGGTATACTTTAATTAGTTTGTAATTGTGGAGTATGTGGTGTGCTTACTCAAGAAATTGCGAATTAGAGAAAAACATTTAAGACATGTTTTTTTCTAGGTATTTCTGGTATGTATAGAGATCTTGTACGGGTTTTTTAAACACAATCATTTTGATTGTGTTTTTTTTTCCCCGCTGTTACATGATGATTAGTATTGAAATCACTGTTTATAGTGAAAATCAATTTATCTGAGGACAGCAAAAATAAACCATTTAATATGTTGTCTAAGTTATTTTGTTACATTGGATTTAGAAATATGTATTATAACAGATTTCTTTATTGTCTTCCACAGATATTACAATTTTAAGGTAAGTACAACTAATCATATCTGAGAGTGTCGTGTACCTCTCTCGTATCCTTATTTATTTCATCCTCTTCCTTTGTTAGTGGTGTTTAGACATGTTTATTCCCTTTAAATCATGCACATTTTGCATTTTTTAATTTTCTATGCTGTTTCTCTTACATCTCTTCTGTTAATATTCTATTCAGTCTATCTAACTCTTCAGTTTGTTACTTACGTTGTTTTATACTGAGTCACCTTTATTGACCCTTTATCAGCTTTGTTTCCTGAATATTAACTTCTTTGTTTTACTGTTCCTTCCAATTTGTTCCCTTACTCTGCTTTCATTAATTATGCTCAATTTCCAAACTTAAATCTATAGTTTAGTTCTCTCATCCTACTTCATTTCTCTTTATCTGTCTCTCTTACACTCCATATCTGTTTCTATTCCATTCATCTTCTGTTACTCATTCTTTTTCACTCTGTTTCTCTTAGAGTTGTTGCTTTATTTTATCTATCTCTTTAAGACATTTCAGTATTCTTAGTCTGTTTATTTTACAGACTGTTTGTTTCGTGTATTATCACTGATTATACTCTCATTTTGTCTCTCACTTTACTTTTCTTTAGACAGTCATTCTTTGAGTGCTATTATTTCTTTCAAATAATTGTGTCGCGGTCTTTTTCTGTCCCTCAGTCTTCTTTTCTTTCACTTTCTGTTTCAATCACTTCTACTTTGTTTTGTTTCATTAAATGACACTATAACCTTATTTTTACTTTTTTTCAACAGATACCATGTTTTTTTAAAGATTTTAAGTTTTTCTTTATTACTATTTCTTAGGTAAGTATAAAAAATAAAAATACTTTTTCATCACTGTGTAATTTTTTTGAGTATCCTGGTCATACCAGTGTTGTGTTTTATGTGAGCACTTTCATGGAGGATTGGCTGTACGGTCACAAGGAGTCTCTTAAAAATTAATTTAAGAAATCAGCAACATTTCAGTGAGTCCGTTCACTAATGCGGATGTGTCAAAACATTGCAGGTAAATGATATGTGTTAAAGAACTTTGGAGCATATTATCAAGGGGGTTTTATTCTGCTTTTTTGGCTTTAAAAGCCAAGAAAGCGGAGATAAAATTATCTCTCTAGTATGTAGATGATACTAACACCAGTTAGCGACATCTAATAACAGATAATGTGTATCTTGTGATTCGCTTTGTTTGTGTGTGAAATGTATTATTGTTGACATGCAAAGTTAGTATTGCAAGATGTTAGTGACTGGAAACAGTTCCTAACATTGCTATCTCCTTTTACCCACTTTTGAAGATATTTGTGCTATGGTCGAAAATGTCCAAAATCTAATAGCTGCCCCTGAGCAGTTCTTAGTTATGTCATGTAATGGTAGGTAGATAACATGACTAAGGCCAATAGCTCGGTAATGGATGAATATTGCTGACTTCACAACAATATTTATGTATTTGGACCGATTTTTATCACTTAGGACAGTGGTTCGTAAACAATGTTCACCTGTGGATTCCTTGACTTACTCAGCAGTTTACAGTGGTTCCTCACCATTTTATTTAACGGTTGGTAGGTGGTATGTACGTTCTGTTACCTTTCTTAAAGTAATTGGGACACATTCTTTCACTCATCCAATCATCCGTTCACTCATCCAGCCATCCGCTCTCTTAACCAGCCACCCTTTTACTTCACTGATGTATCCATGCTTTTGTCCATCTACCCCCTTTGACTTACTAACTAATCTTTATAATCACCCTTTCAGTTATCCATTCTTTTACTTTTTAACTTATCATTTTATCTATCCACGCATTTACTTGCCAATCATCTACCCGTTCACTTTTTTATCTATCTATCCTTTCACACATCCATCCACTAAATCACTGATGCATCAGGTGCTGTTTTACTCATGCATCCATCCCTTAACATATCTATCCATTCTTCTAGTCATTTATGCAACCTTCCAGCGATACATGCATCTATTTATCTTTTCTCTCATCTATACTTACAGTCATTCATTTATGCATCCATGTTTTCTTTGATTATGTAACTATTCGCTTTTCATTCATCCATTCATTCTTTCAGTAATCGATCCAGCCATTTAGAGATTCCAAATTTATTTACTCACTCAGCTTTGTACTTTATGACCTGAGTCTTTCTCTGCAGCGTTGTAGGGAGAAGAGGCCTGTGAAGAACAAACTACAGCAAGGGGTGGGGTGCGGTGGATGAGAGTTTACAATGCCTCCGTACATAGGGAGACTGAAAAGGTAGAAGTTATACATGACGTCCAGTAACAGGATGTGAGGTTACTGTAAAATGGTGTTGTTTCCATGGCTTTATGCACTGTTAAAAAAAAATGGAGGGGTCTTTTCAAAGGATGTGTTGGATGTAATTCCGAGGGCACTTTAAGACACCTAAGCTACAAATATGCGTCTAGCACAGTGTTGTGCTCGACTGGTGTTATGTTGTATGTCTGATTGCATGCAGATATTTAGAATAGCAACTATCTTTACACAAAGAACAAGCAAAGACTATTGGTTTTGACAATGGGTGCTAGTTCCTTTAAGTACAAAAGCAGTAACCATGGCATTGTTGAATATATTAATGAAAATACTGCTGTTTAAAAATCATGAGAGAATGAAAGAACGTTAATCTGTTTTTTTTATTTTCTTTCATAGCCTTCTTTAAAGGAGGTGTTTTCTAATATGGCATGCTGGTGGTTTTATTTTTTTTATCTAAGATAATGCCTTCTGTTCGTTGAGGCAGGAAGAGCGCTATCTGCTTTAAAAAACCTTGACTGCCATATTCTCATTCAGTAAGTGCCAATAAGTTCCATAGAGAATTTCAGAGGGGTGCTCCTGTAGCAGTGAAATCCAAGGCCGTTCGACCAGGGGCTGTCAGCCTTCTCACAGGGGAGGAGCGCGCAGCTCTCTGAGATGGATACAGTTACACATAACAGGGTATTGACGTCTGTGGAATTTATGGACGGTTGGTCACCCTAGTGTGCGTTGTGTCCTTGGCCCTTCATTACGGCGGACTGGGGAGCCACGGTGCACAGTTTGGGAATCACAAGTTTTAGAAGTATCGCCAGAGTTTTCCGCAGTGTAACTACGTCATTATTAATTTAAATATATATGTGATAGTACCCCTGTAACAGACAGCGGCAGTTAACATTACCGCGTGTACACAAGTGTTGTTTTTATACACTAATGTGTGCTTTGTAATTAGGAGAAGGGGTTGATTTAGTTTTAATTTCCACACCTCCATGTTAACGCTGCCAAATGCTTCATCAAAGCAGGCCGTGGCATTCGTACGATAAAGAAGTTTATTTAAACTATTTTTCTGACAATAGCCGTGTTTGTGATAGTATTTTCGTCTCCAAACACATTTTGCTTGTGGTTTAACTTACGCCTCCTATGCATGTCATTAACTGTTTGTGCGGCACACATGCAAAGTGCTCTTACCGCAGGCGGTGTTATGACGTTGTCACAAAGGTGTTCAGGAACATTTACAAGGATACGGAAGACATTATCGCCGCCTTTAACGGCAGGAAGTTGCCGATATAGGGGCAAAAACGGCGTTCATAATATGCTTTATAAATTGCAGTTGAACGTAATGTTAGATGTAAAGACATATAACATACGTTTCGATTGGAATTTGTAGAACATAGGGGCATATTATCAAGGACGGTCGATACATTTTCGCCGCTTTTATCGACAAGAACTTGCCGATAAAGAGGCGTTAATGGGCTTGATAATATGCCCTATGGAAATCCTATCGAAGCCCATGTGAGATGTGAAAACATCTAACATGGGCTTCGACAGGAATTCCATACAGTATATTACCAAGTCCATTATCGCCGCTTTATCGTCAGTTTCCTGCCGATAAAAGCGGCGATATTGTATCGCCCGTCCTTGATAATATGGCCCATATTATGAAGGCGATTATCGTCGGTTTTAGAGCAGCGTTCTGCCGATAAAAGCGACAATAAATTATCACGTCTTCTTCATAATATGCCCCAAGTATTGCCGCATTCTTTACTTTAGCTTATGAATAGAGCTCTTTTTGGTACAATGAGGTAGTTCTGAAAAGAACTTTTTGTTTTTTTGAGTTTTGTTGTTTTTTTACTTTTTTTTATTTTTGGACACGTTTTTTATTCTTTATAATTTGTTAAACTGGAGCCGAATTTTTGAACTGTAAAACAGGAACATAAGAAGTTGTTAAAAAATTAGATACATTCGAATCTTTCATGGTCATGAATTCTTTTTTCGACAAGAGTGAGGCTCTGCTCCCCGTACATAATCATTCCTTCACACTTGTTGCGTTTCATATGCACTTTCGACAAAAATGGTTTCAACTCCAACTGTGCAGTAGATGGAGATACAGGTCCTCTTCTCGATGAAGTACTGGCCACAGCTGGTGGTAGTTCTGTTGCCAGAGCTCTTGAAAAATTGCCAGATGAAAGATTCTTTTTTTTTTTTAAAGGTATACAAACATTTTCTTCAGATTCCGAGGATGAATTGTGTGCGGCAGCCATTTCAGCAAAGTCCCTGGAAAGATGAAAAAGGTTCTTCTCCGTTCAGCACCAAATAGATAGTGAGGGAAGTTGGTGGTTTCTGGAAAATTGCAGAATAGAAACTACTATGAACCAATAGGAAGTGTTCTTTTCAAGTCACATGATTTGACATGCGCGTATTAAGACGTATACATGGTGACGGAATCCGGACACGTACGTCATTTGGAAGTTTCGGTCTAATTTAATGAAGTTTTAAAATGTGAATAGGAGGAAAGGTAGACATTCTCTGATGTTGTATACCTTCATATGGGGTCTCAAGAACAATACCGATAAAGTATACATCCTTTTTTTAATCTTTAAAAATACCGGGGTGCGCGCATGCGGTCGCGCACCACCGTACGTTTTCCAACATTTAGTGAGAAGTCTGAAAACGTTAAAAAGAAGGTAAGGTAAAGACTTCGTAAACCACTAAAGATTTATAAGGAGTCCTGAAACAATTCTGACAGTGAAGAAAAGTTTGTAATCCTATGAAAACATTTCTCGAAATACTATGATAAAACTATAGAATACATTGAAAATATAGTTAATAATTCGCATTTTAAAAACCTTTGAAATTCACTGAAAAAACCATAGGTTTTATACACGTTATAGTTAGGAAGTAGCATTTGAAAAACCTATGAAATTCACTGAAAAAATCATAGGTTTTATACATGTTATAGTTGGGAAGTAGCCTTTAAAAGAACCTATGAAATTCACTGGAAAAACCATAGGTTTTATACATGTTATAGTTAGGAAGTAGCCTTTAAAAAACCTATGAAATTCACTGAAAAAACCATAGGTTTTATATATGTTATAGTTAGGAAGTAGCCTTTAAAAAACCTATGAAATTCACTGAAAAAACCATAGGTTTTATATATGTTATAGTTAGGAAGTAGCCTTTAAAAAACCTATGAAATTCACTGAAAAAACCATAGGTTTTACACACGTTATAGTTAGGAAGTAGCATTTAAAAAACCTATGAAATTCACTGAAAAAACCATAGGTTTAACACACGTTATAGTTAGGAAGTAGCTTTTAAAAAACCTATGAAATTCACTGAAAAAACCATAGGTTTTACACCAGTTATAGTTAGCTGGAAATTTTACTCGCATAAAACCATTGAAATTCCCACGTTATAGTTAGTTGGACTCACTATAACTTGCGCGTGCAATGCACTGCTGATGACGTCACATATTACATCACTCAAGACATGGTCAGTGACATCACTCATGACATCACTGATGACACCATCCTTGTGACAGAGTGACAGACCTCCTTTTACTGTAATGTAACCCTTGAAACACATATTCAAAAATAGAAACTAACATTTTCAAAACAATGGAGATACCCATATCAGTTACAACAACCAATTAAATAATTCCACCATCTATATACACATCCAGTCATTCACAAACAGTTTTATATAGTCACTCATACATATACTCACTCATCATATGTAGTGATACACCTATACATCCTGTTACACACCGACAGTCATCCAAATGTTACTCACACACATACTCACACATGCAAATAAACTATTGAACATCTATTTACTTGCATATACAGATATACACACACTACCACCTTACTTCTAAGGAAACGTACACATACTTACTCTCTTAAACAATCACTTATAGAAACACATACTTATTTAAACAGGAACTCTTACAATCTCTTACTCTCACATATACTCACTTATATACATCAATATTCACATATACTAGATTAAAACATATGTAGTTACTGATAAAGACACTAGTGAGACAGTCATTCACTCACTAACACACACATATACACACTCATCCACCCATACAGTCCTGCACATATGCTGTCTTCAAAACACATACAAAGAGAAAGTCAGTCATTCATGCATCTATGTGCTAAGTAATACCCCCACCAAACCATACAAACACTCATACTGATACTAAGAAAAGTATCTAATAACCCATATACATACACATGTAGCTACTCACCAACCCATGCAGCCACTTATACACAAAGTGAAACAATAATACATATATTTAAAAATTTAAACATTACTCACTAATATTTATTTTTCAGAAAGACACACATTCACTGGATGGTGTCATGAGTGATGTCACTGACCATGTCTTGAGTGATGTAATATGTGACGTCATCAGCAGTGCATTGCACGCGCAAGTTATAGTGAGTCCAACTAACTATAACGTGGGAATTTCAATGGTTTTATGCGAGTAAAATTTCCAGCTAACTATAACTGGTGTAAAAACTATGGTTTTTTCAGTGAATATATATATATATATATATATATAGGATGTCTTAACTTGTGTGGAGAAATCAAAGGATGAACTGATGTGAAGGAAAACTGCGAAGAAAGCTGAAGAATAGGCCTAAGATGCTGATAATGAGCCTCAAAATAGGTTGAGACGCCATATTTAGATTGAATGTCCTTAAACTGTAGCACAGAATCATTTGAAAATGATATGGCTGGTAACTATTATTCCTTTGTCAATCCATTCCTTCCAAAAATGAGCTTGATTATTTAATTTGATCTGTTGATTTTAGCATGGCGGAGTTTGTAGAATCTTTTCTAGTGGAGAATTGAATTGAAGAAGAAAGAAAAAGAGAATGCATAGGTAGAGGTGTAAAAAAAGCACCAGGGGCTTGGGAAATATGAACTGACTCCATAAACAAGAACGGAGTGGTTTAAGTTTGCTCTAGTTGATCCCAGACCGTAAGCTCATGCAAGCAAGGCAAAGAAAGAGAGGTCCAAACTTGCTTGAGCGAGAAAGCCGAGTGATAATATATGAGATTGGGAAAATTAACCCCTCCATTATTCTTAGACTGTTGCAGTTTTTTTTTTTAAACAGATTTTATTGCCTTTTACATAACAGTCAGCCATTTCGCTAATGGTGGTACAGGTAATTGCATAGCATTCTCATGTTCAGTAAATCTTAGTACATATTATGCATATACAAATCCGTATTATTCCTGGTGTCCTCAGTCTCATCATTTGCTCAGTAGGAATCTGCTATGCAGATCCCAATTACCACCCCCCTTCCCACCACCGCCTTAAACTGTTGCAGTCTTAATAAAGAGATTCTGGGTTTACGTTTTTTCCATAAAAACGACATACGTAAATGGTTGATAGACTTAACCGGTAGTATGGACAAGTAAACACTGATGATTGGTAATATCATCATTTTAATCAAAGTTAGTCTCCCCCACCAGTACAGATAAAGAGGAGACCAATTAAGTGACAGATTAGAAGTTTTTGGCTTAAACTGATCTAAAATAATTTGGATAGTTCCTTTTATAGTATTAGAATGAAGAATGCCTAAACATTTGATGGGCTTATAAGTCCAGGTAAAACATGTATCATGAAACACACCATGGAAACAGTACTTATTTAATGACAATGCTTCTGATTTCTCTATATTCATGTTATATCCTAAGCATGGCAAATACTCGTCTGAAAGAGAAAAAAAGGCAGGAGGTGTGGTTTGTGGGTTTGGCAAATAAAGAAAAATGTTGTCTGCATATCCAGTTAATTTCATCTCCAGGTGCTTATATTTGAATCCTGAAAAAGCCACCGATTTATGAATTTTCTCTAGGAAAGGCTCCAAAGCTAAAAAAAGAAAGGGGATGTTACAGTTGAAAGAAAAATACGTACTCCAGAATGTAACTCAGGATCACAGCTTTATTCTTAAGATCATATCCATGTAAAGCTAAACAGAGTATTGCGACTCTGTGCTTGTTTGTAAATAGAGAATGAACCAAAGAGAACAATCAATGAAATGGAGAGAGAAGCAGGCACGACGGATTACAACGGGGGCAAAGGCCTGCGTTAACTACCCTTCACTATCTGCAAAGAGAGAGTATTCCTAATAGAAATGAGGGGGGGGGCAGCATTCAAAGCAGATCAGTGTGCATAAACACGAAAATGTTTTTACTTACCACGTACTTGACATTCGACAGCTTATGATATTTGCTATTAAAAAACCATTGAAATTCACTGAAAAAACCATAGGTGATAGACCATATATAGTTAGGAATTAGCATTTACAAAACCTTGAAAATTCACTGAAAAAACCATAGGTTATAGACCATATATAGTTAGGAATTAGCATTTAAAAAACCTTATTTTACTCACACAAAACCATTGAAATTCCATATATAGTTAGTTGCACTAACTATATATCGCGCACCCACAATCCACTGCTGATGATGTCACATATTACATCATTCATGACATGGTCAGTGACATCACTGATGACATCACTGATGACATCTCAAATGACATCACTGATGACATCTCAAATGACATCACTGATAACATCTCAAATGACATCACTGATGACATCTCAAATGACATCACTGATGACATCTCATTTGACATCAATGACCACATCACTGATGATATCATTCATGTGACAATACAATGCATCTCCTCACACTTTAATATAATCTCTGTTACACCCAGTGTTAAATACAGAGTATAATTTTTGAAACCATTGACACACCAATACTAGTTACTACATACGCACTCAGTGATTCCTATGTTTACACACACATTCACTCCTTTACCCATACAATCATTCATACATACAATCACTCATCTTTACAACACTATCATATGCACTCATACACCTATACAGACTCTCACACTCTGTCACTCATCCATGGAGTTACTCACACACCTAGTCAGTCCTGTAAATAATCAATCACACTTCCATTTTCTAATCTATACAGTTAAACATAGAGCACCTTACATTTTGAAACATATACTAACACATACTTACTCTCTTATACAATTATTGATACAAGTACACATTGATCTGCACAGAGTCACACACCTCCCAGCCAGCCACACACACTCAGTCTCCCATACAAATACTTGGGCAATCAATCAATAACCCATATAGTTACTCATATAGCTACTGACCAACACATGCAGCAGTTTACAGAACAACAGACATAATGATGCACAAATTAAGACAGTTTAGTCACTAACCCATGCACTCAGTGAGACACATTTAATCACTCACTCATACAGTCAGTCACGCACCTACTAAATCCTTCATCCAGACACTTCTACATCTACTCATTCTTCAATATGTAAAACATATTTAAACTTTACAGAAACACACAGTCACTGGATGATGTCATCAGTGATGTCATTTGAGATGTCATCAGTGATGTCATCAGTGATGTCACTGACCATGGCATGAATGATGTAATATGTGACATCATCAGCAGTGGATTGCGGGTGCGCGATATATAGTTAGTGCAACTAACTATATATGGAATTTCAATGGTTTTGTGTGAGTAAAATAAGGTTTTTTAAATGCTAATTCCTAACTATATATGGTCTATAACCTATGGTTTTTTCAGTGAATATATATATATATATATATATATATATATATATATATATATATATATATATATATATATATATATATATATATTCACTGAAAAAACCATAGGTTATAGACCATATATAGTTAGGAATTAGCATTTACAAAACCTTGAAAATTCACTGAAAAAACCATAGGTTATAGACCATATATAGTTAGGAATTAGCATTTAAAAAACCTTATTTTACTCACACAAAACCATTGAAATTCCATATATAGTTAGTTGCACTAACTATATATCGCGCACCCGCAATCCACTGCTGATCATGTCACATATTACATCATTCATGACATGGTCAGTGACATCACTGATGACATCACTGATGACATCTCAAATGACATCACTGATGACATCTCACTTGACATCAATGATCACATCACTGATGATATCATTCATGTGATAATACAATGCATCTACTCACACTCTAATATAACCTCCGTTACACCCAGTGTTAAATAGAGAGTATCATTTTTGAAACCATTGACACACCAATACTAGTTACTACATACGCACTCACTGATTCCTATGTCTACACACACATTCACTCATACAATCATTCATACATACAATCACTCATCTTTACAACACTATCATATGCACTCATACACCTATACAGACACTCACACTCTGCCACTCATCCATGGAGTTACTCACACACCTAGTCAGTCCTGAAAAGAATCAATCACACTTCCATTTTCTCATCTATACAGTTAAACACAGAACACCTTACATTTTTGAAACATATACTAACACATAGTTACTCTCTTATAGAATCACTGATACAAGTACACATTGATCTGCACAGAGTCACACACCTCCCAGCCAGCCATACACACACTCAGTCTCCCATACAAATACTTGTGCAACCAATCAATAACCCATATAGCTACTTATATAGCTACTGATCAATACGTGCAGCAGCTTGCACAACAACAGACATACTGATGCACACTTTTAGACAGTTTAGTCACTAACCCGTGCATTCAGTAAGACGCATTTAATCACTCACTCATACAGTCAATCACGCACCTACTAAAACCTTCATTCAGACACTTATACATCCACTCATTCTTCAATATGTAAAACATATTTAAACTTTACAGAAACACATAATCACTGGATGTTGTCATCAGTGATGTCATCAGTGATGTCACTGACCATGTCATGAATGATGTAATATGTGACATGATCAGCAGTGGATTGCGGGTGCGCGATATATAGTTAGTGCAACTAACTATATATGGAATTTCAATGGTTTTGTGTGAGTAAAATAAGGTTTTTTAAATGCTAATTCCTAACTATATATGGTCTATAACCTATGGTTTTTTCAGTGAATTTTCAAGGTTTTGTAAATGCTAATTCCTAACTATATATGGTCTATAACCTATGGTTTTTTCAGTGAATTTCAATGGTTTTTTAATAGCAAATATCATAAGCTGTCGAATGTCAAGTACGTGGTAAGTGAAAACATTTTCGTGTTTATGCACACTGATCTGCTTTGAATGGTGCCCCCCCCCCTCATTTCTATTAGGAGTACTCTCTCTTTGCAGATAGTGAAAGGTAGTTAACGCAGGCCTTTGCCCCCGTTGTAATCCGTCGTGCCTGCTTCTCTCTCCATTTGATTGATTGTTATCCAAGTATTTACTGTTTTAGAATTAGTTCTCTTTGGTTCATTCTCTATTTACAAACAAACACAGAGTCGCAATACTCTGTTTAGTCTTTGCAGATAACGAAAAATCGTGTAAAAAAAAAGAAAAGGAATCGAGCAAAATCAGTAGGCCACTAATGGGATCTCTTTCTGACCTCGCTAAAATAGAAACATTAGGAACAACCCCTCATGACAAATACAAAACTAGTGAGATGAACTGAACTCCACACAATGATGGCTGCAAAACAGCTCGGCTCCGCCACCCACCCCGCCCAAAATAACGATAAAGAGCGGCTGCCATGATTGGTTGCGGAATGGCCACAACGGAGCTACGAAATGGTGGTGCTCTCATGCTAACCCCAGCTTCAGTCTGAAACATCCAGAAACACTGTAGACTACCAATTTGATCAGTTCCGGTAGCGCCCCAATGTAACCCGGTAGAGAAGAACTAGCCCTCCCCTCTTTGACTGATGGTTCTTGTTGCCTGTCCCTTCTGTTGTCATTTAACAGAACTATTTAGCCTGCTGAAAGGGGTTGTGTTTCGACCGCTGGTTGGTGGAGACATTTTGACTATATTCTGGACCTGCGTTGTCGCGTAATGCGTCATAGACGCGCCGCGTTAGCGCATCCGGAAGTCATCCGGGGCGCGCAACGCGTAACGTAAGCATAACAAGTCATGTGACTTGGTAATAAAACTTTTCATTGGTTCATTTTACTTTTCTTATTCTAATGATGAAAGCCTTGGTCATATCACCTAAAAATTACGCTTTTAATTACTTCCGAACATTATTTTTTCTTAAATATATGTTATAATGTTCCAGGCTAATGTACTTTCCCGGAAATTTTACAACTGTCCTGCAAGTAAAATATATTCTTTTTTCGAGAAAAAGAGCGTTTCTTCGTCCCATGACGGAGCCGTTGAGCAAAAGAGGGTCGACCTGCTGTCTTAGTCGCCGATACGCCTGAATATGAGATTCTTAGCGATCACTTTATGTTGCAGGAATAGAAAACACAACAGCCCTTGACCATTTATCTTTACTGCGTTCCTTCGTATTATACCTTTTACCCTTCATGTAATTGGTCTGCTTTATTTCACTTGCCTTTTAATGATTCTAAAACAGTGACTATTATTAAAAACTTTACCAATGTATATACTACTACCATGTTTTCTTTTAAAAACCTTTATTGTGAAAATTTCATTATACAAATACGAGCCTATAACCACGTGGGCCTGCCACGGAGCAAACTGTAATCGTATATGATGAATAGACATTTACACTGTAGAGGAACGTAACGGGCGGGCCATTAGGTTGCAAGAACTAAGGTGTCTAACAGTTACGGAATCGGTGGACGTACATTTTATAATTAAAATACGACAGGGCCAGTTACAATAAAATTATCTAGATATACATTTGCGGGCAAGTACCATGGGTGACGTTAATTCGAACTTTCAACAGTACAGTAATCAATAACACATCAGAACTTAATATCAATAGGGATGTCGAAATATTCAATCAATTCTCGTCCCCGCCCGCCATGTGCTTCAAAACTGCATACGTATCTCGTGATTTCAAGGTTCTGCAACCAGTACACAACAAGGAGTTATGAGTCCCATTTATTCCGGCGCCATTTTGGGCGAGGACGGGCAGGTCCAGGATATAGTCAAAATGTCTCTACCAACCATCGACTATGATGATGTTCATATGCTGTATTTATTAGAGTAACACTCATCTGTCCACATGAAATTAATTTACCACAATCTAAACATGTCATTTTAATCTTTCCAAAGTTCTTCTAAATATTTGGGACCGTTTCCCTTGCCTCTGAAGCTCTCAGTGCCACTTCTTTGATGAATGTTCTAGCAGGTCAGGGGTTCTCCTCCAAATCTCTCTTTTATGCAGCACTATAATTAATTGGTGCCACCTCTCCATATGACGATGCATGGTATAGTTACCACAACTATATTTTTTTTCGGTTCCTCTGGAGAGTTCATCGTGGCAGATGAAGCGTGTAACGTACCGGGCATTTACCTTTTTTTGCATGTACAGGAAAGGAAAAAAAAATCGAGCGTCCAAGTTCTAAGGTGTCCCAGGGCCATTTTAGTGGACCAGGCCCAAATCCAAAGAACAGGCCGCCATTTTGAGAGTCCTCTTGCAGCCGCCTGTCGCTGTAGCATCAAGAGCAGCCGAAACTCAGCTGAATGGCAACTGAAACGGTAAATGGGCGCCCCACTACATTTCAGCATTGTAGGATGACCACACCAGTACAGCAACTTGCTAGACATCACCTCGGTGCCATCCGGATCTCGGCGCCCCACTGCAGATGAAGTGCCTCTCAACTATGAAACCACCACGGTGACATCCAGATCTTGGCGCGTTGTGCTGCCTTCGGCCTATTCGCACATCGGTCCGCTACTGACGCCATCTCACAGGCTAATGGGATGACCCACGCCGAGTTTCAGCATTGTAGGATGACCACACCAACTTGCTAGACATCACCTCGGTGCCATCCGAATCTTGGCATCTCAACGCCTAGTGGTATCTTCCATACAGAAAATATTGTTACGCTGCCTTTGGCCCCATTCGCACATCAGTCCGCAACTTAGACATCACCTCGGTGCCATCCGGATCTTGGCATCTCAGCGCCTTGTGGTGTCAGTCAGAAAATATTGTTGCGCTGCCTTTGGCCCCATTCGCACATCAGTCCGCTACTGACACCATCTCACAGGCCAATAGGGCGCCCCACGCCGACTTTTACCATTGTACGATGGCCACACCAGTGGCACAACTTGCTAGACATCACCTCGGTGCCATCCGAATCTTGGCATCTCAACGCCTAGTGGTATCTTCCATACAGAAAATCTTGTTACGCTACCTTTGGCCCCATTCGCACATCGGTCCGTAACTTAGACATCACCTCGGTGCCATCCGGATCTTGGCATCTCAGCGCCTTGTGGTGTCTTCTACTCCGAAAATATTGTAGAAAATATTGTTGCGCTGCCTTTGGCCCCATTCACACATCAGTCCGCTACTGACACCATCTCACAGGCCAACAGGGCGCCCCACGCCGACTTTTACCATTGTACGATGGCCACACCAGTGCCACAACTTGCTAGACACCACCTCGGTGCCATCCGGATCTTGGCATCTCAGCGCCTTGTGGTGTCTTCAAATCAGAAAATATTGTTGCGCTGCCTTTGGCCCCATTCGCACATCGGTCCGCTACTGACGCCATCTCACAGGCCAACGGGGCGCCCCACGCCGACTTTCAACATTGTAGGATGGCCACAGAAGTGCGACAACTTACTAGACACCACCTCGGTGCCATCCGGATCTTGGCGCGTTGTGCTGCCTTCGGCCTATTCGCACATCGGTCCGCTACTGACGCAAACTCACAGGCCAACGGGGCGCCCCACGCCGACTTTCAGCATTGTAGGATGGCCACACCAGTGCGGCAACTTGCTACACACCACCTCGGTGCCATCTGGATCTTGGAATCTCAGCGCCTAGTGGTGTCTTCTATTCCGAAAATATTGTTGCGCTGCCTTCGGCCCCATTCACACATCGGTCCGCTACTGACGCCATCTCACAGTCCAACGGGGCGCCCCACGCCGACTTTCAGCATTGTAGGATGGCCACACCAGTGCGGCAACTTACTAGACACCACCTCGGTGCCATCCGGATCTTGGCGCGTTGTGCTGCCTTCGGCCTATTCGCACATCGGTCCGCTACTGACGCAAACTCACAGGCCAACGGGGCGCCCCACGCCGACTTTCAGCATTGTTGGATGGCCACACCAGTGCGGCAACTTACTAGACACCACCTCGGTGCCATCCGGATCTTGGCGCGTTGTGCTGCCTTCGGCCTATTCGCACATCGGTCCGCTACTGACGCAAACTCACAGGCCAACGGGGCGCCCCACGCCGACTTTCAGCATTGTAGGATGGCCACACCAGTGCTGCAACTTGCTGGACACCACCTCGGTGCCATCCGGATCTTGGCGCGTTGTGTTGCCTTCGGCCTATTCGCACATCGGTCCGCTACTGACGCCGCCTCACGTGCCAACGTATTTTCTCCGCATTTTACACCCTATGCCGCATAACAGGTCATGTGACTTGTTTATAAAACTTTTCATTGGTTCATTTTACTTTTGGTTTCCTAATGATGGAAGGCTTGATCATGTGACCTAAAAACAACACTTTTCATTGGATGAAAACTTTTTTTTTTTCCCAAACGATGAAAGCCCCACCTTGTTTCTGGATGTTTCAGACTGAAGCTGGCGTCAGCATGAGAGCACCACCATCTCGTAGCTCAGTCGTGGTCATTCCGCGAGCAATCATGGCAGCCGCTCCCCACCAGAAGCCTGCAGGAGTCGGAGCCCCCAAAACTTTTGATGAATTCTCAAGGCGGAGGGGACGCTTTCGAGAATGGGGTCCAAGACCTAGCAGACAAGCGTCCGATTTCCAAGGTGTCCCAGGGCCATTTCAGTGGACCAGGCCCAAAAAGGAAACAGCCTGCCGCCATTTTGAGAGTCCTGTGACAGCCGCCTATCGCTGCACCGCAAGAGTGGGCGCAACTCAGCTGAATTGCGGCTTTTGACACAGTGGACCAAAAACGGACGGAATGGCAACTGAAACGGTAAAGGGGCGCCCCACTACAACAGATGACACTCCACCTGGAGAGGCCCGTTCACGCCGCCTCCCCGGAGCGCCCCACGCCGTTATTCGGAGCAGCATTGTAGGATACCAAAACCAGTGCGGCAACTTACTGGACATCACCTTGGTGCCATCGTTCTGCTGCCTTGGAACTATTCGCGCAACAGTTTGCTACTGATGACCCACCCCCCGCGACGCCCCATGCCGTTATTTGCTGGGTGGCAACTTACTAGACATCACTTTCGTGTCATCTAGATTTCAGCGCGTTCTGCTGCCTTGGAACTATTCGCACAACAGTTTGCTACTGATGACCCACCCCCCGCGACGCCCCACGCCGGAAATCTGGACGTTGTGCTGCGTTGGGACTATTCGCACAGCCGACCGCTACTTCGTTGTTTTTCCCTAAAAATGTTTATATGTTATTACTATTTTTGTTTTCTTGTATATATTTATAAATTATTAAAGTTTTATAATCTTACTACTTTGTCGGAGTGCTATATATTTTTAATGTGACACATAATTGTAAAAACTTTGATGTACAAAGAGTCATCCCTGGAATCTTCCGCTTCAGGCTCGGTCCCCTCCCCAATCACAATACAGGATGGTTTTCAGATAATAGCAACGCTTCTGCTGTGACGGATCTCATCGAGTGTGGGCCTTGATCTACTATAACTCCTTTGAAGAGGGGTGATTCTTTACAGCTGTGGCCATAAACTACATCTGCAGGGCTAGCTGATACCCTAGGACCAGCCTGGACAATCGGACACAGAGGAAAAGGAGTGTCAGAGGGTGCGGTAGTGAATAGGGCGAAAGGGAGGTGTCGGGCGGGCACAGGGTGTGATTCTCAGGGAAGAGCAGCGCAGATGGGGGGAGGTTTATTACCCATGCATAAGACAGAGAGCGGGGGTGACCACTGCCTGGGGGAGATGCTTGCGAGGGTGGGGAGCCATGCTAAGGATCGACAGCGTGCACAGAGTGGGTCTGGTCAAGGCATCTAAAATGGCTGCCGTGCACGACAAAAGTGTGTCATTTGAAAAAAGACAAGATGGCGCAGACAATGTTTTTCAACACTTCCTGATTTCCTTTGAATCGAACGTTAACAGACGTTGGGGCATATTACCAAAGTTAAGCGATATTTATCCCTAACGATGCTTAGCAACGATTTTTTTACCGTCAGAAATTATCGCAGATAAACCTTGCTATTATCAAGGTTTATCGGAAATACGATAAAAAACGACCGCAATGCATTAATATCGCTGAAAACTCAGCGATATTCATGCATTACCGAGCTAATGCTCTTAGCCATGTTATCCACCTCCCATTGGATAACATGGCTAAGAACTGCTCAGGGCAGGTGGTAGCTTTTGGAGATATTCGCGCTTATCTCGAATATTTCCAAAAGTTGATAATAGGAGATAGCGATGTTAGCGACTGTTTCCAGTCGCTAACATCTTGGCATGCCCACTTTGCATGTCATTAGTGATAAATATCACTCACATGCAAAGTGGGGCCCAAGATGGTCGCTATATTCTACTAGCCGTCGCTAACTGGTGTTAGCAACAGCTAGGTAATACACATATAATTGTATCTCCGCGAAGCGGAGCGCTGTTACAGATATATATCTTGTTTCTGAACGTTAATTTCTCAAAATGCACTGAAGCACATATATTGAGACCTAGCAAAGGCACATCGGGCTACCAGTCCCTACAATTTTGCCAAGTTTCGTGCAAATCCATTCAGCTGTTCGATCCTACCGAGAGACAAGATGGCGGCCGCTACGGACTGTTTGGAATGTTTACAGACACCGGAGAGCCAATCAGCTTCGCTTCGCAAAGCTCCGTAACGCGAAAAGTACGCGAAGCGGTGCGCTGTTACAGATATATATCTTTTTTTGAACGTTAATTTCTCAAAATCCACTGGAGCACATATATTGAGATCTAGCAAAGACACATCGGGCTACCAGTCCCTACAATTTTGCCAAGTTTCGTGCAAATCCATTCAGCTGTTCGATTATTATTATTATTTTTTTTTTTTGCCCCGCGGGGCCCTTTTAAAACCTCCACATCAAACCTAGGGGGTGAGCGACAATGTACTATGCCCCCTTATGGTCATTTGCCCCTTCGCTTTGGCCTCCTCTTGTCTCTCGATCCTACCGAGAGACAAGATGGCGGCCGCTACGGACTGTTTGGAATGTTGACAGACGCCGGAGAACCAATCAGCTTCGCTTCACAAAGCTCCGTTGCGCGTAAAGTACGCGTCCTGGGACGCTGCCAGGTCCGCTGTTACAGATATATATCTTTTTTTAAACGTTAATTTCTCAAAATCCACTGGAGCACATATATTGAGACCTACAAAAGGCACATCGGGCTACCAGTCCCTACAATTTTGCCAAGTTTCGTGCAAATCCATTCAGCCGTTCGGGCTAAAAGTGAGGCCAACCGCCCTATGGAAAACTCAATGTTAAAAACACGTTTTGGGACCCCCCTTTTTTCTCGGCCCCCCCTTGACGAACCCCCCCCAAATTTTCAAGGGCTGCTCAGAAACAAAATGTGCCATTTTCCTGAAAATTTCAGCCAATTCCGTCCACAAACGCCAAAGTTATTAGACATAGAATTTTCAAAAATCCCATAGAGAAAAAATCCTAACTATATATACCTACTGGCGACCGCCAGTAGGTAATATATATATATATATTTATATATATAGGATGTCTTAACTTGTGTGGAGAAATCAAAGGAAGAAGGTATAGGGGAAGGATGAACTGATGTGAAGGAAAACTGCGAAGAAAGCTGAAGAATAGGCCTAAGATGCTGATAATGAGCCTCAAAATAGGTTGAGACGCCATATTTAGATTGAATGTCCTTAAACTGTAGCACAGAATCATTTGAAAATGATATGGCTGGTAACTATTATTCCTTTGTCAATCCATTTCTTCCAAAAATGAGCTTGATTATTTAATTTGATCTGTTGATTTTAGCATGGCGGAGTTTGTAGAATCTTTTCTAGTGGAGAATTGAATTGAAGAAGAAAGAGAAAGAGAATGCATAAGTAGAGGTGTAAAAAAAGCACCAGGGGCTTGGGAAATATGAACTGACTCCATAAACAAGAACGGAGTGGTTTGTGTTTGCTCTAGTTGATCCCAGACCGTAAGCTCATGCAAGCAAGGCAAAGAAAGAGAGGTCCAAACTTGCTTGAGCGAGAAAGTCGAGTGATAAGATATGAGATTGGGAAAATTAACCCCTCCATTATTCTTAGACTGTTGCAGTCTTTTTTTTTTTAAACAGATTTTATTGCCTTTTACATAACAGTCAGCCATTTCGCTAATGGTGGTACAGGTAATTGCATAGCATTCTCATGGTCAGTAAATCTTAGTACATATTATGCATATACAAATCCGTATTATTCCTGGTGTCCTCAGTCTCATCATTTGCTCAGTAGGAATCTGCTATGCAGATCCCAATTACCACCCCCCTTCCCACCACCGCCTTAAACTGTTGCAGTCTTAATAAAGAGATTCTGGGTTTACATTTGTTGTGGAAAATGACAATGTATATGTACATAAGCGGCGTTCATTTGTGTTCACCCTCGCCACTGTTGAAGGTAAGGAAAGTCACGAAACAGTGGCCCCGCCATCTTGTTCCCTTTTAGGCCCATCACGAACATAGATAGTAGCCATCTTTGTGTCATGACCTCTCTGCCCATTGCCAATAGCCACTCTCTCTCTCTCTCTCTCTCTCTCTCTCTCTCTCCAGCCTCGCAAGCACCCCGCGCCCCGACAGACCCCGGTCTCTCCTGTTCGGGCCATAAACGCACCGCTAAACACGACCTTGTCTCCGTGCTGAACCCCTGCCCCCTCGCTCTTTCATCCTACTCATAGAACGGGCCCTTTTGGTAACCTCTTCCTCCCTGCCCGATTGCCCGGCCTGATCCCAGGCCATCACCTAGCCCAACAGATGCAGTTTATTGCTTCCTACAGTAGGACCTCGCCTCACATCAGAGGAGCGGTGATTAATCAAGGCCTTCACACCCCTAGATCTGACCGACACCCCTGCATTCCTCCCAGGAACACCCTTCCTCTCTTCTGATGACCCCCCCCGGCTACACCTGGCCTCTCGACCCAGTCCCATATCATAAAACTAGGCCTCGTGGATGTACCCCTCTGGCCCCGCATAGCAAAACATGATCTTATCGCCTGCCCAACCTTAGATCTGACCACCCCCTCCTGCCCTCGTGTCCTGTTGGAATGTCCGGCTGCAGATTACAATCACATGTTACATTTGGGAGGGGAAAACAACATCAGAGCGGTCGGTATGGGAATGGGCCTGGAGCTGGGGTCCCAAACATGCCCTTTTTGTACTTCAAAGTGTCTTTATTGCAATAAGGAATGTTTGTACATCATAAACCTGTGTATAAAAGACGGAGCCGTAGAGAAACTAGAGAGAGCACCTCGAGAAGATACCCTGTTGTCTGATTTGACGTGTTCTGTTCCGTCGGAAATAAACTCCTGTTTCCTGCCTTCCAGTCTCCAGCGCCTGCCTCTTTATTTGGGTAATCGTGAGTTGGGTGAGAAGGGGCTAACGCCGGGCAAACCTACAAAAAGGGGTAAACGACCTGATCTGCCTGAACCCTTTTTCATCAATTGGCGTCCCAAACGTGGGGCCCATCAGCGACACGTGGATCCAGTGAGAGAGGTCCCAACGACAGAGTGAACGACTGCAACGATCGGGAAGAGCTCCTGCCCGATAAACCCTTGTCTGGCAGCCGATCAAACGAACTTCACTGGTTCCGAACAGACCTCTCTCGAGTGATCTACGGTCCTGACTGGGAACCATCAGGAGTGCCACAGCAATTATGGAGAATAGAGGACGATCGGGCGCTGGAAACGGAAGACGAGAAACTGTCCATACGGTCCGGGTAAGGTCGTGTAAACACGACAAATTGCGAATCGATTGTTTGATTGTCATTGGAAAATACTAGTATTACGCATTTGATTGTTTTGTCCTGAGAGATTCTCTGTCTACAAACGGAGAAGGATAGGAGTATTCTCCCTTTGCAGACAGTGAAGGGTGGGTAGGGCAGGCTTTTGCCCCCGTTGTAACCCGTCGCACCTACTTCCCTCTCCATTTGATTGATTGTTATCCAAGCATTCATTGTTTTGGAATTGGTTCTCTTTGGATCATTCTCTATTTGCAAACAAGCACAGAGTCGCCATACTATGTTTCGTCTTTGCAGATAGTGAAGGATAGGTAACGCAGGCCTTTGCCCCCGTTGTAATCCGTCGTGCCTATTTTTATCCCCCACTGATTGATTGTTTGACTGAACATTGATCGTTCGGAATTGGTTCTCGGAAAGGATCTTTTCTGCCTACAAACAGAGAGGAACAGGAAGATCTCTCTCTTTGCAGATAGTGAAGGGTAGGTAGCGCAGGCTTTTGCCCCCGTTGTAACCCGTCGCGCCTATTGTATTCCTCATTTGATTGATTGATTGTTTGTCCGAACTTGACTGTTTGGAATTGGTTCTCTCTTTGGGTATTCCCTATTTGTGAATACTGTAGAATAGAAATATTCTACCTAGTCTCCGCAAAGTAGTGAAGGATAGGTAGTGCTGACTTTTGTTCCCGTTGTAACCCGTCATGCCTATCTCCCCCCCATTGCTCAGTAGTTGATTCAGCCCGGACCATTTATTAGAGGTAGACCATCTGGCTCCACCGGAGGACACCCCTAATAAAAAGGACATATATAAAGAAAATGCGGATTAGCCGCTGTATCGTGCTAGCAAATAAAAGAACATAAGAATCGTTAGGAAAAACAAAAGGAATCGAGTAAAATCAGTAGGCCACTGATGAGATCTCTTTTCAACCTCACTGAAATGGAAGCATTAGGAACAACCCCTCAGGAAATATGAAACTAGTGAGGAAAGCCGAACTCAACGCCATGATGACTGCGAGACAGCTCGGCTCCACCGACCACCCCGCCCAATTAACGACAAACCCTAGGCAAATATTAGAAATATACAACACAATAGCAAAGTAACAGGTTAAAACGTTTTTATTTGAACAAAAATATATTAAACAACTATTTACACGGCAAACGGCTGCAACAACAAACCCACAATGCATTTCGCCGTCTGCTTGACGCCGTTCCTGTCCCTCCTTCCCCAAAGTAGCAATGCTGGGCTACCTTGGGCTACTTTCTAGTAGGTTTTTGGGCGTCAGAAAGTCTACAAAAGCCGTCGGCGGAGGCCTGGGGTGGAGAACCATTACGCGAATAGTCCGGAGGCGACACCACGCGCCAAGGCCTGTCCCCAGGATGAACCAAGGGACCCGTTCCTGGGGCCGTGGCAAAGAGCGGCCGGCCACCGTCGGCCGGAGAAGGCATGGGCCCGACCCGGAATGTACTGGTCCTCCCATTCCCTTCTTCTCCCGGCGCCTTGCAGGCCACGGGGGCGGGGGGATGTCTTGCATATGCCTCCGACCCCCCCCTCTTCTTCATCGCCTGGTCCGGCCACAACAAATGTCAGCGAGATGCCGTGGGGTGCACTGGGAGGGAGAGGCGGCGCGGACGAGCCTCTCCCGCCTCCCCAGGTGGAGGCCCCTCAGCTGCACCCCCAACGCTTCACGCACCCGGCAAAGGGTTCGTCCACTCTTGCGGTGCAGGGACGCTCCAGGCACCCGGCAAAGGGTTCGTCCACTCTTGCGGTATAGAGACGCTCCACTCACCCAGCAGGGTCTCGTCCACTGTAGCGGTGCTAGGACGCCTCGCCCAGCAGGCTGGAGTCCGTCTGCTCATTTGACCCAGTGACTGTCGGTAGCTGCAGAACTCCTAAAAATGGCGGTCGACTCTGCAGGAATGAACCTGGCGTGCAAGGATGGCCTGGTCGCTGGCCAGCTAGAAAAACGAGTCCTCCGTTCAGAAACGTTCTCCTCAGCTTTGAAGATTCTACGAGAACTGCAGGGGCCCCAGGCCCCCGATGGGGAACGACTGCCATGATTGCCCACAGAACGACCAAGACGTAGCCACGAGACGTTGGCGCCCTCATACTGGCGCCAGCCTCAGTTTTTGAATGACCAAAAATACTGCAGACTACCGAATTTGATCAGTTCCGGTGGAACATCAGTACGACCCGGTAGGAAAGGTTGTTGCCCCTCCCTTTTCTTTGATTGATGGTTCATGTCACCGGTCCCTTCTGTTGCCCCTTAACGAAACTTCTGGACTGCCGAAAGAGGTTCTGGTCCGACCACGAGTTGGTGGAGACATTTTGACTATACTTGGACCCGCCTGACCCCACCCAAAATGGCGCCGGTACAAACGAAACTCGCAATTCCCCGTTGTGTTCCGGATGCTCAGACTTGATATCATGAGATATGTATGCAGTTTTGAAGCACATGGCGGGAGGGGATGAGTATTGCTTGAACATTCGAACAATGAATTTGATATTAAGTTCTGACGCATCATTGATTACAATATTATTGAAAGTTCGAATCTTTTTGACACTGATGGTACTTACCCACAATGAATTTTCGATATGATTTTATTGCACTTATCGTACCTTGATGAAATAAAACAACCACCGACTCAGTTATGTTTTCCGCAGATAAATATGCACTCATGTACAGTTCCAGTCTGCTCCGTGGCTGGCCCACGTGGTTGTAGGCCTGCATTTGTACGTCAACATTTTTTTAAATAAAGATTTTGTGACAAACAAATATAGTCGTAGCTTTTGGATTGGTAAGTTCGAATACATAGACCTTGTTTCCGATCTACGTAAAATACAGGCGAAATAAAGCAAGTCGATTACTGAAAGGTTAAAAAGCAAAGCACCCAGAAATATTGAAAATGTGAATGATCCAAGTTTGTTGCGTGTGTTTTTTACTTTTGTGCAACATAAGGCAATTGATAAAGGTCCCGGTGTTCTGTTTTTCTTTGTATGCCACATATCTCAGGGAAATTGTTTCAGATGCCCCTAAACCAGAACCGGTACCACTGTAGACCACCCCGACTCCTCGAAGAAGAACACGAGTTCACCCCCACTTTACCCTGATTGCCCTTTTGTTTCGACCCCCCCCCCACACAAGATCCGCAATACCACACGTGGGCGATCTATACAATGTGCAGTCCATAAATGATTATGCCTCCCGCACCACCAGTCCCTCTGGGCTTAAACCGCCAAGATGGAAGGGACTGCACCCCGCGGAGATAGGTCAAATACGTGGTAAGTAAAAGCCTTTTGGGTTTATGCGCGCGAATGTGTCTTAAAACGCTGCCCCCACCCCTTCTTTTTCCCCTTCTTTCTGCAGGTCACATCGGAACATCGACTAAAGTATTGAAAAGACCTAAGCAACGCGCCATGGTTCCGCGTGGACAAATGATACATTATCCATGGGGACTGCCCCTGAGGACATGACGATTTTGGGTGATATGAATGCACCCGTGTATGACCGGATGTGTATAACTCGACTGGATATACGTTGCACGCGTTGGCTTGATAGGAGAGATGTTTTTGCACGACTTGAGTGATGATCGAACGACCGATGGAATGGGGAAAAAGGGGGGTATGAACATGGTGCCTGTACACGACGAGCAAACATAGATATAACACTCCCTTACTTAGAAACGACCGTCTCTCTCTCTCTGAACCCAGCGACTGGAGGGGTGGCCTGAAGCAGAAACTTGGCGGGTATTGCAGTATGACAAAAATATGACTCCAACCGGCCCCCGAATAATGCAACCAAGAATGACGTGCACCTGCGAGTAGATTCTTACGCCATGAAACTCGAAGTTGCCCATTGTTCCCCCAACTAACACCCTCCGTTGCCTCAGCCTGGATACCCATTCGCTAAAAACGATTCAAAGATACCACCGTAAGTACTAGCCCGACCAGGATAGTTCCCGAACAATTGACGAAAGTATAAGTATTTGCAACAGAGACCAACAGCAAAAGACAGCCAGGCGAATTAAATAGGAAACTAAGGATGCGCAGCATGCAGGAGGAAATATCTTTGGCCAAGTACTGTTCTATGTTTTGTCTTGAGTTCTGTATGTAAATACATGTACCCCCCCCCGCCTGAATTCATGTGTACGTAGTATATGGATTTACGTTGTCCCTCAGTCTGTGTTTCTATATAATATGACCCATACTGTTTTGTGTTGTGTGCGCACCAAAATGGCCTATTATTGTACACGTTTCTCTCTCTCTTCCTTTCCCTTCATGTTGTACCTGTACCGAATAGTTCATTTAAAATGCG
This sequence comes from Lissotriton helveticus, assembly GCF_964261635.1. Taxonomy (NCBI): domain Eukaryota; kingdom Metazoa; phylum Chordata; class Amphibia; order Caudata; family Salamandridae; genus Lissotriton; species Lissotriton helveticus. The sequence goes on along the minus strand of NC_136068.1, from coordinate 1,330,173,147 downwards.
AACGACCCCTGCTCCCTCTTCCTTTGTGTGGTAATGTTGTGCCCCGCCGGCACGAGCCTAATTGGTTTTTCAAACACAAAGGTGATCGACAAATTGCCAGAAACTAAAACAATTGTAATTTGCCATGTTACTACCTCTCCTTTCTGTAAAAATGATAGAACTCGAATTGGCTATAAAGGAAAGGACAGGTAAGACGACTGATGTCCCCCTAATCTGGCCCTTTTTATAGGAGGACTATACGTCAGTGGCCTTCTGCTCTCAGCTCGTTAGAAACACAATCTCCTATGCCCAGATTGCCCCACCCCTCCGCACCCAAGTAAGGATGTCCAAAACTTCCCCGTTCCTCCCGCTTGACCCCAGCTCCATAAACTCGAGGTATAACTGATGACCCTGCTTAACTGTTGCTCCCCGAGAAAAGAGTGTTTAGCCTCTACCCCTCTCTCATGATGATAAAAGACTGCCAGGGCTAGGGTCAGAAAGCCACATGCGACATGAATGAACGCCAAATAGACTTAGTACAAACTCAGTAGACATGCCTGTATACATGCTCCACAGTGATAACTTCTGACCGTGACCGATGAAACGTAACCCCAGCTACCTAGATCTGGGATGGAATTGAAATGTATAAATGCCTTCTCTTGCCAGTTCGCTAAAACCTGTTTTGTACCCATTCAAGGATACACAGTCACCGGAGGAGAGGGGCTGGACGTGACGCACAGCCTGGCCACAGATCATGAGGCGCGTGTGACCTCGACCTAAGATGGAGCTGCAGAGCAACGGGACGCGGGACGATGCACCACTCTCAAACACAGAAAATGAAGGAATGGAGGGCTGCCTTGAAGCCCTCTACTTGTTGACCCACGCGTGCCAGAAGTCCCCGCCCTTTGAATCCGATTGATGGACCTGCCTGCGCATCACCCTTTGGCTCCCTTGGTCCGTCTCAAAGATCCGGTCCCACTCCGCCCTCTCCTCCCTCGATTATCCGACAAAACCCCTTCTATCCTTTCCATGTGGATTCTGACTCCGAGAAAGAAATGCAGGTGCCCAGCATAAGGCACCCTTAAGAGAGATTAGCTAGGAAACAGGACTGTGGCCTAACGGCAAAGGACAGATCACACCCTGCGACGTGTAAAGAAGGACCCGAGCTGGACCTATAGCTCCACCGCCGGTGCTCAACAGCGCCAACGGGAGAGAAAGAACTACCAGAGCCTACCAGTGGTGACTCGCTACTAAAAAGACACTGTGGCGAAGAACCCCCCCCCTTTTTCGGAACTTTCTACACCCCTTGACTAATTGCTTGTATTGGACTAAATTCCTCCCTCAACCACTTTTGCCTGTAAAATGTTTCATCGGTCACTTTTTAAGTACGGCAAATGTAAATTTATATGTATTCCACCTCGTATGTCGCATCAACTGCACACGGTTATGTGCAAGTCTACCAGTATTGACAAACGCCATTTCATTGACTACACACGACTATATGTACACCCCGTCAGTTATGATAAACACGGAAATGACCTATCTTATGTAAAAAGCGGCGACTGTGGAAAATGACAATGTATATGTACATAAGCGGCGTTCATTTGTGTTCACCCTCGCCACTGTTGAAGGTAAAGCGAAAGTCACGAAACAGTGGCCCCGCCATCTTGTTCCCTTTTAGGCCCCATCACGAACATAGATAGTAGCCATCTTTGTGTCATGACCTCTCTGCCCATTGCCAATAGCCACCCCCTCTCTCTCTCTCTCTCTCTCCAGCCTCGCAAGCACCCCGCGCCCCGACAGCCCCCGGTCTCTCCTGTTCGGGCCATAAACGCACCGCTAAACACGACCTTGTCTCCGTGCTGAACCCCTGCCCCCTCGCTCTTTCATCCTACTCATAGAACGGGCCCTTTTGGTAACCTCTTCCTCCCTGCCCGATTGCCCGGCCTGATCCCAGGCCATCACCTAGCCCAACAGATGCAGTTTATTGCTTCCTACAGTAGGACCTCGCCTCACATCAGAGGAGCGGTGATTAATCAAGGCCTTCACACCCCTAGATCTGACCGACACCCCTGCATTCCTCCCAGGAACACCCTTCCTCTCTTCTGATGACCCCCCCCGGCTACACCTGGCCTCTCGACCCAGTCCCATATCATAAAACTAGGCCTCGTGGATGTACCCCTCCGGCCCCGCATAGCGAAACATGATCTTATCGCCTGGCCAACCTTAGATCTGACCACCCCCTCCTGCCCTTGTGTCCTGTTGGAATGTCCGGCTGCAGATTACAATCACATGTTACATTTGGGAGGGGAAAACAACATCAGAGCGGTCGGTATGGGAATGGGCCTGGAGCTGGGGTCCCAAACATGCCCTTTTTGTACTTCAAAGTGTCTTTATTGCAATAAGGAATGTGTGTACATCATAAACCTGTGTATAAAAGACGGAGCCGTAGAGAAACTAGAGAGAGCACCTCGAGAAGATACCCTGTTGTCTGATTTGACGTGTTCTGTTCCGTCGGAAATAAACTCCTGTTTCCTGCCTTCCAGTCTCCAGCGCCTGCCTCTTTATTTGGGTAATCGTGAGTTGGGTGAGAAGCGGCTAACGCCGGGCAAACCTACAAAAAGGGGTAAACGACCTGATCTGCCTGAACCCTTTTTCATCAATGTTCCATAAAAACGACATACGTAAATGGTTGATAGACTTAACCGGTAGTATGGACAAGTAAACACTGATGATTGGTAACATCATCATTTTAATCAAAGTTAGTCTCCCCCACCAGGACAGATAAAGAGGAGACCAATTAAGTGACAGATTAGAAGTTTTTGGCTTAAACTGATCTAAATTAATTTGGATAGTTCCTTTTATAGTATTAGAATGAAGAATGCCTAAACATTTGATGGGCTTATAAGTCCAGGTAAAACATGTATCATGAAACACACCATGGAAACAGTACTTATTTAATGACAATGCTTCTGATTTCTCTATATTCATGTTATATCCTGAGCATGGGAAATACTCGTCTGAAAGAGATAAAAAGGCAGGAAGTGTGGTTTGTGGGTTTGGCAAATAAAGAAAAATGTTGTCTGCATATCCAGTTAATTTCATCTCCAGATGCTTATATTTGAATCCTGAAAAAGCCACCGATTTATGAATTTTCTCTAGGAAAGGCTCCAAAGCTAAAAAAAGAAAGGGGATGTTACAGTTGAAAGAAAAATACTTAGTCCAGAATGTAACTCAGGATCACAGCTTTATTCTTAAGATCATATCCATGTTAAGCTTCCTGTTAGGCCCCACCAGGAGCAGCCTCCTTGCCGCTCAGCCCTTCCACACCCACTGAATCCTTCTTCCACACACACACTCTCAACATTCTGATGACATCACCATAGGCTGAGAAACAAGGCAAGGGCACAATAGAGAGGATGCATTAATCACTTGCTAGATTATAACAGGGGGATAAAGAGCATCCTTGTCTAGTTCCTTTAATAAGAGAAAAATAAGTGAATCTTTGCCGTTAATGAAAATAGGAGTGGAAGGTTGGGAGTACAAATGATGAATATGACTCATAATAATAGAGCCCAAACCATGCCTTTTCAAGGCAAAAAACATATAATCCCAGTTAACCTGACCAAAAGCTTTTTCGGAGTCTAAGGTTATAGCAGCGCATTGTATATCAGATTTAGATGCCATGTGGATTATATTGAGGAAGGTTCTGGAATTGTCAGAGATAAAAAAACATTCACAAATCCTGATTGATGAATATCAATCAAGTCTGGAGCAACCTGCTTAATAAGTAAAGCAAGAGCCTTTGCAAATATCTTGCAATTCTTGTTGAGAAATAGGCCTCTAATTCCCACTCTGGGATAGATCGTTACCTTTTTTGGAAAGTAAGCAAAGAAAAAGTTCCTTGTGTGCAAAATGTGGATAAATTGGACAGAAAACTCATCAGGACCTGGAGGTTCATCTTTAGGAAGTTGAAGTATTGCCTGTGTAAGTCCTTCTCTGTTTCCAGAATGGAAAGGTCAGATGTATTACCAATGATTTGGGGATAGAGTAAAAACAAAGCATCTAATTGATCAGCTGTAGGAGAGCGTTCTGAACAGTATAATTTAGTTTAATATTGTGAAATACAATTTAGTGTCGCTAGTATGACTGACTCCATACGCATCCGTGATGACATGTATTTTAGATTTCTGCTTCTTTATTTTTAAATAATTGGCCAGCTTTTTCCCAGCTTTCTTGTGACCTCCATTCATTTTTGCATTCATTTTAAGTAGTGCACCGCAAACATCTTTCCAAAACTGTTTGTTATATTGTAATTTGGCTTCAATTGGTTTACGCAGAATATCAGTTTTATAAGAGGAGAAAGACTCATATTCCAGCACTTTAATTTGTTTTAACAAACGAGAAAAATCCTTAAGTAATTTATTTTTCTTTGTAGCAACAAAATCTATACTAAATCCCCTAGCAGTTGCCTTAAAAGCATTCCATATATAATGTTTTATTTTGTTTTTATTGAAACTTACAAGGATACAGTCAGAGTATCAGCACAGTTGCCCACTCTAGCACTTCTTTTCTTCATCGACAACAAAACATTCTACTCACATCCTATTAGACATGGCACATCATATTCTACATTCTTTTCTCCATACTTATAACACATTTTACAGTTTGAGTTACATTTACCGTTGTGTATTCTGTAGCATAATTACAGCAATCCTATGTGCAGGTGGGCTCTCCCCACCTTCTACAAGGATCCACTGTTACTTATTACCATCTCAATCTATTCTGCTTGGTTTGCTACACCGTTCTCTACTCCTGTTTCTTTACTTTTCAAGTACGTTTGGTATGGGCCCCAGTATTTTCTAGGTCTACTTTTTGGAGGCAATAGCTAGTTGAATACTCCGTACTATGTGTTGCAGTACAGAAGGTCCATGTGCCTGTCATCTGTCTTTGCGATTGGACCCTTCTCCCATGGCAAAGCTACCCATATCTTTGCTAGCAGCAAGTCAATGGCCACCAGAGGTCTAATTGATTTATCGATCCCCAAGTCGTATCCCAAAAGTGCCCCTTTCTGGTCGTGCTCTATAGTTGTACCTGTGATAGTGCTTAGTTCCTGAAATATATTATTCCAGTACTCATTTATCTCTGGGCATAACAAGGCCAAATGTAAGAATCCAGCTTTGTCTTCCTGGCACTGCCCACACAGTGCATCCTCACGTAGCAAAAATCTGTGCTGCTTCTCTGGGGAGTAGTACTCGGTGCAGAAATTTAAAGTGTATAACACTATGTCGCCCATTTAGTGAGATCGAGTCTTGGCGCAACAGTATTGCCAATCTTTATCACTTAGATCATGCTGCCAGTCTATCAGCACCTTGAACATCAATGGCTTGCGTGCCTCTTGTGCACTTGTGTAAAATTGCAGGAGCCATTTATGTTATGTTATATTATCAGTATTTGTATAGCGCATGACTGCCCCAGCAATGGGGCGTACCAGCGGTAAGCCAGGGTAGAGGCGGACAGAGAGGGAGTAGGCTAGAGATTGGAAAAGAGTCATGTCTTGATCAGTTTCTTGAAAGCCCAGTGGTCTTGCATGCCACGGGCAGCAAGAGGGATGGTATTCCAGAGGGCGGGGGCCAATGCCCTAAAACAGCGCCCTCCAGCTCTGGTCCTGCGCACCCGCGGGACACAGGCCAGGTGTAGGTTCCCCGAGTGAAGGTCCCAAGCCAGGGTATACACCAATCATAGATCGCTCAGGATTTGCAGACCCAGGCCATGCAGGATCTTGTGTCTGGTACATAAAGTCTAGATGTGTACTCTCTGTTTAATAGGTAACCAATGAAGCTGTCGCAGGAGGTCAGAGGCATGAGAGTGTTTAGGTACTGCAAAAAGCTTGCGGGCAGCAGCATTCTGAGCCCATTGAGGCCTTTTTGTCCCAGCTTTGTTGGCACCATTGCAATAGTCCAAACGTGACAGCACGGTGGATTGAACGATCGTCTTTCGGGCAGATACATCAAAGAGCCCCAGAATGGGTTTTAGGTCCTATAGAAGACCAAAACAGGTACCTGCCATAGCCTTCGGCTATAGTTCAAATAAAAGGGAGCTGGCCATCACCACTCCCAGATTATTAACCACGCTTTTCGGCTAGGGAGGGGTGCCTAGGGCTTTAGGCCACAATTGATTGCCCAATAGGTGGGTATCTCAACCCACCAAAAGCACTGATTTTGCAGAACTCGATTGCAAATAGTTATTGGTCATCCATTCAGAGATGGACATGAGGTTGCCTTGGCATTTCACCTGGTCTTGTTTAGTATTGCTGGAGAAGGTAAATACCATTTGTGTTGGACCTGGCCCTTTTTGGCAGGTTCACCCCGGAAATTTTTGCTTTTTCCTATTATGTTGCTGGAACCTGGTGTTGGTGATTTTAGGCCATTGCGCACTTTTTCACTGTGGTACAGTGTTTGGTGCGTGAGCTCTCTGTGTATGTGTGGTGAGTGACCTGCCCTCCCATAGGAATGCATGGGGAATCTGTGTGACCATGGTAGTTCCTGATGTGTGGGGAGTGCAGGGTCGAGTTTGGTATGTGCGAACTCGTGAGATTGAATGCTGCGCAATGATATATGCAGCATGATTCTGTCTAGTGTAGAAGTGCCACTTCTAGACATGGGTGTGCATGTGTAGTGAGTCTGCTGGCACGTGATTGGCTGGCGCCTGGCTCCAGGAATGCCTGGGCCTGCTTGTGGATTGACTGTCTGGTTTGAGGGTGACAGGGGCTGGGGAGCCCCCAGGAGGTTGTCTGAGTCAGCCCTTGGTTGAATGACTGCATCTGCAACTAGGGAAGTGGGAGCAGATAGCATATGGGAGTGAATAAGGCTGTGCCTGCCTGCCACAATGCTGGCTCCACCTCCCGCTGGGCGACTGTCACCTCTGCCCCTCACACTGAAAGGAGTTCCCTATAACCAGTTCTAGCTGGTTCTCACACTGCCTGCACCCTTTAGACAAAGAATTTTATAGTATAAAAAGGGGCTGTGTCCCCTTACAAGAGGTTCTTGTTTCTGACTTGAATCCTGCCAGGGGCGTGCTGCTGCTTGGGCCCAGGGGAACCCCTTGGCCCTGCCCAGCCCCTGGACCCCTGATGGACTGCTTGAGGCTGGGACCCCTTTGCTATGGGAGTCTTTGCCTTGGGGGCTTGATGGACTTTGCCCCCCTTAGCCCCTGGGAAGTGCATTATTTCAGGAAGGACCTTGTCACTGGACCTTGCAGCGTTTTGGAGCGCTGTATTCACCCCTGAAGTGCCTGGAAGCGCTTTATCTTTTCATAGCGCTTGGGAGCGCTTTTTGCTTTATTTTGGGCGTTTCTCCGCCCCGCATTTTGCGTGAGGACTCGCAGGAGCCTACCCTGCGTTATGCCCCTCATATTTAATTATTTTTATGGATGGGTGCCACCCCATTTATTTAATTGCCTAACGGGTGCTCACCCCATTTCTACTTTTATTTTGGATTTCGAGGGTGCCCATCCCTCGTTATTGCCTCTGTTAAAATCACCGCCGCCGGCCCAGAGATCGTGTGAGGGGGCGCTGTGCCTCCTCCCTGCCCAGGGCACCGCTGCCATTGGCGGCCCTGCGAGACAGGAAGCCAGGCAAACAGTGGCGCGACGTGGGCAGGGCTTGGGCGCGACCCGGAAGTGCTCCGGTGGAAGGAGGAAGAAGTGCGGCCGAGAGAAGAGGCCAAGAGGAGGGATGGCCGCCCGGGGCTCCCATGCGCTTGGGAGAGCCCCGCGGTTCCTGCAGCCGATGAGGAGAGCTGGGTGAAGAGCGGAGGGGGCGCGAGGCACATTGCCGGTGCCTGCCCCCACCGCGAACACAGAGGGTATCCTGCTGCCTGCCTGAAGGAGCCCCGCCAAAGAAGAACAGCCCGGTAAGTAGAAAGGGCTGGGGGGGCTCCGTGAGGCCAAGTGATGGCTGTGCCAGGGCAGGCGCAGAGTCAGAGCGGCCCCGTGTGCTTAGTGGGCCGCTCCAACGATGGAGCATTATTGTTAAGAGCCAGAGAGGCTCCAGGGCATTGTTTGTTTTGAGCCCTGCAAGGCTCCAACGGCGGGCCATTTTGTGTTTAGAGCCACGGAGGCTCTAGGGGGCACCTTGTCGTTTTAGAGCCACAGAGGCTCCCCGCCCACATGGTTGTTTAGGGTCCAGAGAGGCTCTTGAGGGCCACATTCTTTTCTACAAGCCCAGCGAGGCTCCCACGTGACTTGGGGCATCTTGTGATTCTTTTAGGAGCCAGAGTGCTCCCATGGGCATAGTTGATTCTAGAGCCTGTGTGGCTCCAACGATTGGGCGCAGTTTTGTCCTAGGGGCTAGTGAGAGCCCTGTTGCAGAGTTATTGATTCTCAGCTGCCCAGCAATTAGTGGAAAGCTGCACCGTTTAGGCGCAATTCTGAGAGAGTCCCTGAGAGGGACAGAAGTGGCACAGAGCTGCCAGGCCTGCTACAGCTGCGCAGCACTTAGTGCCAGCTGCAACGTTTAGGCCCCTGACATTTGGACACACGGCGTCCTAGCCCCAACAAGGCCAGTTGGCTTAGGGACTGCCACAGGTGGTGGCTTATGTAAGTTTTTGCGCAATTGTGTGGTTTTTCCTTGCACCTCTGAATGTTTTTAGGCATCATGTGTTTTTGCGCTATTGATTTGTGGTCTTACACCTCTGAATATTTTATGCATCATGTGTTTTTCCTTGTTCTTACACCGCTGAATGTATTTTTATGCATCATGTGTTTTTCCTTGTTCTTACACCGCTGAATGTATTTTTATGAATCATGTGTTTTTCTTTCCTTACACCTCTGAATGTTGTGATGCATCATGTGTAATGTGTTCTGGCTTATACCCCTAAATGTATTTTATTATTAGGTGGTTGTGTTTTGCCTAGTATAGTTATACTAGAGAGGTTATGTGTCCATGCGTGATCTAGGTCTATGGTTATTAGTATTGCGTAGTGTGTACCTACCTTTACCAGTAGTTACTGGTGGTGACCTATAATTGTTCTTTTGTGCTACATTTATTCTAAGTTCTAGAAGTGCTATTTCTAAAAGTGCTGATTCCTGACAGTGGCCCAGGTGGCCCTGTCTTGTACATGATCCCTTGTGAATATTGCCCGTGCCAGTTGGCACAATGTACATGTGTGATTCTATCTGATGTGTTTTGACAATACAGAAGTTATTTTTATATAACCTTGAGTGGAGTTCCTTTTGTGGTGTGCCTAGGATGTTGTTGCTGTTGTGTGCTTGCGCAAATGCTTTACACATGGCCTCCGAGTTTAGCCTTACTGCTCGTGCCAAGCTACCGAGGGGGATGAGCAGGGGTTATGTTGGCGTGTGACTCCCTTGCCCTGACTAGAATGGTGGTTTCTGCCTGGCTTTGGCGTCAGCCTTAGCCTACCAGAAATAGCCAGTTCTAACATTGTTGGTCAGCGGTGTGGATTAGGACTTGTGTTTGCACAGTGCCACAGCGACAACTGGCTACATTACAAAACTCTGCATTTTTTTGAAAGTCACATGTTTGGGATTATTGTTTATGATTTTGTTTTTCCTCAAGAGTGTCATTTTCAAATGGTGTTCCTGCGTTTTATGTTTAGTGGCAGATGAGAGAAAATGACAGGGCGGGACGCCAGTAGAGGGGGAGTTTCCATAGATTAGGAATCCCTTGCTAGGTCCAGTGGCCAATCCCTGTTCCTGTCCCCGTGTGGGTAGATGGAAGAGAGGGAGTGTGGAGGAGAAATGGCTTGCTCTGGAGGGTGGTTATCCCCTGAGTGTAGTGTGTGTGTCTGGATTCCCCAGTATGGTAGGATCCAATGGTGGCAGCTAAAATGTGTCCAGTGTGTGAAGTCCCATTCCCAGTTCCCAGAGATGGTGCCGGGTGCTCAGTAAGAGGGGTACAGGTTGAGAGTCAGGGGCAGTGAGGAACTGTCTCACCAGTCTGGAGGGGGAGTGTGTGGATGAGTGGTGTGTTGAACTAGAGGAGTTGGTGTGAGTCTTTTTTTGTGATAAAAGGAGCTTGCACAGGAAGTGTACCTCTGGTAGTGTGCAGGAGGTCCTGCAGAGGCACTGGACAAGAATGTATACGTCTGGCGGTGTGCTAGATGTCTTGCAGAGGCATTTGGGAGTGATTCTAAAAGTAGTGGCGTGTGTATCTTATGATCCTGTGTAGGGGAAGAGGTTCATGTGTAGCCCAGCTAGGTCCCAGTAGGATGGTAGGGGTGTAGGGACTCACGTCCTGTCTCAGTGGAGGCAGAGTGAGTGTGGGACTGTGTGTCCCACGTTGGCCCGAAACCCTGTCTCAGGGCCTGGAGGGTTCCCTAAGGGAGCGCCAGGTCAGGGGCCTAGGCTGCACTTACAGGTCATTTGAGGAGGATCTTCCTGTGTCTAGAGGATGGGGAGTTTCTGTAACCAGAACTCCGGCGGTTCTGGTGTTGGGCTGTACCGCTCCTAAGTGGAGGGTGCAGAAGTCCTAGTTCGCGGGGCATTTGACCGTCTAGAGTGCTTGACCATTTGTGGGGCCTCTGGAGGTCGTTCCCCAGGAGGGGGGAGGCCAGGTTCAGGTTCAGCCTGACCTGGAGGGAAGGGCATATGTAATCAGTGTCCTGACCGGTTTTGGTTTCCAGGGGTACCGCTCCAAGGTGGGAGGGTGCAAAACTCTGGAAGGGGGTGCAGAGGGACGTCATCCTTGTCTCTGACCCCGGTGCAACCTGAGGGTTTAGATCCTAGGTTGGGAGATTAGGAAACTTCCAGGTCAAGAAGGAATCTCCGCCAAAGTAGATCAGCTGAAGAGACTGAGGGGGCTGCCCTTGCTGTGTGTTCTGGGGCCCACCTGCAGTTTGTTGTTTCCACTAAGGTAGAGGATAGGGGATTTTGCTGTGTGCTGTGTCCCCCCACCTGCTTGAAGAGGGACTGTGTTGTGTGCTTTGTACCTCAGAAGTGAAATAGTTCCAGATCCCAGGTGGTAGACGAGTTGATGGAGTGAGTTCCGGATCTGGTGACAGAGTTGTGTTCTGGTGGGTGCTTCCCTGGGAGGGCGCGGAACCCCAGAAGTAGAGGTAGGGTGGGGCATTCTTGCCCGTGACCTCTGGTCAGCCTGAGGGTATGGTCCCTAGGTTGAAGGATCAGTGGTAGCTGTAGCTACACTGAGAGGGAGAGTGGAGATTGGCTAATGTGTGCCAGGGGTTACTGCCCCCCACTCTGTGGATTGGTCAGGACCTGTGACATTTGGATGGCCTAGGGCCTGGTCCTGGCCGTGGATGACTAGAGAGTACCAGTGGGGTATCCTAGTTGTGCGAGAGAGCTTTTGTTGAGAGAAATCCATGTGGGTAGAGAGTGGCGCAAAACCGGAGGGTGTCCCTGCCGTGTGGGCCCGTGTCCATGTTTTGTCGCGCAAAGCAGGGAAGCCCATCAGTGGAGTGATTGGTCTACCCTGCGTTTTGGCTGGAAGGGGGTTGTGTTGGACCTGGCTCTTTTTGGCAGGTTCACTCCGAAACTTTTTGCTTTTTCCTAGTCTGTTGCTGGAACCTGGTGTTGGTGATTTTAGGCCTTTGCGCACTTTTTCACTGTGGTACAGTGTAAAGTGTGTGAGCTCTCTGTGTATGTGTGGTGAGTGACCTGCCCTCCCATAGGAATGCATGGGGAATCTGTGTGACCATGGTAGTTCCTGATGTGTGGGGAGTGCAGGGTCGAGTTTGGTATGTGCAAACTCGTGAGATTGAATGCTGCACAATGATATATGCAGCATGATTCTGTCTAGTGTAGAAGTGCCACTTCTAGACATGGGTGTGCATGTGTAGTGAGTCTGCTGGCACGTGATTGGCTGGCGCCTGGCTCCAGGAGTGCCTGAGCCTGCTTGTGGATTGACTGTCTGGTTTGAGGGTGACAGGGGCTGGGGAGCCCCCAGGAGGTTGTCTGAGTCAGCCCTTGGTTGAATGACTGTATCTGCAACTAGGGAAGTGGGAGGAGATAGCACGTTGGAGTGAATAAGGCTGTGCCTGCCTGCCACAATGCTGGCTCCACCTCCCGCTGGGCGACTGTCACCTCTGCCCCTCACACTGAAAGGAGTTCCCTATAACCAGTTCTAGCTGGTTCTCACACTGCCTGCACCCTTTAGACAAAGGATTTTATAGTATAAAAAGGGGCTGTGTCCCCTTACAAGAGGTTCTTGGTTCTGACTTGAATCCTGCCAGGGGCGTGCTGCTGCTTGGGCCCAGGGGAACCCCTGGGCCCTGCCCAGCCCCTGGACCCCTGATGGACTGCTTGAGGCTGGGACCCCTTTGCTATGGGAGTCTTTGCCTTGGGGGCTTGATGGACTTTGCCCCCCATAGCCCCTGGCAAGTGCTTTATTTCAGGAAGGACCTTGTCACTGGACCTTGCAGCGTTTTGGAGCGCTGTATTTACCCCGGAAGTGCCTGGAAGCGCTTTATCTTTTTATAGCGCTTGGGAGCGCTTTTTGCTTTATTTTGGGCGTTTCTCCGCCCCGCATTTTGCGTGAGGACTCGCAGGAGCCTACCCTGCGTTATGCCCCGCATATTTAATTATTTTTATGGATGGGTGCCACTCCATTTATTTAATTGCCTAACGGGTGCTCACCCTGTTTCTACTTTTATTTTGGATTTCGAGGGTGCCCACCCCTCGGTATTGCCTCCATTAAAATCACCGCCACCGGCCCAGAGATCGTGTGAGGGGGCGCTATGCCTCCTCCCTGCCCAGGGCCGCGCTGCCATTGGCGGCCCTGCGAGACAGGAAGCCAGGCAAGCAGTGGCGCGACGTGGGCAGGGCTTGGGCGCGACCCGGAAGTGCTCCGGTGGAAGGAGGAAGAAGTGCGGCCGAGAGAAGAGGCCGAGAGGAGGGATGGCCGCCCGGGGCTCCCATGCGCTTGGGAGAGCCCCGTGGTTCCTGCAGCCGATGAGGAGAGCTGGGTGAAGAGCGGAGGGGGCGCGAGGCACATTGCCGGTGCCTGCCCCCACCGCGAACACAGAAGGTATCCTGCTGCCTGCCTGGAGGAGCCCCGCCAAAGAAGAACAGCCCGGTAAGTAGAAAGGGCTGGGGGGCTCCGTGAGGCCAAGTGGTGGCTGTGCCAGGGCAGGCGCAGAGTCAGAGCGGCCCGTGTGCTTAGTGGGCCGCTCCAACGATGGAGCATTATTGTTAAGAGCCAGAGAGGCTCCGGGGCATTGTTTGTTTTGAGCCCTGCAAGGCTCCAACGGCGGGCCATTTTGTGTTTAGAGCCACGGAGGCTCCAGGGGGCACGTTGTTGTTTTAGAGCCAGAGAGGCTCCCCGCCCACATGGTTGTTTAGGGTCCAGAGAGGCTCTTGAGGGCCACATTATTTTCTACAAGCCCAGCGAGGCTCCCACGTGACTTGGGGCATCTTGTGATTCTTTTAGGAGCCAGAGTGCTCCCATGGGCATAGTTGATTCTAGAGCCTGTGTGGCTCCAACGATTGGCCGCAGTTTTGTCCTAGGGGCTAGTGAGAGCCCTGTTGCAGAGTTATTGATTCTCAGCTGCCCAGCAATTAGTGGGCAGCTGCACCGTTTAGGCGCAATTCTGAGAGAGTCCCTGAGAGGGACAGAAGTGGCACAGAGCTGCCAGGCCTGCTACAGCTGCGCAGCACTTAGTGCCAGCTGCAACGTTTAGGCCCCTGACATTTGGACACAGGGCGTCCTAGCCCCAACAAGGCCAGTTGGCCTAGGGACTGCCACAGGTGGTGGCTTATGTAAGTCTTTGCGCAATTGTGTGGTTTTTCCTTGCACCTCTGAATGTTTTTAGGCATCATGTGTTTTTGCGCTATTGAGTTGTGGTCTTACACCTCTAAATATTTTATGCATCATGTGTTTTTCCTTGTTCTTACACCGCTGAATGTATTTTTATGCATCATGTGTTTTTCCTTGTTCTTACACCGCTGAATGTATTTTTATGCATCATGTGTTTTTCTTTCCTTACACCTTTGAATGTTGTGATGCATCATGTGTAATGTGTTCTGGCTTATACCCCTAAATGTATTTTATTCTTAGGTGGTTGTGTTTTGCCTAGTATAGTTATACTAGAGATGTTATCTGTCCATGCGTGATCTAGGCCTATGGTTATTAGTATTGCGTAGTGTGTACCTACCTTTACCAGTAGTTACTGGTGGTGACCTATAATTGTTCTTTTGTGCTACATTTATTCTAAGTTCTAGAAGTGCTATTTCTAAAAGTGCTGATTCCTGACAGTGGCCCAGGCAGCCCTGTCTTGTACATGATCCCTTGTGAATATTGCCCGTGCCAGTTGGCACAATGTACATGTGTGATTCTATCTGATGTGTTTTGACAATACAGAAGTTATTTTTATATAACCTTGAGTGGAGTTCCTTTTGTGGTGTGCCTAGGATGTTGTTGCTGTTGTGTGCTTGCGCAAATGCTTTACACATTGCCTCCGAGTTTAGCCTTACTGCTCGTGCCAAGCTACCAAGAGGGGTGAGTAGGAGTTATCTTGGCGTGTGACTCCCTTGCCCTGACTAGAATGGTGGTTTCTGCCTGGCTTTGGCGTCAGCCTTAGCCTACCAGAAATAGCCAGTTCTAACATTTGGGTATCATCGGCATATGATATCATAGCCATGTTCCAGGCTTTGGCCTGCAGGGCTTGGGGGCGAACATAAATGGTAAAGAGAGTGGCACTTAGGGCAGACCCCTGGGGGACACCACAGACTAGAGGATGAACATTTGAGGTGTGGGGGGTTGGAGACCTGGAAGGACAGATCAGTCTGAAAGGATGCGAACCAGGCGAAGGCCTTGCCATTGACCCCACATCCTCTAGCCGATATAACAGAAACCTATGGGAGACCATATCGTAGGCCACACTGAGATCCAGCAGGATCAGTGCCAATGTTTTGCCCTAGCTATAGCATACCGTAGATGCTCTGTGACTGCCAGTAGCGCTGATTCTGTACTATGTTTAGGCTGTTTACATATAAAAGAGTATCATCTGCATTTGCTGATATAAGTACACTATATCCCGGGAAACAGAGTCCTCTGTGACTGTGATACTCACGCAAAGCACTTGCAAGTGGTTCAGAAACTACCGCATACAGCAGTGGGGACAGAGGGCAGCCCTGTCTAGTGCCTCTAGAGCCTCCAAACAAGTTTGAGACCATCTACCCGACAGGCACAAAGGCAGTTGTTGCTGTGTATTGTGTTGCAATCTGTCTCATAAATATTTCCCCATCTCCTATCTTACGGAGCACTGCAAATATACATTTCCACTCCACCAAGTCAAAAGCCTTCTCAGCATCTAGGAATAGCGCAGCAGCCTAGACTTCTGAGTTCAGACGCTGCATGACTCCGAATAATGTGGGCAGATTTGCGGATTGATTCCGGCCCAGGACAAAACCTGTCTGCTCCGGACCTACAATTCCAGGTCGTAGGGGCGCCAGTCTGTTTGCCAGGGTCTTGTCATAGATTTTAGCATCTACATTAAGTAGAGATAACAGTCTATAGGACGAACATTGTGACATGAGTTTACCTGGCTTAGTTACTGTGACTATTACATCTTCCCTCATGGAGGTGGGCATTACCCCGTTGTCAGCCATCTCCTCAAACAACGTTTTAAGGTGCGAAGCTAGTTGTTCTTGGTATGACTTGTAGAATGCTACTGTTAGCCCATGAGAGCCAGGTGCTTTCTCAGCTGGCATACCCTTCAGTGCTGCATAGATTTCATCCAGTGTGCAGGGCGCCATGAAGTGTTCCCTGTGTTGAGTAGCTAGCAATGGCTTCTTAAGATATGCTAGATAGTCAGCCACTGCATCCTCGTCATGTTGTATTTGGGAGCTATATAACTTTTTATAGTACTTACAAAACTGCTGTACTATCTCCTCAGGGGTATTTAGGATATCTCAACACAAAAGGACTGTCAATGGTCTGTTCAACTTATGGGGGCAAAGAAAAATGTGACGAACTCTGTGTCTACCTGTAAAGTGTGTAGAACAAAAAGGGAATGAATCCCATCAGCCCACCCATTTGGCAGAGCTTCATCATCTGGGATAGAACCAAAGATGGTCCAGTTAGGGAGCCACACACCTGTTGGAATTATGTGCTTCTCCAAACCCAAGGAACCACGAGAGATGGATCATACCAAAAATCAAATCAGTTTGGAATGGTGTGGGATGTTAAATTGCAGTGAGAAAAAATGTGTGCAAAAAGAATCAAAAAGTGAGATGTAAAATTGGCTACCATGATTCAAGGAAAACTTTATTAGGGAAAATCATGGTGTCAAAATTAAATTGAGTGTGAGACAGTTTGACACAATAACTGTCTATTAAGGATGGTATGGTTAACATGTTTCAGCCATTGAAAGAAAGTTAAGCCTACCGGGCTTTCGTCAGGACCTCTTAAACACTATTGCAATTAATCTTAACCTGAGCTTAGTGAAAAAAGCAAAAATTAACACAAATAAATGATACCAAACATCCTACCGTACATTGGATTTTCCAGACGGGAGATGTCTGTTTCATAAAGTATTTAGGATTCTTTCCCAAAAATTCTTGGGAGAGAGCCTCTCCCTCGGCTCAGGATCAGTCCAGGGGTACCGACGGACAGAGCGGGGCCTCCAACCCTGAGCACATAATTCCAACAGGTGTGTGTGAATAAGGGGTTAGTCTGTCCTTTGGTCTTTAAATAATTTTCCCCTTAGACCCTCCACCAACCTTGTTTTTGACGTATTTAGGGTATCTCCTTCTTTATCTGCACTCTCTGTTATGAAATCTGCCATTATTAGGGGTCTTATTATTTTAGCTAGTGTCACTCCCGCTCTGTCTCCCTCTCTCCCTAGGCCCTCGCCGTTGCATACTCCCCCATATGCCTTATCTCATCATTAGCTAGTGCCTAGAATTCTGCTAGCTTATATTTAATATCAGCTCTTTTTTGGGTGCCTCCGTCCACTTGCAGCTCTCTCTCCAAGTATCTCATTCTCCAGTTTTAGTAGCCTATTTCTAATCTCACGTAATACCCCTGCATGTTTAGTAATCACTACTACCCTTACATAGACTTTAAATGCCTCCCATACTGTTGCAAATTTGTCAACTGAATATATATATATATATATATATATATATATATATATATATATATATATATATATATATATTGTAGTCTTCTATGGCCTGCTGTAATTCTTCTTTAAAAACCTCCATGTCAAAGCTGGTATTCTTGGAGCCGCATATGTAAGTGTAAGATGTACTGGGGTATGTTCTGGGGAGGTGCTCACAATCCGAGACTCTCACTTTCCATTAGTTGGATATTAGCCAATAGTCAATATGGGTATGCGTGTCATACGCAGCTGAATAGTGCATATATCCTGCCCTGTCTGCGGCCCTTTGTCTCCAAATACCTGTAAGTGTCTCCCTCTGCATCATGTCTAGTATTACGTTAGCTGCTGCTGAGGGTTGCCTAGGGCAGCCTTTGGATGGGTCCACAATAGGGTTGAGAATACAGCTGAAATCTCCTCCCCATATCTGAGGTACTCCCACCCATTAATGCACTCTGGATTCCACTGTTTGATAAAACTGGGATCATCGTAATTTGGGCTGTATATTCCAATAAGCCGAACTTCAGATATTCATTCCTGCATTGTGCTATTACATATCTACCACCTTGGTCCTTATATAGTCCTGCCAGTGTCCCCCCAGAGTGGCGTTACGCCCATATTAGTACTCCTCTAGCATGTGAGGTACAGCTTGCTGCGAAGCACGGCCACTGTAATATATTGAGTATACGCGCTTCCCTGTTGGGCTGTAGGTGTGTTTCCTGCATGGCACGCAATATGTGTTTGATATCAGGCTCCGCCAGTGCATCCGTTTTCTCTCCTTCTGGGGGGCACTCCGACTCCGGGATAGAAATCCCTTGAGTGAGGAGTCTTACACAGTCCGAATTGCAGCTTGGACTGCAGCTTATGCCTATTGCCAATCTTGGCTTATTTTGCGGCCTCTGGCGTCTTTGAATCTCGATATTACCAATGCTCTGGTGCTTTACAACCAGCGTCCCCTGTGGGTATGATAAGCGTCAGCAGCCCTTTTCGACAGTGATTTCTTGTCTGGCAGGCAATCAGGTTTCAGGGTGACCCCTCGCTAAGTGTCTTTATTCCTCGCTAAAGCAGTTACTTTCAGATTGCTGTTTGCACCCTTTCACTATGCCTGTTGCAATCGCTCTCCTCGCTTCCCCTCACATCAGATACCTCCTTTGAGGTCCGAGTGGTTGTCCGCTGCCAAGCCCCTCACTGTATCGGGAGGTTAGTGCTTTGTTGCGGCTCACTGCGTCCTACCTGGTGCACTTGTACGCTGTTTGGGTAACAGCGTTAGCGATGGCCCTTCTAGTCTCTTGCAGGCTCCTCCGATGCCATTCGTGCAGGGTGATCCCCTGCCAATCCCCCACACAACGTGGCCCATCTGTGTCTTCGCATGAAATGTGCTTCCAGGCATGCTTGCAGGATATCTCCGCCTACTGAGCTCTAATCATCAGCGGCCGCTTCCTTACTGGGCGCTGCAACTACACATGTTTGTCTGTAGATAGGCCGCACGTTTAATTAGTGCCCTGGCAGTTCATTTACGTTTGTTTTTTCAAGGGTATCCCGCAGCGAATACCTTATTGGGCTTGTGCTCTACATTTTCTCGGTACGGGGTGGGCGTATGGCATGAGGATTATGTAGGATTGTCACATGGGTTGCGGGAGCTCTCCTAGTTAGCTGCCATCTTCGTGATCGCAAACTCTGCCCCATCCCATATACAATTAAACTGTGAGTCAACAGCAAAGTTAAGAGCAAAAAATCATTAGTAAAGCCTGTATCAGCATCAGTAAAATGCTTGTCTAGCAGAAGTGCATTGCTGAATCTCCATCTATTAGAGAGCGAAATGTTATGAGGGGTGTCTAAATGTAACATGACAGGAACATGGTCAGAAATTAAAATGGAACCTATCTCAACATTTGATACAGACTAGAGAACATTTTGTGTACCAAATAAAAAGTCTATTCTGGAATGTGAGGCATTTACAGGAGAGAATTATGTGAATTCTAACAGGTCTGGATGGGCTATTCTCCATGCATCAATTAGACCTATGGAGGAGATAGCCCTCTGGAAGGATTTTTGCATTTTATAGGGAATATATATAACCTGGGAATGACAGTCTGAAAAAGGGTCTATTAGTTGATTACAATCACCTCCTACTATATAAGGGCCATAGACATTACATAGTGAGAAAGTAAAATCATTATTTTTCATATTCAATGATAACCATTCACCAGCATCATCCTTGGTTTAATTGAGCAACTGAGATTTATGTAACAGAAAGGAAGAAAAGAGAACAAAGAGAGAAAAATTGGAGAAAAGATAATAAGGAGAAGAAAAAACCTCCCCATTGTGAAGAGAAATAAAAAGATGACGAAAAGTTGAAAGACTTTAGTGATAGTCATCATGGTAAAGGAGAAACAAGAAGGTAAAGTCGGGAAACGAGACAGAAATTGACCAACCCAGAAAGGAGCAAAGGCTGAGAATAGGTACAAAACAAATAGAGTCAGGGGAAACCACTAAATAAGAAACATCTAACAGAGAAGAACTACTATGTCCAAATAAAAGAATACAAAAATGAGCTTACCATACAGGAAAATATTGATACAACAATTACACAAAGTGGAGACTGAGAGTTGATGGACATTCACGGACACTACAGCAAACTCCAATGGACCCAGGGAAAGCTGAACCTGAAAGGGAACATCAAACCAATAAGAAACATAAGAATATGGGCAAAGCAAATCAAGTTTTGCTGAGTCCCATGTCTTCTCCCTTATGCTCATGGATGAAAAACTTAAGTTCCTTTTGGTTCTCCGAAGGTGGTTGTCTTGTCTTCATAAGTGACCTTAAAAAAGCAAGAATGAATAAGCCCATACTGAGCATTCATAGATCCTAATTGCGGCCTCAAGTCCAAAATGTATTTGTGACTCGTGGCAGTGGCCTTGGACACATATTGACTGAAAAAAAGTTTATGTCCAGACTATAGCATCTGCTTAGGTTGTTTAGTCATTGTGAGGGCTTCCATAGGATCATAATATTGTAGAAACAAAGCAATAAGCCTTCTGGGTCTAGTAGATGATGCAGAAGGGGAAGGATCAATCCGATAGGCCCTCCTGATATTCAACTCAACCGAAGATTTCAAACCAACAATTTTTGGAATGTGCATCTTAAGAAATGTAATGATATCATGTCCTTCCAAACCTTTGGGAATACCATAAATGTGCAAATTACTCAGACGATTACGGTTCTATAAATCTTCAGCCAATCTCTTAAGCTGTGCAACTTCCTTGGTCAAGTAGGAGACTTACGCAGCAACATCCTGTTCGTCACTGTTCCACTGCTCTTCCTCAAGAACGGAGCACTTTTCCTCAATCCACTGTATGGACTCACTTGTCTCAACTATGAAGGGTCTCATATTCCTTAGCTACTCCATAATGTTTTCCAAGATCAAGGGTAGTGGGGATTTCGTAGATGAGGAAGGATCTTTTTTAGCCATTTATTGGCGCCACCTCCTGACTCTTTATGTGCAGGAACATCAGAGACAGAAGAAGCCAAGGACATGGAGGAGTGCACTGTATCCATTGTTAAATCGCAACTTGATAGTAATAGTCCACCTTGAGAGAATTATTTAAACCATTAGCAGCAATTACACTGCGAGAGGTTCACCGATTTTCCACAAGGAGTCAGTCAGAAAATGAAGAACAATGGGGTGGATGGCGAAGTACCCCTCATCAAAGAACAGTATGCGCCTCAGAAATTTAAAGTAAAAGAAAAAATAAGCAAAGTTGGGTAAAGAATAACTCAAAAGAGTTATAAATCAAAACAGTCTAAGGGCTGCTCAAAATGGTGACAGCATCTCCTGACATGGCCAGAGCGGCAGGCAAAAGCAAAAAAAAGACAAGATAAAGACCAAATTCACGTCTAAATGCTTACCACACTGCACCCCAATATAATTTCCAGAAGAGGCACATATGGATGAGCCGAGACCACCCAACCGTGGAGAAAAAAATCCTCAGCTCCCTGTGGCTGAAAATTAATGGGGGGCCATCTTGTGTTGTTGTCAGAGTGCACTGCACTCTCTTATTCCAGTCATGAAGTGATCGAAGCATCGACTGTTGTTATGGACCCTATAAGCACTGTTTATTAAATTGTAACGGGACATGCTTTCTTGTTTTAGATATGCACTTTGACCACTATTATGAGATGTGTGTATCACCTCAAAGAAAGCATGGAGCACTTGTTGTCACATTAACCCAAAGTGTCATTCTTAATAACTTTGTTTTTCTTTTTTCATAACTTTTCTTCTGGTTCAAATAAATAACCATTTGGTATCAAAGACTGCCGACATTGTGTGTCTTGGGACCACTGTTCTGATATTCTGTGACTACCCACGGATCCTGAAGACTCTCGGGTTCCCTTGTTTCTTAGCATTAGTCAAAGACAGGCACCCAGGGAGAATATTGCGGATTCCACATGGTATAGTCCCTATGGAATCACATGAATTTGAGGTACAATGTTGACTGCTCAGAGGGCAAATGAAGAGGGGACAAGTGACATACCTTAACTCCACATGTGTCATGGCCCTGACATGTTGACTTCAGTGCTGTGCTTCATCCGTGATTATTACGAGGACAGCTCAAAGATGGTTGACAAACCCAGCAACTCTCCAGAACCCCAATAGCAGCAGTATTATGAGCTACTAGGGGTAACAGCAATTCAGCAAAGGATCCAGTTCTCGATGAAGACTGTTCTGATGTAGACAAAAAGGGGTCATGAGTGGACAGTAAGTGGTTTCACAAAAGTCATGCTCTTTTCCAACCTCCTCTCAGCACTACAATGACTGTGACCTATATAATGTCTGGGACTTTTCAGGTAGCAGTGTTGACGTTTGATAGCTAATTTGTGTTACATTTTAAGAGGACTGTAATATTGTGCGTGTACAGTATGCATTTGAAAGGCACTGATTTGGCTGCAGTGTTTATGTCACTCTGATACTCTGTGCCAAATGGTTCAGTCTTGGGTGACTTCAATTAGGCAAACTACAGTCGCGGTCATCCAGCACCACAATGCCTTGTGTTTGGGGCTCTCTGTCAACAGGACATGCCCCCCCTGCATCTTACAACAAGGACATATCAGCAGTATTTTTCTCAAAGGAAGGTGCAAACGCTACTCCAAAGTGTGGGGTACTTTGTAAATGCTCATATAACTAGCAGTCTTAACAGGTGCTTGATATATCCCTTAAAGTTACGGACAGGATACTACCATTCAACAAAAATCCACAAACCTTTTTCTGTTCAGGCAAGACACTACTATGGGCTACTCAGCTGCGAGGGCATATAACAAGGAAGAGGGACTTTAATCACCGGTAGAGCCTAAAGGCAGAAGGGCAATGGGATGATTTGACCTCTTTCCACATGCCTCATCCAAGCAGGCAAACACATGAAGCTCACTATATATATATATATATATATATATATATATATATATCAGAAGAAACCCGACCGCTTCTAGTCGCGGTCACAAGCGGGCGCAGACCACCTCTCCTCCAAAGTGTATTTTGAATAATATCAAAACGCCATCACACGATTAAAGTGTCAGCAGTGCAAATGTATTGCTTTCCATAGCAGAGCAAGTGCTCTCCTTGACGCGTTTCGCTCCGCAGGCGGAGCTTGATCACATGACGCGTCAGGAGTAGGCAGAGCAATATATAGTGATTAAAAGCCCAAGGGCCTAAAGAAACAGGACACATGGGTAAAAAAAGATACAATCAAGCATAAAAATAACTGTTTACATAGTTTGTTGGCAAACGAGGCAAAAGAAAGAATTATAGCATAGTGCTTTAAAATTCCATTTCAAATCATTGTTATATGGTGCAAGATGGTTTCCAAGATCGAATATATAGAGGCATAGAAATACTGAATAAAATATCCAATAATTCATGTCAAATGGATGTTACTACCTCACTTTCAATAGCGGAAATAAATTTCGAATACAAAAGTGCTAATGCATAAATATGTACATTACTACAAATAGGTATAAATCCAATGGATTCAAGTGCTAGTGCATAGAGGTAGCTGTCATATTACCCAAATCATATTCGATTCAACACATACTTGTTCATATGCCTCATGCCAACTACTTAATGCTTGATTTTGTAAAGTGCAAGTGCTTAAAATGTGAAACAAAAATCATAATGAAACTAAGTTGTTAAAAACACATGCGGCTGATGGCCCTACTTGAACTTGAATTATGTAATTTACTATATTTCTCAAGAACACATCCTACTTGTGAATACAAATGTATCATTAAATTTTTGTTTTCAGCAACGATTCAATAAGACAATGTCCACCACAGGAAAAATAAAGAAAAAGAAAAAGATAGGGAAAAAGAAAAAAGAAGAGCAAGAGTTGAAATAGCATCAAACATTACAAATAATGATGTAACTCATCAATAACATTCAAACCGTTAGGGGATCTCGAATCTAGCAACAAAATAAAATATGCTTCCCTCTGCCTGAGTAATCTTTCTCGGTCACCACCTCGTCCGGGGTTAGGGACTGAGCACAGTAAAGTATACTTTAAATCCTTTAGTTTTTTGTCATGCACTACCTTGAAGTGGCGAGCCACCGGGTAGTTTATGTCTGAATTCACTATTGCGCGTATGTGCTGTAAAATGCGCTGGTTGGCTGGCAACTTACCGCCTGATTCATGTTCAGGCCGTTTTGCGTGGCCCTAATAGCGAATCATAGCGATTCGCTATTGAGGACACGCAAAACGGCATTCATGTAGGAATTGCTAATTAAATAGCGATTCCTACATGTTCTCTATTTGCGAGTAGCAATTTGCTACTCGCAAAAACTCCCCATTCATTCCTATGGGCCAAGAGGCCCATAGGAATGAATGGGGAGTATCCCTTATTTGCGAGTAGCAATTTGCTACTCGCAAATAAGATAGCGATTTTAAGGGTGCCAGGGGTGTCCAAAGGACGCCCTGTAGCACCCCTAAAATGCACATTTGAACAGGTGTTGCACACACACATGTCCAAAGGACATGTGTGTGTGCAACATGCAACGTAGAAAAATGCTTTTAAAAGCATTTTTCTGAGTTTCTGCTATTTACCGACAGGTCTGACCTCTCGGTAAATAGCGGCCCCAAAAGTGCAAAATCGCTATTTTTCATTGTGTCATGAATAGCATTTGAGGAATCTCTAATAGAGATTCCTTAAATGCTATTCCTCGCATATTTGCGACTTCTTAAATAGCGATTTTTGCATTTGGGTTCCTGAATACCAAATGCAAAAATCGCACTCGCAAAGGGCCAGATTCTCAGAATCTGGCCCTTTTGCGAGCGCTATTGGCTACATGAATCAGGCAGTTAGTGCTCCCAATGTATGATAATGCACATGTGCATGTTAGTTGGTAAATGACAAATTCACTGCGACAGGTTAGATGTTCATTTATTTTTATAGGCCTATTGCTGAACGCTGATGTATAGTGCGTGCCATTGACAGCAAATGTGCAGGCCCGGCAAGACGTGCATCTAAAAAAAACCTGTTTTAGCAAACCAAGGACTTTTAACAGTAAGCTCAGGCTGGGTTTTGTCCAATGCATCTTTCATGGACGGTGCCCTCCTAAATGTGATTGCTGGTGACTTAGGTAAGATTGAGCCTAGAATCACATCAGTCAGAACAATTGGCCACTCTGCATTGATGATTTGTCTTAATTTACGCTCCTGAGAGCAGTAGGTGGTGATAAGGCGGACAGACCCCCTAGAAGCTGATTCAGAGGTTTCAATAGTTCTAGGAGTCAAAAGTTCGTCTCTCGAACGCCTAGATGCCTTTAAGAGTGCGCGATTTAAAAGATCTTTTTTGCAACCGCGCTGCAAAAACCTTTGCATAGAATCAGCCAAGCATTGGTTAGTTGTCTTAGAATCACTGCAAATTCTTTTAATGCGAATGAATTCGCCAAACGGAATGCTATTGATGGTATGTGAAAGGTGAGCACTGCGGGCATGAAGGATAGAATTACCCGCAGTGCTTTTCCTGTGTAGTTTGGTGTGAATCTGACCCTGATCAATGTAGACATGTACGTCTAAAAACTCAGCTGAGTTTGATGTTATGGTAGCAGTGAATCTCAAATTGCGGTTGTTGTTGTTAATGTCATTGACAAAGAGTGCTGCCTGTTCCTGTGTGCCCTTCCAGATGATATAAATATCATCTATAAATCGCCAATAATAGGCTAGATGTTGAAGCCAGTGGCGATGGGCCCCATGGAGAACGTGCTCCTCCCACCAGCCAACATGTAAACATAAATAACTGGGGGAGAAGCACGAGCCCATAGCAACCCCACGCTCTTGATGAAAAATGTCCTTGTCAAACTGGAAATGATTGTTGGTTAAACAAATGC
This sequence comes from Lissotriton helveticus, assembly GCF_964261635.1. Taxonomy (NCBI): domain Eukaryota; kingdom Metazoa; phylum Chordata; class Amphibia; order Caudata; family Salamandridae; genus Lissotriton; species Lissotriton helveticus. The sequence goes on along the minus strand of NC_136068.1, from coordinate 1,330,147,707 downwards.
GTATCATCTCCAGTAACATGGAATTATGTTCTCTAAGCGTTGCATCTCTCATGTCAAGATAATATTGGATGGCTTCCAAACCGTGCAGATGATGGATGCTAGTGTAAAGGGATTCAATGTCCATAACCAGGAAACAAAAATCAGAACACCAAGTGACTTGCTTAATTTTAACTAAAAAATCCGTGGTGTCTTTGAGGTAAGAGAGAAGTGAGGTCATGTGGGGTTGAAGGAAAAAATCGACATATTTAGAAAGATTTTCGTTGATGATGCCTTGTGCTGAAATGATAGGATGTCCGGGAACTGGGGTGGTGCATTTGTGAATCTTGGGTAGGAGGTAAAAGAGAGGGGTGATTGGGTGTGTTACACTAAGAAATGTAGCCTCTTCTTTTGTGAGAAGCCCTTGTCTTTGCCATTGACTAATGCTTTTTCTGGTGGTTTCGTGGGTTTTTAATATATATATATATATATATATTCATTGAAAAAACCATAGGTTATAGACCATATATAGTTAGGAATTAGCATTTACAAAACCTTGAAAATTCACTGAAAAAACCATAGGTTATAGACCATATATAGTTAGGAATTAGCATTTAAAAAACCTTATTTTACTCACACAAAACCAATGAAATTCCATATATAGTTAGTTGTACTAACTATATATCGCGCACCCGCAATCCACTGCTGATCATGTCACATATTACATCATTCATGACATGGTCAGTGACATCACTGATGACATCACTGATGACATCTCAAATGACATCACTGATGACATCACTGATGACATCTCAAATGACATCACTGATGACATCACTGATGACAACATCCAGTGACTGTATTTTTCTGTAAAGTTAAAATATGTCTTACATATTGAAGAATGAGTGGATGTATAAGTGTCTGGATGAAGGATTTAGTAGGTGCATGACTGACTGACTGTATGAGTGAGTGGTTAAATGTGTCTCATTGAGTGCATGGGTTAGTGACTAAACTGTCTTAATTTGTGCATCATTATGTCTGTTGTTCTGTAAACTGCTGCATGTGTTGATCAGTAGCTATATGAGTAACTATATGGGTTATTGATTGGTTGCCCAAGCATTTGTATGGGAAACTGGGAGTGTGTGTGGGTGGCTGGGAAGGTGTATGACTCTGTGCATAATGTATGGGTTCAAAAGTGCATGTGGAAACAGCTGTATGGGTGGTTGACTGTGTGCATGACTGTATTGGTGAGTGAATGGATATCTCAGTGCTACATGTCAAAGTAAGTACATATGTAAAACACAGTACATGTGAGAGTTGACATATATAAATAACTGTGCATAAGAGCCAGTGAATGTGTGAGTGGCTGTATGGATCATTGTGCTCTTGTATCCAGGATTGTATAAGTGAGTAAATATGTTTAGTATATGTTTGAATAAGTAAGGTGTGTTTAACTGTATAGTTAAGGAAATGGAGGTGTGATTGATTGTTTGCATGACTGACTAGGTGTGTGTGTAACTTCATGGATGAGTGACAATCTGCGAGTCTGTGTTTACACTGAGTGTATCTAAGGTTATATTAGAGTCTGAAGAGGTTCATCGTATTATCACATGAATGATGTCATCAGTGATGTGATCAGTAATGTTAAATGAGATGTCATCAGTGATGTCATCAGTGATGTCATTTGAGATGTCATCAGTAATGTCATCAGTGATGTCATTTGAGATGTCATCAGTGATGTCATCAGTGATGTCATTTGAGATGTCATCAGTGATGTCATCAGTGATGTCACTGACCATGTCATGAATGATGTAATATGTGACATGATCAGCAGTGGATTGCGGGTGCGCGATATATAGTTAGTACAACTAACTATATATGGAATTTCATTGGTTTTGTGTGAGTAAAATAAGGTTTTTTAAATGCTAATTCCTAACTATATATGGTCTATAACCTATGGTTTTTTCAGTGAATTTTCAAGGTTTTGTAAATGCTAATTCCTAACTATATATGGTCTATAACCTATGGTTTTTTCAATGAATTTCATTGGTTTTTTAAAAGCTAATATCTATAGCTGTAAAATTTATTCTTCTTTAAATCCAAAAATATATTTTATATGTTTATTAATAATTTTTTTTTAATATTTTTTTTTGTTTCGCTCCCGGTCTGCGAACCGGGAAGCTTCCCGTTAGCTCAATTTGATTCCGCGATCCGGTCCGCGAACCGGTAAGAAATCAACATAGTGACGGTATCGCGTTGCCGCGTAATGCGTCTTATGACGTACTGCGTTAGCGCACCCGGAAGTGCCCCGGGGCGCGGACCGAGGCGCGAAACGCAGCTCCCCGGAAGCGATCCGCGGCGCAAAAGCGCGACGTATCGCGTTGCCGCGAAATGCGTCTTGTGACGTATCGCGTTAGCGCACCCGGAAGTGTCCCGGGGCGCGGACCGGGGCGCGAAGCTTAGCGACCCGGAAGCTAACCGGGGCGCGTTCCGCAGCGCGTAACATGAGCGTGAGAGGTCATGTGACTTGTTAATAAAACTTTTCATTGGTTCATTTCACTTTTAGTTTCATAATTATGGAAGGCTAGGTCAGGTGACCTAAAAATAACACTTTTCATTGGTTGAGAAGTATTGTTTTTTCCAAATGATGAAAACCCCTCCTTCTTTCCTCACTCTGACTTTCATCATTGTGAGAGGAAGACCTATTTTGCTTGTTGGAAGACCTATTTTGCTTGTGTGAAAATGGCTTCATTGGTTGCTTCAGCTGGTGGACCCCCACCACCACCTCCACCTCCTCATGGGAAGAGAGGACCACCTCCCCAGGTGATTACCAACACTGAGGAGGAAGATGAAGAAATGGATGAGGAGGGAGAAGAACCACAATTCCTGGAAGAGTTGCCCCGGGTTTCCAGAAAGAAAGCCAGTTTCATCTGGCAGTTTTTTTCGATGCCTCGTGGACAAAAAAAAGTCAACGCGAGGTATGTCACCTGCCTCATATGCAAGGAACAATTGTCCAGAGGGACGGACAAAAAATACAGTTATGGTAATCACACCATGCATAGGCACATGACGAGGAAACATCCCCTAAATTACAGCCGGGCGGAATTAAGGGATATGCTGGACAATCCTAGACCAACTCCTGTGGCCAGACCAACAATACCGGTTTCTTTAACACCAGAGGAGGCACGGGAAACTGTGCCAAATATCCAAGAAAATTCTGGGCATATGATACATTTATGTATGCACTGTCGTGCATTATTAGCTTGTGGCAACATGAGCATCAATGCACTCAACCTTTCATATGAACACCATGATTGCCCTAACCGCCCCCAGTATTTTTTTTTTGCTCCTGTTGAGCCCTTTTCAACGCCTGTTTTTTGTTGTTTCCCCCCCCAAAAAAAACCAAAAAAAATATAAAATCGTTCAAAAAATACAAAAAAAACAAAAAATGTTCAAAAAAAAAAAATATATATAAAACAACAAAAATATTAAAAAAAAGTTCTTTTCAGAACTACCTTCCCTTTCAAAAAAAATTGCTACAATGTTTAGCACTCTGACAAGCTCTATTTCTTTTGGTTCGCTCCCGGGTTAGCTTCCCGGTACGCGGACCGGGAGCTAACCCCAAAATTTTTTTTTTTTAAAAAAAGTTAGCTTCCCGGTACGCGGACCGGGAGCTAACCCCAAAATTTTTTTTTTTTAAAAAAAGTGTAAGTATAAGGAAAGTAAACAGAGAGTGATGTTAAAAGAAAGACAGCTATAGGGAGTAAAGAAGAGATACTGTTTAATAGATCTATTTACCGAAGAAAAGACAGAAGAGGGTATAATTGTGAAAAACAAAATAGATAACGAAGTGAAAGAAAAAAAAAGAGAGTATAACATTAACAAAGAAGAGTTTCTTGGAGAATGTGAGTGAATGTTCAAAATAAGATTAAAATATGGGGAATAACAGAGAGAAAAAATAGAAAACAGAAAACAAAAAATAACAGAAAAAGATTAATTGAAACAGCAAAGAAATGTAAGTAACATAGAGCCATATCATCAACATAGGCAATAAAAGTTTTGCAGCTTTTATTGGCAGAAATGTGTCGCTAAAGCCGCTTTTGCGGCAGAAAACTGCCGCTAAAACCACTTTTTAACCAGTTTTCTGCCAATAAAAAGAGCAATAATTTTATTGGCTGTGTTCATAATATTCCCCTTAGTGTGCTTCAACTACACAGAGAAAGCATTATGAACAAGTAGTGATAGAGTGATCAGTCAAAGACACTAAGAGTAATAGAGACGGAGTGAGTGAACAAGAGTGAGGAACTATGAGAAGAGAGGGACTGAGAAAAAGAGTGGAAGGAGTTGAGTAAGTAGATAATAGAGAAAGGAATGAGGGAAGTAGCAAAGGCAGGAAACTGAGGGTTAAAGAAATGAAGCAGCGGAACTAATAGAAGTTCAATGTGATAGAAATGTAACGAAAAGAGTACAAAATATTTACCTTATAATTGTCGTTAAATTACTCACTTTTTGTTTTTATACTTTCAATCTGTGAAAGAGAGAACAAACATTTGAAAAATATTAAAACATGTATTTAAAAATTACAAAAGACAAGGGCAAAGATTGAAGGACAAACAGTTTTTCAACAACTTTGACACTTACAGAAGCTTCTGCTTCTCCAGGCCCCCTACACAGTCCTAAAGATATACATTTTAAACTAACAGTATCTTGATGCAGATGAAGTGAGGCCTATCTTAAAACATGGTGCATATTTTGCATTGCTGTTGTTTCAGAAAAGTGTCGCAAAACACTAAAATTTTAAATAATTGCTTCAGGATGCCAATAAGATGTCTACTATCCAGAGTTTTGTTTCAGGTGAGGCCTACTCAGGGTTGCAGATGAAATTTCGAGTTGTTGAAGAGAATAGAGGACATAATACATGTGAAGGTCTACCAATGAAGTGAGTCATGTCCACTGCACTCTTCAACAAAGTCCAAACCTCCTATGTTTCCCTGGACAGACCTAAACTTGATCTGCACAATGTGATTCGTAATGATAGGAAACACAGGTGATCTAATTGAAATACATGCAATTTATTTTGCTCATTTCTCAATCACATCACTTGCGTTTCCTTTGCTTAGGTATCTCATTGTGCAGATGTAGTCTAGCATATGAAAGAATACGCAGAAGTGCAGCACTGCATGCAACAACTTTGACACTTACAGAAGCCTCACCTTCTCCATGCCTCCTACACAGTTCTACATATACATCATAAATGCAAACAGTACAGAATTAATTATACATGTTAAATGGTTTATTTTTGCTGTTCTCAGAATGTATCAAAATTCACTAAAAACAGTGACTTGAAGGTATTCATCATGTAACAGCGGGGAAAAAAAAACACAATCAAAATGATTGTGTTTAAAAAACCCATACAACATCAGAAATCAAAATTCAGAACTCCTTAAAGTTAACTTACTTTCCATGACGTCCAAGGATGTCCTATGAACAGCTTACACTCTTTTGTGCTGTTATTACTTTCAGCCCGCCACTTTCTGAAAGAAAATCTCAATCGTTTTTAAAAACACGTTACATGCAATAAATGACTTCTTGCTCTCTACCACAATTTTCCACAAGGCCAAATCTTGTCAGAGCCATTTATAACTCTTGGATTTCTTGTAAGCCAATCCCGTCATTTGGCATTTCCGCAACTTTCAGAATTAAAATGTTGAAGATCATTTTCACAATCCTGGAATAGTAATATCTTCCCCTTCTTGCTCAGTCATGTTCTACTTTTCCTATGACACTGATACAAGCAGACTTACACTACCTCTATGACTACTACAATTATTTAATTCTCTACATCACTTTTAATCACAAAGCAATGTAAAACAGTAGACAGCATTGCAGACTTACATTCCCTCTACTCCATGTTTTGATTGGCTGCTTCAATTAGTTTATAAAAAGATACAGTTTTTCTGAACTCATTCAAAGTGCACGTATTTCTCCATAATGTCCAGACCTATGGTTAGAAGTTATGTCTCTGAACTACACTTATCCTCAAGGCCAAATTGTGTAGGAGCCATTAGAACTTCTTGAAATTCCACAGAGCACATCCCGAGATTATTTCCCTAAAATTTTGGTTTTAAAAACACCAGGTAAGAGTTTTTAAGGTCATACGGCAATTTTTTTTTGAAAATTAAAACAGAATCATTGCAGAATGACCAGCCATTTCTAGACTTTAAATAAGCTGTGTAATGTCCTGATGTTATTGAAGGGCCGTCATGATATATAATTGCTGCAGTTACAAAAGTCCTTCCTGATATTGACAACTGCGAAGCTACAAAATTTTTAATTAAAGTTGTCAATTTTGTTCCATCAGGCCTACATCGTTGGAACATTAAAATGACATACTGGCCATATGTTCGTATAAATAATGTGGACATCATTTCAGATTTACATTGGCTACACTCCATGTTGTGATCAGCTGTGATCAGCTGCTTTACTAGCTTATTAAAGGAGACTGATTTACTGTCTGGCAAAGTTAAATATATAAATCTTTCTGAGTCTACACTAGTAGTACTTGATACCATACAGTTCTCGCAGTCATGCTGCCATTGATAAGAAAGCCCAAACAGCTGATCTACATCTACACCTTCAGCATGTAATACATCAAGCATATACATTAAAAACTCCTGACAATCTTGCTGAATATTTTGAGAGAATTGTGTTTGGCCTGAACATCTGTCTAACAGATTTCGAATTTCAGACACACTTTCTATGTTTCTTCTATCAGTGGTACATTTCTCTAACACAGAATTTAACAAACTGCAAAATCTTTGATCAGAATTGACCACAATCTCTTCTTTTACATTTTTTAGAGAAAATAAAACATTAACCACTACATTAGCATAGCAGTTGACACCAGAACTGTTTTCAAACTGAAAACCAACAACATCTTCAACAGAATCCTTTTTGTTTCTGCTTGTAATTTTAGGTTCATTGACTTTTTGTCTTTTTGCTACAACCTTCCCAGTATTGTTCTCATTTCTTCTTTTCCGGCCTACCACACGTTTCTCAAACAAAGGATACTGAGGCAAATGTGGCGCATACTCTCTTCTTAACCTATTGTATTCCTTAACACAATCTAGATCCGCACAAATGTTTGTGACATCACACTCAATCAAGTACAATCCCGATAAAGTTCTAACTCGTGACAATGCCACATATGCCATACCCTCCTTGAACACAGAACTGCCAATATTCACCAATGCACTGTCTACACTTGCGATTTATGAATTGTCACCGCATATGCCAAGCAAACAGGAAACTGCTTACGGCGAACATATAAGTCTTTTACAAGCAAAAATCTAGCAGAACAACGAGCAATTAGCTGTACTTCCTCAATGCCATCAAATTTAATTTTTAAAAATTCAATTCCATCTCTATTTCTGTATTTCACAAAATCAACAACATTACCCATTGATCCATTTACCAGACCTCTTTCAACATGTAAATTCCTTCTTAAAATTATACGGCAGTTCAAGCACACATTCAGAGTCTTTTCAAAACCTGCAGTTTTAGATATACTCTTCTCTAATGAATCCAATTTTGTTTTCAGATTCTCAGACAAAATAATTGTTGATCCCATATGCTCTACTCTATCAATAGCTTCCAGTTTCACAATCTCTTGCTTTTCTAAATGCAACATTTTGTTGTTAAATTTGGCACATTCTGCAAGAGTTGGCATCAAACATATTCCAGATTTCTTCTCAGTAATTTTCTGAAAAATATTCTCAGGCACAACATCTTGTTCTGGATATAAATTTGACAGTAATCGTGCATGTAAAGCTTCTTTCCCATGCTCGGTCACTTTTCCAATTCTAACATCTTTTAGAATAGTCTTGTAAACTTCATCCTTCGCCTGACGCATATTTTCATGCAGTTCAGCATAATTGAAGTTTAACCATATATTGACGTTGCCAATGCTGCCTAGGCACTTCCTGGTATCTTCATGCGTGAGCATTTTGAACACAGGTTGCCCTTTCACTGGTGTCAGCTGCAGAAGATCTCCGAAAACAATGATGTGTTTGCCACCAAATAACACATCATACTCTGTTTTGAGAACTTCTTGCATCCTCAAATGCACAAAGGCAAGCATGACATTGGAAACCATGCTTACTTCGTCAATGATAAGAAGTTTCATTTTCCTCAAGATTCTTGAAACTTCAAAACAAGCATCTCCAGATAGCTTGTGATATTGTAATTTGTTGTCATGCTCCACTGGCAGCATCAGTAAACGATGTAAAGTAATCCCTTTAATGTTATGTGCTGCCAGTCCAGTTGGAGCGGTGACAACACAAGACAGCGATGACTCTGTCCTTTCCTGCAAATAGCATGAAATTGCTTTAATGAGGAAACTTTTTCCAGTTCCCGCTTCTCCACTCACGTACAGTCGGACAGGCTTCAACGACGTACATGAGCACTCTTTCTTGTCATGACTTAATCCATGATCAATTTGCATGGTAACTTCGTCATATATTTTCCTCTGCTCAACGTTGAGTTGTCTTTCCAACTCTTCTAAGTTAACCGCATCCTCCTGAGCATGTGCCATGGCTCTTTCCACTTCATTCATAGCAGTGGCAGCTTCATTTTCAATAACAGGTCCTCCTAGTGGATCCTGACTCAATGAAGCAGAACTCTGACTGTCCTGAGAACTGTCTCTGGCAATCTCGGCTGCAATCGTTGCTTCCTGCTCAATTTCCGCATTCAACATTTCTACATATTTGGGAAAAGCAGGACATTCTATGGTCTCCTTGGCGGCATTGAAAGAGTCTTCGTAACAGAGGAAATCTCCAAGCAGTTCCTCTTCTGCACGCCAAGGCTTGAAAAGTTGCAAAAGTGCTAAATAGAAAAACTCCTTTTTTTCAGGAGATTCACCACTCAATTTTCGATGGTTTACCAAGTGGCATTTTCTTTGCTTGACCAGACATCCCTCACTTCCTATTACAGCATACACTCCTTTCTCAGTATCTTCTTTGATGTTCCTCTTGAATATGTAATTTTGCAGAACCTCATACAGACAAACATTCTCGAGGTGACTGCTTCGATTTGGATAATATGTATCCAACATGTTTGTCTTCAAAATGTTGGTACTGTTTGGCTCCTTTTCCGCCAAATACTCAATTTCCCGCACAGGTTTGAGAACTCGATTACGCGTTGCTGCAAGACCAAGACTCGCCCAAACGATACTCCTGGACTTGGCATAGAGACTTGCTGAAGACAACCGGTCAGAACATTCGTACGCTCCGATTTCTCGATGCGACAACATCTTCAGACTGAAACTGTACAACTTCTTGCTGAGGCTCTTTTCATGGGAAATGTCCTCCCACATATCCTTCAATTCTGTCTTCTCTTTTTTGGTGATGTAAGACGTCACATACCGAGCCACAGCCATACAGTTATCAGCCACAAACTGTATATCCATGTTAGCATTCCACATGGACAAAATCACCGGGTTGTAGTCGTTGATGTACTTGGACTCTTCGTTCCTCTTCAAATTGTAAGTGTTTTTAGGTGATTTCTTCATGACATTGTGTCGCAGCGAAGACATCAAACTGTTTACTCTTCCTTTAGAAATCACCGGTCGTGGAAAGCCGAAACGACATTTGGTGTAGAACTTGTCTTTGTTTCGGAATTTACGACGGCAGTACTTTCCACATCGATGGCTTTGGAAACGCAGAACTTTTTCTCTTAGGTTTTTCTTCTCCTTTGCGTTTGGAACAGCACACGTAGAATACTGTTGGATGAAACTCATCACTGAGTCTTCTGGATCCGTTCCAAATTTAGGTGCATCCTTGATCCACAGCAACATATGTATATGAGGAGCACCTCTTGCTTGGTACTCTTTTCTCCAGAAGAAATCCAACACCTCTCCAAGAGGTGGATTCTTCTTATTCATGATGAAAGACATCATAGCTTCAAATCTATGATTGAAGTACCTACATACATTGACTGGATCCAAAGAGCACAGTTCTCCGGGTGTCTTGAATTCGATGTTATCTACGTTAGCATTTGCCTCTCGTAGAAATTCAAGTAAGTCTTCCCAGCCATACTCGGCACAGCTCAGAGTGAGGAACCATGTGGGAGTACCTAAGTTCCTCAGCATACATTTTAAATCACCATGACGACGGTACCAGTACTCATTAGTACCACGCTGACACGCCATGAGATTAATCAGGTGAGAATCCAAAATACTATCTTGGACATTGACTTTATCCATAAAGTCACTTGCTGAGATGTTTTGCATGTGTATACCACTTTTCAAGATGTGGTTCACTGCATATGACAGTCCAGACAGATCGCTTTCAAACAGGAGATGAAACAAATAAGGAATGCAATGTCGAAACCTAGCATCTCCTGCATACAATCGCAAAGTCCGGTATTCAGAAGCAGGAATTTGATGAGGTCGCTCATCATATCTTCCTCCCTGACCTGTTGGAAAAAGCTGTGGGAAACACCGAGCTTCCAAACTTTCCTCCCAAACACTAATGGGACTCCCTTTGGCTTGTTTCATTTGAAACAACTCAATAGCATTCCCCATGACTTCCTTGGAATGCAAAGGATGAACACTATAATGTTCATATATTTCTTCACTAGTAGAGGGTTCTACTTTCTCAATTTGACCAGCACACAAATCGCTATCCTCTTCCTCACTTACTTCCTCTTCTGCAACATATACATTCTTATAGTATTTATTATTTTTTTTCAAATACAATGTTGCCTTTTTAACTTTCCTAACATCTACTAAATCTTGCCATATTTTCTTATTCTTTGTCGGAATCCCATTAACTAAGATAACCAGAGGTTCCTCTTCCACTTTTTCTACTCCAATTGTGTTAATGTTTTTCTTCAAATCTAGAGGCAAATAAACAACTCTTCCCTTTAATCCTCTCTGTAAATCTGATGGAGGCAATTTCCCTGTCTTTGGCTCCATTCTTACAATAGCCTGAAAGGGATGGATACTTTGAATCAAAATAGATTCATAAGTATTTAAATCCTTCAATTCAGAAGGAATCTCAACCAATTCCAGATTATTATGAACTGCTCTAGCAGGCATCTGGTTTTGATTTAATTTGCAAGAACAATAAGTACACACACGTTGATCCAATCCCAAATCAAAACAATTTTCTACCATCAAGTATGTTGCAAAATCCTTCCATTCACTATTATTTTCCCTTTCACTTTTTGCATATAAATCCACTAACTTAGTCTGATTCTTATAATAAGTGCGTCGACAACACACACAAGTGAAATTCGGCCTCTCACTTGATTTCACCTCAAACGTCGCAATTTCCCTCTGGAAATTATCTGTACTGGAAACCTGTACACTATCTTCCACAAGACCCTCTTCTTCTTGCTCAATTTCAACATTCTCCTCTTTACTTCCAAAGTAACAAAACTCAATTTCTTCACATATATTCTTCACATCTATTTCAGAACCATGCAAAAGAGCAGCGCATAATTGTTTAAGCATAATTGCTGGACTCTTAGCATAATACAACATTCTAACTAATTTCCTCACTTTGTTATGATGCACTGCTAGCATCCTGAAATGATGAAAAACACTCTGGCATACTCTCCTGGAAAGACAAGCCAGTGAATGTCCATGCAAACCTGTCACTTCTCTTACTCTGCAAGGATCTAATTCTTGCAACAACATCATTTTCTGCTTCAAACTTTTCTTATTAAATGACCGTACAAAATCACAAAGCAAATTGATGGAATCCTGTCGCACACTGCAAATACTACTACACTTCCAGGTGTACACAGGACCCTTAGCACGTCTTCCTAAAACCTCATTACCTAACACCTCTTCTGCCTCTGTTGTCACAAGTTTTTCTTTTTCAACTGGACAACCATCTTTCACTTCATAAGCACGACCACTGGTGTCAACTGCATGCACCAAATCATTATCCTGGAAATAACTCTCCTCATTAAAAAATGCCTCACAGCTTGAACTATGCATCCATTCTCCAGAAAAAACTTCACAAAAATTACTACGATTAACTATTCTCTTCCATCTACTATTTCTTTTGAAATCAAAAATTGCCTTGTTTAGCTTCCTAATTCTATTGATTATCAAAATAAATAACTTACGTTTAATTTCAAATGCCTGATCAATAACTTTCTCAACTTTTTTTTTTGTCTTATAAAAAACTAGTTTATGTTGACCTTTCTTAATATTTTTTAACAAATTGCCAATTATCCTGTTCCGGAACATTCGTTTACGAATCTCCCTAAACTGTTGTTTCCTTCTACTATCATGCACAGAGTTATCTCTTGCTCTAGCAGTAACATTTTTCATTGGCCTTTCTTTTCCATTTGATTTCCTTCTCGTTTTATGGACTGAAACATTTTCTGTAGTAATATTTTTTTTATTACACATATTTCTTATAAAGTGTTTTGTGCTCTTACCCGGTGCTTTCTTCGTGACTTGACAAATCTTTTTGTTAGAGGACTGCTGCGTATTATTTTTCACCTGCTGTCTTTGACGTTTTGCAGCCTTTCTCTGTCTTTCTATTGTAGGCATGGTGAAATCTTGAAATGATCTGCAGTTGAATCTGTGGAAAAATATAATAAATAATGTTATTAACCATTATTACCAAACAGTAAATCAGTAACAGTGATAAAAAACTTAACACACTACTTGACATTTTAATTAGAAGATTTTTTAGTCGTTGGCAAATTTACAATACAGAAATACCAGAAAAGAAATGACATTTATATTTATGTTACCTATGCTATTTTATATGTGAATCTGATCTAATTTTATGAGCATATTTTAATATTTTATTGAAGACACTACACATAACCTGCTTTTGAAGGTGTCTTTATTTTTAAATTAAACGGTTTACCTTTTTACTTTTTATTAATTATAAATTTTAAAAATAAATGTTTATAGTTCCAAAGGCTCAAGCAGGTCAGCTTCCCATCCTATATCATATAATTCGGACAAATCTGCATCCTCATCACGCTCTTCTTCATCCTCAGGATTTAAATCATCCAATGGATCAACATCCACTGATGTTTCAATTACAAGTTCAATGATGAGGTCAAAATCAACTGATTGCAGATTGTCGCTCATGTTGAGGTTGTCTTTATCTTTAAAGAAAGATAACAACAATGAGATGTTGCAGAGTAAGAGACAAATCTCACAGATTATAATAGTAAAATTGTTTAACAAGAGTAACATTTTGCAGCTATTATTTAGCCATGTCCAGCGATGCTGAGCAGGTGAAGCCTATGTCTAATTTTTCACTGAACAGGACTCATCTGTTCTTAACCTTGGATAAGCCTCACCGACTCTGTGTCCCCTGCACATACTTAAATGTAAAGGGGCAGATTTATGTTAAATGGCACATCCCCAGGCATGCACCAGTTAACGTGCACCACTGCTCTGCCACCCATGGTGTGCCGCATTTACAATCAGATAGGAGAAACCTGTGTCAAAACCCTGCGCCTGCTTGAAGCAGGCATAGGTCTTGACGCAACATTGTGGAGATGGTGCACCCCTGAGCCTTGCTGGAGCTGCATCGCACTTGCGATACAACTCCAGCAATGCGCCACCTTAACGGCACAGATGCGTCAAGCATCTGTGCCGTTTTTGCCCCATGCTGCGCCGCATTGTAAATGCAGCACACCATGGGTGGCGGAACAGCGGCGCAAGATGACTGGCACATCCCTGGTGATGCACCAGTCATCATAAATCTATCCCTAAGCTTCTTATCTTGTTAGAGATGAACTGCCATATGTATCATCAAAATATTTTGCATTTCGTAAATAGCGAATTTTAAGGAATAAATAGCGATTCTTTACCATTCCTAATTTGCGATGAGCAAATTGCTAATTGCAAGTTACCCATTCATTTCCATGGGCTAGGAGGCTCATAGGAATGAAGGTTTAATTTGCGATTAGCAATTTGCTCATCACAAATTAGGAATTTTTCCAAGGGTGCAGGGGTGTCTCAAGAACACCCTGCTGCACCCCTGAAAAAGAAATTTGGGGGCATATGGCACACATACATGCCCTAAGGGCATGTGTTGGCGTCATATGGGACCTTTTGTTTTTTTAAAAAAAAGCTTTTTGAAAAGAATTCACAAATTACCACCAATTTACCACAATAGTTTCCAAATCCTTAATGTCATTTTTTACATATTTTTTGTTTGATACATTGCATTTAAGTAGTCACAAAATTTGCAAATCCTTCAGTGCAATTGCAAAATAAGGAATAGCAAATTTTGCTACTCCTTATTTTGCATCAAACTTGTTTGATACATACCATTTGTCTAATTAACATTCGCAAAGGCCAAAATTCGTAGAATTTTGATCTTTGCGAATGCTAATTAGCTTGATACATATGGCCCCAAGTGAGGCCTGTCTTACGACATGGTGCATCTTTTGCATCACTGCTGCATCGGTTTCATGTGGTACGTTTTTTTTACACCATGACATATCTGCCTAAATGCATCAATTTGTAATGTTGTCGCCTCATAGCAAATCTTTTGCACCACCGCTGCATCATAAAAGTGACGCACAGTGGCACAAAAGAGGCATACACCTATCATAAATCTGTCCCTAGCATTTTAAATGATTAATCCAGGATGACGATAAAGTGTGGCCTATCCAGAGGTTTGTTTAAGGTGAGGCCTACTCAGGATTGCAGATTAAAGTTACGCTTGATGAAGAATACAGAGGAGATAATACATGTAAAGGCCTACCAATGAAGTAAGTAATGTGCACTTTATTGCGCCAGTCATCATAAATGTATCCCTAAGCTTCTTATCTTGTTACAGATCAACCACCATATCTACCATCAAACTATTTTGCATTTCCTAAATAGCAAATTTTAAGGAATAAATAGCAATTCTTTACCATTCATAATTTGCAATGAGCAAATTGCTAATTGCAAATTAGCACCGCCGTTGCATCATAAAAGTGACGCACAGTGGCACAAAAGAGGCATACACCTATCATAAATCTGTCCCTACCATTTTAAATGATTAATCCAGGATGACAATAAGGTGTGGCCTATCCAAAAGTTTGTTTAAGTTGAGGCCTACTCAGGATTGCAGATTAAAGTTACGCTTGATGAAGAATACAGAGGAGATAATACATGTAAAGGCCTACCAATGAAGTAAGTAATGTCCACTTTATTGCGCCAGTCATCATAAATGTATCCCTAAGCTTCTTATCTTGTTACAGATGAACCACCATATGTACCATCAAACTATTTTGCATTTCCTAAATAGCAAATTTTAAGGAATAAATAGCAATTCTTTACTATTCCTAATTTGCAATGAGCAAATTGCTAATTGCAAATTACCCATTCATTTCCATGGGCTAGGAGGCTCATAGGAATGAAGGTTGCAATTTGCGATTAGCAATTAGCTCATCACAAAATAGGAATTTTTTCAAGCGTGCAGGGGTATCTCAAGAACACCCTGCTGCACCCCTGAAAAAGAAATTTGGGGGCATATGGCACACCTACATGCCCTAAGGGCATGTATGGGCGTCATATGGGACCTTTTGTTTTTTGGAAAAAAATGCTTTTTGAAAAGAATTCGCAAATTACCACAAACTAGAAGTTGGTGGTAGTTTCCAAATCCTTAATATCATTTTTTACATATTTTTTGTTTGATACATTGCATTTAAGGAATCGCACATTTTGAATTAAGGACATTTTAAGTCATTTCCACATGTGCAGTGTTTTCAAATTATGATTTGAAAATCGTTTTTGGGGAAAAGTAATGGTTTGCAAATTTATGACAAGGACATAATGGTGTATGCTTCTCTATAAGGCATTTCAGTGTCTCTGATGTCATTTTTCCCATATTACATTATAAGACCTTTCCCCATGGAGCACATTCCTTGTAAATATGCTCCCACCTGTGCATGGCGAATTTAGATTTTGACTGTTTGAGTCACATAGCCATGTTAAAAGTGACCCAAAACAATTGCAAACGTTTTAAAAAAACACATTCATGTGTCTTAAGGACATTTTAAGTCATTTCCCCATGGACAATGTTTTCTAAGTGGCGCAAAAGAGGCATACACCTATCATAAATCTGTCCCTAGCATTTTAAATGATTAAATCAAGATAACAATAAGATGTGGCCTATCCAGAGGTTTGTTTAAAGTGAGGCCTACTCAGGATTGCAGATTAAAGTTACGCTTGATGAAGAATACAGAGGAGATAATACATGTAAAGCTCTACCAATGAAGTAAGTGATTTCTACTTCATTGCGCCAGTCATCATAAATGTATGCCTAAGCTTCTTATCTTGTTAGACATCAACCGCCATATGTATCATATAACTATATTACATTTCCAAAAAAGCGAATTTTAAGGAATAAATAGCGATTCTTTACCATTCCAAATTTGCGATGAGAAAATTGCTAATTGCAAATTACCCATTCATTTCCATGGGCTAGGAGGCTCATATAAATGAAGGTGCAATTTGCGATTAACAATGTGCTCATCACAAATTAGGAATTTTTCAAAAGCTGCAGGGGTGTCTCAATAACACCCTGCTGCACCCCTGAAAAAGAAATTTGGGGGCATATGGCGCACATAAATTTTAACAACATTCCTTTACCTCAAAAACGATTTTCAAATCATAATTTCAAAACACTACACATGGGAAAATGACTTAAAATGTCCTTAAGACACATAAAAGCGTTTTTTGATTGCCTTTCCTGCATGGTTGGGTCACTTTTAACATGTATATGTAACACAAACATTCAAAATCTAAATTTTCCATGCACATGTGGGAGCATATTTACAAGCAATTTGCGCCACAGAGAAAGGTCTTACACTAAAATGAGAAAAATAACATCAGGGACAGTCAATTGCCTTATAAAGAAGCATACACCATTATGTCCTTGTCATGAATTTAAAAACAATTCCTTTACCCCAAAAACGATTTTCAAATCATAATTTCAAAACACTGCACATGGGAAAATGACTTAAAATGTCATTAAGACACATGAAAGCGTTTTTTGATTGCCTTTCCAGCATGGTTGGGTCACTTTTAACATGGCTATGTAACACAAACATTTAAAATTTAAATTTACCATGCACAGGTGGGAGCATATTTACAAGCAATTTGCGCCACAGAGAAAAGTCTTACATTAAAATGGGAAAAATAACATCAGGGACAGTCAATTGCCTTATAAAGAAGCATACACCATTATGTCCTTGTCATAAATTTAAAAACAATTCCTTTACCTCAAAAACGATTTTCAAATCATAATTTCAAAACACTGCACATGGGAAAATTACTTAAAATGTCCTTAAGGCACATAAAAGCGTTTTTTGATTGCCTTTCCTGCATGGTTGGGTCACTTTTAACATGGCTATGTAACACAAACATTCAAAATCTAAATTTTCCATGCACAGGTGGGAGCATATTTACAAGCAATTTGCGCCACATAATTCATAATTTTCTCCTTAAAGCACACTATTCTCTATCTAAATTAAAGAAATATTTTCTCACCTTAGCAAATACTTTGAGTTTGAAAACAGTCTCAGAAACACACCAATTTGTCTTCAGCAGAGCAAAAGGTATGCACTCCAGAGTCTGCAGCTATCAAAAGCACAGAAATGCTGTAATTCTTCACACATATTTCTCATGTCACCCAATCAAAACTCTTCCCTCACTTTTTTTCAAATGAAAACCCTTCCCCCCTCTGCCCTTTCTGTCTTTTCTGCATGGCAACCACCTCTTGGAAGACTTCTGGTGTTTGCAAGTTCACACAACTTTGTTGCAATTGAACTCTGAACTCTCAGTGCACCTGCATATCCAGTGCATTCTTTCATTTAATGATTTTTTATTGACCATTCAAAATACATCTTTCAAAGAACACATCCGTGCACCCTAACTTTCTGTTTTCAGCAATCAAAATCCACCAATCACTGTTACTGCTTCATGAACACAGAAACTCCACAGTTTTTTTCATTTTAAACTCTCATTTTTTCAACTGCCATTTCATTGCCACACTTCATCTGACTGCAGGAGAACCTTCTCTCACCATGTTTTCTGTCTGGATTGTTGGACATAGTTATATTCACTGGGCTCAAAGGTACGTTGAAAACAGGAAATTACCTAACCTCAATTTACAAGATGTGGAAATTAAGTGGTTTGGCCACAGAGGATTAAAATGTCACCAATTGATACCATTGGTGAAAACCTTTATGCATTTGCCCAAACCTGACCTGTTAATTGTGCACTGTGGAGGTAATGACTTGGGCACTTTGACTGGTGTAGGTCTGGAAATGCTTTTAAAGGACACCTTTGAGCAATTAATGGCACTTTTTCCTCAGACTGCCTTGGTATATTCAAATATATGCCAAAGACAGAAATGGAGGTGGTCAAACCAATTTTGTCCACAAATTGAGAAGTCGAGGAAGCATGTAAACAAATCTGTTTCAGCTTACATGAGAGACCATGGAATGGGCTCCCTGCACAACAATAACTTGCGTTACTACATGCAAGATATCTACAGAGGAGATGGAGTTCACTTCTCAGATGAGGGCAACAGAGTTTTCACTCTGAATTTAAGAATGTGCATTGGTACCTACTTATAAGTACCTAAATGTACCATAAACCCAAAAGCTCTTCTCAGAGCAACCCTACATCTGATCACTCACAATTATTATTTTACTCTAACATTTTTCACTAATTTCCAACAAAATACGCTCCCTGGGGCGCTACCCGGTACGCGAACCGGGAGCTAACCTCGCGAAATTTTTTAAAAAAATGTTTTTTTTCCGCACATATAAGCCTCCTCAGCCACCCTCACAAAACCTAGGGTGTCAAGATAAGTCTACCGTGCCCCCTTCTACCCATTCTGAACATTATTTGCCCTCCATCTTGTATCTTAATTCGACCGAAACACAAAATGGTGGACTCCCGTTACGCTTAAGGTTCGCGAACCGGGGCGCTCAACGGTTCGCGTACCGGGTCGCTCCCTGGGAAGCGCACCATCAAAAAAGGTGGGAAAGTAGTTCACAGAAAAGCCACTGGAGACAATTTCACCAAATATAGATTAGCTCATACTACATACCAATCCCTACCATTTTCACAAATTTGATTGGAATTCCATTTAGTCATTTAGCCTGTAGACCTCTCTAAATACCCTGAGGTAAATTACTTCACAAAACACATCTGAAGTGTTGGAATTGACAACCAATGAAAATGTTACTTTCATTTTCTATTTTTTTTACCTGACATTTCATTGGTTATATACCTGAATATATATAAAGGAAGAGAAGAAAACACAGCCATTTTGACTACTACTTCTTGCTGTACATTTCAATAGTATTTTCACTAATTCCTTCAACTTCTTTCTAAAGGTAAGTTTTTATTTTTAAAACTGAAGTATATTGTGCACTATAAGTTAATATGGTAAACTTTTTCTGATAGATATATACTATCCCTCTGTAGTAGTTATAGATTTAGAGAGACTTCTCTGTTATAGTTATGGATGGAGTTAGGCTTCTCTTGTATAATTATGAATTTACTTACGTTAAATCACATACACATTTTTATATTCCTACTTCCACTCTGATACTATACACTGCCCAAAGATAAATTCACTGATAAAAAATGCCTATCTAAAATTATTCCCAACATTGCCCTATCTCTACTAATATATATTTTTTTAATTCAAATTTCAGGCAAAATGGAAGGCGAAAACCAAGTTTCTTTTGAAATGGACCTGCAAGAGAGCAGCCAAGAATTGATTGATACAATTGATCAAATTGACATTGAATTTTTCGATGAAACTTGGGACAATGAACTACTGCAATGTGTACAAGCAGTAGATAACCTCCTTGCAAATGAGGACATTTTACACCCTCAGAGACTACAATGTATATTCCATGATAATTATGAAATTTCTGACAATGAAATGTTAGAAAGTTTAATAAATTATGAAACCCAATCACATTAAAAAAAATGCTTAAAAAATAAAGAAAATAAAAAATAATCAACAAAAACAACAATCAATTAACATACAGCATTTGAAAAGTCTATCATTCATTTTTCATTGCAGTACGCTGCCCAGAACGCTTCCCGGTTCGCGGACCGGGCGCTCCCCACGGAAAAAAAAATAAAAAAATGTTTTTGTTTTTTTTGCCCCGCGGGGCCCTTTTAAAACCTCCACATTAAACCTAGGGGGTCAGGGAGGATCTAGTATGCCCCCTTATGGTCATTTTCGCCTTTGTTTTGGCCTCCTCTTGTCTCTCAATCCTACCGAGAGACAAGATGGCGGCCGCTCCGGACTGTTTAGAATGTTGACAGACACCGGAGAGCCAATCAGCTTAGCTACGCGAAGTTCCGGTACGCTTAAGGTCCGCGGACCGGAGCGCTGCCCGGAGCGCGCTTACAGATATATATCTTTTTTTAAACGTTAATTTCTCAAAATCCACTGGAGCACATATATTGAGACCTAGAAAAGGCACATCGGGCTACCAGTCCCTACAATTTTGCCAAGTTTCATGGAAATCCATTCAGCCGTTCGGGCTAAAAGTGAGGCCAACTGCCCTATGGAAAACTCAATGTTAAAAACACGTTTTGGGACCCCCCTTTTTTTTCGACCCCCCCTGTACGAAACCCCCCCAAATATCCAAGGGCTGCTCAGAAACAAAATGTTCCATTTTCCAGAAAATTTCAGCCAATTCTGTCCACAAACGCCAAAGTTATTAGACATAGAATTTTCAAAAATCCCATAGGGAAAAAATCCTAACTATATATACCTACTGGCGACCGCCAGTAGGTAATATAGTATATATATATATATATATATATATATATATATATATATATATATATATATATATATATATATATATATATTACCTACTGGCGGTCGCCGTTATTAGACATAGAATTTTCAAAAATCCCATAGGGAAAAAATCCTAACTATATATACCTACTGGCGACCGCCAGTAGGTAATATAGTATATATATATATATATATATATATATATATATATATATATATATATATATATATTACCTACTGGCGGTCGCCAGTAGGTATATATAGTTAGGATTTTTTCTCTATGGGATTTTTGAAAATTCTATGTCTAATAACTTTGGCGTTTGTGGACGGAATTGGCTGGAATTTTCAGGAAAATGGAACATTTTGTTTCTGAGCAGCCACTGAAAATTTGGGGGGGGTTCGTCAAGGGGGGGCAGAGAAAAAAGGGGGGTCCCAAAACGCGTTTTTCCCATGTTAATTTCCATAGGGCGGTTGGCCCCACTTTTAGCTTGAACAGCTGAATGGATTTGCACGAAACTTGGCAAAATTGTAGGGACTGGTAGCCCGATGTGCCTTTGCTAGGTCTCAATATATGTGCTCCAGTGGATTTTGAGAAATTAACGTTCAAAAAAATATATATATCTGTAAGCGCGCTCCGGGCAGCGCCCCGGTTCGCGTACCTGACGCGTAACGGAAGTTCGTGAAGCGAAGCTGATTGGCTCTCCGGTGTCTGTCAACATTCTAAACAGTCCGGAGCGGCCGCCATCTTGTCTCTCGGTAGGATCGAGAGACAAGAGGAGGCCAAAACAAAGGGGGAAATGACCATAAGGGGGCATAGAAGATCCTCCC
The DNA here is from genome assembly GCF_964261635.1 of Lissotriton helveticus. Classification (NCBI taxonomy): domain Eukaryota; kingdom Metazoa; phylum Chordata; class Amphibia; order Caudata; family Salamandridae; genus Lissotriton; species Lissotriton helveticus. The sequence goes on along the minus strand of NC_136068.1, from coordinate 1,330,126,075 downwards.
TGACCCTCTAGGTTTGATGTGGAGGCTTTAAAAGGGCCCCGCGGGGCCAAAAAAAAAAGGGGAAGCGCTCGTTACGCGCACCGGGAAGCGGTCTGGGGAGCGTACTATAAGGAAAAAAGAATGATAGACTATGATATTTTGAAATATTGTATGTTTATTTATTTATTTATTTTTTTTTATTTTTTTTTTAAACCTTTATTGAGAGACACGTATAAGTACAAGCGCAGGCCTACAACCACAGGGGCCGGCCGCAAAATCAGGAGATTCAAAAAGGAGCAACATCAATGTGTACGGTAGAATGAATACAGGATAGACGTGGAATAGTCGTTACACAGTAAGCGCCAGGAGAAGAAAGGTTTCTTTTTATGATTTATAGAGGAGGCAGCAACCATATCTACCAGGGTGTCATGCAAAATATACAGAAAAAGAGGGGGGGGCGGGAGGGATATAGCCCCCCACGCAATCAATCAACCACAGTAGGGCGAAGCCCGGAGACATCCTATGCCCATAAAAGTTCAAAAATAAAGGACAAATCATAGCAAACAAATAAGTTGGACGCCACATAGACAGCCCTCCCGCCCCGAAAAAGGAGAAAGTGCAGACACTTACGAAACGAAGGAATAAAAACCAAGGGACATAGCCCACCCCTAGAAAAAGGCAAAAAGGGTCCATAGAATAAAACAAACTAAAATAACAAACAAACCCCCCCACCCTACATCACTGTAATGGCTATGGCCTACCCCACTAAACAGCGTGCCTGTCGCCCAGAGTCACCCGAAATATAGAAGAGAGAGAAAGGGAGTAATAACGAAGAAAGAGAAAGGAGAAAGAAAGAGAAGGAGAGGAAAAAGAAGGAAGAAAGAGGAGAGGAGCCGGCGATCGAAATACAGAACACCACCCCACCCGCAACAACGGATCACTAATCGAGGTCATAAAGGATACTGAGAAAAGCCTACACAAAGGATGAAGACAGGAACTGTCCAACTAAGGAGGCCCGGAGCTGCCATTTAACAAAAGAAAGGTCCCGCAGGCACCCAGGCACGATCACCCCTGTCCACTTCTACGAAGAGCCAAGCTGCCAGATTCCGCCACGGCCAAGAAACAGCATGATACAGTATGTCCATACCAGTCAGGGAAAGCAAGTGGGATCTTCGCGGAACACCGTCCCAGCCAACAAGAAGCAACCAGGAAAACTCGGCAGCAGTCAGAATGCAAAAGTACCTCAAAGATCCACGTGGCCAAGCACAATATCTGGGCTGTCCAGCACGAAGCAAAGAGATCAGGATGTAGGAAACACTGCAGCATCGGCACCGGGTCCACTTGATCCCATGGAATCGAACACCCAGCCGGAGATCCCAGCACAGCAGCTGGAGAAGTTTCAACCATATCAACTCGGGGAGACGACACCGCGTCACAAAATGGCGGAGCAACCATGGCGGCGATCCGCAATTCCAAGTCCCGGCATTTCAAGGACATGTCGATCCGCAGAGCAGCCAGGGCAAACAAGACAGCACTCCGTGTAGGGGCCGCCCAAATCAAACGAGGTTTGGTGAGAGCAAATGCAGCAACGACCCTGTCTCCAGGAGAAAGGCACTCCGAGGGGCCATCCGCCATTTTGAGCACAACGCCCGCCGCCATTGTCGCATCCGCCTCCAAGTCCACCAGGAGCACCGGAGGCCCCAGGACACACAGCCGGTCCGCAGCGGATGGCGCTCGGCGGAGAAAGGAGAGTCACCAGAAGAACGGGCGTGCTCCCCTCAACACTCGGGGGAGCCCTGCACCGGATCCCAGGCGGGACAATCAACAGGAGTGGGATTCTCACCCGAGGGGTGCCGGACAGCGCGGCTTCTCTTCTTCGGGCCGGCAGGCAATCGGGCATGCGGGGTGGCCCACCATGGGGGTGGGTCCGCTCCGGCGTTTCCGGCTCGCGGCTCTCAGGCTCCCATCATCAGGTCTCTCCACCGGTTCCGGACCGCCGGCACTCCGAACACCTCCGGGCAGGCACAGCACTCGAGGCCCCGGCGTCAGGGCCAGGAAGGCCAGCACGGCATCAAGGGCAGAACGCAGAAACCACTGCACGCCAGAGCCCCGGAAAAGGACGGTAAGTGAAGGCACTTCCTTGGTAACCGAATTCGGAACACCCCGAACAGGATTAAGGATAGGATAGGTGGCGGGGAGGAAGGGATCCCGGAGCTAGGCGTTTATGCGACTGTTCCGATCGCCATCTTATATTGTATGTTTATTGATTGTTCTTTTTGTTGTGTTTTTTTTATTTATTTATTTATTTTGGTTGTACTTCATGAATTAGATATAAAAATGAATATTGTCTCAACATTTTTTAATTATTAAATAAAAATGTATTGGTCAGAATTTTCATAGTTCAATAAAACTTTCAGCATTACATCATCTGGAATCTCCTCAAACATGCATGTTTCTATGTCTTGTAAGCATTCAATAAATTGTTCATCCAAAGACTGATCCATAACATTTTCATCTAAAAATTCTTCATTTAAAATCTCCTCAGATGTAATGTCGAAGGAAACATTGATATTTTCTTGCTCCCCTTCCATTTTTTTGCTGTAAATTGCATAAAAATAACTATATCAGAAGAGTTAGGGCACTGTTGGGTTTAAGTTCAGACAGGTAGTTTGGATTTTTTAACAGTGAATTTATCTTTGGGTAGTGTATGGTATCAGACTGGAAGTAGAAATATAAAAAAGTGTATGTGATGAAGCCTAAGTAAATTCATAATTATACAAGAGAAGCCTAAATCCATCCATAACTATAACAGAGAAGTCTATCTAAATCTATAACTATTACAGAGTGATAGTATAAAACTATCAGAAAAAGTTTTCCAAATTAACTTTAAGTGCACAATATACTTCAGTTTTCAAAATAACAACTTACCTTTCAAGAAGCAGTTTAAGTTCTCAGTGAAAATTTTCTTGAAATCTACTTCAGGAGGTGGTAGTCAAAATGGCTGTGTTTCTCTCTCTTTCTTTATATATATTCAGGTACATAACCAATCAATTGTCTGGTAAAAAAAGTAGAAAATGAAAGTAACATTTTAATTGGTTGTCAATTCCAACACTTCAGATGTGTTTTGTGAAGTAATTTACCTCAGGGTATTTAGAGAGGTCTACAGGCTAAACGGCTAAATGGAATTCCAATCAAATTTGTGAAAATGGTAGGGATTGGTATGTAGTATGAGCTAATCTATATTTGGTGAAAGTGTCTCCAGTGGTTTTTCTGTGAATTACTTTCCCACCTTTTTTTGAGCGAGCGCTTCCCGGTGCACGCCCCGGTACGCGAACCGGCAGCGTTACGGGAGTCCTCCATTTTGTGTTTCGGTAGAATTGAGATACAAGATGGAGGGCAAATAATGTTCAGAATGGGTAGAAGGGGGCACGGTAGACATATCCTGACCCCCTAGGTTTTCTTAGGGTGGCTGAGGAGGACCATATGTGCGAAAAAAAAAACATTTTTTTCCAAATTTTCGCGCAGTTAGCGTCCGGTGCGCGTACCGGGTAGCGCTCCGGGGAGCGTACTTTGGTGAAAATTTGTGAAAAAAGTTAGAGTAAAATAATAATTGTGAGTCATAAGATGTAGGGTAGCTCTGAAAAGAGCTTTTGGGTCCTGTGGTTGATGTAGGTACCTACAAGTAGGTACCAATGCACAGTCTTAAATTGAGGATGAAAATTCTGTTCCCCTCATCTGAGAAGTGAACTCCATCTGCTCTGTAGATATCTTGCATGTAGTAACGCAAGTTATTGTTGTAGATGGAGCCCATTCTATGGTCTCTCATGTAAGCTGAAACAGGCTTATTTACATGCTTCCTCGATTTCTCAATTTGTGGACAAAATTGGTTGGACCACTTCCATTTCTGTCTTTGGCATATATTTGAATATACCAAGGCAGTTTGAGGAAATAGTGCCATCAATTGCTCAAAGGTGTCCTTTAAAAGCATTTCCAGACCTACCCCAGTCAAAGTGCCCAAGTCATTTCCTCCACAGTGCACAATTAACAGGTCAGGTTTTGGCAAATGCAAAAAGGTTTTCACCAATGGTATCAATTGGTGACATTTTAATCCTCTGTGGCCAATCCACTTGATTTCCACATTTTGTAAATTGAGGTTGTGTTAATTTCTGTTATCAGCAAACCTTTGAGCCCAGTGGATATAACTATGTCCAACAATCCAGACAGAAAACATGGTGAGAGAAGGTTCTGCTGCAGTCAGATGAAGTGTGGCAATGAAATGGCAGTTGAAAAAATAAGAGTGTATAATGAAAAAAACTGTGGAGTTTCTGTGGTAATTAATCAGTAGCAGTGATTGGTGGATTTTGATTGCTGAAAACAGAAAGTTAGGGTGCATGGATGAGTTCTTTGAAAGATGTAATTTGAATGGTCAAGAAAAAATCATTTTATGAGAGATTGCACTGGATACGCAGGTGTACTGAGAGTTCAGAGTTCAATTGAAACATTGTTGTGTGAACTTGCAAACATGAGAGGTCTTTCAGGAGGTGGTTGCTATGCATAAAAGGCAGAAAGGGCAGAGGGGGGAAGGGTGTTGATTTGAAAAAAGTGAGGGAAGAGTTTTGATTGGGTGACATGAGAGATATGTGTGATGAATTACAGCATTTCTGTGCCATTGATGGTTGCAGGCTCTGAAGTGCATACCTTTTGCTCTGCTGAAGACAAATTGGTGTGTGTCTGAGACTGTTTTGAAACTCAAAAAGTATTTGCTAAGGTGAGAAAAGATTCATTTAATTTAAATAGAGAATAGTATGCTTTAAGGAGAAAATTATGAAGAAAGTTGTGTATTTAAAATGTTGCTTTGTGTCAAGTGTTTTAGAAATAAATTTTGTTTCTTTGAGTTACATAGCCATGTTAAAAGTGACGCAAAAATAGTGCAAGGGTCTTACAAAAATGCTTTCATGTGTCTTCGGGCATTTTAACTCACTTCCCCGTGAATGTAGGAATATAATTGCTTTACAAGATGTGTTTAAAAACGTTTTTTGAAATCAATTAGGTTTCTTGATATGTACTGATAGAGTTTCATAGGTTGATTGGGGCATATTTACAAGGCTTTTGAGTTCATTTGATGTAATTTTTCCCATTTTATTTTAAGACATTTCCTTGTGGTGCAAGGTCCTTGTAAATACGCCCCCATGTGTGCTTGGCAAATTTAGATTTTGATTCTTTGAGTCACATAGCCATGTTAAAAGTAACCCAAAAATGGTGCAAGGGCCTTAAAAAAACGCTTTCATGTGTCTTAGGGCATTTTAAGTCATTTCCCCTTGAATGTAGGTATATAATTGATTTAGATGATGTGTTTAAAAACAATTTTTGAAATCAATTAGGTTTCTTGATATGTAGTGCTAGAGTTTCATAGGTTGCTGGGGGCATATTTATAAGGCCTTTGAGTCTCTCTGATGTTATTTTTCCCATTTTAATTTAAGACCTTTCCCTGTGGTGCAAGGTCCTTGTAAATACGCCCCCATCTGTGCTTGGCAAATTTAGATTTTGATTCTTTGAGTCACATAGCCATGTTAAAAATGACCCAAAAATGGTGCAAGGGCCTTAAAAAAACGCTTTCATGTGTCTTAGGGCATTTTAAGTCATTTCCCCTTGAATGTAGGTATATAATTGATTTAGATGATGTGTTTAAAAACGATTTTTGAAATCAATTAGGTTTCTTGATAAGTAGTGCTAGAGTTTCATAGGTTGCTTGGGGCATATTTATAAGGCCTTTGAGTCTCTCTGATGTTATTTTTCCCATTTTAATTTAAGACCTTTCCCCATGGTGCAAGGTCCTTGTAAATATGCCCCCATCTGTGCTTGGCAAATTTAGATTTTGATTATTTGAGTTACATAGCCATGTTAAAAGTGACCCAAAAATGGTGCAAGGGCCTTAAAAAACTCTTTCATGTGTCTTAGGGAATTTTAAGTCATTTCCCCTTGAATGTAGGTATATAATTGATTTAGATGATGTGTTTAAAAACGATTTTTGAAATCAATTAGGTTTCTTGATATGTAGTGCTAGAGTTTCATAGGTTGCTTGGGGTATATTTAAAATGCATTTGAGTCCCTTTGATGTTATTTTTCCCATTTTAATTAAAGACATTTCCCCGTGGTGGAAGGTCCTTGTAAATACACCCCCATGTGTGCTTGGCAAATTTAGATTTTGATTCTTTGAGTTACATAGCCATGTTCCATACAGTGCTCACCTTCTGCGTAGTCTTTGATATGCTAGACTCCATCTGCACAATGAGATACCTAAGCAAAGGAAAGACAGGTGATGTGATTGTGAAATGAGGAAAAGAAATTCCACATTTTTCAATTACATCACCTGTGTTTCCTAACTTTACGAATGACATTGTGCAGATGAGGTTTAGGCCTGTCCATGGACACAGAAGAGGTCTGGCCTTTGTTCAAGAGTGAAGTGGACATGACTCACTTCATTGGTAGGCCTGCACATGTATTATCTCCTCTGTACTCTTCAACAAGCGTAAATTTCATCTGCAACCCTGAGTAGGCCTCACCTCAAACAAACCTCTGGATAGGGCACACCTTATCGTCATCCTGAATCAATCATTTAAAATGTTAGGGACAGATTTATGATAGGTGTATGCCTCTTTTTATCCCACTGTTCGTCACTTTTGTGACGCAGCGGCGGTGCAAAAGATTTGCTATGTGGCGACATATTTACAACTTGATGCATCTAGGCAGATGTGTCATGCTGTAAAGTCCCGTGCCACATGAAACCGATGCAGCAGTGATGCAAAAGATGCACCATGTTGCAAGACAGGCCTCACTTCATCTCCAACAAGATAAGAAGCTGAATCTTCTGTAAATGTCAAAATTGTTGTATACAGTGCTCAACTTCTGTGTACTCTTTGATATGCTAGACTCCATCTGCACTATGAGATACCTAAGCAAAGGAAAGACAGGTGATGTGATTGTGAAATGAGGAAAAGAAATTCCACATTTTTCAATTACATCACCTGTGTTTCCTAACTTTACGAATGACATTGTGCAGATGAGGTTTAGGCTTGTCCACGGACACAGAAGAGGTCTGGCCTTTGTTCAAGAGTGAAGTGGACATGACTCACTTCATTGGTAGGCCTGCACATGTATTATCTCCTCTGTACTCTTCAACAAGCGTACATTTCATCTGCAACCCTGAGTAGGCCTCACCTCAAACAAACCTCTGGATAGGGCACACCTTATCGTCATCCTGAATCAATCATTTAAAATGTTAGGGACAGATTTATGATAGGTGTGTGCCTCTTTTGCGCCACTGTGCGTCACTTTTGTGACGCAGCGGCGGTGCAAAAGATTTGCTATGTGGCAACATATTTACAACTTGATGCATCTAGGCAGATGTGTCATGCTGTAAAGTCCCGTGCCACATGAAACCGATGCAGCAGTGATGCAAAAGATGCACCATGTTGCAAGACAGGACTCACTTCATCTCCAACAAGATAAGAAGCTGAATCTTCTGTAAATGTCAAAATGGTTGTATACAGTGCTCAACTTCTGTGTACTCTTTGATATGCTAGACTCCATCTGCACTATGAGATACCTAAGCAAAGGAAACACAGGTGATGTGATTGTGAAATGAGGAAAAGAAATTCCACATTTTTCAATTACATCACCTGTGTTTCCTAACTTTACGAATGACATTGTGCAGATGAGGTTTAGGCCTGTCCACGGACACAGAAGAGGTCTGGCCTTTGTTCAAGAGTGAAGTGGACATGACTCACTTCATTGGTAGGCCTGCACATGTATTATCTCCTCTGTACTCTTCAACAAGCGTAAATTTCATCTGCAACCCTGAGTAGGCCTCACCTCAAACAAACCTCTGGATAGGGCACACCTTATCGTCATCCTGAATCAATCATTTAAAATGTTAGGGACAGATTTATGATAGGTGTATGCCTCTTTTGCGCCACTGTGCGTCACTTTTGTGACGCAGCGGCGGTGCAAAAGATTTGCTATGTGGTGACATATTTACAACTTAATGCATCTAGGCAGATGTGTCATGCTGTAAAGTCCCGTGCCACATGAAACCGATGCAGCAGTGATGCAAAAGATGCACCATGTTGCAAGACAGGCCTCACTTCATCTCCAACAAGATAAGAAGCTGAATCTTCTGTAAATGTCAAAATTGTTGTATACAGTGCTCAACTTCTGTGTACTCTTTGATATGCTAGACTCCATCTGCACTATGAGATACCTAAGCAAAGGAAAGACAGGTGATGTGATTGTGAAATGAGGAAAAGAAATTCCACATTTTTCAATTACATCACCTGTGTTTCCTAACTTTACGAATGACATTGTGCAGATGAGGTTTAGGCCTGTCCACGGACACAGAAGAGGTCTGGCCTTTGTTCAAGAGTGAAGTGGACATGACTCACTTCATTGGTAGGCCTGCACATGTATTATCTCCTCTGTACTCTTCAACAAGCGTAAATTTCATCTGCAACCCTGAGTAGGCCTCACCTCAAACAAACCTCTGGATAGGGCACACCTTATCGTCATCCTGAATCAATCATTTAAAATGTTAGGGACAGATTTATGATAGGTGTATGCCTCTTTTGCGCCACTGTGCGTCACTTTTGTGACGCAGCGGCGGTGCAAAAGATTTGCTATGTGGTGACATATTTACAACTTAATGCATCTAGGCAGATGTGTCATGCTGTAAAGTCCCGTGCCACATGAAACCGATGCAGCAGTGATGCAAAAGATGCACCATGTTGCAAGACAGGCCTCACTTCATCTCCAACAAGATAAGAAGCTGAATCTTCTGTAAATGTCAAAATTGTTGTATACAGTGCTCAACTTCTGTGTACTCTTTGATATGCTAGACTCCATCTGCACTATGAGATACCTAAGCAAAGGAAAGACAGGTGATGTGATTGTGAAATGAGGAAAAGAAATTCCACATTTTTCAATTACATCACCTGTGTTTCCTAACTTTACGAATGACATTGTGCAGATGAGGTTTAGGCCTGTCCACGGACACAGAAGAGGTCTGGCCTTTGTTCAAGAGTGAAGTGGACATGACTCACTTCATTGGTAGGCCTGCACATGTATTATCTCCTCTGTACTCTTCAACAAGCGTAAATTTCATCTGCAACCCTGAGTAGGCCTCACCTCAAACAAACCTCTGGATAGGGCACACCTTATCGTCATCCTGAATCAATCATTTAAAATGTTAGGGACAGATTTATGATAGGTGTATGCCTCTTTTGCGCCACTGTGCGTCACTTTTGTGACGCAGCGGCGGTGCAAAAGATTTGCTATGTGGTGACATATTTACAACTTAATGCATCTAGGCAGATGTGTCATGCTGTAAAGTCCCGTGCCACATGAAACCGATGCAGCAGTGATGCAAAAGATGCACCATGTTGCAAGACAGGACTCACTTCATCTCCAACAAGATAAGAAGCTGAATCTTCTGTAAATGTCAAAATTGTTGTATACAGTGCTCAACTTCTGTGTACTCTTTGATATGCTAGACTCCATCTGCACTATGAGATACCTAAGCAAAGGAAACACAGGTGATGTGATTGTGAAATGAGGAAAAGAAATTCCACATTTTTCAATTACATCACCTGTGTTTCCTAACTTTACGAATGACATTGTGCAGATGAGGTTCAGGCCTGTCCACGGACACAGAAGAGGTCTGGCCTTTGTTCAAGAGTGAAGTGGACATGACTCACTTCATTGGTAGGACTGCACATGTATTATCTCCTCTGTACTCTTCAACAAGCGTAAATTTCATCTGCAACCCTGAGTAGGCCTCACCTCAAACAAACCTCTGGATAGGGCACACTTATCGTCATCCTGAATCAATCATTTAAAATGTTAGGGACAGATTTATGATAGGTGTATGCCTCTTTTGCGCCGCTGTGCGTCACTTTTGTGACGCAGCGGCGGTGCAAAAGATTTGCTATGTTGCGACATATTTACAACTTGATGCATCTAGGCAGATGTGTCATGCTGTAAAGTCCTGTGCCACATGAAACCAATGCAGCAGTGATGCAAAAGATGCACCATGTTGCAAGACAGGCCTCACTTCATCTCCAACAACATACCATCCGTTTAAACTGTAAACATTTAGGAATGTGTAGGGGGCATGGAGAAGCTGAATCTTCTGTAAATGTCAAAATTGTTGTATACAGTGCTCAACTTCTGTGTGCTCTTTGATATGCTAGACTCCATCTGCACAATGAGATTCCTAAGCAAAGGAAACACAGGTGATGTGATTGTGAAATGAGGAAAAGAAATTCCACATTTTTCAATTACATCACCTGTGTTTCCTAACTTTACGAATCACATTGTGCAGATGAGGTTTAGGCCTGTTCACGGACACAGAAGAGGTCTGACCTTTGTTCAAGAGTGCAGTGGACATGACTCACTTCATTGGTAGGTCTGCACATGTATTATCTCCTCTGTATTCTTCAACAAGCCTAAATTTCATCTGCAACCCTGAGTAGGCCTCACCTCAAACAAACGTCTGAATAGGCCACACCTTATCGTCATCCTGAATCAATCATTTAAAATGTTAGGGACAGATTTATGATAGCTGTGTGCCTCTTTTGCGCCGCTGTGCGTCACTTTTGTGACGTAGCGGCGGCGCAAAAGATGCGCTATGTTGCGACATATTTACAACTTGATGCATCTAGGCAGATGTGTCATGCTGTAAAGTCCTGTGCCACATGAAACCTGCGTCAGGTTTCATATAGGCGTTTTGTTGCAGGGTGGGCATTCATTTGCATGAAAGCCCTGTAAAACTAACACAGTGAAATTTAGAAGATTTCACTGAGTCAGCTTTATAGCATTGCTGAATGAAATCCTTACGCCTGTTTGAAACAGGCATAAGGAGTGATGCACCATGCAATGTGTGGCTTGCTCCTGTGCATTGCAGTAGACATGTCGCGTTTACGACGTGATTCCTGCAATGTGCTGCTTTTGCGGCACAGATGCGTGACGCATCTGTGTTGTTTTTGCTCAATGGTGCTCCACATTGTAAATGCGGCACATCATGGGTGGCAGAGCAGCGGTGCACGTTAACTGGTGCATCCCTGGGGATGCGCCAGTTATTATAAATCTGCCCCTTTACATTTAAGTATGAGCAGGGTACACAGTGTTGCTGAGGCTTATCCAAGGTTAAGAAGAGATGAGTCCTGTTCACTGAAAACTTGGACATAGGCCTCACCTCCTCAGCATCGCTGGACATGGCTAAATAATAATTGCAAAATGTTACAATTGTTAAACAATTTTAATATTATAGTCTCTGAGATTTGTCTCTTACTCTGCAACATCTCATTGTTGTTCTCTTTCTTTAAAGATAACGACAACATCAACCATGAGTGATAATGAGCAATCAGTTGATCTCGATCTTATCATTGAACTTGTCATTGAAACGTCAGTGGAAGTAGATCCCTTGGATGATTTAAATCCTGAGGATGATGAAGAACATGATGAGGATGCCGATTTGTCAGAATTGTATGACATAGGGTGGGAAGCTGACCTGCTTGAGCCTATGGAACTATAAACATTTATTTTTAAAAGTTACTGGAAATGAAAAGTAAAAATGTAAACCGTTTCATTTAAAATTAAACAAAAGTTCAAAAACAGGTTGTGTGTAGTGTCTTTAATAAAATAGTCAAATATGCTCATATAATTAGTTTAGATTCACATATAAAACAGTACAGGTCAAATGTAGAAGCATTCCATTTCCAGGAGAGAATGCCATCTAAACAACGAAACCGAAAGGCTACAAAACGTCAAAGACAGCAGCTTAATAAATTATTGCAGCAGTCCTCTACAATAAAAACTTGTCAAGTCACCAAGAAAGCTCCGGGTAAGACAACAAAATCATTCATAAGAAACATTTGTAGAAAAAAAAGTAGTACTACAGAAAATGTTTTAGTCCAGAAAAAGAGAAGCAATTTAAACGGAAAGGGAAGGCCAATCAAAAATGTTACTGCTAGAGCAGGAGATAACTCTGTGCATGGTAGTAGAAGGAAAAATCAATTTAGGGACATTCGCAGACGAATGTTCCGCAACAGGATAATTGGCAATTTGTTAAAAAATATTAAGAAAGGTCAGCAGAAAGTGGTTTTTTATAAGAGAAAAAAAAAATTGAGAAAGTTATTGATCAGGCATTTGAAATTAAGCGAAAGTTATTTATTTTGATAATCAATAGAATTAGGAAGCTAAACAAGGCAATTTATGATTTCAAAAGAAATAGTAGATGGAAGAGAACAGTTAATCGTAGTAATTTTTGTGAAGTTTTTTCAGGAGAATGGATGCATAGTTCAAGTTGTGAGGCATTTTTTAATGAGGAGAGTTATTTCCAGGATAATGATTTGGTGCATGCAGTTGACACCAGTGGTCGAGCTTATGAGGTAAAAGATGGTTGTCCAGTTGAAAAAGAAAAAATTGTGACAACAGAGGCAGAAGAGGTGTTAGGTAATGAGGTTTTAGGAAGACGTCCTAAGGGACCTGTGTACACCTGGAAGTGTAGTAGTATTTGCAGTGTGCGACAGGATTCCATCAATTTGCTTTGTGGTTTTGTACGGACATTTAATAAGAAAAGTTTGAAGCAGAAAATGATGTTGTTGCAAGAATTAGATCCTTGCAGAGTGAGAGAAGTGACAGGTTTGCATGGTCATTCACTGGCTTGTCTTTCCAGGAGAGTATGCCAGAGTGTTTTTCATCATTTCAGGATGCTAGCAGTGCATCATAATAAAGTGAGGAAATTAGTTAGAATGTTGTATTATGCTAAGAGTCCAGCAGTTATGCTTAAACAATTATGTACTGCTCTTTTGCATGGTTCTGAAATAGATGTGAAGAATATTTGTGAAGAAATTGAGTTTTGTTACTTTGGAAGTAAAGAGGAGAATGTTGAAATTGACCCAGAAGAAGAGGGTAATGTGGAAGATAGTGTACAGGTTTCCAGTACAGATAATTTTCAGAAGGAAATTGCCACGTTTCAGGTGAAATCAAGTGAGAGGCCTAATTTCACTTGTGTGTGTTGTCGACGTACTTATTATAAGAATCAGACTAAGTTAGTGGATTTATATGCGAAAAGTGAAAGGGAAAATAATACTGAATGGAAGGATTTCGCAACATACTTGATGGTAGAAAATTGTTTTGATTTGGGATTGGATCAACGTGTGTGTATTTATTGTTGTATCAAATTAAATCAAAACCGGATGCCTGCTAGAGCGGTTCATAATAAGCTGGAATTGGTTGAGATTCCTTCTGAATTGAAGGATTTAAATACTTATGAATCTATTTTGATTCAAAGTCTCCATCCCTTTCAGGCTATTGTAAGAATGGAGCCAAAGACAGGGAAATTACCTCCATCAGATTTACAGAGAGGATTACAGGGAAGAGTTGTTTATTTGCCTCTAGATTTGAAGAAAAACATTAATACAATTGGAGTAGAAAAAGTGGAAGAGGAACCTCTGGTTATCTTAGTTAATGGGGTTCCGACAAAGAGTAAGAAAATATGGCAAGATTTAGTGGATGTTAGGAAAGTCAAAAAGGCAACATTGTATTTGAAAAAAAGCAATAAGTACTATAAGAATGTATATGTTGCAGAAGAGGAAGTAAGTGAAGAAGAGGATAGTGATTTGTGTGGTGGTCAAATTGAGAAAGTAGAACCCTCTAAAAGTGAAGAAATATATGAACATTATAGTGTTCATCCTTTGCATTCCAAGGAAGTCATGGGGAATGCTATTGAGTTGTTTCAAATGAAACAAGCCAAAGGGAGTCCCATTAGTGTTTGGGAGGAAAGTTTGGAAGCTCGGTGTTTCCCACAGCTATTTCCAACAGGTCAAGGAGGAAGATATGATGAGCGACCTCATCAAATTCCTGCTTCTGAATACCGGACTTTACGATTGTATGCAGAAGATCCTAGGTTTCGACAATGCATTCCGTATTTGTTTCATCTCCTGTTTGAAAGCGATCTGTCTGGACTGTCATATGCAGTGAACCACATCTTGAAAAGTGGTATACAGATGCAAAACATCTCGGCAAGTGACTTCATGGATAAAGTCAATGTGCAAGACAGTATTTTGGATTCTCACCTGATTAATCTGATGGCGTGTCAGCGTGGTACTAATGAGTACTGGTACCGTCGTCATGGTGATTTAAAATGTATGCTGAGGAACTTAGGAACTCCCACATGGTTCCTCACTCTCAGCTGTGCCGAGTATGGCTGGGAAGACTTACTTGAATTTCTACGAGAGGCAAATGGAAACATTGAAAATATCGAATTCAAGACACCCGGAGAACTGTGCTCTTTGGATCCAGTGAATGTATGCAGGTACTTCAATCATAGATTTGAAGCTATGATGTCTTTCATCATGAACAAGAAAAATCCACCTCTTGGAGAGGTGTTGGATTTCTTCTGGAGAAAGGAGTACCAAGCAAGAGGTGCTCCTCATATACATATGCTGCTGTGGATCAAGGATGCTCCTAAATTTGGAACAGATCCAGAAGACTTAGTGATGAGTTTCATAGAACAGTATTCTACATGTGCTGTTCCAAACGCAAAGGAAGACAAAAGCCTTAGAGAACAAGTTTTACGCTTCCAAAGCCATCGTTGTGGAAAGTACTGTCGTCGTAAATTCAGAAACAAGGACAAGTTCTACACCAAATGTCGTTTCGCCTTTCCACGACCGGTGATTTCTAAAGGAAGGGTGAACAGTTTGATGTCTTCGCTGCGACATAATGTGATGAAGAAATCACCTAAAAACACATACAATTTGAAAAGGAACGAAGAGTCCAAGTACATCAACGACTACAACCCAGTGATTTTGTCCATGTGGAATGCTAACATGGATATACAGTTTATGGCTGATAACTGTATGGCTGTGGCTCGGTATGTGACATCTTACATCACCAAAAAAGAAAAGACAGAATTGAAGGATATGTGGGAGGACATTTCCCATGAAAAGAGCCTCAGTAAGAAGTTGTACAGTTTCAGTCTGAAGATGTTGTCACATCGAGAAATCGGAGCTTACGAATGTTCTGACCGGTTGTCTTCAGCAAGTCTCTATGCCAAATCCAGGAGTATCGTTTGGGCGAGTCTTGGTCTTGCTGCAACGCGTAATCGAGTTCTGAAACCTGTGCGGGAAATTGAGTATTTGGCGGAAAAGGAGCCAAACAGTACCGATATTTTGAAGACCAACATGTTGGATACATATTATCCAAATAGAAGCAGTCACCTCGAGAATGTTTGTCTGTATGAGGTTCTACAAAATTACATATTCAAGAGGAACATCAAAGAAGATATTGATAAAGGAGTGTGTGCTGTAATTGGAAGTGAGGGATGTCTGGTCAAGCAAAGAAAATGCCACTTGGTAAACCATCGAAAATTGAGTGGCGAATCTCCTGAAAAAAAAGAGTTTCTCTATTTAGCACTTTTGCAACTTTTCAAGCCTTGGCGTGCAGAGGAGGAACTGCTTGGAGATTTCCTCTGTTACGAAGACTCTTTCAATGCCGCCAAGGAGACCATAGAATGTCCTGTTTTTCCCAAATATCTAGAAATGTTGAATGCGGAAATCGAGCAGGAAGCAACGATTGCAGCCGAGATTGCTAGAGACAGTTCTCAGGACAGTCAGAGTTCTGTTTCATTGAGTCAGGATCCACTAGGAGGACCAGTTATCGAAAATGAAGCTGCCACTGCCATGATTGAAGTGGAAAGAGCCATGGCACATGCTCAGGAGGATGCGGTTAACATAGAAGACTTGGAAAGACAACTCAACGTTGAGCAGAGGAAAATATATGATGAAGTTACCAACCAAATTGATCATGGATTAAGTCATGAGAAGAAAGAGTGCTCATGTACGTCGTTGAAGCCTGTCCGACTGTACGTGAGTGGAGAAGCGGGAACTGGAAAAAGTTTCCTCATTAAAGCAATTTCATGTTATTTGCAGAAAAGGACTGAGTCATCGCTGTCTTGTGTTGTCACCGCTCCAACTGGACTGGCAGCACATAACAATAAAGGTATTACTTTGCATCGTCTACTGATGCTGCCAGTAGAGCATGATAACAAATTACAATACCACAAGTTATCTGGAGATGCTTGTTGTGAAGTTTCAAGAGTCTTGAAGAAAATGAAACTTCTTATCATTGACGAAGTAAGCATGGTTTCCAATGTCATGCTTGCCTTTGTGCATTTGAGAATGCAAGAAGTTCTCAAAACAGAGTATGATGTGTTATTTGGTGGCAAACACATCATTGTTTTCGGTGATCTTCTGCAGCTGACACCAGTGAAAGGACAACCTGTGTTCAAAATGCTCACGCATGAAGATACCAGGAAGTGCCTAGGGAGCATTGGCAACGTTAATATATGGTTAAACTTCAATTATGCGGAACTGCATGAAAATATGCGTCAGGCGAAGGATGAAGATTACAAGAATATTCTACAAGATGTTAGAATCGGAAAAGTGACCGAGCATGGGAAAGAAGCTTTACATGCACGATTACTGTCAAATTTGTATCCAGAACAAGACGTTGTGCCTGAGAATATTTTTCAGAAAATTACTGAGAAGAAATCTGGAATATGTTTGATTCCAACTCTTGCAGAATGTGCCATCTTCAACAACAAAATGTTGCATTTAGAAAACCAAGAGATTGTGAAACTGGAAGCTATTGACAGAGTAGAGCATATGGGAGCAACAATTATTTTGTCTGAGAATTTGAAATCAAAATTGGATTCATTAGAGAAGACTATATCTAAAACTGCAGGTTTTGAAAAGACTCTGAATGTGTGCTTAAATTGCCGTATAATTTTAAGAAGGAATTTACATGTTGAAAGAGGTCTGGTAAATGGATCAATGGGTAATGTTGTTGATTTTGTGAAATACAGAAATAGAGATGGAATTGAATTTTTAAAAATTAAATTTGATGGCATTGAGGAAGTACAGCTAATTGGTCGTTGCTCTGCTAGGTTTTTGCTTGTGAAAGACTTATATGTTCGCCGTAAGCAGTTTCCTGTTTGTTTGGCATATGCGGTGACAATCCATAAATCGCAAGGTTTAAGTGTAGACAGTGCATTGGTGAATATTGGCAGTTCTGTGTTCAAGGAGGGTATGGCATATGTGGCATTGTCACGAGTTAGAACTTTATCGGGATTGTACTTGATTGAGTGTGATGTCACAAACATTTGTGCGGATCTAGATTGTGTTAAGGAATACAATAGGTTAAGAAGAGAGTATGCGCCACATTTGCCTCAATATCCTTTGTTTGAGAAACGTGTGGTAGGCCGGAAACGAAGAAATGTGACCAATAGTAGGGAGGTTGTAGCAAAAAGACGAAAAGTCGATGAACCAGAAATTATAAGCAGAAAGAAAAAGGATTTTGTTGAAGATGTTGTTGGTTTTCAATTCGAAAACAGTTCTGGTGTCAACTGCTATGGTAATGTAGTGGTTAATGTTTTGTTTTCTCTAGAAAATGTAAAAGAAGAGATTGTGGTCAATTCGGATCAAAGATTTTGCAGTTTGTTGAATTCTGTGTTAGAGAAATGTAGCACTGATAGAACAAAAATAGAAAGTGTGTCTGAAATTCGAAATCTGTTAGACAGATGTTCAGGTCAAACACAATTCTCTCAAAATATTCAGCAAGATTGTCAGGAGTTTTTAATGTATATGCTTGATGTATTGCATGATGAAGGTGTAGATGTAGATCACCTGTTTGGGCTTTCTTATCAATGGCAGCATGACTGCGAGAACTGTAGGGTATCAAGTACTACTAGTGTAGACTCAGAAAAATGTATATATTTAACTTTGCCAGACAGTAAATCAGTGTCCTTTAATAAGCTAGTAAAAGCAGCTGATCACAACATGGAGTGTAGCCAATGTAAGTCTGAAATGTTGTCAACATTATTAATACGAACATATGGCCAGTATGTCATTTTAATGTTCCAACGATGTAGGCCTGATGGAACAAAATTGACAACTTTAATTAAAAATGTTGTGGCTTCGCAGTTGTCAATATCAGGAAGGACTTTTGTAACTGCAGCAATTATATATCATGATGGTCCTTCAACAACATCAGGACATTACACAGCTTATTTAAAGTCTAGAAACGGCTGGTCATTCTGCAATGATTCTGTTTTAACTTTAAAAAAAAAATTGCCTTTTGACCTTAAAAATTCTTACCTGGTGTTTTTAAAACCAAAATTTTAGGGAAGGAATCTCGGGATTTGCTCTGAGGAATTTCAAGAGGTTCTAATGGCTCCTACACTATTTGGCATTGAGGATAAGTGTAGTACAGAGTCAAAAGTTATTTTTGAGTTTTAAATAGTTCCTGGAAAAAAAGAAGGTTTTCTTACAGAAAGTGGTGGGCACGGATTAGTTAAAGGACAACAGAGTATTTCCCAAAGCAAACGGTGTTCTTACCATAACACTTAACGTCATGGAAAAATAACTGCACTTTGAATGAGTTCAGAAAAACTGTTTCTTTTTATAAGCTAATTCAAGCAGCCAATCAAAACATGGAGTAGAGGTAATGTAAGTCTGCAATGCTGTCTAGATTATTTGACCAAACTTTTCGTTATAATGTCATTTTAAAATTCCAACTATATAAACATGATGAAAGTAAGTCTTCAACTTTAATTACAAATGTTTTGGCTACACAGTCGTTGATTTTAGGAAGAACATTTGTAAGTGCAGCTATTATATGACATGATGGTCCTTTGACAAGATCCGCTTATTACACAGCTTATTGTAAATGTAAAAAAAGCTGCTGTTTCGTAAATGATTCCTATTTGACTACGATACAATGTTGCATTTTTACTTAAAAATATTCTTACTTTCTGTTTTCAGAAAAGAGAATTTAGGGTAGGTAACTGGCCTACAAGGATTCTAGGGGTTGATATAATTGTATCTACTGTTTTAAATTGCTTTGTGAT
Source organism: Lissotriton helveticus (assembly GCF_964261635.1). Lineage (NCBI taxonomy): Eukaryota > Metazoa > Chordata > Amphibia > Caudata > Salamandridae > Lissotriton > Lissotriton helveticus. The sequence goes on along the minus strand of NC_136068.1, from coordinate 1,330,107,132 downwards.
TAAAAAGTGATGTAGAGAATTAAATAATTGTAGTAGTCATAGAGGTAGTGTAAGTCTGCTTCATAGTAAGCAGTATCAGTGTCATAGGAAATGTGGAACATGAGTGAGCAAGAAGGGTGAGATATTACTAGTACAGGATTGTGAAAGTGATCTTGAACGTTTTCTTTCTGAAAGTTGCGGAAATACAAAATGACGGGATTTGCTTAGAAGAATTCCAAGAGTTATAAATGGCTCTTACACGATTTGCCCTTGTGGAAAAGTGCGGTAGAGAGCGAGAAGTCATTTATTGTATGTAACATATTTGCCAAAACGATGGAGCTTTTCTTTCAGAAAGTGTCGGGCTAAAAATAATAACAGCACAACAGAGTGTAAGCTGTTCATAGGATATCCTTCGACGTCATGGAAAGTAAGTTACTTTTCAGGAGTTCTGATTTCTGATTGGTTATGTTATATGGGTTTTTTAAACACAATCATTTTGATTGTGTTTTTTTTCCCCCGCTGTTATATGATGAATACCTTCAAGTCACTGTTTTTAGTGAAATTTGATAAATTCTGAGAACAGCAAAAATAAACAATTTAACATGTATAATTAATTCTGTACTTTTTGTATTTATGATATACATTTAGAACTGTGTAGTAGGCATGGAGAAGCTGAGGCTTCTGTAAGTGTCGAAGTTGTTGCATACAGTGCTCACATTCTACGTAGTCTTTCATATGATAGACTACATCTGCACAATGAGATACCTAAGCAAAGGAAACACAGGTGATGTGATTGTGGAATGAGCAAAAAAAATTGCACGTTTTTCAATTAAATTACCTGTGTTTCCTAACATTACATATCACATTGTGTAGATGAGGTTTAGGTCTGTTCCAGGAGACAGAGGAGGTCTGACATTTGTTCAAGAGTGCAGTGGACATGACTCACTTCGTTGGTAGGCCTGCACATGTATTATCTCCTCTGTACTCTTCAACAAGCCTAAATTTCATCTGCAACCCTGAGTAGGACTTACCTGAAACAAATCTGTGGATAGGCCACACCTTATCAGCATCTAGAAACAATCATTTAAAATGTTAAGGGCAGATTTATGATGGCCGTGCGCCTCTTTTGCGCCGCTGTTCCGTCACTTTTGTGACGCAGCAGCAGTGTAGAAGATGCACCATGTTGCAAGATAGGCCTCAGTTCATCTCCAGCAAGATACCGTCAGTTTAAAATGTATATAATTAGGACTGTGTAGGGGGCATGCAGAAGCTGAGGCTTCAGTAAGTGTCAAAGTTGTTGCATGCAGTGCTGCACTTCTGCGTACTCTTTCATATGCTGGACTACATCTGCACAATGAGATACCTAAGCAAAGGAAACACAAGTGATGTGATTGTGAAATGAGCAAAAGAAATTGCACGTTTTTCAATTACATCACCTGTGTTTCCTAATATTATGAATCACATTGTGTAGATCAAGTTTAGGCCTGTCCAGGGAAACAGAGGAGGTCTGGCCTTTGTTCAAGAGTAAAGTGGACATGACTCACTTCATTGGTAGGCATGGACATGTATTATCTCCTCTGTACTCTTGAACAACTCTAAATTTCATCTGCAACCCTGAGTAGGCCTCACCTCAAACAAACCTCTGGATAGGACACACCTTATTGGCATCCTGAAACAATCATTTAAAATGTTAGGGACAGTTTTATGATGGCTGTGCACCTCTTTTGCACTACCGTTGCATCACTTTTGTGAGACAGCAGCCGTGCAAAAGATGCACCATGTTGCAAGATAGGCCTCACTTCATCTGCATCAAGATACTGTTAGTTTAAAATGTATATTTTTAGGACTGTGTAGGGGCATGGAGAAGCAGAGGCTTCTGTAAGTGTCAAAGTTGTTGAAAAACTGTTTGTCCTTCAATCTTTTCCCTTGTCTTTTCTAATTTTTAAATACATGTTTTAATATTTTTCAAATGTTTGTTCTCTCTTTCACAGATTGAAATTATAAAAATAACAAGTGACTAAGTTAACGACAATTATAAGGTAAATGTTTTGTACTCTTTTCGTTACATTTCTATCACATTTAACTTCTATTAGTTTCACTACTTCATTTCTTTAACCCTCACTTTCCTGCCTTTGCTACTTCCCTCATTCCTTTCTCTATTACTTACTTACTCTACTCCTTCCACTCTTTTTCTCAGTCCCTCTCTTCTCATACTTCCTCACTCTTGTTCACTCACTCCGTCTCTATTACTCTCACTGTCTCTGACTGATCACTCTTTCACTACTTGTTCATTATGCTTTCTCTCTGTAGTTCAAGCACACTAAGGGGCATATTATCAACACAGGCATTAAAATTATCGCTGCTTTTATCAGCAGAAAACTGCCGCAAAAGCGGCTTTAGCGGCAGATTTCTTCCGCAAAAGCAGCGATAATTTTATCACCTATGTTGATAATATGCCCCTATGTTATTTACATTTCTTTGCTGTTTCAATCCTTCCTTTTCTGTTACTTCTTCTTTTCTGCTTTCTGTTTTTTCTCTCTGTTATTCCACATGTTTTAATCTTATTTTGAACATTCACTCACATTCTCTAAGAAACTCTTGTTTATTATTCTTCTACTCTACTTTTTTTCTTCCACTTCCTTATCTATTTTGTTTTTCACAATTATACCCTCTTCCATCTTTTCTTCGGTAAATAGATGTATTAAACAGTATCTCTGTGTTACTCCCTATAGCTGTCTTTCTTTTAACATTACTCTCTGTTTCCTTCCCTTATACTTACTCTTCTTTTTTTTTTGGTTCGCTCCCGGTTCGCGTACCGGCGAGCGAACCGGGAAGCGAACCAAAAGAAATAGAGGTTGCCAGAGTGCTAAACATTCTAGCAATTTTTTTATAAAGGGGAGGTAGTTCTGAAAAGAACTTGTTTTAAATTATTTTTGTTGTTTTATATTTTTTTTATTATTTTTCTGAACAATTTTTTACTTTTTTTGTATTTTTTGAACGGTTTTATATTTTTTTTGTTTTTTTTAGGGGGAACAACGAAAAACAGGCATTACAAAGGGCTCAACAGGAGCAAAAAATGTTTTTATTTTTTGGGGCGTTTTGAGCACTTGTGGTTTTCAAATGCTCTGTTTATCAAATTGATACTCATATTTGCACATGAGAGTAGGGGCCCGATGTAGGTAAAATAGATTTACCGATTTTTAATTACCGAATCATACCGATTCGGTAATTAAAAATCGGTAAATCTAAGGGGTGGAGATGTAGGAACATCCAGATGTTCCTTCTACCGAATTGGTAAATATCTGTATTTACCGATTCGGTAAATACCGACCGGTAATGGCCCATTCATTCCTATGGGCTTTGAAGCCCATAGGAATGAATGGGGCATTACCGGTCGGTATTTACCGAATCGGTAAATACAGATTTTGACAAGGGTGCAGGGGGTGTCACTTTGACACCCTCTAGCACCCCCAAAAAAGATTCGGGGGCCATGTGGCAGGCATACCTGCCCTAAGGGCAGGTCTGCCTGTCATATGGCACAGGTGTGCATGCACACATGTGCATGCACACCTGAATCTGTATTTTACCATCAAATATATTTGATGGTAAAATACAGATTCGGAAAGGGTTGTGGGACTCAGAAGAGTCCCACCTACATATCAAAAGTACCGAATAGGTATAAATACCGATTCGGTATTTTACAGATTCGGTAAATTTACCGATCGGTAAATTTACCGAATCTGTAAAATTCTGGGCCCTACATACCAATTCAGATTTACCGGTTGGTAACGGCCGAAAATACAGATTTTCGGCCGTTACCGACCGTCCTACATCTGGCCCTAGGTCACCACAATAAAGGCACACTATCTTCATGTGCACAAAATTCTGTTGAATGTTTGGCACCGTTTCCCGTGCCTCTGGCCCCGACAGAGTTACCTGTGCCGATGTACTGGCCACAGGAGTTGGTGGGTTGTCTTGGAGGTGACGCATCTCTGCAACGCTGTAATTCAGTGGATGCCACCTCTGCATATGACGGTGCATAGTATAGTTGCCGTAACTATACTTTTTATCTGTCCCTCTAGATAAAACATCTTTACATATGAGGCATGTCACGTGGCGAGCATTCACTTTTTTTTGGCCTTGAGGAAAAGAAAAAAACTGCCAAATAAAACTATCTTTGTGGTGAGATATCCGGGGCTCCTCACGTAAAAACTGTCTTGGCTGTACTTCCTTTTCCTCTTCTTTGTCCTCTTCCTCCTCTGGGTTGGGAAGGAACTGTGGAGGTGGTCCTTCCTTCCTAGGTGGTTGTGGTGGTGGTGGGGGTCCACCAGCTGCAGCTACTATAGATGCCATTATTTTAATAAGCAAAAACAGGTCTTCCTCTCACAAAGATGAAAGTCAGAGTGAGGAAAGAAGGTGGGGGCTTTCATCATTTGGGAAAAAAAAATGTTCTAAACCAATGAAAAGTGTTATTTTTAGGTCACATGACCTAGCCTTACATCATTAGGAAACCAAAAGTGAAATGAACCAATAGAAAGTTTTATTAACAAGTCACATGACCTGTTACGCTTACGTTACGCGCTCCGCGCCGCGCCCCGGATCGCTTCCGGGGAGCTGCGCTTCGCGCCTCGGTTCGCGCTCCGGAACACTTCCGGGTGCGCTAACGCGGCGCGTCATAAGACGCATTGCGCGGCAACGCGATACGTCGCGCTTACGCGACGCGTCACGATGTTGTTTTCTAATGCGGCAGTTGCGCTAACGGAACGTTTACCGGTTCGCGGACCAGGTCGCGGCACCAAATTGAGCTAACTGGAAGCAACCCGGTGCGCGGACCGGTAGCGAAACACATTTTTTTTTTTAAAATGTATATATATACATAAAAAATTATATTAAAAACATATAAAATATATTTTTCGATTTAAAGAAGAATACATTTTAAAGCTTTTGATATTTGCTATTAAAAAACACATTGAAATTCACTGAAAAAACCATAGGTTATAGACCATATATAGTTAGGAATTAGCATTTACAAAACCTTGAAAATTCACTGAAAAAACCATAGGTTATAGACCATATATAGTTAGGAATTAGCATTTACAAAACCTTGAAAATTCACTGAAAAAACCATAGGTTATAGACCATATATAGTTAGGAATTAGCATTTAAAAAACCTTATTTTACTCACACAAAACCATTGAAATTCCATATATAGTTAGTTGCACTAACTATATATCGCGCACCCGCAATCCACTGCTGATGATGTCACATATTACATCATTCATGACATGGTCAGTGACATCACTGATGACATCACTGATGACATCTCAAATGACATCACTGATGACATCACTGATGACAACATCCAGTGACTGTATGTTTCTGTAAAGTTAAAATATGTCTTACATATTGAATAATGAGTGGATGTATAAGTGTCTGGATGAAGGATTTAGTAGGTGCATGACTGACTGTATGAGTGAGTGATTAAATGTGTCTCACTGAGTGCATGGGTTAGTTACTAAACTGTTTTAATTTGTGCATCATTGTGTCTGTTGTTCTGTAATCTGCTGCATGTGTTGATCATTAGCTATATGACTAACTATATGGGTTATGGATTGGTTGCCCAAGTATTTGTATGGGAGACTGAGTGTGTGTGTGGGTGGCTGGGAGGTGTATGACTCTGTGCATAGATGTGTGAGCAGTTGATTCACTAGATGTATGGGTTCAAAAGTGTACATGGAAACAGCTGTATGGGCGGTTGACTGTGTGCATGAGTGTATTGGTGAGTGAATGGATATCTCAGTGCTACATGTCAAAGTAAGTACATATGTAAAACGCAGTACATGTGAGAGTTGACATATATAAATAACTGTGCATAAGAGCCAGTGAATGTGTGAGTGGCTGTATGGATCATTGTGAACTTGTATCAGGGATTGTATAAGAGAGTAAATATGTGTTAGTATATGTTTCAATAAGTAAGGTGTGTATAACTATATAGTTGAGGAAATGGAGGTGTGATTGATTCTTTGCAAGACTGACTAGATGTGTGAGTAACTCCATGGATGAGTGACAGTCTGTGAGTGTCTGTTTACACTGAGTGTATCTAAGGTTATATTAGAGTCTGAAGAGGTTCATCGTATCATCACATGAATGATGTCATCAGTGATGTGATCAGTAATGTCAAATGAGATGTCATCAGTGATGTCATCAGTGATGTCATTTGAGATGTCATCAGTGATGTCATCAGTGATGTCATTTGAGATGTCATCAGTGATGTCATCAGTGATGTCACTGACCATGTCATGAATGATGTAATATTTGACATCATCAGCAGTGGATTGCGGGTGCGCGATATATAGTTAGTGCAACTAACTATATATGGAATTTCAATGGTTTTGTGTGAGTAAAATAAGGTTTTTTAAATGCTAATTCCTAACTATACATGGTCTATAACTTATGGTTTTTTCAGTGAATTTTCAAGGTTTTGTAAATGCTAATTCCTAACTATATATGGTCTATAACCTATGGTTTTCTCAGTCAATATATATATACATATATATATATATGTATATATATATATATGTATATATATATATTCAATGAAAAACCATAGGTTTCACACACGTTATAGTTAGGAATTAGCATTTAAAAAACCTTAGAAATTCACTGAAAAAACCATAGGTTTCACACATGTTATAGTTAGCTGGACATTTCACTTATACAAAACCTTTGAAATTCCACCGTTATAGTTAGTTCAGCTAACTATAACTCGCGCGACCGCAATGCACTGCTTGTGACGTCACATATTACATCACTCATGACATGGACAGTGACATCACTCATGACATCACTGATGACATCTCAAATGACATCACTGATGACATCTCAAATGACATCACTGATGACATCATCCAGTGAATATGTATCTTTCTGAAAAATAAATATTTTTTATATATGTATATCTAAAGTTTGATGGAAGAATAAATGGGTAAATAAGTGTCTAAATGGATGTTTTTTTGTAAAATTGATTGGTTAACTGACTTATTAAATGTATCTTAGAGAATACATATATTAGCGAGTAATGTTTAAATATTTAAATATCTGTATCTGTGTCTCACTTTATGTATAAGTGGCTGCATGGTTGGTGAGTAGCTACATGACTGTGTATATGGGTTATTAGTTGTTTTTTTGAGTATCAGTATGAGTGTCTGTATGGTTCGGTGGGGGATATTACTTAGCGCACAGATGCATGAATGAGTGACTCACTGTTTGTATGTGTTTTGAAGACAGCATGTGTGCAAGACTGTATGTGTGGATGATTGTGTGTATGCGTGGGTTAGTGAGTGAATGACTGTCTCAATGGTGTATTCATGAGTAACTACATATGTTTTAAACTAGTAAATGTGAGTATTGATGTATATAATTGAGTATATGTGAGAGTGAGTTATTGGAAGAGTTCCTGTATAAATAAGTATGTGTTTTTATAATTGATTGTTTAAGAGAGTAAGTATGTGTAAGTTTCCGTAGAAGTAAGTGTGGTAGTGTGTGTATAGCTGTATATGCAAACAAATGGATGTTTGATAGTTTATTTGCATGTGTGAATATGTATGTGAGTAACTATATGGATGAGTATTAGTGTGTAACAGGATGTATAGGTTTATGAGTACATATAATAAGTGAGTACATGTCTGAGTGACTATATAGAACTGTTGGTGAATGAGTGCATGTGTATGTAGATGTTAGAATTACCTAATAGGTTGTTGTAACTGGTATTGGTATCTCAATTTTTTTGAATATTGTAGTTTCCATTTTTGAATGTGTGTATCAAAGGTTATGTTAGGGTGAGAGGAGGTCTGCCACTCTCTCACAAGGATGATGTCATCAGTGATGTCATTTGAGATGTCATCAGTGATGTCATGAGTGATGTAATATGTGACGTCATCAGCTGTGCATTGCGGTCGCGCGAGTTATAGTTAGCTGAACTAACTATAACGGGGGAATTTCAAAGGTTTTGTATGAATGAAATGTCCAGCTAACTATAACGTGTGTGAAACCTATTGTTTTTTCAGTGAATTTCTATGGTTTTTTAAATGCTAATTCCTAACTATAACGTGTGTGAAACCTATGGTTTTTTCAGTGAATTTGCAAGGTTTTTTAATTGCTAATTCCTAACTATAACGTGTGTGAAACGTATGGTTTTTTCAATGAATTTGCAAGGTTTTTAAAAAGCTCATTTCTAACTATATCTGGTCTGAAACATATGTTTTTTTCAGTGAATTTCCAAAGTTTTTGACATGCTCATTACTGTATCAATTTTTATATTTTTTATATACTTATGTTTCACAAACTGCCTTTGTATATTATAATAGATTGACTGCATCCAGTACTATGCAATGGTACAGCAAATGTGTATGATTTGGTTAAAGTTGAACAGTATAGTCTACATCTTCAATCAACAATAAACACTCACATTTGTTATTTACTTTTTTTTGTGTAATTTTTTTCAACGTGCGCGCACCCGCAAATTTGTTTTTTTTATAACAAAACAATTTTTTTGCCTTTTTGGGTCCTTCAGGGACCCCCTGAGAAAGCCTAGAGGGTCAGGGAGTCTCTACCCTGCCTCCTTTTCACGTTCTCCACTATTGTTTTTGACTGACTTCTGCCTCAAGGTTGCGCGCCACGTGCGCGCACCTCGCAATTTCTTTTTTTTTTTTTTTTTTTGCCTTTTGGGGTCCTAAGCGACCCCCTGAGAAAGCCTAGGTGGTCAGGGAGTCTCTACCCTGCCTCCTTTTCATGATCTCCATTATTGTTTTTGAATGACTTCTGCCTCGAGGGTGCGCGCAACGTGCGCACACCTCGCGATTTGGTTTTTTTTAAACATTTTTTTGCCCTTTGGGGTCCTTCAGGGATCCCCTGAGAATGCCTAGGGGGTCAGGGAATCTCTACCCTGTCTTCTTTTCATGTTCTCCACTATTGTTTTTGACTAACTTCTGCCTCGTGGGTGCGTGCCACTTGCACGCACCTCACGTTTTTTTTTTGAATGTTTTTTTTGCCCATCGGAGTCGTTCAGGGACCCCCTGTGAAAGCCTAGGGGTTCAGGGAGTCTCTTCCCTGCCTTCTTTTCACATTTTGAAACTTTTTCGATAATCGGATAAAACGCCATTTTGAAGCGAGGGGCGTGCACCGTGCGCGCATGCGTGCACGTTGCGTGCACGTAAAGTCATGTGACTTAAAAACAACACTTTTGATTGGTTCATGGCAGTTTCTGTTCTACAATCTTCAAACACCGTACCCACTTCCCTCACTATCTCTTTTACTTTGTTGGGAGAAGGTCCTGAACAGACATTGTGCTGCAATCCAATTCCAAGATGGCAGAACAGCAGTCTTCTTCGGATAGTGATGTGGAAACCTTTCTTGTGGAGCCTCCAAAGGACAAGAAGAAACATTCTTTCATATGGCAATTTTTTACAATCCCAGAGGGGCAACAAAAAGTTAATGCTCCCAAAGTGACCTGTGTCATCTGTGGCAGTGTTTTATCTAGAAGGGACCCCAAAAAGAAGTACTCTTTTAGCATCTATACATTAATAAGACATGTCAAGAACGTGCATCCAATGAATTACGCACGTGCAGCAAGTAGAGCTGAGGCCAGGGAGCTTCCACCTGCTGTACCGGGCACCTCTTCGGCAGTACAATCGCCAACTACAAGACAGCTGGACCTCCGTCCAAATTTTGCCAAAGTTCATATTTCTTGTAATGAGTGCAATGAAATTATATGTTTTGGTGAGCAAAGTGCAGACTTGATCGACATAAGAATCTCACAGCACGTATGCAGCCGCAAATAATTTTTTTCATTTTTTATTTTTGTTCCAGTTGAACAATTTTTTGTTACCTGTGTACTGTTTTTGTTTGAAGAAAAATCCCCCAAAAATATAAAATTGTTAAAAAACTAAAAAAAAGACAAAAAAACAGTTATTTTCAGAACTAACCTCACTTCTCGAAGAAGAGCTATATCTTTTATATGGAGTGGAGAAGTGTGGCTCACTGGTTAGAGGAGGCAGACCTGGAAGCAGAGGTCAGCCCAGGACCAGGGTTCAATTCCCGGCTCGGCCGGGTCTTGAGTCCTAAAATGTCCATGGACTCGACAATTCTCGCTCCTGTGCCTACTCGATTCACGGGTTCACACTCTGCGACTCTTGGCAATAGCTTGCTTAATCTCCACAACGGCCCCTCGCGGCGGGATGCCTGGCTTTCACCTTGCGGATACCCTGCCGGGGTTATCTCACAGGGGAATACCAGGACGGGTTCCCTAAGCAAGCGCTTAGAAACCGCTTGGTGATTTGCGCTATATAAATTCCTGTACATTTACATTTACATTTACATATACTGTGTCATACTTTTTTTGAATGAAAGTGTAGTCTATAAACGAATGACTTAAATGACTGAGGGAAAAGGAGGAAAGGACTGATGGAATGAGTGAGGAAAGGGTAGTATGGTGAGTGAAAAAAGGGGAGTCAAAGAGTGACTGAAACAAGGGAGAGAAAGAGTAAGGGAAGGGCAGTAAGGAAAGAAAAGTGAGAGACGAGGAGTGAGAAAATGGGAGCATGGAACAGAGACAGAGTAGGGGGGTAACATATGGAAAGGGAGAAGTAGAGCAGAGTGAAGGGAGTGAAGGTAAGAGAAGTGGAGTCACGGTGAGGGAAGGGATATGAGGGTGAGGGAAGGGGGTAATGGAAAGTGAGAGATGGGGAGTGAGAGAGAGAAAATTTGAGTGAGGGGATGGAGGAACTTAGAAAAGGGGAGTGAGAGAAGGGGAGTAAAGAATGGAGTGACAGAAGGGGAGCGAGAGGGAGTGAGGAAAAGGGAACGGGAGAGTGAAAGGGTGAAAAATACAGACCGGAGGAAGTGGAGTGGGGAAGGGTAGTGACGGTGAGTGAAGGACAGTGACACTTAGGGAAGGTGTATGAGGGTGAGTGAAGGGGAATGCGAGAGAAGGAAGGATATTAAGAGAGAGGAAAAGGGACTGAGGGATAAAGTAGGAGTGAAGGAAAAAGAAAGAGAGAGACAAGAAGGGTGAGGGAGAGAGAGAGAGAGAGAGAGAGAGAGAGAGAGAGAGAGAGAGAGAGAAAGAGAGGGAGAGAAAGTGACTGAGAGGGAGTAAGGCGGTTACACTGAGTGAGACAGAGGGAGAGAGGCAGAGAGAAATGGAGTGAATGAGAGTGGGGGAGTAAAGGAACTTCATCATCTGACTCAGATGTGAAGTTTGTTGAAGAGCAGTCACGTGGTAAGAAGACCAAGGAGATAGAATGAAGTGCAGAGAGAGAAAGGTAGTGATGGTGAGTGAACAACAGTGACAGTTAGGAAAGTAGTATGAGGAAGAGGAAAGATGAGTGAGGGAGAAAAAAGAAAATTAAGACACAGGGAAAGTGAGTGAGGAATAGAAGAGGAGTGATAGAAATAAAGAGGATAGGAATTTAAGGATAAGGGAGAGAGAAGGACATAGTGAGAGAGAGGGAGAGGGAGAGCAACAAACTGAGAAGGAGTGAGCCAGTGAGACTGAGTAACACAGAGGGAAACAAGAAGAGAAAAATAGATGAAAGAAATTGAGGGAAGGAATAAGTGAAGGGGAGTAAGTGAGATGGAGTGAGGGAGTGAGGAAAGGGGAGTGAGGTAAGGTGACTGAGGAAAAAGTACTGAGGGTGAGTGAAAGGCAGTAACAGTGAGAAAAGGGGTATGAGGTTGATGAAAGGGAATGAGAGAGAAGGAAGGAGATTAAGAGAGAGGTAAGAGGACTGAGTGATAAAGTAGAAGTGAAGGAAACACAAAGAGAAAAACAGGAAGAGTGAGGGAGAGAGAGAGACAGAGATAGAGTGAGAGAGAAAGAGAGGGAGAGTGACTGACTGAGATGGAGTAAAGCGGTTACACTGAGTGAGACAGAGGGAGAGAGAAATGTAGTGAAGGAGAGTGGGGAGTAAAGGAACTTCATCATCTGACTCAGATGTGGAGTTTGTTGAAGAGCAGCCATGTGGTAAGAAGACCAAGGAGTCCTTTTTCTGGAAGTTTTTCACCTTTCCAGAGGGGCACAAGAAAGTAAATACACCAAAGTTCACCTGCATAATCTGTGGTAGTGTGCTATCTAGAGGAGACCGAAAGAAACACTAGTCTTTTAGTATACACACATTGATTAGGCACGTAAAAAATATAAAAATGTACATTCTAACAACTATGCAACGGCATCTACCCAAACCCTTGCAGCGAACTCTCCAGTTGATGTTCCCAGCACTTCATCTGCAGGAGCATCTCCTTCATCGACTGCTCTGAATATCCGGCCACTTTTCGCCAATGTCCATCTCCGATGCAACTTCTGCAATGAGATTCTTTGTTATCTGTTAACTGAAAAGGAGTAAAGCAGTTAGAGTGAGTGAGACAGAGATAGACAGGGAGAGAAACAAGGATGAAAAAAAGTAAGTGAAGGAGTGAACGAAGGGGAGTAAGTGAGATGTAGTGAGGGTGTGATAAAAAAGGAGTAAAGGAAGGAGAGTGAGGGAAGGGGAGTGAGAGAAGCAGAGTGAGGGGGAGTGAGGAAAAAGGAGTGGAAAAGTGAAGTGGTAAAAAATACAGATACGATGAAGTGCAGAAAGAGAAAGGGAGTGACGGTGAGTGAAGAGCAGTGACAGTTAGGGAAGTAGTATGAGGAAGAGGGAAGATGAGTGAGGGAAAAGGAAGAAAATTAAGAGACAGGGAAACTAAGTGAGGAATAGAAAAGGATTCATAGAAAGAGAGAGAAAAAGAGTTTAAGAGTAAGGGAGAGAGAGGGACAGAGTGATAGAGAGGGAGAGGAAAAGTAAGGAACTGAGAAGGAGTGACCCAGTGAGACTGACTGACAGAGAAGGAAACAGGGAGAGAAACATGGATGAAAAAAAGTGAGGGAAGGAATAAGCAAAGGAGAATAAGTGAGATGCAGTGAGGCAGTGAGGAAAGGGGAGTGAGGGAAGGTGACAGAGGAAAAAGTACTGTGGGTGAGTGAAAGGCAGTAACAGTGAGAAAAGAGGTATGAGGGTGACGAAAGGGAATGAGATTGAAGGAAGGAGATTAAGAGATAGGAAAGAGGACTGAGGGATAAAGTAGGAGTGAAGGAAACAGAAACAGAAAGACAGGAAGGGTGAAGGAGAGAAAGAGAGAGAGAGAGAGAGAAAGAAAGAGAGGGAGAGCAAGTGACTGAGAGGGAGTAAGGCGGTTAGACTGAATGAGATAGAGGGAGAGAGGGAGAGAGAAATGGAGTGAAGGAGAGTGTGGGACTAAAGGAATGGGAGTTAGCAAAAGTGAACGAGAAAAGAGGAGTAAGGGAAAGGGAGTGACGGATTGAGTGAGGAAAAGAGAGTGAGGAGGAGTGAGAGAAGTGGATTGAGTGAAAGAGAGTGAGGGATGATATGAAGGAAAAAGAGTAAGGGGAGAGTGAGAAGAGACTGAGCGATGCAGCAAGACAAGGGTAGTGATGGAGGAAGATAGGAAAGAGAAGTGAGGGACAGAGAGGGAAAATACAAAGTTGGACAAGGTGAGTGAGGATGAAGGAAGAGTACTGATAGTGAAAGAAGGTGTGTAAAGCTGAATGAGGAGGAGTAAGGAGAATGAGGAAAGGAGAGTAAGATGAAGAAAAGGAAGGTGAGTAAAAGAGAATGAGAGATAGAGAAATAATAGAGTGATGAAAAGGTATTTTGTTCGTTTGTCATACTTACCTTATAAATAATGACAAGTTATTAGTACTTTTTATTATAAATATAGTATCTGTGGAAGACAAGAAAAAAATTAGTTATAATATATAATTCACAATACAAAAGAAACTAGAAGTGAAAGAAACAGAAAGGGAAAGAAAGGAAGGGTGAGGGAAGAGAGAAAAGGAAAGAGTTAGACAGTAAGAGAGGGAGAGCAAGAGAGTGACAGGGAGTGAAATAGTTAGACTGAGTGAGACAGAGAGAGAGAGAAAAGGAGTGAAGGGGAGTGACAGACTAAAGGAATGCGCGTTAGGAAAAGGAATGAGGAAAGAGGAATAAGGGAAGGGTATTGTCAGATGGAGTAAATGAAAGAGAGTGAGGGTGAGTAAGGCAATAGAAGCAAGAGAAAGGGAATGGGACTGATGCACAGTGAGGAGAACATGAAGTGGGGGAAAAGGACTCATATTAAATGAAGGGCAGTGACAGTGAGGGAAGGGATATAATATTGAGGGAAAGGGAGTGATTGAAAAAAAAGCATATTTATAGAAAGAGAAAGAGAAAATAAAAGGAAGAGTAGTGAAGAGAGAGGAAAACAGTGAAAGAGACAAACAGAAGGAGAGTGAGGGAGTGTGAAGGACTAAATCACTTATAGTGACTGAGACAGAGGAAGAGATTTAGAGACAGATGGAGGAAAGAAGAGTGAGGGAAGGAATAAAGGAAGAGAATTGAGCAAAAGGGAGTGAGGGAGTGAGAGAAGTGGAGTGAGAAAAGGTGAGTGAGGGTTGATGTTATAGAAATAGAGTAAGGGGGGTGAGAAGAGACTAAATGATACAGTAACACAAGGGTAGTGATGGAGGAACATAGGAAAGAGAATTGAGAGACAGACAGGGGAAAGAGGGGGTTGGACAAGGTGGGTGACGGTGAAGAGAGAGTACCGATAGTCACAGAAAGACTATAAAACTGAATGAAGGGCAATAATGAGAATAAGAAAAGGAGAGTAAGATGAGTAGAGGAAGAAGAGTAAAAGAGAGATTACAGAATAGGAAAGAGAGAAAGATAAGTAAGAGAGTGAAGAAAAAGTATTTTCTGTTTGTCATACTTTCCTTATAAATCATAACAACTTAATAGATTTCTTTTGTATAAATATAGTATCTCTGGAAGACAAGAACAAATTGAGTTATAATATATATTTCATAATACAAAAGAAAGTAGAAGTGTAAAAAAAACAGAAAGGAAAGAAATGAACGGTGAGGGAGAAACACAGAGGGAGAGAGGAACTGAGTACTGGAGTGAAAGGAGTGAGAGACTAAAGGAATGAGAGTTACCAAAAGGGATTGAGGAAACGGGAATAAGGGAAGGGAACTGACAGATGGAGTGAGCGAAAGAGTGTGAGGAAGAGTGAGGAATGGGTGCAGGAGAAATGGAATGAGAGTGATGCAGAGAGAAGAGAACATGAAGTGGAGGAAGAAGACTTAGATTGAAGGAAGGGCAGTAATAGTGAGGGAAGGGATATAAGAGTGAGGGAAGGGCAGTTATGGAAAAAGAAGCATATTAAGAGAAAGGCAAAATAAGTAAGTGAGAAAGAAGGATATATGGAAAGAGAGAGAAAAGAAAAGGAAGACTGGTGGAGAGAGAGGGAGACAGTAAAAGAGACAAACAGACGGAGAGTGACGGACTGTGAAGGAGTAAATCAGTTACACTGACTGACACAGAGGAAGAGAGTTAGAGACGAATAGAGAAAAGGGCAGTGAGCAAAAGGGAGTGAGGAAGTGAAAGAAGTTGAGTGAGTGAAGGTCACTGAGTGATGATATGAAGGGAAGAGAGTAAGGGGGCAATGAGAAGAGACTGATCCATACAGCAAGACAAGGGTAGTGATGGAGGAAGATAGGAAAGACAAGTGAGGGACAGACAGAGGAAAGAGGGAGTTGGACAAGATGAGTGAGGGTGAAGGAAGAGTACTGATGGTGAGAGAAGGAGTGTAAAGGTGAATGAAGGGAAGTAAGAAGAATGTGGGAAGAGGAGTAAGATGAGGAAAGGTAAAGAAGTAAGAGAGACAGTGAAGAAAGGATAGAGAGAAAGAGAAGTAAGAAAGTGATGAAAAAGTATTTTTTGTTAGTCGTACTTAACTTATAAATATAATATCTGTGGAAGAGAAGAAACAATTGAGTTATAATATATATTTCACAATAAAATATACAAAATAATTTGTACAATATGTTATATATTTTATTTTGCTGTTCTCAGAATATATTGAATTGCACTAAAAACAGTGAGTTCAATACAACTCATCATATGACAGCAGGCAAAAAAAACACAATCAAAAAGATTTTGTTTAAAAAACCCATTCAACATTTTCATTAACAATGTAACAATTAGAAAAAAACATATTTTAAATGTCTTTTTTGAACAGTAATTTCTTACGTAAGTAAGGAATGTCAACAACAATCATAAAGTAACAAAACATTACTACTTCTTTCTTATACACTCTAAATAAAGTAATGTCCAAACATATGCTAATAACATTTACCTGAAATAGTCATTTTTTGTTTGAGATACTATTCCTCATGGCCAAATAGTATCTGTGAAATTCTTAGTTTGGGAGTTACTGAATAGTACTCTTAAGCGTCCATTTCCCGACCTTCTGAAACAAAAGCACCCACATCTTTTAGAACATCTAACAATGGTTATACCGCCACTCGATGCTATTTATCATGAACATAGAACCTTTAACAAATAGCATGCTATCAAAACCTCAACATCATCTGGTATGCTGATCACACTCTGCTCATCCTTTATCTTACCAAAGAGCTGTATACCATTAAAAGAAACCTCTACATGTCACCAACATCTCTAACAACTACAACAAATCTAAAACACCTCTGCTTCACTCATGATCAACATTTCCTGTAATACTCATATCACTCACTATGTGATACACTTACACTACCTCTATAACAAGTACAAGTTTTTTTTTATCTTGATCACCCTCACTTACAAAGTAAATCTCAACAGCAGATTAACCTTTTTTTACAGCACTAATCTTCCTAGGCCAATTGTTTTCCCTAAAATTTGGGTTGTAAAAACATTAGATAAGAATTTAGCAAATCAAAAGGCAAACGTGGTTGAAAAGTCAATTGAGTATAATTACAATGAGTCCAGCCTTTTGCACATTTTAAGTAAGCTGTGTAATGTCCTGATGTTGTAGAAGAACCGTCATGGGAAATAATTGCTACAGTTACAAAAGTTCTTCCTGACATTGATATTTGAGAAGCCACAAACTTTTTAATTAAAGTTGTCAATTTTGTTCCATCAGGTCTGCATCCTTGGAGCATTAAAATTACATACTGTCCATATCTTTGTATAAATAATGTTCATAACATTTCTGAGTTACATTGGGTATAGACCATGTTTTGATTTGCTTCTCTAACTAGATTATTAAAATTCACTGATTTGCAGTCTGGTAATGCCAAATATATAAATCTTTCAGTGTCTATTTCAGTACTACGTGATGTGATGTGATGGGGTTTTTGTAACGCGCACTACCACTCCGAGGAGTATCTTGGCGTTGAGACTTCCTGTATCTAGCAGATAGCCGTATCTAGATTGAAAATGAACAATTGTCACAGTCATGTTGCCATTAATAAGAAAGACCAAAAATATTTTCAATATTTATACCTTCTTCTTGCAATACAACAAGCATATACATAAGAAATTCCTGACAATCTTGCTGAATATTCTGCGAAAATTGATTTACTCTAGAACATATGTCTAAAACATTTCGAATATCAGAAACACTCAAAGACAGAATTCAACAAACAACAAAATCTTTGATCCCGACTTTCAACAATCTGTTGTTGTAAAGTTTGAAGAAAAAAACAACATTAACCACTACATTAGCATAGCAGTTGACACCAGAAATGTTTTCAAACTGAAATCCAACAACCTCTTCAATACTATCCTTTTTCTTTTTGCTTGTAATTTCTGGTTCATCTATTTTTTTCTTTTCTCTACAACCTCACTACAATTTTTCTCATATCTTCTTTTTCGACCTACCACAACCTTTTGAAATAAAGGATATTGAGGTAAATTTGGAGCATATTCTCTTCTTACCTATTATACTCTTTCACACAATTTAGATTTGCACTAATCTTTGTCTCATCAAAATCAATCAAGTATAATCCAGATAAAGATCTGACTCGAGATAAAGCAACATATGCCATACCCGCCTTGAACACAGTACTTCCAATATTCACCAAAGCACTATCTACACTTAAACCTTGAGATTTATGAATAGTGACTGCATATGCCAAACAAGCAGGAAACTGTTTTCGGCGGACATATAAATCTTTTACAAGTAAAAATCGAGTCGAACAACGACTCAATTGTTGTACTTCTTCAATTTCATCAAATTTGATTTTCAAAAATTCAATGTCATCTCTATTTGGGTAATTCACAAAATCAACAACATGACCCATTGCTCCATTTACTAAACCTCTTTCCACATGTAAATTACGTCGTAAAATTATCCGACAATTTAAACATGCATATGGATTCTTTTCTAAACCAGCCGTTTTAGATATTGATTTGTCTAAAGAATCCAATTTTGACTTCAACTTTTCTGACAAAATAATAGTAGCTCCTTCATGCTTTATTCTATCAATAGCTACCAATTTTATAATTTCTTGATTTTCTAACTTTAACATTTTTTTATTGAAGATTGCACATTCTTGCAGAGTTGGCATAAAGCATATCACTGATTTATTTTCTGCTATTTTTCTATATACATTCTCTGCACCAACATTTTCCTTTGGAAACAAATTTGAAAGTAATCGTGCCTGTAAAGCTTCTTTGCCATGTTCACTCACTTTTCCAATTCTTATATCTTGAAGAATACTTTTATAATCAACATCCTTTGCCTGTCGCTTATTTTGAGTGAGTTCTGTATATTTGAAATATAACCATATATTAACATTTCCAATGCTTCCCAGGCACTTTCTGGTATCTTCATGTGTAACGGTTTTAAACATTGGTTGTCCTTTCACAGGAGTTAGCTGTAGTAGATCTCCAAAAACGATGATGTGTTTACCTCCAAATAACACATCATACTCTGTTTTAAGAATTTGTTGCGTTCTTAAATGCACAAAGGCAAGAATTAAATTTGATACCATGCTTACCTCATCAATAATGAGAAGTTTCATTTTTTTCAGGACTTTGGAAACTTCACAACAAGCTTCTCCAGATAGCTTGTGGTATTCTAATTTATTTTCGTGTTCTACTGGCAGCATCAATAAACGATGTAAAGTAATCCCTTTAATGTTATGTGCTGCCAACCCAGTTGGAGCGGTAACAACACAAGAGAGTGACGACTCAGTTCTTTTCTGTAGATAAGTTGCAATTGCTTTAATTAGAAAAAATGTTTCCAGTTCCTGCTTCTCCACTCACATACAGTCGGACATGTTTAAATGACGTACATGAGCACTCTTTTTTCTCATGACATAAACCATGCTCAATCTGCTCTGTCACTTCATCATATATTTGTTTTTGCTCACCATTTAGTTATTTTTCCAATTCTTCTAAGTTTATTACATCCTCCTGATCTTGTTCCATTGCTCTTTCCACCTCATCCATGGCAGTGGCTGCTTCATTTTGGATAATTGGTCCTCCTAGTGGATCCTGACTCGACGAAGCAGAACTTACACTGTTTTGAGAACTGTCTCTAGCAATCTCTGCTGCAATTGTAGCTTCTTGCTGTAATTCCTCGTTCAACATTTGGAGATAATTAGTAAAAACACGACATTCTATAGTATTTCTGGTTGCGTTGAATGAATCTACATAACTGAGAAATTCTTCAAGTAGTTCCTCTTCTGCACGTCATGGCTTAAAGAGTTGCAAACGAGCTAAATAGTAAAATTCCCTTTTGTCAGGAGTTTCGCAACTCAGTTTTCAATGATTAATCAAATGTCCTTTTCTTTGTTTCACCAGACATCCTTCAGATCCAATCACAGCATATAGTCCTTTATTGATAACTTCTGTAATATTCCTCTTAAAAGTATAGCTTTGCAGTACTTCATAGAGACAAACGTTCTCAATATGATTACTTCTATTTGGATAGTATGTATCCAACATATTTGTTTTGTACTGTTTGGTTGTTTCTCTGCTAAATACTCAATTTCTTGTACAGATTTAAAAACTCGGTTTCGTGTTCTTGCAAGACCTAAACTCACCCAAATGATTGTTCTAGATTTGGCATATAGACTTGCAGATGATAAGCGATCTGAACATTCATATGCTCCAATTTCTCGATGGGACAACATCTTCAAACTGTAGCTGTATAATTTCTTACTTAGGCTCTTTTCATGAGAAATTTCCTCCCACATTTCCTTTAGTTCTGTCTTTTCAGATTTCGTAATGTAAGATGTAACATATTTAGCCACAGCAATAGAGTTGTCTGAAACATATTGAATATCCATGTTAGCATTCCACATGGACAAAATGAATAGGTTATAGTCATTCATGTATTTTGACTCTTCATTTCTCCTTAAGTTGTAGGTATTTTTCGGTGATTTTCTTGTCCAAGTATGTGGCAAAGATGACATAAAATTGTTCACTCTTCCTCTTGATATTACTGGTCGTGGAAATCCAAAACAATATTTTGTGTAGAACTTGTCCGTTGATTTGTACTTTCGACGACAGTATTTTCCACAACGATGGGTTTGAAACCGTAAGACTTGATGTTTTAAATTCTTTTGTTCTGTACTTTTAGGAACAGCACATGTAGAATACTGTTCAATAAAACTCATCGCTGTGTCATCCGAATTTGTTCCAAATTTGGGGGCATCTTTGATCCATAGCAGCATATGTATGTGAGGAGCACCTCTTGCTGGATACTCCTTTCTCCAAAAGAAATCCAGAACCTCTCCAAGAGGAGGATTTTTTTTGTTTTTAATAAAAGACATCATAGCTTCAAATCTATGATTAAAATATCTGCATACATTAACTGGATCCAAAGAGCACAGTTCACCAGGTGTCTTCTATTCTATATTTTCTATGTTTGCATTTGCCTCTCGAAGAAATTGAAGTAAATCTTCCCAAGCATACTCAGCACAGCTTAGAGTAAGGAACCATGTAGGAGTTCCTAAGTTTCTTAGCATACACTTCAATTCCCCATGATGACGGTACCAATACTCATTGGTACCACGCTGACATGCCATGAGATTAATTCGCTGAGATTCCAAAACAGTGTCTTTCTGTTGGACGTTATCCATAAAGTCCCTTGCCGAAACATTTTGTAGATGTACACCACTTTTTAGTATGTGGTTCACTGCATAAGAAAGTCCAGACAAGTCACTCTCAAACAGAAGATGAAACAAATATGGAATACATTGGCGAAACCTTGGATCTTCTGCATATAATCTTGATGTCCAGTATTCAGATGCTGGTATCTGCACAGGTCGGTCATCATATCGTCCACCATGACCTGTTGGAAATAACTGAGGAAAACAACGAGCTTCCAAGCTTTCTTCCCATACACTAATGGGACTTCCTTTTGCTTCTTTCATTTGGAATAACTCGATAGCATTCCCCATTACTTCTTTGGAATGCAGTGGATGAACACTATACTGTTCATAAATTTCTTCACTTCTGGACACATCCACTTTTTCAATGTGTCCAGCTGACAAATCACTGTCCTCTTCTACAGTTGTTTCCTCTTCTCCTACATATACATTTTTGTAGTATTGATTGTTTATTACCAAATACAACATTGCCTTTTTCACTTTCCTAACATCCACTAATTCTTGCCAGATTTTCTTACTCTTCGTAGGTACGCCATTAACTAGAATAACTAGGGGTTCCTCTTACACATTTTCAACACCAATTGTTTCAATATTTTTCTTTACATCTAGAGGCAAATATACAACTCTTCCCTTTAATCCTCTCTGTAAATCAGAAGGAGGCAATTTCCCTGTCTTAGGCTCCATACAAACAATAGCCTGAAATGGATGCACACATTGAATAAGAATAGACTCATAGGTATTTAAATACATCAGTTCTGAAGGAATATTTACCAACTCAAGATTATTATGTACAGCTCTAGCTGGCATTTTGTTTTAATTTAATTTATTATACCAATATTTACAAATACGTTGATCAGAACCCAAATCAAAACAATTCTCTACCAACAAATAAGTTGCAAATTCCTTCCACTCATTATTATTCTCCTTTTCACTTTTTAAATATAGATCAACTAACCTGGTCTGATTTTTATAATGAATTCTTCTACAACAAAATCAAGAAAAATTGGGCCTTTCTCCTGAAATGACCTTAAACCTTGTAATTTCTTGGTCAAAATTTTCTATACTAAAATGTTATACATTTTCTTCCACATTTCCGTCTATTACTGCATCAGTTTCTGCACTGTCCTCTTTTTCACAAAAGTAACTCACCTCAATTTCTTCACAAATGTTCTTTACATCTAATACAGATCCATATAAAAGAGCACTGTTTAACTGTTTTAGCTTAAGAAAGTGCTGGACTTTTTGCATAATACAACCCTCTCACTAATTTCCTCAATTCAGTGTGATGCACAGTTAACATCCTAAAATGGTGAAAAACACTCTGGCATACTTTTTTAGAAAGACAAGCCAGAGAATGACCTTGCAAACCCGTTTGTTCTCTCACTCGGCAGGGGTCTAATTCTTGCAACATCTTAATCTTCTGTTTAATACTTTTCTTAGTATACTTATGTAAGAAATTGCGAAAAAAAATCTATTGAATCCTGTCATACACTACAAATACTACTACAATTCCAAGTGTACACTGGAGCCTTAGGATATCTCCCTAAAACTACATCAGCTAACACCTCTTCTGCACTTCTTGGGACAATTTTCTCTTTTTCAACCGGTCAACCGTCCTTCACCTCATATGCTCGGCCACTGGTGTCAACTGCATGCAACAAATCATTAGTCTGAAAGTAAGTCTCTTCATTAAAAAATGGCTCAGAACTTGAACAATGCTTCCATTCTCCAGAAAAAAAACATTGCAAAAATTAGTTCTATTTATTAGTCTTTTCCACTTACTTTTCGCTTTAAAAAGATTGATTGCCTTGTCTAGTGTACGAAGTCTATTGATTACTAAAATAAACAATTTATTTTTCAAAACAAAAGCCTGATCAACAATACTTTCTATTCTTTTTTTTTGCTTATAAAAAGCTGTTTTCCTTTTAGAAGTCTTTACATTTTTTAATAAATTTAATACAACTCTGTTATAAAACATTCTCTTGCGAATTTGAGGAAACTGATTTTTACGTCTATTACTATAGACAATTTCATCGCCACACACTTTTCCAACATTCTTCTTTTTAATCTGCTTTTTCTTTGTTCTTATCTTTTCCACATTGTCCACACTTTTTTTTCTTTCAGTTAATTTCCTTATAAAATCCTTTGTTGTCTTACCAGAAGCATTCTTCTTTTTCTCTGTACAATGTCGTTTAGATAAATCTTGTAATTGTGTTTTCTCGGAAATGTAAGCCTGTTTATATTTTCTTCTTTTGGCATCTTTTGTAGGCATGTTGGTTTTTCTTTCTGTAGATAATAACAATCTATTTTGAAGAAAAAACATGTTATCGATCACTACTAAAATACTACATAGCAATTAGAACAACTATATCATGTAAACACTGGTTCACTTCATAAGTAATTTGAAGGTACAGCAACAGTGTCTGAACACAGTAGGAATTCATGCAGTGAGTGCTGTTTCTGACTTTATGGCAGTGCAGTGGTGTTTCAACATTATAGGGGAATTTGCTGAGAATGTTATTTCAGGGTTTAGAACAGTGCAGTGGTTTTTAGGCAGTGTAGGGGGTCATGGTGGGATTGATATTTCTGACTTTAGAGCACTACTGTTGTGTGTACGCAGTGTATGGTATCAAGCAAGGCCTACGAGTAAAAAGCACTGGATGTCGTAAAGTCTAACTCACTCCATACACCGAGCAAGTGATTCTGACACAATATTTAAAAAAACACACTCACTTGCATTCTAAATGAAAAAAAAATAGAAATATGCCTTGAAATTCACTGAATGATTACTACATGTTACAAAAAGAGTTAGTATGGTATTTCTACAGCACAGCCAGGATCTTCACTACACAGCATAGAGACTATTTACAAATTAAGAGGCCTGACAGACGTACTGCATAGCAGTTTCTAGTACTACATATCCTAAACCCTGACTCACTTCATCAGAACATGTATTCTCATATTTTTAAACACATCAACAAACCAAATTATTACAATAGTACAAAAAGACTCACTTGAATAATTTTTAATTCTAAATCAAAAATGTATTCATCAAACATTTCATACTCCAATAA
This sequence comes from Lissotriton helveticus, assembly GCF_964261635.1. Classification (NCBI taxonomy): domain Eukaryota; kingdom Metazoa; phylum Chordata; class Amphibia; order Caudata; family Salamandridae; genus Lissotriton; species Lissotriton helveticus. The sequence continues at coordinate 1,330,083,078 of NC_136068.1, read as the reverse complement.
AACTTCCAACATCACTTCATCTGATATTTCATTAACATTGTCCTCAATTTCCAAATTTGCATCTTGAAATTCAATTTCTTACACTGCTTCTAATAACTCAATGTCCAAACTTTCATCAAAGAAAACTCAATTTTCTTCATCAATGTCCTCTCCAAAAGGTCCATTTAAGTCCTCTATTACTTCATACGAAATGTCAAATTTGACTGCAAAGTTCTCCTGATTCTGATCCATTTTATATATATGTAAATTTTGCTGGACCTTGCAAAAAAAATATAAACACTTAATTATATCATTTTCACTAATAGATTATAAAAAACTACCTTTATCAATTTCATAAGTACATGTATTCCCATATTTTTAAACACAACTACACAAATTATTCTGCAACATTCTTCTGAAATGAAAACTGACTCACACTGTGATCTCAGACAGATAACACTATCCCTTCCAATTCAGTAAAATGATTACTACAATGAAAGGGAGTCTTGCTGGGAATATTCATTTAGGGTTTACAACACTGCAGTTGTGTTGCAAGAGTTTAGAATATTTTTCTAGGAATGGAGTTTCAGGATTTAGGACAATGAAGTGAAATTCGAGCAGTGTAGTGAGTCAAGGTGGGACTGAGAATGTACAAATGAAAATTCACTGAAATGATTACTACATGCTATAGACCCAGTTGCTTTTGCATTTCAACAGCAGACCCAGTATCTAAATTGCACAGCATAAACACAATTTGAAATTTAACAGGCCTGAAACACATACTGCATAGGGCTTTCTACAACTACGTCACCTAAATCATGACTCAGTTCATGATTTAGGTGATTTAGCACACAGAGGGAGAGAAAGTACAAACAGAGAGAAAATGGTACAGGCAGAAGGTGCGAGACTACAGGCAGAGAAGGAAAAGATTTAACATGGTAGCGATGTGTAATACACACCAGCAGCCATATCATAATAGGCCTCTAGAGATGCACATGATAGGGTGAAGGCAGAGGGTACAGCCAGAGGGAGACGGTTGGTGCAGACAGAAAATACATTTCCCAATTTCAACCATCTCACCCTTTCTCTGCACCACCTTTTCTCTGACTGCACCATCTCTCCCTCTGCCTGCAGCCCTGCACCATCTATCTAAAGTTACATGCAGAGGCTAAATGGAGCACACAGAGGGGGAGATAGTGAAGACAGAGATAAAATGGTACACACAGAGGGTACGAGACTACAGGCAGAGAAATAAATGATTTAACGTGGTAGCGCTGTGTAATACACACCAGCAGCCATATCATAATAGGCCTCTGCAGATGAACATGAGAGGGTGCAGGCAGAAGGTGCAGGCAGTGGGAGAGGGTTGGTGCAGACAGAAAATGAGATATTGCAGGCAGAGAGTAAACTGGTACAATCAGAGGAAAGATGGTGCAGGGATACAGACAGAGGGAGAGATGGTGCAGTCAGAGAAAAGGTGGTGCAGAGAAAGGGTGAGATGGTTCAAGCAGAAACACAGATAGTGCAAGCAGACACAGACATGGTACACACAGAGGATAAAATGGTACAACAGAAAAGAAATGCTGGAAACAGTGAGAGAAATGTTACATGCAGAGGCTAATTGGAGCACACAGAAGGGGAGATAGTGAAGACAGAGATAAAATGGTACACACAGAGGGTGCGACACTACAGGCAGAGAAGGAAAAGATTTAACAGGTAAGCGCTGTCTAATACACACCAGCAGCCCTATCATAATAGGCCTCTGCAGATGCACATGAGAAGGTGCAGGCATAGGGTGCAGCCAGAGGGAGACGGATAGTGCAGACAGAAAATACATTTCCAATTTACAGCACTATTTCTATGCCAGCATTTAATCAAAACATGAGACACAATATCAAAATAAAGAGTACCCTAAGCAGAGAGATGGAAACTATGAGGAGACACACATGACATTATCAAAAAATTTGCAAATATATTTCTTTAATTTACACAGACACTCAGTGTGATCTTAGTCAAAAATGTTAAAACCATAGATTTCTCCAAAACACATATACCACAGAAAAACGTTTAAGAGACAGAACACAGCCCATGAATATGAGCACTACATTACAATGCAGAAACCTAACTCATTTCCAAAATAAATTCATTACATCCAAACATGAGACACAATACAGGAAGAAAGAGCCCAATATGCTTGTAAATCCGCCCATAGTGTATTCAGCACTCTACCTATATTAAATGGGTCATTGCTAAGAGGAGGTCAAATAAAACAGAGAGTATTATTAAGAAAGCAGAAGAGGGAGTATAAAATGAAAGTGGAACAATAAAGACAACCACAACAGAGGGAACACAAAAAACAGTTAAAAAAATAGCACTCTCAAGAAAGACAAGAAAAAATAAGGAAAGAGTGGGAATTTCAGAAAACAAAGGACACTATAAGCAGAGAGAGGTAGACTGTGAGGAGAGACAGGAGAGATTATAGAAAAAAGTGCAAATATAATTCTTTAATTTACACAGACACTCAGTGTGATCCTGGACAAAAAGTATAAAACCATACATTTAATCAAAACACATTTACCACACGAAAAACTTTAAGAGACAGAACACAGCCTATCTATTTGAGCACTACAATACAGTGCAGAAACCTGAGTCATTTTCAAAATACATTTCCAATTTGCAGCATTACTTTTTTGCCAGCATTATATCCAAACATGAGACACAATATCAGAAGAAAGAAGACAGTATAAGCAGAGAGAAGTAGACTGTGAGGAGACACAGGTGAGATTATAGAAAAAAGTACAAATATAATTATTTAATTTATACAGACACTCAGTGTGATCCTGGACAAAAAGTATAAAACCATACATTTAATCAAAACACATTTACCACACGAAAAACTTTAAGAGACAGAACACAGCCTATCTATTTGAGCACTACAATACAGTGCAGAAACCTGAGTCATTTTCAAAATACATTTCCAATTTGCAGCATTACTTTTTTGCCAGCATTATATCCAAACATGAGACACAATATCAGAAGAAAGAAGACAGTATAAGCAGAGAGAAGTAGACTGTGAGGAGACACAGGTGAGATTATAGAAAAAAGTACAAATATAATTCTTTAATTTACACAGACACTCAGTGTGATCCTGGACAAAAATTTTAAAACCATACATTATAGCAAAACACATTTACCACACAAAAATGTTTAAGAGACTACATTACAGTGCAGAAACCTGAGTCATTTTCAAAATACATTTCCAATTTGCAGCATTACTTTTTTGCCAGCATTACATCCAAACATCAGACTCACATTGTGACCTTAGACACATAACAAAAATCTTTGCAATTCAGTCAAATGATTACTACAGTGAAGGGGGGAGAAGGGGGTCTTGCTTGTAGTGTTGTATAAAGAGAGCAAGGGTGAGGGAGAGAGAAAGAGGGAGACAATGAGAGGGAAGAAATAAACAAAGGGAAGTAAATCAGATGGAGAGAAGGAGTTAGAAAACAGGAGTAAAGGAAAGGGATAATAACAGTGAGGAAAAAGATATGAGGGTAAGGAAAGGAGAGTGATAGAAAAAAAGCATATGAAGAAAAAGGATAAAGGAGTAAGTGAAACAGAAGGATTTATAGAAAAAGAGGAAGGAAAAAGAACAGTGGTGGAGAGAAAGGAAGACAGTGAGAGAGAGTGAAACTGAGGGAAAGTGAGTAACTTCCACATTACAACACATTTTTATTATTAACTTACAATGCACAACATATATCCCCTTACAAATTAATAACTCACCTTTAAAAATGCTTTTGAAGATTTAGAACAGTGTCAATCACACACCAGATTTTCTTAAGCAGAATCTCTGAAATGTACCTAAGACACTGCAAGCACAAAATGGCCATGATTTCCTCTCATTATTAACACATATCACTGTACATGACCAATTACATTTCTTCCCACACAAATTCAAAACCAAACTAACATTTTAATTGGTTGTACATTTCAACACTATCAACCTTCCCCCACTGCTATCTCTGCCTGTTACCATGGTAACTCTCCATAGAACACCTAACTGAACTCAAAAGGTGATAAAGTTCATCTCTCAATGTTTCAAACCAAAGCAGCAAGTGTGTTTGACTTCTAATTATTCCAGCTTATCCTGTGTAATGTTCTTTTCAATGACTTCTTCTAAACCAATAGTATTATTCCTTTTAAAAACCAGTAGTATGCACCCTAGTTCTCAATGGTAAATTATCAGAAACCACCAATCATTTCTTTGTTTTTCAAGTGCACTGAATCTCATCCACATTTTTTTCTAAACTCCAAGTTTTCAAACTGCCATTTCATTTCCAGAGACCATCTGAGTACAACCAGATCTGCCTTCAAGATGCTTAGAGTGTGGATTGTAGGACACAGTTTTATATTCTGGAGTGAAAGGTATGCAGCAAATAGATGCTTTCTCAACCTTGATTTACCAAATGTGGATATTATGTGGATTGGCCAGAGAGGATTAAGATGTCACCAATTGATGCCATTGGTAAAATCCTTTATGCATCTCCCACACCCTGACCTCACAATTGTGCACTGTGGTGGCAATGACCTAGGCACTTTGACTGGGGTAGGTCTGGAAATGCTTTTAAAGGACACCTTTGGGCAATTGATGTCACTTTTTTCACAAACTGCCTTGGTATATTCTAATATATGAAAGATGTCACAGGTCTCTGTAAAATCCAGAAGCGATGTAGAACCTAAAGAGTATTCCACAAGGGTAACTGGAATAACAAGATTGATAGAGAGCAGGAGAGATACAGAGGATTGAAAATATTAAAATACAGTCCAGACTAGGAACTTGATTAAGAATAAAAAGTACCCATCAGCCCACTCACTAGTGGAACTTCGTCATCTGGGATTTCATGTTTGAAAATTGGTGTCCAAAAAGCCCTTCCTCATGGAGAAATTGAGGCTAGCTTGGGACCCAATGGTTGAACCCTCAACCAGAGGAGATGACAGAGTTGGAGGCTGATAGGGCTTAGTTGCAGTGCTCAAAGAAAGTATAGAAGAATATGTGAGACAGAAAGGATAATGATCCAGGTGATGTAAAAATGCCTATCTTGATGTCAAAGAGGAAACTTTATTAGGTCTGCCCATCAATGGAAACTAGGTCCTAACTATAACTACCTACTGGCGACCAGTAGGTAATATATATATATAAGGTATTGGATTGCACCAGCCCACCTCCCGAGTATTGGTCCAGCAAGGGACGCTGTCACTTGGCAGCTCATGACTGCATGAGGAGTTCCGGTTTATTAAGCCAGCTCACGACCCGGCGGATTTGTGCATGGGAGGTTGGAACGTTTGTGGGGACCCAGGGAGGTCTGAGGAATGTATTCACACTGAATTCAGCGCGCCTGGATCTGCAATGCAATGAAGCCACATGGACTTTACATAATTCCCCACGCAGCACTTACCCAGAGAAGATGCAGTCTGGGAGATGTAGGACTGACAGAACTACATCAGGTGAGCGATCACATGGCTGGGGAGGTGTGCCTCTCCAATTAAGGGAGGACTGCAGAGACATTCAAAACGGCAGCGTGAATCAGATTCAGTGTAGCACAGGCATCTGAAGAAGACATTTGAGTCGAAATGCATTATGCCGAACTGCTTTCCAATTAAAGACCTTTTCCTGGATTACCTGCGTGTGGCCCCTTCCTTCTGCTTGCTGGAGGTTTTGTGTGGATATATATATATATATATATATATATATATATATATATATTACCTACTGGCGGTCGCCAGTAGGTATATATAGTTAGGATTTTTTCTCTATGGGTTTTTTGAAAATTCTATGTCTAATAACTTTGGCGTTTGTGGACGGAATTGGCTGAAATTTTCAGGAAAATGGCACATTTTGTTTCTGAGCAGCCCTTGAAAATTTGGGGGGGGTTCGTCCAGTGGGGGCCGAGAAAAAAGGGGGGTCCCAAAACGTGTTTTTAACATTGAGTTTTCCATAGGGCGGTTGGCCTCACTTTTAGCCCGAACGGCTGAATGGATTTGCACGAAACTTGGCAAAATTGTAGGGACTGGTAGCCCGATGTGCCTTTTGTAGGTCTCAATATATGTGCTCCAGTGGATTTTGAGAAATTAACGTTTAAAAAAAGATATATATCTGTAACAGCGGACCAGTTAGCGCACTGGTTCGCGGACTTTTCGCGCAACGGAGCTTTGTGAAGCGAAGCTGATTGGTTCTCTGGCGTCTGTCAACATTCCAAAAAGTCCGTAGCGGCCGCCATCTTGTCTCTCGGTAGGATCGAGAGACAAGAGGAGGCCAAAGCGAAGGGGCAAATGACCATAAGGGGGAATAGTAGATCCTCGCTGACCCCCTAGGTTTGATGTGGAGGTTTTAAAAGGGCCCCGCGGGGCAAAAAAAAAAAATTATAATAATAATCTTACGGCTGAATGGATTTGCACGAAACTTGGCAAAATTGTAGGGACTGGTAGCCCGATGTGCCTTTGCTAGGTCTCAATATATGTGCTTCAGTGGATTTTGAGAAATTAACGTTCAAAAAAAGATATATATCTGTAACAGCGGACCGCTTCGCGTACTTTTCGCGTTACGGAGCTTTGCGAAGCGAAGCTGATTGGCTCTCCGGTGTCTGTAAACATTCCAAACAGTCCGTAGCGGCCGCCATCTTGTCTCTCGGTAGGATCGAGAGACAAGAGGAGGCCAAAGCGAAGGGGCAAATGACCATAAGGGGGCATAGTAGATCCTCGCTGATCCCCTAGGTTTGATGTGGAGGTTTTAAAAGGGCCCCGCGGGGCAAAAAAAATAAATAATAATAATAATCGAACGGCTGAATGGATTTGCACGAAACTTGGTAAAATATTAGGGACTGGTAGCCCGATGTGCCTTTGCTAGGTCTCAATATATGTGCTTCAGTGCATTTTGAGAAATTAACGTTCAAAAACAAGATATATATCTGTAACAGCGCTCCGCTTCGCGGAGATAAAATTATATCTGTATTACGTAGCTGTTGCTAACACCAGTTAGCGACGGCTAGTAGGAGATAGCGACCATCTTGGGCCCCACTTTGCATGTGAGTGATATTTATCACTAATGACATGCAAAGTGGGCATGCCAAGATGTTAGCGACTGGAAACAGTCGCTAACATCGCTATCTCCTATTATCAACTTTTGGAAATATTCGAGATAAGCGCGAATATCTCCAAAAAGTAACAGCTGCCCTGAGCAGTTCTTAGCCATGTTATCCAATGGGAGGTGGATAACATGGCTAAGAGCATTAGCTCGGTAATGCATGAATATCGCGGAGTTTTCAGCGATATTAATGCATTGTGCTCGTTTTTTATCGTATTTGCGATAAACCTTGATAATAGCAAGGTTTATCTGCGATAATTTCTGACGGTAAAAAAATCTTTGCAATGCATCGTTAGGGATAAATATCGCTTAACTTTGGTAATATGCCCCAACGTCTGTTAACGTTCGATTCGAAGGAAATCAGGAATTGTTGAAAAACATTGTGTGCGCCATCTTGTCTTTTTTCAAATGCCACACTTTTGTCGTGCACGGCAGCCATTTTAGATGCCTTGACCAGATCCACTCTGTGCACGCTGTCGATCCTTAGCATGGCTCCCCACCCTCGCAAGCATCTCCCCCAGGCAGTGGTCACCCCCGCTCTCTGTTTTATGCATGGGTAATAAACCTCCCCCCATCTGCGCTGTTCTTCCCTGAGAATCACACCCTGTGCCCGCCCGACACCTCCCTTTCGCCCTATTCACTACCGCACCCTCTGACACTCCTTTTCCTCTGTGTCCGATTGTCCAGGCCGGTCCTAGGCTATCAGCTAGCCCTGCAGATGTAGTTTATGGCCACAGCTGTAAAGAATCACCCGTCTTCAAAGGAGTTATAGTAGATCAAGGCCCACACTCGATGAGATCCGTCACAGCAGAAGCGTTGCTATTATCTGAAAACCATCCTGTATTGTGATTGGGGAGGGGACCGAGCGTGAAGCGGAAGATTCCAGGGATGACTCTTTGTACATCAAAGTTTTTACAATTATGTGTCACATTAAAAATATATAGCACTCCGACAAAGTAGTAAGATTATAAAACTTTAATAATTTATAAATATATACAAGAAAACAAAAATAGTAATAACATATAAACATTTTTAGAGAAAAACAACGAAGTAGCGGTCGGCTGTGCGAATAGTCCCAACGCAGCACAACGTCCAGATTTCCGGCGTGGGGCGTCGCGGGGGGTGGGTGATCAGTAGCAAACTGTTGTGCGAATAGTTCCAAGGCAGCAGAACGCGCCGAAATCTAGATGACACTAAAGTGATGTCTAGTAAGTTGCCACCCAGCAAATAACGGCGTGGGGAGTCGCGGGGGGTGGGTCATCAGTAGCAAACTGTTGTGCGAATAGTTCCAAGGCAGCAGAACGATGGCACCAAGGTGATGTCCAGTAAGTTGCCGCACTGGTTTTGGTATCCTACAATGCTGCTCCGAATAACGGCGTGGAGCGCCCCGGGGGAGGCGGCGTGAACGGGCCTCTCCAGGTGGAGTCTCGTCTGTTGTAGTGGGGCGCCCCTTTACCGTTTCAGTTGCCATTCCGTCCGCTTTTGGTCCACTGTGTCAAAATCCGCCATTCAGCTGAGTTGCGCCCACTCTTGCGGTGCAGCGATAGGCGGCTGTCACAGGACTCTCAAAATGGCGGCAGGCTGTTTCCTTTTTGGGCCTGGTCCACTGAAATGGCCCTGGGACACCTTGGAAATCGGACGCTTGTCTGCTAGGTCTTGGACCCCATTCTCGAAAGCGTCCCCTCCGCCTTGAGAATTCATCAAAAGTTTTGGGGGCCCCGACTCCTGCAGGCTTCTGGTGGGGAGCGGCTGCCATGATTGCTCCCGGAATGACCACGACGGAGCTACGAGATGGTGGTGCTCTCATGGTGACGCCAGCTTCAGTCTGAAACATCCAGAAACAAGGTGGGGCTTTCATCGTTTGGGGGGAAAAAAAAGTTTTCATCCAATGAAAAGTGTTGTTTTTAGGTCATATGATCAAGCCTTCCATCATTAGGAAACCAAAAGTAAAATGAACCAATGAAAAGTTTTATAAACAAGTCACATGACCTGTTATGCGGCATAGGGTATAAAATGCGGAGAAAATACGTTGGCACGTGAGGCGGCGTCAGTAGCGGACCGATGTGCGAATAGGCCGAAGGCAACACAACGCGTCAAGATCCGGATGGCATCGAGGTGGTGTCATAGTTGAGAGTTCTGAGCAGCGGTTGTAACACTGTCTGAAGCTTATTTGCAGCTGCTACAGCTTCACTACGCGCCAAGATCCGGATGGCACCGAGGTGGTGTGTAGGAAGTTGCCGCACTGGTGTGGCCATCCTACAATGCTGAAAGTCGGCGTGGGGCGCCCCGTTGGCCTGTGAGTTTGCGTCAGTAGCGGACCGATGTGCGAATAGGCCGAAGGCAGCACAACGCGCCAAGATCCGGATGGCACCGAGGTGGTGTCTAGTAAGTTGTCGCACTTCTGTGGCCATCCTACAATGTTGAAAGTCGGCGTGGGGCGCCCCGTTGGCCTGTGAGATGGTGTCAGTAGCGGACTGATGTGTGAATGGGGCCAAAGGCAGCGCAACAATATTTTCTACTATATTTCCGGTGTAGAAGAGACCACAAGGCGCTGAGATGCCAAGATCCGGATGGCACCGAGGTGGTGTGTAGCAAGTTGCCGCACTGGTGTGGCCATCCTACAATGCTGAAAGTCGGCGTGGGGCGCCCCGTTGGCCTGTGAGATGGCGTCAGTAGCGGACCGATGTGCGAATAGGCCGAAGGCAGCACAACAATATTTTCTGACTGACACCACAAGGCGCTGAGATGCCAAGATCCGGATGGCACCGAGGTGATGTCTAAGTTGCGGACTGATGTGCGAATGGGGCCAAAGGCAGCGTAACAATATTTTTTGTATGGAAGATACCACTAGGCGTTGAGATGCCAAGATTCGGATGGCACTGAGGTGATGTCTAGCAAGTTGGTGTGGTCATCCTACAATGCTGAAACTCGGCGTGGGTCACCCCATTAGCCTGTGAGATGGCGTCAGTAGCGGACCGATGTGCGAATAGGCCGAAGGCAGCACAACGCGCCAAGATCCGGATGTCACCGTGGTGGTTTCATAGTTGAGAGGCACTTCATCTGCAGTGGGGCGCCGAGATCCGGATGGCACCGAGGTGATGTCTAGCAAGTTGCTGTACTGGTGTGGTCATCCTACAATGCTGAAACTCGGCGTGGGTCGCCCCATTAGCCTGTGAGATGGCGTCAGTAGCGGACCGATGTGCGAATAGGCCGAAGGCAGCACAACGCGCCAAGATCCGGATGTCACCGTGGTGGTTTCATAGTTGAGAGGCACTTCATCTGCAGTGGGGCGCCGAGATCCGGATGGCACCGAGGTGATGTCTAGCAAGTTGCTGTACTGGTGTGGTCATCCTACAATGCTGAAACTCGGCGTGGGTCGCCCCATTAGCCTGTGAGATGGCGTCAGTAGCGGACCGATGTGCGAATAGGCCGAAGGCAGCACAACGCGCCAAGATCCGGATGTCACCGTGGTGGTTTCATAGTTGAGAGGCACTTCATCTGCAGTGGGGCGCCGAGATCCGGATGGCACCGAGGTGATGTCTAGCAAGTTGCTGTACTTGTGTGGTCATCCTACAATGCTGAAACTCGGCGTGGGTCGCCCCATTAGCCTGTGAGATGGCGTCAGTAGCGGACCGATGTGCGAATAGGCCGAAGGCAGCACAACGCGCCAAGATCCGGATGTCACCGTGGTGGTTTCATAGTTGAGAGGCACTTCATCTGCAGTGGGGCGCCGAGATCCGGATGGCACCGAGGTGATGTCTAGCAAGTTGCTGTACTTGTGTGGTCATCCTACAATGCTGAAACTCGGCGTGGGTCGCCCCATTAGCCTGTGAGATGGCGTCAGTAGCGGACCGATGTGCGAATAGGCCGAAGGCAGCACAACGCGCCAAGATCCGGATGTCACCGTGGTGGTTTCATAGTTGAGAGGCACTTCATCTGCAGTGGGGCGCCGAGATCCGGATGGCACCGAGGTGATGTCTAGCAAGTTGCTGTACTTGTGTGGTCATCCTACAATGCTGAAACTCGGCGTGGGTCGCCCCATTAGCCTGTGAGATAGCTGTTCTTTGGATTTGGGCCTGGCTCGTCTGCTGTAGTGGGGCGCCCCTTTACCGTTTCAGTTGCCATTCAGCTGAGTTTCGGCTGCTCTTGATGCTACAGCGACAGGCGGCTGCAACAGGACTCTCAAAATGGCGGCCTGTTCTTTGGATTTGGGCCTGGTCCACTAAAATGGCCCTGGGACACCTTAGAACTCGGACGCTCGATTTTTTTTTCCTTTCCTGTACATGCAAAAAAAGGTAAATGCCCGGTACGTTACACGCTTCATCTGCCACGATGAACTCTCCAGAGGAACCGAAAAAAAATATAGTTGTGGTAACTATACCATGCATCGTCATATGGAGAGGTGGCACCAATTAATTATAGTGCTGCATAAAAGAGAGATTTGGAGGAGAACCCCTGACCTGCTAGTACATTCATCAAAGAAGTGGCACTGAGAGCTTCAGAGGCAAGGGAAACGGTCCCAAATATTTAGAAGAACTTTGGAAAGATTAAAATGACATGTTTAGATTGTGGCAAATTAATTTCATGTGGACAGATGAGTGTTACTCTAATAAATACAGCATATGAACATCATCATAGTCGATGGTTGGTAGAGACATTTTGACTATATCCTGGACCTGCCCGTCCTCGCCCAAAATGGCGCCAGAATAAATGGGACTCGTAACTCCTTGTTGTGTACTGGTTGCAGAACCTTGAAATCACGAGATACGTATGCAGTTTTGAAGCAAATGGCGGGCGGGGACGAGAATTGATTGAATATTTCGACATCCCTATTGATATTAAGTTCTGATGTGTTATTGATTACTGTACTGTTGAAAGTTCGAATTAACGTCACCCATGGTACTTGCCCGCAAATGTATATCTAGATAATTTTATTGTAACTGGCCCTGTCGTATTTTAATTATAAAATGTACGTCCACCGATTCCGTAACTGTTAGACACCTTAGTTCTTGCAACGTAATGGCCCGCCCGTTACGTTCCTCTACAGTGTAAATGTCTATTCATCATATACGATTACAGTTTGCTCCGTGGCCGGCCCACGTGGTTATAGGCTCGTATTTGTATAATGAAATTTTCACAATAAAGGTTTTTAAAAGAAAACATGGTAGTAGTATATACATTGGTAAAGTTTTTAATAATAGTCACTGTTTTAGAATCATTAAAAGGCAAGTGAAATAAAGCAGACCAATTACATGAAGGGTAAAAGGTATAATACGAAGGAACGCAGTAAAGATAAATGGTCAAGGGCTGTTGTGTTTTCTATTCCTGCAACATAAAGTGATCGATAAGAATCTCATATTCAGGCGTATCGGCGACTAAGACAGCAGGTCGACCCTCTTTTGCTCAACGGCTCCGTCATGGGACGAAGAAACGCTCTTTTTCTCGAAAAAAGAATATATTTTACTTGCAGGACAGTTGTAAAATTTCCGGGAAAGTACATTAGCCTGGAACATTATAACATATATTTAAGAAAAAATAATGTTCGGAAGTAATGAAAAGCGTAATTTTTAGGTCATATGACCAAGCCTTTCATCATTACAATAAGAAAAGTAAAATGAACCAATGAAAAGTTTTATTAACAAGTCACATGACTTGTTATGCTTACGTTACGCGCTGCGCGCCCCGGATGACTTCCGGATGCGCTAACGCGGCGCGTCATATGACGCATTACGCGACAACGCAGGTACAGAATATAGTCAAAATGTCTCCACCAACCAGCGGTCGGAACACAACCCCTTTCAGCAGGCTAAATAGTTCTGTTAAATGACAACAGAAGGGACAGGCAACAAGAACCATCAGTCAAAGAGGGGAGGGCTAGTTCTTCTCTACCGGGTTACATTGGGGCGCTACCGGAACTGATCGAATTGGTAGTCTACAGTGTTTCTGGATGTTTCAGACTGAAGCTGGGGTTAGCATGAGAGCAGCACCATTTCGTAGCTCCGTCGTGGTCATTCCGCAACCAATCATGGCAGCCGTTCTTTATCGTTATTTTGGGCGGGGTGGGTGGCGGAGCCGAGCTGTTTTGCAGCCATCATTGTGTGGAGTTCAGTTCATCTCACTAGTTTTGTATTTGTCATGAGGGGTTGTTCCTAATGTTTCTATTTTAGCGAGGTCAAAAAGAGATCCCATTAGTGGCCTACTGATTTTGCTCGATTCCTTTTCTTTTTTTTTACACGATTTTTCGTTATCTGCAAAGACTAAACAGAGTATTGCGACTCTGTGTTTGTTTGTAAATAGAGAATGAACCAAAGAGAACTAATTCTAAAACAGTAAATACTTGGATAACAATGAATCAAATGGAGAGAGAAGCAGGCACGACGGATTACAATGGGGGCAAAGACCTGCGTTAACTACCTTTCACTATCTGCAAAGAGAGAGTACTCCTAATAGAAATGAGGGGGGGGGGGCACCATTCAAAGCAGATCAGTGTGCATAAACACGAAAATGTTTTCACTTACCACGTACTTGACATTCGACAGCTTATGATATTTGCTATTAAAAAACCATTGAAATTCACTGAAAAAACCATAGGTTATAGACCATATATAGTTAGGAATTAGCATTTACAAAACCTTGAAAATTCACTGAAAAAACCATAGGTTATAGACCATATATAGTTAGGAATTAGCATTTAAAAAACCTTATTTTACTCACACAAAACCATTGAAATTCCATATATAGTTAGTTGCACTAACTATATATCGCGCACCTGCAATCCACTGCTGATGATGTCACATATTACATCATTCATGACATGGTCAGTGACATCACTGATGACATCACTGATGACATCTCAAATGACATCACTGATGACATCACTGATGACAACATCCAGTGACTGTATGTTTCTGTAAAGTTAAAATGTGTCTTACATATTGAAGAATGAGTGGAAGTATAAGTGTCTGGACAAAGGATTTAGTAGGTGCATGACTGAATGCATGAGTGAGTGATTAAATGTGTCTCACTGAGTGCATGGGTTAGTGACTAAAGTGTCTTAATTTGTGCATCATTATGTCTGTTGTTCTGTAAACTGCTGCATGTTTTGATCAGTAGCTATATGATTAACTATATGGGTTACTGATTGATTGTCCAAGTATTTGTATGGGAGACTGAGTGTGTGTGTGGCTGGCTGGGAGGTGTGTGACTCTGTGCAGATCAATGTGTACTTGTATCAATGATTGTATAACAAGGTAAGTATGTGTTAGTATATGTTTGAAAATGTAAGGTGCTCTATGTTTAAATGTATAGACAAGAAAATGGAAGTGTCATTGATTCTTTACAGGACTGACTAGGTGTGTGAGTAACTCCATGGATGAGTGGCAGACTGTGAGTGTCTGTATAGGTGTATGAGTGCATATGATAGTGTTGTAAAGATGAGTGATTGTATGTATGAATGATAGTATGGGTGAATGAGTGAAGGTGTGTGTAGACGTAGGAATCAGTGAGTGCGTATGTAGTAACTAGTATTGGTGTGTCAATGGTTTCAAAAATTATATTCTGTATTTAACACTGGGTGAAACAGAGGTTATATTAAAATGTGAGGAGATGCATTGTATTGTCACATGAATGATATCATCAGTGATGTGGTCATTGATGTCAAATGAGATGTCATCAGTGATGTCATCAGTGATGTCATTTGAGATGTCATCAGTGATGTCATCAGTGATGTCACTGACCATGTCATGAATGATGTAATATGTGACATCATCAGCAGTGGATTGCAGGTGCGCGATATATAGTTAGTGCAACTAACTATATATGGAATTTCAATGGTTTTGTGTGAGTAAAATAAGGTTTTTTAAATGCTAATTCCTAACTATATATGGTCTATAACCTATGGTTTTTTCAGTGAATATATATATATATATATATATATATATATATATATATATATATATATATATATATATATTTAAATATATATTCACTGAAAAAACCATAGGTTATAGACCATATATAGTTAGGAATTAGCATTTACAAAACCTTATTTTACTCACACAAAACCAATGAAATTCCATATATAGTTAGTTGCACTAACTATATATCGCGCACCCGCAATTCACTGCTGATGATGTCACATATTACATCATTCATGACATGGTCAGTGACATCACTGATGACATCACTGATGACATCTCATCCCGTGTCAAAGAGAGTTTCATTTGGCAATTTTTTAAATATCCCGGGTGCCCAAAAAAAGTGAATGCCCGGTATGTAACTTGCCTTATCTGCAAGAAAGATCTGTCCAGAGGGACAAATAAAAAATATAGTTATGGCAATTATACGATGCATCGCCAAATGGAGAGGTGGCACCCTATCAACTACCGTGCTGCGCAGGTACGTGACCTGCAGGATAACCCCCCTCCTGTGGCCCGAAGATCAAATGTAGAGGAAGTGACGGGACCAGAGGCGAGGGACATGGTCCCAAATATACAGATGAGGTTCGGGACAATCAAATAAGTGTGCGTGCGGTGCGGTCAGTTGATTTGCTACAGAGAAAGTAGCATCAATTTAATCAACTTAGCAATTGATAATCATGATTGTCCAAAACGCCCCAGAGAATAAATTATCTTTTTTTTTTGTTGCTCCTGTTGAGCCCTTTACAATGAATCGTTTTCGTTTCCCCCCCCCAAAAAAACAAAAAAAATATAAAACCGTTCAAAAAATACAAAAAAAGTGAAAACAAATCAGAAAAATAATAAAAAAATATAAAACAACAAAAATAATTTTAAAAAAAAGTTATTTTCAGAACTACCTCCCCTTTATAAAAAAATTGCTAGAATGTTTAGCACTCTGGCAACCTCTATTTCTTTTGGTTCGCTTCCCGGTTCGCTCGCCGGTACGCGAACCTGAAGCGAACCAAAACATTTTTTTTTTTTAAAAAGAAGAGTAAGTATAAGGGAAGGAAACAGAGAGTAATGTTAAAAGAAAGACAGCTATAGGGAGTAACACAGAGATACTGTTTATTAGATCTATTTACCGAAGAAAAGATGGAACAGGGTATAATTGTGAAAAACAAAATAGATAAGGAAGTGAAAGAAAAAAAGGAGAGTAGAAGAATAATAAACAAGAGTTTCTTAGAGAATGTGAGTGAATGTTCAAAATAAGATTAAAACATGTGGAATAACAGAGAGAAAAAACAGAAAGCAGAAAAGAAGAAGTAACAGAAAAGGAATGATTGAAACAGCAAAGAAATGTAAATAACATAGGGGCATATTATCAACATAGGTGATAACATTATCGCTACTTTTATCGGCAGAAATCTGCCGCTAAAGCCGCTTTTGCGGCAAAAAACTGCCACTAAAGCCACTTTTGCGGCAGTTTTCTGCCGATAATCGCTGCTTTTATCGGCAGAAATCTGCCGCTAAAGCCGCTTTTGCGGCAGAAAACTGCCGCTAAAGCCGCTTTTGCGGCAGTTTTCTGCCGATAAAAGCAGCGATAATTTTATTGCCTGTGTTGATAATATGCCCCTTAGTGTGCTTGAACTACAGGGAGAAAGCATAATGAACAAGTAGTGAAAGAGTGATCAGTCAGAGACAGTGAGAGTAATAGAGACGGAGTGAGTGAACAGGAGTGAGGAACTATGAGAACAGAGGGACTGAGAAAAGGAGTGGAAGGAGTAGAGTAAGTAAGTAATAGAGAAAGGAATGAGGGAAGTAGCAAAGGCAGGAAACTGAGGGTTAAAGAAATGAAGCAGTGGAACTAATAGAAGTTAAATGTGATAGAAATGTAACGAAAAGAGTACAAAACATTTACCTTATAATTGTCGTTAACTTAGTCACTTGTTATTTTTATACTTTCAATCTGTGAAAGAAAGAACAAAAATTTGAAAAATATTAAAACATGTATTTAAAAATTAGAAAAGACAAGGGAAAAGATTGAAGGACAAACAGTTTTTCAACAACTTTGACACTTACAGAAGCCTCTGCTTCTCCATGCCCCCTACACAGTCCTAAATATATACATTTTAAACTAACAGTATCTTGTTGCAGATGAAGTGAGGCCTATCTTGCAACATGGTGCATCTTTTGCATCACTGCTGCATCACAAAAGTGATGCAGCAGCGGCACAAAAGAGGCGCACGGCCATCATAAATCTGCCCCTAACATTTTAAATGATTGATTCAGGATGCCGATAAGGTGTGGCGTATCCAGGGGTTTGTTTGAGGTGAGGCCTACTCAGGGTTACAGATGAAATTTAGACTTGTTGAAGAGTACAGAGGAGATAATACATGTGCATGCCTACCAATGAAGTGAGTCATGTCCACTGCACTCTTTAACAAAGGCCAGACCTCCTCTGTCTCCCTGGACAGGCCTAAACCTGATCTGCACAATGTGATTCGTAATGTTAGGAAACACAGGTGATGTAATTGAAAAACGTGCAATTTCTTTTGCTCATTTCACAATCACATCACTTGTGTTTCCTTTGCTTAGGTATCTCATTGTGCAGATGTAGTCCAGCATATGAAAGAGTACGCAGAAGTTCAGCACTGCATGCAACAACTTTGACACTTACTGAAGCCTCAGCTTCTCCATGCCACCTACACAGTCCTAATTATATACATTTTAAACTGACGGTATCTTGTTGGAGATGAAGTGAGGCCTATCTTGCAACATGGTGCATCTTTTGCACTGCTGCTGTGTCACAAAAGTGATGGAACAGCGGCGCAAAAGAGGCGCACGGCCATCATAAATCTGCCCTTAACATTTCAAATGATTGTTTCTAGATGCTGATAAGGCGTGGCCTATCCACAGATTTGTTTCAGGTGAGTCCTACTCAGGGTTGCAGATGAAATTTAGGCTTGTTGAAGAGTACAGAGGAGATAATACATGTGCCGGCCTACCAACGAAGTGAGTCATGTCCACTGCACTCTTGAACAAACGTCAGACCTCCTCTGTCTCCTGGAACAGGCCTAAACCTCATCTACACAATGTGATGCGTAATGTTAGGAAACACAGGTAATGTAATTGAAAAACGTGCAATTTTGTTTTCTCATTCCACAATCACATCACCTGTGTTTCCTTTGCTTAGGTATCTCATTGTGCAGATGTAGTCTATCATATGAAAGACTACGCAGAAGGTGAGCACTGTATGCAACAACTTTGACACTTACAGAAGCCTCAGCTTCTCCATGCCTCCTACACAGTTCTAAATGTATATCATAAATACAAAAAGTACAGAATTAATTATACATGTTAAAATGTTTATTTTTGCTGTTCTCAGAATATATCAAATTTCACTAAAAACAGTGACTTGAAGGTATTCATCATATAACAGCGGGGAAAAAAAAACACAATCAAAATGATTGTGTTTAAAAAACCCATATAACATAACCAATCAAAAATCAGAACTCCTTAAAATTAACTTACTTTCCATGACGTCGAAGGATATCCTATGAACAGCTTACACTCTGTTGTGCTGTTATTATTTTCAGCCCGCCACTTTCTGAAAGAAAAGCTCCATCGTTTTGACAAATATGTTACATACAATAAATGACTTCTCGCTCTCTACCGCACTTTTCCACAAGGCCAAATCGTGTAAGAGACATTTATAACTCTTGGAATTCTTCTAAGCAAATCCCGTCATTTTCTTTTTCTGCAACTTTCAGAAAGAAAACGTTCAAGATCACTTTCACAATCCTGTACTAGTAATATCTCACCCTTCTTGCTCACTCATGTTCCACATTTCCTATGACACTGATACTGCTTACTATGAAGCAGACTTACACTACCTCTATGACTACTACAATTATTTAATTCTCTACATTTTAAAACAGTACAATAAAATTATATCAACCCCTAGAATCATTATAGGCCAGTTACCTACCCTAAATTCTTTCTTCTGAAAACAGAAAGTAAGAATATTTTTAATAAGATGTGTAATAAGTGGATGTCAAAGGACAATCATGTCATATAATAGCTGCAGTTAGAATTTTTTTTCTAAAATCAACGACTGTGTAGCCACAACATTTGAAATTAAAGTTGAAAACTTATTTTCATCAGGTTTATATAGTTGGAATTTTTAAATGACATTATAACCAAAAGTTTGTTCAAAATATGTGGACAGCATTGGAGACTTACATTACCTCTACTCCATGTTTTGATTGGCTGCTTGAATTAGCTTATTAAAAGAAACAGTTTTTCTGAAATCATTCAAAGTGCAGTTATTTTTCCATGATGTCAAGTGTTATGGTAAGAACACCGTTTGCTTTGGGAAATACTCTGTTGTCCTTTAACTAATCCGTGCCCACCACTTTCTGTAAGAAAACCTTCTTTTTTTTCAGGAACTACTTAAAACTGAAAAATAACTTTTGACTCTGTACTACACTTATCCTCAAGGCCAAATAGTGTAGGAGCCATTAGAACCTCTTGAAATTCCTCAGAGCAAATCCCGAGATTCTTTCCCTAAAATGTTGGTTGTAAAAACACCAGGTAAGAATTTTTAAGGTCAAAAGGCAATTTTTTTTTTGAAAGTTAAAACAGAATCATTGCAGAATGACCAGCCGTTTCTAGACTTCAAATAAGCTGTGTAATGTCCTGATGTTGTTGAAGGACTGTCATGATATATAATTGCTGCAGTTACAAAAGTCCTTCCTGATATTGACAACTGCGAAGCCACAACATTTTTAATTAAAGTTGTCAATTTTGTTCCATCAGGCCTACATCGTTGGAACATTATAATGACATACTGGCCATATGTTCGTATAAATAATGTGGACAACATTTCAGACTTACATTGGCTAAACTCCATGTTGTGATCGGCTGCTTTTACTAGCTTATTAAAGGACACTGATTTACTGTCTGGCAAAGTTAAATATATACATTTTTCTGAGTCTACACTAGTAGTACTTGATACCCTACAGTTCACGCAGTCATGCTGCCATTGATAAGAAAGGCCAAACAGGTGATCTACATCTACACCTTCATCTTGCAATACATCAAGCATATTCATTAAAAACTCCTGACAATCTTGCTGAATATTTTGAGAGAATTGCGTTTGACCTGAACATTTGTCTAACAGATTTCGAATTTCAGACACACTTTCTATTTTTGTTCTATCAGTGCTACATTTCTCTAACACAGAATTCAACAAACTGCAAAATCTTTGATCCGAATTGACCACAATCTTTTCTTTTAAATTTTCTAGAGAAAACAAAACATTAACCACTACATTAGCATAGCAGTTGACACCAGAACTTTTTTCAAATTGAAAACCAACATCTTCAACAAAATCCTTTTTCTTTCTGCTTATAATTTCGGGTTCATCGACTTTTCGTCTTTTTGCTACAACCTCTCTACTATTGGTCACATTTCTTCGTTTCCGGCCTAGCACACGTTTCTCAAACAAAGGATATTGAGGCAAATGTGGCGCATACTCTCTTCTTAACCTATTGTATTCCTTAACACAATCTAGATCCGCACAAATGTTTGTGACATCACACTCAATCAAGTACAATCCCGATAAAGTTCTGACTCGTGACAATGCCACATATGCCATACCCTCCTTGAACACAGAACTGCCAATATTCACCAATGCACTGTCTACACTTAAACCTTGCGATTTATGAATTGTCACCGCACATGCCAAGCAAACAGGAAACTGCTTACGGCAAACATATAAGTCTTTTACAAGCAAAAACCTAGCAGAGCAACGACCAATTAGCTGTACTTCCTCAATGCCATCAAATTTAATTTTTAAAAATTCAATTCCATCTCTATTTCTGTATTTCTCAAAATCAACAACATTACCCATTGATCCATTTACCAGACCTCTTTCAACATGTAAATTCCTTCTTAAAATGATACGGCAATTTAAGCACACATTCAGAGTCTTTTCAAAACCTGCAGTTTTAGATATAG
The DNA here is from genome assembly GCF_964261635.1 of Lissotriton helveticus. NCBI lineage: Eukaryota > Metazoa > Chordata > Amphibia > Caudata > Salamandridae > Lissotriton > Lissotriton helveticus. The sequence goes on along the minus strand of NC_136068.1, from coordinate 1,330,062,036 downwards.
TCTTCTCTAATGAATCCAATTTTGATTTCAAATTCTCAGACAAAATAATTGTTGCTCCCATATGCTCTACTCTGTCAATAGCTTCCAGTTTCACAATCTCTTGGTTTTCTAAATGCAACATTTTGTTGTTGAAGATGGCACATTCTGCAAGAGTTGGCATCAAACATATTCCAGATTTCTTCTCAGTAATTTTCTGAAAAATATTCTCAGGCACAACGTCTTCTTCTGGATACAAATTTGACAGTAATCGTGCATGTAAAGCTTCTTTCCCATGCTCGGTCACTTTTCCGATTCTAACATCTTGTAGAATATTCTTGTAATCTTCATCCTTCGCTTGACGCATATTTTCACGCAGTTCAGCATAATTGAAGTTTAACCATATATTGACGTTGCCAATGCTCCCTAGGCACTTCCTGGTATCTTCATGCGTGAGCATTTTTAACACAGGTTGTCCTTTCACTGGTGTCTGCTGCAGAAGATCACCGAAAACAATGATGTGTTTGCCACCAAATAACACATCATACTCTGTTTTGAGAACTTCTTGCATTCTCAAATGCACAAAGGCAAGCATGACATTGGAAACCATGCTTACTTCATCAATGATAAGAAGTTTCATTTTCCTCAAGACTCTTGAAACTTCACAACAAGCATCTCCAGATAACTTGTGGTATTGTAATTTGTTATCATGCTTCACTGGCAGCATCAGTAGACGATGCAAAGTAATACCTTTAAGGTTATGTGCTGCCAGTCCAGTTGGAGCGGTGACAACACAAGACAGCGATGACTCAGTCCTTTTCTGCAAATAACATGAAATTGCTTTAATGAGGAAACTTTTTCCAGTTCCCACTTCTCCACTCACGTACAGTCGGACAGGCTTCAACGACGTACATGAGCACTCTTTCTTCTCATGACTTAATCCATGATCTATTTGGTTGGTAACTTCGTCATATATTTTCCTCTGCTCAACGTTGAGTTGTCTTTCCAAGTCTTCTAAGTTAACCGCATCCTCCTGAGCATGTGCCATGGCTCTTTCCACTTCAATCATGGCAGTGGCAGCTTCATTTTCGATAACTGGTCCTCCTAGTGGATCCTGACTCAATGAAACAGAACTCTGACTGTCCTGAGAACTGTCTCTAGCAATCTCGGCTGCAATCGTTGCTTCCTGCTCGATTTCCGCATTCAACATTTCTAGATATTTGGGAAAAACAGGACATTCTATGGTCTCCTTGGCGGCATTGAACGAGTCTTCGTAACAGAGGAAATCTCCAAGCAGTTCCTCTTCTGCACGCCAAGGCTTGAAAAGTTGCAAAAGTGCTAAATAGAAAAACTCTTTTCTTTCAGGAGATTCGCCACTCAATTTTCGATGGTTTACCAAGTGGCATTTTCTTTGCTTGACAGACATCCCTAACTTCCAATTACAGCATACACTCCTTTATCAACATCTTCTTTGATGTTCCTCTTGAATATGTAATTTTGTAGAACCTCATACAGACAAAGATTCTCGAGGTGACTGCTTCTATTTGGATAATATGTATCCAACATGTTGGTCTTCAAAATATCTGTACTGTTTGGCTCCTTTTCCGCCAAATACTCAATTTCCCGTACAGGTTTCAGAACTCGATTACGCGTTGCAGCAAGACCAAGACTCGCCCAACTGATACTCCTGGATTTGGCATAGAGACTTGCTGAAGACAACCGGTCAGAACATACGTAAGCTCCGATTTCTCGATGCGACAACATCTTCAGACTGAAACTGTACAACTTCTTACTGAGGCTCTTTTCATGGGAAATGTCCTCCCACATATCCTTCAATTCTGTCTTTTCTTTTTTGGTGATGTAAGATGTCACATACCGAGCCACAGCCATACAGTTATCAGCCACAAACTGTATATCCATGTTAGCATTCCACATGGACAAAATCACTGGGTTGTAGTCGTTGATGTACTTGGACTCTTCGTTCCTTTTCAAATTGTACGTATTTTTGGGTGATTTCTTCATCACGTTATGTCGCAGTGAAGACACCAAACTGTTCACTCTTCCTTTAGAAATCACCGGTCGTGGAAAGGCGAAACGACATTTTGTGTAGAACTTGTCCTTGTTTCTGAATTTACGACGACAGTACTTTCCACAACGATGGCTTTTGAAGCGTAAAACTTGTTCTCTTAGGCTTTTGTCTTCCTTTGCCTTTGGAACAGCACATGTAGAATACTGTTCTATGAAACTCATCACTAAGTCATCCGGATCTGTTCCAAAATTGGGTGCATCCTTGATCCACAGCAGCATATGTATATGAGGAGCACCTCTTGCTTGGTACTCCTTTCTCCAGAAGAAATCCAACACCTCTCCAAGAGGTGGATTTTTCTTGTTCATGATGAAAAACATCATAGCTTCAAATCTCTGATTGAAGTACCTGCATACATTCACTGGATCCAAGGAGCACAGTTCTCCTGGTGTCTTGAATTCGATATTTTCAATGTTTCCATTTGCCTCTCGTAGAAATTCAAGTAAGTCTTCCCAGCCATACTCGGCACAGCTGAGAGTGAGGAACCATGTGGGAGTTCCTAAGTTCCTCAGCATACATTTTAAATCACCATGACGACGGTACCAGTACTCATTAGTACCACGCTGACACGCCATGAGATTAATCAGGTGAGAATCCAAAATACTGTCTTGCACATTGACTTTATCCATAAAGTCACTTGCCAAGATATTTTGCATCTGTACACCACTTTTCAAGATGTGGTTCACTGCATATGACAGTCCAGACAGATCGCTTTCAAACAGTAGATGAAACAAATAGGGAATGCATTGACGAAACCTAGGATCTTCTGCATACAATCGTAAAGTCCGGTATTCAGAAGCAGGAATTTGATCAGGTCGCTCATCATATCTTCCTCCTTGACCTGTTGGAAATAGCTGTGGGAAACACCGAGCTTCCAAACTTTCCTCCCAAACACTAATGGGACTTCCTTTGGCTTGTTTCATTTGAAACAACTCAATAGCAATCCCCATGACTTCCTTGGAATGCAAAGGATGAACACTATAATGTTCATATATTTCTTCATTTTTAGAGGCTTCTACTTTCTCAATTTGACCAGCACACAAATCGCTATCCTCTTCTTCACTTACTTCCTCTTCTGCAACATATACATTCTTGTAGTACTTATTGTTTTTCTTCAAATACAATGTTGCCTTTTTGACTTTCCTAACATCCACTAAATCTTGCCAGATTTTCTTACTCTTTGTCGGAACCCCATTAACTAAGATAACCAGAGGTTCCTCTTCCACTTTCTCTACTCTAATTGTATTAATGTTTTTCTTCAAATCTAGAGGCAAATAAACAACTCTTCCCTTTAATCCTCTCTGTAAATCTGATGGAGGCAATTTCCCTGTCTTTGGTTCCATTCGTACAATAGCCTGAAAGGGATGGATACTTCGAATCAAAATAGATTCATAAGTATTTAAATCCTTCAATTCAGAAGGAATCTCAACCAATTCCAGATTATTATAAACCGCTCTAGCAGGCATCCGGTTTTGATTTAATTTGTTACAACAATAAGTACACACACGTTGATCCGATCCCAAATCAAAACAATTTTCTACCATCAAGTATGTTGAAAAATCCTTCCATTCACTATTATTTTCACTTTCACTTTTCGCATATAAATCCACTAACTTAGTCTGATTCTTATAATAAGTGCGTCGACAACACACACAAGTGAAATTAGGCCTCTCACTTGATTTCACCTGAAACGTGGCAATTTCTTTCTGAAAATTATCTGTACTGGAAACCTGTACACTATCTTCCACATTACCTTCTTCTTCTGGGTCAATTTCAACATTCTCCTCTTTACTTGCAAAGTAAAAAAAACTCAATTTCTTCACAAATATTCTTCACATCTACTTCAGAACCATGCAAAAGAGCAGTGCATAATTGTTTAAGCATAATTGCTGGACTCTTAGCATAATACAACATTCTAGCTAATTTCCTCACTTTATTATGATGCACTGCTAGCATCCTGAAATGATGAAAAACACTCTGTCATACTCTCCTGGAAAGACAAGCCAGTGAATGACCATGCAAACCTGTCACTTCTCTCACCCTGCAAGGATCTAATTCTTGCAACAACTTCATTTTCTGTTTTAAAGTTTTCTTATTAAATGTCCGTACAAAATCACAAAGCAAATTGATGGAATCCTGTTGCACACTGCAAATACTACTACTTTCCAGGTATACACTGGTCCCTTAGGACGTCTTCCTAAAACCTCATTACCTAACACCTCTTCTGCCTCTGTTGTCACAAGTTTTTCTTTTTCAACTGGACAACCATCTTTCACCTCATAAGCTCGACCACTGGTGTCAACTGCATGCACCAAATCATTATCCTGGAAATAACTCTCCTCATTAAAAAATGCCTCACAACTTGAACTATGCATCCATTCTCCTGAAAAAACTTCACAAAAATTACTACGATTAACTGTTCTCTTCCATCTACTATTACTTTTGAAATCATAAATTGCCTTGTTTAGCTTCCTAATTCTATTGATTATCAAAATATATAACTTTCGCTTAATTTCAAATGCCTGATCAATAATTTTCTCAACTTTTTTTTTCTCTTATAAAAAACCACTTTCTGTTGACCTTTCTTAATATTTTTTAACAAATTGCCAATTATCCTGTTGCGGAACATTCGTCTACGAATGTCCCTAAACTGATTTTTCCTTCTACTACCATGCACAGAGTTATCTCCTGCTCTAGCAGTAACATTTTTGATTGGCCTTTCCTTTCCGTTTAAATTGGCTCTCTTTTTCTGGACTAAAACATGTTCTGTAGTACTACTTTTTTTTCTACAAATGTTTCTTAGGAATGATTTCGTTGTCTTACCCGGAGATTTCTTGGTGACTTGACGAGTTTTTATTGTAGAGGACTGCTGCAAGCATTTAGTAATCTGTTGTCTTTGACGTTTTGTAGCCTTTCGGGTTCTTTCTTTAGATGGCATAACGTATTTTTGAAATGATCTGCAGTTGAATCTGTGGTAAAATATAATAAAAAATGTTATTATCCACTATTACCAAACAGTAAATCAATAACAGTCGTCAAAAAATTAGCACTACTTGTCAATTTTACATACAATAATTTTTAGTGCATTGGCAAATTTAGTAGTCACAAATAGTAGCAAAGAAATAGAATGCTTCTACATTTGACCTTTGCTCTTTTATATGTGAATCTGAACTAATTTTTATCAGCATATTTCCCTATTTTATTAAAGACACTTCACACAAGCTGTTTTTGAAGATGTGTTTAATTTTAAATGAAACTGTTAACATGTTTACTTTTCATTTCCAGTAACTTTTAAAAATAAATGTTTATAGTTCCATAGGCTCGAGCAGGTCAGCTTCCCACCCTATGTCATACAATTCTGACAAATCGGTATCCTCATCATGTTCTTCATCATCCTCAGGATTTAAATCATCCAAGGGATCTACTTCCAACTAATTTTTATCAGCATATTTCCCTATTTTATTAAAGACACTTCACACAAGCTGTTTTTGAAGATGTGTTTAATTTTAAATGAAACTGTTAACATGTTTACTTTTCATTTCCAGTAACTTTTAAAAATAAATGTTTATAGTTCCATAGGCTCGAGCAGGTCAGCTTCCCACCCTATGTCATACAATTCTGACAAATCGGTATCCTCATCATGTTCTTCATCATCCTCAGGATTTAAATCATCCAAGGGATCTACTTCCACTGATGTTTCAATCACAATTTCAATGATAATATCGAGATCAACAGATTGCTCATTATCACTTATGCTTGATGTTGTCGTTATCTTTAAAGAAAGAGAACGACAATGAGATGTTGCAGAGTAAGAGACAAATCTCAGAGACTATAATTGTAAAATTGTTTAACAAGAGTAACATTTTGCAGATATTATTTAACCATGTCCAGCGATGCTGAGGAGGTGAGGCCTGTGTCCAATTTTTCAGTGAACAGGACTCATCTCTTCTTAACCTTGGATAAGCCTCACCAACACTGTGTCCCCTGCTAATACTTAAATTTAAAGGAGCAGATTTATGTTAACTGGCGCATCCCCAGGGATGCACCAGTTAACGTGCGCCACTGCTCTGCCACCCATGATGTGCCGCATTTACAATGCAGAGCACCATTGAGCAAAAACCGCACAGATGCGTCACGCATCTGTTCCACAAAAACGGCGCATTGCACGAATCACGTCGTAAGCGCGACATGTCAACTGCAATGCACAGGGGCAAGCCACACATTGCATGGTGCATCACTCCTTATGCCTGTTTCAAACAGGCGTAAGGATTTGATTCAGCAATGCCATAAATGTGACTCAGTGAAATCTTCTTAATTTTACTGTGTTAGTTTTACAGGGCTTTCATGCAAATGACTGGCCACCCTACAACAAAACGCTCACATGAAATCTGACGCAGGTTTAATGTGGTACAGGACTTTACAGCATGACAGATCTGCCTAGATGCATCAAGTTGTAAATATGTCGCAACATAGCAAATCTTTTGCACCGCCGCTGCGTCACAAAAGTGACGCACAGCGGCGCAAAAGAGGCACACGGCTATCATAAATCTGTCCCTAGCATTTTAAATGATTGATTCAGGATGACGATAAGGTGTGGCCTATCCAGAGGTTTGTTTGAGGTGAGGCCTACTCAGGCTTGCAGATGAAATTTAGGCTTGTTGAAGAGTACAGAGGAGATAATACATGTGCAGGCCTACCAATGAAGTGAGTCATGTCCACTTCACTCTTGAACAAAGGCCAGACCTCTTCTGTGTCCGTGGACAGGCCTAAACCTCATCTGCAAAATGTGATTCGTAAAGTTAGGAAACACAGGTGATGTAATTGAAAAATGTGGAATTTCTTTTCCTCATTTCACAATCACATCACCTGTGTTTCCTTTGCTTAGGTATCTCATTGTGCAGATGGAGTCTAGCATATCAAAGAGTACACAGAAGTTGAGCACTGTATACAACAATTTTGACATTTACAGAAGATTCAGCTTCTCCATGCCCCCTACACAGTCCTAAATGTTTACAGTTTAAACTGACGGTATCTTGTTGGAGATGAAGTGAGGCCTGTCTTGCAACATGGTGCATCTTTTGCATCACTGCTGCATCGGTTTCATGTGGCACAGGACTTTACAGCATGACACATCTGCCTAGATGCATCAAGTTGTAAATATGTCGCAACATAGCAAATCTTTTGCACCGCCGCTGCGTCACAAAAGTGACGCACAGTGGCGCAAAAGAAGCACACGGCTATCATAAATCTGTCCCTAACATTTTAAATGATTGATTCAGGATGACGATAAGATGTGTCCTATCCAGAGGTTTGTTTCAGGTGAGGCCTACTCAGGGTTGCAGATGAAATTTAGGCTTGTTGAAGAGTACAGAGGAGATAATACATGTGCAGGCCTACCAATGAAGTGAGTCATGTCCACTTCACTCTTGAACAAAGGCCAGACCTCTTCTGTGTCCGTGAACAGGCTTAAACCTCATCTGCACAATGTGATTCGTAATGTTAGGAAACACAGGTGATGTAATTGAAAAATGTGGAATTTCTTTTCCTCATTTCACAATCACATCACCTGTGTTTCCTTTGCTTAGGTATCTCATTGTGGAGATGGAGTCTAGCAAATGAAAGAGTACGCAGAAGTTGAGCACTGTATTCAACAATTTTGACATTTACAGAAGATTCAGCTTCTCCATGCCCCCTACACAGTTCTAAATGTTTACAGTTTAAACTGACGGTATCTTGTTGGAGATGAAGTGAGGCCTATCTTGCAACATGGTGCATCTTTTGCATCACTGCTGCATCACAAAAGTGACGCAACAGCGGCGCAAAAGAGGCACACAGCCATCATAAATCTGCCCCTAACATTTTAAATGATTGATTCAGGATGACGATAAGGTGTGGCCTATCCAGAGATTTGTTTGAGGTGAGGCCTACTCAGGGTTGCAGATGAAATTTAGGCTTGTTGAAGAGTACAGAGGAGATAATACATGTGCAGGCCTACCAATGAAGTGAGTCATGTCCACTTCACTCTTGAACAAAGGCCAGACCTCTTCTGTGTCCCTGGACAGATCTAAACCTCAACTGCACAATGTGATTCGTAATGTTAGGAAACACAGGTGATGTAATTGAGAAATGTGGAATTTCTTTTCCTCATTTCACAATCACATCACCTGTGTTTCCTTTGCTTAGGTATCTCATTGTGGAGATGGAGTCTAGCATATGAAAGAGTACGCAGAAGTTGAGCACTGTATTCAACAATTTTGACATTTACAGAAGATTCAGCTTCTCCATGCCCCCTACACAGTTCTAAATGTTTACAGTTTAAACTGACGGTATCTTGTTGGAGATGAAGTGAGGCCTATCTTGCAACATGGTGCATCTTTTGCATCACTGCTGCATCACAAAAGTGACGCAACAGCGGCGCAAAAGAGGCACACAGCCATCATAAATCTGCCCCTAACATTTTAAATGATTGATTCAGGATGACGATAAGGTGTGGCCTATCCAGAGGTTTGTTTGAGGTGAGGCCTACTCAGGGTTGCAGATTAAATTTAGGCTTGTTGAAGAGTACAGAGGAGATAATACATGTGCAGGCCTACCAATGAAGTGAGTCATGTCCACTTCACTCTTGAACAAAGGCCAGACCTCTTCTGTGTCCCTGGACAGATCTAAACCTCAACTGCACAATGTGATTCATAATGTTAGGAAACACAGGTGATGTAATTGAAAAATGTTGAATTTATTTTCCTCATTTCAGAATCACATAACCTGTGTTTCCTTTGCTTAGGTATCTCATTGTGCAGATAAAAACTAACATATCAAAGACTACGCAGAAGTTGAGCACTGTGTGCAACAATTTTGACATTTACAGAAGATTCAGCTTCTCCATGCCCCCTACACAGTCCTAAATGTTTACAGTTTAAACTGACGGTATCTTGTTGGAGATGAAGTGAGGCCTGTCTTGCAACAGGGTGCATCTTTTGCATCACTGCTGCATCACAAAAGTGATGCAACAGCGGCACAAAAGAGGCGCACGGCCATCATAAATCTGCCCTAACATTTTAAATGAGTGATTCAGGATGACGATAAGGTGTGGCCTATCCAGAGGTTTGTTTGAGGTGAGGCCTACTCAGGGTTGCAGATGAAATTTAGGCTTGTTGAAGAGTACAGAGGAGATAATACATGTGCATGCCTACCAATGAAGTGAGTCATGTCCACTTCACTCTTGAACAAAGGCCAGACCTCTTCTGTGTCCCTGGACAGGCCTAAACCTCAACTGCACAATGTGATTCATAATGTTAGGAAACAGAGGTGATGTAATTGAAAAATATGGAATTTATTTTCCTCATTTCAGAATCACATAACCTGTGTTTCCTCATCTTAGTTATCTCATTGAGCAGATTTAGTCTAGCATATCCAAGAGTACGCAGAGGATGAGGACTGTATCCAACAGAGCAATGTACATTACTCACTTCCTTTGACACTTACAGAAGCCTCAGTTTAATATTTCTCAGTTCTATATTTATTTAAAGGAGCAGACACCAATATGACCTTCTCATAAATGTGAAAAGCGTTTTTAAAAAAAAAAAAACGATTTTCTGGTCATAATTTGAAAACACAACGCAGGTCCTATGTAGAAGCATATCCTATCAGTACTTAAATTAGCCAAGCACACATGGGGGCGTATTTACAAGGACCTTACACCACGGGGAAATAACTTAAATTAAAATGGGGAAAATAACATCAAAGGGACTCAAAGGCCTTTTAAATATGTCCCAAGCAGCCTATGAAACTCTAGCAGTACATATCAAGAAACTTAAATGACTTCAATAAACGTTTTTAAACACATCAAGTAAAGCAGTTATTCAACTACATTCAAGGGGAAGTGACTTAAAATGCCCTGACACACATGAAAGCGTATTTTGAAGGTCCTTGCACCATTTTTCCATCACTTTTAACATGGCTATGTAACTCAAAGAAACAAAATCTAAATTTGCCAAGCACACATGGGGGCGTATTTACAAGGACCTTCCACCACGGGGAAATGACTTAAATTAAAATGGGGAAAATAACATCAAAGGGACTCAAAGGCCTTGTAAATATGCCCCAAGCAGCCTATGAAACTCTAGCAGTACATATCAAGAAACTTAAATGACTTCAATAAACGTTTTTAAACACATCAAGTAAAGCAGTTATTCAACTACATTCAAGGGGAAGTGACTTAAAATGCCCTAACACACATGAAAGCGTATTTTGAAGGTCCTTGCACCATTTTTCCATCACTTTTAACATGGCTATGTAACTCAAAGAAACAAAATCTAAATTTGCCAAGCACACATGGGGGCGTATTTACAAGGACCTTGCACCACGGGGAAATGACTTAAATTAAAATGGGGAAAATAACATCAAAGGGACTCAAAGGCCTTTTAAATATGCCCCAAGCAGCCTATGAAACTCTAGCAGTACATATCAAGAAACTTAAATGACTTCAATAAACGTTTTTAAACACATCAAGTAAAGCAGTTATTCAACTACATTCAAGGGGAAGTGACTTAAAATGCCCTGACACACATGAAAGCGTATTTTGAAGGTCCTTGCACCATTTTTGCATCACTTTTAACATGGCTATGTAACTCAAAGAAACAAAATCTAAATTTGCCAAGCACACATGGGGGCGTATTTACAAGGACCTTGCACCACGGGGAAATGACTTAAATTAAAATGGGGAAAATAACATCAAAGGGACTCAAAGGCCTTTTAAATATGCCCCAAGCAGCCTATGAAACTCTAGCAGTACATATCAAGAAACTTAAATGACTTCAATAAACGTTTTTAAACACATCAAGTAAAGCAGTTATTCAACTACATTCAAGGGGAAGTGACTTAAAATGCCCTGACACACATGAAAGCGTATTTTGAAGGTCCTTGCACCATTTTTGCATCACTTTTAACATGGCTATGTAACTCAAACAAACAAAATCTAAATTTGCCAAGCACACATGGGGGCGTATTTACAAGGACCTTGCACCACAGGGAAAGGTCTTAAATTAAAATGGGAAAAATAACATCAGAGAGACTCAAAGGCCTTATAAATATGCCCCCAGCAACCTATGAAACTCTAGCACTACATATCAAGAAACCTAATTGATTTCAAAAATTGTTTTTAAACACATCATCTAAATCAATTATATACCTACATTCAAGGGGAAATGACTTAAAATGCCCTAAGACACATGAAAGCGTTTTTTTAAGGCCCTTGCACCATTTTTGGGTTACTTTTAACATGGCTATGTGACTCAAAGAATCAAAATCTAAATTTGCCAAGCACACATGGGGGCGTATTTACAAGGACCTTGCACCACGGGGAAATGTCTTAAATTAAAATGTGAAAAATAATATCAAAGGGACTCAAAGGCCTTGTAAATATGCCCCAAGCAACCTATGAAACAAAGCAACATTTTAAATACACAACTTTCTTCATAATTTTCTCCCTAAAGCATACTATTCTCTATCTAAATTAAATGAATCTTTTCTCACCTTAGCAAATATTTTTTGAGTTTCAAAACAGTCTCAGACACACACCAATTTGTCTTCAGCAGAGCAAAAGGTATGCACTTCAGAGCCTGCAACCATCAATGGCACAGAAATGCTGTAATTCATCACACATATCTCTCATGTCACCCAATCAAAACTCTTCCCTCACTTTTTTCAAATCAACACCCTTCCCCCCTCTGCCCTTTCTGCCTTTTTTCCATAGCAACCACCTCCTGAAAGACCTCTCATGTTTGCAAGTTCACACAACAATGTTTCAATTGAACTCTGAACTCTCAGTACACCTGCGTATCCAGTGCAATCTTTCATAAAACGATTTTTTCTTGACCATTCAAATTACATCTTTCAAAGAACTCATCCATGCACCCTAACTTTCTGTTTTCAGCAATCAAAATCCACCAATCACTGCTACTGATTAATTACCACAGAAACACCACAGTTTTTTTCATTACATACTCCTACTCTTCCAACTGCCATTTCATTACCACACTTCATCTGACTGCAGCAGAACCTCCTCTCACCATGTTTTCTGTCTGGATTGTTGGACATAGTTATATCCACTGGGCTCAAAGGTATGCTGATAACAGAAATTTACACAACCTCAATATTTACAAAAAGTGGAAATCAACTGGATTGGCCACAGAGGATTAAGATGTCACCAATTGATACCATTGGTGAAAACCTTTTTGCATTTGCCAAAACCTGACCTGTTAATTGTGCACTGTGGAGGAAATGACTTGGGCACTTTGACTGGGGTAGGTCTGGAAATGCTTTTAAAAGACACCTTTGACCAATTGATGGCACTTTTTCCTCAAACTGCCTTGGTATATTCAAATATATGCCAAACACAGAAATGGAGGTGGTCCAACCAATTTTGCCCACAAATTGAGAAATCGAGGAAGCATGTAAATAAGTCTGTTTCAGCTTACATGAGAGACCATGGAATGGGCTCCATCTACAACAATAACTTGCGTTACTACATGCAAGATATCTACAGAGGAGATGGAGTTCACTTCTCAGATGAGGGGAACAGAATTTTCATCCTGAATTTAAGACTATGTATTGGTACCTACTTGTAGGTACCTAAATCAGCCACAGGACCCAAAAGCTCTTTTCAGAGCTACCCTACATCTGATCACTCACAATTATTATTTTACTCTAACTTTTTTCACTAATTTTCACCAAAGTACGCTCACCGGAGCGCTACCCGGTACGCGCACCGGACGCTAACCGTGCAAAAATTTGAAAAAAAATGTGTTTTTTTTTGCACATATGGGCCTCCTCAGCCACCCTCAGAAAACCTAGGGGGTCAGGATACGTCTACCGTGCCTCCTTCTACCCATTCTCAATATTATTTGCCCTCCATCTTGTATCTCAAATCTACCGAAACACAAAATGGAGGACTCCCGTAACGCTGCCGGTTCGCGTACCGGGGCGCGCACCGGGAAGCGCTCGCTCAAAAAAGGTGGGAAAGTAATATACAGAAAAACCACTGGAGACACTTTCACCAAATATAGATTAGCTCATACTACATACCAATCCCTACCATTTTCACAAATTTGGTTGGAATTCCATTTAGCCATTTAGCCTGTAGACCTCTCTAAATACCCTGAGGTAAATTACTTCACAAAACACATCTGAAGTGTTGGAATTGACAACCAATTAAAATGTTACTTTCATTTTCTACTTTTTTTACCTGACATTTGATTGGTTATGTACCTGAATATAGATAAAGAAAGAGAGAGAAACACAGCATTTTGACTACTACTTCCTGAACTACATTGCAAGAGCATTTTCACTGACAACTTAAACTTGTTTTTAAAAGGTAAGATGTTATTTTATAAATTTGAAAACATTTTCAGATAGTTATATACTATCCCTCTGTAAGAGTTAGACATTGAGAAAGGCTTGTTTATTATAATTATGGATTGATTTAGGTTTCTGTGGTATAATTATGAATTTACTTAGGCTTTTTCACAGGCACTTTTTAATAGTACTACTTCACGCCTGAAACCATACAGTGCCCATAGATAACTTCTCTGTTATAAACTCACAAGTACCTGTCTGAACTTAAACCCAACAGTGCCCTATCTCTACTGATATATTTATTTTTTATGCAAATTTCAGCACAAAAATGGAAGGAGAACAGAACGTTTCCTTTGAAATTGTCCTAGAGATGAACAATGAGGAAATCATTGAACCCATTGACTTGGAATTCATGGATGAATCACGGGACCATGAACTTCTACAATGTGTAGAATCTGTGGATTTCTTACTTCATTATGAGGACGGTCAAATGTTGGAAGTTATGTTCAGTCAAAAAGAAGACATTTCGGACAGTCAAATGTTAGACGTTCTATTAAATTTTGAAAAAGAATCAGAAAAATAAATGTATATTTAATAATCAAAAATTGTTCGAGTCTTTAATCATTTTTATATGTAATTCATAAACTAGTACCAAATTGATTATAATGTAAAGTCAGACTTATAGTATACTGTGCAACTTTATATTAATTATCTCCAATGTGTATTTAACATCTCTTTATCATCTCCTGCCTCCATATTGTTTCTGCTTTCCTGACACACTATGGTATGAATTCGATATTCCACAATAACTTCTGAAACAACATGCAAGATATCTACAAAGGAGACGGTGTATATTAATTTTTTGACTCTGCATTGGTACCTACATATTGCTACCTAAATAAAAAAAACGAAAAAAAAAACAACAAAACGAACAATCAATAAACATACAATATTTAAAAAGTCTATCATTCTTTTTTCCTTATAATACGCTCCCCGGACCGCTTCCCGGTGCGCGTACCGGGCGCTCCCCACGCAAAAAAAACGAATTTATTTTTTCTTTTCCCCCGCGGGGCCCTTTTAAAACCTCCACATCAAACCTAGGGGGTCAGGGAGGATCTGCTATGCCCCCTTATGGTCATTTACCCCTTTGTTTTGGCCTCCTCTTGTCTCTCGATCCTACCGAGAGACAAGATGGCAGCCGCTCCGGACTGTTTAGAATGTTGACAGACACCGGAGAGCCAATCAGCTTCGCTTCGCAAAGTTCCGTTACGCGTCAGGTACGCGAACCGGGGCGCTGCCCGAAGCGCGCTTACAGATATATATATTTTTTTTAACGTTAATTTCTCAAAATCCACTGGAACACATATATTGAGACCTAGCAAAGGCACATCGGGCTACCAGTCCCTACAATTTTGCCAAGTTTCGTGGAAATCCATTCAGCCGTTCGAGCTAAAAGTGAGGCCAACCGCCCTATGGAAAATTGCATGGGAAAAACGCGTTTTGGGACCCCCCTTTTTTCTCGGCCCCCCCTTGACGAAACCCCCCAGGGGCTGCTCAGAAACAAAATGTTCCATTTCCCTGAACATTTCAGCCAATTCCGTCCTCAAACGCCAAAGTTATTCGCCATAGAATTATCAAAAATCCCAAAGAGAAAAAATCCTAACTATATATACCTACTGGCGACCGCCAGTAGGTAATATATATATATATATATATATAAATATATATATATATATATATATATATATATATATATATATATATATATATATATATATATATCCAGCAAACAGCACTCGCTTAGGGCCCCTGCCACTTGCAATGGCGGGCCTCGGACGGGATAGCGAATCCCTTCACATCAAACACAGCTTCTCCTTAAGAAAAGAATGTCCGGGCCACTTGCAGTTACAAACGTAGTTTATTTTTCCAAAGGCTTCGCTCGACGCGTTTCGCAGGCAGAACCCGCTTTCTCACGAGAACGAGAAAAGGTTTTCAATGCAATATATACACAGATCACATGGTATTGACGTCATACCAGTGCAATAGACAACAGACTCGCTAATCATGCTGTGGGCTAAGTTCGTTTTTCAACTTTCGCGAATAAACACCAAATTGTATTAATTAACATAATCGTAAGTTCATTGTGTTCTGGTGGAAAAACTAAATAATATAGCAGCGTTTCCATATGAATTGTTGACATTTTAACAATTGTCGCTTGTCATGTTAAATAGATAAAGTTTTGCCCATTTAAATCATTCTGGACAGCCTCTGTGAATCATCTGCGGTCACAATGTACAATAACGCCCATGTGGGCGAACCACAATATATTTATATATATATTTCGAGAGTGTCTAAGATGACCTCTTGATGACGCCCAAGTGGGCAAAATACCACAACGATACTCAAAATGTCCAAAATAAGGAGCACCCTCGCCACATCTTTGCATTGTGCTCCTAACTTGATCAAAGTACAGCCCAAGTGGGCAAATAATATTAAATTGTGGAAAATTTCTCTTGTTACATCACATTATACCACATTGGTTTCCACAATAGTAGGTGTCTACCAATGTGGTATAATGACGCATTATGCAACAACGCGATACGTCGTTGGGGCTCCACCGGAACTGATTGAATTGGTAGTCTACAGTGTTTTTGGAAGTTTCAGACTGAAGCTGGCACCAGCATGAGAGCACCCCGTGGCTACGTCGTGGCCATTCTGCGAGCAATCATGGCAGAAGCTCCCCACCGGAACTCTGCGGGAGTCGGGGGCCCCGGTGACTCTTGTAGAATCTTCAAGGCTGATGGGACGCTTTTGGGAATGGGGCCCATGCCGTAGCAGTCAAGGGTCCGAGTTCCAGGGTTGTCCAGAGCCATCCTTGCAGGCCAGGCCCAAGTCTGTGGAGCCGACCGCCATTTCCTGAGCTCCGTGGCAGCCGCCTGTCGCTGTACCGCAAGAGTGGGTGCAATTCAGCCGGATGGCGGGTGAGACGCTGTAATAGCAAGAGCAGGCGTAATTGAGCTGGCCGAGCGAGGCAATGTGCCGCAGGAGCGGGCGCAACTCATCTTGTCGAGTGAAGCGCTGGGGTGCAGCTGAGAAACCTCCACCTGGAGAGGTGGGGGAGGCTCGTTTGCGCCGCCTCTCCCTTCCAGTGCACCCCACGCCATCTCCTGGCACAGGTATATGTGATGGTTGGACCAGGGCACCGCAGGACGTGTCTTCAGGTCAAACGGATTGTGGGACAAGGTCCAGAATGGAAGAGTCACCAAAAGGCTAAAAGTTCCGCCGGACCCCGGGAGCCGGCCGCCTATGTCGAGTGAAGTGCTGGGGTGCAGCTAAGAAACCTCCACCTGGGGAGGTGGGGGAGGCTCGTTCGCGCCGCCTCTCCCTTCCAGTGCACCCCACACCGTCTCCTGGCACAGGTATATGTGATGGTTGGACCAGGGCACCGCAGGACGTGTCTTTAGGGGTGTAGCTGAGAAACCTCCACCTGGGGAGGTGGGGGAGGCTCGTTCGCGCCGCCTCTCCCTTCCAGTGCACCCCACGCCGTCTCCTGGCGCAGGTATATGTGATGGTTGGACCAGGGCACCGCAGGACGTGTCTTTAGGTCAAACCCTCAACTATGGCACCCAACATCCACGACTCTGGATATGCTTGGTCCCTGAAATTCTTCGATGTCACTGCCTTCCACAAATGGCATAAGTCGTGGATGTTGCCGTCTCCTGGCGCAGGTATATGTGATGGTTGGACCAGGGCACCGCAGGACGTGTCTTTAGGGGTGTAGCTGAGAAACCTCCACCTGGGGAGGTGGGGGAGGCTCGTTCGCGCCGCCTCTCCCTTCCAGTGCACCCCACGCCGTCTCCTGGCGCAGGTATATGTGATGGTTGGACCAGGGCACCGCAGGACGTGTCTTTAGGTCAAACCCTCAAGTATGGCACCGAACATCCAGGACTTATGCCATTTGTGGAAGGCAGTGACATCGAAGAATCTCAGGGACCAAGCATATCCAGAGTCCTCCCCGGGGTATTTGCACAACGGTCCTTTACCCCTAGGCCGCCAGCTATGCTACCTTGACAGGAACAGTGTCATGCATTTGGATCGATGTTGCAGCAGGCTGCCATGTAAATAGTTATTTAATGAAACATTTTACCCTGTTACTTTGTTGGTGTGTTGTATATATTTATAATATTTGCATAGGGTTTGTCGTTATTTTGGGCGGGGTGGGCGGCGGAGCAAATTCACTGAAAAAACCATAGGTTATAGACCATATATAGTTAGGAATTTGCATTTACAAAACCTTGAAAATTCACTGAAAAAACCATAGGTTATAGACCATATATAGTTAAATATCTCAAGTCCATCTGTGCACTCGATGGAGATACAGGTCGTCGATCAGAAAATGTGCTGGCCACCTCTAATGGTAATAGCGTGGCCAGGGCTTTTGTCGATGCCTCTGCAAATTGCACAGGGTGCACTTGTTTGACATGCCACACCATGGTATGTATGGAAAAGGAATATTTTTTTGTTGGATTTCCTCTTGAGAGAAACGAGTCACATATCGTGCAGGTTACTTTTGGTGCATTTACTTTCTTTTGATCTTCAGGATAAGTGAACAATTGCCAGATGAAAGATTCTTTTTTTCTTCTTAAAGGTAGTCGATCATTTTGTTCAGATTCGGAAGATGAATGAGATACGGTAGCCATTTCACCAAAGTCTTCCGAAAAATGTAGGACGTTGTTCTCTCTTGAGAGTAGAAAAGATAGTGAGAGAAGTGGGTGGAGTGCTGCGTGTAAATTCCAGAATAGAAACTAGTAAGAACCAATTGGAAGTGTTGTTTTCATGTTGCAGCAGGCTGCCATGTAAATAGTTATTTAATAAAATGTTTTACCCTGTTACTTTGCTGGTGTGTTGTATTTATTTATAATATTTGCATAGGGTTTGTCGTTATTTTGGGCGGGGTGGGCGGCGGAGCCGAGCTATGTTGCAGCCATCATGGCGTCGAGCTCGGTTTCTCTTACTAGTTTCATATTTCTCATGAGGGGTTGTTCCTAATGTTTCTATTTTAGCGAGGTCAAAAAGAGATCCTATCAGTGGCCTACTGATTTTGCTCGATTCCTTTTGTTTTTTCTAACGATTTTTAAGTTAAAGTTTGCTAGCACGATACAGCGGCTAGTCCGCATTTTATATATATGTCTTTTTTATTAGGGGTGTCCTCCAGTGGAGTCGGACGATCTACCTCTAATAAACGGTAAGTGTTCCTCTGAAGGAATGCGTCTTGAAAGTGGCTGACTGTAATGTATGATATTTCACTCAGTGACTTTCAGGCCCATGCTGTTTCAAAACTGTGCATGTGCTTGAAGCAGGCGTAGGTATTGATGCAGCATTGTGAATATAGTGCATTGGTGAGCCTTGCTGGAGCTGCATCACAGTTGCGATGCAACTCTAGCAATGTATTACTTTTTCAGCACAGATGTGTTACGCATGTATGGTGTTTTTGTACCATGGTGCGCCACATTTCAAATGTGGCACACCATGGGTAACGGAGCACTAGCATACTGTGGTGCACATTAACTGGTGCATATCTGGGTATGAAGTAGTTAACATAAATCTGCCCCATAGGTTACAAATCCGCGTTTAGTAGACTGTTTGGCCTTTGTAGTTTTATGTTTTTTCTGTTATTCTATGTAGGTATGTAATATTGCAATATTTTTGTCACGAAAAAGAAGCCATGAGTATTGGGTTTGTGAAAGATTGCAAGATTTTTAAAATTAAAAAGCAACAACCATGGCATTGTTTAATATAGTATTGTAAATACTTATCTTTAACAATGATGAGAGAGTAAAAAAAGGTTAACCTGATGTTTTAAAGTTATTCACAGGCTTCTTTAGAGGAAGTATTCTATATGATTGTAGCGTGGGTGTTTCACTTTTTTATAGGTAATACAATGCATTCTGTATGCTGTAGCAGGAGGAGTACTACATGCTTGAATATTCTTCAGTGCTTATTTTCATTTCGTAAGTGGTATTGAGACCGACACAGAACTTCAATGGATCGGAGGGGCTGTTCCTGTGCATCTGGAGGACTGCCAAGCCGTTGCAGCAGTGGGAGTGAGGCCTCTCACGACAGAGAACTTCAATGGATCGGAGGGGCTGTTCCTGTGCATCTGGAGGACTGCCAAGCCATTGCAGCAGTGGGAGTGAGGCCTCTCACAGGGGCGTAGTGCAGCTCCTTTTGATGCTCACAATTGCAGATAACAGGGTAGAGATGTCTGTGGAATTTATAGATGGTTAGTCACACTAGAGTGTGGGCGGCGCCCCTAGCACTTCAGTACGGCACACAGGGGAGCCGCGTTGCACAGTTTGAGAATCGGAGACTTAGGAGATAAACCTTCATAATAGGAAGGCTTCTAAGTGATAAAAATCGCCGGTGCTCGGCGTTAAAAATATCACTGCTATCGGTGGAATTTTCCACGGTGTTAGTGCTTCAACAGAAATGGGAACACATATCTGATAGAAAATCCTGTAACAATCTCAGTATTTCACATTATCGCGTGAAAAGAAAGTCTTTCGAAAGATGTTGAACGTTGTTCTCTTTTGAGAGTAGAAAAGATAGTGAGAGAAGTGGGTGGAGTGCTCCGTGTAAATTGCAGAATAGAAACTACTAAGAACCAATTGGAAGTGTTGTTTTCAAGTCACATGACTTCACATGCGCGTCTCAGGACGTGTACGCGGTGATAGTATCTGGTCACGTACGCCATTTGGAAGTAGCGGTCTAATTCAGCGAAGTTTCAAAACGTGAAAAGGAGTAAATCCAAACACATCCGGATTTAATATATCTTCTGAGCTCGATTCAAGCATACAATTGTTAAAGTATAAAACCTTTTATATTTTTTTTTAAAAATACCAAGGTGTGTACATTCGGTCACGCACGAAAGTTTAAAAAGACATTCGGCTCCATTTCATGAAAATTTTCATAATAATAAAAAAGAAGCCTAGGTTTAGTGTCTTTGACGTAGTATAAGTTCTTTGATGGGTCTATGAAGAAATTTAATAAGTTGCAATTGCAAAGTTTTCACGAAATATATAGGCGGGTGCGCGCACACGGTCGCGCACAAACGAAAGCCAAAAAAGCGGAGATAAACCCCCTTTATAATATGCTCCTGGAGCTCTTTTTGGTAGAATGAGTTAGTTCTGAAAATAACTTTTTTTTTTTTTTAAACAAGTGTTATGTTGTTTTTGACTTTTTTAAACTTGCAACAACATTTTCATGTGTGACACAGGATCAAAATGAATCGAAGAAATTTATCTTTTCTCGGGGCATTTATGACTCTCAATTTTTAGTTTAGTAAGAATGAGGCTCTGCTCTCCGTACAGAAGAATTTCTCCACACTCGTTGCATTTCATGTGCACCTTTGCAAGATATGGTCTCAAGTCCATCACAGCACTCGATGGAGATACAGGTCGTCCACCAGAAGATGTGCTGGCCACCTCTGATGGTAATAGCGTGGCCAGGGCTCTTGTCGATGCCTTTGCAAATTCCACAGGGTGCACTTGTTTGACATGCCGCACCATGGTATGTATGGAAAAGGAATATTTTTTTCTTGGATTTCCTCTTGAGAGAACCGAATTGCATATCGTGCAGGTAACTTTTGGCGCATTCACTTTCTTTTGTTCTTCAGGATAAGTGAAAAATTGCCAAAAAAAAGGTTCCTTTTTTCTTTTTAAAGGTAGTCGCTCATTTCCTTCAGATTCGGAAGATGAATGCGGGGCGGCAGCCATTTCAGCAAAGTCTTCCGAAGGGTGTTGAACGTCGTTCTCTTTTGAGAGTAGAAAAGATAGTGAGAGAAGTGGGTGGAGTGCTCCGTGTAAATTGCAGAATAGAAACTACTAAGAACCAATTGGAAGTGTTGTTTTCAAGTCACATGACTTCACATGCGCGTCTCAGGACGTGTATGTGGTGATAGTATCTGGTCACGTACGCCATTTGGAAGTAGCGGTCTAATTCAGCAAAGTTTCAAAACGTGAAAAGGAGTAAATCCAAACATATCCGGATTTAATATATCTTCTGAGCTCGATTCAAGCATACAATTGTTAAAGTATAAAACCTTTTATTTATTTTTTTAAATACCAAGGTGTGTACATTCGGTCACACACGAAAGTTTAAAAAGACATTTGGCTCCATTTAATGAAAATTTTCATAATATTAAAAAAGAAGCCTAGGTTTAGTCTCTTTGACGTAGTATAAGTTTTTTGATGGGTCTATGAAGAAATTCAATAAGTTCAGATTGCAAAGTTTTCATGAAATATATAGGCGGGTGCGCGCAGTCGGTCGCGCACGAAAGCCTGGTAATGCGCTTTACATTTTATTGAGAACTGTTGCCGAGAGTGCGCACACCGGGTCGTGCACGAAAGTTTAGAAAGGCTATTTTTATTTACAGGCAAATTTTAATGCGTTGAAAAAAAGGCACGGTACAGACTTTCTAATTCTGTATCGCTTTACAAGGAGTCTCTATGCAACTTGAACAGTGAAGAAAACGGCTTGTTTCCGAAAAAAATATTGCCAGAACTTTATTGACAAAAGTATAGGTTGTATACACGAGATATTTCTGAATTAGCATTTTAAAAACCAATGAAATTCACTGAAAAAACCATAGGTTTTACACACGTTATAGTTAGGAAGTAGCATTATAAATTGGTCAAGTAAACAGTCAATTACACTGCTACTAAATCCTCCATCCAAATATTTATTTATATACATCCACTTATTCTTCAATGCAAATTGCTATATATATAATGCATATTTAAATAACGAAGCAAACCACATTCACTGGATGATGTCATCAGTGATGTCATCAGTGATGTCATTTGAGATGTCATCAGTGATGTCACTGACCATGTCATGAATGATCTAATATGTGACATCATCAGCATTGGATTGCGGGTGCGCGAAATATAGTTAGTACAACTAACTATATAGGAGAAATGTCAATGGTTTTGTATGAGTAAAATGTCCAGCTAACTATAACACCACTAAAACTTATAGTTTTTTGAGTGAATATATATATATATATATATATATCAAAGCAATTCTCCAAAAGAAGAAGAGATACCAGGCGGGGACGTTTTGGAGGCTTTAATTCGGAACACAAAAACGGCAAATGCATTTCGGCATACATCACAGCCTTCTTCAGTGCCTTGAGGTGTTCACAGGATGCGCGATAACTATCGCGGTTTCAAATACCCATCTGCATCCTGTTGCCTGAGTGATAGCTCCGCCTCCATGGTGAGTAAAGTTTGTGGCAAGTTCAATAACGCCTACATGTCCCAGAATGCAAATTTCAGATGAGCTGAAAATGTCAGGGAAGGGGACGGCATCACATAGTTTCACCATCCTCAATGTTGATGTGCCTCCCAAAATTAGTACCTCCTCGGGTCCCCAGTACCGCATAAACCCCCAATCCTCCGGGCCAAGTGGAGGCAGGGACATCGGGAATGAATTCCACATAGCCCACCGCCCAGTACCTCCCGAGATTGATGGTGGGTTGCAGCGCAAATCCAGTACCCTGGAGACAAGCAGTCCGTCGAAACAGAAGCCAACAACACCGCAGCCGCTTTGCAATGCGGGGGTCTCTGACGCGTGAATGTTGGCGTTCACGCTGAAATATCAAAGCAATTCTCCAAAAGAAGAAGAGACACCAGGCGGAGACGTTTTGGAGGCTTTAATTCGGAACACAAAAACGGCAAATGCATTTCGGCATACATCACAGCCTTCTTCAGTGCCTTGAGGTGTTCACAGGATGCGCGATAACTATCGCGGTTTCAAATACCCAGCTGCATCCTGTTGCCTGAGTGATAGCTCCGCCTCCATGGTGAGTAAAGTTTGTGGCAAGTTCAATAATGCCTACATGTCCCAGAATGCAAATTTCAGATGAGCTGAAAATGTCAGGGAAGGGGACGGCATCACATAGTTTCACCATCCTCAATGTTGATGTGCCTCCCAAAATTAGTACCTCCTCGGGTCCCCAGTACCGCATAAACCCCCAATCCTCCGGGCCAAGTGGAGGCAGGGACATCGGGAATGAATTCCACATAGCCCACCGCCCAGTACCTCCCGAGATTGATGGTGGGTTGCAGCGCAAATCCAGTACCCTGGAGACAAGCAGTCCGTCGAAACAGAAGCCAACAACACTGCAGCCGCTTTGCAATGCGGGGGTCTCTGACGCGTGAATGTTGGCGTTCACGCTGAAATATCAAAGCAATTCTCCAAAAGAAGAAGAGACACCAGGCGGGGACGTTTTGGAGGCTTTAATTCGGAACACAAAAACGGCAAATGCATTTCGGCATACATCACAGCCTTCTTCAGTGCCTTGAGGTGTTCACAGGATGCGCGATAACTATCGCGGTTTCAAATACCCAGCTGCATCCTGTTGCCTGAGTGATAGCTCCGCCTCCATGGTGAGTAAAGTTTGTGGCAAGTTCAATAACGCCTACATGTCCCAGAATGCAAATTTCAGATGAGCTGAAAATGTCAGGGAAGGGGACGGCATCACATAGTTTCACCATCCTCAATGTTGATGTGCCTCCCAAAATTAGTACCTCCTCGGGTCCCCAGTACCGCATAAACCCCCAATCCTCCGGGCCAAGTGGAGGCAGGGACATCGGGAATGAATTCCACATAGCCCACCGCCCAGTACCTCCCGAGATTGATGGTGGGTTGCAGCGCAAATCCAGTACCCTGGAGACAAGCAGTCCGTCGAAACAGTAGCCAACAACACCGCAGCCGCTTTGCAATGCGGGGGTCTCTGACGCGTGAATGTTGGCGTTCACGCTGAAATATCAAAGCAATTCTCCAAAAGAAGAAGAGACACCAGGCGGGGACGTTTTGGAGGCTTTAATTCGGAACACAAAAACGGCAAATGCATTTCGGCATACATCACAGCCTTCTTCAGTGCCTTGAGGTGTTCACAGGATGCGCGATAACTATCGCGGTTTCAAATACCCAGCTGCATCCTGTTGCCTGAGTGATAGCTCCGCCTCCATGGTGAGTAAAGTTTGTGGCAAGTTCAATAACGCCTACATGTCCCAGAATGCAAATTTCAGATGAGCTGAAAATGTCAGGGAAGGGGACGGCATCACATAGTTTCACCATCCTCAATGTTGATGTGCCTCCCAAAATTATGGTTTTATATATATAAATATATATATATGGCGCTCCCTGTCCCACTGGAAAAGTCAGGGCACTCGCGGGCGGGTGCAGTATGCGGTAATGGGTACCCGCATTCGTATCAAGCTCAGCCTCCAAAAGTTAATCCAACTTCAAAGAACTGCACTCGTGGGACCAAACAGCTTAGTAGTGCTCACGCCAAAATTTAATCACAGATAGTTGTTAACAGACGCGTTTCAGCTTACGCCTTCCTCAGTGTCAACTACACTGTGAGGACGCGCCATGGATATAGCAAACATTAACATAGAAGATGGACTCACTCGTGATAACGGGCGCGCCATCTTGGAACATGTTAGATATATATAAAACCAAGTGTGCCCAGAGCAACGACAAAGCACTTGCTTCAGAAACAATCTTCAGATTTATTAAGGTGACACACTGCAGCATTCATGTGAGTCCCTTGATAGTTTCCTTTTCTCCGACGCGTTTCGAGGCAACCTGCCTCTTAATCATGGATGCATTTGAAACGTTTCAACAGATGATTCAGCCTTCATTTGATTACCCTCCTGTGGGTGTCGCTTCAGTGCGTCATTCTTGCAGTACAGGCTGGTACTTGAAGTCAATTTCAAGTTTACTTTCTACCCTTCAGTGGGCTCTGTTTTGCATTTCAAAGTTCTTTTGTAAACCCTCCGGTGGGCCACGTTTGCTGAGCATGTTAATTATGGCCTGTTCTGAAGCGCTCCGCCATGGAGGACAGCACCGTCCCAATACCGACAAGTGGGAGGCTGGGGGCAGGAACCGAATCATGCACTGTCAGAACTTCAGAACAGGCCATAATTAACATTAATAAGTGGTAAAAGTTCCACAGTGTGTAATCTAATGGAGATGAGTTCAAGAGTGATAAACATACATCCAATTTATAAATTTCTAATGCTTGAAGTTGCTTGTCCTTTAAAGCATTCCTGGCATCCTCCCAAATGGAGTAACAGTTAATACACATATGAATGTATACGCAATTTATATGTATGCATCTATTCTAATGCTACTGTCCTTTCTATGCTAGTTACGATGGAATTTTTTTAAATTAAGTGTTTCCATGTAGATATATAAGTATTGCTTTCCTTTGCTTTATAATTGTTTATATTGTCAGTTATATTAACGAAGGGGAATGTTTTGCATCTTGTATGGCATCTCAGAGTGAGTTCCAACTCTGGAACTCCATGTTGAGATTCCAGGGAGTGTCATATAGCCCAGGCTTCTCCTTCATGAAGACATGTCTTAATTTCTTCAATAAATACCTCCTCAAAGCATCTCACAAGTTTGTAAATTCATTTTGAGGAGAGCCCCATAGAGTGCAAGCACTCTTGCGTATTTGATGTGTACGCCTGAGTATAGTTGTGTGGATTGGTAAGTGCATGGATGGCTGAGCAAGTTAAACGGTTAAGTATAGATGCTAATTATAAACGTGTCATTTTAGTACAAAGATGCTCCAAGGGGGGAGAGTGTGCTTACAAATATATATGTTATGTTACGCTATGTCATGTTATGTTATATTATGTTAGATGTGGTGAATGGCTGTATGGAAACATGAGATAATGGATGGAGAAGTGGATGGCGGTGTTAGTTTGTGGGCAACTGAATGGAAGACAGGCTGGCTCATGAATTTATGCTTTGATGAATGCTGAATGTTTGTGGACAGGTGAATGAGTAGATGAACGGAGTGTGTGGAAGGTGAATGCATGTGAAAGGAAAATGTGGATTGATGGCTATTTTGCAAAGATATTTGCTGAATCATTTGTGTATGGGTGGATTAAAGGTCACTTTGTGTATGTTTGCCATTGATGTGTCGTATGGAAGAGTCTTGTATGAGAGTGGGCACGTGTGCCCAGACTGATGCAAATGTGGATGGATGTTTGTAAGTGACCTCGATGCTGCTGCTTTTGGAACTCCTCCTCTTGTGCCATGATGAGATGTAAAAAGGAGCTAGTGATTTTGAAGGGCATGCACATCTACCAGCTGGGCAGTGAAGCATGATAAATCTCTGTGATGGGGAAGCACAGTTACCCAATCGCATCAAGAATCCTGATACTTCTTAGTGACTGTTAGTTGTCTTATCCACATTTATGTGTCATACCCATGTAATAGAACAGTCTAAACCAACAAGCATGATGTCTTTCAGATACCACTATTACTTGACTACTGCTGGCTCTAAGAGAATCTCATAACAGTAGCAGTGAGCCAACTCAGAATGATGTATGACATGTTGTTGGCATTTACGTTCCAGATTTAAGGTCTCAAATGCAAGTGTGACTCCAGCAATTGTGTTAAAGATGTTCACAACATGAAACCCTATTAGAAGCAGTTGTTGAGATTCTAATGAACTGTCAGTAAAGTGAACTTGTTTGTGTCTTATTCTTAGAATAAATATGGAACCACCACAAACACTTAGCCCATGGCCTGCAGTGACACTGTAGAGAGAGGTTAGTGACAGGCCAGCCTGAGCCTAAATGAAGAGGGAAATGCAGGACTGGGGGCTTTGAAGAATCAACTTGAACCTGGGGAAAGTGAACACCGCTCAATTTTTTGTGGACCCAAATGCGAAAGATAAAATCACTGATTCTCATATACACCAGCAGATTCAGAGAGAGAAAAAACAATGTTGCAAAGGCAAACAAATAATTTAAGAACTGACTTCAAATGCTGAGGAACTGTGTCCTAAGTGTTTAGAGCTACACCTAAGGTCTGAGAGGATGGCTTGTTCATTGTTCAGATCACTGTGGTCATTATCTCAGGTGGCCAGTGATTTAGGCGGGATGAAAATTGTGGGGAGACACTAAAATGAACATTGGCAAAAAATTGTAAACAGGATTTTTTCCCAAAAGGCTTGTCTCACATAATTATGGGTGTGGCTAAAAGCATGAAAACTAAAATCCTATGTTTGCAAAACATGGCTCTTGGTCTCTTTGTGAGTTGTATGCCATTGCATACATAAAAATAACAAAACAGACATATGCCTAAAAACAAGCTAGACCTATTGGCTTTGCCAATGCTTTTTAGAAGTATAACTAAGTAACAACAATGAATTTGATTTTGTTATGAATATTTCGATTTGAAAATGTTTCAGTGCTTACAATTTGAGACTAAATTAAACATTGCTAAGATCTGTGGAAGGGTAAGAGGTCTTTAGAACGTCTCAATACTGCTGTTACCCTTTGCACCACTATCTTCTGGTGTCTCTCACTCTTCTAAAAACGTAGTCACTTTTCTCAACACATCTTTCTGAAATCTTCCATCTGCATAGATTACAAATCATCATGTTCCTCTTCACATAGTCACTCAGTTCTTCTGCACTTACTTTTCTACAGCTCCTCACTTCGCCATCCCTGAACACACAAAAGCCACCAACTCAACTTTATTCACTGTATTTTTTTTTCCTGTCAGTGGCAATATTTTAACACCTGTGTACCTCCTTCACACACTTTGCCATAAAATTACAATTACAGTCGGCACATGTGCAACCATTGTTCTGTTTGCTCTAAAGAGAGGCGAAGAATTGCCTGTGCATGAAGTCTAAATGCCTTAATGAAACACTGATAGGCACTGTGAGCTCTGTCATGAACACTCACACACAACCAGAACCTAACCAGATGCCAGGTGGTGACTTGGTTCACATAAGACAGTTATATGTGGCATAAAAAACAAAAGAAACGCAACATATGGAAAAAACAAATTCCCATAGGGAATCCATAATTAAGTAAAAATGCATCCCTAATAAGGTTTGCCTCTAAAGCACATCAATTTAGAACCCAATCAATACCCTTAAATGGGTTTTTAATTACCAGACAGATTTTAATTCATTTTAGTTTGTTTGACAGCTTTTAATCACTGCCCATCTGAAATCTGACATTGCCCACCCACTTAACGTCCTGCAGGTGGCACACAGATTTGGAGTGGGTGTCAGTCATGGGCCTAATCATAACTCTGCCTTCTTCCCTGTCCGCTAAACACACACATCGTGTGGGTCACATTACCATCCCAAGCCCAGTCTAAGGGCTGGATAAACTACTTTAGGCTAGAGCCGGATCCCTGGTTCTGGCTCATCTGGAGACTGAGCTGAGTTTTCATTTGGCTTTTGTCTGACGCTGACGCTCTAACATCGTGCGCCAATAATTAACAACAATGCAGTGACCTTTGATTTAAAACAGGCGAGAGAAAGAGGGAGCCATGTAGTAACTGGATTGTGCAATGTGAAATCAGAAAATCTGATATCAATCCTGGCTTCTCTGCTTGAACAAGTTGTGTTCAAAGATTTTGTTTCAGTGAGCCTCCTTTCTCTTCTTTAACACACTAGAGACTACCTTCAAATGGGTGAATTCAGGAAGTGTTCTCATATGGCCCATGGGCACATTGTCGTCTTCTCTAAGTTAGCATGAACCTGCTGCAGACTGTACGCTGCTTTGAGCACCTTAGTAGATGGCTTTATTTTTTGCAAATCCCTTGTTCGTAATTTTCACATGAGAACCTACTGCTGTGTTCACTCTCTACAGGTTCCTGGGATTTAGTCTGCCCATTGTGAGCAAAGTCGATAAACAATGCCTCTTGTTATTCTGTTCTGGTCAGGCCCTAGCACTTAGACAAAACATACCAATGCAGCTGTTGTTTGGGAAATCGTACTTTGGTCTTATTAAGATACATGCATAGGTGGCACACACTTGGAGAGGGACCTTTCCGGGGTGAAGAGCAAGACAGCACCTAAGATCTATAGTCTAAGGAAGAGGGTCTGCAGATAATGCCCGGAGATCTTCTAATATATAATCATTCTGCTTCTATACAAGGGGAGGGAGGTTAGGCTACACTGTCTTTTCATAATAACAGCTGCTTTCATGATTTATGGACAAATTGCTATGCTGACTCTATTTGCATAATGCATTTCTTGCTTGTTGTGGCACATATACTGCATGTTAGAGCACGTTTGTTAAAATAAATATTTCAAACTTGTTTGTGTCTCTGTCACATCTTATTGTGGACAAGTATAAGAGTGCAAACAAAAGGGTGTGTCTTGCAACCGCGATTCCTAAGAGAGTCAGGAGCAGTAGCGGTTCCTCGAGGGAGTGCTGCAGGGCGGTGGGGTGGGGTAGGGGAAGGGGCAGGGTGGGGGGGGGTAGTTAACTCCAGCATACGGCGACTGGAATTGATTAAAGAAATAAAGAAATAAAATGAATTACATTAGCGTGCTGCAACGCCAAATCGGGGATGCAGCGCACAATGTAATTTGTTTTTTCTTTCTTTATTTCTTTACTCAACTCCGTTTGCCCGTATGCTGGAGTTTACTTCTCCCCACCCTGCCCCTCCCCCGCCCTCCCTACCGCCCGGCAGCACTTCCTCGAGGAGCCGCTACTGGTCAGGAGTGTTGTGTCCTGGGATTTCAAATCACTTGTTTCTCTGTGATTGAGTAGGAGAGCAAGTGAGACACTATAGCTAGCCAGTCCTGGGCTCAAGGGTACAAAGGTGGTAGGATGACTCAGTGCCTATATGCAAGGGTCCATAATCCTATGCATAGTTCTGTGAGTGTGCAGAATCCTTGCAACAGTGAGTTGTACAAAAGCACTTGTGCTCGACTTAGGCTCATACATGACAACATTTTCAAATTGTACAGTGAGAGATTTTGAAAAGGGATTTGGGAAATATATTTTCCTCCATTGGCCTGGATTTAGGAAAGGCAGTGTTAGAAAGGAGACAGCTAAAATAAAAGCTATTTTCCCCTTGGAAAATTGGGATCTTCCCACCTGAATCGGGTCTATTGCCATGCACGAAGACTCCAATGTTGCTCCATGTATAAGAATCTAGGCCATATAACGGGTTCACATGGCAACTGAAAATACTTCTAAATGCATGTTTGAAAACTATCTCTTTTACTAAATGTCCCCCAAAGTGGTGATATGATCCGAAGTAAAAAAGTGAAACTCCTCCAGATACATATGCTTTTTAGGTTTCACCTGCACAGAGCTTGAGCTGTGCTTGTTATATCTCTTGTAATCAAATACAAATCTTAATATGGGTTTTTAGCCCACCTTTCCTTTTCATTTGCTTGTGTGCTTGCTACTTTGTTTTCCTCGGTTTTCGTTAGTTGTAGCATGCCATTTCTTTTTCTTTTTCGTGTGTTTTTCTTGTCAGTGGAGTTTGGCACAAGTACTCCTTTTTAACTTTTCATCTGCTTTTTTTGACCGACTTTATTATTTGTGAGCAAGGGTGTTTGGTGACTGCATGTGCTTTGTGTGGCTGTGCTTCTTAAGGAATTAAAAAACATGTTTTAATATCTTATTACATGTTCGTCTGCAGGCCGTCTTTCTTCTCTCCTCCCAGTTGTCGCTTTCCACCCTCGCATGCCCACACAGGCTCTGTAAACTCAACATCTTGACATTACTCTATATATCACTTAAATCTCCCTGTGCCTGCACATATTTATTGTTGGTTGCCCGTCTCTCAACCACCACCTCCTGCCCGTTACTGCTTTTCCCTTCGCCTTGCTGTCCACAGATCCACACCTCCCGTGACCCTACTTTTTACATTGTTTATTTTTATTGCAGTTTATATAGCACAAAGACCAACCAAAGTTATTATAGTGTTTTACATGAGCACCAGTTACTTTACACAAGGACACTTTTTTTTGTTGCCACAGGAAGATTAAGTGATTCTCCCAGAATCACAGGATGTTGATCAAATGCCAAGACTCAAACTGGGTTCCCAGCTCCATAGTCAACAGTTCTGGCCCTTATGCCATATCCTCTCCCCTACAGTTGTATGACAGAACCACGCATGCCTTTACAGCGCCATCAATACAACGCATGCATCATTACCATGCATGCATTTACAACAAAGAAATTCACAACACATATGCCTTTGCCACGCATACCTTTACAATCAATCAATCAGTGAACTTGTAGAGCGCGCTACTTACCTGTGAACGTCTTAAGGCGCTGTGGGGGGGGGGGGTGCCACTACTGTTCGAAGAGCCAGGTCTTGAGGAGCCTTCTGAAGGTGAGCAGGTCTTGGGTCTGTCGTAGATGGGTGGGGAGGGTGTTCCAGGTCTTGGCGGCGAGGAAGGAGAAGGATCTGCCGCCGGCACCACAAAAATGTAATTCTAAAGTCAGGGTTGGTAAAAGCATATGCATGGTAAAAATGTACTCGCAAGTATAATCTGTTTATATATCTATATTCACTGAAAAAAACATAGGTTTTAGGGACGTTGTAGTTAGAAATTAGCATTTTAAAAAACTCTGAAATTCACTGCAAAAAACACAGGTTTCAGGGATGTTATAGTTAGTTGGACATTTCACTTGGACAAAACCAGAAAAATGAGAGTGCAGAAAAAAGCAAAGGAGGTGCAGAAAGAGGCAAGAGGGGTACAGAAAGAGGCAAGAGGGGTACAGAAATAGACAAGAGAGGGGCACACAGAGGCACAAGGGGTGCAGAAATTTGCAAGAGAGGTGCAGAAAGAAGCAGTAGAAATGAAGAAAGAAGCAACAGAGGTGCATAAAGAGGCAAGAGGGGTGCAGATAGAAGGAACAGAGGTGCAGAAAGACAGAAGAGAGGTGCAGAAACAAGCAAGAGAAGTGCAGAAAGAGGCAAGAGAATTGTTGAAAGAAGCAACAGAGATGTCGAAAGAAGCAAGAGAAGTGCAGAAAAGGGCAGGTGAGGTGCAGAATGAGGCAGTAGAGGATCGGAAATGGCAAGAGAACTGCAGAAAGAGGCAAGAGGGATAAAAAAGGGAAGAAAGGTACAGAAAGAAGCAGGAGAGGTGCAGGAAGAGGGAAGACAAGTGCAGAAAATAGCAACAGAGGTGCAGAAGGAGGCAAGAACACTGCAGAAAGAAGCAATATAGTTGCAGAAACAGGCAAAAGAGATGCAGAGAGAGGGAACAGGGGTGCAGACAGAGGCAAGAGAGGTGCAGAAAGTGGGAAGAAGGGTGTACAAAAAGGCAGGAGGGGTACAGAAATTTGCAGGATAGGTGCAGCAAGAAGCAAGAACAGTGCAAACGAACCAACAGAAGTGCAGAAAGAGGCAAGAGTGGTGCAGAAAGAGGCAAGAGAATGCCAGAAAGAAGGAAGGAACAGATGTGCACAAAGATGCATGAGGCATGCAGAAAGAAGGAAGAGAGGTATAGAAAGAGGCAAGAGAGTTGCACAAAGATGGAAGAAGGGTGCAGAAAGAGGCAAGAGGGGTGCAGAAAGAATTATCAGAGGTGCAGAAAGAAGCAAGGGAAGTACAGAAAGAAGCAGCAGAGGTGCAGAAAGAGGCAAGAGGGGTGAAGAAAGAGGCAACAGTTGGGCAGAAAGAAGCACAGAGGTGCAGCTTCTATGGAAACAAGGAAGACTAAATCTGAGGATACAACTCCACAATACAGACTATCATACCACATAATTACTCTCCATACCACATAATCCCACTCTACATAACTCCTGTATACTAAATACCACATACTATCTATCATCATAATAATAATAATAAGTAATACTGAAGTTTATATAGTGCGACAGCTACCTCTCACTGAGGTGTCCTGGCGCTTAGTGAGCAAGGGGGGAGGGATAGTGTATCAGGTGAAAGAGAAAAGTTAGTGACTAAAAAGCCACGTTTTTAGCTGTTTCCTGAAACACAGTTCTGAGCTCACATTGCGAAGCTCAAGTGGTAGGGCATACCACAGTCTGGCTGTTGCGGCTGAAAACGTTCTTCCTCCAAGCCGAGCTCTTGAGACGCGTAGGACCAGGAGCAGATTATGCGCACATGAGCGCATAAACATAATTCCACTGCACACAACCTACATCCACTCCACTCCAAGACATTTTAATAAAACACTTTTACATTTACAATGCTAATAGCTCTAACTCTTGCAAATGTGAAACCTATTACATTGCAAATGCTTCCTCAACTGGTAGTCGCGTTTGCAGAGTGGAGGAGAAAAGGGGCTGGGAATCCAACCAGTGCTCAGGAATTCCACTGAGTAGGACATACAGGAGGTACCAGGAGGACTTCTTGGCCCATAAAGTCCCTCAGGAGTAAAGTGGACTTCATCCCCCAACCCGTAGTGTGCCAGGAGGTGCATTTCCAGAGTGGTGGAGAAAGGGAGGGTGTGGCCTCCGAAGACCTCTAAGCAAGCCCACTGTGTGGGACTTACTGGCAGTAGCAGGAGGGGTCGTTGGCCCTTTGGGAGCCAACTACCCCTCCTATTACCTCCAGTAAGTCCCACACAGCAGCATTTGTAAGTACTCATAGCAGGCCACACCCTCTTTGACCACCAGTCTGCAAACTCACTCCCTGGCATGCTCTTCAATGGGGATCAAAGTCCCCTTTGCTGCTGGGGTGCTTAGGGGCCAACTAGCCTACCTGATACCTCCAGTAAGCCCCAGAAAGTGGGATTGCTGAGAGGTGGACAAAGGCCATGCCCGCTTTCCCCAACACTCTGCAAACACATCCAGGTGTTGGGGCGATGAGGTCCTCTTGTGTCTTGAGGATTTCAGGACTAATGTGGGCTTCATCCCACGAGCAGCACTGTACCAGGAGACACATTGACAGAGTGATGTAAAAAGGGGGCGTGGCCTTGGACCACTCTCAGCAATCCAAGCTATGTTGGGCTTACTAATGATGACAGGCGGTCTAGTTGGCCCCCACAGACCGGCAGGAGGCAAGGGGACTTCATCCCCTAACCAAGAGCATGCCTGGAAGTGTTTGCAGAGTGGTGGGGATAGGGGGCATGGCATTTGTCCACCAACAGCAATCCCACTATCTGGTGCTTACTGGAGGTAAGAGGTAGGCTAGTTGTCCCCTAAGGAACCCAGGCAGCGTAAGGGACTTTAATCCCCAACCAAGAGCTTGCCAGGGAATGCTTTTGCAGAGTGGTGGGAAAAGGAGGCGAGGCCTGCTATGAAAATTAGCAATCCTGCTGTGTGGGACTTACTGGAGATAATATGAGGGATAGTTGGCCCCCAAAGATGTCTTTGGGGCCAACTACCCCTCTTGTTACTTCCAGTAAGTCCCAAATAGTGGGATTGCTCATAGGTCTTCGGAAGCCACACCTCCTTTCTCCACCAATCTGCAAACGCGCCTCCTGGCAGACTACGGGAGGGGGGTGAAGTCCACTTTACTCCTGAGGGACTTTGGGGGCCAAGAAGCCCTCCTGGTACCTCCTGTAAGTCCTACGCAGTGGAATGCTTGAGCGCTGGTCTGAAGACCAGCACCCTTTCTCCACCACTCTGCAAACGTGACTACTAGTTAAAGAAGCATTTGCAGTGGAATACATTTCGCATTTGCAAGAGTTAGAGCTATTGGCGTTGTAAATGTAAAGTGTTTTACTAATGTGTTTTGGTGTAGAGTGGATGTACATTGTGTGTAGTGGAATTATGTGGTATGTTGTGCAATGAAATTATGTGAATAGAAGGTATGTGGTATTTAGTGTATAGGAATTATGTGGGGTGGGATTGTGTGTTTTGGAGAGTAATTATGTGGTATTGTAGTCTGTGTTGTGGAGTGGTAACCTCAGGTTTAGTCTATCTCATTTCCGTAGAAGCTAAACTATAAACTCAATGAGACACAAAAAAGAAGGAACCACTGAGGAGCACTTCTGGACCTAGTCAGAGCTATGAGCAGGGCCACTGTGACTGTTCGGCTGCACCAATTTTCACATCATTAAATATTTTCCTCATTGGCAACATTTTCCATCATCTGCTGCCTAATCTGCCGATTTGAACAAAAAAAGCCTTGTTTCTAGCTAAATATGGCTAAAATGTTCCCAAAAATGCAGCTTCATGTGTTACAGTATGGTTGAAAGCCCTTTGCAAAGCTGGAATAGTCACATGTTACTTATTGCTAATTGTGGGTGTATTCTTGGTACTAATGGTACACAAACCTGTCTTCTTTCTGTGCCTCTCGTGCTTCTTTCTTCATTTCGCTTGCATCTTTCTGTACCTTTCTTCCTCTTTCCGCACCTCAGTGTCTTCTTTTTGCACTTCTCTTGCCCCTTTCTGGTCCTCACTTGCCTCTTTCATCACCTCTGTTGGTTTTTTCTGCAGATCTTTTGCCTCTTTCTATACCTCTTGCCTCTTTCTGCACAACTCTTGCCTCTTTCTGCACCTCACTTGCCTTTTTTGCACTTCTCTTGCTTATTTCTACACCTCTGTTGCCTCTTTCTGCTCCTCTCTTTCCTCTTTGTGCATGTCTCTTGCCTGTTTTTGTACTTCCATTGCTTCTTTCCGTACCTCACTTGCCTCTTTCTGCTTCTCACTTGCCTCTTTCTGCACCTCCCTCCCTTCCTTCTATACCTCTCTTGCCTCTTTCCGTACTTCACTTACCTCTTTCTGCACCTCTCGAGCCTCTTTATGTACCCCTCTTGCCTCTTTATGTACCTCAAGTGCCTCTTTCTGCACTTGTCTTGCCTCTTTTAACACTTAATTTGCGTCTTTCTATGCCTCTCCTGCCTCTTTACGTACCTCACTTGCCACTTTCTGCTCTTCTCTTGCCTTTTTCTAAACCTCACTCCCTTCTTTCTGCACATCTCTTGCTTCTTTCTGCACCTCACTTGTCTCTTTCAGCACCTCTGCTGGTTCTTTCTGCACTGCTCTTGCCTCTTTTACAAATTTCTGCATCCCTCTTGCTTCTTTCTGTACCCCTCTTCCTTCTTTATGTACCTCTCTTGTCTCTGTCTACACACATTTTCCCTCTTTCTGCAACCCTTTTGCCTGTTTAAGTAACTATCTTGCCTCTTTCTGCAGTTCTCTTGCCTCCTCTGCACCTCACTTGCCTCTTTCTGTACTTCTATTGCCTCTTTCTGCACCTCTCTTGCTTCTTTCTGCACCCCTGTTGTCTCTTTCTGCCCCCCCAGTTGTCTCTTTCTGCACTTGTCTTCCCTCTTTCTGCACCTCTCTTGTCTCCGTCTACACACATGTTCCCTCTCTCTACACCCCTTTTGCCTATTTCTACAACTCTCTTGCCTCTTTCTGCAGTTCTCTTGCCTCCTTCTGCACCTCACTTGCCTCTTTCTGTACTTCTATTGCCTCTTTCTGCACTTTCCTGCTTCTTTCTGCATCCCTGTTGTCTCTTTCTGCACCCCTGTTGTCTCTTTCTGCACTCGTCTTCCCTCTTTCTGCACCTCTCTTGCTTCTTTCTACACCTCTGTTGCTTATTTTTGCACCCTTCTTCCCGTTTTTGCATCCCTCTTTCTGCTGTACTCTTGCCATTTTCTGCACCTCTCTTGCCTCTTTCTGCACCTCTCTTCCTTCTTTCTGCACCTCTCTTGTCTCGTCTGCACACATGTTCCCTCTCTCTACACCCATTTTGCCTATTTCTACAACTTTCTTTCCTCTTTCTGCAGTTCTCTTGCCTCCTTCTGCACCTCACTTGCCTCTTTCTGTACTTCTATTGCCTCTTTCTGCACTTTCTTGCTTCTTTCTGCATCCCTGTTGTCTCTTTCTGCACCCCTGTTGTCTCTTTCTGCACTCGTCTTCCCTCTTTCTGCACCTCTCTTGCTTCTTTCTACACCTCTGTTGCTTATTTTTGCACCCTTCTTCCCGTTTTTGCATCCCTCTTTCTGCTGTACTCTTGCCATTTTCTGCACCTCTCTTGCCTCTTTCTGCACCCCTCTTCCTTCTTTCTGCACCCCTATTGTCTCTTTCTGCATCCCTGTTGTCTTTCAGCATTGCTCTTGCTTCTTTATACACCTCTGTAACTTCTTTCAGCAATCCTCTTGCCTTTTTCTGCTGCACTACTCTTGCTTGTTTCTGCACCTCTCTTGCATACTTCTGCAACTCTGTTGCCTCTTTCTGTGCCTCACTTGCTTCTTTCTGCAACACTCTTGCCTCTTTTTGCACCCCTCTTTTCTCTTGCTGCACTTCTCTGGCATCTTTCTGTATCCCTGTTCCATCTCTCTGTACCTTTCCTGCCTGTTTCTGCACCTCTCTTGCCTCTTTCTTTAACTCTGTTGCTTCTTTCTGCACTTCGCTTGCTCTTTTTGCACTCTTTGCGCCTCTTTCAGCACCTTGTTACTTCTTTCTGTATTTCTCTTCCTTCTTTCTGCACCTCTGCTGCCTGTTTCTGTACTTGTCTTGCCTCTTTGTGCACCTCTCCTACCTGTTTCTGCACCCCTCTTGCCTGTTTTTATATCCCTGTTAGTTCTTTCTTCACTGCTCTTGCTTCTTTCTGCACCGTATCAGCCTCTTCCTGTACTTCTTTTTCTTCTTTCTATACTTCTGTTGCTTCTTTCAGCAAGTCACTTGCCTCTTTCTGCACTTCTCTTCCTTCTTTCTGTACCCCTCCTGCCTTTTTCTCTACCTTGCCTGCCTCTTTGTGCACCTCTCCTACCTCTTTCTGCACACCTCTTGCCTCTTTTTGTACCTCTGTTGGTTCTTTCTGCACTGCTCTTGCTTCTTTCTGTACCTCACTTGCCTCTTTCTGTACTTTTCTTGCTTCTTTCCAAACCTCTGTTTCTTCTTTCAGCAATTATCTTGCCTCTTTCTGTACTACTCTTCATTCTTTCTGTACCCCTCCTGTCTCTTTCTGTACCTTTCCTGCCTCTTTGTGCAACTTTTCTCTCTTTCTGTACCCCTTGCCTCTTTCAGCACCTATGTTGCTTCTTTCTGCATATCCCTTCCTTCTTTCTGCACCCCTCCTGCCTCTTTCTGTTTTTGTCTTACCTCTTTGTACACCTCTCCTACCCTTTTCTGTATCCCTCTTGCCTCCTTTTGTACCCAAGTTAGTTCTTTCTGCACTGCTCTTACTTCTTTCTGCACCTTACTTGCCTCCTTCTGCACTTTTCTTGCTTCTTTCTATACCTGTTTCTTCTTTCTGCAATTCTCTTGCCTCTTTCTGTACT
The DNA here is from genome assembly GCF_964261635.1 of Lissotriton helveticus. Lineage (NCBI taxonomy): Eukaryota > Metazoa > Chordata > Amphibia > Caudata > Salamandridae > Lissotriton > Lissotriton helveticus. Next base: position 1,330,023,604 of record NC_136068.1, on the reverse strand, counting down.
TCTCTTCCTTCTTTCTGCACCCCCTGCCTCTTTCCTGTCTCTTTGTGCACTTTTCCTGCCTCTTTCTGCATCCCTCTTGCCTCTTTTTACACCACTGTTGGTTCTTTCTGCACCCCCATTGTCTCTTTCTGCTCCTCCAGTTGTCTCTTTCTACACTTGTCTTCCCTCTTTCTGTACCTCTCTTGTCTCCGTCTGCACACATGTTCCCTCTTTCTATACCCCTTTTGCCTATTTCTAAAACTCTCTTGCCTCTTTCTGCAGTTCTCTTGCCTCCTTCTGCACCTCACTTGCCTCTTTCTGTACTTATATTGCCTCTTTCTGCACTTTCTTGCTTCTTTCTGCATCCCTGTTGTCTCTTTCTGCACCCCTGTTGTCTCTTTCTGCACTCATCTTCCCTCTTTCTGCACCTCTCTTGCTTCTTTCTACACCTCTGTGGCTTATTTTTGTACCCTTCTTCCCATTTTTGCATCCCTCTTGCCTCTTTCTGCTGTTCTCTTGCAATTTTCTGCACCTCTCTTGCCTCTTTCTGCACCTCTCTTCCTTCTTTCTGCACCCCTATTGTCTCATTCTGCACACCTGTTGTCTTTCTGCACTCGTCTTTCCTCTTTCAGCACTTCTCTTGCTTTTTTATACACCTCTGTCACTTCTTTCAGCAACCCTCTTGCCTTTTTCTGCACTACTCTTGCTTGTTTCTGCACCTCTCTTGCATACTTCTGCAACTCTGTTGCCTCTTTCTGTGCCTCACTTGCTTCTTTCTGCAACACTCTTGCCTCTTTTTGCACCCCTCTTTTCTCTTTCTGCACTTCTCTGGCATCTTTCTGTACCCCTGTTCTATCTCTCTGTACCTTTCCTGCCTGTTTCTGCATCTCTCTTGCCTCTTTCTTTACCTCTGTTGCTTCTTTCTGCACTTCACTTGCTCTTTTTGCACACTTTGCGCCTCTTTCAGCACCTTGTTACTCTTTCTGCATTTCTCTTCCTTCTTTCTGCACCTCTCCTGCCTCTTTCTGTACTTGTCTTGCCTCTTTGTGCACCTCTCCTACCTGTTTTTGCACCCCTCTTGCCTGTTTTTATATCCCTGTTAGTTCTTTCTTCACTGCTCTAGCTTCTTTCTGCACCGTACCAGGCTCTTTCTATACTTCTTTCTCTTCTTTCTATACTTCTGTTGCTTCTTTCAGCAAGTCTCTTGCCTCTTTCTGCACTTCTCTTCCTTCTTTCTGTACCCCTCCTGCCTCTTTCTCTACCTTGCCTGCCTCTTTGTGCACCTCTCCTACCTCTTTCTGCACCCCTCTTGCCTCTTTTTGCACCTCTGTTGGTTCTTTCTGCACTGCTCTTGCTTCTTTCTGTACCTCACTTGCCTCTTTCTGTACTTTTCTTGCTTCTTTCCAAACCTCTGTTTCCTCTTTCAGCAATTCTCTTGCTTCTTTCTGTACTTCTCTTCATTCTTTCTGTACCCCTCCTGTTTCTTTCTGTACCTTTCCTGCCTCTTTGTGCACCTTTCCTATCTCTTTCTGTACCCCCTTGCCTCTTTCAGCACCTCTGTTGCTTCTTTCTGCATAGCCCTTCCTTCTTTCTGCACCCCTCCTGCCTCTTTCTGTATAAGTCTTACCTCTTTGTACACATCTCCTACCCTTTTCTGCATCCCTCTTGCCTCTTTTTGTACCCAAGTTAGTTCTTTCTGCACTGTTCTTACTTCTTTCTGCACCTTACTTGCCTCCTTCTGCACTTTTCTTGCTTCTTTCTATACCTGTTTCTTCTTTGGGCAATTCTCTTGCCTCTTTCTGTACTTCTCTTCCTTCTTTCTGTACCCCCTGCCTCTTTCCTGTCTCTTTCTGTACTTTTCTTGCTTCTTTCTACACCTCTGTTTCTTCTTTCAGCAATTCTCTTGCCTCTTTCTTCACTTCTCTTTCTTGTTTCTGCAATTTGCTTGCATCTTTCTGCACCTGTTTCCTCTTTCTGCACTTCACTAGCCTCTTTCTTCACCCCTCTTCCCTATTTCACCTCCTCTCTTGCTTCTTTCTGCACTTCTCTTGCTTCTTTCTACACTGTTCTTGCTTCTTTATGTACCTCACTTGCAAATTTCTGTATCACTCTGACCTTTCTTGCCTGTTTCTGCACCTCTCTTACTGCTTTTGGCACCTCTGTTGCTTCTTTCTACAGTTATCTTGCCTTGTTCTCCACCTCTTTCGCTTCTTTTTGCACTTTTCTGGCGTCTTTCTGTACCCATCTTGCCTATTTCTGCACCTCTGTTGGTTCTTTCTGCACTGCTCTTGCTTCTTTCTGCATCTCTGAATTTGAGTTACCTTGAATCCCCCTGCCTTATTATGTACTAGCAAAAACCAAAACAAGCACCCATATTGCCAACCTAATCGCTACTTCGGTCTATGTTGACCACTAACCTACTGAGTTCAAACAGTAAGTCTTGGAAGAAATGTTTAGTCCTGAATGAATCAATTTTTAATCACATATTTTTTAACACAACATATTTAGAAAAATTTCACATAATTAGAAAAATTGCTTAAATTCACTCCACAATTAATCACAAAGATCATTCCTACATTCAAACCAATCAATCATCCATGCACACTACACAACACTACATATCAATTTACATAAGTTATAATAATACACTTATTTACAACCAAAGATTTTTTCAACACAGCATTGGAGATATATTCAATTTTTTCGGTAGTTTTTGTTAAAAACACCACTCCTAATGCTGCAACAACGGTCTACGCGTTTCGAATACCCTTTACTCAAGGGAATTCTCTTCAGGACCACGTAGCTGTAAATGAGAAGAACAGGCATCAGTCAGTCTAAATAGAAGACCAGCCATGTCACCCTACATGATGTTAAAAGGAACCTAATCCTACCTCAAGGTGCTCGGTCTCTTTTTGATGTGGGCTCTGAAACAGACACAAGAAACAAGCACAACCCGACCTAATGTCATGAGTTCACTAAAGAAAAACTCCATTCACAAACAGCCTCTACAAAAGCCAAAAACAAAAACAAGCGTACTCACAATCGCCGCTTTCACCCTGCGTTTGTCTCGTGGGCGGTGGAGTGTATGATCTGTGTAGTAGAAGATGTAATATTAATCAAGCCATCCCATAACTCTGGCAAAGTTAAACATTCACAAAAATGGGGTCCTCTTACATGTGAATTCCGTAGAGGTCGCTCCAACAATTAATGTAGCCAACCAGGCTTGAAAACCCCTGTGGGAATCAAGAAAAGTTAGCGTTAGCTCAACATCGCACAGCGCGTTCCAGTTCTAAAGGCTGCAATCGCGGAGGATCTTACCCGCGTCAATCAGGCGCTCGCATTCTCCATTGTGTCCTGTTTGCTCCCTTCCGGGTTGGTTGCGAAAGGCTGACGCCGTCAGCAGCGTGATAGTATTCAACCCTGCGTGCGGTCTCCCGTACTATGTGGAGGGGGTCTGCGACATGTAGTTCAGTGCGTGAAAACTACTACGAAACCGGACAAAAAAGAGATCAAGGATGGACATAGTTAAAAGTGGGTGTGTCCTATTTGCCCAAGTTATTTTTTACGTTATGGTTGCCACAGAAACCAGCGGCGTGAAAGCTACTACGAAACCGGACAAAAAAGAGGTCAAGGATGGACATAGTTACAAGTGGGTGTGTCCTACTTGCCCAAGTTATTTGCTACGTTCTGGTAGCCACAGAAACCAGCGCACGCCGAATCCTCGGTCGTGACAGTGAGTTTGTACAATCTGAATCTAATGAGCTCCCAACTTTAAAGACGATATATTTCCGACATTTCATTTAAACCGTCTATAGCAGTATTAAATTTTATAATTAACATCGCCTCATTCCGGGCGAGTTTTTCCTCAATATCTCCCCCTCGGGGGTCCTCCTCAATCTTGGCGATAACGGTCCACTTCAGATCGTCTAAAGTGTGATTATTCAGACACCAATGATTTACCAGGGGTGCAGTCATCACTTTGTTTTTTATCCTCGACTTATGCTGCGTAATCCGGCATCTCACTTCCTGGTTGGTCTTCCCAATATATAGCTTATCACATGGGCATTTTATACCATAGATCACATATCTAGATTTACAGTTTGAAAAATTCTCGTGTTTCCAAAACACTTGATTATGTTGAAAAAGTGACCCTTCTTCTGTATGTGGGCAACATATACAAGACCCACATTTGTGGTGTCCTAAAATCGGTGGTAGTCCCAATAGTGAGCCCACTGTTGGTTGTTTTTTCGGTATCGCTGCCCGTACTAAATGATTTGCTACATTTTGGCCTTTTTTAAAAGCAAAAAGTGGTTTCTCATTGAGGGACTGGTCGACCTTTTCAACTAGGTGCCAGTTCTGCAGGATAGTTTTTTTCAGCTGGTTAGAGTTGGGACAAAAGGTGGATACACAGACCACCCTATTGAGTGTAGGTTTTTCTCTTTTTTCCAGAAGTGTCTCTCTTGGGACCCACCAAGCTCTCTTCATGGTCCTTTTTAAGAGTTTTTTTGGGTACCCTCTAGCTAGAAGTTTTTCCGTGAGGTTGTTAGCATGTAGAATATACTCATCTTTGAAATGGCAATTTCTTTTTATTCGCAGATATTGCCCAAACGGCAGGTTTTCTCTCAGGTTTCTCGGGTGATTACTTTGGAAGTGTAGCGCTTTGTTCCGATCAGTCTTCTTTTTAAAGAGGGTGGTGATCAACCCAACCACTCTTCTGTTGGATAGACCTCTACATCCAAGAATGCCAGTCGTATTTTTGAAGAATTCAAACTGAACTTTATCTCTGTTGTCCTGGAGTTTAGCCAATTGTGGAAGTCATTAAGCTCTTCCTCATTCCCTTTCCACGTCATAAAAACATCATCGATGTAACGATTCCAACTCGAGATATGTTCTTTAAACGGATTGTTTTGGTAGATGAATTTTTCCTCAAAGAGGGCCATAAAAAGAACTGCCAGTTCTGGCGCGAACGGGCAGCCCAAAACTACTCCGCTGACTTGGAAATAGAATTCTCCATTAAATTTGAAATAATTCTTCCTTAAAGCGAATGATGCCAATTCAATAATAAATTCTGTTGGTACTCTTGTAAGTTTTTCGCTTTCCTCAAGAAACCATTGGATAGCATCTAATCCGTCACTTTGGGGAATCTGGGTGTACAACGACGTTACATATAGGGTAACTAGTAGGTCTTCATTTTCCTCAAAGGGTATAGTTGGAAGTCTATTAATGAAATCTGTCGTATCTCTCAGAAATGATTTCACCTCAGGCATAAATGGCTTCAGGAAGAAATCCACAAATTTAGAGACTGGTTCCAATAATGACTGGCAACCAGAAACTATTGGTCTCCCTGGCGGAGTGTTGGCGTCCTTATGAATTTTGGGAAGGACATAAAAGATAGGAGTCCTCGGATTTTTACATTTTAGGTATTCATATTCTTTTTTACCAATAATTCCATCTTCAAACCCTTTGTCAATGATCAAACTCAGTTGTTGTTGTAGGTCCACAGTGGGATCTTTAGCAATTTTTCTGTAGCATCTGGTATCGTTCAGCTGGTTCATCACTTCTGTCATATATTTTTCGGTGTCCCAAATTACAATTGAACCACCCTTGTCGTCCTGTTTTATCGTGTCTGACGTGTCTTTTTTCAAATCCTCCAGTGCTCTTCGTTCGGATTGAGAGATGTTAAATTTAGTCCATTTTTTCTTTTGTTCCATTTTGGTAATGGATGAAAGTATCGTTTTTTCAAAAGTAAGAATTTCTTTAGCTACTTTATTTGCTGGTGGACAAAATAAAGTTTTTTCTTTAAGCCTGTCACCTCAATTGGGGGGTTGTATATAATTTGGGAGAAAAATGATCTTAATTTCAATTTTCTACAAAACTCAAGAGCCTCTGTCTTAAGTCTTACGAAATTGGTGTGTCGTACAGGGACAAATGATAGTCATCATTCCAAAATACTAGTTTCTGGTTCAGTCAGAGTTTTATTTGACAAGTTGAAAATAGGTGACGTTACCAATTTTTGTATTTTTGCGTTCGCGTCAACATTTCCCATGGTTGGTTGTATCGAGTGCGACCTCGGGTTGGTTGCTGGCCTCTCCCTAAAAAAGGCGCAGAAGATGGCCCAGGTTGTTGTTGAAAAGAACCTCTTTTATTTGTATTCCTTCTTTGATTACTGCCTTCACCCTCACTGCCACTTGAGGATGAAGAGGTGTCAGAGAAAGTAATGAACTTATTATTTGATCTCCCTTGGTACTCCACTAAATGATTTCTTGAGTCTGGTCGTGAGTAGAACTCCGGTTGCAAATATGGATACACTTTCTCCAAGTTAAAGCTCTTTTTATCTTTTTGGAATTGATTTTCTTTTTGGTTTATCGTAAAATCCTTACATTCTAAAATCTCCTTTTCAACTTTCTCCAGTAATGTTTTAGCATCCGTTATCAACTGATTTTGTTGTATTTCAGCTTCCAAAGTTTTAATTTCCTCCAGTTGTTGTATCGAGATCCGTTGGGCTGTTTCCACCGTTAAGACCATGAGGTCTCGGCTGCACTTGGTCTCAATGTAGCTGTAGCCTTTTTAGGTTTCGGCTAAGCGCGCGGAAGCGCGTCTCCGCCGAGAACCTTTTGTTGCCGTGTCTGCTTCCCAGGAGACAATCCTGGCCGCGCGCAAGCGATTCGAAACTGGCACGCGCACAAGTACGAGCGATGTGCGAAGCTCCCGCACAACACACGCATGCGCATACACAGAAACACACACACAAGCGCGCATGCACGCACATACATACAGAACCCCCCCACGCATACACACACGTGCGCACACACACACACACACGAGTGCACCGCCCCCCCCTTTTAAACTTACTGTGGCGATCTGGGGGACTCCGCTCTCAGCACGGGCAGGCAGAGTTGACGCTGCGGCTCTTGGCAGCTCCTTTCCCGGGGCTCCCTCTTGGTCAAGGGAGCCCCGCAACACGTGCGCAACCTCCTGTTGTCGGCCCCGGGGCTCTCCACCGCTCACAGGAGCCCCGGGCCGCTCGACGCATTTCCTCCGCCTGCCTCCTCTTCCGGTCCGGACGCGGCTCCGGCCCCGTCACAGGCGACCTTGCCTGACTTACGGTGCGGCGGCGGCGGAATTCCGGGGGCAGTAAGAGTTATTTTATATTTTTCTAGTGTGTTTTCTTGTGATGGTGGGGCGTGATTGTTAGCAAGTTGTTGTATTCTCAAACTTTATTTCCCCTTGCACAGGATAGATCGGGCAACACGAATGTAGCACGCAGGCAGGGTTTATGGTTATTACAGGCTTGCTCCTTTGCAAGGTGACCGGTATATAAAATACATTGGTTTTTGGAGTTGAACCCGCCTCCCCCTGGGAAGATGACCTGCACGCGCAATATAAAGAGCGTTGTAATTCCAACACACAAGAGACATAGGATCTCCAGCACGATGCGATTGTTAATAATAGTTCAGTATTTTGATTTCTGGCTGGAGCTATGCTGTTGAAGTGTTGTTATTGCCTGAAGGTCATTCGTACATTCGATTAGAAACGCGTGGCAACCTGCAGAATGAAAGCTTTGCGTGTGAACTCTATTTATTGAAACTCCCAGTTGTAAGGGGGGCGGAGGGGTGGGGGGGGGGGGTGGGGAGGGATAAAGTAGAAATATTGGCGTTGTGCCACAATCGTGTGACACGAAGATTTTCGCCTTTCGTATAGTGTTTTATTACGACATAAATCACAGGAGCTTCTTGCGTGCATGACATTTAGACCTGTGTATTTCCACATTAAACTTTCCACGGTGACTTTTTGGCCTCTGGTGTTTTTGTAGCAGTTGGCTGGTTCGCGGCGGCATGCACTACTATTTGACCAGTTTTTTCTCACATTCTGATAAACTGTTGCAACACATAAATGGTCAAGAGTGTTGCTATTTTTTTCGATCCATAACCTTTCTTCCAATTTAAACCAGAGTAAATTTTTTGTTATACATTCTTTCAAATGAATATCATTATTTTTTTCTTCCTAGCGACGGATCAATTCCGTGGACACTGGTTACTTTTATCTGGTGATCGTTTTAATTCAGTAAAAGACTACGTTCTGCAAGCGAATGACCTGCAGTTGTACCACAAGGTCGCCCAGCCTTTTAGCTGGTTTTCGGTTTCAAAGGTCACCCGTCGCGCTATCACCTTACATACAGGTAACACAGCACAACAAAGCCAAGGCGTGTGTACGGAAATGCGTTTAGACAGGAGCCGGCCTCCATCGTAAGAATACTATACTTGGGGGTCCTTATTTTAAGCGTTGGTAGGTCACGATAGAATGCCTTCCAGGAGGCAGTGCGCTGGATGTAACTTTAGAATAGAAGTGTCACTCATCCTGGCTTGGGGTTTGTGAGGACTGCTACATTGGTGAATGCTTTTAGGCCAAAGCAGCTCGGGCGGAAAGGAACCTTGCAATAAGATGAACAAGCCAGGTCAGTTTTTTGATCACTCGGAGGCGATACCCTCATTAACTCGGTATTCGCTTATCCTGGTGATGGTGACGAATTTATATATTTGAAATGTGATTCCTCTGCAGCGTGCAGCTTGTTTCCAGTTAGAGGCATACAAACCCGAGAACTAAATGTCCCTGCAAATTCTTTTTCGTGTGATGTGCATTTATTTATGATTTAAAAAAAAAAAGTCATGAGCAATGCCAATAGCTCTACCTTTAATAATGCCGAGACCATTGCATTGTAAATGCTTGTTTATAGATGGGATCCTCGGTGAAGATCACGGGGACGTTTTTAATTTGTAGTCCTCTTAAATGCTGTAATAGATAGTGGCCATGTAGGTCCGTTCTAATTTGTTTTTTCTTTAGTCTTAATATTTTGTCTGTTTCGTTTTGATTCCTTGCTGAGGTGCTTAGGGTGGTAGAGGTAAACACAGGTGGTGCTTCTAACAGTTTTCTTATATGTTATTCACTGTAAGCAAATGTTTGGTTTTCTGACATACTGTACACAAAATCACACTGCAATTCCAAATATTCTTTCTCACACACGCACTTAATTGCCACAAACACTACACTTCTATTGCTCCAACAAGGGGCTTAGAAGACCTCGCGGAAGGGTTCTCTGCTAAAGTACCGTAACCAAAACTGGGTCTGGGCTCACGGGCAATAAGGACAAGCCTCACTTATAACAAAAACCAAAACGAGCACCAATATTGCCAACCTAATCGCTACTTCGGTCTATGTTGACCACTAACCTACTGAGTTCAAACAGTAAGTCTTGGAACAAATTTTTAGTCCTGAATGAATCAATTTTTAATCACATATTTTTAACACAACATATTTAGAAACATTTCACATAATTAGAAACATTGCTTAAATTCACTCCACAATTAATCACAAAGATCATTCCTACATTCAAACCAATCAATCATCCATGCACACTACACAACACTACATTTCAATTTACATTAGTTATAATAATACACTTATTTACAACCAAAGATTTTTTCAACACAGCATTGGAGATATATTCAATTTTTTCGGCAGTTTTTGTTAAAAACACCACTCCTAATGCTGCAACAACGGTCTACGCGTTTTGAATACTCTTTACTCAAGGGAATTCTCTTCAGGACCACATAGCTGTACTAGGGCCTTACAGGGGAGGTCATGACAATCCCAGAGGTACCCCAACCCAGAGTGTACTCTAGTGTATGTAGGTGTTTTCACTGTATTCTAAGTGTCTTTCAGCATAGCACTGGATCTGGGCCTGGTTAGTCAGAGTCAGTTACCACCAGCCAGCAAAAAGTTGGGGGCACATGATGACTTTGGATCAAGGCCTCTTTCTGCACCTCTGATGGTTCTTTCTGCATATCTATTGTTTCTTTCTGCTCCTTTCTTCATCTTTCTGGACTTTTGTTGCCTCATTCTGCATTTCTCTTGCTTCCTTCTGCGCCTTTTCCTTTGTTTTGCCCATGTCCTACCTCTGAATGCTGATTAGAAATAAGCATTTAAAAAAAATTGAAATTCACTGAGAAAAACCCATAGATTTCAAGGACGTTATAGTTAGAAATTAGCATTTAAAAAACCTTTGAAATTCAGTGAAAAACCATAGGTTTCAGGGACGTTATAGTAAGAAATCAGCATTTGAAAAACCTTTGAAATTCACTAAAAAACCATAGATTTCAGGGACGTTATAGTTGGAAATTAGCATTTGAAAAACCTTTGAAATTCACTGAAAAAACCATAGGTTTCAGGGACGTTATAGTTAGAAAATGGCATTTAAAAAAACTTTAGAAATTCAGTGAAAAAATCACAGGTTTAAGGGATGTTATAATTAGGTGGACATTTCACTCGTACAAAACTAGAGAAATTCAGCCCGCAATACACTGCTGATGATGTTACATATTGCATCACTCATGACATGGTCAGTGACATCACTGATGGCATCTCAAATGACATCACTGATGACATCATCCATTTGATAATCTGATGCATCTCCTAACACCCTAAAATAACCTCTGATACACCTACTCTAAAATACAGACTACCATTTTCAAAACCAAAGACACACCAATACCAGTTACTACATACCAACTTACTGATTCCTAGGTCTACAGGCACATCTACTCATTCACCCATACATGCAGTCACTCATCAATACAGTACTATCATATACACTCATATACCTATACAAACACTCACACATCACCACTCACCCATAGAGTTACTCACAAACATATTCAGTCATGCAAAGAATAAAACATATTTAAACTTTACAGAAACACACAGTCACTGGATGATGTCATCAGTGATGTCATCAGTGATGTCATTTGAGATGTCATCAGTGATGTCATCAGTGATGTCACTGACCATGTCATGAATGATGTAATATGTGACATCATCAGCAGTGGATTGCGGGTGCGCGATATATAGTTAGTGCAACTAACTATATATGCAAATTTCAATGGTTTTGTGTGAGTAAAATAAGGTTTTGATAATGCTAATTCCTAACTATATATGGTCTATAACCTATGGTTTTTTCAGTGAATTTTCTAGGTTTTGTAAATGCTAATTCCTAACTATATATAGTCTATAACCTATGGTTTTTTCAGTGAATTTCAATGGTTTTTTAATAGCAAATATCAAATGGTGTAAAATATTTTCTTCTTTTAAAGGAAAAATATTTTTTATATGTATCTAATTTAATTTTTTTATGTCTTTAATTTTTTTTAATTATTTTTTTGTTTCGCTACCGGTCCGCGCACCGGGTAGCTTCCCGTTAGCTCAATTTGGTGCCGCGACCCGATCCGCGCACCGGGAAACGTTCCGTTAGCGCAACTCCCTCGATCGAACACAACATCGTGACGCGTCGCGTAAGCGCGACGTATCGCGTTGCCGCGTAATGCGTCTTATGACGCGCCGCGTTAGCGCACCCGGAAACGCTTCGGTCCGCGTCCCGAGGCGCGAAACGCAACACCCCGGAAGTGAACCGGGCGCGGAACGTGACGCGTAACGTAAGCGTAACAGGTCATGTGACCTGAAAATAACTCTTTTCATTGGTTCATTACATTTTTTTTTCCACAAATGATGAAAACCCCCACCTTTTTTCCTCACTCTGACTTTCATCTTTGTGAGAGGAAGACCTACTTTCCATATTTTCTAAAATGGCAAGTGTTGTAGCTGCAGCTGCTGGAGCCAATCCACGACCACCACCACCACCAAAAAAGGATTGACCACCTCCTCAGGTCATCCTTAATCAAGAGGAGGAAGAAGAGGGAGAGGAGCAAGAGAGGAGGCAGTTTTTGCCTGAAGAGCCAAGGAGGTCCCATGTGAAGGATAATTATATCTGGCAATTCTGCACATTTCCCCGGGGCAAAAAAAAGTAAATGCCCGCTACGTCACATGTCTGATCTGTGACAAAGTTCTGTCCAGAGGGACTAATAAAAAGTACAGCTTCGGGAATTACACCATGCATCGGCACATGGAGAGGTGGCACCCTATAAATTATAGTGCTGCGCAGGTACGTGACCTGCAGGAAAACCCCCCTCCTGTGGCCAGTACATCAACCGAACAGGCAGTGACGGGACCAGAGGCGACGGAGACGGTCCCAAACATTCAGATGAACTTCGGGGACCTGAAGCATGTCTGCATTTTTTGCGGCAAATTAATTTGCTATGGGGAGAGAAGCATAAGTCTAATCAACAGAGCTTTTGAAAATCATAAATGTACAAAACGCCCCAGAAAGTAAATTATCTTTTTTTTTGTTGCTCCTGTTGAGCCCTTTATAATGAATGATTTTCATTTCCCCCCCCCAAAAAAACAAAAAAAATATAAAACCGTTAAAAAAATACAAAAAAAGTAAAAAATGTTCAGAAAAATAATAAAAAAAATATAAAACAACAAAAACAATAAAAAAAAGTTCTTTTCAGAACTACCTCCCATTTATAAAAAATTGCTAGAATGTTTAGCACTCTGGCAACCTCTATTTCTTTTGATTCGCTTCCCGGTTCGCGCGCCGGTACGCGAACCGGAAGCGAAACAGAATTTTTTTTTTTTTTAAAAGGAAGAGTGAGTATAAGGGAAGGAAACAGAGAGTAATGTTAAAAGAAAGACAGCTAGAGGGAGTAACACAGAGATACTGTTTAATAGATCTATTTACAAAAGAAAAGATGTAAGAGGGTATAATTGAGAAAAACAAAATAGATAAGGAAGTGAAAGAAAAAAAAGAGAGTAGAAGAATAATAAACAAGAGTTTCTTGGAGAATGTGAGTGAATGTTCAAATTAAGAAGAAAAACAGTAAAGGATGTGGAATGAGAGGTAGGGATAGAACCGGACTAAAAGAACAACCCTGAGGGAAAGTGTTAAGAAAACAGTGAGCGAAAGTAAATAGGAATAAAACAAGATGTATGACAGTGACTAAGGTTAAAACATGTGGAATAACAGAGAGAAAAAACAGAAAGCAGAAAACAAGAAGTGACAGAAAAGGAATAATTGAAACAGCAAAGAAATGTAAATAACATAGTGTGCTTGAACTACAGGGAGAAAGCATAATGAACAAGTAGTGAAAGAGTGATGAGTCAGAGACAGTGAGAGTAATAGAGACAGACTGAGTGAACAGGAGTGAGGAACTATGAGAACAGAGGGACTGAGTAAAGGAGTGGAAGGAGTAGAGTAAGTAAGTAATAGAAAAAGGAATGAGGGAAGTAGCAAAGGCAGGAAACTGAGGGTTAAAGAAATAAAGCAGTGGAACTAATAGAAGTTAAATGTGATAGAGATGTAACGGAAAGAGTACAAAACACTTACCTTATAATTACCTTATAATTGTCGTTAACTTAGTCACTTGTTATTTTTATACTTTCAATCTGTGAAAGAAAGAACAAAAATTTGAAAAATATTAAAACATGTATTTAAAAATTAGAAAAGACAAGAGAAAAGAAATAAAGTTAGAGATAAACATTCAGAAAGAAAGAGAAAGAAACGGTGATAGACAGACAGAGACAAAAAGAAATTGTAATAGAGTAAATTACTAAGAGAAAAAAAAGGAAGATACTTTCAGTGACAGAAAAGAAGGATAGAAGAGAAAACTAAATTGAAGTTGTGTAAGCTACTAAAAGAAAGTGAGTAAGGTAAACTATATAAGGAAAGGGTGAATAAGGAAAAGAGAGTGAGGGAGAGAGGAGACAGAGGAAGTGAAGGAAAGAGTGTCAGATACAGACTGAGTGAGGCAACAAAGAAAGATAAATGAGTGAGGGTGAGTTATACTAACTGATTGCACCAAAAAAGGAGAACCCAAAAATATTTAATTTAGAAAACAAAGGGAGGAAAGATGGAAAAGACAAGCGAAGCAGAGGGTCTAAAAGCTGGAAAATGGTGCAAGGGAGAAAAGAAAAAAGCAGAGTTGGAATAGGGAAACAAAGGTTGAAAGATAAGTGGAGTTAGAGAACAAGGGTGAAAGAGAATAAAACAAAAGGCAATGTGAGTATGTAAAGAGGATTGATAGAAGGTAGTAAAAGACGAGTGAGCATGAGACAAGACGAGTACAAATTAAAATACACAATACAAAGTACAGAATTAATTATACATGTTAAATGGTTTATTTTTGCTGTTCTCAGAATATATCAAATTTCACTAAAAACAGTGAGTTGAAGGTATTCATCATATAACAGTGGGGAAAAAAAACACAATCAAAATGATTGTGTTTAAAAAACCCATATAACATAACCAATCAGAAATCAGAACTCCTCAAAAGTAACTTACTTTCCATGACGTTGAAGGATGTCCTATGAACAGCTTATACTCTGTTGTGCTGTTATTATTTTCTGCCCGCCACTTTCTGAAAGAAAAGCTCCATCGTTTTGACAAATATGTTACATACAATAAATGACTTCTCGCTCTCTACCGCACTTCTCCTCAAGGCCAAATAGTGTAAGAGCCATTTATAACTCTTGGAATTCTTCTAAGCAAATCCCGTCATTTTCTTTTTCCACAACTTTCAGAAAGAAAACGTCCAAGATCACTTTCACAATCCTGTACTAGTAATATCTCACCCTTCTTGCTCACTCATGTTCCACATTTCCTATGACACTGATACTGCTTACTATGAGGCACACTTACACTACCTCTATGACTACTACAATTATTTAATTCTCTTGATCACTGTTAATCACAAAGCAATTTAAAACAGTACATAAAATTATATCAACTCCTAGAATCATTATAGGCCAGTTACCTACCCTAAATTCTCTCTTCTGAAAACACAAAGTAAGAATATTTTAAGTCAAAAGGCAACATTGTTTCATAGTCAAATGGGAATCATTTCCGAAACACCAGCTTTTTTTACATTTTAAATAAGCTGTGTAATAAGCGGATGTTGTCAAAGGACCATCATGTCATATAATAGCTGCAGTTACAAATGTTCTTTCTAAAATCAACGACTGTGTAGCCACAACATTTGTAATTAAAGTTGAAAACTTATTTTCATCAGGTTTATATAGTTGGAATTTTAAAATGACATTATAACCAAAAGTTTGTACAAATAATGTGGACAGCATTGCAGACTTACATTACCTCTACTCCATGTTTTGATTGGCTGCTTGAATTAGCTTATTAAAAGAAACAGTTTTTCTGAACTCATTCAAAGTGCAGTTATTTTTCCATGACGTCAAGTGTTATGGTAAGAACACCGTTTGCTTTGGGAAATACTCTGTTGTCCTTTAACTACTCCGTGCCCACCACTTTCTGTAAGAAAACCTTCTTTTTTTTCAGGAACTACTTAAACCTCAAAACTAACTTTTCACTCTGTACTACACTTATCCTCAAGGCCAAATAGTGTAGGAGCCATTAGAACCTCTTGAAATTCCTCAGAGCAAATCCCGAGATTCCTTCCCTAAAATTTTGGTTGTAAAAACACCAGGTAAGAATTTTTAAGGTCAAAAGGCAAACTTTTTTTGAAAGTTAAAACAGAATCATTGCAGAATGACCAGCCGTTTCCAGACTTCAAATAAGCTGTGTAATGTCCTGATGTTGTTGAAGGACCATCATGATATATAATTGCTGCAGTTACAAAAGTCCTTCCTGATATTGACAACTGCGAAGCCACAACATTTTTAATTAAAGTTGTCCATTTTGTTCCATCAGGCCTACATCGTTGGAACATTAAAATGACATACTGGCCATATCTTCGTATAAATAATGTGGACAGCATTGCAGACTTACATTGGCTACACTCCATGTTTTGATCGGCTGGTTTTACTAGCTTATTAAAGGACACTGATTTACTGTCTGGCAAAGTTAAATATATAAATCTTTCTGAGTCTACACGAGTAGTACTTGATACCCTACAGTTCTCGCAGTCATGCTGCCATTGATAAGAAAGGCCAAACAGATGATCTACATCTACACCTTCATCTTGCAATACATCAAGCATATACATTAAAAACTCCTGACAATCTTGCTGAATATTTTGAGAGAATTGCGTTTGACCTGAACATTTGTCTAACAGATTTCGAATTTCAGACACACTTTCTATTTTTGTTCTATCAGTGCTACATTTCTCTTACACAGAATTCAACAAACAGCAAAAACTTTGAACCGAATTGATCACAATCTCTTCTTTTAAAGTTTCTAGAGAAAAGACAACATTAACCACTACATTAGCATAGCAGTTGACACCAGAACTATTTTCAAATTGAAAACCAACAACATCTTCAACAGAATCCCTTTTCTTTCTGCTTATAATTTCGGGTTCATCGACTTTTCGTCTTTTTGCTACAACCTCCCTACTATTGGTCACATTTCTTCGTTTCCGGACTACCACACGTTTCTCAAACAAAGGATATTGAGGCAAATGTGGCGCATACTCTCTTCTTAACCTATTGTATTCCTTAACACAATCTAGATCCGCACAAATGTTTGTGACATCACACTCAATCAAGTACAATCCCGATAAAGTTCTGACTCGTGACAATGCCACATATGCCATACCCTCCTTGAACACAGAACTGCCAATATTCACCAATGCACTGTCTACACTTAAACCTTGCGATTTATGGATTGTCACCGCATATGCCAAGCAAACAGGAAACTGCTTACGGCGAACATAAAAGTCTTTTACAAGCAAAAACCTAGCAGAGCAACGACCAATTAGCTGTACTTCCTCAATGCCATCAAATTTAATTTTAAAAAATTCAATTCCATCTCTATTTCTGTATTTCTCAAAATCAACAACATTACCCATTGATCCATTTACCAGACCTCTTTCAACATGTAAATTCCTTCTCAAAATGATACGGCAATTTAAGCACACATTCAGAGTCTCTTCAAAACCAGCAGTTTTAGATATAGTCTTCTCTAATGAATCCAATTTAGATTTCAAATTCTCAGACAAAATAATTGTTGCTCCCATATGCTCTATTCTGTCAATAGCTTCCAGTTTCACAATCTCTTGGTTTTCTAAATTCAACATTTTGTTGTTGAAGATGGCACATTCTGCAAGAGTTGGCATCAAACATATTCCAGATTTCTTCTCAGTAATTTTCCGAAAAATATTCTCTGACAGAATGTCTTCATCTGGATACAAATTTGACAGTAATCGTGCATGGTAAGCTTCTTTCCCATGCTCGGTCACTTTCCCAATTCTAACATCTTGTAGAATATTCTTGTAATCTTCATCCTTCGCCTGACGCATATTTTCACGCAGCTCAGCATAATTGAAGTTTAACCATATGTTAACGTTGCCAATGCTCCCTAGGCACTTCCTGGTATCTTCATGCGTAAGCAGTTTAAACACTGGTGGTCCTTTCACTGGTGTCAGCTGCAGAAGATCACCGAAAACAATGATGTGTTTGCCACCAAATAACACATCATACTCTGTTTTAAGAACTTCCTGCATTCTGAAATGCACAAAGGCAAGCATGACATTAGAAACCATGCTTACTTCGTCAATGATAAGAAGTTTCATCTTCTTCAGGACTCTGGAAACTTCACAACAAGCATCTCCAGATAACTTGTGGTATTGTAATTTGTTATCATGCTCCACTGGCAGCATCAGTAGACGATGTAAAGTAATCCCTTTAATGTTATGTGCTGCCAGCCCAGTTGGAGCGGTGACAACACAAGACAGCGATGACTCGGTCCTTTTCTGCAGATAACATGAAATTGCTTTGATTAGGAAACTTTTTCCAGTTCCTGCTTCTCCACTCACGTACAGTTGGACAGGCTTCAACGACGTACATGAGCACTCTTTCTTCTCATGACTTAATCCATGATCAATTTGGTTTGTAACTTCGTCATATATTTTCCTCTGCTCAACGTTGAGTTGTCTTTCCAAATTTTCTAAGTTAACCGCATCCTCCTGAGCATGTGCCATGGCTCTTTCCACTTCAATCATGACAGTGGCAGCTTCATTTTCGATAACTGGTCCTCCTAGTGGATCCTGACTCAATGAAACAGAACTCTGACTGTCCTGAGAACTGTCTCTAGCAATCTCGGCTGCAATTGTTGCTTCCTGCTCGATTTCCGCATTCAACATTTCTAGATATTTTGGAAAAACAGGACATTCTATGGTCTCCTTGGCTGCATTGAAAGAGTCTTCGTAAGAGAGGAAATCTCCAAGCAGTTCCTCTTCTGCACGCTAAGCCTTGAAAAGTTGCAAAAGAGCTAAATAGAAAAACTCTTTTCTTTCAGGAGATTCGCCACTCAATTTTCGATGATTTACCAATTGGCATTTTCTTTGCTTGACCAGACATCCCTCACTTCCAATTACAGCATACACTCCTTTATCAATATCTTCTTTGATGTTCCTCTTGAATATTTAATTTTGTAGAACCTCATACAGACAAACATTCTCGAGGTGACTGCTTCTATTTGGATAATATGTATCCAACATGTTGGTCTTCAAAATATCTGTACTGTTTGGCTCCTTTTCCGCCAAATACTCAATTTCCCGTACAGGTTTCAGAACTCGATTACGCGTTGCAGCAAGACCAAGACTCGCTCAAATGATACTCCTAGATTTGGCATAGAGACTTGCTGAAGATAACCGGTCAGAATATTCGTAAGCTCCAATTTCTCGATGCGACAACATCTTCAGACTGAAACTGTACAACTTCTTACTGAGGCTCTTTTCATGGGAAATGTCCTCCCACATATCCTTCAATTCTGTCTTTTCTTTTTTTGTGATGTAAGATGTCACATACCGAGCCACAGCCATACATTTATCAGCCACAAACTGTGTATCCATGTTAGCATTCCACATGGACAAAATCACTGGGTTGTAGTCGTTGATGTACTTGGACTCTTCGTTTCTTTTCAAATTGTATATATTTTTGGGTGATTTCCTCGTCACATTATGTCGCAGCGAAGACATCAAACTGTTCACTCTTCCTTTAGATATCACCGATCGTGGAAATCCAAAACGACATTTTGTGTAGAACTTGTCCTTGTTTCTGAATTTACGACGACAGTACTTTCCGCTACGATGGCTTTGAAAGCGTAAAACTTGTTCTCTTAGGCTTTTGTCTTCCTTTGTCTTTGGAACAGCACATGTAGAATACTGTTCTATGAAACTCATCACTAAGTCATCCGGATCTGTTCCAAATTTGGGTGCATCTTTGATCCATAGCAGCATATGTATATGAGGAGCACCTCTTGCTTGATACTCCTTTCTCCAGAAGAAATCCAACACCTCTCCAAGAGGTGGATTTTTCTTGTTCATGATGAAAGACATCATAGCTTCAAATCTATGATTGAAGTACCTGCATACATTCACTGGATCCAAAGAGCACAGTTCTCCGCGTGTCTTGAATTCGATATTTTCAATGTTTCCATTTGCCTCTCATAGAAATTCAAGTAAGTCTTCCCAACCATACTCGCACAGCTGAGAGTGAGGAACCATGTGGGAGTTCCTAAGTTCCTCAGCATACATTTTAAATCACCATGACGACGGTACCAGTACTCATTAGTACCACGCTGACATGCCATGAGATTAATCAGGTGAGAATCCAAAATACTGTCTTGCACATTGACTTTATCCATAAAGTCCCTTGCTGAGATATTTTGCATCTGTACACCACTTTTCAAGATGTGGTTCACTGCATATGACATTCCAGACAGATCACTTTCAAACTGTAGATGAAACAAATAGGGAATGCATTGACGAAACCTAGGATCATCTGCATACAATCGTAAAGTCTGGTATTCAGAAGCAGGAATTTGATCAGGTCGCTCATCATATCTTCCTCCTTGACCTGTTGGAAATAGCTGTGGGAAACACCGAGCTTCCAAACTTTCCTCCCAAACACTAATGGGACTCCCTTTGGCTTGTTTCATTTGAAACAACTCAATAGCATTCCCCATGACTTCCTTGGAATGCAAAGGATGAACACTATAATGTTCATATATTTCTTCATTTTTAGAGGCTTCTACTTTCTCAATTTGTCCAGCACACAAATCGCTGTCCTCTTCTTCACTTACTTCCTCTTCTGCAACACATACATTCTTGTAGTACTCATTGTTTTTCATCAAATACAATGTTGCCTTTTTGAGTTTCCTAACATCCACTAAATCTTGCCAGATTTTCTTACTCTTTGTCGGAACCCCATTAACTAAGATAACCAGAGGTTCCTCTTCCACTTTCTCTACTCCAATTGTATTAATGTTTTTCTTCAAATCTAGAGGCAAATAAACAACTCTTCCCTTTAATCCTCTCTGTAAATCTGATGGAGGCAATTTCCCTGTCTTTGGCTCCATTCGTACAATAGCCTGAAAGGGATGGACACTTTGAATCAAAATAGATTCATAAGTATTTAAATCCTTCAATTCAGAAGGAATGTCAACCAATTCCAGATTATTATGAACCGCTCTATCAGGCATCCGGTTTTGATTTAATTTGTTACAACAATCAGTACACACACGTTGATCCGATCCCAAATCAAAACAATTTTCTACCATCAAGTATGTTGCAAAATCCTTCCATTCACTATTATTTTCCCTTTCACTTTTTGCATATAAATCCACTAACTTAGTCTGATTCTTATAATAAGTGCGTCGACAACACACACAAGTGAAATTAGGCCTCTCACTTGATTTCACCTGAAACGTGGCAATTTCCTTCTGAAAATTATCTGTACTGGAAATCTGTACACTATCTTCCACATTACCTTCTTCTTCTGGGTCAATTTCAACATTCTCCTCTTTACTTGCAAAGTAACAAAACTCAATTTCTTCACAAATATTCTTCACATCTACTTCAGAACCATGTAAAAGAGCACTGCTTAATTGTTTAAGCTTAATTGCTGGACTCTTAGCAAAATACAACATTCTCACTAAAAACACTTTGGCATACTCTCCTGGAAAGACAAGCCAGTGAATGACCATGTAAACCTGTCACTTCTCTCACTCTGCATGGGTCTAATTCCTGCAACAACTTCATTTTCTGTTTTAAAGTTTTCTTATTAAATGTCCGTACAAAATCACAAAGCAAATTGATGGAATCCTGTCGCACACTGCAAATACTACTACACTTCCAGGTGTACACTGGACCCTTAGGACGTCTCCCTAAAACTTCATCACCTAACACCTCTTCTGCTTCTGTTGACACAAGTTTTTCTTTTTCAACTGGACAACCGTCTTTCACCTCATATGCTCGACCACTGGTGTCAACTGCATGCACCAAATCATTGTCCTGGAAGTAACTCTCCTCATTGAAAAATGCCTCACAACTTGAACTATGCATCCATTCTCCTGAAAATACTTCACAAAAATGTGTACGATTAACTATTCTCTTCCATCTACTATTTTTTTTTAATTCATAAATTGCCTTGTTTTGTTTCCTAATTCTATTGATTACCAAAATAAATAACTTACGCTTCATTTCCAAAGCCTGATCAAGAATTTTCTCAACATTTTTCTTTTTCTTATAAAAAGCCAGTTTCTGTTGACCTTTCTTTACATTTTTCATCAAATTTACAATTATCCTGTTGCGGAACATTCGTCTACGAATGTCCCTAAATTGATTGTGCCTTCTACCGGCACTCCTGCTCTACCACTAACTTTATTAAGGGGCCTTTCCTTCCTGTTTAAATTGACTCTCTTCTTCTGGACTAAAACATGTTCTGTAGTGATACTTTTTTTTCTGGAAATGTTTCTTAGGAAAGATTTTGTTGTCTTACCCGGAGCTTTTTTGGTGACTTGACGAGTTTTTATTGTAGAGGACTGCTGCAAGCATGTACTAAGCTGCTGTGTTTGACGTTTTGTAGCCTTTCTCCTCCTTTGCCTTGAAGGCATTTTTTAATTTTGAAATGATCTGCAGTTGAATCTGTGGTAAAATATAATAAAAAATGTTATTAACCACTATTACCAAACAGTAAATCAATAACAGTCATCAAAAAATTAACACACTAGTTGTCAATTCTACATACAATAATTTTTAGTGCATTGACAAATTTAAAACTCACAAATAGTAGCAAAGAAATGGAATGCTTCTACATTTGACCTGTGCTCTTTTATATGTGAATCTGAACTAATTTTATTAGCATATTTCACTATTTTATTAAAGACACTTCACACAAGCTGTTTTTGAAGTTGTATTTAAATTTAAATAAAACGGTTAACATGGTTACTTTTCATTTCCAGTAACTTAAATTTATTTTTAAAAGTCTTTATAGTTCAATACGCTCGAGCAGGTCAGCTGCCCACCCTATGTCATACAATTCTGACAAATCGGCATCCCCATCATATTCTTCATCATCCACAGGATATAAATCATCCAAGGGATCTACTTCCACTGACGTTTCAATGACAAGTTCAATGATAAGATCAAGATCAACAGATTGCTCATTATCACTCATGGTTGATGTTGTCGTTATCTTTAAAGAAAGAGAACAACAATGAGATGTTGCAGAGTAAGAGACAAATCCCAGAAACTATAATAGTAAAATTGTTTAACAAGAGTAACATTTTGCAGATATTATTTAGCCATGTCCAGCGATGCTGAGGAGGTGAGGCCTATGTCCAAGTTTTCAGTGAACAGGACTCATCTCTTCTTAACCTTGGATAAGCCTCACCGACTCTGTGTCCCCTGCTCATACTTAAATGTAAAGGGGCAGATTTATGTTAACTGGCGCATCCCCAGGGATGCACCAGTTAACATGCGCCGCTGCTCTGCCACCCATGGTGTGCCGCATTTACAATCGGAGCTCCATGGGGCAAAAACAGCACAGATGCGTCACGCACCTGTGCCGCAAAAGCGGCGCATTGCAGGAATCACGTCGCAAGCGCGACATGACTCCTGCAATGCAAAGGGGCAAGCCACACATTGCATGGTGCGTAACTTCTTATGCCTGTTTCAAACAGGCATAAGGATTTGATTCAGCAATGCCATAAAGCTGACTCAGTGAAATCTTGTAAATTTCACTGTGTTAGTTTTACAGGGCTTTCATGCAAGTGAACGCCCACCCTGCAACAAAACGCCCACATGAAACCTGACGCAGGTTTCATGTGGCGCAGGACTTTACAGCGTGACACATCTGCCTAGATGCATCAAGTTGTAAATATGGCGCAACATGGCGCATCTTTTGCGCCGCCGCTGCGTCACAAAAGTGACGCAACGGCGGCGCAAAAGAGGCGCACGGCCATCATAAATCTGCCCCTAACATTTTAAATGATTGGTTCAGGATGCCGATAAGGTGTGGCCTATCCAGAGGTTTGTTTGAGGTGAGGCCTACTCAGGGTTGCAGATGAAATTTAGGCTTGTTGAAGAGTACAGAGGAGATAATACATGTGCAGGCCTACCAACGAAGTGAGTCATGTCCACTGCACTCTTGAACAAAGGCCAGACCTCCTCTGTCTCCCTGGACAGGCCTAAACCTCATCTGCACAATGTGATTCGTAATGTTAGGAAACACAGGTGATGTAATTGAAAAACTTGCAAATATTTTTGCTCATTTCACAATCACATCACCTGTGTTTCCTCAGCTTAGGTATCTCATTGTGCAGATGTAGTCTAGCATATCAAAGAGTACGCAGAAGGTGAGGACTGTATGCAACAACTTTGACACTTACAGAAGCCTCAGCTTCTCCATGCCCCCTACACAGTCCTAAATGTATACAGTTTAAACTGACGGTATCTTGTTTCAGATGAAGTGAGGCCTATCTTACAACATGGTGCATCTTTTGCACCGCTGCTGCGTCACAAAAGTGATGCAACGGCGGCGCAAAAGAGGCGCACGGCCATCATAAATCTGCCCCTAACATTTTAAATGATTGGTTCAGGATGCCGATAAGGTGTGGCCTATGCAGAGGTTTGTTTGAGGTGAGGCCTACTCAGGGTTGCAGATGAAATTTAGGCTTGTTGAAGAGTACAGAGGAGATAATACATGTGCAGGCCTACCAACGAAGTGAGTCATGTCCACTGCATTCTTGAACAAAGGCCAGACCTCCTCTGTCTCCCTGGACAGGCCTAAACCTCATCTGCACAATGTGATTCGTAATGTTAGGAAACACAGGTGATGTAATTGAAAAACGTGCAAATATTTTTGCTCATTTCACAATCACATCACCTGTGTTTCCTCAGCTTAGGTATCTCATTGTGCAGATGTAGTCTAGCATATCAAAGAGTACGCAGAAGGTGAGGACTGTATGCAACAACTTTGACACTTACAGAAGCCTCAGCTTCTCCATGCCCCCTACACAGTCCTAAATGTATACAGTTTAAACTGACGGTATCTTGTTTCAGATGAAGTGAGGCCTATCTTACAACATGGTGCATCTTTTGCACCGCTGCTGCGTCACAAAAGTGATGCAACGGCGGCGCAAAAGAGGCGCACGGCCATCATAAATCTGCCCCTAACATTTTAAATGATTGGTTCAGGATGCCGATAAGGTGTGGCCTATGCAGAGGTTTGTTTGAGGTGAGGCCTACTCAGGGTTGCAGATGAAATTTAGGCTTGTTGAAGAGTACAGAGGAGATAATACATGTGCAGGCCTACCAACGAAGTGAGTCATGTCCACTGCATTCTTGAACAAAGGCCAGACCTCCTCTGTCTCCCTGGACAGGCCTAAACCTCATCTGCACAATGTGATTCGTAATGTTAGGAAACACAGGTGATATAATTGAAAAACGTGCAAATATTTTTGCTCATTTCACAATCACATCACATGTATTTCCTCAGCTTAGGTATCTCATTGTGCAGATGTAGTCTAGCATATCCAAGAGTACGCAGAAGATGAGGACTGTATGCAACAGAGCAATGTACATTACTCACCTCCCTTGACACTTACAGAAGCCTCAGTTTCTCCATGCCTCCTACACAGTTCTAAATGTATATCATTATCATCATAGTGACTATGAAACTCTAGCAGTACATATTGTGAAACCTAAATGTCTTAAAGTAACACTTTTTTAACCGACAAACAAGCAAATTATTCTCCCAGATTGATGGTGAGAAGTGATATATTTATTTAAAGAAGCAGACACCTTTTTGTCATTGTCATAAATGTAAAAAGCATTCCTTTTCTTTATGAACCATTTCCATGTCATAATTTGAAAACACAGCACAACTCCTATGTACAAGTACACTCTGTCAGTACTTAAATTTGCCAAGCACACATGCGGGCGTATTTACAAGAGCCTTGCACCACGGAGAAATGACTTAAATTTACCAAGCACTCATGAGGGCTTATTTACAAGGACCTTACACCACCTTTAAAGTCACTTTTAACATGGGGAAAATGACGTGAATGTAGCTCATAAGCTTTGTAAATTTGCCCCCATGTTGACTATGAAACTCTTGCAGAACATATTGTGAAACCTAAATGACTTCAAGAAACGAGTTTTTAAACCGACAAACAAGCAAATTATTTTCCCATATTCATGGTGGGAAGTGAAATATTCATTTAAAGAAGCAGACACCTTTTTGTCCTTTTCATAAATGTAAAAAGCATTTCTTTTTAAAAAAAAACGATTTTCTGATCATAATTTGAAAACACACCACAGCTCCTATGTACAAGCACACCCTTTCAGTACTTAAATTTGCCAAGCACACATGGGGGTGTATTTACAAGGACCTTGCACCATGGGGAAATGACTTAAATTTGCCAAGCACTCATGAGGGCGTATTTACAAGGACCTTGCACCACCTTTAAAGTCACCTTTAACGTGGGGAAAATGACGTGAATGTGGCTCATAAGCTTTGTAAATTTGCCCCCATGTTGACTATGAAACTCTTGCAGAACATATTGTGAAACCTAAATGACATCAAGAAACGTGTTTTTAAACCGACAAACAAGCAAATTATTCTCCCATATTCATGGTGGGAAATGAAATATTTATTTAAAGAAGCAAACACCATTTTGTCCTTCTCATAAATGTAAAAAGCATTTCTTTTTTTTAAAAAACGATTTTCTGGTCATAATTTGAAAACACAGCACAGCTCTTATGTACAAGCACACTCTGTCAGTACTAATACTTCACATTTTCTCCAATTTCAATTTTTCAAAGAAGCAAAATCTTTTTGGAAAATATAATGAATACACTTGACACAAAACAACATTTTAAATGCACAGCTGGCTTCCTTATTTTCTCCATAAACCATACTAGTCTCTATCTAAAGTAAATGAATCTTTTCTCACCTTAGCAAATGCTTTTTGAGTTTGAAAACAGTCTCAGGCACACACCAATTTTTCTTTAGCAGAGCAAAGGGTATGATCTTCTGAGTCTGCAACCAGCAATGGCACAGAAATCCTGTAATTCTTCACACATATCCCTCATGTCAGCCAATCAAAACTCTTCCCTCACTTTTTTCAAATGAACACCCTTCCCCCCTCTGCCCTTTCTGCCTTTTTTCCATAGCAACTACCTCCTGAAAGACCTCTCACACAACAATGTTTCAACTGAACTCTGAACTCTCAGTACACCTGCTTATCCAGTGCAATGTTACTTAAAATGATTTTTTCTTAACCATTCAAATTACATCTTTCAAAGAACTCATCCATGCACCCTAACTTTCTGTTTTCAGCAATCATAATCCACCAATCACTGCTACTGAATCATTAGCACTGAAACTCCACAGTTTTTTTCATAACAAACTCTTACTGTTTCAACTGCCATTTCATTCCCACACTTCATCTTACTGCAGCAGAACATCCTCTCACCATGTTTTCTGTCTGGATTATTGGACATAGTTACATCCACTGGGCTCGAAGGTATGCTGATAATAGAAATTTACACAACCTCAATTTACAAAATGTGGAAATCAACTGGATTGGCCACAGAGGATTAAGATGTCACCAATTGATACCATTGGTGAAAACCTTTTTGCATTTGCCAAACCCTGACCTGTTAATTGTGCACTGTGGAGGAAATGACTTGGGCACTTTGACTGGGGTAGATCTGGAAATGCTTTTAAAGGACACCTTTGAGCAATTGATGGCACTTTTTCCTCAAACTGCCTTGGTATATGCAAATATATGCCAAAGACAGAAATGGAGGTGGTCCAACCAATTTTGTCCACAAATTGAGAAATCGAGGAAGCATGTAAATAAGTCTGTTTCAGCTTACATGAGAGACCATGGAATGGGCTCCATCTACAACAATAACTTGCGTTACTACATGCAAGATATCTACAGAGGAGATGGAGTTCACTTCTCAGATGAGGGGAACAGAATTTTCATCCTGAATTTAAGACTATGTATTGGTACCTACTTATAAGTACCTAAATCTACCACAGACCCAAAAGCTCTTCTCAGAGCTACCCTAACTATGATCACTCTAAACAAATTTTAAATGTAACTTTTTTTTAAATAATTTTCATGATTTACGCTTTCCGGAGCACTACCCGGTTCGCGCACCGGACACTAACCGCGCGAAAATGTTTAATTTTTTTGTTGTTGTTGACATATATGGGTCTCCTCATCCACCCTCACAAAACCTAGGGGGTTAGGATATGTCTCCCTTGCCCCCTTTTACACAATCCCAGCATTGTTTAGCATCCATCTTGTGTCCAAATTAGACCTTAACGCATGATGGCGGACTCCCGTTACGCTACCGGTAAGCTACCCGGTTCGCGTACCGGGTAGCGCTCCTACCGCGAAAAATCGAATTTTTATTTTTTATTTTTATGCCCCGCGGGACCCTTCAATAGGCCCCACATCAATCCTAGGGGGTCAGGAGGGGTCTACCTTGCCCCCTTTTATTCATTTGCCCCTTCGTTTATTTCCACCTCTTGTCTCTCGATCCTACCGAGAGACAAGATGGCGGCCGCACCGGACTATTTAGAATGTTGACAGTCACCGGAGAGCCAATCCGCTTCTCCTCGCAAAGTTCCGTTACGCGTCAGGTACGCGAACCGGGGCGCTAACCGGGACGCTGTCACAGATATATATATTTTTTCGAACGTTAATTTATCAAAATCCACTGGAGCACATATATTGAGACCTAGCAAAGGCACATCGGGCAAACAATATCTACAATTTTGCCAAGTTTCGTGGAAATCCATTCAGCCGTTCGATACATATATATATATATATATATTACCTACTGGCAGTCGCCAGTAGGTAGTTATAGTTAGGACCTAGTTTCCATAGGAAATCCGCAACATTCTATTGGGAATAACTTTGGCGCCGGTGCACGAATCTTTGCAAATTTCTCAAAGAAGATGGCCCGCTCCGCTCCTTCCATGAAAGTTTGGGGGGGATTCGTCAAGTGGGGGCTGAGATAAAAGGGGGTCCCAAAACGTGTTTTCCCCATGTTATTTTCCATAGGACGATTAGTCACAGCTACAGCCCGAACGGCTGAATGGAATTATAAGAAATTTGGCAAAAAGGTAGAGCCTGGCTCGCAAATTTCACTTTTCTTTAAATGGTGTAAATCCCTCCAGTAGTTGCTGAAAAAATTAAAGTTGAAATCAATTATATATCTATAAGTGCGCACGGGTGCGCGAGCGGAATTCTGATTTGCTGTTTGACGTCTGTCAACATTCGATTCGGAGGAAATCAGGAAGTGTTGACCGCCATTTTGTCAGTGCGAGTCAACATATTGTAGAGAACAAAGGGGCAGAACGTGGAAAGGGGGCAGGGTGGAGACTCCCTGACCCTCTAGGTTTTCTCAGGGGGTCCATTAAGCACCCCAAGGCCCAAAAAAATCTTTATTTTTTTTCTAAAAAGTTGCAGGGTGCGCACACCCGATCGCGCACCCCGTCTCAAAATGGCGTTTAACTCGATTCACATAAAAGTTTTAAAACGTGAGAAGGAGGCTTGGTAGACACTCCCTGACCCCCTAGGTATTTTCAGGGGGTCCATTAAGGACCCCCAAGGCTCAAAAAAATCTTTATTTTTTTTCTAAAAAGTTGCGAGGTGCGCGCACCCGGTCACGCACCTCGATTTACAAGACTGTAAAAAACTATAGCGGAGATCGTGGAAAGGGGGCAGGGTGGAGACTCCCTGACCCCGTAGGTTTTCTCAGGGGGTCCATTAAGGACCCCCAAAGCCAAAAAGAAATTTTTTTTTGTTTTCTCCTCTCAAAAAAGTTGTGAGGTGCGCGCACGGTGCGAGCACGGCGACAAAAAAAGATTTAAAAAATTGAGTTAAATTACAAGTTTGAGTGTTTAGATGTTAGTTGGCTCTAAAAAGAGCTGTTTTGTTAATTGGGTGTTTTTTGTACCTACAAGTAAGTACCGATGCAGAGTCTTATGTTACAGAGGAAGACTCTATTCCCCTCATCGGTGAAATGTACACCATCTCTCCTATAGATGCCTTGCATGTTGTAACGCAAGTTGTTGTGGTATATAGAACCCATGCCATAGTCTCTGAGGAAAGCAGAAACATATTTATTCACATGTTTCCTTGCTTTCTCAATCTGTGGACAAAATTGGTTGGACCAGTTCCATTTTTGCCTTTGGCATATATTAGAATATACCAAGGCAGTTTTTGGAAAAAGTGACATGAATTGGCCAAAGATGTCCTTTAAAAGCATTTCCAGACCTACCCCTGTCAAAGTGCCCAGGTCATTGCCACCACAGTGCACAATTATAAGGTCAGGGTGTGGTAGATTCATTAAAGGATTTTACCAATGGTATCAATTGGTGACTTTTCAATCCTCACTGTCCAATCCATACAATGTCCACATTTAGTAAATCAAGGTTGTAAATACCTCTGTTAGCTGCATATTTTTCACTCCAGTGGACAAAGCTATGACCCACAAACCAGACTTTTGGCATCTTGAAGGTAGATGTGCTTGTATTCAGATGAGTTGTGGAAATGAAATGGCAGTTTGAAAGTAGGAGTTATGAAACAAAGTGGTTGAGATTCAGTGCACTTGAAAACAAGAAATGATTGGTGCTTTCTTAAAATTCAGCACTGAAAATTAGGGTGCATGCTTTTTTTTTTTAAAGAAGTCGTTTCAATGGTTGAGGAAAAGTCATTTCAAGAAACATTGCACATGATTAGCTGGTACATTGATAGGTCAAACACCCTTGCTGCATTTTTTTGCAACATAGTATGATGAACTTTTGAACAGTGTGCTGGGTGAGGAGGGAGTTACCATGGTAACAGGGGAATGAGCACTTGGGGATGGGTGAATGTTATGTGACTTTCAAAGTGTTCAAATGTACAACCAATTAAAATGTGCAGTTTGGTTTTGAATTTGTGTGGGAAGAATTTTTATTGGTTATGTACAAGAATATGGGTCTGAAATGAGAAAGAATCTGTGCCATTATTCTCAGGCTCCAGTGAAAGAAGCATTACTCAGAGATTCGGCTTAAGAAAATCTGTTGAGTGTGACTGACACTGTTCTACATCTTCCAAAGCATTTTTAAAGGTGAGTAATGATTATTTTAATAAAGATAGACTGCTATAGGCACTATGGGGAAGATTAAGAAGCATATTGTGCTTCTTATTCTTGCATTTTGTGTCATGTTTTTTTGTAATGCTGTTTAAAAATAGAATGGTGCATATTGGAAATGTATTTTGAAAATGAGTTAGGTTTCTGCTTTGTTTCTGTAGTGGTAACTGCAAACACAACAATGATGGACAGAATGTGGATCAATGTCACACATTCACCCCAGTCCAAAGATCTGGGCCCAAATCCATCGTTTTTCCACTCCACACCACCCTGGGTTAGACAATGGCGATATGCAAATCAGCGCTGACCCTGTGCCCCATGGGAACAGTCCAGTCCGAACTACAAAAGCCATGTCCTTCCCAGAACGGAAACAAGCATCCGAGGACCGGCCCGGTTTCGAGGTAACACCTCTCTTCAGCCCGGCTAGCTTGATTCCAGTGGTGTGGAGTGCCTGGGACTCACGTCTGAGCATCCCCAGTACACTTAGAGCGGTAACTGCAAACACAACAATGATGGACAGAATGTGGATCAATGTCACACATTCACCCCAGTCCAAAGATCTGGGCCCAAATCCATCGTTTTTCCACTCCACACCAACCTGGGTTAGACAATGGCGATATGCAAATCAGCGCTGACCCTGTGCCCCATGGGAACAGTCCAGTCCGAACTACAAAAGCCATGTCCTTCCCAGAACGGAAACAAGCATCCGAGGACCGGCCCGGTTTCGAGGTAACACCTCTCTTCAGCCCGGCTAGCTTGATTCCAGTGGTGTGGAGTGCCTGGGACTCACGTCTGAGCATCCCCAGTACACTTAGAGCGGTAACTGCAAACACAACAATGATGGACAGAATGTGGATCAATGTCACACATTCACCCCAGTCCAAAGATCTGGGCCCAAATCCATCGTTTTTCCACTCCACACCACCCTGGGTTAGACAATGGCAATATGCAAATCAGCGCTGACCCTGTGCCCCATGGGAACAGTCCAGTCCGAACTACAAAAGCCATGACCTTCCCAGAACGGAAACAAGCATCCGAGGACCGGCCCGGTTTCGAGGTAACACCTCTCTTGAGCCCGGCTAGCTTGATTCCAGTGGTGTGGAGTGCCTGGGACTCACGTCTGAGCATCCCCAGTACACTTAGAGCGGTAACTGCAAACACAACAATGATGGACAGAATGTGGATCAATGTCACACATTCACCCCAGTCCAAAGATCTGGGCCCAAATCCATCGTTTTTCCACTCCACACCACCCTGGGTTAGACAATGGCGATATGCAAATCAGCGCTGACCCTGTGCCCCATGGGAACAGTCCAGTCCGAACTACAAAAGCCATGTCCTTCCCAGAACGGAAACAAGCATCCGAGGACCGGCCCGGTTTCGAGGTAACACCTCTCTTCAGCCCGGCTAGCTTGAATCCAGTGGTGTGGAGTGCCTGGGACTCAAGTCTGAGCATCCCCAGTACACTTAGAGCGGTAACTGCAAACACAACAATGATGGACAGAATGTGGATCAATGTCACACATTCACCCCAGTCCAAAGATCTGGGCCCAAATCCATCGTTTTTCCACTCCACACCACCCTGGGTTAGACAATGGCGATATGCAAATCAGCGCTGACCATGTGCCCCATGGGAACAGTCCAGTCCGAACTACAAAAGCCATGTCCTTCCCAGAACGGAAACAAGCATCCGAGGACCGGCCCGGTTTCGAGGTAACACCTCTCTTGTAGAGACAGACATGGTAGATTGTATGTAACATCCTGGTCATGTGCCTAAGATCACACTGTGAGTCACGCTTGATTTTAAATGGATCTGGGTGAATAATATGCTTAGTTGATATCTTTAAAAATATGGAAGTACATGTTTTTTAAAGACATGGTAGATTACATGTATCATCCTGGTCATGTGCCTAAGATCACACTGTGAGTGAAGCTTGATTCACCCATCAGTGTGATCTTAGGCACATGACCAACATGTAATGAGAAATGAATGTTATGTCTTGCTTATATATAGGTGACCTGTTTTGACATGCTGCCTAAGATTCTCTAGCAGTACATATCATAAAGATTGAATGTAACATCCTGGTCATGTGTCTAAGATCACACTGTGAGTCAAGGTTGATTTTAAATGAATCTGGGTGAATAATTTGCTTACTTGATGTGTTAAAAAATTATTTCTTGAAGTCAGTTAGGCTTTATGATATGTACTGTTAGAGAATCTTAGGCAGCATGTCTATTAGGTCTCTTAGTTGCCAAAAGATCCATGGAGATTCCTTTTGGCAACTAAGAGGGCTAACAGACATGCTGCCTAAGATTCTCTAGCAGTACATATCATAACGATTGCATGTAACATCCTGGTCATGTGTTTAAGATCACACTGTGAGTCAAGCTTCATTTTAAATGAATCTGGGTGAATAATATGCTTAGTTGATGTCTTTAAAAATATGGAAGTACATGTTTTTAAAGACATGGTACATTACATGTAACATCCTGGTCATGTGCCTAAGATCACACTGTGAGTGAAGCTTGATTTTAAATGAATCTGGGTGAATAATATGCTTAGTTGATGTCTTTAAAAATATGGAAGTACATGTTTTTTAAACACATGGTAGATTACGTGTAACATCCTGGTCTTCTGCCTAAGATCACACTGATGGGTGAATCAAGATTCAATCACAGTGGGATCTTAGGCACATGACCAGGATGTTACATGTAATGAGAAATAAATGTTATGTGTTGCTTATATATAGGTGGCCTCTTTTTGGCCTGTAGAGACAGTGAAATAATATGATCAGAGACACACAAACTGCTTGCAGAGACAGACATGGTAGATTACATATAACATCCTGGTCATGTGCCTAAGATCTCACTGTGAGTCAAGCTTGATTTTAAATGAATCTGGGTGAATAATATGCTTAGTTGATGTCTTTAAAAATATGGAAGTACATGTTTTTTAAAGACATGGTAGATTACAAGTAACATCCTGGTCATGTGCCTAAGATCACACTATGAGTGAAGCTTGATTCACCCATCAGTGTGATCCTAGGCACATGACCAGCATGTTACATGTAATGAGAAATAAATGTTATGTCTTGCTTATGTATAGGCGGCCTGTTTTGACATGCTGCCTAAGATTCTCTAGCAGTACATATCATAAAGATTGCATGTAACATCCTGGTCATGTGTCTAAGATCACACTGTGAGTCAAGCTTGATTTTAAATGAATCTGGGTGAATAATGTGGTTACTTGATGTGTTAAAAAATAATTTCTTGAAGTCAGTTAGGCTTTATGATATGTACTGCTGGAGAATCTTAGTCAGCATGTCTGTTAGGCCTCTTAGTTGCTAAAAGATCCATGGTGATTTCTTTTGGCAACTAAGAGGCCTAACAGACATGCTGCCTAAGATTCTGTAGCTGTACATATCATAAAGATTGCATGTAACATCCTGGGCATGTGTCTAAGATCACACTGTGAGTCAAGGTGGATTTTAAATGAATCTGAGTGAATAATTTGCTTACTTGATGTGTTTAAAAATCATTTCTTGAAGTCAGTTAGGCTTTATGATATGTACTGCTAGAGAATCGTAGCCAGCATGTCTGTTAAGCCTCTTAGTTGCCAAAAGATCCATGGAGATTCCTTTTGGCAACTAAGAGGCCTAAGAGACATGCTGCCTAAGATTCGGTAGCAGTACATATCATAAAGATTGCATGTAACATCCTGGTCATGTGTCTAAGATCACACTGTGAGTCAAGCTTCATTTTAAATGAATATGGGTGAATAATATGCTTAGTTGATGTCTTTAAAAATATGGAAGAACATGTTTTTTAAAGACATGGTAGATTACATGTGACATCCTGGTCATCTGCCTAAGATCACACTGATGGGTGAATCAAGCTTCACTCACAGTGTGATCTTAGGCACATGAGCAGGATGTTACATGTAATGAGAAATAAATGTTATGTGTTGCTTATATATAGGTGGCCTCTTTTTGGCATGTAGAGATAGTGAAATAATATGATCAGAGAGACACATACTGCTTGCAGAGACAGACATGGTAGTTTACATGTAACATACTGGTCATGTGCCTAAGATCACACTGTGAGTCAAGCTTGATTTTAAATGAATGTGGGTGAATAATATTAATATTAATATTAAGATGATGACTAGATGGTTGATGACTTTTTACAAGAAAACATTTTACATAGTAAATCGTTTTTGACACAAAGCGCAGCCTATTTCAATGACCACTACAAAGCAAAGCAGAAACCTAACTCATTTCCAAAATACATTTCCAATATGCACCATACAATTTTTAAAAATATGGAAGTACATGTTTTTCAAAGACATGGTAGATTACATGTAACATCCTGGTCATCTGTCTAAGATCACACTGATGGGTGAATCAAGCTTCACTCACAGTGTGATCTTAAGCACATGAGCAGGATGTTACATGTAATGCGAAATAAATGTTATGTGTTGCTTATATATATGTTGCCTCTTTTTGGCCTGTAGAGACAGTGAAGTAATATGATCAGAGACACACATACTGCTTGCAGAGACAGACATGGTAGATTACATGTAACATCCTGGTCATGTGCCTAAGATCACACTGTGAGTCAAGCTTGATTTTAAATGGATCTGGGTGAATAATATGCTTAGTTGATGTCTTTAAAAATATGGAAGTATATGTTTTTTAAAGACATGGTAGATTATATGTAACATCCTGGTCATGTGCCTAAGATCATACTGTGAGTCAAGCTTGATTTTAAATGAATCTGGGTGAATAATATGCTTAGTTGATGTCTTTAAAAAAAATGGAAGTACATGTTTTTTAAAGACATGGTAGATTACATGTAACATCCTGGTCATGTGCCTAAGATCACACTGTGAGTCAAGCTTGATTTTAAATGGATCTGGGTGAATAATATGCTTAGTTGATGTCTTTAAAAATATGGAAGTACATGTTTTTTAAAGACATGGTAGATTATATGTAACAACTTGGTCATGTGTCTAAGATCACACTGTGAGTTAAGCTTGATTTTAAATAAATCTGGGTGAATAATTTGCTTACTTGATGTGTTAAAAAATCCATTCTTGAAGTCACTTAGGCTTTATGATATTTACTGCTAGAGAATCTTAGCCAGTATGTCTGTTAGGCTTCTTAGTTGCCAAAAGATCCATGGTGATTCCTTTTGGCAAGTAAGAGGCCTAACAGACATGCTGCCTAAGATTCTCTAGCAGTACATATCATAAAGACTGCATATAACATCCTGGTCATATGTCTAAGATCACACTATGGTCAAGCTTGATTGTAAATTAATCTGGGTGAATAATTTGCTTACTTGATATGTTAAAAAATCATTTCTTGAAGTCAGTTAGACTTTAGGATATGTACTGCTAGAGAATCTTAGGTAGCATGTCTGTTAGGCCTCTTACTTGCCAAAAAGGCTCTATGCTATGTAATAAAGATGTGTGTAACATGGTAATAAAATTAGTGTTTTTTTGTTTTTTTTTAGTGTTTGCTGCTCAAATCCAAGAATCTGGAGTGTAATTGAGAGTGTTGTGAACCTTCAAAACCATTTATAAAGGGGAGTTGCTAATTTGTAAAGGGGATCCATTTTTGTGCAGTTTAAAATAATAAGAAAAATTTCTCTCAATGTTTCCACCATTTGTTCTGTGTTGTACCATTTTATCTTTTATGTGTACCTTGTCTGTATCTGCTTGCACTATTTATGTATGTTGTCATACTATTTTACTGTCTCTCGGCACCATCTTTTTATGGGACTGCTCCATGTGTTGTATTCTTTGCAGTCCTGCTTTATCTATCCTCTGCCTGTAACAGTTTAGTGTCTGCGTGCATTATTTCTTGCTAAATCTGCATTATCTCTCTAACTCTGGATGTACCATCTGTCTGCACCCGTTCTTGTGTATTTGCAGAGGCCTATTATGATATGGCTGTTGGTGTGTGTTATGCAGTCCTACCATGATAAATATTTTCCCTCTCTGTCTGTAGTTTCGCACTCTCTGGTTGTACTGTTTTCTCTCTGTCTTCTCTATCTGCGCCTCTGTGTGCTTCATGTAGCCTCTGGATGTAACATTTCAGTGTCTGTTTCTAGCATTTTTTCTCTATTGTACCATTTTATCATCTGTGTCTACCATGTCTGAGTCTGCTTGCACTATCTGTGTCTGTTTTCATACCATCTCACCGTCTCTACTGGCAAAAAACAGACCATATACATGTAAGCAAGAAATAACATTCCCTTTTCATTTCAACAGCACACCCTGGATCTTTATTGCACAACATAGAACCTTTTTAGCAAATAAGAGGCCAACAGATATGCTGCCTAAGATTCTCTAACAGTACATATACTGAAGCCTAATTGTCTTCCAAACATGATTTTAAAACACATCAACTAAGCAAATTATACACCAAGATTAATTTAAAATCAAATTTGACTCGCAGTGTGATCTTAGACACATGACCAGCATGTTACATGCTATCTACTATGTCTGTCTCTGCCTGCACTATGTGTCTCTCTGCTCATACCATCTCACTGTGTCTATGCACCTTCTTTTTTTGTAACTGCTCCATCTGTTCTTTTACTTGCAGCAGTGCACCATCTATTCTCTGACTGTAACAGTTTACTGTCTGCCTGCGTTATTTCATTTTTCGTCAGCACCATCTCTCTATATCTGTGCCTGTAACATCTCTCTGCACCCTTTTATATGCATTTGCAGTGGGCTATTATGATATGGTTGCTCATGCTTAGCATGAAATTTTGTACATGCTGTGCAATTTAGATGCTGAGTGTGCTGTTGAAAGGCAAAAGCAACTGTCTCTGTGGCAAGTAGTAATCTTTTTAGTGAATTTACATTTGTGCACTGTGAGTTCCACCTTCCATCTGTACACAGTTTAAACACCAGTTTATTGTGCTAAACTCAGAAAATCCATCTCTAGAAATAAATTATAAAGTCTTTCAACAGTTCTACAGTCCTGAAAACCCTTAAACAAAACTCACAGTAAGACCCCCTTTGACTGCAGTAATTATTTAAATAAATTGCAAGGGATAGTGTTATGTGTCTAGGATCACAGTGTGAGTCTGTTTTCAAAAAAGAGGAAGGTGGCAGATTAATTTGTGTAGTTAATGTGTTTAAAAGTATGGTAATGTATGTACTTATAAAATTGGCTAAGGTAGTTTTTAATTATCTATTTGTGAAAAAGATATAATTAAGTCTTTATATTTTTTTGGAAGGACCAGCAACATAATATTATTGGTACAATGGAAGAGCATCAAGAAAACGTTGCTTTGAATTTTGACATCTCAAGTGATTTATTAGAGGAAGTGAAAGATGGACTTTTTCCAGAGGAAAATGATACTGGAAATGAAGATTTTTTTGATGAGAGTTTGGACAGTGCTTTTGTTGAAGTGGTAGAAGATTTTGAATTGGAAAATGAAAATTTTGTTTATGATGAAAATGAAATACCGGTTGAAGTCATGTTGCAAGTTTTATTGGAATATGAAATGTTTGACGAATAAATTTATAATTTATAATAAAACATTTTTCGAGTCAGGCTTCTTGTAGTATTGATCGTTCATGTGTTTAATCAAAATGAGAATAAATGTTTTAATGAAGTGTGTTAGAGATTAGGGTCAGAAACATTAATTCCACTATGACCCCCTACACCGCCTGAAAACCACTGTACTGTTCTTAACCCTGAAATATTATTCTCAGCAAATACGTCTATAATGTTGACACACCAATGCACTGCCATCAATTCAGAAACAGCACCCACTATATGATTTCCTACTCTGTTCAGAGACTGTTGCTATGCCTTAATTTTACTTATAAACTGAACCAGTGTTTACATTATTTAATGGTTATAATTTCTGTGTTATATGTTAGTAGAGGTCTATAATATTTTTTTTCTTTATTCATAACAGATTATAATTTTGAACAGAAAAATAAATCAACATGCCGAACAAAAATGAAAAAACAAAAAAACAAAAACAGACATACTATTCCAAGAGAAAACAATTAGAAGAATTACGTAATCAACAAAGGACGGACAAAAAGAAGAGAGCTCCTGGTAAGACAACCAAGGATTTTATTAAGAAATTATGTCAAAGGAAAAACATTTTGGATAATGTGGGAAAGGAAAAACATTTGCCAGTATCTACAAGGAGAAATCAGAGAAAAAGAAAAATGTTTCCCAACTCTGCGGTGAACAAATTAATAGACGTACTAATCAGTTTGTGGAAATCAGGAAGCATATGTTTTATAATAGAGTAATTTTGAATTTATTAAAAAATGTAAACATTTCTAAAAGGAAATCTGCTTTTTATAAGAAAAAAAAGTATATTGAGAATATTGTTGAACGCGCATTTGAGACAAAAAAAAGTTATTTGTTTTAGTAATTAATAGAATAAATACACTGAATAAGGGAATCAAAGTTTTAAAAGCTAAGAGTAAATGGAAAAGACAAATAAATAGAAGTAATTTTTGTAAAGTTTTTTCTGGAAAATGGATGCATAGTTCAAGTTGTGAGCCATTTTTTAATGAAGAGAGTTACTTTCAAAGTAATGATTTGTTGCATGCAGTTGACACCAGTGGTCGAGCATATGAGGTGAAGGACGGTTGTCCTATTGAAAAAGAGAAAATTGTGCCTAGAAATACAGAAGAGGTGATAGCTAATGAAGTTTTAGGGAGACGTCCTAAGGCTCCTGTGTACACTTGGAATTGTAGTAGTATTTGCAGCGTACGACAGGATTCAATTGATTTCTTTTGCAATTTCTTACGTAAGTATGCTAAGAAAAGTCTTAAACAAAAGGTTAAAATGTTGCAAGAATTAGACCCTTGCAGAGTGAGAGAAAAAACAGGTCTGCAAGGGCATTCTCTGGCTTGTCTTTCTAAAAAAGTATGCCAGAGTGTTTTTCACCATTTCAGGATGTTAGCAGTGCATCATACCGAAGTGAGGAAATTAGTGAGAAGGTTGTATTATGCAAAAAGTCCAGCACTTAAGCTCAAACAGTTAAATAGTGCTCTTTTGCATGGATCTGAATTAGATGTTAAGAAGACCTGTGAAGAAATTAAGGTTAGTTACTTTGGTCCAGAAGAAGACAGTGCAGAAACTGATACAGTAATAGATGGAAATGTGGTAGAAAATGTCCGGAATTTTAATACTGAAAATTTTGAACAGGAAATAACAAAGTTTAAGGTTATTGCAGGTGAAAAACCAAATTTTCCTTGTGTGTGTTGTCGATGCACTCATTACAAAAATCAAACCAGGTTAGTTGATTTATATTTAAAAACTGAAGAGGAAAATAATAGTGAGTGGAAAAATGTGCAACTTATTTGTTGGTGGAAAATTGTTTTGATTTGGGTTCTGATCAACGTATTTGTAAATATTGTTATAATAAATTAATTGATAATAGAATGCCTGCTAGAGCTGTACATAATAATCTTGAGTTGGTGAGTATTCCATCTGAACTGAAGGATTTAAATACCTATGAGACTATTCTGATTCAATGTGTGCATCCATTTCAGGCTATTGTTCGTATGGAGCCTAAGACAGGGAAATTAAATCCTTCAGATTTACAAAGAGGATTAAAGGGAAGAGTGGTATATTTGCCTCTTGATTTAAAGAAAAACATTGAGACAATTGGTGTTGAAAATGTAGAACAGGAACCTTTAGTTATTCTAGTTAATGGTGTGCCTACAAAGAGTAAGATAATCTGGCAAGATTTAGTGGATGTTAGAAAAGTCAAAAAGGCAACGTTGTATTTGGTCAAAAACAATAAATACTATAAAAATGTATACGTAGGAGAAGAAGAAATAAATGAAGAAGAGGATAATGATTTGTCTGCTGGAAAATTTGAAAAAGTGGATGTGTCCAGAAGTGAAGAAATTTATGAACATTACAGTGTTCATCCACTGCATTCCAAAGAAGCAATGGGGAATGCTATTGAATTATTTCAGATGAAAAAAGCAAAAGGAACTCCCATTAGTGTATGGGATGAAAGCTTGGAAGCTCGTTGTTTTCCTCAGTTATTTCCAACAGGTCAAGGTGCACGATATGATGACCGACCTATGCAGATTCCTGCATCTGAATACCGGACAACAAGATTATATGCAGAAGATCCGAGATTTCATCAATGTATTCCATATTTGTTTCATCTTCTATTTGAGAGTGACTTATCTGGACTTTCTTATGCAGTAAACCATATACTAAAAAGTGGAGTACATCTGCAAAATGTTTCAGCAAGGGAGTTTATGGATAAAGTCCAACAGAAAGACACTGTTTTGGATTCTCTCCTAATTAATCTAATGGCATGTCAGCGTGGTACTAATGAGTATTGGTACCGTCGTCATGGGGATTTGAAATGTATGCTAAGAAACTTAGGAGCACCTACATGGTTTCTAACTCTAAGCTGTGCTGAGTATGCTTGGGAAGATTTACTTGAATTTCTTCGAGAGGCAAATGCAAACATAGAAAATATAGAGTACAAGACACCTGGAGAACTGTTCTCTTTGGATCCAGTTAATGTTTGCAGATATTTTAATCATAGATTTGAAGCTATGATGTCTTTTATTACAAACAAAAAAAAAACCTCCTCTTGGAGAAGTTCTGGATTTCTTTTGGAGAAAAGAGTATCAAGCGAGAGGTGCTCCTCATATTCATATGCTATTATGGATCAAAGATGCTCCCAAATTTGGAAAAGACTCAGATGACACTGTACTGTCTTTCATTGAAGAATATGCAACATGTGATATACCCAAAAGTACAATTGATAAGGACTTAAGAGGGAAAGTGTTATGATTTCAAAGCCATCGTTGTGGCAAATATTGTCGACGAAAAATTAAAATCAAAGGATAAATTCTATACCAAATGTCATTTTGGATTTCCACGACCAGTAATTTCAAAAGGAAGAGTGATCAATTTTATGTCGTCTTTGCGACATACTGTCACAAGAAGATCACCAAAAAATACGTACAATTTAAGAAGAAATGAAGAGTCAAAATACATAAATGACTATAACCCAATCATTTTGTCCATGTGGAATGCTAACATGGATATTCAATATGTTTCAGACAACTCTATTGCTGTGGCTCGATATGTAACGTCTTACATCACCAAATCTGAAAAGACAGAACTAAAGGATATGTGGGAAGACATTTCTCATGAAAAGAGCCTAAGTAAGAAATTGTATACCTGCAGTTTGAAGATGTTATCTCATCGAGAAATTAGGGCATATGAATGTTGTGATCGATTATCATCAGCAAGTCTTTATGCAAAATCTCGAACTATCATTTGGGTGAGTTTAGGTCTTGCAAGAACACAAAACCGAGTTTTGAAACTTGTTCAAGAAATTGAATATTTAGCAGAGAAAGAACCAAACAGTACAGACATTCTGAAGACAAACATGTTGGATACATACTATACAAATAGAAGTAATCTGCTTGAAAACATTTGTCTGTATGAAATACTACAAAACTACACTTTTAAAAGGAATATTACAGAGGATATTGATAAAGGTGTATATGCTGTGATTGGATGTGAAGGATGTCTGGTGAAACAAAGAAAAGGATATTTGATTAATCACCGAAAACTGAGTGGTGAAACTCCTAACAAAAGTGAATTTTACTACGTAGCTCTTTTGCAACTCATTAAACCATGGCGTAAAGAAGAGGAACTACTTGGTGACTTTGACAGTTATGAAGATTCATTCAACGCATCAAAAAATAGTATAGAATGTCCTGTTTTTAGTAATTATCTGCAAATGTTGAACGACGAAATAGAGCAAGAAGCAACAATAGCAGCGGAGATTGCTAGAGACAGTTCTCAAGATAGTCAAAGTTCTGCTTTGTTGAGTCAAGATCCACTAGGACAACCAATTATCCAAAATGAAGCAGCCACTGCCATGGATGAGGTGGAAAGAGCAATGGAACAAGTTCAAGAGGATGTAATAAACTTAGAAGAATTGGAAAAACAACTTAATCTTGAGCAAAAACAAATATATGATGAAGTGACAGAGCAGATTGATCATGGTTTTCGGCATGAGAAAAAAGAATGCTCATGTATGTCATTTCAACCTGTCCGACTATATGTGAGTGGAGAAGCTGGAACTGGTAAAAGTTTTCTAATTAAAGGAATTGCCACATATCTACAGCAAAGAACTGAGTCATCACTCTCTTGTGTTGTTACTGCTCCAACTGGGTTGTCGCCATTGTCTAACCCAGGGTGGTGTGGTGTGGAAAAACGATGGATTTGGGCCCAGATCTTTGGACTGGGGTGAATGTGTGACATTGATCCACATTCTGTCCATCATTGTTGTGTTTGCAATTACCGCTCTAAGTGTACTGGGGATGCTCAGACGTGAGTCCCAGGCACTCCACACCACTGGAATCAAGCTAGCCGGGCTGATGAGAGGTGTTACCTCGAAACCGGGCCGGTCCTCGGATGCTTGTTTCCGTTCTGGGAAGGACATGGCTTTTGTAGTTCGGACTGGACTGTTCCCATGGGGCACAGGGTCAGCGCTGATTTGCATATCGCCATTGTCTAACCCAGGGTGGTGTGGTGTGGAAAAACGATGGATTTGGGCCCAGATCTTTGGACTGGGGTGAATGTGTGACATTGATCCACATTCTGTCCATCATTGTTGTGTTTGCAATTACCGCTCTAAGTGTACTGGGGATGCTCAGACGTGAGTCCCAGGCACTCCACACCACTGGAATCAAGCTAGCCGGGCTGATGAGAGGTGTTACCTCGAAACCGGGCCGGTCCTCGGATGCTTGTTTCCGTTCTGGGAAGGACATGGCTTTTGTAGTTCGGACTGGACTGTTCCCATGGGGCACAGGGTCAGCGCTGATTTGCATATCGCCATTGTCTAACCCAGGGTGGTGTGGTGTGGAAAAACGATGGATTTGGGCCCAGATCTTTGGACTGGGGTGAATGTGTGACATTGATCCACATTCTGTCCATCATTGTTGTGTTTGCAATTACCGCTCTAAGTGTACTGGGGATGCTCAGACGTGAGTCCCAGGCACTCCACACCACTGGAATCAAGCTAGCCGGGCTGATGAGAGGTGTTACCTCGAAACCGGGCCGGTCCTCGGATGCTTGTTTCCGTTCTGGGAAGGACATGGCTTTTGTAGTTCGGACTGGACTGTTCCCATGGGGCACAGGGTCAGCGCTGATTTGCATATCGCCATTGTCTAACCCAGGGTGGTGTGGTGTGGAA
The DNA here is from genome assembly GCF_964261635.1 of Lissotriton helveticus. NCBI lineage: Eukaryota > Metazoa > Chordata > Amphibia > Caudata > Salamandridae > Lissotriton > Lissotriton helveticus. The sequence goes on along the minus strand of NC_136068.1, from coordinate 1,329,980,075 downwards.
AAACGATGGATTTGGGCCCAGATCTTTGGACTGGGGTGAATGTGTGACATTGATCCACATTCTGTCCATCATTGTTGTGTTTGCAATTACCGCTCTAAGTGTACTGGGGATGCTCAGACGTGAGTCCCAGGCACTCCACACCACTGGAATCAAGCTAGCCGGGCTGATGAGAGGTGTTACCTCGAAACCGGGCCGGTCCTCGGATGCTTGTTTCCGTTCTGGGAAGGACATGGCTTTTGTAGTTCGGACTGGACTGTTCCCATGGGGCACAGGGTCAGCGCTGATTTGCATATCGCCATTGTCTAACCCAGGGTGGTGTGGTGTGGAAAAACGATGGATTTGGGCCCAGATCTTTGGACTGGGGTGAATGTGTGACATTGATCCACATTCTGTCCATCATTGTTGTGTTTGCAATTACCGCTCTAAGTGTACTGGGGATGCTCAGACGTGAGTCCCAGGCACTCCACACCACTGGAATCAAGCTAGCCGGGCTGATGAGAGGTGTTACCTCGAAACCGGGCCGGTCCTCGGATGCTTGTTTCCGTTCTGGGAAGGACATGGCTTTTGTAGTTCGGACTGGACTGTTCCCATGGGGCACAGGGTCAGCGCTGATTTGCATATCGCCATTGTCTAACCCAGGGTGGTGTGGTGTGGAAAAACGATGGATTTGGGCCCAGATCTTTGGACTGGGGTGAATGTGTGACATTGATCCACATTCTGTCCATCATTGTTGTGTTTGCAATTACCGCTCTAAGTGTACTGGGGATGCTCAGACGTGAGTCCCAGGCACTCCACACCACTGGAATCAAGCTAGCCGGGCTGATGAGAGGTGTTACCTCGAAACCGGGCCGGTCCTCGGATGCTTGTTTCCGTTCTGGGAAGGACATGGCTTTTGTAGTTCGGACTGGACTGTTCCCATGGGGCACAGGGTCAGCGCTGATTTGCATATCGCCATTGTCTAACCCAGGGTGGTGTGGTGTGGAAAAACGATGGATTTGGGCCCAGATCTTTGGACTGGGGTGAATGTGTGACATTGATCCACATTCTGTCCATCATTGTTGTGTTTGCAATTACCGCTCTAAGTGTACTGGGGATTCTCAGACGTGAGTCCCAGGCACTCCACACCACTGGAATCAAGCTAGCCGGGCTGATGAGAGGTGTTACCTCGAAACCGGGCCGGTCCTCGGATGCTTGTTTCCGTTCTGGGAAGGACATGGCTTTTGTAGTTCGGACTGGACTGTTCCCATGGGGCACAGGGTCAGCGCTGATTTGCATATCGCCATTGTCTAACCCAGGGTGGTGTGGTGTGGAAAAACGATGGATTTGGGCCCAGATCTTTGGACTGGGGTGAATGTGTGACATTGATCCACATTCTGTCCATCATTGTTGTGTTTGCAATTACCGCTCTAAGTGTACTGGGGATGCTCAGACGTGAGTCCCAGGCACTCCACACCACTGGAATCAAGCTAGCCGGGCTGATGAGAGGTGTTACCTCGAAACCGGGCCGGTCCTCGGATGCTTGTTTCCGTTCTGGGAAGGACATGGCTTTTGTAGTTCGGACTGGACTGTTCCCATGGGGCACAGGGTCAGCGCTGATTTGCATATCGCCATTGTCTAACCCAGGGTGGTGTGGTGTGGAAAAACGATGGATTTGGGCCCAGATCTTTGGACTGGGGTGAATGTGTGACATTGATCCACATTCTGTCCATCATTGTTGTGTTTGCAATTACCGCTCTAAGTGTACTGGGGATGCTCAGACGTGAGTCCCAGGCACTCCACACCACTGGAATCAAGCTAGCCGGGCTGATGAGAGGTGTTACCTCGAAACCGGGCCGGTCCTCGGATGCTTGTTTCCGTTCTGGGAAGGACATGGCTTTTGTAGTTCGGACTGGACTGTTCCCATGGGGCACAGGGTCAGCGCTGATTTGCATATCGCCATTGTCTAACCCAGGGTGGTGTGGTGTGGAAAAACGATGGATTTGGGCCCAGATCTTTGGACTGGGGTGAATGTGTGACATTGATCCACATTCTGTCCATCATTGTTGTGTTTGCAATTACCGCTCTAAGTGTACTGGGGATGCTCAGACGTGAGTCCCAGGCACTCCACACCACTGGAATCAAGCTAGCCGGGCTGATGAGAGGTGTTACCTCGAAACCGGGCCGGTCCTCGGATGCTTGTTTCCGTTCTGGGAAGGACATGGCTTTTGTAGTTCGGACTGGACTGTTCCCATGGGGCACAGGGTCAGCGCTGATTTGCATATCGCCATTGTCTAACCCAGGGTGGTGTGGTGTGGAAAAACGATGGATTTGGGCCCAGATCTTTGGACTGGGGTGAATGTGTGACATTGATCCACATTCTGTCCATCATTGTTGTGTTTGCAATTACCAACTGGGTTGGCAGCACACAACATTAAAGGGATTACTTTACATCGTTTATTGATGTTGCCAGTTGAACATGAAAATAAATTACAATACCACAAGCTATCTGGAGAAGCTTGTTGTGATGTTTCTAGAGTCCTTAAAAAAATGAAACTTCTCATTATTGATGAGGTAAGCACGGTATCAAATTTAATGCTTGCCTTTGTGCATTTAAGAATGCAACAGATTCTTAAAACAGAGTATGATGTGTTATTTGGAGGCAAACACGTCATATTTTTGGGAGATCTACTGCAGCTACCTCCTGTAAAAGGACAACCTGTATTTAAAACTGTTACACATGAAGACACCAGAAAGTGCCTGGGAAGTATTGGAAATGTTAATATATGGTCACATTTCAAATATACTGAACTCATTCAAAATATGCGACAGGCAAAGGATGCTAAATATGGAAATATTCTTCAAGATATAAGAATTGGAAAACTAAGTGAACATGCCAAAGAAGCTTTACAAACACGATTACTTTCCAATTTGTTTCCAAATGAAAATAATGTGGCAGAGAAAATATATAGTAAAGAGGCAGAAGATAAGTCAGTTATATGCTTGATGCCACTCTACAAGAATGTTCAATGTTCAATGAAAAAAACTGGAAGCTAAAGATAGAATAGAGCATGAAGGAAGTACTATTATTTTGTCAGAAAGGTTGAAGTTAAAATTGGATTCTTTAGAGAAATCAATATCTAAAACTGCTGGTTTAGAAAATAATCTGTATGTATGTTTAAAATGTCAGAATATTTTATGAAGAAATTTACATGTGGAAAGAGGTTTGGTGAATGGAGCAATGGGTAATGTTGTTGGTTTTGTGAATTACCCAAATAGAGATGAGATTTAAGTTTTAAAAATCAAATTTGATGGAATTGAAGAGGTACAACAAGTCAGTCGTTGTTTAAATCGATTTTTGCTTGTAAAAGATATATATGTCAGATGAAAACAGTTTCCTGTTTGTTTGGCATATGCGGTGACTATTCATAAATCTCAAGGTTTAAGTGTAGATGGTGCTTTGATAAATATTGGAAGTACTGTGTTCAAAGAGGGTATGGCATATGTTGCTTTATCTCGTGCTTTATCTCGTGTTAGAACTTTATCTGGATTGTATCTGATTGATTTTAATGAGACAAAGATTAGTGCAGATCTAAATTGTGTGAAGGAGTATAACAGGTTAAGAAGAGAATATGCTCCAAGTTTACCTCAATATCCTTTAATTGAAAAGTGTGTGGTAGGTCGAAAAAGGAGATATGAGGAAAAATGTACTGAAGTAGAAGAGAAACGGAAAAAAAATAGATGAACCTGTGATTGGTAGCAAAAAGAAAAAAGTTTCTACTGAAGAGATTGTTGGATTTAAATTTGAAAACAGTTGTGGTGTCAACTGCTATGCAAATGTAGTGGTTAATCTTGTTTTTTTTCTTAAAAGTTTACAGCAACAGATTGTTGAAAATCGGGACCAAACATTTTGTTGTTCATTAAATTCTGTGTTTCAGAAATGTAACAGTGATAATAGTCAAATACCAAATGTTTCTCAACTTCGAAATGTTTTAGACATATGTGCTGGACTAAATCAATTTTCTCAGAATATTCAGCAAGATTGTCAAGAATTTAATATGTATATGCTTACAGTTTTACAAGATGAAGGTGTAGATATTGATAGTCTTTTTGGCCTTTCTTATAAATGGCAACATAACTGCGACAATTGTTCATTTTCAAGTTTTACTGACATACACACTGAAAGATTTATATATTTAACATTACCAGACTGTAAAGCTTTCAATAATCTAGTTAGAGATGTGCATCAAAACATGGTCTGTTCTCAATGTAACTCAGAAATGTTATCAACATTATTTATCCGAAGATATGGACAGTATGTAATTTGAATGTTCCAACGATGCAGACCTGATGGAACAAAATTGACAACTTCAATTAAAAATTTTGTGGCTTCTCAGCTATCAATTTCTGGAAGAACATTTGTAACTGTAGCAATTATCTTCCATGATGGTCCTTCAACAACATCAGGACATTACACAGCTTATTTGAAATCTCCAACAGGCTGGACTCACAGTAATGATAGTCAATTGACTTTTAAAAAACCTTTGTCTATTGACTTACCAAATTCTTATCTGGTGTTTTTGCAACCCAAATTGCAGTAAAATTACTTGGCGTAGGAAGATTACTGCTGTTAAGAAAAGATACTCTGTTGTTCAGACGTATTGTGCGAGTGAGGGTGACCAAATTTAAAAATGAAACTTTTATTTCGCATAGTGAAAGTATCAGGTACAGGTTTAAGTAATGTTTCATGGTACAGAACACGTTGGAACGTTTTATTCTAAAGGTCGGGAAAAGAATGGTTAAGAGTACAATTAAGTAATTTGCAAAATAAGGACTTTACTTATACTATTTGGCCGTGAGGAATAGTATCTGAGAACAAAATTACTACTTCAGATAAATGTTCTTAAAACATGCCTGTACGGAAGTTTATTGAGAGGTATTTAAAAATAAGTCATATTATTTTATTACTTTGTGATTGTTGAAGATGTAGCATCCTTACACAAGAAATTGCGATTTAGAGAAAAACATTTAAGACATGTTTTTTCAAATATTTACATTATGTAATCAAATGTTGTCTGGGTTTTTTAAACACAATCATTTTGATTGTGTTTTTTTCCCCGCTGTTATATGATGAGTAGTATTGAACTCACTGTTTATAGTGAAAATCAATATATTCTGAGAACAGCAAAAATAAACCATATAACATATTGTACAAGTTATTTTGTATTTTGTATTCACAAATATTTATTATAACTGATTTGTTTATTCTCTTCCACGGATATTACATTTATAAGGTAAGTACGACTAATAAAAAATACTTTTTCATTAGTTTTTTATTTCTGTTTCTCCCTATCCTTCCCTCACTCCCTCTCTCTTACCCTTACTCCCTTCATCCCCTCACTTTGTCAGTCCCCTTCTCTCACTCCCTTTAACTCATCCACATTTCGTCATTTACCTTTCTTTGCTCCTTCCCTGAGTCCCCTTCTGTCACTGTTTCCTTCACTCCCTCTGTCTCTTCACTTTCTCACTCCCCTTGTCTCATGCTCACTCGCCTTTATCCACCCTCTATCAGCCCTGTTTCCTCAATCTTAATGCCCTTCTCTTACCCTACCTCACCCCTGTTCCCTTACTCTGCTTCCTTCACTTATCCTCATTCACCATACTTCAATCCATACTTCAGTCCCCTTTGCCTACTCTATTTCCCTTTGTCCATCCCTTACACTCCTTCCCTGTCTCTACCCCATTCACCTTCTCTCACTCACTCTTCTTCACTCTATTTCTCTTAGTGCCCTTTCACTCTCCTTAACTCACTCCTCTACCCTTACTCCTTTTCTTTTACACACTGTTTCTCTCACCTTCCATTACTCATCACACTCTCCTTTCCTCCCTCACCATACTTTCCTTTCCACAGTCATTCCCTCAGTCCCTTCCTCTCTTTCACTCAGTCATCTTAGTCATTGATTTATACACTACACATTCTGTCCCTCTCTCTCTCTCCCTTTCTCTTCCTTTCTTTCACTTTTTGTTTCCTGCACTCCTACTTTCTTTTGTTTTATGAAATGTATATTATAACTCTATCTTTTCTTTTCTTCCACAGATAGTATATTTTTAAAAGAAATCTACTATTAGTTTTTTACTATTTCTAAGGTAAGTATGCCAAACAAAAATACTTTTTAATCACTCTCTTACTTTTCTTTGTCTCTTGGTCATTGTTAAATCTATCTCTTATTCGCCTTCCTTAACTCTTTTTACTTTCCTTTAGTTTCCTTTACTTATTCACATTATTTCCATTCTTTCTTCTTTACAGTCTTTATGTCATTATTAATACTGTGTTTTCAGCCTCACTCACCTTGTCTAACTACCTTTTTCTCTCTTGCTTTTTCTCCATTACTCTTTTCCCCTCACTCTTATATCCCTTCCCTCACTATCACTGCCCTTTACTGAATCTCTCTCCTCTTCTCCCACTTCATGTTCTCTTCTCTGTGCATCACTCCCATTCCTTTTCTTCTTCTCCAATTTCATCAGTACCCCTCATTTTCTTTTACTCACTTCATCTGTCAATCTTGCTCCCTAATTTCTTTTTCTCATTCCCTTGTGCTACCTCCTTTTCATTTACTCTCTCACTCATATTTTGAATATTTTTTCTCCCTCTTTTATTGTGTGTTACTCAGTCTAACTTCTCTTCCTGTCTGTATCTCACACCTTATCTCTTTTCCTCTCTCTTTCCATTACTCTCCCTCACACTCTTTCACTCATTTAATTCCTCAGGGGCAAATTTAGAAGCCCATTGCGCCTCTTTTATACCGCCTGTGCGTCACTTTTCTTACGCAGTGGCAGTGCAAAAGAAGCGCCATAGTGCGTGGAGATGCATCACGTTGTAAAACCCTGCACCACATGAAACCAGTCTCTGGTTTCATGTAGGCATTTCCACGCAGGGGTAGGCGTTCCGTCACAAGAACCCCTTTGAAAAGTGATTCAGTGAAATCTACAAGATTTCACTGAGTCATTTCACCAACACTGATGTGTCAAAACATTGCACATGTTGAAGCAGGTGTAAAGGTTGACGTAGCACGTTACAGATAGAGCAAGTTGGAAAAGTGCTGGAGTTGCGTCCTGCATGGAACACAATTTCAACACTGTGCAAACTTTCAGCGCTAGATGTGACATGCATCTGTTTATTCCTGTGCCATGGTGCACCGCATTGCAAATGCGGTGCATCATGAGTGGTGCAAGGATTCATTTGTGTATCGCATCTTTCCTGGCGCATCTCTGCTATTTTGCAGAGATGTGTTGGGTAACATAAATCTGTCCCTCTGTTCCATTCCCTCTCTATGCTTTCCTAAGTCCCTTCATTCTCTTACTCAATGTTTTAATCACTTATTTCCCAATTCTCGCTTTCACTTACCTCCCTTTTATCATCCTCAAATCCCCTTCCTTCATCATCTTTCCATTTCTTTTACCTTCACTCCCCTAACCCTACTCTATGTATCTCTCTTTGTCCCTTACTCTCCATCCATATGTCCATCCTCACTCCCCTTCTGTGACTCCTCCACCTTTACTTTCTTTTCCATACTGCTCTTCCCATAATTTTAAATTTCCCTTAACTCACTACCCTACCTTTAGACATCTTGGGACAGATTTACGAGCCCTTTACGTCTCTTTTGACACCTTTACGGCACAGATGCATCACGCATGTGTGCCGTTTTTGCCCCATGGTGCGCCACATTGTAAATGTGGCACATCAGTGGTGGCGCACGGGTGGTTTTGCTTGTCGTAGGTTACTTGGCACATCCCTGCTGATTTGCAGAGATGCACCATGTAACGTACATCTGTCCCCTAGTTTCAGTCACTCTTTTACTTCACTATCTTCAGTCACTATACTTCCTTTACCTCACTCATTTGCTCAGTCCCTTACTCCATTTTTGTCATTCATTTCATTTAGTCATTTATACACTACACATTCATACAAGAGAAAGATGACACAGTGCGTAACAAATAGAGCTCATTTTGGAAAAATAAGTTAGTTCTGAAAAGAACTTTTTTTTGTTTTGTTGTTTTATATATTTTTTTCTTTTTTGAAAGTTTTATATTATTTTGATTTTTCTAACAGGAACAGAAATCTTCAACTGAAACACTGTTCAACAGGAACAAAATAAATTCAAACTTTGAAAAAATGTATCTTCTCTGGGAGCATTGATGTTCATTAATTCTGTGCTCGATCAGAGTGAGGCTCTGCTCCCCGTACACAACAATTTGAAAACATTTGTTGCATCTCATGTGGATTTTTGACAAGAATGGTCTTAAGTCCATCTGTTCAGTGGATGGAGATGCAGGTCGTCCTCCAGATGATGTGCTGGCCACAGCTGGTGGTATTTGTGTGGCCAGAGCTCTTATTGATGCCTGTGTAAATTGCACAGGGTGCACTTGTCTGGCATGCCTTATCATTTTATGTATTGAAAATGAGTACTTTTTTTGAAGGATTTCCTCTTGATAGAACAGTGCCACATATAGTGCAAGTGACTTTCGGGGCATTCACTTTTTTTAGTCCTTCAGGAAACGTAGAAGAATTCCATATGAAAGATTCCTTCCCTTTTATTTGAGGTAGCCGATAATCTTCCCCAGAATCAGAAGATGAATTCTGTCTTGCAGCCATTTCAGAAAATTCTCAGGAAACTTGAAAAGGCTCCTTCTCCCATGAGAGTAAAACAGATAGTGAGGGAAGTGGGTGGGGTTTTTGAAGATTCTAGAACAGAAACTACTATAAACCAATCAAAAGTGTTGTTTTCGAGTCACATGACTTGACGTGCGCGCTCGGGTGCATGCACCAGGTCGCGCACGTCGCTTGAAAATGGCGTTTTGCCCGATTTACAAAAAAGTTTGAAAACGTGAAAAGGAGGCAAGGTAGACACTCCCTGACCCCCTAGAGTTTATCAGAGGGTCCCAGAAGAATCTCGACGGGCCCAAAAACTTATTTTGTTGCTGAAAAAATAGCGGGGTGCGCGCACCCGGTCAGTTTAAAATGGCGGTTGACCCGATTTACATAAAAGTTTCAAAACATGAAAAGGAGGCAAGGTAGACAGTGCCTGACCCCCTAGAGCTTCTCATGGGGTCCCTAAACAACTCAGACGGGCAAAAAAAACTTTCTTTTTTTTCTTGAAAAATTTGCGGGGTGCGCGCACCCGGTCGCGCATCTCGCACGTTTTGAAACGTTTTGAAACTTTTATCAAAATCGGGCAAAACGCCATTTTCAAGCGACCTGCGCGACCTGGTGCGCGACCCCGTGCGCGCACCCGAGTGGGCATGTCAAGTCATGTGACTCGAAAACAACACTTTTGATTGGTTCACAGTAGTTTCAGATCTAGAATCTTCAAAAACCCCACCCATTTCCCTCACTATTTGCTTTATTCTCCTGGAAGAAGGAACCTTTTTGGAGCTGGAAGCAGAAAAAACAACAGGATGGCAGAAAGACAGGAAACAACATCTTCTTCTTCTGACTCCCACATAGAATATCGCCAGCAAGCCAAGAAGGGGAAATCTTCTTTTATTTGGAAGTTTTTAACTTTTCCTGAGGGACTAAAAAAGGTAAATGCCCCTCAAGTAACGTGTACCCTTTGTGGTACTGTTCTTTCAAGGGGAAACCCTCTTAAAAAAATACTCTTTTTCAATCCATACTATGATCAGACATGTAAAAAATGTGCTCCCTGTGCAATATGCCCAGCAGCCACAAGAGCTCTGGCCCAGCAGATTCCACCAGCTCCATCGCCAGCAACAGCAGAAATGGACCTTAGGCCATATTTAGCACATGTGCATATGCGGTGCAACAAATGTTTTGATCTTATTGTTTTTGGAGAACAGAGCCTGAATCTAATTGAACGCAGCATTCAGAATCATAAATGCTCTGAAAGGAGATAATTTTTTTTCTATTTTTCATTTATTTTGTTCCTGTTGAACAGTTTCCTTGTTGCAGTTCCTGAAATTTCTTCAAAAAAACAAAACAAAAATATCAAACTTTAAAAAAAGGGAAAAAAAATATAAAGCAACAAAAGAAAAAAAACAGTTCTTTTCAGAACTCATTCAATTCTCTAAAAAGAGTTATATTCTTAATACACTGTGTCGTTCATTTTTTTGAATGAAAGCGTAGTGCATAAATGAGTGATTGAAATGACAGAGTGAAGGGAAGGAAGGGACTGAGGGAAAGAGTGAGAAAAGGGGAGTATGGTGAGTGACAAAAGAGGAGTCGAAGAGTGACTGAAAGAAGGGGACTAAGGGTAGGGGAGTGAGTTAAGGGGAGTGAAAAACTAAGGGAAGGGCAATAAAGAAAGGAGAAAAAAACTAGTTTCAGTGTTTTGATGTTGTATTTAAATTCATAATAAAAAATAAAGATTTTTACACATATTTTATTTAGGGGTTAGCATTTAAAAAACCTTTGAAATTCACTAAAAAAAAACATAGGTTTCACACACGTTATAGTTAGGAATTAGCATTTAAAAAACCTTGCAAATTCACTGAAAAAAACATAGGTTTTACACACGTTATAGTTAGGAATTAGCATTAAAAAAACCTAGCAAATTCATTGAAAAAACCATAGGTTTTATATCAGTTATAGTTAGCTGGACAATTTACTCATACAAAACCATTGAAATTCCCACGTTATAGTTAGTTGTACTCACTATAACTGGCGCGCCCGCAAAGCACTGCTAATGACGTCACATATTACATCACTCATGACATAGTCAGTGACATCACTCATGACATCACTGATGACATCTCAAATGACATCACAAAAGAAAATATATATATATATATATATATTCACTGGAAAAACCATAGGTTTCAGGCCTTATATAGTTAGGAATTAGCATTTTAAAAACCTTTAAAATTCACTCAAAAAACTATAAGTTTTAGGGGTGTTATAGTTAGCTGGACATTTCACTCATACAAAACCATTGAAATTGCTCCTATATAGTTAGTTGTACTAACTATATTTCGCGCACCCACAATCCACTGCTAATGATGTCACATATTACATCATTCATGACATGGTCAGTGACATCACTGATGACATCTCAAATGAGTTATATGACAACAGGATACTGACATAACTTGAAGGAAATAAGAACGCCCTGAAGAAGTTCTGTTGTACAGAACGAAACAAGTCATCTGGCTGTGGTACATAAACTTAAGGAAAATAAAAGCATTTGAATATACACCAAGATTCAGCGCTTCAATAAGGACTCTAAGTGATATGATTTAGTTGGACTTATTGTGCAAGTGGTGCTGTGCCAAACTTTGGAATATTCTCCACTACTCTCTACTACTTACTCTCTACTACTCCACTACTCTCTAATACTCACTCTCTACTACTCATTCTCTACTACTCTACTACTCTCTACTACTCTCTCTCTACTACTCACTCCCTACTACTCATAATCTACTACTCTCTACTTCTCACTCTCTACTACTCTCTACTCTCTACTACTCACTCTCTACTACTCTCTCTCTACTACTCACTCTTTACTACTCACTATCTACTACTCTCTACTACTCACTCTCTACTTCTCACTCTCTACTACTCTCTACTACTCACTCTCTACTACTCTCTCTCTACTACTCTCTACTACTCACTATCTACTACTCTCTCTCTACTACTCTCTACTAATCACTTTACTACTCACTCTCTACTACTCTCTACTATTCTCTCTCTCTGCTACTCACTCTCTACTACTCTCCACTACTCACTCTTTACTACTCTCTGCTACTCACTCTCTACTGCTCTCTACTACTCACTCTACTACTTACTCTCTACTACTCTCTACTACTCACTCTCTACTACTCACTCTCTACTACTCTCTACTACTCACTCTACTATTCACTCTACTACTCTCTACTTCTCACTCTCTGCTTCTCTCTCTACTGCTCTCTACTACTCTCTACTACTCACTCTCTACTCTATTACTCACTCTCTTCTCTCTACCTCTCTACCTCTCTCTACTTCTCTCTCTACTAGTCTCTACCTCTCTTCCTCTACCTCTCTACCTCTACCTCTCTACCTCTATACCTCTGCCTCTCTACCTCTCTCTACACGCACACATATACACATATATATATGCATATATATGCATATGCATTTATGTATGTGTGTATATATATATACATACATATATAAACATATATAATCTGCATATCTATATAAATACAAATATAAATGCATGCATACATATACATATATGCATACATATGCATGTTATTTACATGAAAGTTTTAAAAACACTAATAAAAGCAAAGCTAAAAAGCCACCTCATTACAAATAGAATGGCTTTAACTTAAACAAGGGCGAGATCTATTGCATTTTCAATGCTTGTTTACTTTGGTTCCATCAAGAAGACATTCAGATGTGTCACACATTTGCCATGAATTCTGAATGTTAGCACTCTAATTGCTCATTAGATCACTGTAGTAAAGCTACTGCTCACCAGGGAAGTCTGCTGCTAATCATACTTTCTATGGCAACATGAACCCCCTCATTTTGTTCCTTTTTAAATTAAATGTTTTCAGACTTACAACTTCATTCCAATCAAGATGGCTTCTGGTGTGCCATACTTGTGTCATAAGTAAGACTGTTAGCGCTCTAGTTGTTCTTTTGAACACTCTGGGACATTCTGTCACTGGGCTATACTTGGGCTATATCTGGGTGATATTTGGGCTACATTTGGGCTCTTTTGTCTCTGGTGGCCATCTTGGGAGACTGCATGTCAGAATTTTTTAATGAAATAGAAGAGGATTTGGGAAGTCACTCAAAATGTGCCCTAATTTTTCTTTCTGCAGCACTAATCATACTTTCTATGGCAAAATATAGCCCCTCATTTTGTTCCTTTTTAGATTAAATGTTTTAGGAGTTACCACTGTATTCCAATCAAGATGGCTTCAGGTGTGCCATACCTTTGTAATAAGTAGGACTGTTAGCGCTCTAGTTGTTCTTTAGAACACTCTAGGAGGCTGCAGTAGAACACAAAGGAATCAACTGACAGTCTCTGTCCTTGTTGGATGTACATGTTTTACTGAGAATGTCAGACTTCATTCTCACATGACTAAGAAAGATAATGTGAATTTACAGAAAATATGCTTTCAGTTTAGCTTATAGATCCCCTTCCAAACCAGAGTGGGAAAAGCATGAGATAATAGTTTTCTTTCAAACATGATTCATGATATCCCAGCAGAAGGCTTTTTCACATGGTAAAATCACATTAGAACACACCACAATTCCTAAAATGAGTATGGTACCATCAACAAATGATTTATAATGTAACTAAAGTCCTAAAACCCTCTATTACCTACAATGCTTTTTAATTAGGTGCTACCATGTATATTGGTCCCAAGATGGCTGCCAACACTTCTTGGATGAAGTGCTGGCAGCCAATCAGATCTCACGATGAGATGTGTGGTTAGGCTCCGCCCAGATATATATGTGTTTTTGAAGTTAATTTTCATAAAAACCACTATATATATATATCCACAACTCTCCTCCAAAAAGAAGAAAAAGGCCACAGAAGGGGAAACGTCGGAAACACCTTTATTCCAGAGCAGATGGCAAATGAAGTTCAGAACACCCGCTGTGGCAAATGCATTTCGGCATCTTTTGCCTTCTTCAGCGCCGTGGGTGTAACGGTCAGAGAGCAGGTGAGTATCCCAGAGTTAAGTGTCATGCCCCACCCTGCTTCTGAAACAACTGGTCCGCCCCCTAAGGTCCAATCCAATCACCTTAACCTCCATGTGGACACCTCATGAACAGCGCCTACAGGTCCCAGCATGCACTTCTTCATGCTGGCAGGAAATGCTTGGGGTGGATCAGTGCCGCATAGAACCCCATGTCCAGGAGTCCCGAAATGAATTGCCTCCTTGGGTCCCCAACCGCATCAACCACCTTATCGCAGGATTCCTTAAAGGGGGGGCAAGGCTACAATATCACCTCGCCCAGCGTGATGGCAGTGACATCTACACCGCTCCTTCTCGTCCCGGGCTTGGGGGTGGGCTTTGGTCTTTCCTGTACCCAAGATTCCAAAAAAACACCGAAGTGAAGACCAGCGACACCAAAGCCTCTTGGAAATGCGGGGGCCTTTTGTGCGCAACACTGGAAATCGCGCTAAATTGATGTCCACAACTCTCCTCCAAAAAGAAGAAAAAGGCCACAGCAGGGAAAACGTCAGAAACACCTTTATTCCAGAGCAGATGGCAAATGAAGTTCAGAACACCCGCTGTGGCGAATGCATTTCGGCATCTTTTGCCTTCTTCAGCGCCGTGGGTGTAACGGTCAGAGAGCAGGTGAGTATCCCAGAGTTAAGTGTCCTGCCCCACCCTGCTTCTGAAACAACTGGTCCGCCACCTAAGGTCCAATCCAATTGCCTTAACCTCCATGTGGACGCCTCATGAGCAATTTTCACCAAATATAGCAAAGGCACCTCTGCGTACCAGTCCATACAATTTTGCCACGTTTGGTGTAATTCCGTTCAGCGGTTCGGGCTGTAGCCTTGTCAGAACGTCCGATGGAAATTAACATGGGGAAAACACGTGTTGGGACACCCCTTTTTTCTCAGCCCCCACTTCACGAATCTCCCCGAAACTTTCAGGGAAGGAGCGCAGCGGAGCTGGCCAGACTTTTGGAAACTTACACGCAAATTCTCAACCTCAACCGGCGCCAAAGTTATTCCCAATAGAATGTTGCGGATTTCCTATGGTAGCTAGGTCCTAACTATATATATATATATATATATATATCTATATATATATATATATATATATTGATATATATATATATATATGTACACAGTTTCCTCAGAGAAGAAAGACGAGTCGCACACCTCCCGTGATTTTAAAAGAATTTATTTGCTTTGCAGGACGGGCGTTTCCTGATGCATTTCGGTCATTCCGCTGACCTTTTTCAAAGGATGAGGACGCCTTCGGCTTCTGGCAAGTAAGTTCAGCTGCGCCAGCAAGATGGTCCTTTTCTGTGAATTTCTCCCTCTGGTGGGCGTCTCGGGAGGCTGATTTTTCACTAGGCTTGCTGGTCCATGTAGTTCGCTGCGCTTCTTGCACTCCCGTTGTGGAGTCATGCCGTCTTGATTTGCACTGCAATGTTGGTGTCACGGGACCCAGCATGTCCCTTTTCAGACTGCTGGGACGTTTCCAAAGTCCAGTCTTCGGAGGCTGCTCGTTGCCCAAATGCGCTAGCAGAGACATTGACGATCCTAGTGTGGGCAGTTACGGCGCTCTTTGTGGGGGTGCGGTGTTCGAGGCAGGATCAAGCCTCATTACATGTACACAGTTTCCTCAGAGAAGAAAGACGAGTCGCACACCTCCCGTGATTTTAAAAGCATTTATTTGCTTTGCAGGACGGGCGTTTCCTGATGCATTTCGGTCATTCCGCTGACCTTTTTCAAAGGATGAGGACGCCTTCGGCTTCTGGCAAGTAAGTTCAGCTGCGCCAGCAAGATGGTCCTTTTCTGTGAATTTCTCCCTCTGGTGGGCGTCTCGGGAGGCTGATTTTTTCACTAGGCTTGCTGGCCCATGTAGTTCGCTGCGCTTCTTGCACTCCCGTTGTGGAGTCATGCCGTCTTGATTTGCACTGCAATGTTGGTGTCACGGGACCCAGCATGTCCCTTTTCAGACTGCTGGGACGTTTCCAAAGTCCAGTCTTTGGAGGCTGCTCGTTGCCCAAATGCGCTAGCAGAGACACTTGACGATCCTAGTGTGGGCAGTTACGGCGCTCTTTGTGGGGGGGCGGTGTTCGAGGCAGGATCAAGCCTCATTACATGTACACAGTTTCCTCAGAGAAGAAAGACGAGTCGCACACCTCCCGTGATTTTAAAAGCATTTATTTGCTTTGCAGGACGGGCGTTTCCTGATGCATTTCGGTCATTCCGCTGACCTTTTTCAAAGGATGAGGACGCCTTCGGCTTCTGGCAAGTAAGTTCAGCTGCGCCAGCAAGATGGTCCTTTTCTGTGAATTTCTCCCTCTGGTGGGCGTCTCGGGAGGCTGATTTTTTCACTAGGCTTGCTGGTCCATGTAGTTCGCTGCGCTTCTTGCACTCCCGTTGTGGAGTCATGCCGTCTTGATTTGCACTGCAATGTTGGTGTCACGGGACCCAGCATGTCCCTTTTCAGACTGCTGGGACGTTTCCAAAGTCCAGTCTTTGGAGGCTGCTCGTTGCCCAAATGCGCTAGCAGAGACACTTGACAATCCTAGTGTGGGCAGTTACGGCGCTCTTTGTGGGGGTGCGGTGTTCGAGGCAGGATCAAGCCTCATTACATGTACACAGTTTCCTCAGAGAAGAAAGACGAGTTGCACACCTCCCGTGATTTTAAAAGCATTTATTTGCTTTGCAGGACGGGCGTTTCCTGATGCATTTCGGTCATTCCGCTGACCTTTTTCAAAGGATGAGGACGCCTTCGGCTTCTGGCAAGTAAGTTCAGCTGCGCCAGCAAGATGGTCCTTTTCTGTGAATTTCTCGCTCTGGTGGGCGTCTCGGGAGGCTGATTTTTTCACTAGGCTTGCTGGTCCATGTAGTTCGCTGCGCTTCTTGCACTCCCGTTGTGGATATATATATATATTACCCATTGGCGGTCGCCAGTAGGTAGTTATAGTTAGGACCTATTTTCCATAGGAAATCCACAACATTCTATTTGGAATAACTTTGGCGCCGGTGGACAAATCTTCGTGAATTTCTCCAAGAAGATGGCCTGCTCTGTTTCGCTCCTTCCCTGAAAGTTTGGGGGTGATTCGTCGTGATGCGGTGCCGAGAAAAAAGGGAGGACCCAAAACGTGTTTTCCCCATGCAATTTTCTATAGGGACCTTTAGCCAGGCTACAGCCCGAACGGCTGAACGGAATTACATGAAATTTGGCAGAGAGGTAGAGTTCTGTTCGCAGATTGTGCTTTTTGTTAAATGGTGTAAATCCGTTCAGTAGTTTCCGAGAAAATTGCAAGTAAAATCATAGCGATATCTAGAGTCGGAGTTCAGTACGCGCACTGAAATCTGTTCAATTACGAGCGCGAGCTGCATGCTCGCGCTCGTAATTGAACAGATTTTACAGAGAAGCTGCTATACAGTACGCACTCTGGGCCATAATATCAAGCCTGGGCGACAAAATTATTGCCACTTTATCGGCAGGAAAGTGTCGCTAAAGTGGCGATAATGGGTTTGACAATATGCTCTATGAAATTCCAAAGGAAGCTCATGTCAGATGTCCTCACATCTAACATGAGCTTCGATTGGAATTCCATAGAGCATATTATCAAACCTATTATGGCCACTTTAGCGGCAGTTTGCTGCCGATAAAGTGACGATAAATTTGTCGCCAAGGGTTGATGATATGGCCCTCTCTCGTTTCACAAATAAAGCTAACAGTACAGTATTACGAGTGTAGTGTACCTGGTATATTTCAGTTGTTATAGTGCCGCGTTCAAGTGGTGTCTATATGGAAGTGCCTACTGCGTTACTGATGCCCCTTATGGCGACTTATTTATAAAGCATTGCTATGAAGGCTTTGTAGATCTAGGGTGCTGTGCTTACCTTGTATAAAGAGTGCGGCCACCGGAGTTCACCATTCGACTTGAAGTCTGCCTATACGTCAAAGTATATTCAATAAGTTGCAGAGAATTCCACTGCGCTTGCTCGATAGGCCATGGTTGCTTCTAAACGATGTTTGGTGAAGGAAACAAAAGCACATTTTGATTAGTCATCGTAAACTGAGTTGCGTAACTACTATCAAAAGTGAATTTTAATGTGGGTTCTTGATATTCCGTAGTTAAGACTGTTGCTGCTCCAGGAAACAAGGGAAGATCAATAAGTTAATAGAGGTCTGGGACGGCCTCGTGACGCAGAAAAGAAAATAGTATCATGCACGCACAATTAATAATAATAGAGGCCTAAGCACGTACAGAAATACGACACAGAAATGTATGCACGCACAATTATTAAGATTAGAGGTGTATAGGACCTCGTTACTTATAAAGAAATATTTCAATTATGTAAGTACAATTTAAAACCATTGAGGGGTAGGAAAGCCATATGAAGGATAAAAAAATAGCATTATGTATATACAATTTACAGTGGAGGCTGATGTTGTGACGTCTTCTCTTACCTTTGCTTCTGTCGTCTTTTGTCGTGTCTTGAAATGCTGCGGTTTTGCTGAGTCTGGGGTGTTTTCGACAGTCTGTCTGTCATCGCAGCACAGGCAGGCAAAAGAGAGCGTGCTCACGTCAGTGCCCGCATTATATGGGAACCGGGGAGGCTGATCACACCAAGGCCAGGGCCGTCATTGGTAGCGTTTTCGCGGTCTGCAAGAATGATGGCCCTGGGGGACATGCCATTGGGTAATGTATTGGTTTCCAGGCTAAATGATAGCAAGCATGCTAGGTGGTGGCATGTGGGTGGTGTGGGCGGGCGTGCACCGCGCATGTGCAAGTATGAGTGTGTGCACTAACCATTAACAACAGAAAGAGATGGGGGCAGTGTTATAATGTACGCAGAGGCAGGCCCAGAATCGGATCTGCAATGAGTCAGCACTTCTAATCATTGTACTTAGCGCGCCCTGAGGTCTGATTTGTCACTGAGAGGGTGATCGCACCATAGTTTGTACTGCTTATCATACTCAGCGTGTATCCGCGCACACGGTACGAATATGCTTTAACGTTACGCGTCGCATTAAAGCTTCGGTGTGACGTCATGTACGGCGTTCTGTACGCGCAAGGGGGCAATGTTTCAACTTGGTTTAAAACATGTATGTATTTAATGTAGATACTAAGGGCAAACATTTGGGATAACTATGATTTTTTTTAAATACTTTTAATAATCCTATATTACTTTTAAAAAGAATTACACAAATCGCGGTAGAACATCATGTGTACTCGTACTGAAAGAGCTGCGCAAGCGCAATATAAGCATACGCAAAGCCATGTGACTTAAAAAGTAGAGATTTGATTGGTTCGTAACTTTTCCTATTGCGAGTGTTGAAAGTTCCGTCCCATTATAATTATTCGACTTTCACTTTCTAAGAACAAGCATTTGTTCTGAGAATCTTCTCAAATAGAAGGAAGATCACCATAATAAGAGCAATAGAGTCATCTTGCAGCAGTTCTTCAGAGGAATATTTAATTCCTGAAGAAGCTCCAAAGAACAGGAAAGAAGCTCTAATTTGGAAGTTTTTCACTTTTCCAGAAGGTCAAAAAAAGGTTAATGCTCCAAAAGTAACCTGTAAAATTTGCCAAACAACTCTTTCAAGGGGTGATCCATGTAAAAAATACTCCTTTGGCACAGCAAATATGGTGCGACACATGAAGAACTTGCACCCCAAGAACTTTGCTCGACCTGAAAGACGGAGGTTGCACGAGAACCCACCTGCTGCTACACCAAGCACATCAACTGCGGCAGCATTTTCAGCAAGCAGTCCACACCCACATATTGATTCTGACTTTGCTAACGTTAAAATTCTTTGCATTTATTGAGATAAACTTTTGTGTTATGGGGAACAGTCTATAGACCTGATGAAACGCAGGATACATGATCATTGTTGCCCGCGACATTAGTTGTTCTTTTTTTCATTCTTTTGTTCCACTTGGAATTTGTTGAGAAAACACAAAAAAAATACAAAACAAAAAAAACTGTTCTTTTTAGAGCTACCTTCACTGGTCAAAGAAAGAACTATATTTCTATGTTAGTGTGTAAAGGTTTGTCAGAATGAATGTGTAGTTCATAAATGAATGAATGAATATATTACTAGTGTATGGAGAATGTGAAAGTGTAGAGCTATAAGGAAGTGCTACAGCATAAATCTATAAGGTGTTTACCTATAGTATACTGTAGTATGTGCGAAGCAATTGAATGTAACATATGTACATAAATATGTTAGAAGTCTATGCTTCAATTTGCGCTGCTGGTGAAACTGCCTGGGTGAATTTGTATGTGTTAGGGGTGGATTTACATTCCCCTTGTGCCTCTTTTACACAGCCGCTGCATCACTTTTGTGACACTGCGGTGGTGCAAAAGATGTGCCATGGTGTGTGTTATTAACTATGTGACGCATCAAGAGGGTGCATTACATTGTAAAGCCATGCGCCAGAAGAGGTTTTCCTGTGCAGAAGGGGGTGCAGCAATGCCTCCTAAAAGTGACTGAGTGGAATGTATAACATTTCATTCTGTCACTTTTGAGCTTATGCTGCGTCAAAACCTTGCACGTGCTTGAAGCAGGTGTAAGGATTGATACAGCTTTGTGAGCATAGGGCCCCAGAGCATTGCTGGAGTTGTGTTATACTTGCATCCGAAGTCAAGCAATAATTAATCCAAAAATTACTTTGTGATTCAGTTTTGGTATTATTTTATAATAAGAATATGAATTATAATCTAAAAAATTAAATACATATAAATATGTATATTAAAAATATAAGAAATTAGTATAAAAAGAAAGACATCATAATTAATACATTAATAACTTTTACAAAACCTTTGAAATTCACTGAAAAAACAATAGGTTTCACAAACGTTATAGTTAGGAATTAGTATTTAGAAAACCTTGCAAATTCTTTGAGAAAACCATAGGTTTCACACACGTTATAGTTAGGAATTAGCATTTAAAATACCTTGCAAATTCATTGAAAAAACCATAGGTTTCACACACGTTATAGTTAGGAATTAGCATTTAAAAAACATGCAAATTCATTGAAAAAACCTAGTGTTCACACGTTATAGTTAGCTGAACATTTCTCTCATACAAAACCTTTGAAATTCCTCCGTTCTATAACTTGTGCGCCCGCAATGCACTGCTAATGACGTCACATATAACATCACTCATGACATGGTCAGTGACATCACTCATGACATCACTGATGACATCTCAAATGACATCACCGATGACATCACCGATGATGTCATCCTTGTGAAAGCATGGCAGACCTCCTTTTGGCGTAATATAACCTTTGATACACACCTTCAGAAATAGAAAGTACAAATTTAAAAAAAATGGAGATACCAATACCACTTACCAACAACCTATTCAGTAATTCCGCCATCTACATACCCATGCACTCATTCACCAACAGTTCTATATAGTCACTTATACATGTACTCACACATCATATGTACTCATATACTGTTACACACCGACACTCATCCATACAGTTACTCACACACATACTCACACATGCAAACATCCATTTGTTTGCATATACAGCTAATCACACACCACTACACTTACTTTTACAGAAACGTACACATACTTACTCTCTTAAACAATCAGTGATAGAAACACATACTTATTTATACAGGAACTTTTTTAATCTGTCACTATCATATATCCTTACTTATATACATCGATACTCACACATACTTGTTTAAAACATATGTACTTACTCATAAAGACACTATTGAGGCAGTCATTCACTCACTAGCACACCCATACACACATTCATCCACCCATGCAGTCCTTCACACATGCTGTCTTCAAAACACATACAAACAGTGAGTCAGTCATTCATGCATCTGTGCCCTAAGTAATACCCGCCACCAAACCATACAGACACTCATTCTGATACTCAAAAGATCAACTAATAACCCATGTAGACACTTGTGTAGCTACTCATCAACCCATGCAGCCACTTATAAACAAAGTGAGACACTGATACAGTTATTTACATATTTACACATTACTCGCTAATACATGTAGTCACTAAGATACACTTAATAAGTCAGTTATACAATGAAATTTACAAAAAAAACATCAATTTAGACACTTATTTACCCATTTATTCTTCCATCGACCTTTAGATATACATATACAAAAATATTTATTTTTCAGAAAGACACACATTCAGTGGATGATGTCATCAGTGATGTCATTTGAGATGTCATCAGTGATGCCATGAGTGATGTCACTGACCATGTCATGAGTGATGTTATAAGTGACGTCATCAGCAGTGCATTGCGGGCGCGCAAGTTATAGTTAGCTGAGCTAACTATAACGGAGGAATTTCAAAGGTTTTGTATGAGAGAAATGTTCAGCTAACTATAACGTGTGAAAACTAGGGTTTTTTCAATAAATTTGCATGGTTTTTTAAATGCTAAATCCTAACTATAACGTGTGTGAAACCTATGGTTTTTTCAATGAATATATATATATATAACATATTTAAAGTTTAGAGATACAGACAGTCAATGGATGACATCATCAGTAATGTCATTTGAGATGTCATCAGTGATGTCACTGACAATGTCATCAGTGATGTAATACGTGAAGTCATTAAGTATGGGCGGATCTAGCGGATCTCGCGTACGCGAATTTGCGAATTTACGGATTCGCAATCCGCAAAAATACGCGAACTCTCGCGGATTTGCGGATTTTTACGTTTTTTGTGTTGGCGAGCGTTCGCGAGGATTTGAGGACCATTTCGCAATTGCGAACTTACTTTTCGGCTCGCAACGGCTGCGACTATGTTGTTTCTACGTCTGGTTTATGATCACAGGTTCACAGCACCCTCTGTTTCACCACTGCCACCCTCTGGTACATCCTCACTGCCACCCATTAGGTTTGTTTATCACTGTAGATTATGGGGGTGAAAAACAGCAAGCACACCTGCCCTGCTTCAACTGCCATGAATTAATTTGGGGTTGATTAATGTGTCAGTGATTTTGAAATTTCCAGTCTGGCTGGCACCTGCTTCCTTCCTTATCTGTAATTTGCTTTCTGTTGCAGTGAAAGCAAGCACACCTGCCCTTCTTCAACTGCCATGAATTAATTTGGGGGTGATTAATGTGTCAGTAATTTTGAAACTTCCAGTCTGGCTGGCACCTGCTTCCTTCCTTATCTGTAATTTGCTTTCTGTTGCAGTGCAATTTTTTTGTCACAGGACCTTTATGGTCTACTTGTAGCTATTCTATGAGCCTGCTGTTTGGGTCATAGCAGGTTCATGGAATAGTTGCAAATAGGCAACTGAACTCTGGAGGGGCCCCTCAGGAAGCACTAGAGTGAATGGTTACTAATGTTAAGTTTGAACTTTTGCACCTGCTGATTGCTTTCAGTTTAGCAAAAATCGTTTTTCTGCAATTTCGCGCGATTTGCGGGGCGCGAATCCGTGCGAATACAATTTTATTTTTGCGGCGTGTATGTTCGCGTGATTTTTTGCATGTTCGCAAGGCGCTTGTAGCTATACGTTTGCGAAGTTACCCTAGCGGTCGGACACGGGCGCGGCCATCTTGTTTGCGTGACGTAATTCCGTTTCCGGCCGCTATGTGTAATCTCGCAAAGTGTGCTGCTCGCTAGTACAATTTCGCTCGTGATCGCAAGGAAAATCTTGCGCGAACTTACCCACGCGGTCGTGAATGGGCGCGGCCATCTTGTTTCTCATTCATTGCTATGGTTCTGGGCATGCTTTCTGTATCCTCTCTGAATCTCTGCCATCCTTTGCTTTTTTGAAGTTTATTTGATCTATTTTACTTATTATCTATCCCTCTATTTTTCTAGCTCTATATTTTTGTGTTTTCTGCTACTTTTTGGTAATTTTAAACTACTTTTTTAAACTCTTTTCTTTTCTTCTTCCCTATTCTATTTCTTCTTTATTATTTCACTCATTTCTGCCCAGACCATGGTAAAGGGAGCCGGGAAGCACCCTGAGAAGGGGAAGGGTCCCGCACCCCGTGCCCGGCTCCCGTGCGGGCGTTTGAGGGGGGAGCAAGTGATGCCACGGGAGATCTTTAGCGCGGAGGAGGTGGCCGCACTTATCTTCCACGTCCAGCGCCGCCTCCCCAAGACGATCCTGGGAGGCGGCAAGATCGCAACCGGCTATGGCATCCGGGAGCACCGGAAGCGGTGGGAGAAGGTGTGCCGGGCCATGTTTAAGCTCTCTGGGGTCCGGCGCACCTATAACCAGGCCACCCACCGCTGGACGGATGTCATGGACCGGGAACGGGACTTGCTGGACGCGCTCGGCGTAGAGGTCCCCGGGCTTGGTGAGTAGTAGTAGCCTAGCCATTTCTAGCTATTTCATCACTAATCTGTTTTATCCGGCTCTGTTATTTGCAAATCTTTGTTCTTTACCAAGAGCAATAATGCTGCCGATTACATTAGGAAAATTATATTTCAAAATCTTCTATGCATTTCAGGTGCACTGCTCTCCTTCTCAGTAGCCTTGCTTGCTACTATGCCTATTTGTTTTGTATTTTGTGTTCATTTCATTGGCCTGAGAAATTATGTATGAGTGTAGTGTAAAGAACTGCGTAATGCTAGACCCTAAGGGTCATATTTTCAATTACCGGCGCATCCCTGCAAAGTAGCAGGGATGCGGCAGTAATTGTGCGCCATGCCACCACCACCCATTGGCCCAAAACGTCACAGAAGCCTTACGCATCTGTGGCGTAAAGGCGGCGCATTGCTGGAGTTGCGTGCCAACGATGGCGCAGCTCCAGCAATGCTCTGGGGTGCCTTATCTCCCCAATGCTGCATCACGCCGTACGTCGGCTTCAAGCAGGCGCAGGGTTTGAGTCACGCATCATTGTCCTAAAATTGACTGATTGACATCTTGTAGATTTCCCTCAGCCACTTTTAGGATTCGTTCCTGCGCAGGAACGCCCTCCCTTGCGCCGGAACGCCCCCTGATGGTGCTGGGCTTTACAACGTGATGCATGTCCCATATGCGTTTTTTTTAAAATATATACGTCGCACCATGGCGACTCTTTTGTTCTGCCGCTGCGTCACAAAAGTCACGCAACAATGGAGGAAAATGAGCCGCAAGGGACTTCTAAATCAGCCCCAACAGACTGAAGTCCAGTCCTTCCTTTAGACACATGGCTATAAGAAGAAATAGTGGTGGTGGTCGGTGGATTGATAGTTTGAGTTTGCAAGCAGGATGGACTTTGTCTGTCACTTTGCGTGCTGCGGACTTCTGCCTGCCAGGCCTAGGCAAACCTTTTTAGTAGTCTGTTTATTGAGTTACATAGGAACTTTGAAAGTCAACGGTCCGCAAATCAGGCAATACGAATAACGGAGTATACCACATGAGATAGACAACTATTCCACGGGATATATTGACCTATCTATTTGCTATTTCTCCAAAATATTTTGTTATAGTTCTTTTGAAATGTTTGATTTGGTTGACAAATCTCACCCATGTTTTCTGGTCTTTCTTTCTTTCATGTTGTACATCAGCTCCCCCCAAGGGCAAGAGGACACAGGAGGAGGGTGCTGTTCAGGAGGATGCAGGCCAGGATCGGGCAGGCGAGGGCTCCTTTGCTGGCCCCAGTAAGTTTTAATTTTAATAAAGAGTACCTATTTTTTCCTAGCGTTCCTCATTCGATTTTTTCTAAATCGTCTTTGATCTTCTTGTAGACTGGATCTAAATTCTTATCCTGCCTCGACTATGACTACCTGTGGTATTACTAGATTATTCTTATTAGTCTGTCTGTGTAGCTAACTAAGATTGCACATTTGGCAATTCCATTGGACTCCCATTCTAGTCAGCAATAGCTCTATGCACTGAGTGCAGTCCTCTGGGATTGTCCATAATGTCTTTTCAAGTCTTCTAAATGTTTATGCTTTGACAATTGCCAACAATAAAAAGGTGAATGACCACCAAGAAAGAATAAGATACTACTTTACTTTTGTTTTGGATAGAAGGACAATCCATTCTACCACTGTTGCAGGGACAAATCTGCACAAACCGAACTATGAACACTAAATAGTGCATTGTTTATCAATTATAATAGGCGCAGGTAGACTTTCTTTCCACATACCTCAGTGATATCAGACTTTGAAGAACCCCCAATCTCCTTACTGACTAGATAGTGTGGCAGAGTCATTTAGCTCCCTAAGTCACCGATGATTGATCCCCAATGATCATTAGATTATCCTACGCAGGGCAAGAGTACGGAGTCACAGTCAAGAAGTGTCAGAGGCACTCATGCTTGCAAAAATTCCAAAACCTTTAGCTCATCCACTCTAGTCTGGAGGACCAAAAACCACAGAGTCTATTTAAGTTTAAAAGCTTTATTAAAACTAAACACATTTATTAAAATCAACTTTGTCATAAAAGTAAACGTTTAACTGAAAATGGAAAAGTGCTTAGTGCTAACGATTAATTGGACACATTTCTTGTGGTCGAGCTGAGCTCTCACCTGGTTTGAACTTGAGCTTGACCCTGATCGTGTTCTTAGAAGTCAAGCTTCTGTTAGGAGAAAAAGTGTTGTGTGTTAAAAATAAAAAGCAAGCATTCATCAGTTGTGACAAAAAGTGGAGCAAGACAACAGCCTTCCCTGAAAAAAGGGACATTTTTACTGTAGAGTATACAGTTACAAATTATTACAATGTATTTCGTTTTTTTTAACTTTCTTTATTCCTCCTCGACCAAATATTATACAGTAGTGAATGGTGTATTCTAACATTCTAAAAATTTACTTTGTAGGTGGATCATCTGGTGGCGGGGCCAGCGCGGAGGTGGTGGATGAGGAGGACAACTCTTCTGGGGAGGAGGCGGTGCGAGTGCTGGACAACACCAATGTGCCTGTGAGGGTTGACACGGTGGTGGCGGGCACAGGTAAGCTATATATTCGAAAAGCGAAAGAAGGGTGTAAGTAAGTGTGGAAGGACGAGAAATTTTATGATGGCTGGCAAAGAAGAATGATATGTGTTTGCTTGGCCCCCGAGGTGGCTGGGAAGGAAAGAATATGGTATGGTGCATGGCTGGGTCAATGATGAAGCAAGGATGGGTGGAAGGACAACAGCCTGGGTGGGTGAAACATAAACTGTATGTGTGCATATACTTTGAATGGATGGATGCCTGGAGCATGGTATTATCTGACTCTTAGATAGCACATGTGTATCTAGAGAGAGTAGATGGTCACTGGATGAACTAAGTGTTACCTTGAAGAGCATGTAACACCGCACCCGCACGTCCGTTCCAGTGTAGGGAAGGCAAGGAAAAGAAATTGTAAATTTGTCCAATACTACCATGAATAGTAGCAATAGTTTGTATTGCAACTGCAAGCACAGCATATATCCGGTTATTACGGTGGACACTCCGTACCTCTCTTCATAACTTTAGTTTAGAAGTAGTACGTCATTCATGTGTGGGTGTATCACTGTTCACTCAATAATAAGCAAAGCACCTAAAGTCATCCCATATGTCATCAAATACATCCCATGTGAAGTGATAGATAATCTAATTATTTAGCTTCTTCATTTTCCTTTTCTAGTACTTATTTGCACTGTAGGGTGAAAGGTAAATTAATTAAGCAGTAGCCCTTGTAACAGAGTATTCTCAGTGCCACCCGTAATAGAAAAGTAATAGCTTCACCACCTGCATGTACTGGACCGGTACAGTAATGCAAGTCTGTCTCACTCATCATGGTGTGCGTCTGTTTTTCTCGGGTGCAAGTTCACTGCGCTGGCATTCTGCCGGCTTGCATAAGATAACGTACCAATTTTCCGAACCAAGAGAGAAGAAGAAGAATAAGACTGGTGTACTGTCATAGTCGACTGTAATGGAAGTCCATAGTGGTCGTAGAATTTGTTCATTAAACTACCACTAATGTTAGAGCAAGGATGCAGAAGTGGGAGGTTAGATAGATACTGTCCTCAATAGTTATGTACTGTGCTTTCAATTTGCTACTTGTACTGTGACACAACTTTCGGCTCAATCACTTTGTGTTATTATTGTTAAGGAGCAATTGTTACAGACTATGTCTTTCTTTCTTCATATAGTTGCTCCTTCCAAATCGACATCACGGAGGGAGCAGGCTCGAATGGCCCGGCAACGGAGGCTGGATGCCACTGTCGCGGAATATCGGCGGCTGGTGGCCCTGGAGGAGTCGGAGGACACGCAGTCGACCGGTGCAACCACAACATCCTCGACTGGGACAACTGCATCCTCCTCCGTGAACCCACGGGCTGCCAGCCAGCGCAGTGCTCCAGCGGTACGGAGCCGGGCTAACAAAGCCAACCGCCACCGCCAAGCAGCAAAAAGACCAGCTGCCCCCCACAGGAGCTGCAAGGCACGCCAGCGCCGCCTAGGAGTGAGAATGTCCTACCTGGAGCAGGAGGTCCATAGGTGCAAGAACTTGGTGGAGGGCCTCCGCTTCGAGCATGCCACCCTCCGCAAGGAGTATGATGCCCTGGCCGCAAAATTGACCAGCACCCTCCAATAGTTGAGTGTCCCTTGCCCTTTTTTTAGAGACTTTTGGGGGGTGGGATTTGGGAGTTGGGTGCTTTTTGGGACTTTTCAAAGACAATCGTTGGGGTTAGGGAGGGTCTTGAGGGAGATTATTTTGTTAGGGCTACATAAATATACTTTTTTAAACTTTATCTGACCATACCTGTTTTTTACTGCTTTTCAGTCTGGTGGGTGGGGGTGTAACAGTAAGTTTGTTTTCCTGAAGAGTCCTAGGACTTTAGTAGTACTACCGTCAATCTCTCGTCTAGTCCTAATACTCCATTATACTACCTCCCACCAAACGCTTATCTTACCTGTAATTTGTGTTAGAAATTAGGGCTAGGCCCAGGGCTGGCTCCACGTGAAATGGGGATTAAGGTTGGCAATCCTGGGCGGATTAAATTTCCTCATTGCGGTGGTACTAGTGGTGTGACACAGTGGCAGTTGCATGCCTATGGAAAAAAATAAAACGAAACCTGGTTTGTCCTTACTGTAGCATTACAACGGTTACGGCACGATCGAGAATATAGCAGGTGACAGTACACTAGAACAGTGCCACAATGTAGCCTAACAAATGGTAAAGTATTGCAAGTATAACTAGTACTTGCGTTGAATTTATTTGACATTGGCTCCTACTACTACAAGAAATAGTACTGAAGCTGAGTAAGGCTAGAATATATCCTCGTATTCCTTCACCAGCCTGTTGCTATGACCTTATCCTCCCCAGCAAGTGTGTGGAATTATTGATGTCATTTAGTCAGTCATCAAGCAAAACCACACAGCCCGGGGGAAGAGGGTTAGGGTTTGGAAAATGGATGGGAATGGGGGTTTCTTTTTGGGTAGGTTTTGTTGAGAGAAGAAAAAAAAAGCACAGCATGGACAAACAATAATTGAAGATAAAGAAATCTTTGGGTACAAACTAAAGCTAACCACATGCAGTCACACTCATAGAAGAAAACAATGGATACTGTATCTGTATTCTGTATGTTGTTGGAGTTGTCCTGTTGAATTTGGTAAGTAAGTTGCATGCAGCAAACAATTCCTCTTATTAGCGGCACTCCTCCATTCCAGCTGATGCTTCGTCCATCAATGTTGGTGACCACTGACAGAAGACACCCTGTCCACTGCCTGCCTGGCGGATGTTGACTGAAACCCGGCCTGTAATTATTGAACGTAAAACAGGAAGTGCTATTACAATACCACTGATAAATAAATATAAGGTATGTACGCTGTGTGGTGCAAAAAGTCACACTTTGATTTCCCTAAGACAGTACAATATTGTTGAAATTGCGTACTCTGTCTGAGTCACCTTTTTAAGGATAAATAAGTATGGCCAAAATAATAGTTAGCTAACCCTAACGAACCCTAAGTTACAGAAAGTGCCAAAAGGTTTTTCCTTATGGATTTTGTCCTAAACACTTCTATCCGTTATTAGACCTTCACAGGAATGCCCCAAGAGAGCCGCCAACCCACCCGCCAAAAAGCACACGACAACACCCCCAAACAGCCAAAA
This sequence comes from Lissotriton helveticus, assembly GCF_964261635.1. Taxonomy (NCBI): domain Eukaryota; kingdom Metazoa; phylum Chordata; class Amphibia; order Caudata; family Salamandridae; genus Lissotriton; species Lissotriton helveticus. The sequence continues at coordinate 1,329,950,400 of NC_136068.1, read as the reverse complement.
AGCAAAATCTCATACTTACAATATCTCTCGGCCTTCGGTCCAAACGCGCTGTGCAGCTAGGTCATCATCATAACTCCTGTTTTCCACCACGGATTTCCTGAAAAGCAAATGCAATCAAGTTTAGACTGTCGCAGCAGTGCTCCGACAGAGACACCAAAACCCACCAACAAACACCAGGAAGCCCCTCAAGCAGGTCCCCGGAAACGCTACATTGAGCAAGATGTCAGAAGAAATAGCAAAAAAAAAATCTGCATGTATTTTGTCCTAGACACTTCTATCCGTTATTAGACCTTCACAGGAATGCCCCAAGAGACCCGCCAACCCACCCGCCAAAAAGCACACGACAACACCCCCAAACAGCCAAAAAGCAAAATCTCATACTTACAATATCTCTCGGCCTTCGGTCCAAACGCGCTGTGCAGCTAGGTCATCATCATAACTCCTGTTTTCCACCACGGATTTCCTGAAAAGCAAATGCAATCAAGTTTAGACTGTCGCAGCAGTGCTCCGACAGAGACACCAAAACCCACCAACAAACACCAGGAAGCCCCTCAAACAGGTCCCCGGAAACGCTACGTTGAGCAAGATGTCAGAAGAAATAGCAAAAAAAAAATCTGCATGGATTTTGTCCTAGACACTTCTATCCGTTATTAGACCTTCACAGGAATGCCCCAAGAGACCCGCCAACCCACCCGCCAAAAAGCACACGACAACACCCCCAAACAGCCAAAAAGCAAAATCTCATACTTACAATATCTCTCGGCCTTCGGTCCAAACGCGCTGTGCAGCTAGGTCATCATCATAACTCCTGTTTTCCACCACGGATTTCCTGAAAAGCAAATGCAATCAAGATTAGACTGTCGCAGCAGTGCTCCCAGACCCCAAAACTCACCCACAAACACCCGGAACCCCGCCAAAGAGCACCTCAAAGGCAAGCAAGTCAGCAAAAACGGCAAGAAATTTCCGCGTCATATTTGGTCCAAAACACTTTTATCCGTTATTGGAGCTTCACAGCAATGGGCCCAGAGCCGTCAACTCACCCGCAAAGAAGTAGAACACCTCCAAAAGTGCTGAGTCTTTCTTCATTGGGCGTAATCCAGCCCTCTGCTTTGAGGGAAATAGGAGTCTGGAGGAGGAGGATAGAGGAGCATGTTCTTCAGAACTTGTGAACCTGAGGAATGTAGACTGCGGCACCTTCAAATCAATAAGCAAACAAGTGAAGACAGTTCTGCTGATGGGCTTGTTTTTGGGATTAGGTGATTAAAGTTTGAATTAAATTAACTGTGCAAAACAAAGAAAGACAGACACACAGGAATAAAAGTGAATAAGGACGAAAAAGAAAGTTATTGATTCATTGTCTCATTTTCAGGGCTCGGTGTCAGGGAATAAGAAGAAGATTTCGTCATCATACTCTGCGAATTCAGGCAGGATGAGGTCAGTGTGACCGAACAGAGAACAAATCCCCTCATCTACGTTGCCGTCCTCCTGGTCTTCATGCGGCGTGCTTTCTCGTACTTTGTAATCTGGTGGTATGAGGTGCTGATTCATCTTGATCATTGTCAGCCGCTCCACATTTTTGGGCGAGAGACGGCTCCGTTTGGGAGTTACAATGCCACCAGCAGCACTGAAAACCCGTTCAGAAGACACACTTGCGAGTGGGCAAGACAAATAGTTTATAGCCAGGTTGGAGAGCTGTGGCCACAATTGTTTTTTCCCATGCCAATACTGCAATGGCTCATCATTAAGAAAGACCTCTGTTGAGTCATTCAGATAGTCCTGCACCATCGACTCAAGGTCCTCAGCGGTTCCTCCACTTTGCTTACTTTTTGCTGTGCCTGTGACATTTTTTCGAGAACCATACCCAAGCAAAGTTAGCCAATCCTCTACAGCAGCCACTGTTACTGTTGTGTCTGGTGCAGATGATCCGGTTGCCGGTGTCTTTAACGGCTGAGAGGTCACTTGTGTCACAGCCACAGGTGCAGAAGTGGATTTTTTGACTGGGGATGGCCTGCTGATGCAGATGCTGATGTACTGCCTTCTTCTCCTTCAATATCCTGCCGTTCTTTTTCAAACCTCTTGGCTGACCAGGCTAGCCAACGTTTGTACTTTTTAACATCTTCATCAGCAAAAGGAAAGAATGCTTGGCCTGCCAGCGCCTTTTTGTAGCGTGGATCCAGAATAGTAGCACAAATGTAATGCTGTTCTGAGTTGATCTTTTTAAGACGTTCATCACCACATAGGCGCTCTAATAATTTCTCCGACAAAATAAAAGGGTCTTTTTTTTTGGCATCTTTTTCAAACTCAGAAGACACCGCCTTCAGTTGGTGCTCCAGCATGCACAACAATGGGATAGCTTTTCCCAAATTACAGTCCTCCTGGCTGACTGCACGCGTGAAGAACTCAAAAGGACGAAGCATGTCTGTCAGGCTTTTAACTATGTCCCATTGCGCCGCACCCATCCGCAGGTCCTTCTGAGCTGTACCCTCTGTTAAGAAATAGTGATCGAGTACCGTATACTGCTCATACAGACGCTCAAGCATGTAGAAGGTTGAGTTCCAACGTGTTGCCACCTCCTGGATGAGTGCTTTCACTGGCATTCGACGTTCAAGTAGCAGCCTCCTCAGATGCTTCCGGGCCTTAAAAGAATGGCTGAAATGGTTGCACATTTTGCGGCAGGTGGCCATTACCTCGAACGCTGTACTGTCTCTATCACTCAAGAATTTTTGAACTACCAGGTTGATACAGTGCGCCAAACACGGCACTCTGAAATAGTCACCCAGCGCCATGGCCTTAACTACATTGGCGCCATTATCCGTGGAAACATAACCAATCCGGCGTTATTTTGGGGACAGCCAGTGAAAGACCTTTTTGTTAAACTCTTCCAAAATGTTTTGTGCTGTGTGACTTTTCTCCAAGCCAAACATGGCTAGTGTTGCATGTTTCCGAGCAGCTTTAAAAACTTGGTCCGGGTCAACACCTGCGTTTAGCTTTGCTTTAACACCTGAAAAAGAGACCCAGTGTGCAGTGATGCACATGTAATCAGCGCCTGCGCCACTGGTCCACATGTCTGTTGTCAGATGTATAGTGTGAACAGCACTCTTCTGCAAAGCTGCCCCAATCGCCTCCAGCACATTTTCATGTAGTGCTGGAACCGCAACTCTGGCAAAATAGAACCGGCTAGGAACCTTCCATTTAGGGCAGAGCGTTGCCACTAATTCTAGAAAACCTACCGCTTCTACAAAAGAAAAAGGGAGAAGGTCCACAGCTAGCATTTTAGCCAGCTTAGTGTTATACAGACGCGTCAGTGGGTGGTTGCGTTCATATGGCGCGTCTGAAGAAAACATGGTTCTAATGTTGCCCTGGACCAAGCATTTACGGGATGATAATGACTTCATTGACCCAATTATGCTCGCTGGTGAACTTTTGCGCTTTGGTGTCTCACTCGCTCCAACACTCTTAGTGTGCCTCACACGGGGTGTGCTGCTGACAGGGGTACTGGGTGTAAGTGAAGTGTTTGACACGTCTTCTTCCTCCTCGTCATCATCAGATGCAACATCAACGTTTTCTTGACTTCCAATTCGGGCTTCCTTGATCGCATCTAGGTGCGCAAACCATTGGACAGTGTGCTGTCTCTCAAGATGACCTCTCTGGCCTCCGGTACCATAGTTGGTACCTGACTTACCACGACTAACTGCAAGCTTACAAAGGGTACAAATGGCGAACTTTTCCCTTTTTGGGCAAACAGTAAAGAAGTCCCAAACTGGGGACTTGAAGTGTCTGTGGGGCCTGGAGGAGGCGGCGATACTGGTGGTGGTGGTCATGCTGCTAATGCCAGATGAAGTGGAGGATCTGGATTGCCCAACTTTTGTACGTTGTGCACTTTCACCGCCACAAATTAAGGTCGAGGTGGATGGAGGTCCCTTCTTGTGAGAAAGAAATATGGAAGCGGTACGAGTTGGTGTACTTAACTCCAATGATTGTGGTGTTTCCACTGCCTCCTCGTCGACAACATCATCATCATCACGCTCAGCAGCTTTTCGGGCTAGGGTCAAAATGTCTGTTTGCTGCATGCCCGCTGGGGCTGCAGTGACTTTTATGATGACTGGGTCGTCGTTGTCAGAGTCTTCATCAGCAGCAGTATCCGCCACTTCTTGTTGAGCCTCATCATCACACTCCATAACTCTGAGACTTTGGACGAGCTTCCTTTTACGCTTAACTACCTTTGTCAGATCATGTGCCTCACTCTCAGACGGCAGTGGTGCTGGTTCCCAATTTTGATCCGTATCATCAGAAGGAGGTGTGCTTGAAGAAGATGTAGACACCACCCTTGATCTCTTCCTTGCTAGGGGTGTGGAAGACAATGAATGATCATCAGGAGGAGTGTCTTCCTCAAATGATACCTCGCCTTGATTGTCGATTTCCTGATGTGCCCCTACTTCGGGAGGAACAACTATTGTGGGCACTTGTGACCCTCCATGCACCTCTGCTTGCGCATCTCCTTGCGCTGCCTCTCCTTCCGCATGTACTTGGGCTTGTACTTGCACATGTGGTTTTTGTTGCGGCTGTGGTTGTTCAACACTCGTCAGATGAGTTACAACAACCTGTGTTGATTGAGGGGCATTGCTGCTACTTTCTTGCGATGAGCCAACATCACTGGTCGATGGTGATTGAACAACTAGACTAAGTGCCTCTGCAGCACTGAAGGGCTTGGACTTAAGTTGGCGTGGCGGTGGTGGTGGCACTGAGCCCAATGGAGCGGGGGTGCTGCTCCCAGCTTGGTCCCCAGCAGATCCCGCTGCTGCTGCAGGCATACTTTTTTTTTTACTCCCAAAAAAAGGGGCGGCCGGCACACCAGTCTCCTTGGTAACTTGCTTCTTCTGCTCCTTACTGGCAACTTTCTTGCTAGAGGAGCTACGGGTAACTTTTTTTGGGGCCATCTTCTTCAGAACAGCAGGCAGCAGTTGCACGAGTTGCAGAGTTGTCTGTGTCCAGACGTGACGTCGCGTGACGTTATGCTGCACACACACACCGCTGCAGGACTTCTTCCTGGCACTGGTGGTTCTCTAGAGTCTTGTGCACCTAAAAGCAATGGAAGACAGAGGAACATCAGTTCAGTTATACACCCCAAAAAATGGAAAAACACAGAAAAATAAGCACAATCCCATGCCATCCATGATGTTTACATTCAAGACACCACACAGAAAGACTAGGCCCATGCAACACTGAGTCACTACCCCTGGGGATAATGGATGAAAAGTAGGCTAAATAAGTGCAGGCCTCAGACACTGCCTCTCTTCAAAATGGCCCCTTGCACCCCAAGCACATGTTGCCTGTACCAGCCAGCACTCAAGATGGCCACCACCACCACCCACATGGCCAGTCCACATCAACAGTACACCCCAAAAAAACAGAAAAACACCCAAAAATCACCACAATCCAATGCCATCCAGGATGTTTACATTAAAGAGAGTGAGACCCCACAGGCACACTCAGTCCATGCACCACTACCCCTGGGCAAAAGGCCACACCAGCAGCCCCAAAAAAATGACAAAAACCACAAAAAAACAGCACAATCCCAGCCCATCCATGGCCTCAATGGTGTTTAAATTCAAGAAGACACCCCACAGAAAGACTAGGCCCATGCAACACTCACTACCCCTGGGCATAATGGATGAAAAGTAGGCAAAATAAGTGCAGGCCTCAGACACTGCCTCTCTTCAAAATGGCCCCCCTTACACCCCAAGCCAGTCCACATCAACAGTACACCCCAAAAAAACAGAAAAACACCCACAAATCACCACAATCCAATGCCATCCAGGATGTTTACATTATAGAGAGTGGGACCACACTACAGGCACACTCAGTCCATGCACCACTACCCCTGGGCAAAAGGCCACACCAGCAGCCCCCAAAAAACGACAAAAACCACAAAAAACAGCACAATCCCAGCCCATCCATGGCCTCAATGGTGTTTAAATTCAAGAAGACACCCCACAGAAAGACTAGGCCCATGCAACACTCACTACCCCTGGGCATAATGGATGAAAAGTAGGCAAAATACGTGCAGGCCTCAGACACTGCCTCTCTTCAGAATGGCCCCCCCTTACACTCCAAGCCAGTCCACATCAACAGTACACCCCAAAAAACAGAAAAACACCCACAAATCACCACAATCCAATGCCATCCAGGATGTTTACATTAAAGAGAGTGAGACCACACTACAGGCACACTCAGTCCATGCACCACTACCCCTGGGCAAAAGGCCACACCAGCAGCCCCCAAAAAAAGACAAAAACCACAAAAAACAGCACAATCCCAGCCCATCCATGGCCTCAATGGTGTTTAAATTCAAGAGGACACCCCACAGAAAGACTAGGCCCATGCAACACTCACCACCCCTGGGCAAAGGGCCCCACCAGCAGCCCCAAAAAAACGACAAAAAACAATAAAATCAGCACAATCCCAGCCCATCCATGGCCTCAATGGTGTTTAAATTCAAGAAGACACCCCACAGAAAGACTAGGCCCATGCAACACTCACTACCCCTGGGCATAATGGATGAAAAGTAGGCAAAATAAGTGCAGGCCTCAGACACTGCCTCTCTTCAAAATGGCCCCCCCTTACACCCCAAGCCAGTCCACATCAACAGTACACCCCAAAAAAACAAAAAACACCCACAAATCACCACAATCCAATGCCATCCAGGATGTTTACAGTATAGAGAGTGAGACCACACTACAGGCACACTCAGTCCATGCACCACTACCCCTGGGCAAAAGGCCACACCAGCAGCCCCAAAAAAACGACAAAAACCACAAAAAACAGCACAATCCCAGCCCATCCATGGCCTCAATGGTGTTTAAATTCAAGAGGACACCCCACAGAAAGACTAGGCCCATGCAACACTCACCACCCCTGGGCAAAGGGCCCCACCAGCAGCCCCAAAAAAACGACAAAAAACAATAAAATCAGCACAATCCCAGCCCATCCATGGCCTCAATGGTGTTTAAATTCAAGAAGACACCCCTCAGAAAGACTAGGCCCATGCAACACTCACTACCCCTGGGCATAATGGATGAAAAGTAGGCAAAATAGGTGCAGGCCTCAGACACTGCCCCTCTTCAAAATGGTCCCTTGCACCCCAAGCACATGTTGCCTGTACCAGCCAGCACTCAAGATGGCCACCACCACCACCAACATGGCCAGTCCACCTCAACAGTACACCCCCAAAAAACAGAAAAACAGCCAAAAATCACCACAATCCAATGCCATCCATGATGTTTACATTAAAGAGAGTGAGACCACACCACAGGCACACTCAGTCCATGCACCACCACCCCTGGGGAAAAGGCCCCACCAGCAGCCCCAAAAAAACGACAAAAACAACAAAAATAAGCACAATCCCAGCCCATCCATGGCCTCAATGGTGTTTAAATTCAACAAAACAGTTGTATCATGCACCCATAACCAACCCTGGTCCTACTGGATACTGTGGCTACCCACAATATAATTTATTTAATGTTCTGAAAAAGTTCCAAAATTGTAGTTGCAGCAACTGTAATGCCCCAAACAAACTTACTTGTGAAAGTTGATTTCTAATCCAAAAGTGATCCAAAGAAAGTCAAAAAGGCCTCAAATCCAAATATCCAGCAGCACCCACAAAAAGTAATCCTTCCAGCTCCAGATCCAAATGAAAGTGACCAGGAGATGGACCAAGCACTGGGAGGAGCCTGCTGGACAGGAACAGGAAGTTGGAGACTGTGGGGCACTTCCTTCCCTCCCCCCCCCAAAAATGGACTCCTTGCAAAAAAAGGCCATGCAAATGTCAACCTGAGGAGTGATTCTGTTAAAAATCATCATTTTCTGAAGGTTTATCCTGTTTGCTGGTGGATTTCTTGTGCAGAATTGCAAAATCTCTATTTCGCGAGTGCGAGATTGTTCCTTTCCGCCGCAACTACGTGTTCGCAATTGCGAACTCTCGCGAGGTGTGCTGTGCAAGGTGGCAAGCCGCGATTACGTATTCGCGGGCGCCAAACTCCCGCGGGATCACGCAGCAAGATCCAAAATGGCGCAGCACTCGCAAAATATGATCGAGAAAAACAACTCGGCAAACGCTTAATGACGGAAAGTGAACGCCGTGCACCACGCCGCGCGCCGCAACCAAGCAAAAAATCCGCCGCGAGCGGATTCACGGATTTTCGACAAATTCGCGAGAGTTCGCGGATTGCGAATTTGCCGAAAATCCGAAAAATCCGCGAGCGGAGCGGATTTTACGCCCATGCTTAGAAGTCATTAGCAGTGCATTGCGGGGGCACAAGTTATAGTTACCTCAACTAACTATAACAGCCAAAGTGAAATGTCCAACTAACAATAACGTCCCTGAAACCTGTGTTTTTCAGTAAACATATATATATATATATATATATATACAGATAGATATATGTATAAATCCCCTTGCCACCCAAATAAAACATACCCACTCTAACAATTATCTTACCACACAAAAACCCATATCCACACTGAACCCTAAAAATACCCCTACCAACCCTAAACCCTAAAAATCCCTAGCCACCGAAAAACTGATACCCATCTGTAACTGTAAAAATACCCTTACCACACAAAAACGCATACCCACCCTAAACCCAAAAATTACCCTTGCCCCCCCAATACCGTTACCCACCCTAAACCCTAAAAATTCCTTGCCACACAAAAACCCTTACCCACCCTAGACCCTAAAAATCACTTGCCACTCAAAAACCCTATACCTAGCCTAAAGCCTGAAATGATTGCCTTTGCCACCCAAAAACCCGTATCCACCCTAAACCCTAATACTACAAATATCTATCTATCTATTTATCTATCTATCTATCTATCTATCTATCTATCTATCTATCTATCTATCAAACAAATGTCCTGCATGGTCTGCAGAATGAGGAATAACTTTGGATTCACTTAGAATAAAGAATGAAGATTTGGGAATATATTAACTGGCTGCTTCGAGATTGAAATGTATGTTTTGTAAAAATGTACATATATATTTTGTCTCCATTACACAATGCCATACAGGGTTTATTTTTTAACAGAGTGGGATAGATTCGAATTTTTGTATTAATATGAATTGATGAAATTGATTGGAGATATATTTTTTATATATGACTAATTAATATGTGAATTATTTTTCCCATGTGACATTATCCCCACTCTGCTTGGAAAATTACTTGTAACAATAATGGGGCAGGTTTACAAGAAAGTGCTGCAGCACGGCACAGCAAGCCCTTTGGCTGCGCCACGCTGTGGCACTTTCAAATCACAGGAATGCAACATATTTACAATAATAAGTCAGATTCCTGTGCTCTCCCCTGTGCTGGTGCACAAACAGATGCCATGGGCCGGCGCGGGCACCCTTGCACCATGGTGCAAGGATGTCTGCATCTTGGAGAGGTTGTTTTTGTTCAGGAAGGGGCACCTTCCTGCACAAAAACACTCACTACAGGCATTTTCTTCTTTCAATGCGTGCTGCAGAATGCAGCACGCACTGAAAGAGGAAGAAAACCAGGAGAAATTAAAAATTTCTCCTCGTTGCCCCTCGCTACGCCACCCCTAGGGTGGCATAGCATTCTAACACATTTCCAGGTGTAGGATTTCTCGTAAATCTGGAAATGTGTCCGGTTCAATGAATGTTTTGTGGGAACACCCACAGCAACACCCATGGAACGCCCCTTTCACGCAAAGTGTTGTATGTAAAGGGGCCATATTTACAAGGACAGGAAAAGTCACGCAGAGTGGCTTTTCCTGTCCTTGTAAATATGGGGCAGTGAATGGCACCACCGTTGCGTCACGAAAGTGAAACACTGGTGGCGCAAGGAGCTTGTAAATCTGCACTAATGTTTTTATAACACATTTCACTATTACATGTTTGGTTTTCTATTCTTACTTGAACGTTATAAGATGGGCGCCGATTTAACATGTGAATGACCATCATTATTAGGCCTTCTTATCTTTTGATGAAGCTATGTGATGGATTTTAAAATGGTTGGTAAAAAGATGTAACTGACATTGAAAAAGGTGTTGTGCTGAATCACGTCTGTCAGTGCTTTTGAGGCTTTCACATTAAAGCTTTTGTATGAGTGTAATGTCAGCCTAACTATAACCTCCCTGAAACCTGTGGCTTTTTCAATGAATATCTAAGGTTTTTTTAAATGCTAATTCCTAACTGTAATGTCCCTGAAACCTGTGTTTATTTCAGTGAATTTCTAAGGTTTTTCTAAGTGCTAATACAAACTATAACATCCCGGAAACCTCTGTTTTTTCAGTAAATTTCTACGTTTCAAGTTTATTTATTTAAGTCTTCGGTCTTTAAAAAAAAATCACACCAGGCAACATTTTTAGCAGCACAACTATGTCCTAATAAGGAAAAACAAAGACAAATCATTAATTACATTTTAAAACAGTTAGTCTTTGATCTTAATCTATTGGAACATTAATAAAAATCCTTATAAAATTGAGAAAACTGTGTCATAGTAAAAAAATATATGTAAAACAGCTTATTTCTTTTTTTGTAGTATTCCACTGATTCTAATAATCTGTCTGGGTCTCCAAAGGATTTCGACCCATTTCCTTTAACCCCTTCGACGCTAATGACAAGGTCAGCTCGTCATGGGCGTTACCTGCGCTGCGCGCATGACGAGCTGACCTTGTCATGTAACGAGGGTTTTTACATATCGCAGCCCACAGCGGGAAACCCCGCTAGCGCGCAAGCGGTTAAATACAGATTTAAACATTTTACCCCCCTACAGACTAGGGGGTTTGAGGAACGCCAAGCCAGGTGATTACTGCTTTTCTACTCATTCGAATTTTCAAGTTGATAAATATTTCTTTTAATAATATCCTCCTTTCTTTTAATAGCTATGGGCATGTGCAGAAAATATGTTAAAGGGATTCATGTTTATAGCCACACAGTGTGCAGACTCGGTTTTGCCTTTGATCTTTCCATGAAGAAATTTAAATTTCTAAGGTTTTTCAAATGTTAAATTCAAACTCTGCCCACATAGGTAGGACATGTACAGAAAGAGGAAGCAAGGAGCGGATAGAAGCTAGAGAAGTATAGAAAGAGGCAACAGTAGCCCAGAAAGAGGAAGAAAGGTGCAAACAGAAGCAAAAGAAGTGCAGAAAGATGTAAGATAGGTGCATAAAGAGAAAGAAAGATACAGAAAGAAGCAGGAGAAATGCATAAAGAGGCAACAGTAGTCCAGAAAGAGGAAGAAAGGTGCAAAAAGAAGCAAGAGAAGTGCAGAAAGAAGCAAGATAGGTGCACAAAGAGAAAGAAAGATACAGAAAGAAGTAACAGAGGTGCAGAAAGAGGTCAACTTCGACTGTACCTTTCCACAGACTCATACAAAGTAGCCTATTCACTAATCCTTCTCCCAAGATGTCTTGAAACTCACTTTTATTTTGAAGGTTCATTATTCATCGACTGCTCAGAATGTTAGGATTACCAAATGCAAAACAGCAATTCTAACAATATCACTGTTGTATGTCTGACCAGGTTTATGAAGGTATGCATGTGTGTGTCTCTGTGTTTACCTAGTGACATGTTACATAAATATAAGCATACAAATACATGAATACCTGTGTTTCAAACAGCATACTCTGTACATTTTTGTACAAAAAGGCAAAAGAGGTGTGAAAACAAGCAGAAAGAGGTACAGAAAGAGGGAAGAGAGGTGCAGAAAGAGGCAAAAGAGGTCCACAAAGAAGAAAGGAGGGTGCAGAAAGAGGCAAGAGGGGTGCAGAAAGAAGTGAGAGAAGTGCAGAAAGAAGCAACAGAGGTGCGGGAAAAGGGGTAAAGAAAGAGGCACGAGAAGTGCAGAAAGAAGCAAAAGAGATGCAAGAAATTAAAAGAGAAGTGCAGAAAGAGGCAACAGTGGTGTAGAAACAGACAAGAGAGGTGCAGAAAGAGAAAACAGGGGTGCAGCAAGAGGAAGGTAAAGACGGAAGATAGGAACATAAAGACGGAAGAGGGGTGCAGAAAGAGGCAAGAGGGGTGGAGAGAGAAGCAAGTGAGGTGTAGAAAGAGGCAGCAGTGGTGCAGAAAGAGGCAAGGCAGGTACAGAAACAGGCAAGAAAAGTGCAGAAAGAGACAAGAGAAGTGCTGAAAGGAGCAACAGAGGGGCAGACAGAAGCAAGAAAAGTGATGAAAGAGACAAGAAAATTGCAGAAAGAAACAAGAGATAAAAAAGCAAGAGAAGTGCCAAAAGAGGCAAGAGAGGTGCAGAAAGAATCAAGAGAAGTGCACAAAGAGGCAAGAGAGGTTCCGAGAGAGGCAAGTGAGGTACAGAAACAGGCAACAGGGGCGTAGGAATATGCAAGACAAGTGCAAAAAGAGGCAAACAGAGGTGCAGAAGGAGGTACAAGAACTGCAGAAACAGACATGGAGGTGCAGAAAGAGGATAGAGGGGTGCAGATAGAGGTAAGAGTGGTGCAGAAAGAAGCAAGAGAGATGTGGAAAAAAGCAAGACGGGTACGTAACGAGGCAACAGACAATAGAAAGAAGCAACAGAGGTGCAGAAAGAGGCAAGAAAATGGCAGAAAGAGGCACAAGAGTTGCAGACACAGGCCAGAGAGGCATAGTAAGAGGGAAAGGGATGCATAAACAGGTAAAAAAGGTGCAGAAAGAGAGGACCAGGTTGCAGACAGAGGCAAGAAAGGAACAGAAAGAAGCAACTGAGGTGCAGAAAAAGACAACAGTGGTGCAGAAAGAGGCAAGACAGGTGCAGAAACAGCCAAGTGAAGTGCAGAAAGAGGCAAGAGAAGTGCTGAAAAAAGGCAAGTGAGTTGCAGAAACAGGCAAGAGGGTACAGAAATAGACAAGAGAAGTGCAGAAAGAAGTAACAGAGGTGCAGAAGAAGGCGAGAGAACTGCAGAAAGAGGCACAAGAGTTGCAGATAGGCCAGAGAGGCATAGTAAGAGGGAAAGGGATGCAGAAAGAGGCAATAGAGGTACAGAAACAAGCAAAAGAAGTGATGAAAGAGACAAGAGAGTTACAGGAAGAAACAAGAGAGGTACAGATAAAAGCAAGAGAAGTGCAGAAAGAGGTGAGTGGTGTGCAGAAAGAGGCAGGAAAAGTGCAGGAAGAGGCAAGAGGGGTACAGAAACTGGCAAGTGAGTTGCAGAAACAGGCAAGAGGAGTACAGATTGAGGCAAGAAAAGTACAGAGATAAGCAACAGATGTGCAGAAGGAGGCAAGAGAACTGCAGAAAGAGGCAAGAGAGGTGCAGATAGAAGCAAGAACAGTGCAGAAAGAACCAATAAACGTGCAGATAGAGGCAAGAGGGTGCAGAAATAGGCAACAGAAGTGCAGTAAGAAGGCCAGAGAGGTACACAAAGAGGAAAGAGAGGTACAGAAAGAGGCAAGAGGGGTGAAGAAAGAAGTAAGATATGTGCAAAAAGAAAGAAGAGAAGTCCTGAAAGAAGCAACAGAGGTGCAGGAAGAGGAAACAGGGGTATAGAAAGAGAAGTGCAGACAGGAGCAACAGGTGCAGAAAAAGACAAGAAAAGTGCAGAAAGAGGCAACAGAAGTGCAGAAACAGGCAGGAGATGTGCAGAAAGAGGCAACAGGAGGTGCAGAAAGAGGCAAGAGGGGTTCAGAAAGAAACAAATGAGGTGCAGAAAGAGGCAACAGTGGTGCAGATAGAGGCAAGACATGTGCAGAAACAGGCAAGAGCAGTGCATAAAGAGGCAATAGAGGTGTTGAAAGAAGCAACAGAGGTGTAAGAAGAAGCAAGAAAAGTGATGACAGAGACAAGTGAGGTGCAGAAAGAGTCAAGAGACGTGCAGAAAGAGGCAAGAGAAGTGTAGAAAGAAGCAACAGAAGTGCAAAAGGAGGCAAGAGAACTGCAGAAAAAGGCAAGAGAGTTGCAGAAACAGGCAGAGATGTGCAGAAAGATGAAAGAGGGGCACAGAAAGGAGAAAGAGAGAAGTGTAAAAAAGCAAGAGAAGTGCATAAAGAACCAACGAAGGTGCAGAAAGAAGCAAGAAGGGTGCAGAAAGAGGAACAAGTGCATAAAGAAGCAACAGAGGAACAGAAAGAGGTAAGAGAACTTCGGAAGGAGGCAAGAGAGTTTCCGAAACAAGCATGCGAGGTGCAGAAGGAGAGTACACGGATGCAGACAGAGGCAAGAGAGGTGCAGAAAGAGGGAAGAGGGGTGCAGAAAGAGGCAAGAAGGGTGTAGAAATTTGCAAGAGAGGTGCAGAAAGATGCAAGAGCAATACAGAAAGAACCAACAGAAGTGCAGAAAGGGGCAAGAGGGTGTAAAAGGAGCAATAGATGTGCAGAAGAAGACAAGAGAACTGCAGAAAGAGGAAAGAGTGGGGCACAAACAGGGAAGAAGAGTGCAGAAAGAGGGAAGAGGGATGCAGAAAGAAGCACAAGAGGAGCAGAAAGAAGCAAGAGATGTGGAGAAAGAAGCAAGAGAAGTGCAGATAGAAGCAACAGAGGTACAGAAAGAGGCAAAACGGGTGCAGAAAGAAGCAAGTGAGATGTAGAAAGAAGCAAGGGAAGTGCGGAAAGAAGAAAGTGAGGTGCAGAAAGAGGCACAAGAGGTATACAAAGAGGCAAGAGAGGTGCATAAAGAGGGAAGAGGGTGCAGAAAGAGGTAAGAGAGGTGCAGAAGAAAGAAAGTTGCAGAAAGAAGGAAGAAAGGTGCAGAAAGAAGAGAGGTGCAGAAAGCGGAACAGATGTGCAGAAAGAGGCAAAAGAAGTGCATAAAAAGAAAGAAGGGTGAACAAAGAAGCAAGAGAAATGCAGAAAGAGGCAAGAGAGGCACAGAAAGAAGCAAGAGTGGTTTGCACTTCATTAGTACTAATTTAACACTCACATTTAGCAATAAGTAACAGGTGACCATTCCAGGTTTGCAAAGGGCCTTCCACCACACTGTAACACTTGTTACTGAATTGTTGGTAAAGTTTGAGCCAGAAACAAGTTTTTTTTGTTCAAATCTGCAGATTAGGCAGCAGATAATGGATTATGTGGCAAACGTGGAAAATGTCTAATTATGCGAAAATCGGTGCAGCCGGACAGTCCCATATTTTCGGTTGCCCTGCTCATACCTCCGACGAGGTCCAGACTTGCTCCTCAGTGGTGATTTCTTTTTTTGTCTCATTGAGTTTATAGTTTAGCTACTATGGAAATGAGGAAGACTAAACCTGAGGTTACCATTCCACAGCACTGAATACCATACCACATAATTACTTTCCATTACACATAATACCACTCTACATAATTCCTATAAACTAAACACCACATACTTTGATTCCACATAATTTCACTGCACAACATACCACATAATTCCACTATGCACAACGTACATCCACTTCACTCCAAAAAACATTAATAAAAAACTTGTACAGTTACAACGCCAAGAGCCCTAAATTTTGCAAATGCGAGACCTATTACAATGCAAATGCTTCTTTAACTAGTAGTCGCGTTTACAGAGTGGTAGACAATGGGTGCTTGGCCTTCGACCAGCGCTCAGGAATTCCACTGCATAGCACTTACAGGAGATACCAGGAGTGTTTCTTGGCCCCCAAAGTGTCTCAGCAGTAAAGTGGACTTCATTCCCCAACCAGTAGTGTGCCAGGAGGTGCATTTGCAGAGTGCTGGAGAAAGGGGTGTGTGGCCCCCAAAGACCTTTTAGCAATACCACTGTGTTGGACTTACTGGAGGTAACAGGAGGGGTAGTTGGCCCCCGAGGACATTCTTGAGGGCCAACTACCCCTCCTATTACCTCCAGTAAGTCCCACACAGGAGGATTGCTAAGTTCTCATAGAAGACCCCTTTTCCCACCACTCTGCAAACACACTCCCTGGCGCACTCTTGGATGGGAATTGAAGTCCCCTTCACTGCTGTGGGTGCTTAGGGGCCAACTAGCATACCTGTTACCTCCAGTAAACCCCACACAGTGGGATTACTGAGAAGCGGAAACAGGCCACGCCCCCTTTTTCCACCCCTCAAACGAGCATCCTGGTGCGCTCTTGGTTGGGAGATGAAGTCCCCTCGCCTCTTGAAGGCCCCTGGGGGCCAACTAGCCCTTCTGTTATCTCTAGTAAGCCCCACACAGCTGGATTGCTGAGAGTGGTCAGAGGTCACACCCCTTTTTTACACTACTCTGCAAATGCGCCTCCTGGCACACTGCTGCTTGGGAGATGAAGTCCACTTTAGTCCTGAGATCCTCAGGACAGAAGAGGACCTCATTGCCCATCTAGCAGTGCACCAAGAGGTGGGTTTGCAGAGTGGTGTAAAAAGGGGCGTGGCCTAGGACCACCTCTCAGCAATTCCACTGTGTGGAGCTTATTGGAGGTACCTGGTGGGCGAGTAGGCCCCAAGGACCCCTAGGATTCAAGGGGACTTAATCCCCCAACCTAGAAAGCACTAGGAGGTGCATTTGCAGAGTGGTGCAGGGAGTGAGCAGGGCCTCCAGTGAGATGGCGGCTTCTCTTTTCTGTCTTCTTTTTGGAAGGGGGGCTGTGTGCCCCTCCTGCCCTTAATACATTTTGGGCCCTGGGGACCCCATCCCCCAGGGCCTGAGCCATCTTTAAAAAAAACAAAAAGGCGAATGAGAATGAGGCCACGCAGCCCCCTCCCAAGGCTATTTTTGGCCCTGTGAACCACATCCCCCGGGCTTGGCTACTTCTATTTTTTTTTAATACCTAGATTTCAAGGATGGCCCCCCTCCTGAGGCGATTTTTGGCCAAGGGACCCAATCCCCAAGGGCTTTGCCTTTTTTTTTTAATATTAACACAGGGGTTCTGTGTGGTCCCCCACCATGGGCCCCTTTTGGCCCCGGGGATGCCAACCTCTGGGGCCTGGCCTCGCCTTGGGGACCATGAAGTGAAGCAGAAGTTTGCTATGGCAGGGCGGGAGCAGGGCTCCTGCCCTGCCATAGCAAACTGCAATGTCATGGAGATGGGCCCCCCGGGACATTGCTGGACCTGGGGCCTGCAACGGACCCCCATATTTGAATAAAGTGTGCGTGCCCTAGAGGTTGGCGGTCCCCAGGGCCAAGGAGGGCTCCTGGAGTGGGGCCGCACTGCCCGCCTCCCATCTGGTTTAAGCCCCAGGAAGGTGGTGATCCACATGGCCCGGGGTCTGCAACAGACCCCATATTTGAATAAAGTGTGCCCTTTGAAGGTGGCAGTCCCAGGGGCTGCGGTGTCCAAATGGCCCCCTGCATTTAAAGCATATGGCTCCGGGGATGTGGCAGTCCCTGGGACTTGGGCTGTCCGTGAGGTCCCCACCTAAAATAAATTAAACCCATGGGGACGTAGCGGTCCCCAGGACAGCGTGGGGGCCCCCTGCCCCGCACATTATTAAGAAAGCCCTGGGGGTGGCCGTGCCCGGGGTCTTAAAACAAACAAAGCGCAAAAGCCAGCGCTTAATTTTTTGGTTTGTTTTCTGCCAGGTTCGCAGACCCTACGCAAATCCCGCCAAGTTTTTTTTAATGCTTTTTTTGGGCTGGCCTAAGGGGTCAGGGTGTTTCTACCCTGCCCTTTTTTTCTTGGTTTTTTTCTCCTTTTTTCTTGTGACTCAGTTCAACTGAGTCACAAGATAGTGTTGGCAGCCAATTAGAATCAAGATTGTGCTTGGGAGGGTTCGCGGATCCATTGTAGTCACTAGATACTAATATTTTTTAATGTATGAATTTCTCAGGAGCCACTCAAAGGATTTAGACCATTTAAAAAAAAAGGTCACTTTCTGAACCAAGACCTACCTTTTTGCCAAATTTGGAGTCATTACTTTCCGTAGTTCGGGCTGTAACCGTGTCTAAAGTTTCATATGGAGCTGAACACCGAGAAAATGCGTTTTGGGACCCCCCTTTTTTCTTATCCCCCGCTTGATGAATCATCCCAAAACCTTTAAGATTGGATCTGACCGGAGAGTCCAATTAGTTTTGAAAACTTTGCGAAGATTCGTCAGCCGGCGTCAAAGATATTGGAAAAAGAAAAAATGTTTTTCGAATAGAAACAAGATCCTAACTATAACTACCTACTGGCGATCGCCAGAAGGTTAAAAATATATATATATACCCTTAATACCTGCCTGTATTTACCTGTAGGACCTTTTCTATGCATATACCTATACCATTCATGCCTTTACAAATAAAATCATTATTTTAAAAACCTTTACCACGCATATGCCTTTATCATTGATGCCTTAAGAACGTCATTTGTTGGAAAGGCATGCCTTGAAAAGGCTTATTCGTGTAAAGGCATGCATGCTAAAGGCTCATGTGTGGTAATGGCTTTGCGGTAACGGTCACCCCTGGTTATGGCTGCAATGTAATGGCTGTTTACCCTCCCCTACATGTTGTTTCGAACGTATCAATTTACAGGGGCTGTGCTACCCAGTGAATCAAACAAGGAATATTATCCATCCTTTATTTTTGCTAATAGCAGATGATATGGAAATTGGTAAAAATACAGCAATTCTTTCTAATACTGGACACCCCCTTTCAAATGGTATGTTTATAGAGGTTAACTGTGTTCAAATGTACACTATATATCACATACCATATAGAGACACATTTTTTCTAAGCACAAACGGAATCTTATGAGTAGAATTTACTTTTCATTTCTGTGTTTTTTCATACTCTGTTCAACTGTCTTTGCAACAGCTTCAAAGCATTTATTCATCCCACGTCACTATTCACTGTAACTCACTTTGGTCGATTCTTATCAAAAAGTGTATCTCAAGCACATTCAAGTTCTACTGTAGAATCTCCAATACAGACTGTGCTTGTGTACTGATCTTTAGTGATATTTAATATGCATTTATGTAAAGCAATCAGGGCTGCCAAGTTTTGGTCGCTTTTGTGTGATATTTTTGCTGTCCGACAATGTGTGACATTACCATGTCTCATTCATGACACCTTGGGGCATATTTACAAGAAACTGACATAGCGCTGTGTTACGCCAAAATTGGTAACACCGCGATCCAACAGTTTCAAAGGACAGGGATGCGTTGTAATCACAAGAATGCAGTGCATCCCTAGCGCTGGCGTTAAGAAAGCTGCCTATCACCAGCGCAGGCACCCAAGTGCCATTTTGCTAGGTTGCCTGCGCTGCAGGGTCAACTGTTTATGTGCAGGAAGGGGCACATTGTTGCACATAAACAATCTTTACAGGCAATTTGCTCTATCTATGTGTGCTGCAGACTGCAGCACACGTGGAACGAGCAAAATACGAAGAGGAATAAAACATTTCTCCTCTTATTGCCTGCTTAAGACCAGGTACTCCTTGGTGGTATTTTTGGCGCTGCCCACACCTTGCAAAAAGAACAGATGTTGGACGGAATGTTGAATTAATCGAACATTCACCCCGTGTCAATATGGAGCAGCTTCAAAAAGCAATGGGTATTGCGGCAGGACCTCACTGCAACACCCATTTGTAAGCCCCTTTCACACTAAGTGCTGCCTGAATAGGGGCATTAGTTACAAGGCAGCGTTAAGCAAGTGGCTTAACAGCGCCTTGTAAACACCCTCGAGTGCTACTTTTTCGCAAACTTAAACATGCCACATCCTCTCCTTTGCCTCGGTCTCAGTTCGGCATCGTGTGATTACGGGCAAATCATTTAATCTCGCTGTGCCTAAACACAAGCAGCATTGGCAAAGCTACAAGGTTTCGCCTGTGCAGCGGCGCTGGCTGCTGCACAACCTAACTCGCGGACAGCGTTAACCGTTTCACAATTTTCTTTTTGTAACTTTAAAACATGCCTCACAGCAACTAGCTGTGCTGCTGTGTAACATGTCGAGAAACATTGACAAAACCAATAGATTTCGCAGAGGCGAAACCTATTGGCTTTGCCAATGCTTGTTTATTTTTTAAGCTACCTAAGGACATGTTTACACGTTTGTTGCATACTTTTCAAGGCAAATAGTATCCTTTCTTAGCTGGTGCAGGGTTCTTAATACCAGGCCAGACCCTTGTCTCAGCTCTCCTCGACTCTCATTATGAGGCTAAGAAATGATTAGGGGCTGTCAGACCTCATTTAGCCCCTCTTGAAGCTACGTCACTGACCGGACGGCAAACAACAGGGCTGTCGTGCTCTCCCCGAACAGCCAGCCTCTGGGACACCTCAGACTGAAAGCGAAAGTACGAAATGCTTTCCTCTACAAATAGTCTGTGTTACCCGCGCAGTGATACTTGGAATATGAGCACACGGACCGAACCAGTGATTGAACCAGTTGCTGCTCGACCAGCCCGGGACCCCAAACTGCGAGAGATTTTGCATGGTCTGCGCTGAAACGAAAAGCACGCTGAGGGCTCCTCGCACTCTGTCTTATGTGACCTTTGGAAGGAGGACTGCCTTGATGTCGGAGCAGTGTCAGTGAGTGAGTACGATCGCCAAAAGCTCTCAGTGCAAACCAGCGTCTTCGAGGGCAGAAGCAGGGTGCAATTTAGAAATATGATTTTGTGCAGCTCGTATTTGGAACTCACATATTTAAATGTGCTTAAGTGTGCGTTTATGCAGAAAAAGGAAGGACGGTGAAATAAAATGTTTGCCTAAAATCACACAGTTTGGCTAATTGAGGAAGCCAGGATTAATCACGTTTTCAGGTGTCACTTTATACAAATCAGACACTAAATGAGAATTTGTGTGTCTCGCCGTTTTACCTCAGTTAAAGCTTTGCTTTTAAATCTCTGTGTGAGGGTAAAGTGAGGGAGAAAGGCATAAGCTACATGAAAGCTTGGTTAGTTTTGTGCTCGAGGTTTCAGACCTCAAGCTAAGCCAGAGCCTGAATCGAGCTTCCAATGGGTCACCCACCTCGATTTTTTAGTTTGCTTTCGGGCCCATTAAGGCCCTCCAGAACCACTAGTTGTCCAGTCGTGCTGAATTCCCAGCATGCAGAGATATGAGCATATTGGTTTCTTTAAAGGCATGTAGTTGTCCTATTTCTAGATGTTCTTATTTACTCTTTTCCCATGCCTACGGATCTTAGGTTTCCCGTACTTCTGAGACTATGTTTGTTTTCTGAGGTGTTATGTTTGTTTGTTTCCTGCGCCTTGATGCCCCTTGGGCTAAGTCTGCGCATTACAAGACCCTTATTCATTCACTTCAATCTCTATGCTAGGCGTCTGGTCCGAAATCTCTTGTTATGTTATGTTATCAGTGTTTTGTAGAGCGCTCGTACACCGGTTGGTTTCATGGCGCTGAGAGAACTAGGGGTTGCCAGAACGGATTATTCATAGGCCTGTGTGAATAACCAGGTTTGGAGGGTTTTTCTGAAATTGAGCAGGTTGGTGCTGAGTCTAATTTCCAGGGGGATGGAGTTCCCCAGTTGTGAAGCTAGAGTCGCGAACCTGCAACCCCCTTGGCGTTTCAGTTTGTATGTGGGTACCGTCAGAAGGTGGAATTGGGCTGAGCGAAGGTTCCGAGTGGGAGTATAGCGGGAGATAAGATTGTTAATTAATTTGGGGCTGTGCCCATTTAGGGACTTGAACACTAGGCATCCAACTTTAAAGGTGCCGCGTTGGAGGACAGGAAGCAGTGCAGTTTTTTGAGGAGGGGGAGGCTTGATGCCATCTGGGCTGTTTGTGTAGTAGTCGCACCGCTTGGTACTGTACCAGCTGCAGTCGCTTGGTGAGGCCGAGTGAGAGTCCCAGGTAAGTACCGTTAGCATAGTCCAGCCGAGACAGGACCAGCGCTATCACCACCTGGACCAGCGGGGCTTGGGACAGTAGCCTGCTGATTTTTCTAATTTTACGTAGTTGGAGAAAGTAGGCGGATACCACTGTACCTACGTGTGTTTTCAGGGATAAGTCCTTACCTATGGTGATCCCTAGGCTTTTAACTGAGGTGGAGGGTGCAGTGGGGGTCCCAAGTTGCTCGGCCAATATTGTGGGCCCCACTGATGACGACCTCCGCCTGTCAAGATAAGTTCTGTTTTGCTGGCGTTGAGTTGTAGATGATTGAGGTTCATCCATTGCTGGATGAACGTCATAGTGGATTGAAAGTCATTTATAGATGCGGGGGATTTGTCGATTAAGGACATGAGTTAGAGCTCATCTGCATAATTAAAGGTGGTCACCTTTCTGTCTTTTAGAGATCTTATCAGAGGGCGTTTATAGAGATTGAAAAGATGTGGTGAGAGCAAGGAGCGCTGTGGGACCCCACAAGAAGTTTTTAACTTGGGAGCAGTGAATTGGCCGATACGGACTGCCTGGGTGCAGTTTTGTAGGAAGGAGTTTATCCAGCTTGTTATGTTTGTCAGCTTTTTAAAACACTGCAGAAAATGAGATTGTGGCATTTGGTTGCAGATCATAATCTTTCAAGAAATATTGCATCAGGTCTTCGGTTTAGTAGTGGTAATTGAATCTTAAATAAATGGCGATGTACTAAAAGCCTTACACATCTAAGTTGCATGGCAGATTTGATGCTGGTAAAATAGCTCAGTCGGTTAACGCTCAGTCTACATATAGCAAACTGATGTCAGTCTCTGCTGCTGGCGAGATTAACTCAGTCTTTCATTCTTTGGAGGCTGACTAATTCTAAAGCAAATATAAAAGCATATACATACATGGGTAGGGGGAGGTTCTGCATCAGCCCTCTTCATTCATTGGTCTGTGTAACTATCACTCATATTTTGCTTTGCCCACCAAAGCATGTGTTAGTAGATAATCCGACTTTACTCGCTAGTGCTCTTGCATTGTGAGTGATGCTCCCCTGCACGCATTAAAACTATGAAGGGTTACAAACTTCTCACCCACGCACACAAAGCCCTTCACAACACCGGACCAACCTACCTGAACAACTGCCTCTCCTTCCATGCACCCAAAAGACACCTCTGATCAGCCTGCCTCTCACTGGCCATCATTCCACGCATCTGCAAGACCAGAACAGGAGGAAAATCCTTCTCCTCCCTCGCAGCCAAGGCCTGGAACAGCCTCCCCCTCCACATGCGGGAAGACCCCACACTGCCCCAGTTCAGGAAGGAACTCAAGACCTGGGTCTTCGGCTCACCCCAGCACTCAATGGAGCCCCCCCTAGTGCCTTGAGACCCTCACAGGTAAGTAGTTGTGCTTACAAACCCCTGATTGATTGATTGATTGATTGATTGATGGATGCCTTTTCTAAGCACACCTTGCATGCAATGTACTGTTTTTTTCTTTACATTTTTCAAATTTCACTGTTTTCCTTTTTTATTTATTTTTAATCCTTGAATTTTTGTGACATTTGCTTGCTATTAAAAGGTAGGCGAGCCATTGAAAGCTCGAGACAGATGCCTGGTTCTGGCCCAGCTCGAGGTCCTATGGGAACATCGAGCCAAAATTGGGCCAAGCCTTCTTGTGGTTGCTGAGGCACCCCTCTTACCTTAGTCACCATTTCTTTAGAAAGTCTTATTATTTCAACTTGATTTGTTATATATTTCATGTAACACATTGTACTGATTTACCACTTCAAAGAATTAGGGATAAAACTTTAATCTTTGATGTAAAACTGGAGAGAGATGCCCACCTAGAGGTTGAAATGTACAACCAGGAAACCTGGGATAAATCTCAGCTCCTCTGCTCGATCTCACTGTATGGTCCTAGGCATTGCATTATTTCACGGTTCCTCCTTTTACGTTACCTTCACATTTGAGAACACCTGGAAATATAGAGTTATAGAAAATGAACTCTTTCAACTATTTTAAAATACATTAAAATTGCTTCATCTCTTATAACTACATAGGCCACCCATAGGATAGACATACATAGAATGGAGCTGACTTGCCTCTTACTGGTGGCATCATCGTTATGACGGGGAATGGGTATGCCATGAATATTAGAAAGTTCATGTTCAGAAACTATAACTTATCAAAAATGCCACTCAATGCAGGGATACGATCTAATGGCCCAACCTAAAATGCTACTCCAAGTAAGCTTTTTTCTGAAGTTAGTAGACTCCAATTTTTATTAAACCTTTGGCCCACTAGTTACATGGCAAGTATTTTGAAGGTTGGGTTTTTTCTTATGGCTCTTAGAGCCAATCCAGACCATTGGCTCGGCTCCGGTGCAGTGTGCCCTGTTAATTTGCTGTCTCAGCCACTTTTATATAAGAGTAAAATAGAAATTGCAGCAGTTAGCTAAACCCAGACCCACCGGAATTGCTAATGCTTGTTTTATATGTTGCCGCTGTCGCATTTACCTGCTTTGAACGCATAGGTTTCCATTGTATGCTTATCACTGTCGATAGTAAAAGCTCGGTAACTTAAAGCACTACTTTAGTGTCATACAAAAAACTATATACCTCGTCACTTCACTGGGAATCTGTTTTGTCGTCTATGGGTTGCAGACAATTCTATTCAGCAGGTGCATCAGACCCATCTCCCAACCATGAGAGAGGTGAGAGAACAATTGGGCGAGCCATCTAAGGCTCGAGCCAGGATCGAGCCGAGACCTGACTCTGGCTCAGAGGTCCAGGTGGACCTTCGAGCCGAAAGCGAACCGAGCTCTAATGTGACCTGTGTGTGCCACCCTCGCCCTACTTAAACGCTAAGAATTAAAAGCAAGGTATACTCTTTTGGTATTGGAGAGAACGAGGCGGCTATCAAGCGGGTGAACTGAATCATGTGAAGCCAGAAAGTCTGGGACACATCCTGGCTTCTCTACTTGACCAAATTGTGTGATCCTAAGCACATTTTTATTTCCCAGAGCCTCTTTTTTATTCTATATTACCTATGAGCGCCCCTTCCAATACGTAAGTTCAATGTGTGTGAAGTATACATGTTAAAGAAATACCTTTTTTAAATTTTACAGTGAGCATTATATTTTCACATGATGTTTGTGCCATGATTTAGATGCCAACTAATTTCAGGGCTCGACTTGGGGAACAGGCTCTTTTTAGGGCCAGGCCAGACGCTTAGCTCGGTTCTGCCTCGGCTGTGCCTGTTGATAGGTTGGCTCACCCACCTCTAAGTGAGAGGAGAGAGTTGAAATTTCATTTACGATATCAGTAGCAGCACGTGTTACACCAGGAACATAGCAGCTGCTCCGTGTAAAATAAACAACCCTTTAGCAAGGCTTTTGCTGTAAAAACACGTTGGCCGAATACATTCTTGTATTTAACGCAGCAAGTGAAGCATTCACTGCTTTTTGGCCTCATATCAGTAAACAAAAGATTTACACAAGGAAGTGTGGAGACAGAGGCCCTCCCTCCCACCACCAACAACTGAACTTAAAATTCCTCCTCCCAGAATGAAAGGCGCTTAGTACAGATATTTTGAAGCCGCACGCTGGTCTCTAGATGTGGCCAGATGATGTAATTGTGGTCACAGGGATATTAAATTATATGGTGAAGTGAGTGACCCTCGGATTGGTGCTCTGCGTCCAGTTCCAGAAATCCTGGTTTAGAGTTTTTGGCAGGCCAGACGACTCCTTTGTCTGTTTGTAAACACAACCAACAAGCTATTTATGTTCATACACGTAAACATGATCGAGTATCACAAAGAGCCACGCCGAGCCTTTCTGTTAGAAGCCATGAAGTTAATCCAAATCCAAAAAAACACACCTCACATGCACGCATCTGGTGGAAGGGCTGGTCCTAGGACTTTTGGGGCAGACAGAAAGGGAATGTCTGAGCCCCCCCCTAATTTGCATACAATGTGAAATAACAGAAAATGATATCATAGGACGTGCCAACAATTTACTGCTGTTGAATGAATTTGCAAGAAGCAACTTTCTTGGTGCTCATATCAGTAAAACAAAAACATACATATTAACATTAATAAGATAATCACATATATTTTAAATTTCAATTTGCTGTGATACATTATATTAGTAACACTGGATGGAAGAGTTTGGCCTACATCTCTCCAATAGGGTGACCAACTGGCATTGGTGCAAATTCAGGACGGTGAGTGTAAAAATTCAGGATAAAGGGTCAAAATTCAGGACACAAATTCAGGACAGGAGGTCAAAATTCAGGACAAAACTTTCAGGACAATAGGTAAGTTTTACAGACACCTCAGAGGTCGCACAATAGTATATAAGTAAGCCCAGTAATTTCCAAACATATTCAACCATTTGCAAACCTATCCATCATGTATCCTTCCATCTATCATTTCACTCATCCATCCCTTCATCCATCCTTTCACTCATCCATCCATTATCCATCCATCCACCCTTTCACCCTATCCATCTGTACACTTATCCATCCACTCTTCATCCCATCCATCCATTCACTCATCCATCCAGCCATTTACCCTTTCACCAATCCAGCCATCTTTTCACTTACTAATCCTTCCACCCATCCACTCTTTTAGTCATCCATCCTCCCTTTCTCTCTCCATCGACCTTTTCACTTAGCCAACCTTCCTTCCTTCCATCCATCCATCCACCCACCCATCCATCCATCTACTCATCCACTCATGAATCCATCCATTGACCCTATCACTCATCCATCATTTCACTCCTTCACACATTTATTCATCCTTTTGTCCATCTACCCTCCCTTTCACTCACTCATCCATCCTTACATCCACCCTTTCACTCATACGTCCATTCATTCACCCTTGCACTTATCAATACATCAATCCATCCATCATTTCACTCATCCACCCACCCACCCATCATCCACCCAACCATCCACCCACCCACCATCCACCCACCCATCCACTCATCCATCCTTTCACCCACCATCCACCCACCCATCCACTCATCCATCCATCCATCCTTTCACCCACCCACTCATCATCCATCCATCCATCCTTTCACCAACCCACTCCTCATCCATCCATCCTTTCACCCACCCATCATCCATCCATCCATCCTTTCACTCACCCACTCATTATCCATCCATCCTTTCACCCACCCACTCCTCATTCTTCCATCCATCCTTTCACCCACCCACTCCATCCATCCTTTCACTCACCCACTCATTATCCATCCATCCATCATTCCCCTCATCATCCATCCATCCTTCCCCTCATCATCCATCCATCCTTCCACCCACCCACTCATCATCCATCTATCCATTCTTCCTTCCCCTCGTCCATCCATCCTTCCCCTCATCCATCCATCCTTCCCCTCATCCATCTTTCCTTTCATCCATCATCCATCCTTTCCCTCATCCATCCATTCTTCCCATCCATGTATCCTTCCCATCATCCATCCATCCTTCCCTTCCATTCATCCATCCATCCTTCCACTCATCCATCCATCCATCCTTTCACCCACCCACTCCTCATCCATCCATCCATCCTTTCACCCACCCACTCTCCATCCATCCTTTCACCCACCCACTCATCATCCATCCATCCTTCCCCTCATCATCCATCCTCCATCCTTCCCCTCATCATCCATCCTTCCCCTCATCATCCATCCATCCATCCTTCCTTCCCCTCATCCATCCATCCTTCCCCTCATCCATCCATCCTTCCCCTCATCCATCCATCCTTCCCCTCATCCATCCTTTCATCCATCATCCATCCTTCCCCTCATCCATCCATTCTCCCCATCCATTTATCCTTCCCCTCATCCATCCATCCTTCCCCTCCATCCATCCATCCTTCCCCTCATCATCCATCCATCCTTTCACCCACTCATCCATCCATCCATCCATCCATCCTTCCCCTCCATCCATCCCCTCATCATCCATCCTTCCCCTCCATCCATCCTTCCCCTCCATCCTTCCCCTCATCCATCCATTCTTCCCATCCATGTATCCTTCCCCTCATCATCCATCCATCCTTTCACCCACTCATCCATCCATCCATCCATCCTTCCCCTCCATCCTTCCCCTCATCCATCCATCCATCCCCTCATCCATCCATCCTTCCCCTCATCCATTCATCCTTCCCCTCATCCATCCTTCCCCTCATCCATCCATCCTTCCCCTGATCCATCCTTCCTTTCATCCATCATCCATCTTTCCCCTCATCCATCCATCCTTCCTTCCCCTCATCCATCCATCCTTCCCCTCATCCATCCACCCTTCCCCTGATCCATCCTTCCTTTCATCCATCATCCATCTTTCCCCTCATCCATCCATCCTTCCTTCCCATCATCCATCCATCCTTCCCCTCATCCATCCATCCATTTATCCTTCCCCTCATCCATCCATCCTTCCCCCTCCATTCATCCATCCATCCTTCCCCTCATCCATCTTTCCCCTCATCCATCATCCAGCTACCCTTCCACCCACCCATCCATCCATCCATCTATCCTTTCCCCTCCATCCATCCCCTCATCCATCCTTCCTTCCCCTCATCCATCCTTCCTTTCATCCATCATCCATCCTTCCCCTCATCCACCCATCCTTCCCTCCATCCATCCATCCTTCCCCTCATCCATTCATCCTTCCCCTCATCCATCTTTCCCCTCATCCATCATCCAGCTACCCTTCCACCCATACATCCAGCTATTTACATTTTCTCTCATCCATCCTTCCCCTCATTCACCAATCCATCCATCCTCTCATTATCCATTTATTCACTCTTTCATTCATCCATTCACCCTTTCACTAATTCATCCAGCCATCCACCCATCCCTTCACTTACTCACTCGCCCACCTTTCCATATTAATTTTGAGCTGAGCCCTTTTGAGAAGAGGCCCATCAAGAACTTCACCCTCGCTGCAGGGACCGTTCCAGGACTGGGACAGAAGCCACCCAGGGCGGAGACATGATCCACCACAGGGGGGGACAAGAGCCATCACAGGCGGGGGTGGACTGGAGCCACAACATAGGGGGACAGGAGCCATCACAGGCGGGGGGAGGGGGGACAGGAGCCACCACAGGGGGGGGACAGGAGCCATCACAGGCGGGGGGAGGGGGGTAGGGACCATCACAGGAGGGGGAACAGGATCCACCAGGGTGGGCACAGGGGGGGGCATGCAGTATTCTAGTATCATCTTCGGCTCCTCGCCCCTCCTGCACAAGAGGCTCTCTGTCCAAAATACCATCCCCCACTGTGATGTATAGTACTTACAGGTGATACTCTAAGAGAACTGATTGTCCTCCATACTTGGTTAATCAGTGTGGGTGCGATTGTGCCATTTCTTTATTGTATTACATTATAGACTGCATGTTTGAAGAACCGATGTTTGCTTACAATTTAGTGATAATTAAGCTCTGTGAAGAGAACCACGTGTTGCCTCCGTGTAATCTGGGGTGTAATCTTGCCGAGTCTCGATGTTTGGGGCCCTGGGTAGAAATGGAATGTGTGAGGCCCCCTCTAAATTGCAGAGACGTGACGCATTCAAAGCTGTTTGCATCTGAATAGATGCCCCTGAAGCTGCAGCCCCTCCTCTCAGTCACCTTCGAACACCTCTTAACGGGTCATCAAGGGCTGAAGGTGTGAGGGCTGACATCCCGCTGTGCCGCTCCAATGCTGTGGGCTTTCTGAGCTTTGCTACTGCATGGGGGGCAAGCTGTGCCGGCGTTAGGGTGGGGCGACCAGGGCCCGGCTAAAATGACGGACAAATGGCGTCCGTTAAAGAATCCTTCACGGACAACGGACAGACGGCCGAAATTACGGACTGTCCGTGAAATTTACGGACGGTTGGTCACCCTACTCTCCAAAATGTATAAGTTCAATCAAATGTTAATTTGTTTCCAGATTAGTGCATTAGATACGTATATCTGTACACTTTATTTATATAGTGCAAACCAAGCTGAATGGCTGCTGAGCACTGCACAGGGTCAAAGGCACAGTCAACTTGTGATAGGAGAAGTTGATGGTTTGAAGATTGTGACTGCATCATGATTTTGTTTTTTTAAGACGTCAAGTATTCTCTGTTTCCTAAATTGGGGCTGACTTTGGGCTGTCGGATGCATATGGGAATAACATTCCAGATCCTTGGGGCATAGGGGCCGGGCCGTTCACGATTTTGGATGGATCGCCCACGCTGGGTTGCCGGTGGTCACCGCCGGTCCGGCGGGGGCGATCCGCCCGCCATCCTGACTGCAAAGACCCCCCCCCCATATTATGATGGATGGGGGGTCTGAGGCAGACGGAAAGACCGTCTGCCGCTTTTCGGGTTTATTATGGTGGCGGTGTCTGGAAGACACCTCCATCCATATTACGATGAAGGCTGTGATCAACCTTTCCATGGCTGTATTGCCAACATGGAAAGGCTGGCAGTTCCTGCTGTTGGGGGCCCGCTGTGGGCCCTCAGAGTGTTGGGGGAGTGGGGTGAACATGGGGGGTACCTATGGTACCCCCCTGCGTTTGCATGTACAATGTGGTTGGCACCAAGCGGTGCCTGTCACATTGTGCATGTAAAAGCACAACATGTATTTTTTACATTGCGGTGGGTGCTGCTTGCAGCACAGCCCCCCGTAATGTAAAATATACAGGATGCGCCCGCCACACTTGAGGGCGCATTATAATTCGTATGGTGGGACCGCCACAACTATGGCAGGCGGTCCCTTTTGCAGCTGTGATGGCGGGCAGACTTTGTCCGCCCACCATCGTAATCGGCCCCATAGATGGGAAAGGCCTTTTTCTTTTTTTCTTTTCTTCTTAGCACATCTTCTTCCATCTGAAGATGTCCTTGCTACATGTGTGTGGAGAGCCACTGGAGATGACAAGCTTGTCATCCAAGAAGACATGGGCGACAGTCGTATAGTGAAACCGCACCATAAGCAGCAGAGCACTGTACTGGGCCAATGGCAGCCATAAAGTCAATGAGTGATTGGAAAGGTACTGACTTGTGGACTGTTAACACATTGAAATAGCTGTGCAGATAATGCAGCTGAGCTTGAAGATGGTGCGGGCTGGCAAGGATGGCCTGTTGAGTTCTATTACTGTGTTATGATGTGGTAATAATTCTTCATGCCCTATTGAGGTGTGCTGCAGCATGTAGAATGACCTTAGAGGGGCCAGTGAGGATTAAAATTACAAGATAGTTTCCCAGATACCCACTGCAAGATACGGTATGTGCAAAAAAGATATGAAAGCAAGTAAAACAGTTGAAAATAACTTGATTTCTATTAAAGGCATCCCTCTAGTCACTGAAAAACACCAGAAACTACCAGAATACAAAAATATGTAGGCCAAAAGTGTCACTTGTCATGTTCAATGAGCCAAGGCCACAACACCCCTATCAACATCCTCTGAAGACTTTAAATGATCCGATACTAATAAATAGTACACAATTATATGGGTCCAGAAGGCATTTCATTTTGTAAATTAGCATGATGCAGTTTCAGTTGAAAGATTTGAGATACATCTCTTCTCATTTGATTTTTTCTAATTTTGAATGAAACCTGGAAAACACATGTTTAAATGCAATTAAATATTGCTGCAAGCCAGGCTCACTAACTGGTCCATTTCCTTGGATCTCACAATGCCTGGCTATGGCTGCAAGGCCCATGGGATAGAGGCAAGACCACTAGGGCTGTGTCTCGTCAGTATTTTACCATCATGGATAGTATTTTTAGGTCTAAAGTAGAGCAAAAAAGCAAAATCTCTTAATAGAACATCTAGGGATATAAGAATATAGAACAAAATATCTGTGCCTCATCAGCTAAGTAAAAGTTCTCAAATTGGAAGTGCACAAAATATTAAGACAAATGGTGTAAGCAGAGGTCTTCAAATTGGGACGAGGCTCTCCTGGTGGACCTCAATTTATCATAGGGGGTGATCAGCCTCAACAGTGGTTGGGATTATTTGAAGCATTTCATCCTTCACTTTTTTGTATACTTTGGTGAGTCATTCTAAGTGAGATGGGTATGTCCAGATGTGGGTCCCATGCACACTGTGTCACTGAAATCAAGCAATACCTGGCTGATAATCCCTAAATAGGGCAACACCTCTCCTGGGTTGCTTGTGTTCTGGGCCAGGGAGAACTGAGCCTGGTAGTTCAGTCTAGACTGATCCCACTGGAACAGGGTCAAGACTGGTATGCATACGGCTGGGTCCAAACCAAAGTGGCATGGTGTGCAAAGTAACGATGGAGTGGGATGCAGCCTGAGTAATTACCATTTTCTGTGATTAATTAAAGTGTTTAATCCATCAATTTTTAAATATCTTTTATGCACAGTAAAATACAGCCATAAGTTTGGCACATTGGACCCATCACCCCCCAAGGCCATGGTCCCGCTGCACTTGCTGCACTATTGATAGCTTTGGCCTTCAGAGGGGTCGCTTGTCCTAGGCATTCCAGCCATGGCCCAGTGCTGCAAGACTCAGAACAACAGGCTTCCCCTCCCTTTGGCCTCTCAGTACTGGACCATGGCTGATAGTCCTAGGGGATAATGGACGCCTTCTGACCTTTGCAGCTCTGGATCATGGTTGTGAGGTGCACGAGAGAAGGGACCAGTGGCATAGTAATGTAGCTATTGTCCATAATGGAAGAAAATGATGCAGAACCGTAAAACACAGCCATAGTCCGGGTGCATTGAGTCCAGAACACCCATGAACCCCGGAGCCTCTGCACCTGCTTCACTTCTGATAGCAACACTATTGAGACATGCCCCTATTGAGCCTCACTGCCATACTCCTGCTCTGCTAAGCTCATGGACTGGTGCATCCCGTCCTGAGTGTTCAACCACAGCCAGCTGCAATGCCCAGTGGAGGGAGGGCATCTACCAGACCTCACAGCTCTGGAACATGGCTGCAACGCCCGTGGAAGAGAGGCGAGTAGCACATCAATGGTGGGTTGGGTGCTGGTCCAAAGTAAAAGCACCCCTCACTCTTCT
This sequence comes from Lissotriton helveticus, assembly GCF_964261635.1. Lineage (NCBI taxonomy): Eukaryota > Metazoa > Chordata > Amphibia > Caudata > Salamandridae > Lissotriton > Lissotriton helveticus. The sequence continues at coordinate 1,329,917,719 of NC_136068.1, read as the reverse complement.
CTACTGGCTGCACAGTAAAATAAAGCCTTCATTTGGTAACATTGGGCCCTTAATACACCAGCTGTCAGTGCCACTGCACCTGCTGCACTACTGATGGGTTTACCCCTCACCAATGGTTTCAATGGGGCTCATTTTTAGGGGCCCACATGGGGCACCCTCCCACACCCACCTACTGGGCCTATCAGACAAGGTATAGTGCTGATAGCATTAGGCAAGGGAGCCCACAAACCCATGGGCCTCGCATCACATAAGCATGGCTGCAATGCCTAGGGGAGAGGGGTCCTCTTCATGGCCTGGCAATGCACCACCATTGCTATGATTCATAGAGTAGGGGCCTCCACTCTCCTAGGCCTTGCAACCATGGTCTAGTGCTGCGAGGCACAGGAGAGGGTACTCAGCATAGGGGAGCCCTCTACCACCGGCCTCAAAGCAAATATGTAGCACTGCAAGCCCAATGGAAGGGAGTTCCCTCCCATGGAACACCCCACCATGATCCACAGCTGTGAGGCCCATGGGAATGTTCCTCACAGCTATGATGTAGTCCTGCAAGTTCCATGGGATGGGGCCCTACTGCCCTGGGCTTCACATCCATGATCTGGTGCTGCAAGACCCACCAGGGAAGGAGAGTCTCTTTCTCTGGGCCTCAAAACCATGGTTCGAAGCCATCACTGCAAGAGCCAAGTAAGGTAACCATTTTTCCATCATCACTTCAGAGGATAATGTATGCCTTTGGAGAAATACTGCACGAGTGGAGGCACATTTTGTGTGCAGAGAGACCTCAGAAGAGGTTTATTATTTAGCAGGGGAACCAAGAGTCGCAAAGCAGATGTTTTGGGTTTCATTCTAACCCCCCCCCCCCTCTAAAACAGGTCTTTTTAAAATATAACTCAGCTGGAGATTGAGTTTATCGAGTGTGATTACTCTTCATATATGAGTTTTAATCCCTTTACAACCTCCTGAATTAAGCCTTGACTGCTCTAAATTGCAAATTTTGAGCGACAAGTTGTGAAAATGAACTTTGGTATTCAAAAATAATTAAATAGTCTTGAGCTATGAAACACCAGCGGTAAATGTCAGTATCTACCAGACATGCTGTCCAGTAAGTATCCACTGCCAATGGGCCTGGTCCAACTAGAACATTTTAAGCATGGAACTAGGATATTTGACATCTAATCCCAGTTTTATGATGGAAATAATCAAAATGTTCTAAAGCTTGAGCAGGGCCGATAACAGAGATGAGATTACTTGTGAGGGCAGCAACTTCGCCTTGCCATCAGAATCACTGACACTTTATGTTGCTTATTTCTTCATTTTGATGTTAAACTGGTACTAAATAAGTGCAGCCAATGCCCAGTGTTAATGAGTGCAAAAATGACAATATAGTGAAATAATACTATCATAAAATGTGCCGTATTACGCCACATATACTTTTTCTTGGTGCATAATTTTCTCATCCATGCTACATCATTTGATCCTCCCCTGCCACATAATTTCAGTGGCCCTGCTTATTGCTCTGCTGCTCACTCTTTGGCAAGTTTGGAAGTATTTTGATTCAATGCTAAAACTGCTAGTCGCCCAGATTTTTTAAAAATGTACTAACATTCCTGAGAGAAGGGAGATGCCAAGTCATATGTAATAGTCATCTAAATGCAGTACAGTGGTAAATATGTAGCCTTTGAACCAAGCAGCAGTGTACTGCAGTCCTGGGTCTACTAATTTAACAAATTGCTTGATCCTAGGCAATTGGGGTTCCAGTCTTGCAGTCAGCTCAAGAGCGTGTGATTATGAGCAAATCACTTAATCTCCTTGTGCCATTGTGTAATATAACCGGTTCTCAGGTAAAGCACTTTATGTCATGTTTACACAAGATAACACTGCAAAACATGGGTTTCATTCCGCATTCAAGGCTGTTTGCATCTAGGGTTCCCACCTGGCTGATTTTCTGACTTGTTCTGCTTCATGTCCTGACTGGTACAAAAATAGTCAAATCACCTAAAGCAATTATTTGTAGGCCTTATTTATACACAATAACAAGAGCAATTATAAATAGAATATACATTTAAACATGTTCTAGAGCTGTGTTCGATCCCTGAATAAAAAGGTAAACAAAGACAGAAACGTCTTGTTACAAATCAATACATATGATTGTGTGTCACGGCCTTTGCAGACTCATAAAACAGCAACAAATGGCCTGGATTTTTCTCCTGGAAAGGTGGCATCCTTATTTGCACCCCAAGAGTTGAAGGTGATGCTGATCCTGCATGGCACAGGATCCCTGCTATGCAGCAGTGCCCCCTCCAGGTACTGACTAGCATCTTTTTCACAGGGTATCAAGGGCTGAAAGTGAGAGTTGCTTGTCGTTCCGAACAGGCCTTCCCTATTCCTGGCAACTACACATCGCTGCGAGTCCCAGAAGAGAAGTGCCTCTCCCTTGGTCCTCAACCTGCTGGAGCATAAGTGTGATACCCAGGTCACGGGGGACACCGCCAACACTGCAGCGGCGGCTGGCATGGCTCACTGCTCCCTTCCCCAAAGCTAATCACAACACTGCAATGCAGCGTTGTGATTAGTCTGAGTGCCATGACTCGGCCCTCAGCCAGGGGCTGCCGGGGTGAGCATGTTCTCCATGCAGGCTGTAATGCAACCAGCAGGGAGAACGGGTAAAGTGCGCATGACTGGTTTTGGTGGCCCAAGAAGTCCGACCAAATAGTCATTGTGCACTTAGGAGTGCGCAAACCATTCCTCCCCTGCTTCGAGAGCAGAGTAGCCCAGCCCACAAAGCAGCTGGAACCGAAGCATAAAACGATAATAACTTAAAGTTATTATCATTTTATGTTTCTTCTTCACACTGCTTAAAAGCAGTGGGGCTGCACTCATCCGTCATAGCTGAGGAGCCACAACTGGGACACTGGCGCAAGACCTCATTTAGGTGGACTGAGTGTGGGGCCCTGGGAAGCTGCCTCAACTTGGCGCCAGCCCTGGCTGGTGGATCACCATGATACGGAATTTAACTTTCCATATGAGTTGCACGTGGTCACTCTGCTGTTCTATTTTGAACAAATTTCTTTTAATAGTATTTGCCATTTTATTTGATCTGATAATATATATGTGTTCCTATGCCTGACTATGGAAACCAAACTCTCTTCCATCCCCTTTGGTCCATTTCAATGATTTAGTGCATGGGGCTCAAAGTTTGCCAATTTAAACACAGCAAAACATTTGATAGTTCAGCTGAGGAAAACATCTATGTTGTTGCATAATTCAAAACACGCTTACTTCTTTGAAAAGATATGCGCTGTAAAGCACATTGTAGACAAAAAAAAACAATATGGCGGAGAAGAAACAGAATCTTCCCCTTACTAGCTCCATCGGGCAGCCTTGCCACCAGAGTTCCTACAGTGCCTTTGGAATGAGACATATCCCACTCCAGTTGCACAGTTTGTCACAGTCCAGGGTGGGACCATCGGTACAGGGCTTGGGGCTTGCAGTATCACCTTGTCGTCCTTGCGCCCCCTCCCTCTGGCAATGGGCCTAGGCTTTTGGCGGGCACCCCAGTCTCTGCTGTCTCCTAATTGACATGTGACCTTTGGCTCCTTGGAGCAGTGTGCCATTGCTAGATGATGCTAGAGTGGCTGCCAGGTACATTGGATGAAATGCATAAAAAACTTATGGGAACTTTGATGCTGCATGCAAATGGAGGTGAAGTGAGTGAGCGTGGGGGTGGAATGAGTGAGTGAATGAGCTGGTTCAAAGGTGTGGCTAAAAAACAATATTTTGTAACTTTGATCTTTCTCCTTGAGGTAACTACATTTAAAATAACGCAAATCTAAAATGAAAAATAAATGCAATTTAAGTGATAAGAAATACACTTTTGTACATTATGCTACCAATATTAGTTAATGTACTGCAGAGGGCTATATTTGTAACCAGAGAACAGAGGGCTATATTTGTAACCAGAGAGCCACAAAATTGAGCTGTTGTCGAGGCAGTGGAGAATAGTGGCTTGTGTGTGTGTAGTGCGACGAGGACCCACTCTGTGAAACAAAGCACTGTGAACATGAATGTCATTATTTTGAACTTGCATTACACACAGTGAAGATAGGCTTCTATAAAATGTGGAAAAAAGTTTAAGATAAAAAGAGGGCTTCCAAAATATAGATTTTAGTAATACCCAGACTGTATGTAGTGCAGGAGTCCCTTCCTGCACAGAAATAATCCTGCTTACTTCTGAGGTACCCTTGCACCATGGTGCAAGGGCGCCTGCATTGACGCTACGCAGCACATTGTGCGCCAGTGCAGGGAAAAGACAGGAATGCACTGTACAAGGTGACTTGCTGCGCTGCATGATTTTTGGGTAAATATGCACTTTACTATCCTAGCTTGGCATGCGTCTGTGACAGGCTTTTGATGTGGGCTATGAGATGATGGGTTTAGAGGGTGCCAATGCATGGGCTTATATACACTAATAAACTAAATCAGAGCTTGTTTACTTCAAAGTAAACAAGTCAATACAAATAGTTACGGTTCAGTAAGACACAAGTTGAGAGAATTCCTTCTTTATTGTTTGTTCATAAAAAGCCACAGCCTACGTGTTTTGTCCTGTAACGCAGGACTTCTTCAGGGCATTCATAAGTCTCAATCGGCCAGGAGAAAGTGTACATATGGTAGTAGTCTTGTAAACCTGATGTTTCCAAACAAAAGTTGCAATCTTACATCTCATCTGTGTATTAGAACGTCGATCCAAAGTAGGGATCAAGTCATTAACCAATAAGTTTCCAATCTAAAAAGAGGTAGTGATAACGTCTGTAGATTAGCGTGATGTAGTAGCCACGGTAGTATAGAAAATGTACTGGTACATTAAAACACACTCATGTCGTACTTCATGATGGCTATCAAGCCTTACGTAGTATCTGTGTCCTTCTCCCGCCCGTGGTGGCTTATGAATACTGTTTGTTGGCGTCAAACAAGCATCCTTTGGTAAGATGGTGGCTGGTGGAGAAGTGTTTGGTCTGTTTGACTCCCCTAAAGTCCTTCAATAGCAGCACAGTGTACCCACACCTCAGTGGTACTAAAATGAGAGTGCTGATTTTGGGTAAGACGCAATCCTTGCAATCATCAGTAGCTCATCCAGAGAAACATGCAGGGTTGCTACGGGTCTTCGCTTCGAAATCAGCACACACTAGCCCTCCATTCTTAGGGGAGGCAGAGCCCATCAGGTAAGAACCCCTGAAGAAATGGATTTCTCTGCAGCTTTGTGGAACTCTCCTCCTGAATTCTGGCTACAGTCACAAGTGGGTCTGTACTTCAGTACAGAGGACAAGGAGAGCGCTGCTCTCAGCAAGGTTCCTCTGATTAGATTGGTCAGCAGAAGGGCTCCCTTGTCTCAGCAGCGCTCCTCGGTTTGGGTTGTGATCCTCACGGTAGTACAACTACACCCTCTGACCACAATACTTGGGAACAGGAATGCAGGACATCCATATTGTTCAGGTGTCTGCGACCATGGTGTTGGACCCGGCTGTTTTGAAAGACTATGGTGGTCCGGCCCTAACCGGTCTGAACCAATGGCAAACGTCCTAATGAGTGGTCCCTGTTCCACTGACAGTTTCATGAAGTGGAGCAAGGAAGGGCTGGACTCTGGCACATCCCCTGTGTGCTGCAGGCTAGTAAACTACCCTCAGAACAGAATAGGATGCCCTGGTCCAACCATCCCCTTAGGGCTACATTTTATTGGAGTTCTCTTGCATTGTTGGGCTGTTTCGAATAGTTTTTTCAGGTTTAATCTTAGTTTGCAGTTGGGCCCATGAACCACGTTTGCAACAACATAGCTATAATTAGTTAATCATGGCCTTTCTGTTTGGGGGGGGGGGGGGAGTACTCTGCTATTGAGGAACTCATTTACAAAACCCAGTCGCGCACCTGACATAGGACTCATGAATCATGATGTGTGGCTCCTGCCCAAGAAATATATCAGAATATTAACCAGCAGCAGAGCGGCACTGTGCAACTGCGCTAGTAACCTTTAGCCCCACGGAATTGGGTGAGAGTTCGAATCACTTTCTACATAATGAAATGTCATACCAGAAAATAAATTAATGATGACATGGAATGGGCTGCATAATGTTTAGCACAGAATTCAGCCCCTTCTATTGCCAGATCAGCCCAAGTGAGCACTTTTAACGATGTGAGGCTACTCAAAAGGCCAGCACTTCTCCGAGTATTTTAGTGCAGTTAGCTCGCATTGCAGCCCCTGCTGCAGACCACATGGATAAAATGGATACAGGCGCTTTTTGCATAAAACCACAAGCCAAGTAAAATTTACAAATGGACGTTCTGAAAGAAGCCATTTCTGCTTTCCGGCTGCCGTTTGGCTGTGCGGCACGAGAGAAGCCAGGCCTCTGGGCGTTTGTGTTAATAATAGTCTGTGCTCTCCGTTTTCATTTGAAACCACCCCCCCGTTTCCTTGTTTCGTGTGTGTATACGTGTGATAACACCAATTAAGCAGACTGCTTCCTCAAGTGTGTCTGATTTGCAAGGTCTTGAATTTATGAACAGTAGAGCGAGGCCTGCTGTTGGTCGTTCTTGGCTGTGTGAAGGAGAGCATGTGTTCTTCATTAAGGGGCCAGAACGCCAAGGCTGTGAGAAGATTGTTTCTCTACGCAGCACTTCCACGAGTAGTGGAAAAATACCAATAGGTCTGGCTTTAATGTGCTGCACTCTGCATTCACAAAACTTGCAGGTCATTCTGCCCACCTGCTTTGCCCAGCGCCCAGAGGCTCCTCTGGGAGTGAGTCGTGCGCGATAACTAGTCTAACAAGACACTCTGCATTTATGTGGGCATACCGCTTACCCTGTACGTATACAGACATAGCACACAACCTGCACTCACATACCTGCAATCACACAGGCACACCACTCACCCTGAACTTACAAACTGCCTACCCTGCACTCATACACGTCTCACCCACCACAGACCCTTCACTTAGCCTGCAGTCACACACCACATTTTGCTCTCGTACACCACAGTCTATACACCCACCCATACGCCTGCACTCATCCATATCTCACTATGCACCCACTGACTGCTCACCAAGCACCCAGATGCTAGTCACCCTGCACTCCTACCAGGCACTCACACTCCAATAAAGTACATTCTGACTGCTCACTCTTCTCACCCACTTCTCAAGCTTCACACTCACACACCTCTCACCCTGCCCTCATCTACCGGACACCCTAAATACACACATTGCTCACCATGCACACAAAGGACGCACCCTACATTCACTGACCACTCACCATGCCTTCATACACAGCTTTCACACACACCATTCACTCTGCACTCAGTTTATGCACTCACACACCACACCCTACAATAACAATGCCGCTCTACTTGCAAACAGCCAAACCTCACCCTGCACACACACCACTTGCCCTGCAAACCCACACTGCTCACCGTGCACACTCCTGTACTGCTCACTCTCCACATGCACTGCTCACCCTGCAGACTCATCCACCACACTATCCACACCCTCACCCTACACTCAGACACCTCTCACCCTGCAAGTGCTCACTTGGCACAGTCACCTTGCACTGACATCGCTCACCCATCACTCATGCACCACTCACCCTGCACACAGACACCACTCACCAGGCACTCAAGACACTGCTCACCCTGTACTCAAACACCACTCCCACACACCTCCCCTTTCTGTTAGACACCTCTCATTCTGTACTTACATTCCACACCTACCTCTCACCCTTCAGTCAAACACTAACACTCCACTCATGCTGACTGCTTTCACCTTTCACGCACACCTCTCACCATGCACACTCACACACTGCTCACCCTGATCACTCACTGCTCCACCTGTGCACACACCCACACGCACATGCACACACACACACACACACACACACACTATTGACACTACACACTGCTCAACCTCACACAAAATTCTCATTCTGCACCACACAGAAACTCTTACAGCTCTCAACCAGCACTTATTTACCATTCACCTGCCAACTCCCACCACTCATCCTCCACTCACCCACCACTCACACTGCAGTCACCTACCACTCACCATGCACTCACACACCACTCCCACAGCTCTCACACTACTCACTCTGAGCTCATACACCACACCATGCACTCATACACCACACTCTACACTCACACATACATCACTCTGCCTGCACCCAGACACACTACACATCCTACATACAAAGGCAACGCTCACCCGGCAGACACTGATCACCCTCACACACAGAGTGCTCCGCCTGTACACTCGCACACTGCTCACTCTGCATATTCACTCTGCCCTAACATCACTCACTGTGCACTTAGAAACACATTATTCTGCTGTATTCACACTCCACTTGCAAACAGACACACTTCACCCTGCACAGACACCACTTGCCCTGCAAACATACACTGCTCACCCTGCACACTCATGCACAGCTCACTCTCCACATGCACTGCTCACCCTGCACACTCATCCACCACACCATGCACTCCCTCACCCTACACTCAGGCACCTCACACATTGTACTCACATACCACTCACTCTGCCGTGACAACACTGACACTGCACTGACACCAATCTCATACCTCTCACCATGGACTGACTAACCACTGTAAATCACTCACGCTGACCGCTCAGCCTGCACTCACACAACTCATACCCTGCATACTTCCTCACTTCGCACCCTTCACACTCATGTAGTGGTCATGCTGCACATTCACCGCTCTCCCTGCGCACCCTTACAAATTTCACCTGGAACCTTCACACACATTTTCACCTGCACACCTACAAACGGGTCACCCTGCAGTAAGACATTCTCCCTGCCCTCAGACACCGTTCATCCTGCACACACTCTATGCACTCAGACATCTTCATCCACCACTCAGGCACAGCTGAACCTGCAAAGACTGAGGCTGTGAGGGTTCACTCACACCACTCCCCCTCGACTCACACCCTTCTCACCCAACTCTCTGCCCTCACTCACACTGCTCGCCCTGAACTCTTTCACCTCTCACCTTGGAATAACAAAGAAAAAAACACTATTCTCTCAAGGAGCGTCATGTTAAGGTATATAAAAATGCGTTTAGATTCTGGGCGTCCCATAAAGTTCTCAAGCAGACAATTACACTCTGAAGTTTATGATAGAAAGGGGGTGTAGGGTGATGGTGATGGTGGAGTTCCAATACATCACATTCCTCTGAACTGTGCGCCTCCTGTCGTTGCTGCTGCCTGAGAAGCACAAACAGTAAACTAGCTAAGTACGTAGGAGATATTGTTTAATAGCATCACAGAGGCATGTTTTGTGACCTGAATCATGTGTGTCATCACAAACATATTTGAAAGCCTTCTCTAGCGAAGCGAAAAAAGCAAGAGCGGGTTGGGTCATGCAGCTAGATAAACAAACAAAAACTAATCATAGCTGCTTGAAGGGTAAGTATTTTTTTAGATAGAAGCACACAGCATGTGCCAAATCAAAAACAGTACTCAGGTGACCTAATATCTGGGAGAAGCCACAGTACCTCTTGTACGCCAAACCTAAAAAGGCTTCAATAGAGAATACAACATATCAGAAAAGCACAGTGTTCATTTCATTGGTCTCAATGAGCTGTATGTGGTATCAGTGGTTGCACTTTGCAGCACATTTACAATGTCACAAAGGACAACAATTGTTTAATCTCTTCCATATCATTTTAAGATCCTTCATCAGGATGACACATTCAGGGTAACAACTGCCACTGGTCAAATACCTCAAAACTAAAAGACAGACATATGCCAGATAATCCATAATAGAGTTTAGGGAGATCATTAAAACAGCACACAGTACTAAACAAGCATTTGCAATAGAATAGGTCTCGCATTTGTAGGAGTTAGAGCGATTGCCGTTGTAAATGACAATGTCGATTACCTATGTGTTTTGGTTTGGAGTGTAATGGGTGTTTGTCGTGTGGAGTGGAATTATGTGGCTTGTGTTAGAATTGCTAGTTGTGGAAGTGTGTGATGTGGAGTGCATTTGAGTAGCGGAATTATGTGGCATGGTGAATAGATTGGGAGAGAGCTGCATAGAATATAGAAAGGGTGACAGAGATGGATAGAGAGTTTGTGCAGGAAGTGGTGCTTGAACTCAAGACAGAGGAGCAGAAAGTGTGTGAGAAAGAGAGAAAGAAGGGGAGAGTATGCTACAGACTTATAAAGAGGGAGCACCTGTGCACACAGAAGACACACTAAGAAGAGGAGAATATTAAGGTTTGGAAACTTTGAAAAGGTACGGCAAAGATACAGCTTGAAGATCCGAAGTCAACCATATGAGAGCATGTTATTGTTTGTTGTGTCATGTGGAGTGGATGTATGTTGTGGAATTATATGCCTTGGGGTGCAGTGGATAGTAATTATGTGGTTTTTAGTGTATTTGAAATTGTATGGAGTGGGATTGTGTTTTATGGAGTGTAAATATGTGGAATGGTATTTTGTGTTGTGTAGTGGTATGTTATGGAATTTAATTATGTGGTGTGTTGTTGAAGTTTGTGGTATGATGTGGTATTTTGTAGTGTGGATTGGATGCATGTGGTGTGTTGGGTAAAAGTGTTTTTGAGTTGCATTATGTAATTCTTTGCTGAGTTATGTGGTGTGGAATGGAAATGTGTGGAGTGGAATTGTGTATTGTGGGACTATGTGGTGTTCAGTGAAATTATGCTAATTGGAATTCTGTAGCATGATGTGGACTGTATTTATGTGTCTTGTTGCTATATGGCAGTTGCCAGTGTCTTAGAGTGGAGTGGGAGAAGTAGAATGTTATTGACAGAATTTGGTGGAGTAGACTGTTGTGGAGCGGAGTTGGGTGGGGGGACAGAGTGCTGTAAAGATAAGTAGAGATGTGCAGAGTTTAGTGGCAGAGAGTGTCGTAGAGTGCAGTGTCAGAGTGAAGTGATGTAGAGTGGCATGGAATGTGGTGGAATAGGGTGAAGTGGGTTGGAGTGGATTGGGGTAGTGGGTGGATTGGAGGCAGACTAAGTTCTGATACTGTCTTGTTACATATTTAGCATGCGTTTTTAAAAGTACTGTTTCTGTTCTTTTGAATTATAGTAGAACTTGCTATGCTCCACTAAAACAATAGGAACAGTGCTTAGTTGTTTTAAAACTGTCTCATTATATAATGATATTGCCTGCTGATTATAGCTGCAACTACTGAAAGTACAATGATCCTCTTGAGGAGTGCAGATTAAGCCCATTAAATACAGGATAACCATGCTGACAAGTGCTCTTACAGACTCATTTACACAAAATACTGTAAAAAAGTGTCCCATTATCCCAAGTTAAATATGACTGCCCAGCTAAGAAGTGGAACTATTGCCCATTCACCCACTGGCAGTTCTGCTTAGAAGAGCTAGTTCTGTCTGATTTAAAGTGTGGCAGCACTGCTTCAGAGTTCCCTCCTTGTAATTCACGCCTATTCTCGTGAGTCTCTTGATTTGATTTTGCAGCTTGCAAATATCATTAAAGGCTCTCTAAAGAATGACAGAGTTTAACATTTCACTGTGCCACATTACATAAAATAAGGGCGCTACTGGACTACCTCACAATTTAACAGTATTTCTTTAATAGGTCAGAAGGTGGTGCTTAAGCATTGCAAACTGCCCATTAAGATACTAGAAAATGTATTTCCAAAGCTGGTGGATGCCCTCTCAATTTACTGTTATTTAAAGTTCATTTGTATTCCGAAATGTAGCTGTCACATAATTTTGACACAATACGTTTACCTTGCTGGTCTTTTTTACGAAAGAACGTGAGGTTTGGAAGTGGGCTGAAGCAAAACATCCTATAAATGTGCTAAGTGCAGTATTTTCTGAAACTATAAAACTATAAAAGCAAAACATCCTATAAATGTGCGAAGTGCAGCGTGTTCTGAAACTGTTCACCTGGAATGATTCTGATAAGGTTATAGGCTGTTGGTATCAAAGTCCCGTGATATATGACATGTTTTTAGGGCGTAGCCTGCGGTAAACTACAGCTGCAAAAGTTACACCTGTAATGTATCCTACTTGTGTCTGAGAGCACAATGAATGTAATTAATGTCATCAGTCTCCCAGGATAATTTTCTAACGGCCTACTAGGAAAGAGTAACTTATTCCTCAGTCAGTGGCAGTCATATTAACAATATTATAAACGAATATGATCGCTTGTGTACTTCATACTTAAACCTTGATTCTGATTGGATAAAAAACACATCAGACTCATGACTTTCTTTGTTGCGTTAAATAGAAAGATAGCAAATTTCATCAGATCCAAAGTTGGAAGAGAGCAGCTGGCAATTTCCAACAACCTTTCACATTGTATTATATGTAAGCGATTCACGATGAAAATGGGGCACATACAATCTGATTTCTTCGGTGGGAGCAGCAGCGACTTGCTGGAAGAGGTGGGGGATTCCACGGGGAGATGAGGGGATTTATGGAAACATGCATAAAGTGTGGTGGCCGGAGACTCAGTAAAGAAAGAAAACCAGCAACGCAGATTTGAATAAAAGGAAACAGCCACAATGTTTAATTAAAAACACCATGCCCCTCACATTCCCCTACCGCAGCTGAACATGTCTTCTAACCTCTCAAGCGGTCTCCTGCCCACCAGCCCTGTGCAGTGCTTTTCACTTCATAAATGTTAATGGTGGAGAAATGGCTGGAGAAATAAGGAAGTAAGTATTGCTGCCTAAACCAGTTAGGAGACACCAAAGCAGAGTGACAGTGGACTGAACCAATGGTGAGCAGCAGGTGGGAAAAAAACAGGTATTATTGATTACAGCAGGTTTAGCAGACAGGGCACGTGCTGTAGGCTCGACCTAAAAACGACTTGTGGACCATATTCTGGTCCAAGATCAACTAAATGTTATCTCTTTCTTGGTCCAGCATTTCCCTGCGCCAGCTACACTTACCTCTGCTTCACTACAAGGAACTATTAAAGACCGTCGAGTTGCAACAAAAAGTATACAATTTTCAATGAACATTTTCCAGCCTGAATACTTCTGTAAGTACAAGGGAGGCATTTTTGTTGCTCAGATATGGATTTACCTTAAAGATCTGAAAAGACGAGAGGCATTTGCAAAACAGGGAGAAGCTGGTTTAATTAAACACAGCGGTGGTTTACAACGTTTTGGCTGAAATTATGTACTTCTGTGAGGTACAATAAACTTATTATAGAGTTATTTCTGCATTCCTAAAAAGCATCTCAGTCATAAAATAATAAGTTTGGGCATCTGATAAGGCCACAGAACCTCTTGGAGAACAAATGTTGGCCAGTGTCTATGTGTCCAGATGTCCGACATGAGGAGTGGGTGATCACTACGTGTGGTGTGCATGTCGTGTCCTGAATGGCTGAGTGTTTCTATCAGCATGTAATATCTAGCATTGTGGTATTTTGGGGGAATGCGAGCCTTTGGCCAACTGGTTTTTATTGAGGCTAATTTCCTTGGACCTGTTTGTGGTGCAACTATCTATCTGCGGAATCAATCAGGGTTTTCCCTGGGCATCAATTTGTCTTGTGTTTAAGAGAGACCCCACCTGTGACCTGGTATTCGATAGATGTAACTGGGTCGCAGAGCCTGTCTGACCACATATCTCTGACTCAGAGTTCATCTGGAGGTCACCTTGGGTAAATCCGAGACTAATGATGTGAGTTCACTGGAACTCCTAAAAATAATATGGCAGTAACTGGTATCATTATAATAGACATTCTCAACTTTGGCGTACTGTTATCATAGCATACATCAATATTGTTTTTACTGATATTATGCATTTCTAAATCATAGTGTACATTAACATTGCTTTTACTGGTAACAACATTCTCATTCATGCATAGGTTACGGCATACATTGACATTGCTTTTATTGGTATTGCTGTTATGGGACTTGCACATTTGGTATTTGTTGACATCGTATTTACCCATTTCAACATTTTGAACTGAGTTAATATAACTAAATTTTATCCATTGTTCCTCGTAGACCATCATTTACTCTTCCTAAGGCTCACAGCTACCAACAAACTCTCACTCCTCAAGTAGGGTTTTCTATAGTCAGAAACCACAGCAGCCTTGAATCAACCTTTAATCCTAACAATCCTTAAATAACTATCATCCAGAACTTTCAACAAGGCAGGCTCTGCAAGCTTAATGAAGCTGTCAAGAGTGAGTTACATCGGGACAACTTGGAGCTGGCTGGCTGCCGCTTTAAACTGAGATAGTAAGAAATAACGTGTGCATCAACTCTGCACACCCATTAATTAAAGTGATAAACTTATGAGCCTCCATTCTGCCTTGGGATGTTGGTGGGCTTGCTAAAGTCACACAAAATCCAGAGGTGATTTCTTTAGTATGTACTAATGACGTTTTCTGCGTACTGGAAACATGATGAACAATAGCATCGTCAAAGCCAGGCTACATTGAGCTCTACACACTGGGACGGTTGTATGTCAATACAACACGGGCTTTTACCCCGCATGCCATTACAACGCGGGGATTACAACCAAAGGCGTTACAATGACTTTCGCTGGAGGGCGCTGGATAGTGGAATAGGTTAATTTTCTATTCCAACTCCAGCCCACGTTGACAGTAGGGAAGGTGTTGGATAGAAAATTAAACTATTCCCTATCCAACAGCGCCCTCCAGCGAAAGTCGTTGTAACGACTTTCGTTGTAATCCCCGCGTTGCAATGGCAGTGCGGGGTAATCCCCGCATTGTTATGGCTGTTCTCCCACCGGGACTGATAAGAAATGCCATGATAATGTTGATCTAGCTATCTACATTACAGCTACTAAAGAAATCAAAATAAATAGAATCAATATTTCTAATTGATCTTTCTTAGCGATTTTAATAAAAAATTGATATTTCGTCTTTCAGATAATTAATTAATGTTTACATCAACCCATCATCTAAAGGCAAGAAACAAGTTGTAGGAAATATTGATGCTTCTTTGATTGATTTGAAACTTACATACAGTGATTTTCTTTGGATAATCACTTGTGATTTCACTTTTAATCTCAACTCCAACAAAACAAGAGGCATGCAGTACACAGAAGATGTCTTTTGGGGGATATCGCAGCAAGAAACCAAACTTCAAAGAGAGGACTCAGCAGGAGCATCGTCTTTGACCTTCCTAAACAGTCTAAATCTTCAAGCCCTAAATAGTTGACTTATACATGATCTCCCAATGCTTTACTCACATAACACAACAGCCATGCAGTTCTGGACTACACCTATGAGCCCCTGCAGCTATTCTCCAATATGACCTATTTTAATATCATGAAACAATCTGAAAGTGCCCACTATCCACAAGTATTAGGCATTAGAAATACAAACACAAAACTGTAAAATGTGTCAGCAGTTGGTCTTAGTGAAGGCCAGGACACCCTGAAGAGAATAAGCTGGGAGAGGCATATTGCGCTGTCCATTCCTCCTTTGGATTCGGACATCATAATAGCCTAGGAGCAGATACGGAAGCAGCTGATAGAAGCCCTTTCCTCGCAATGGGGTGCTGAAAGGAAGCACACCATCATCCACAAACAAACACATTTCTGGCGATCCAAAACCCTGTGGAGTAAAAGGGCTAGAAGAAAAAGGTAGGTCAGATTACTAAATAAAAGTTCTGAGGATGCCTCCAAGCCACAGAAGGTTAAAGAACTACGAATGGGATACAAAAGAGTTATTTGGGATGCAAAAAGAGCAAGAAAGATAAAGACTGTCTGACTTGCCGTCACAAAAATCAAAGGAAATTCTGTCAGTTAACCAATAGGAAAAATAAGGCGTGGCAGAAGGGCATGACAATAATGCCCCACGTTAGGCATGGGTAATCAGTATTGTTGCATTTCAGGGACCTCAACAACCTTATGTAAGGGGTGCACCAGTATATATTCAAGTATGTCTCCAAGTCCAGCACAGTTCAGACTCCAAAAAGTGAAAGAATCCATCAGGAAGAGTAGAACTGATTGCGTCCTGGGTCCTCATGGCCGGCTAGCTGCCCAAAGCAAATCTGACAGTGAGTCCCGGGTTACTACGTTTCATTGTCTACTCTCTCACTGCCTGGCCACAATGACTTTTCTGGTTTCATGGTGTGGCTAAATATTACAGCCAGTATTAAAAAAAGCCTCTACTTCGAACTCAAGCTACTACTGGCTAATAGCACTGCTAGAGGCGGAGACAAGGTACTTTGCAAATGTCCTGTTGCAATATCTGGAGGCTTGAGCAGGCAATCTCAATGTAATTCCTTAGCCATGCTGATCAAGAAGTCATTCATTGAGAAAATATTTGTATACGCCTGTTTTGTTGATTTCGGTGCAGCGATTGACCCATTCAACAGTAATCATCTATGGAAATAATTAGACTGTTTGGACAGCCTTTGTCATTTTCTACGGGCTATACCAGTAGTTCTTAACCGTCTGACATCTGTACACCCCCCCCCCACTTAATCATTACTTGAGTCCGGGGACCCCCTCTCAATAATACATGGAATCTGGGGACCCCCATTGAGTCATCACTGGAAACCGGGGACCCCAGCCTAAGCAGTTTTGATGATTTGAACCACAAAACAATACAATGAAATATGTTAATTCTCAAATATAAAAAGTATGTTCATTTACAAATTTAAAAAAACACAACCTTAATTTTACTTGGAGGGCTGGAGCTTTTCTAATGAAGGCAACCCATCGTCTTACTATATTCTTTTCAATGCATAGCCATGACCCCGAAATCAATCTGAGGATACCAACTAAACTTTTAGCCTCCAATTTCCAAATTTCTTTTCTATAATAGAACACTTTAAAATTGTCAATTTGACATTTTGCTTCTTTATTTCTATACACTTACACTTTTTATATTATTTAATTTTCTAGGCAATTGCAGAGCCCCTGAGTAGGCTTTGTGGACCCCCAGGGTCCCTGAACCACAGGTTATGATCCACTGGGCTATACAGCTGCTTTACTCAGCCACCTTGGTACACAGCACACTCAAGGAAATGATGGACGCAGCGCTGAAACTTTTCAAACACTCACTCCCAGCCACAGATCTGGGTTGAATCCATCATCATTCTTTAACTCACTTCGCCACCTCAGTTCAGACCCAGATATATGCAAATCAGTCTTGACCCTGTGCCTCATGGGAACAGTCCAGCCCGAACTTCCAAGCCAGGTCTTCCCTGAACCGGAAACAAGCATCCTGGGACCGGTTTCTGGGTAAAACCCTTCATTAGCCAGGCTAACTTGAATCCAGTGGCACACCACTTTCCTCCACCATGTATAAAACTTAAAACAAAGATGTGCCCTCGAACCCTGTTGTTTAACCTCTATATTGCCAACTCCATCACTATTCTTCAGTATTCTGAATGATGTTCCGTTATTAAATTATACAAGGGTAGGCATCCACTTAAATTTCATGTCTGTCAATTTCGTGAAACCAAAATTGCTGTAATTGTTGTGTTTAACAGGGTAAACAGGTCATGGCCAGTGTATCTCGACAACCAGACAGTATAAAAACTCTCAACATACAAATATTTAGGAGTCTGGTCCAAAAAAGAGGTTGTCATTGTCAACTTCTGAATTCGCTGGAACTTGGCGTCACCATTATGCTTTGCTTTCAATGATTTACAAAAGTCGACAAGAAGCCTATTACCAACTCACATACTTAGGAGTTGCAAGGGCCAAGTTAAATTTATCACTTGCAGAAGGTGTGGAGACTTTTCCTGGCAATTTTGGTTCATTCTAAAATCTCTCATTGTAAAATATAAAGGCTGCTGCTCAGGCTCCCACAAAACTCTTCCCAGTCCCAAATCCGAATGGAATTTGGCCTTTTAGATCAACACTTGGCCCCTAAATATCAGTTTCTTAACTATTGTTTGAAATTAGAAAATGGCATTTTTTTTTATATTTGGTCAGAAATTACTCTGAGCCTTTCATAGAAAAAAAACACAGGCATACTCATTTAAACTCTGCCTTAACAGCGTTGCAGGCGCCCGGACTGTGTTAATCTGAAATGTGTTCTCCGTTTTGCTCTTCATATTTTGCTCTTCATATTTTAAAGGTCAGTCAACAATGTATCTCATCTGTTATCAACTAAAACTAATGTTGCTACGTTTTGGCTTTTCTCCAACCCACCCCTAGATTTTCTCCCTACCTGGGCTCAGCGTCCGGGCACAGCATGAATGCAGACTTTGTAAACACAAAACTGAAACACTGCTGCACTTAATTTGGAGCTGATTTGCTTTCATTATAGAACATGGATGCATGTCTTTTTCAACTACATACACACTTGTCACCTCTCTGTCATCTTCTGTGTGAAAAGAAAACGCCAACAAGTAGTAACATGATTTGTATAGTTCATGACCTGTGCCAAAACTCTCTTATAGAATGCGCTGCAGTAACAATAGGGGTGGGAGCACACCGCTTCACCTCCCAGCAAGGTTCGCCCCTGGCATTGTGGTAAATGCAGTTTCAGTTACTGCTTGCTTCAAGAGTGTTCAAGTGTTTCGCCACAGTTGGCACAGTTGCCACAGTTGGCACAGATAGTGCTGATCTCTAGACACGTGTTTCTGGTTCTTTAACCGTCATCAGTAGAGATTACAGTCTTTCAAATTTGGGGTTTGCTGAGTAGGCTGCCAACATCTTTCTCAGGTCAGGTACCTCTTACAGGCATGCGGGTGCTTCATCCACGAGCTCGTCAGCTCAATGACTCACTGGAGTACTATTAAACAGGAACAGGGGTGGGAGCACACCGCTGCACCCATGGTCACTTATGCTCCAGTTACTTTCTGGTAATCTTCATTACTCCAAGTGCAGTCTTCCTCGTCACATGACTAATGTAGTGAGCTTGAGCTCCCCAACAGAACTCTTCAAGCAAATTAGGTCTCTGGTCCTCTCATCCCTCCCACCATGGCCAACCCCCTTCACCGCACTTCCTGTTCAAGTGCCAAGCCTCAGTACCCAACAACATGAAGCCAATAGCCAAACAGGGAAGGGAGGGATGGAAACTAATGTGGTGCGGAAGACTACACTCGGAGCAATGAAATTTACTGGTAAGTAACCAAGGCATTACCTCCTCGTAAGTCTTCCTCGCAACATGACTAACATAGTGAACATATACCAAAGCCATCTGGTTGCACGGTCACCAAAAACCAAAGATCAAAAAAGTGAGGCAAAAACTAAGTTTATTCCAAACATCAAACAGAGGAAAAACAAACAGATGCCCAACAGGCAGATGGCAGTCAATCGCCAATATGCCATGTTACCTCGCATGCATTTTTTACACATGCCATCACAACGCGGTCATTACAACGACTGCTTTGTAATAACACACGCTATTACTCCCCAAGTCGAAACAAAGACTTGCTCTGTGGAGCGCTGGATGTTGGAATAGTATAATTCACTATTCCAACTCCAGTCGATGTAACAGTATGAAAGGTGCTGGATTTTAAATCCTACACTTTCTGACCCCGAGAGCAAGTTGTTGTTCTGCCTTGCGAATGTAACAAGATGGTCGTTGTATCAACCGCATTGTAATGGCATGCAGTGTTCCGGTTTTGTGGTAAACAATGTTTACCATCAATCGCAGGCAGAGCCAGCATGCAGACCAGCATCAGCAAAACCCTCAGCAGATGCCCAACTGGCAGACGGTAGTCAATCACAGGCAGAGCCAGCATGCAGACCTGCGTCAGCAAAACCCCCAGCAGATGAACAACCGGATAGTGGTCCATGAACATGTGAAGAGAGGCACATGTCATGGCCCTACAAATATCCTCAATCGAGACGCCCTTGAAAGAAGCCCAAGAGACAGAAATACTACAGGTAGACCTTCTCTGTATCCTGGCTAACACCTCCGACCCCTGCGACCCGTGGGACAGAAGGATCGTCTGCTTATACCACCTACTCAAGGTGGAAAGTGAAGGCTTCAGACCAGAAAGGGCCAAAAGTGACAGACAGAGTATCCCATTTCCAAAACCCCAAGGTCCTTTCCAGATACCCCAACTATGCTCTTCTGACATACAGCAGGGTGAAACCAGCATCCAATCCAGACCAAGGCACCGGAGAGAAGGTGGGCAGAACGACCTCCTTGAATGGATTGGTAACAGATGGGGACCTTGGGCAATAACTTAGGATTGGGGCACGGGACAATGCGATCCGACAATACTCGCCATGGTTCTGGACAGAAGCGGAGCAGTGAAGCATTGTCCTGTGCTGCAAATAAGTCCACCATTTGCATCCCAAACCTTG
Organism: Lissotriton helveticus; assembly: GCF_964261635.1. Classification (NCBI taxonomy): domain Eukaryota; kingdom Metazoa; phylum Chordata; class Amphibia; order Caudata; family Salamandridae; genus Lissotriton; species Lissotriton helveticus. The sequence continues at coordinate 1,329,897,462 of NC_136068.1, read as the reverse complement.
TATGCAACACAAGGAACACACCTCTATCGACAGAGACATCAAATTTATGGGGGGAATAACCCTGGTCAGGTGGTCCGCCGTCCAATTCTCTCTTCCTGAGAGATACACCGCCCTCAGAGACAACACAGTACCCTCCACCCAGGTCTGAATCTCTTGAGCCAGGTGCTACAAGGACTGAACCCTGCTTTACCCCTGGTGATTGAGGTAACCCATCACAATCTGATTGTATGTCCGGACGAGAACATGATGTCCCCAGTGGGCTGACACATATTCCGACAAGCCATCTGAACTGCCTTCAGTTCCCTGAAGTTGGAAGAACAACCAGCCTGCAGGTGATCCCACAGACCCTGCACACACCAGGAATCCAATGCTGCCCCCAGCCCAATTTGCTGGCATTCGTTGTCATCACCCGGGAGGAGGACACTTGAAAAGGAAGACCCTTGTCAGATTGGTCTCCTCCAACCACTAACCCAGGGCGATCGAATCTGAGGGTACCCCACCACCTGAAGATCGTAATTGGCAGAACAAGGTGACCAGTGGGACAGGAGATGGTTCACCAACCGGTATAGGTGCAACTGAACCCACTGCAACACATTGATCGCTGCAGACATCAAACCCTGTAACCACAACCACAAATGCGTGGGGACTGAATCCAGAGCGATCAGACCACCTTGGTCCCTCCTCAAGGCTGCCCTCCCCTCTGCCGGCATAAACACCAGTCCCATGACCATTTCCTGGTGACCCCCAATGAACACCAAGTTCTGGGTGGGGACCATATGTGAGTTCTTGTGGTTGTTCAGGAGGCTGTGGAACTCCAGAATCACGCAGACCCTCCGGACAGGAAGCATCCTCTTGGAAAAAGAAGAGGCAGACGTCAGCTAGTCATCAAGGTAGGGGAACACGTGACTCCCCTCCCAATGGATGAGCCCAACCAACGGATCCAAGACTTTTGTACAGATCCTCGGGGCAGAGGACTAACCAAGTGCAATACCTGGAATAGAAAATGCTCGGGCCCTACACAGAACCTGAGTAACTGCTGGGATGCCGGATGAATTGGCACGTGCAGATAGGCATCAAGCTGATCCAAGGACGCCACCACATCCCTCTGAACCAGTAAAGGAAGGATCTCTTGCTAAGACAACATCTTAACATAAGGGACAAAAAAGTTTACCCTTTTTAAACCCAGCACAGGATGGAAGTCCCTCAGGCGCCTTCCTTACCAGGAAAAGGTTTGACACCTTGACCCATCTGACAGGCTGGAACTAGATGAATGGCCCCTTTTTCGAGAAGATCCCGAATAACTGCCAAAAGAGCCTCCCTCTTTGCAGCAGCCAATGGTAAAGGAGTGTGAACAAACATATATGGGGGAGGAGAATCAAAGACAATCGTGTAGCCCTCCTTGACAATCCATATGACCCACTGGTCCGAGACTGACCTTTCAAAAGTCTCAACGAAATTCAACAAATGATCCCCCCACAGGGAGCTGACCCACCGGGCCCCTCGGATAGTCTGGACTTTGAAGAGGGGTTGGAACCACCATCCGACTGCTCAGAACAGGCTTTGTGGGAGAAAGGATTTTACCAGAAGATGAACCAAAGACCCTCTTGGAGCCAAATAATCTACTCTTAGAAGGGCAATGGCAGCCAACAGTTTCCTATTCTCTGCTGATTTCTTTGCCATCTCCTCTAAGGGAGTGCCAAACAGTTTATCTCTGGAAAAAGAAATCCTTATCAGACTTCTGCACCGCTTTCAGTGGCACAACCAGTCTTTGTGCCTTACCCGAATAGTTGCACCTGCAGAAGCAGCTGTGGCCCCCAAGGTATCAAAAGAAATGACTGACAACAACCTTGTCTTCTATTCCATGACTGAAAGGGTAGGCATGATGTCTGCCCCTGCTCCATAAGTTCAGCAAGAGACTGATAGTCCTTCAAAAGAGACTGAATGATGTAGGAGAGATACACAGAAGCCCTAATGGAGAAGATTGCCACGGGGTAAAAACTTTTTACTGCCGCTTCCACCCTTTTGTCCACTGGTTCCTAAGGAGAGGCATCCTCCTAAATGATAGACCCCTGAGAAGACAACCTAGCTGTCAAAGAATCTACCTTCACTGTGGTGGAAAAGTAATTATCAAAGTCCTGAATGGCATAGCGCTTAGCAAAATAGCGTGGAAAAGAATGCATGTCCATCTCCTGCCACTCAATATCAATGACCTTCCTGATCGATGGGTGCAAGGAACTCAGGCTCATCCTTTTAGTATTGCATGAAAAAATACTCTGAATTATCCTCCACCAGGGGCATAGAAAATGCCAGGTTATCCTTGATATTCTGCAGGACCTCGTTCAGTTCCTGTCCCTCCACATATCATCCCCGAGTTCAGCCTCCTTCCTCTCAGCCACAGACTCAACACCTTGCTTCCTAGGAGAAGAAGGGGCCTCACGCTCCTTAAATGCTGTAGCCACAGCAGTCTAGATCATTTGCTGGATGTCTTGAAAAAATTTGAGGGACCCTTTGTGCACCAAGGGACTAGGGTTCATTCTAGAAAAATAGCAATAGATCCTTTAGTTGGCAAATACTGAGAGAACTCTTACTCATGAACTCACCTAAATCACACACATTCAATCATGGGGGATGCAGTACCAACTGAAAAAGAAGTGTGCCAGTACACAAGAAAAATATTGGAAAAGGTATGTATCAATTTATTAAAAGCATAGCAAACAATTGTAACAAATTAAAAAACAGTTAATCATACATAGTATATTTATGTTCAAATAAAACAAAATCACACTATAAATAAACAAATAAACGAACCCAATAACAAAGACAATCAGACGAGAGTATTAAAAAGACATTACACTTTGTCATAGAGTGACCATATCCATATGAGGTAATGTTGGGGCTGGACCCTGATGTACAATAGACAATCAATATCTAGTGTGGCAGCCCACTATACGGATTATGGTTCGATGGCGTTGACGCGTTTTGATGGTATTATCTTGATTTAAACCATCTTTATCAAGACTAAAGATATTATTCTCTGATGATATCTTAAAAAGTGGCTTGACCAAATTGCAAAAGTCACTTCTATCCTGAAACTCCTTGTCAGGGAATATAAAATGTGTCTCCTAATACCAGAGAATGTTAAAAAAAAAAAATCTTGTATATGGACCAATACAAAACGTAGATTTGTACAACAGCTAGCCTCACTGTACTTCTTTCATAGTGGAATCTCCAGCACCAATAGGGTAAACCTCCAAGGCTGGTATAATGCTGCCTACTTAGGCATGAATGATATTTCACAGGGTTCCTATATGCCCCCCATTTTATAGGGTCTTAAATCCTTAAGTATAGCAGCGCCCCTCTGCATCCGTCCGCTGTTGTTTCTCAATATTCTCAATTATCCCCTATTGGTGCTAGAGAAACAGACCTAAACTAGCAGGAGATCAGCCCAAGACCAGCATGAGAATGGCCCTAAAACATTCATATCAGTAATCTAACCTGGCATTAGCCTGATTATAATTAATCGTCATGTAGTAATCTGCACACATCAGGTTATGCTGTAGAAATCTTTATTAGTAACAACCTCCTTTGACTCAGCATGTAAACACCATGACACAGCATCAGCTCCACATCAGCTCCTCTATCCTTTCCAAACATTCCAATCCTCCCTTCTCATAAACATGGAATAGCCAACAGCAAAGAAAGAACATTCTACTATTATGCATTCCTTAAACGCAAATGCTACAAATAAAATGAACATGCACTGCAATGAACATGAATTTCTACACTTCCCCTCTTTTTACAAAACAATAAAACATCTATTTACATTAATTTTCCTTCTAATTTGTTCAGTCATACAGTTATAAATCCTCTGCACAGTATGTATTACTTATCCCTCTATTCTCTTCCTCAGATTAATCAGATAATAATTCAGATCAAAATGATGAGTCACAAATAGGCAACTCAACCAATGCGATAATGTATTTGCTACTATTATCATACCAAGTTATAGGACCCATTATATCCAGAACTATCTCTTTGTTGGGTTGGTCAAGACTGACTAGAGAGCTCAAGGGTGGGTTTAATGTTTTTGCGACTTATCTGCTCTCTCACGCTGTATGCAAAACCTGACTAATCTTCTGTTTCAAGGTCAATTACATGAATATAGATCCTTTACATTGCACTTAGTGCAAATAATACCTGAATGTCTTTAACGACAAAGAGAAATAATTTTTTCTCTAATACCAGGGAATTTCTTTATCGTCCCTCAGTATGAATAATTCTTCTGCACTCATTTCATCCTGCTCTTACAAAACTACTCTCAACTTCTCTTTTAAATGTACTTTATTAATTTTTCTCCAACCAGTAGTCACTCTTTCACTTCCTTCAATACATCAACCTTTCTATACACTCCTATACATTCTTCCTTATAAAAATTGTTCTCAGCACTTGCAATTCGGAACACGCCTGCTGTGCAATACTTATTCCATGGATCTCCATAAGAGGTAATGCCTTCCTACTTAAAAAATCTGTTATAACTTTCTATGCTCCATGAGCATACAGGACATCATAGCTAAAATTACATAACCTCATAGAAATTCTGGCAATTCTTGCAGCAGCTCTAAACAATTCTACTGTGGTCAACAGTTGTGTTAAATACTTATTTATGATCACACCTAATAATAAAGTTTCTTCCTCACAAAAGCTTTTTAGAATATTCAAGTGCCCACACATGTTAATGTCTATCTCTCTCAAAGACAGAATACTTTTCATCAGTTAGTGAAAGCAAACCATTCTCATTTATTTGATCTAAGCCTTTGCAACACACATCACTAGTTACAAAAGTAGTGGCAGAAGGATCAAAACCTTGTAAATTGAGTGCTTTACTAATGCCATTCTTGATTTCAATAAAGGACTTTTGGCAATCATCAGACCTTTCAAACTTTGACTTCACTTTCATTAATGCCCTCATGGCATATGTCCTTACTGCGAAGTTCTCGACAAACTTTCATTCTGCCAAACCCAGAAATCATCTAAGATCACCCTTTGATTGTGATGAAGGAAGTTTAATAATAGCTTCCATTCGTTTTTCTTTAGATCTGGTACACTTGTCACTTGTATCATGACCCAAATTAGTAATTTCTCTGTCAGCAAATCTGTATTTGGTAATTTCTGCAGTTCCACCCTTATTTTTTAGGCCTTCCAAAAGACGTTTTAATCTGCCATTATGTTCTTTTTTTGCTGCATTTTATGATTAAAATATCATCCTGATAAAATACTACTGCAGGCATATCGCACCAAATATCTCCTTCATAAGCCCTTGAAAAACTGCAGGGCAGGTTCCACTCCACAAGGCATACATTGAAACTGAAAACAACCAAAAGGAGTGAAAAAACACTATTTTGTGATATGTGGAAGATAGATCAATGGTGGAAAACCACTTTGCATATCTGGTAAATGACAGCATCTCATCAATTCTTGTCTATGGAAATTAATTTACTATAATGTTTTTATCGAAGCATCTTAGGTCAGCACACAAACAGATTTTCCGATTGGCTTGCCTAGCGACAACCACAGCGGAAATCCATCCTGATGTTTCAATTGGTTTGATAATGTGGGCTTCTTGTAATTTCTTAAGTTTTCCTTTACCACCATCCCTAACAATAGCAGTAATATTACATGTTTTGTGTATCTTAGGAACCACCTTAGCTTTACCTGTCAGTTTTCCAATTTTACCATTAAAACATTAGGAAAATCCTTTAAAACCTATTCTTTTGTATTTTCTGCGCCACAAGCAAGCAAAACTTGTTCCAGACTACTACGGTGGTCTAAAATTATGTCCAAGGCTCTCTGATCATTCCAGCCTAAAACTAATGGTCTAACAACAGTGATATATAATTTGCAAACAGCTTGCCTTGCCAAGCACATCAGATTTATCACCAGTATAGTTTTCTTGATTAATATCCGTTGGTTCCAAATGTAATCATATGACTTGTACAAAGTTCTTCTCTCATACTGACCAGGGAATGATTGTATATAGTAATCCTGAATCAGCAGCAACCTGTAAGAAAACCCAATCAAATGGCACCCAGCTGATTGGTTTGTTTCTTTCATTTCTACCGATGTTTAATGCCATTCTTGTTTCTTTAAACTGCATTCCATTGTAGTGTCTTATACTTTCTCTATAAGCAATACATGCTACAGTATTATTTTTCTGATTTTCTTTCTTGCATTTTCTTGCGAAATTACCAAAAATCCCATATTCCAGACCTTTAGCAGTTTTTGCTGGACACTTATCGAATCTAACAGAATGGTTTGAACTTCCACAGTGGTAGCATATTGCTTTTCTTTGATTTAAAATAGGCCCATCGCGAATTACTGGTCTTTGACCATCATGCTCTCCATTCCTCCCATTGTAATTCTCACACATTTTTCCTTCAGAATTTGTTTACACAGAACCAGTACTCTCATTCTGCTCTTGTGGTAACATAGCTTTAACGCAGAGCTCTGAAAGTCCAGTCTTCTTCACCAGCGCAAATATTTAGTAGGAATCTTCTTTGACCCACAACATCTCTTGTATGCCTTTATTCCTGGCATACATTACTATTTTGTCACAAATTAGTTAATCGTGCAAATTACAAAATCTGCACATCGACGTTTTTTGAGGGAGAAACAGTCTTCAGTGGTTTTACTTTTCGCTTGTTTCCTCTGCAACGTGCTTTGCAAAGTGTAGGAGAAAAATACTCATCTAAATCTAAAATAAAGTTGTTGAAAATATTAGTATCACCAGCACTTTTATCCACTTTTTGCTTCCATACTACTATTATAAAGAGAGAGCTGAAACCTTTGAGGCGGGTGAACTCAAGAAGTACAGCACCAATCACAACACCCAATACAGCATTGGAAAGGGGAGTTGCAGCAGATGGACATAGGCTATACAGGTGGCCACCATATACATTAGAAATGTCAAAGAACCTTAGGGGTAAAGTAGTCCCTTGTGGGCGTGGGCGTTGACGTGGGCGTGTCGGGGGCATGTTTGTGGGCGTGTCAAACTACACACATTTTACTTTGTGGCCGTAACCGTTGTCAGAGGGGCGTGGGCGTGTCAAACTACACACTCAGAGGGCCGTGGGCGTGTCGGGGCGTGGTCCTAGCCACGTCAAATTACACACATTATACTTTTTGAGAGGGGCGTACCACAACAGCGTTCGCAGAGGGGCGTCCCACAAATGTTATAACACAATAATGGCCACGTCATTCAGTAGCGCGCCTTTCCATTCACGAGTTATAATCACTTCTCACACGTCCGTATAGAAGACACAAGGTGCGCCGAATTCATGCACATTGCCATTCAGGCGGCGTTAATAACATATGTTGCGAAGCAACCTTTGTGGGCATAAGCATTACCGATCTCAATCGGGGATAAGCGCAGGCGTCTCAGAATGCACACGCCCACACGTCTCAGAATGCACACGCCCACACACAACAACGCTGAACAGCACGGACACCTCACGAAGTGCACAAACGCTAATCTCACTGTGATGAGATTAGCGTTTGTGCACATCTTGAGTTGTGCGTGCCCTTCAGCGTTGTTGTGTGTGGGCGTGTGCATTCTAAGATGCCTGCTGCATTGGAAAGTGGTGGGGTAGCGTTCGGGAAAGTTTGCCGTCCTTCAGGTAAATCTTTATTATACCCGGACGACGTCGGGACGGGCAGCTAGTTTGATTATAAATTCAGAGACCTTCAGATCCGATATTTAGCAATAAGCTTCTTTTTTCTTGTCTCCAGATAAAGCATTGCTATTATCCTCAAGAATAGCAGTTGAGGAAATACTCCGTCCACTCAATTCATGTAATATTTTGTTCTTAAGGAGCTAAAAGGATCTCTATGGGCGTGCTAATGTTTAAATTGTATGGTGCAGTGGTCATTTCTATTTACTTAGTGCTGGCACAAAAAAATATTTTTTCTCAATAAACAAATGTGCAGGTAGACACAAATAAATACAAAGGGAACCAAGCCAAGATTAATAAAAAAAAATAAAGTGTACATTTTTGGGAAGAAAACGATCACCATTGAGCAGAATGCATGATCAATAACTACAATTATTTGCGTTGTGTAAAGTAACTATTGAAATTCTTTCCAAAAGATGGTGGCAAATAGAGCCATGCTGTGTGACCTTATATGAAGATGGCTAGTGTGATGACGCTTGCTTGGTGGGTCACGTCAGGACACAACACCTTCAGGCGGTTTCAGAACATGAAATCAGCTGCAGCGCAGCCAGTGACACGTAGAGAACCAACGGCCAGCAAAGTAACTGATACTGCACAGGTTCTCCTGCACCCAATACTCCATCGGCATTTAAAACAAGCATTTGCAATGCAATAGGTCTCGCATTTGCTAGAGTTGGAGCTATTGGCATTGTAAATGACAATGCCTTTTATTCATTTGTTTTGAAAACCTGCAAGAGGTGCAAAAACACGCAATTTGTACCTATAGTCCTTGCTTATGAGAAGCAAGGCTGTCAATAAAAGAGACTGCCAGCTTTGCTTCTCATAAGCAAGAGCTAGAAGTACAAAGTGCTTGTTTACGCACAGCTTGCAGGTTTTCAAACGCATAAATAAAAGGCATTGTCTTTGACAATGCCAATAACTCAAACTCTCGCAAATGCGAGACCTATTGCTTTGCAAATGCTTGTTCTGTTTTTCCCCAAAATCCAGGAATCCAGCAGTGAGAAGACGAATAACGGCATCCACTACTGCCTGCAGCTCATTGGTTGAAGTGGGGGAACAAAAGTAGGGGTACTGTGGGCGGAGAATCAGAGGGCAGGAATAACCCAAGGATTGGATCAGTTTCAATGGCGTAGTTTAAAAAAATCCAAAATATTAAAGCAACTAAAGAGGCTAAATTAGCATTAAGGGCCTCCACAATGTGCACAATAATTCATAATAAATCAATGTCCAGAGTGTTTCTTTCAAAAAGAAAAAGAACATAAATTTACACCCAACAAAATATAAAATCATGAATGTGCACAATAAAACTAAGATCTCTCGAGTATCACCCGAACTAGAGATCTTTGTCAGATGGTGTTTTATAGTGTTAAACAATTTATAGTCCCTCCCTATGGTGTTCGTCAAGGCGTTCACAATGGGCTCTCAATTCAAATTCCCTTACTAGTGTGTTTGCAAAGAGTTCAGAAAGTAAAACCTGACTCTCAGGGTATTGAGACACAGAAGTCCAGGACTGACTCAAGGAGGTGTATTGGGATGATAGAAACTAAGAACCGAGCAACGTACGAAAGCATTGCACAGTAAATCAATGCCCACCAATGCTTCTTTGAGATGCAAGGACCACACAACTACATACTATGGACCAAATGACACATATGTAGAAGATTTCAGCTAATAATAAAAACTGACACCCCTCTTAACGGGGACAGAGTTGCAGGGTGCAAATCATGTACCATAAATAAAGATCACAAAGGTAAATAACCCACTAGACTCTATTCCTGTGATCTGGGAGGTACCAGGTGTCAATTTGTGCACCAGCATGTTCTAACCCTAAAATCCAGTCATGGCCCTTGATGGGTCTATTGCAACACAAGTCTTTACACAATCCACATGGTTATGCCTTCAGACTTCGTGTAGTATTCACAAAGTAAAATAAGAGGCTTACTGCCGTTGTCACTACATTTAAAAATCAATAAAGTAAACATACAGGCGTTAACATTCACATAAACATGACCATGTGGTCTCTGCCCATAAAGATCCATCAAACATTTTAGGCAAACCTAAAGTATACTTTTATATGAACATTATCCATCCTTCTGAAGACACCATGCATTTTCTGTGAGTGGACCCAAGAAGGGATATATGAACTAAATGAACTATAAATAATCCATAACGACTGTTTTTGGTATATCTTTTCATAATAAACAAAGCATACCTATGGTATCTGATATAACTTTTTCCAATCAACCAATTGGCACTGCAGCTTTGATCATTGGCTTGCCATGATAACTAATCCAAGTCTCCCTGCAAAAAGCTCCGTCCATACAATAAAACTACTCTCTTTTTTAGCATAGACACGACTTCTGTCTCATTAAATTTAGTTGGGACGAAAATCAACCAACAGGTTGGTGGATCCAAAGCCATGCTATGTTGATCGCATAAGGTCTGGCCTCAAGCCTGTCCAAAAAATGGGGAAAAAATAGTTTAATATCATAAAATGATAATCCAGCCTCTGGATTATTGAGCAATGGGTCAATCATTACAACTAAGTGAATATTTGCTTCTCTGGGTGACATTTTCTGATCCCTTCACAAAGCAGTGTTAGCTCAGGGTTCGGGATTTCGGAGTTTACTGCACTTGGAAATTAGCACTTGTCTGCACCCTTCGGTAAATTGTAGGCATGGCAAACTTGCTGCATCTTAACAGGGGTGAAGAGTACGGACGGTGTATACAGTCACATGAAGAATGTGGTGCATTAAGTATGAAAATCCGCATATATTTCCAAAAACTCAGAATAGATATGATTGACCGCACCAGGTCCATTCCAAACCCAGGCTAGTAATTGGATTTTATGGGGTGAGATAAATAGCACCTTCCCTTCGGGCACGTAAGTTTGTCCTAATTGTTCAGACAATGCGATTCTAAATAAATGGCATTATGTGAAATACTGTTATAAGCACTGTGGGTTACATCAGGTGTATTTTACCACAACAATGTCAATGTTATTGAACATTAGCACTTCTATGTGGAGAATCAGGTCAAGACTTAGTGCACACTTTTCCATTCACGTGGCCAGTTTTATGCTCAATATATCAGACCTCCCACACACATTACATGTTATAAAAAGGCATTTAGACTGTCACAACCCTGAGATCTCACTGCTGCACCCCGAGCAGAGACCTCTCACCTCATGGCAAGGGTCGCTGGGGTCAGAGATGCTAAGACTTGCATCAGGGTCTCACTCTGAGATCAGAGGGTGCCAGCATGACACTACTTCTCGCGGCGAGACACTTTCACAACTTAAACCCACACAACCGAACCACACATCACCCACCCTGAGGCAAGGCGACTACCTCGCTTACACCAGGACCCCCACCCTGTCAGCCCTTCCTCTCCTCCCCCATGGACTCACACTGAATATAGAACACTTTGCGAAATTATAACAAGAAACAACTGCCATTCATTCATAGGCATCCTCCGAGAAGTGCCCTTCCTGCCTGCTGCTAACATGCTCCCTCCTAGCAGGATCCAGCCCAGCACTAAAACTGTCACTCAACTTCACTTCACCTCCTCCGCTGCTGTACACAAGGGAAAACAAGCATATAGCGCTTTGAGAAAGATACAAACAAAACTCAACTTTTTAAGAGAAGCAGTCCTGTTGAAATGCAAAATGACACTTCTACCTGCTAATATCTATTTCCGGTGGCTGGAGCAAGACATGCCTGTGGTAGGGAAGAGAGAGTTCCGCATGAATTCCTAAAAAAAAAAGTATCAGCAACATATATTTTGATCCTGGGCCATCGGAGGCTTTAGGGTAGTGCCACTGGCGCGGCGTGCCCGGCACTGGGCACTGACCTGCAGAGGGGGCGCTGACCTCAAGGGGGGAGAGTGGCACTGCTGTTTAGCAATAACTTATAATTGGAAAGATGAGGGGCTCTTTTGCCCGGTGGTAGTGAAAGAATCCGAGGAGGCGGTCATGGGGTGTGGGAGGCACCAAACATTATTTTAGCGGGAGGAGCTACGCTACGAAGCAAGATGGCCGCATAAGCTCCCGGCTCCGCCGACCTCCGCCGGCAGCTCGTATATCCTGTCTATTAACCTTCAATCGTGCCGGACTCCCATGCGCATGAAGTCTTTCTGACTCCTGAGGTGCAAGTCCGGTTTTTCTAACTTAAAGGGGGACGAAGTTACGTCGAGCTCTATCCTCGGCCTGCTCCAGGGCTTCCGCCGGGACCTCGATTTCTGGCCCATTCGGGCTGGAAGTGAACAACAGCGGCTGTGGGACCAGGGGTGCATCCGGTCTCCCGATCTCGGATCACTTTTCCGCTTCCGGCTGATAATAAAGCAACCAGCTTCTCGAAGGACATGGTACGGTGACGCAAGTAATATCGGTGGCCACGGTCGGGGGTCCGACGCCCGGAGACCCTTCTGGGAGGCCGGGGTTGACGGGCTGGCCCCCGCGGGTGGCGAAAGTGCCGTCTCTGCCTGCTGTGAAAGCGCCCGCTGTTATTGCCAGCTCAGTGTGTGCCTGTGCCTCGACGGTGTTCCGTGACCCGAGTCCTGCTTCGTCTCGGGGGACGGAGATGGAGGGGATGGACGGCGCGCCATCGTTGAGGTCCGTAATGGCCGCCATTGGGGCGCTCCACTCTCACTTTGTTGTCATGTACCAACGGATGTCTGTAACGCTGGATACTGTTTGCTTGAGACCGGACGACGATGTTCCGACCAGTTATCAGCGAGCTCTGGTTCCCGAGGAATATCCTGCATGTCCTTCCGAGGTCCTCGAGCGGAAACCTGCTTTATCCCAATTTTATGACTCTGGCCTCGTAGATGGCGCACCCACGAACATTGTTGGCTTTCCATACCGGACTCCTGTTTGGCGAAACATCGTCGCTAAAGGCAGTGAGCGAAATGGACAGTTTTTCAGTGACTTTCGGAGAGAATCGCCCTTCCCTTTCATCATCCTTTGTTGTCGTATTTTCGGATGTCGCCATTTTGTTTCCTATCTTCAACCCGATTCTGCGGCCCCAAATTGTTCTGGACGCTTCGACTACCTTGATGTCACCGTGGCTCGGGCCACTTGGGCGTTTGTAAATAACCGTACTGGTCAGGGTTGATTTTTTACTTTTTTGGAGTTAGCCGTGCTTTGTGATTTATGCCGGAAATGTACCTTTTATTCTAATGGGAGTCGGGCTGTTTTTTGATGATGTCCTCCCCTTGTATGGGGTCAATACTTGCTCTTAATAGTGGATAATATGTCCTGGGGAGGTCGCTAATGGCGGGGGGTTAAGGAGACCGGGAGTGTGTTTTATTGTTCTCCTCTCTTTCTTTATCTTTTATTTTCCTTTCTTTAGGGTAATTCTGGGGCGACAGGCACGCTGTTAGTGGGGTAGGCCATAGCCATTACGGTGATGTAGGGTTTGGGGGGGTTTTGTTATTTTAGTTTGTTTTGTTCTATGGTCCCTTTCTCTCTTCCTTTCTTAGTAGGGTTGGCTGTATCTCCTTCTTTCATCCTTTTCTCTGTCGGGCATCTGCACTTGCCTCTACTCTATTGTCTCGGAAGGGTGGGTTTTTCGGATGATGCTTTCGCTAAATTGCTTGCCATTGTTTGACCTTTACTCCTGGCCTGCCTTCGGCGGGCGTAGTGTGTTTTAGGCCGTATTGCTCATCACCGATTCCCGATTGCGTGGAGGGATACGCCCCTCCCGTCTCTTCTTGTTTATCGTGTAGTGTGATGCCTTCGATGATATAGGCACAGCTACTTCTTCAAAACTATAAAAAATGAAACCTCTTCCATCCTTGTGCTTCATGGTGCCTACAACCATGTATTATGATTACACCGTGATTACTCCTTGAGACGTAAACATGTGCAATGCTTCTGCTTATATTTCCTGAGTTTGCGGCCGGCCCCTGTGGTTGTAGGCCTGCGCTTGTACTGCTTTGATCGAATCAATAAAGGTTTTAAAAAAAAAAAAAATGATTTTAGCACTTGGCGCCACCAGCACTACAGTCGGCCCTGCATGTGTGTTCCCATCGGCATCTTCCATAGCCTGCTTGCACTTGTGTTATACCTCATTGAGCCCGCCAGTCCGTGCTTGAGACTTCTAATTTTTTGGAAGGAGGAAACTCGGTTCCCCTTTGCGTTTGGACCGCAGCCACGGTTTACCAAAGTGACTCAGTGGGATGATAGTGACATTTCTCAGAATGCATTGGCACATAATTAGGCCCAGGGCAGATTTCACTTCCTGGGGGCATCGCTCGGATTCTGCTGATGTTTTTATACAAACCGGAGTGACATCCGATGAGGCCCGAAGCAGACACCCCTTAGCTGTGCGGGCTCGCGGCCAGTACAGGGCTTGGCGTGGGACCCAGGAGCACTCAGCTACAAGCTTCAGAAATTGCAAGTGAGCCGAAGCACATGGAAAGTGAAGGAAGTGCAGTCATAAATCTTCGCCAAGGCCCCGGGCCTCTGTGGCGGGGGAAAGGAGAAGAAAGGCATTCCCTACAGAAAACAAGCACGCGATGGGAAGCAGAGAGGAGACAAACCATGCGCTTGCACATCACCTGTCCGCGCGTGCCACCTCTTTTTTACCTTCGCGAACCAAAGCCACAGCAATAGAGTCTCGCTAAGCGATGCAGCTGCGCTGCATTTGCAAAGCGATACCTAAAAAAACAGACTGGTTCTGACCTGTGAAAACCTTTAATTGCAGCAGAGTAATGTTGCTTAACAAAACTTTGTGTTGTTCAACTTTGGTGAAATTCAAATTTCCTAAATGCCAAAGAGTAGTGTGGGTTATAGAAATTGCAGTGAAAGTGGTTGTCAAGTTTTGTAATAACCTGCACACACTGCGTTTTGTTACAGAAGTCTTCCTTAAAATTAACAGCCTCCTTCGATAGGACCTCGGAAGGTCCACAGGGCCACAGAGTATCTGCTCCTCACTAGTTCCTCCATCCTCTACCCAAATTCCAATCCTCCGTTATCATAAGCATGGAACAATGAACAGCAAAGACAGAACATTCTACTTTTCAACATTTTTTAAATATAAATGTTATACATAAAATCGAAATGTATTGTAATGAACATGAATTATTACGGGTCTTCTACCTCTGATTACTTTTAAGGCCAAACCCTTGTCTCATCAGTCCAATCTCAGTATAAGGAGTTATATTCTGACTGTGGATATTCCCACTTTCTATCATGACAAAACTCAAATCCAACTTTTTCAGCAGTGGCTCTGTGACATTGGACCTCCCGTCTACTGGAGATCTGCACATTACCTATTTTAGAAAACCCTTTTCTGGCTATGTGGCCCAGCAGAATTCTTGTTCCTTTTTTCTTTTTACTTCTTTAATTTATTCTTCTCGTATTTTGTTTTAATTTTCAATTGTTTTCACTTTTTTCTTTTATATATTTTATGTTCAGCACCCCCTATCCTTCAAAGTCAGGATAGCTCTCTCTAAATGTTGAGAAGAAAGTTACATCAGTTCAAGAAGACATAATAATGAACGATGGAGGATGGGGACTGTCACTAGATGAGGAAAGTGAAAGCAGAAGATGGATATTCTAAACAAGGAAGTCTCTTCTGTATTGCATAGTATTCCCAGACGTGTGGCAGGAGTGGAAACGGTATTCTACACTACACCACACTGCACTGTCTAGATTGTAAAGTACAGCAGTTTTTTTTATTACGTGCGTATAAAATTGATTTTGTCCTATCAGATTGAGCCTTACCTTGAAGCTTAAGTGCAAAATCTTGAATCTTATGTATTTCAACTGAAAACAAAACATTGTAATCTGTTACCTGCAGGTTTTGTCGGGTTTGTCTGCATCGAGCCTGCATTGTGATGAGGTCATAAAGGAAAAGTGGAGAGAATGGCGAAAAAAATCCCAAATTACCAAGCAAGAATAGAGCATACTTCACATGTTTCTTTTGCAATGCCATGTGCTGTTAGCAATGGACACAGCACATGCTACATGTTAATTATTATCACGCAGTGTATGATAACAACAGTGTTCAAATGCATGATTCCTAAACAGCATGTTGGGCATGCAATTTGAAAAGTGCAAAATTAAAATAATAAAATATAACAGTACAAACACGAGTCTTCATACGTTGCAATATTTCTCTGTCTTGCTCTGGTCTAACATTTTCTTTCTCTATATATTCCTAACTGGCTCTATATCTGGCTCTGTTTGTCTCTATCTATTTTTATCCATCTGTCATACATAGACCCTAACAGGTAACAGATTTTTATTCAACATAGGGCAGAAGTAATGGATCTTGGTGCAAATGCTATCATGTGATGTTCCATTAACATGTTCTTCCTTTTCAGCTTATTGTTGTAAAAGTTCTGTATACCTAATGAATATTTTTGTCATTGCTATTCCAATGTATATCTCCTGTTGTTATATATTTATATCTAGGTTTTCTGTTGTTTTTATTTCAGGTAACAATACCTGTTGAATTAACCAAGATTTGTTTCTGCATCTTTCTGCAGTTCTTTTTGTTGGTAAGTTTATTCAACCTGTATTTGCTTGATTTTGTTTTTCATCTTTAACATTGTAATATGTGTTTCTTATTTCTTTAATGTAATTGTGGTTATACATATATTAGTATATCAGAGTCGTGTATAGTATGTCTTCCCTTAGGTGTTGCAGCATCTCTACACTTTTTTGTGGTGTGTGTTTATTTGCTTTTCAGTGGTCCTCTCTGCGACTTTGCTTTTAGATACCTATATTACTCTTTTTACAAGACTATGGGTAGTTTCCCCTTCTTTGTTCTTTCTTTTTTTTACTCTCTGTTTATTGTTTATCTCATCTTGCTCGACAGAAGGCTCAATTAGTCCTACTACAATTGACTCACCTCACAGGCAGTAATATTGCCAAGTTAAAGAACAATGGGTCAGATCATTATTTTATCCTCATCCTCTGGAAATAAATGAGGTTTTCTATCCTATGTAATACATACTTAAGCAGAACTCTTATTTTCCAAGAAAAAGACTCAGAAAGTAGATTTCATTTAAATAAATTCAAAGTAAATAACATTTATTCATGCGCTATGAATTTATGTGGTCCTGAGGCCTGTAATACAGTCTGTAGTGAAATATTTGAATATTCCAATGTAAACTTTATTCTTTGGTGGTGGAGTTGTAATCACTAAATAGCCCCTTTTTTGGATAGAAATTCTCCTGTCAAGTTTGTTCCCAATAATACCTATAAAGTTTTTAATAATGCTATTTCTCAAAGGGCTCTCACAAATTTGTGGAGAATGTTTCATCTTAACCTTAGAGAGTACTCCTCTTACTCACCAACCATCATTCTCAATCTCAAATTGATAATTTGTTTTCAAGTTAAAATATTACCTAATGTTTAGGTATTCTGAAATAGGTTTTTTAGACCTGTCACCATAAGCATGGTTCTCCCCCAACATATAGCCTTCAGCCCTCCATTTTCCTGAATTTGTTTTTGTTGGCCATTGGACTGTATGCACTTTACCACTGCTAACAACTGCTAAAGTGCTAGTGCTCACTCCCTAAAACATGGTAAAATTTACGTACACCTGATTGGCATGTTTAATTTAAGTCTCTAGTAAAATGGTATTCCATATACCTACGGCCCGTAAATTAAATGCGATTAGTGGGCCGGCTGCACATATTGTGCCACCCACTTAAGTAGCCCTTTAAATCACTTTTCAGGCCTTCCATTGCAGCCTGCCAGCAGTTTACACTGCCAATTCGACTTGGCAAAATAACCTCCTTGCCAAGCCTAAAACTCCCTTTGTATTACATATGACACCCCTAAGATAGGCCCCAAACAGCCCATAGGGCAAGGTGCATTGTGATTAAAAGTTTGGACATGTACATCATAGTTTTACATGTCTTGCTAGTGAAAAACTCCCACATTCATTTTTTCACTACTGTGAGGCATACCTCTCCCATAGGATAACATCGGGTTATATTTTTTACATTTAATAAGTGCTAGCTTTTGAGTGGGACCAGGTAACAAAGTTGTGTTTCTATAGGAGGAATTGTAATTTAATGGCCTATTTTATGGTAAAATCGGATTTAAGTTACATTTATAAAAATGGCACTTTTAGAAAGTTCATCGTCGGAATGGAGAATGCACACCCTCTTGAAATACGGTTCCTCCAATTTTTTTCGCACTTGTTTATCCTGCGTTGCGTGCTCAATGTTACAGTGCCTTGCCCTGGTGGCACGTGAGTATTAAATTACATAATTCTTGGGGCGACTTTCCACCCCAAAACCAATGGCACAGCCCAGTTAAGCTTCTTCTATTTCTGTCAATTACTTTACTCCTTTTTTATTCCTTGTACTCATTTGTTTCATCACAATTTTCACAATAAATCCAATTTGTTCCACACAAGAGGTGATGCAATTTTCAATGGTTTCTCATATTCAAGATGTGCCCATCCGGGCCTCTCTTCAAAAATACGTACTGACGCATTTGTTCATCCAGGACAGTTTTTTATTAAGACCCAATGCATTTCGGGCTTTTGGGGCCCTACGTCAGGGGTAGCTACAAGTAACAGATAAAACATGCATTGTAATTCCATAAGCAACAATATATATCAACCGACATGCACGTTTTTCATATGAAATTGACGGCACTCCAGTCCTTAGTAATTGTCACATTTTTAGTTTGTCCCCTATATAACTTGATGTGCAATACGGTAACACCCCATATAAATAAATAACCTTTAGCGAGATTGGGTCCCATCCCTTTATATCTATTCAACCTCCATGTTCCTCAACTGGTGGTTCCCACAAAATTTCAATGTTACCCTGAACACCGCTACTTCTCCACCCAAAATATACCATCGTGCTTTCACACTCTCTCTGTTCCATCCTGCTGTGAAGCGCAATATTGCTCTCAAAACTTTACCCTTTTCTCAAAAAAACCTTTCAGTGCCACCCCCTACTTATAACCTTTCTATCATGTTTCTTCAAAGCACACCTTCACTTAACTAATCTATGCGCGCTGCGCTGCTCTCGCTCCATCATTATTCTGGCCTTTGCTTTTCTAAGGTGTGCTTTGAAGAAACATGATAGAAAGGTTATAAGTAGGGGGTGGCACTGAAAGGTTTTTTTGAGAAAAGGTATGCTCAGACGTGAGTCCCTTGCTCACTTTGCCACTGGATTCAAGCAAGCCGGGCTGAAGACGGCTGGAATGCCAGAAACCGGTCCTCGGAAGCTTGTTTCCCGTCCAGGGAAGATATGGCTTGGCAGTTCGGGCTGGACTGTTCCCATGAGGCACAGGGTCAGACTGATATGCATATAGCCATGTCTGAACTGGGGTGGCAGAGTGGGCTAAAGAATGGTGATGGATTAAACCCAGATCTTTTGACTGGGTGTGAGTGTTTGATTGATTCAAATGCCCCGTCCATCACCACCCCCTTTTGTACCGCATATGCAAATCAGTCTTGAAGACCCACCATTGCTCCCTTTCAAACAGTCTAGAGTCTGAATCCCTCAGATCATGTATGTGTTCAAAAATGACCCACTGGTAATCCCTTGCAGTGTGTTTCTTCTCTATGCAGTGGGTTGACATCTTAGTGTTTGCATGGCCTCACCTACAATTGCTACAATCTACGCATATTCTAGCTTTTTTTATTTCTGGTTGTCATACCTTCATAGTGTAGCTTCCACAGGCAAGTAACCAAGTATACTACCCTATGTGTCTTGCAGATGAAAGGAGCCTCCAAGCTATCAAAGTTTTGCAAAGAAGCTAGGAGCTAGTCCCCTAGACACGGTTAAAAATATCTACTTTGCAAAATCCAAGGCCGCTATAACATATGGGGCAGTGGTCTGGGAGATGGCGAATGTCAAACACCTCCATCAACTGGAAGATAGCTTTTCAAAAATCTAGTATCTTTACCACAATCTGCTTCAAATTATATCTTACATCTAGAGTTGGGGCTACCTTATCTGAGCCACTGCATAAGATTGGCACCAATCCTATTGTGGCTTTCAATCTGGTGGATCTGACGCAATGTATTATTAAGGATTGCTGTAAGCTGGATTATTATAAGAGGATTGGCTGGCTAAACTATGTAGAGGCTCAATTGAATGCATTAGGGCTAAGTGAATTATTTTAGAACCCTGAATCTTGTAGAAGGGTTCCGAAGAAAAGGTTAACAGAACTATTCATGCAGAGAGCAAACTAAACCTGAAGGGAAAAAAACCACAGTCAAAAATCTTCCATTGCATATGATCTTGTTCCACCAAGTCAGAGGAAAGCTTTTATTATCTCTCTCGTAATTAATGCCCAGCATAGATTTATTCTATTGCGTTTTTGAATTAACCTGATCCCACTAATGTTAGGGTACCCTGAAAAGAGATACAAACTCTCAGATTTGTCACCTCGCCCATGCAATAATCACTCAATTCAGTCAGATCTCCATCTAACATTATTCTGTGAGTACAACACTGATGAAAGGAAAATAGTTATTCTTCCAATTTTGAAGTATCATAAACTCAAACAATGCAGGGTGGCTATGTATTTCTTAAAAGCCCTCCCGGGTCTGTTTGTATGTTTTTCCCTAGCTTCATTTCTGTGGGTTTGTATTGGTACGAGGAAAAACAGGGCTCGTTGCCTAATTAGTAATAATTAAGACAGAATTGGTCTAATTTTTGTAATATGGGCCTAGCCTGTTATCAAGGGATCATAGTATTTTGAACTCTATTTTAAATGGTTATTATAAAAAATGTGCTTCATTATGAACATGAGAATCCTTTTATACCGGTCTTTTTAATTTTTGTATAAAGGTTATATAATCTGTTTTGTAATATTTAACATGTATTTGTGCTTTTATGATCTGTTTTTACCAAGATCGAATAAAGTTGTGTGATGATGATGATGATGATGATGATGGTGTAGATGGTTCTTTTACCCAGATTCCCAAAATTTTGGAAATAGCAAGTTACTTTTGTATCTGTGCTATTGAGGGGTACTGGTACCTACAAAAGTCCACAAGAGGCTCTGTGGTGTAGGCAAGTGGTACATTTGTTACATTATCCCGAGGTTTTGTGTTTATCTGGTGAATTGGCCCCACAGGATATTATCATTCAAGCCATTTGTATGAGTCTTGAGTCTGAAGACCCACGCTGTTCCCTTTCAAACAGTCTAGAGTCCGCATCCACCATGTCATGTATGTGTTCAATAATGGCCCACTGGTAATCCCTTGCTGTGTGTTTCTTCTCTATGCTGTGGGTTGACATCTTAGTGGTCGCACGGCCACACCTAAAATTGGTGCGATGTACGCATATTCAAGTTTTTTTATTTCTTGTTGTCATACTTTCGTAGTGTAGCTCACATGGACAAGTTACCAGGTATACTACCCTTTGTGTGTTGCAGTTGGTTAAGTATTTCAATTGCCAGGTCATACGGTTATTGAAAAAGACTATTTTTGTTGTTTTTGTCAGATGTCAGACACTGCAGCTGTCACATGGAAATTGACCCGTGACAGGTGTTATAGTACTCTGTAAAGATGTAATACCACTCTGTCCTTTACTGGAATGTGTGTGTACTAACAGGTCTCTGAGGCTTTTTTCTCATTTGTGGGAGAACATGGGCCTTGTTAATGACAGGGACCCACTATTCAGAATTCGCTAATGTTTATTGATGGTGCATAGCTTGCAGCACTTCTCATTCCTCAGCGGAACGGGATGGACCCAATGATAAAGCATGTCACTAAGGAGTAACCCTGGTGGATGAGGGTTTCACAAGAAAAACTTTCATTTTCTCCAGTAGAGGGTCAACCTTCTGGATTTAGCTAGGTTCCATCTTTGTGAAATTAGGCTTAACGTGGAGGATTCACTTAGCATTTCTTCTCACTCCCTCTTGGTTTTGTTACATAGGGCCATATGTATCATTGAAATTCGCATTCGCAAAGCCGAAATTCGCAGAATTTCAGCCTTTGCGAATGCGAATTCGCAAAATGATATGTATGAAGGAAATCCCGATGCAAAATAAGGAATTGCAAAATTTGCGATTCCTTATTTTGCAATTGCATTTAAGGAATCGCAAATTTTGCGATTCCTTAAATGCAATGTAAGAAGGCAAAAAAATTTGCTAAATGGCCTTAAGGAATCGCAAGTTGGTGGTAAGTTGCGAATTCCTTGAAAAATGAAACTTTTTGCATTTTTCAAAGTGCCATGTGACGCACATACATGCCCTTAGGGCATGTATGTGCACCACATGTGCACCTATACTTATTTCAGTGGTGCAACAGGGTGTCCTTTGGACACCCCTGCACCCTTGAAATAATTCTCAATTTGCGATTAGCAAATTGCGAATCGCAAATTGAGAGAAAATTCCCATTCCTTACTATGGGCCTCCTGGCCCATAGAAATGAATGGGAAAGTATTCCTTAATTGCGAATTCGCAATTAAGGAATATCAAGAAATCGCTAAAAAAAAATGCATTTTTCTTGATACATACCATTTTGCAATTCTGAAATAGCGATTTCTTAAAAATCACTATTACAGAATCGCAAAATGGTTCCTTGATACATATGGCTCATAGTATAGCTGACAATATCTGAACCATTCCTAATATAATCAATAGTGCTACTAAATGAAAACATTTTAGAGGGGGAAAAAGCTTTTCACCCTCCCGTCCCCGAGTGGGAAGGGTATGCTCAGATGTGTCCAGCATACAATTGCGAAATGTAATCTGTATATATGAAATCACTCATTAGAGTTTGGCTTGTTGTTGTTTTTTAGATCCTGTTGAATCTGCAATTTGAGACATCAATCATTCAAGGATTATTGAATTTTGTTTGCAACTGTTTAATCCCCTGAAGAAGGGTGCATTAAGCACCCGAAATGCATTGGGTTTTGCTTTTCGAATTTCAACTATTGACGAATTATTATTACAATTTCACTTGGATTGGAAATATGTTGTGTTAATATTTTCAAGTGTGTTATGCTTTTGATCATGAATATTCTGTGAAATCAGTAAATATCAAAACATACTTCTTGATGTATAATGTGGAAGAGACAGATAATTTCTGTTTGAAAAAATAAAACGTTTAACTGAAATTTGAACACTCGTGAAACAGTTCCATTTAAATTACAAAGGCGTTCAGCCCAATTGCTGTGCTACTAGCAGTCCCGGGTTGCCCAGGGCTTGTATTTACAGTCCCATGCTCTCCACACCACTGGAGTCAAGCTGTCCTGGCTAATGACGGCTGATAGCCAGAAACCGGTCCTAGGATGCTTGATTCTGGTCCAGGGAAGACATGGCTTGGCAGTTCGGGCTGGACTGTTCCCATGAGGTACAGGGTCTAGGCTGATTTGCATATGGCCATGTCTGAATTGGGGTGGTGTGGTGAGCAGAAAAACGATGGATTTAGGCCCAGATCTCTGTACGGGGGTGAATGTATGACATTGTTCTGCATTCTGTCCATCAACTGCTGTTTTTGCATTTGTCACCCCGAGTGGGATGGGTATGCTCAGGCGTGAGTCCTGTGTTCTCCACGCCACTGGAGTCAAGCTATCCTGGCCGATGATGGCTGATAGCCAGAAACCGGTCCTAGGATGCTTGATTCCGATCCAGGGAAGAAATGGCTTGGCAGTTCGGGCTGGACTGTTCCCAATAATATACAGGGTCAAGACTGATTTGCATATGGCCATGTCTGAACTGGGGTGGTGTGGTGAGCAAAAAACGATGGATTTAGGCCCAGATCTCTGTACTGGGGTGAATGTATGACATTGTTCTGCATTCTGTCTATCAACTGTTGTTTTTGCATTAGCCTTTTATAATCAGCTGAATGTTTTCTCCAAGAGATCTCCAAGATTTTCTTCAGGATTTCCATGAAGGCTGACACTAGATAAAACTGACTGTTTTATTCAAAAGTGGTCCCTTTTGTACTTATCCTGGTAGGGCCAACTGGATACGATTCAAATGATGATTTGACTTATTATACATTTTTTCTCTTTTGATGCTATCAGTCAATAACATTTTTACTAATATGTATAGTATTCTTTGATGATTTTCTGGAATGGGAAAAGAGCTTGAATAAGACTAGACAGACTAAAGGTACCCAAAATTAAACTGGTGTTAACTTCTCTGATTTCAAGAAATACCCTAAATCATTAAGTACTAAACAAATTCAAGGCCATTTACTTACCCCTCCTCTATGCAAGTCAATTTATGGTCTCACTTTTTCTTATAATCAACTAATTTGTATGCCCTGCATATTAAATTTAGGATGTCATCAACATGTTCATACATTTGGTTCAAACAATACATTGTTCACAGCTTACCTATGTTAGAACCATTTAGTACAATAATTGTATTACAAAGAATAGTAGGATTTTGTTTTCAAGAGATTGGGCATATACTTGTATATTTATTGTGTCTCAGTTAATAACTGGTGAAGTTCCTATTTCCACTTGTGAATTAGGTCATAAGTATTACACTCTTGCTCATATTTTTATCGTATTTTGTTCATGAGGTGTGTAAACCCGAGCTATTGCCATTAAGTCCATTCTTTCTTTTTCTTTTTCTCATTGCTTCTTGTCTTCTCCTTCTTTTGTGTTGTTTAATTGTACCAAAAAGCATATTTCTGCTTAATAATTTGATAGATTTTGTTATGCCTATTACAGTTTACATCCTCAGTGTTGTATGCAGAAGCACATATGTCTGATCTCCATATGGTCATAGGTTAATAATAATAATAGTTGTATATTATTCTTATCACTAGCTGACATATCACATTTTACAGCCCTTTAGACACATGACCCAGACCCCCACCTCTGTAGCACCAAGGTCTCTAAATTCACTGGGCAACCACGTACTTTGCTAATTGGCAGCTCCTTTTCAGAGCAAAACAAGTCTCTGCACTGTCTGTAGAGTGGATACCACTTTCAGAGAATACGGGTCTCTGTTTTGTCAACCCTACTATTATTATTATTGTTGTTCTTGATATTATTATTATTGTTATTATTATTACCATTATTGGTATTATTATAACTCTTTTTTGTAGTTCTTTATACTACTCTTATTCCTTTTTTACATACTGGAAATAAGCAATGTTACTACAGCCAAATGTAATGGTACTCAGTTCTACTAGAGGGTCCCTAAAGGCTCAGTCCACGGGAATGATGATTGCGTGTTTCCTTGGGTCAAGATGAGAGCACAAGGCTACAACAGGAGATTTGAGAATGTGTTTGGGTCAGAGAGGCTTTGGGGTACGGCTGAGGTCCTCTTTAGGGTGGGTGACTGCAAAGTTGTCAATGTTAAAACCAAATTATGGGTGATGCTTGCACAGTACTATGAGTCACCGAGGATTGGGTTACAGATGTTAAGTTACTGATCAGAAAACACATTGGTCAGAATTGGGTATGATCGGAAGACAACTTTACACACAGTTTGGTTGATTTATAGTTTTGAGTGCAGAACTTTCACTGTCTCTAGAAACTCAAAATTTAGAGGCTGATTACGATGGTGGTCGGACAAGCTTCCGACCGACATCGTTGTGAGAACGGAACTGACTGACAGATAGTCAGTGGCCCTGCGCGCCAAATTAGGATCAGACCGCCATGGAGGCAGTTGGAAACATGCCTCTTTGTATTGAGGCTTGTGCTGCTGCCCGGGAAAGGGAGTTTTAACTCATCTGTAAAATTTTGGGTCCATCCTTGCATAATGGTAGTGTTTGCTCTTTATTTTTAGTTCTTGGATTTGCAAGGAGCTTTTAATTTCACTAGCACAATTCATATAACCTACTTACTTCGAGGGCTTTCAAAGAGTCCTCTTTATCTACTGATGTGTTACTGTGTCATTCACATTATTCTTCTGCTCAATACAGCATACATCACTGGCAATGGGTCAGCCTACTTTTGGTAACTTCATTATGAGTGAGGACATTCTACCGTTTAATAAAGAGCACAAAAAGTAGTTCCCTTAAATGCCACTGACTATTGTGGCCAAAAATATTTTTGCTTTTAGCCAGTGTTTTCTGTAAATTAATAATCGCCAGCAGCTTTTTCAGCACAAAGATTTGCAAAAAAACATTAAACAACAAAACAAGTATTAACAAAGCCAAAAGGCTAGCGGCCTTTGCCAAACCTATTGGCATTGCTAATGGTCTTTGAAGTAGAATTTACCAGTAAAGACACTCTGTGCACTGTTTGGAGTTGCTACCTGCAGGGCTTGCTTGCAGTCTTGTAAGGAATTCATTTAAACATGATTGAGACTATGGTATGATTATGTTAATTGTATGTCGAACATATATTTCATTAGATGTCTTCATTACTGGAGGAGGCTCTAGCCATTTGTCTTATGCTGTGAACATTATCTTACTAATTGTTTTATCTATTTTAGTGAACCTGTACTGTTTTGTTTTACTTCCTTAATTTAAAAAGAGGTGTAAATGTTGCACAGAACTCCACTTCTTTGCGGTCAGTGCCCAAAGCTGTAACCTTCCACTAAAATGAAAGTTCCTTGGTTTGTTGATTTATGTGAAAAGAGCCTTTTAGGTGTAAAATGTATGTGAATTTCCATCTACAAGGAAATTAAGAATTCCATGAATAAGCTTGAGCATACAAAGCTATAGATCTAATAATTACTTAGTTTTAAAATACTCCAATTTGCAATGAGGTTTACCTTTTAGGTCTTGTCTGCAGACAACTCTTAGCAGTCTGTTGTCAATAAACCTCGTGTGGACCATACCAAAACGTACAGTGTGCTTTGGGTCAGCTCGCTGCTTACCATTGGTAGGCTTTCTTGCTGCTCTCATTTGCTTGCTTCTCGCTCAATGTTTTTCATTCCTTTGCTCGGGTTCGAAACTACTCATGTACTACAAAATGCAATTCACAAAATTATGGCTGGAGAAATCTGACTCCTTCCTTTATATCTTTTCTATGCAGCGATATTTTGCCATGTTCACGAATATCTCTGCACAAGTAAATTTTAGTAGTTGGTGTGAGAGTGTTCAGGTTGTGCGGCTTTCATGTACTTCAATTAAGTACACTTTTAAGCTTGTATTATGTGTATATATATATATATATATATTTGCAATTACTTTTAATAATAAACAACTAAGGGCCTCATTCCAATGTCGGTCGGCAAGCCTCCGACCGTTCGTCGGAGGCTACCGACCAACATGGTAGGTTTTCAGTTCGACAGCTGAATTTCAATGTTGGCTGCCGGGGTGTAAACTGGCCAGTCAATCGACTTGGTTCTGATGGGCTCAAGGAACCCAATGGCCAGACAGGAAACGTCCATAATCCCTTCAGGATCTCGTTTCTGCCGTCGGGACTATGATGTTGGTTTCTGACAGCCTTTCCATGTAGGCCTTTCCAATCTGGAAAGGCTGTCGGGAAGCAACTTTGGGGGCCCCTACAGGGTCCCAATCCTCCCCCGGTCTATAGTTGTGGCAGTCCCTTTGAAAGTCCCTGCACCTAATGGTGCATGGCACACAATGCAGGGATTTACAGACTCCCATTTCTCAATGGGAGCTTGTGCTGTGGTTGGTTTCCACTCATCGCACAAGCTCATAGAGAGAAAGGGGAGTTTTACATCGTAATAAGGAGTGCGGAACTGCCGACCTACGGTCAGTCACTTCTCACACAGAAACGGTGTCTGGACATCGTAATAGGGACCCCAATAGTAAAGTGCACTTCACAACATAATAAACAAAACATTTATATTTATGATTGGAATTATTTTACCATTTTATATATGTGTAATTTGATGAGGTAATATGCTGTAAAATATGTTTTTCCAGATTAATAACAATAATAAATATATGTATTTATTTTATACACATGTTATTCACTGAATTCGTTTTTATTCATTTTGTTTAAAGAATAATAAGCTTTAATTATTTTCCCTATACTTTCCCTTGGTGAGATCTCTCCCACGGTAGTGGAGATGTCTACCAACAGGAGAAAAGTTATGAGTAGTAATTTTACGCTGGAAAATTCTGTTTTAGGATGCTCCACCTCCTCACTTGAGGTTGTTGAGACATGCAAATGTATCCCTAAGTGTTAATCTTATCTCAGATATGGGAAATATCAAAATAGTTATTCATTACATTTAGTGCAGGAATAAATCGATATAATTTACTTATGTGACTTCCACCCCTTGTGTTTGCCCCTTTACTGGAGCACAGTTTCATTACCTTAATTTTGATTGAATGACTTGTATCCTTCCACTGCTCACATTCAGGGAACTACTTTTCTCCTTTCTCATTCAGCACACCATGAGAGTGCTTATGTTTTCTTCCTCTCTTCCTCTGACTCCCTCAAAACCCCAGCCTGCACTTCTTCGTTTTGCGCTGTTCACACCTTACACCTTACACTAGCTCCTCCATTGCTGCTCCCTTCTCTCCTAATTTGCCTTGGGATTTCCCCTATTAATTTTTATTTCTACACCCTTCTCTGCCACAAGTTCTTTAATAGCTTCCATGCCTTACATGTATAAGTAATTGTGTTTCTTTTCTTCGTTCTATTTTTGCTGATTCTTAAGAGCATCCGTAAAAAGGACCTCTGGTGTTACCAGTGCTTATTAGTTCAAAGGAATTGTTATATTCCTAACTTCCAAAATTGATGTACTATAATTTCCACACCTTATCTTGATCCCTGTGGATAGAGATGTTGGCACATGTCTATGACATTCCCAATTAAGTTAGTTACGGGCAATTTGCAAAATACAGGGTTTGCGTCTGCAAAAGGCGGTTTTCAAATGCATCAAACCTCTGTTCCAGCAGCAATAGCCACTCCAGGGACATACATATTCACGCAAGGGGTATACTAGCAAGAACACTATCAGATTTCCAACTCGACTCAGACAGGCCACACAGCCATCATCACCACCAGATCTGACTATCTCTATTTTTTAGAAAAAGGGTCGTTTTATCAACCTGAGACAGGTTTAAGAAAATTGAACATTTTCTGGCAACACTCTACCCCAGAATCATACACCAAGAGCTCAATGAATAGGAACATGTTACCCAAAGTAGTGACAAGTTAAAACAAAAGGTTCTGAAGGGTCCAACCTACCAACTACACGTTTTAACTTATGTATGCCACCATCACCAATTCACTTAGCAACGGAGAAGGGTCATTCATTTTCTACTCTGAATGTAATCCGCTTCATATGAACTCTCTTCTCTGGCTCAAACTCTTAAATAAGTTCAGTCATGGCAGTTCAGGCTGGGCTGTTCCCATTGGGCGCAGGGTCAAGACTGATTTGCACATGGCTGGGTCCAAACTGGAATGGCATGGTGAGCAAAAAAACGATGGATTTAGGCACAGATCTCTGTACTGGGGTGAATGTATGACATTGTTCTGCATTCTGTCCATCAATAGTTCTTTTTACATTTGTCACCCCGAGTGGGACGGGTATGCTCAGACGTGAGTCCCGTGCTCTCCATGCCACTGGAGTCAAGCTATCCTGGCTGAAGAGGGGTGAAACCCTGAAACTGGTCATCGGATGCTTGTTTCCAGTCCAGGGAGGACCTGGCCTGGCAGTTTGGGCTGCACTGTTCCCATTGGGCGCAGGGTCAAGACTGATTTGCAAATGGCTGGGTCCAAACTGGAATGGCATGGTGAGCAAAAAATAAGATGGATTTAGGCCCAGATAACTCTACTGGGGTGAATGTATGACATTGTTCTGCATTCTGTCCATCAATAGTTCTTTTGGCATTGGTTACCCCGAGTGGGACAGGTATGCTCCGACGTGAGTCCCGTGCTCTCCATGCCACTGGAGTCAAGCTATCCTGGCTGAAGAGGGGTGAAACCCTGAAACTGGTCCTAGGATGCTTGTTTCCAGTCTAGGGAGGACCTGGCCTGGCAGTTCGGGCTGGACATTTCGAATTGGGCGCAGGGTCAAGACTGATTTGCATATGGCTGGGTCCAAACTGGAATGGCATGGTGAGCAAAAAAACGATGGATTTAGACCCAGATCTCTGTACTGGGGTGAATGTGTGACATTGTTCTGCATTCTGTCCATCAATAGTTCTTTCTGCATGGATAGCATCCCACCAAATGAAAATTAACTTAATTAAAACACAGTTTCTACTAATAGCTCTAACAAACTGTCCCACTTGTACTAAAGCTTAGCTTTCTGGCCAGAGTCGATCACAAAACGGAGATCATGACCTGCACAGAACTACTAGGTTCCTAACGGATAGAAGCCTAAATCTCGACTCCCACATAAATGTGCTAGAAAAAAGGACAAACTAGCATTTCCAATGCAATAGATCCTGCATTTGCGAAAGTTTGAGCTATTGGCATTGTAAATTACAATGCCTTTATTTACAAGTTGGTTTTAAAAACAAATACATAAAAGGCATTGTCATTTACAATGCCAGTAGCTTAATCTCTCGTAAATGCGAGACCTATTGCATTGCAAATGCTTTTTTTTTACTATAATGAAACTGTTACAATGTAACAGATAGCAGTTGTCTTCGGCCCAGCTATACCAATCACACAGTGTGGCTGACTCAGGCTACAGAATTCAATAACTTGTAATGTAATGAATGAATATGCATAAGTATAAAATAATTCTCAAGGACATTTCTTTCTTTCAACAGTAAGCTCTAAAAACACATTTAATTACATTGGCCTTCCCGGGCACCAGGCTGAGTGGCACCCGAACAGGAAGTGCCACATTGGTGCCAGCTGCGTAGCTGTGTGAGTCTGCATGGAATGGGGTGCCGGGTGCACTCTGAGTGATAGTTGGCACCGCTGTCATTGGCGTGTCAATCTTTGTCTCTGCCAGCGTTAGCCCCCAAAGGATGGCACTCTCCTAGGCGGTCCTGGCAGTGCCCAGTGGATTCCAAGACTTTAAAACTTTTGCCGACGGTGTTCGCGCATTTCCAAAGGAAATCTAAAACGATAATTGGTTTGGCTGTAGTTCGGGAGTGCCATGTCTCGTGGGGAGCCACGCCAAGGTGCCAGTGGTCACCTCTGTGTACTATCTGAGCCAAGCCAGGTGTGTGTACCTTTGCCACCCATTGGGGCCTTTGAGGGCGCATTTTGATGAAAAGGCTGGTGCTGCCCAGAGCCAGGTGCCTGTCTTGCGTTGTTTACTAGCCCGTGTGCCCTGACACCCGCACCAGGGAGGGCCGTGCCAGCATTGAAATGCTCAGTGGGTGCCGTTGTATGGTTTGTGTTTTTTTGTGGTTATGTCTGATGTGTCCCCGCATCCTCTCCCCTGCCCCAAGCTTCGGCCCATCAGTGCCCATGATTCATCTCCCCGCCCTCGGAGGTGGCATGGACTGCCGCCGGGGGCACCTCACACTACGCACAGAGAGTGCCCCTTTGAGTTACATCGTCGCAGGGTTTCAGTGGGGTTCTGTGCTTGCCTTTTGTGACCACGAAGCTGTTTTGGGCGCGGTGCGTAAAGTGTCTTCCAGGTGTGAGCCGGTTGGACTGCAAGAAGCGGCTTGAATCCTTCCCTGTTGGCTTCCCTCTGCCCTCTGCTCGACTTCACATCTGCGAGGTTTGAAGGGTGTCATTACTCTGGCGTTTGATGTCTGTGCTCTTGGTGTGATCTAGGCTTCCCTCCACCTTGTCAGATCTGTGGTGGTGGTGGCTAGGGCATAGTTGCCAAGGTTTCAGATTGCCATGTGTGACATTTTCATAATTTCAGTGAAATTATGAGTGACATTTCAGCGAGTATGAGTGACACTTTCTTGCGAGCAAAAATCATGCAATGAAGACGAGGGAAACTTCTAAACGTCACACAGTGAGTCTCAGACAGGCAGCACTGAGCACTGCAGGCTACCTCAGACAAAATGACGAGGAGCGTTAGTACTTCTAGTGCTTACTCTTGTCTTTAACTTCTCTTCGCTAGCCATGGGTGACGGCATTGTCCCAGGCGCTGAGCCGCACGGCTGGGGTGACATGCTGTGCGCATGCCTCTCGTCGGCTGGTAGCCAGCGACGCACATGCCTGCAGCAGTGTGCACACTGTAGCTCCTCTCCCAGCACACGCAGCGCACCCGATGCAGCCACAGGCCTCTCTCATGCCACGCTGCCATGATCGTGTGAGCCTCTGCGACTCAGAGTCCCGCCGCCGCCAGCTTCTTCTCACAGACGAGCCTTACACTACCTGCTTCCAACTACAGGACGTGAGGTAATGGGCACCAGGCACCGGCACAGCCAGTTAACGCGGACTTGTCTCTCTGAGAGGGCAGGCCCCGGAATTCCAGTAATTTAATTGGGCAGGGGGAGTCTCTCACATCATGACTCACTCTGTCTTGTGGTCAGCGCCACGGCGGGATCCAGTACTCTGCAGCCTGCATAGTTTTGCAAAATTGGAGTGCTGCTGGCAAGCATGACTGAAGAGCAGGCACCATATTTCAATTTGGGCACGCACGGGCTCCGATGTAAATTATTTTGTCTCCTGGAGTACTGCCACGCGCTAACATCAGGCAACACTAAAGGATTTCTTGTTCAGCTGATGCGCTGTCTTACTGAGGCTTCAGGGCACTTGCTAAAAAGACACAACAAAGTGGGGGTCAGTCACAGTGTCCATCGTACACTTGGCGGGAGATGGTATCATTGGGTGCAAACTATAATGAATACAGAGAGAAAACAAAAGTGATTAAATAAAAGTACTAGGAGAACAAGTGGTGCATGTGCGCGCGCCACAGCGAGACATCTGTTTTGCATTATCAGGCACGATAATGCTAAACAGATGTCAATCAATCAATCAATCAAGAAAGCTGTATAGCGCGCTACTCACCCGGAGGGTCTCAAGGCACTTGGGGGGGGGGTCCGCTCCTGCTCAAATAGCCAGGTCTTGAGTTGCTTCCTGAAGGAGAGGTGGTCTTGGGTAAGACGGAGGTGGATGGGGAGGGAGTTCCAAGTCTTGGCTGCCAGGTAGGAGAAGGATCTTCCTCCCATGGTGGCTCTTCGAATGCGTGGAACGGCGGCGAGGGCATGGCTGGTCGATCGTAGTTGGCGGGTGGGGGTGTAGAAGGTCAGGCGGTTGTTGAGGTACCTGGGGCCCGAGTTTCGGAGGGCCTTGTGTGTGTGGGTGAGGAGACGGAACGTGATTCTCTTGCTGACGGGGAGCCAGTGCAGGTCTCTCAGGTGTGCGGAGATGTGGCTGTGTCGGGGGATGTCCAGGATGAGTCGTGCGGAGGCGTTCTGGATGCGTTGGAGTCTTTTCTGCAGTTTGGCTGTGGTTCCGGTGTAGAGGGTGTTTCCGTAGTCCAGTCGGCTGGTGATGAGTGCTTGGGTGACCGTCTTCCTGGTTTCGGTGGGGATCCATCGGAAGATCTTTCGGAGCATGCGTAGGCTGTTGAAACACGATGATGAGACGGCGTTGACTTGTCTGGTCATCGAGAGGGAGGAGTCCAGGATGAAGCCCAGGTTGCGTGCATGGTCTGTTGGTTTGGGTGCGCTGCCCAGGGCAGGGGGCCACCAGGAGTCGTCCCAGGCAGAGGGTGATGATCCAAGGATCAGGACTTCCGTCTTGTCTGAGTTCAGTTTCAGGCGGCTGTTCTTCATCCACTCGGCTACGTCTTTCATCCCTTCGTGTAGGTTGGTTCTGGCGGTGGTTGGGTCGTTGGTGAGGGAGAGGATCAGTTGGGTGTCGTCGGAGATGATGTTGAGGTTGTGTTGGCGTGCGATGGCTGCGAGGGGGATCATGTAGACGTTGAAGAGGGTGGGGCTGAGTGATGATCCTTGTGGTACGCCGCAGATGACTTCGGTGGCCTTGGATCTGAACGGGGGAGGCGGACTCTCTGGGTTCTTCTGGTGATGATCCACTCCAGTGCCTTCTCCTGGATTCCGATGTTGCTGAGGCGTTGTACTAGGGTGCGGTGGCAGACAGTATCGAACGCTGCGGAGAGGTCCAGGAGGATGAGGGCCGCTGTTTCCCCGTTGTCGAGCAGGGCTCGGATGTCATCGGTGGCTGCGATGAGGGGGGTCTCGGTGCTGTGGTTGGCTCGGAATCCGGACTGTGAGTGGTCGAGGGGTCCGTTCATCTCGAGGAAGGCGGCAAGCTGTCTGTTGACGGTCTTCTCGATGACTTTGGCAGGAAACGGGAGGAGTGAGATGGGGCGGTAGTTCTTAAGGTCGGTGGGGTCTGCTGATGGTTTCTTCAGGAGGGCGCTGAGTTTGGCATGCTTCCAGCTCTCCTGGAAGGTGGCGGTGTTGAAGGAGGCGTTGATGATGTCTCTGAGTTTGGGTGCGATGATGGAGTCGGCCATGTTGAAGACGTGGTGGGGGCATGGGTCGGTTGGTGATCCGGAGTGGATGGTGTTCATCGTGTGGATGGTGTCTTCGGTGCTGAGCGGTGTCCAGGCGCGTAGGCAGGTGGCGGGGACTTTGGTTCTGTGGTTGGGTGCGTGGTCCGTTCGCCGAAGCTGTTGTGTATATCTGCGATCTTGCTGTGGAAGAAAGAGGCGATTGAGTCGCAGAGGTCTTGTGAGGGAGTGATGTCGTTGTTTCCGGCGCTGGGGTTGGAGAGCTCTTTGACGATGTTGAAGAGTTCCTTGCTGTTGTGTGCGTTGTTGTCAAGTCGATCCTTGAATGCTGACTTCTTGGTGGTGTGGATCAGCTGGTGGTGGTTGCGGGTGGCGTGCTTGAGGGCAGCCATGTTGTCTGTAGTCGGGTTTTTCCGCCAGGCTTTCTCGAGGGTACGGCAGTTCTTCTTGGAATTCATGAGGTCGTCGTTGAACCAGGAGGCTTTCTTGCTTCTGGGCCTGCTGGGGTGGTTTTTCAGGGGTGCGAGGTCGTCTGCGCAGTTGGTGATCCACTGTGTGAGGTTGCTGGCTGCTTGGTTGGGGTCCGTTGATCTGGCGGGAGGGTTCTGGTTCAGTGATGTGATGAGCTGGTCGGTGGTGATCTTGTTCCAGCTCCAGCGGGGACCTTGTTGCGGGTGGTGGTGAGTCGTGGTCCTTCTGAAGCTGAAGTGGACGCAGCTGTGGTCTGTCCAGTGGAGCCCGGTGGAGTGGCTGAAGGAGACGTGTTTGCTGGAGGAGAAGATTGGGTCAAGCGTGTGTCCGGCGTAGTGGGTGGGGGTGTTCACCAGTTGCTTGAGTCCGAGGTTGGCAAAGTTGTCCAGCAGGGTGGTGGTGTTATTGTCGTTGTTGTTCTCCAGGTGGAAGTTGAGGTCCCCTAGGAGGATGTAGTCGGAGGAGGCGAGGGCGTGCGGGCTGATGAAGTCTGCGATGTCTTCGCTGAATTGTGTGCGAGGTCCCGGGGGTCTGTAGATGATGGTGCCTCTGAGTGTGGTCTTGGGGTCGGTGTGTATCTGGAAGTGAAGATGTTCGGCGGCTGTGAAGGTGTCTTCGGCGTTGGTCGTGATGCGGATGGTGTTCTTGTGGACGATGGTGATGCCTCCTCCTGTCTGGTTGTCGGCTGTGCGGGTAACAGACACCAAAAGGCCATGGGCGGGGCAAATGTGGGACATGCGCCCGCATTTGCCCAATTGCGTGTTGTCTTTGTTAGAAAGGCGCACACAACGCCCAATAGACTGCAACGATAACAAAGCCACACGCACAAGCGTGTGGTCAGCTTTCAGAAGCCCCTACACAAAGTCTCGCTGCGTGGGCAGTGCTGCTCACTGCAACGCTAGGCGCAAGACCTAAAAAGCAGTTGAGACTATTGGGAGGAATCAATCAGTAGGGAATCAAGCATGTGAAATTATTTCAAGACTTTAAACCAGTGACCTAGTCAGTCATAGTCATGGTATGCACACTCAAAAATGATTACTGATTGCTGCTAGAAGCAAGGACCACAGTGAATCATTTACTACACTGTCGCAGCATTCCCTTTAAGCTACTAACCCTGAACACTAACAATCACTGACACTGAGCACTGTCTGAAGAGCACAGACACCCTTCTTCTACAGATCCCAGTATTCAAGAAAGAAAATACAGTGAAGCTGTTGCTTTTAGGAAGATCAGTCAGAACCTTGTAAGGCAGCCCTCCCCAATCAGAATCCTCATCTTCTAAAATGTCAAGAAGGAACTGAAGAAATGACTAGTCCAGTATCATTTGTCCATCAAATTGTTCTCTCTTGGAAAAGAGTTCTTAATACTGTTTTAACTGAGGTGGTCCTCTCACTATTATTAGTATAATAATGTGAATATTTCTTGACCCATTCTGTCCTTCCAAGCAACAGCATAGCTGCTTAAATGAGAGGCACAGTTTTATGTTATTAAAGACTAGCAGCCCGCCCCGACGTTGTCCGGGGGCAATGAGGCTCAGTGTGCAGTCCTCCGGAGCGCAACCACCACCTTCAGGGCCCCCACAGACCTCTCGCGTCTCGAATCCCAGGCCCCCAACCACCTGTGCAGCCGTGGGCCGAAGACCGGGTGACACTCACCGCCTCCTCAGGGCCCCCACAGACCTCTCGCGTCTCGAATCCCAGGCCCCCAACCACCTGTGCAGCCGTGGGCCAAAGACCGTGTGACACTCGCCCCCGCTCCTCAGCCTCGCGCTCCTGACCGCTCCTCTCCGTGCTCGTATCCGCTCCTCAGCCTCGCGTTCTTGGCCGCTCCTCCCCACGCTCATGGCCGCTCCTACCCTGGGCATGTCGGACCTGTACCTTAGCCCACCGCGGGCGCCGCCGCTCCTCAGCCACTCGCTCCTGTCGCTGCTCCTCGCACCTCTTTGCCGTTCCTCCTCGCGCTCCTCATTTACTTCCTGAACTTTACCAAAATGTCTGACTGTGATGTCAGCACGTTTCTCGTTAACGCACACGCCCACTTCAGACATGGCACTACTTCCAAGGGACTACTTTGGCAAAGAACGTACTTTGCCCTTTTAACATATATTTTTTGCTGATATATAGCCTATGACCATCTGCTTACCCTGACCTTTCCAACGCTGTATTGGGTGTTTTGATTGGCGCTGTGGTTCCCGAGTTTACCCGCCTCAAAGGTTCAAAGTTCTTCCTTTATAATAGTAGTATAGATATTGGCCAAGTTATTTTTTAGCAAAACACACAAGATGATGGACGGAATGTTGCACAATGGCAAAACATTCACCCCCAGTCACAGATCTGGGTTTAATCCATCGTTATTTTGCTCACCAAGCCACCCCAGTTCAGACATGGCCATATGCAAATCAGTCTTGACCCTGCGCCTCATGGGAACAGTCCAGCCTGAACTGCCAAGCCATGTCTTTCCTGGACCAGAATCAAGCATCCTAGGACCGGTTTCTGGCTATCAGCCGTCTTCAGCCAGGATAGCTTGACTCCAGTGGCTTAGTGAGCACGGGACCCACTTCTGGGCATACCCAGCCCACATAGGGTGAACAGCAAAACACACAAGGTTATTTTTTAACCTAATGTTAACTTGTGGAAAGCCCTCTATCATCACTGTAAATGTGGTGTTAGTTATAAAAATGTATAATCGATTAGTTAATAAAATAAGGTGTCTGACCAGAACACTACTCTCTAAACACCTCACCAAAGAACGCCCCTCACTCCGGTGGGTGATGGAAGCCTTGGAGTCATGTGAACAACCGACAGCCCTCTGAGGCTTCAGTAATGGAGCACTGCCTGGCACATCCGTTTGTGTGTTTAATTTTTAAAGTACACAGACTCAGGTGCCCTGGCAGTAGAAAGCAAATTGCGAAATATTTGCCATCTAAATGGAAAGGGGTTGGTAAACCACATATCTAATATCATGTAGGGCTCCCCATGAGTTCAACTCAGGCCACTGAGTAACTGACTGTGAAGCGGAGCTGCCCGACTGCCGCTGCCTTGTCCGCAATGGTATAAAACCAGATGCACTGTGGTAAAACAAACATCGACAGTGTCAACCATTTTGCCTGAAACATTTTTATTAAGCCTCACTCGCACACAAAAGAGGGACAGCATGAGATGCTATAGAATGAGCATTAATAGCGCGTGTATTACCCTTATGAAGCAGGCGTGTAGAAACTTTCCTCACATGCAGTACAGGAGTAGGTTACAGCAGCAGCAGTACACACATCCTCACACCTGCAGCAAGCTTCACTCATATACACAACAACTCCTGTATAAAAGGCACTAGCAATGCAGGATCCTTCACAAAAAGCAGTGCAGTTGCAGCAGTCCTTCCTACATACCATGGATAGATCAGGCAACAGCAATGGAAGCTACCCTTCCTACAGGGCAGGTCCAGCAGGACATACGTAGTGGGATTCCCCCCTCTACAGAATAGGTATACAGAGTTGACAGCTATGCAAGAGTTCTTCCCTACAGAACGCAGACAGAGAGTGCAGCAGCAGTGTAATCTTCCCTTACTCACAGAACAGGTATACAGCATCAAAAGCAGTGCAAGATCTCTTCTGTACAGAACGCATACAAAAAGTGCAGCCACAGTGCAAGCTTCCCTTTCTCACAGAACACGTGTACAGCTTCAACAATAATGCAAGATCTCCTCCCTTCAGAACAGATACAGAAAGGCTTGTAGCAGTGGGTTCTTTTCTTCCTCACAGAACAGGCATACAGCATCACCAGCAATGCAAGATCTCTTCCCTACAGAACGGATACAGAGATGGCAGTGGCAGTGCAAGCTTCTTCTTATCAGAGAACATGAATACTGATTCAATAGCAGTACAAGATCTCCTCCCTATAGAACAGATACAGAGAGGGTAGTGGCAGTGCATGCTTCCCTTCCTTACAGAACTACAGCTTCAACAGCAATGCAAGATATCCTACCTACAAAACAAATACAGAGAGGGCAGTTGCAGTTCAAGCGTCCCTTCTGCAGAGACTGAGTATATTGTTTCAACATCAGTGCAAGATTTCTTCAATACAGAACAGATACAGAGATGGCAGCAACAGTACGAGCTTCCCTTCCTGACAGAAAAGGTAGATAAAGGGAACAGTAGTGCTAGATCTCCCCCCTACCGAACAGATACAAAGAGGGCAGCAGCAGATCAAGCTTCTTCTAATCTGAGAAGAGGAATACAGCATTGCAAGATCTCCTCCCTACAGAACAAATATAGCGAGGGCAGCGACAGTGCAAGCTTCCCTTCCTCACAGGACAGGTATAAGAGGGGAGCAGCAGCTAATGCTTGTTTGTTCAATTTTCCGTGATGGCACTGGTACAGTTTGGAGCACAAGCCATTCAGGGCTGAGGCCTAGGCAAAGAGTTGCAGTGATCCAGAGCACTAGGGCTTGGGAGCACCATGAGGCAGGTATAGAGAGTGCCTAAAGAGATTACATGATCACCATTTCAGTTATTTTTCAGGGGCTTGTAGGTATTGGAGTGCACTAACATGCTATTCTGGAGCAGAGTCGAACCAAGGATGAAAAGCCACGTCACCAGGCAGGTGGTTCTCTTGGCAGAGGGCAGAAAGCAAGTTGTGTGGTTTTTGGCAGGGATACAAGGGTATGATACTTAGTCAGTGACGTTTAAGAGGAAATGGAAAGGCAGGACCCCAGGTACTTGTGATCTGAGATTAGAGATAGTGGCGGGGAGGTGGGGGGGGGGGGGGGTAAATGCCAAGTGTCTTTGTATCTCTTTGAAAAATGGAGGTGCAGGTCACCAGTAATGAATTTCTCCTGAAAGAGATGAACTGCAGCATGCCTGCTGTGAGACTTTGGGTGGATGTGGACAACTGAAAGATGCCAACAATGGAGTTGTTTGGATGGTTGGTGTAGATGGTAGCATTATCCAGCAGTTCTTACTTTATTTACTGTAGAAAGATAAAAGATTGAGTAAATATCCTGAGGTTTGAAGATGTGAATGTATTTTAATAAGTGATTCACCTTCTAATTGACCTAAAAAATTAGAAGACTATGAAAAACGAAAGTTCTAAAGGAGAAATCTCCCAGTTGCCAAGTCTGTCAAAGCTTTGTGTGGGATACCAACACCAAATATTAGAAGTCACTAGTCTGACAATTCACAAATTCATTGGTAAACTACTCATGAGTCATATGGTGATTTTTCATATATGGTTTATATTTGACATATTAAACAGAGGACTAAAATGCATCTCTCATTCATAATTATTTTAGTATTTCAAGTGTCGAGCGAAAGATTTCATCTGTTGATCAGGCGAAAAAGAGAAGTAAATCTGACATTCAACATGTGTTTTACCCGAGACGCACAGGCCTGGAGCTCTTTCAAGTCTATGATGGTTTGGTTGATAATCAGTTACATCAAAATGAAAAGTTTGAGCCGTCTAAAAGGAATTTTTAAATGTGTTCCAATTTCATGTTCCTAACTTGGGCTAGATAGGAGATGGATTGCACCAGTAGTATAGACTCTGGTCCATTGAGAAAACAACTGGCGCACATAAAAATAAATGTTGCCAGGTTTGAGGCAGCAGAGTCGTTTGTGGTCGGAAGTTGCAGTTGGAAACCTCCTTTCATAATCAGGAATGATGATGCATTTCTGGGTTTAAGGGCCTTAACGGGTTGGGGTCATGCACTATGACACCATCTATGG
Source organism: Lissotriton helveticus (assembly GCF_964261635.1). Taxonomy (NCBI): domain Eukaryota; kingdom Metazoa; phylum Chordata; class Amphibia; order Caudata; family Salamandridae; genus Lissotriton; species Lissotriton helveticus. Next base: position 1,329,857,355 of record NC_136068.1, on the reverse strand, counting down.
AATGTTGCTCTATTAATTCCACTATTAAGTGGTGAATTAGGAACTTGAGCCCTTTGATCCTATCATACAATGGCCAAGTCTGCCTGGAATGCAAGATACAAATATAAAGATTGCACCAAGATGCACTAATCCCTTTTTTTTGCACTATGACATAAAAGGTTAGGTTAGACAATGGTAGGATGTCAGTGTACTACCCACAGCAGAACATCAACCCCAGGGGATCGGGGTAAGGTTATTTCCTCCCATAGGTTCCATAATGATTATATGAAGCTACTGTTATAGCAAACGTACCAATGCCAATGAAGTTCCAGAAATCTCATTGTTAAGTTGGTTGCGATAGTAAAGGATAGGTGTGTGCTCCCAGAACGTGGTGAATGGAAATTTGGAAATGAGGAAAAGCTATAAAGAATGTGGCTACTCCAAATCTGTTAAGCAGGTGATGTGGAGGCACTCAATTCAATAGACAACTTTAACAGATAAAGTTCCCCAGGTCACAAAGTTGTCTTTTAGGTGAGGTAAATGTAACCAAAATAAGCATTGGCAAAGCCAATAGATTTCGCATACGCAAAATCTGATGTCTTTTTGAATGTTTTTTTACATGATGGACAGCAGTTGACCTGGTGTGCAACATGTCTTAAAGTAAAGAAAACACCAACATGATGTGACAGGGCAGGTTTGGCGCATCATAGCATTTTCTTTTATTTACTTAAAGCCATGTTCCACAGCTGCTCAACTGCTGTGAAACATGTAAAAAAACATTGAAAAAGCTAATAAATTTTGCTCAGGCAAAACCTAATGGCTTTGCCAATGCTTGTTGTATGTACTATTACAAAGAACTGTGTGAATCTTCCACAAGATGGAAAATAAGCCAATAACACTGACAAGAGGAAAAGTGCCTCTTGCTGAATAAATAAAGTACAGTATGAGCCGAAGGTGCAAACAGAAGCAGTCTCAACCACAAACATTTCAAAAGGAACCCCTGGTCTGTCTCCAAGTTTCAACAAGTCGCATATATCAGGGATAAAGCATTCGCAGCAGCTGAGTTGATAAACTGCTTCCTTCTGACCTGAGGGGAGAGGCCAATGAAACAATAAACATTTAACTGTGCTTCACATGTTCTCTGGCCTTCTTGGAAATCCAGGACAACATGAGGGGTAAGCAATCGACAGCAATATGTGTAATTCAATGTAATTTGTGCTTATCACTGGACAGAGTATTGTCCGCCCTGGCACCACGGCGCCACCAGTTTATGAGTCATTGAGCAGCAGAGTGGGGTCAGAGTTCCTGTCATTAAACTAGAAAAACCTACTGCTGTTTAATGTGAACAAGGGCGAGAGGTTAAAAGCAGTGAAAGGTGCAATCATCCCCCGATGCGCATTGATGCTCCAGGAGCCTGGTTTATTGTGAGCAAGGGAGCATAGTGAGGGGGAGGGCACTAGCTCGAAGCAGGCCATGGTGTTTTGATGATGTCCTTGGGATCAAAGAGCTGCCTTTGAAAGGGATGTTTTCATCTTACGCGGTAGTGAATGTAAACAACCAAATATAGAGAGGAGATGTGGTGTAATGGCTAGGGCAAAAAATCTGAACAGGGGAACAGGGTATGAGTCTTGGCAGGAGGCTCAACATCCAGTGATTCTGGGCAAATCACTTAATCCCCCCCTGCCTAAAAATGGATGTGTCCATCTGTAATGCAGCTGCTGCTCATGTAAGAATGCAAAAAGAACAGATAATGGACGGAATGCTGAATTAATCAAACATTCAGCCCCAGTCACAGATCTGGATTAAATCAATCTTTTTTTGCACGCCAGGCCATTCCAGTTTAAACCCAGCCATATGCAAATCAGTCATGATTCTGTTCCCCATGGAAACAGTCCTGCCCAAACTGCCAGGCCAGGTGTTCCCTGGACCAGGAACAAGCATCCTGGATCTGCTTTTGTTACGGGGTAACACCCCTCATCAGCCGGCTAGATTGAATCTGGTAGCATAGCAAGCACAGAACCCACACCTGGGCATCCCCTTTCAACTTAGGGCGACAAATGCCAAATGAACAGATGATGGACCGGATGCTGAATTAGTCAAACATTCACCCCCAGTCACAGATCTGGGTTAAATCCATTGTTTTTGTGAACGCCACGCCATTCCAGTTTAGACCCAGCCATATGCAAATCAGTCTTAACCCTGTTCCCCATCTGAACAGTCTAGCCAGAATTTGCCAGGCCAGGTCTTCCTTGGACCAGAAAAAAAGCATACGGGGACAGGTTTCGGGGGCAACACCCCTCAGCAGCCAGGCTAGCTTGAATCTGATGGCGTAGCAGCCCGGGACTCCCGTCTGGGCATACCCTTCCCACTTAAAGCGACAAATGCAAAAAGAACAGATGATGGATGGAATGCTGAATGAATCAAACATTCATCCCCAGTTACAGTTCAGGCTTGACTGTTCGCATGAGGAACATGGGCAAGATTCGTTTGCATATGGCTGAGTCTAAACTGGGGTTGCATGGTGAGCAAAAGAACAATGGATTTACCAGATCTCTTGACAGGGGTGAATGTTTTGATTTGTTCTGCATGTCGTCCATCGCTTGTGTGTTTTTTGCTCATGTGAGAGTTGCACACATTCTTGTAAGATTCAGGCCTTGTCAAGCCCTCTAATAAATTGTTCCTATGGAGCGTGGTTTGCATTTGCAGCCATGTTGCGGGTTTAAAAAACAGGACTCGTCTGCCCTTCATTTTTGACCAAACCATTTAACAAAGCCCACGGAATACTTTTGAAGGGGAAAATGGTAAATAATGGAACCCTGGGTAATGCTTTCTAAAGGCTGCCATGCTTATATAATACACTTACATAATACGCTACAGTGAAGTGTCAAAAGTGGGCAGCATTTTTATGAGCCATGACTTATTCCTTTCAATAATCTGGGGGTGTATTGTGTTTTTTTTTATAGACTTTTATTAAGGCATTCAGTAACAACAAAACTTCTGGCCTACAACGCATTGGGCCGGCCAAATCATATCACGTATCTTATTTGAGTCAATTCACAGTACACGGCCCTTTAGCCGACAACCATAGGTCCGGCGGCGCATCATATAACCAATGCTGACTCAACGTTCTCCTTATAATTAGATAACAGCCTTATGGTCAAATTTGCATAGTCGTAACCACACATCAACAATCAACTTCCCCCCACCCACTTAAACCCGGGATCCTGGTCAACTAGCAACTAAACTTAGATTGGACTGGGCAATCCGGCCGGCGTGAAAGCACACCGCAGTAATAGCCATAGTGCTCGAGTACTTTACCATTCCATTACTGAACCTTGTGTAGGAGCAATCGCATAATATTGAATGGAACTCTGCGATGCATCAATGTTATGGTCTCAGTGACATGTCACACTGTACGCAGACTCATCTCCATATTCGGTGCAATTGCAGCAGTATAGCCAGTCCCCATGCTGATACCCGAGCATGACGACATCCCCGATTGAGTGACTAAATTAGTCTTCCTCACAGAGCTTGGCCAACATATATTCTGTATACGGACCCCAGATGTCTTTGGGGCGCGAGGCCTGTGGCAGTTCCTCATAATAGCACGTCAACTGGTCACGGCAATACGCCATGTCTTGCAACCAGGTTTTCACATCCGGAGCACGCCTACCCCCCCAGCATACAGCCACTCTTCTCTTCGCCAACTGTAACGCCAAGGCTACCAATCTTCTCACTCTTAAAGGCACTCCAGACACCATACCAAGTAAACATACTCGCGGATCTAGGGCAATGGATTCTTTCGTCATGTCTGCCAAAACATCCATTACTGCTGCCCAAAATCCACCCACTAGAGGACATCCCCACGCCAGATGCATAAAGTCAGCCTCAGGCGAACCGCATCGTACACAACAAGCCGAATCACGCAATCCATACTTCAAAAGCTGCGCCGGTGTGTAATACCATTGTTGCAGAAACTTATATTGCAAAAGCCTGAAGTTGCCATTGGCCACAAACGCGCCAGTCATAGAGCAGCATTCCTTCCATTCCTCATCTGTCAGGGGAGTTTGCAAACAGGCATCCCATCGCGCTCTGGCACTTTCAATCCCACCTCCCTCATCCTCTTGCGAAGCTCGATAAAGTCTGGACAACATCCTGACCCGAGCGTCCATGGCATACATCACCTGTAGTGCGCCCAACGTCGGAGGTTCCAACGGGAAAGTCGGGTATAAATCACGCACTGCCGTGCGTAATCTAACATAAACAAACGTAGCCATTGTCTTATTAGCAGTAGTTCCACAGAAACTCTGCAAGGAGATGAACCGCCCTCCGGGGAAGACATCGCCCATCGTCTGTATCCCAGCCCCCTGCAATAGCTGTAGGGCCCCCACTTCCCTCGACACAGAGATTTGTCCATGGTGTAACAATGGCATAGCCGGGGCGTACAATGGCAGCCTATCAGCGCGCTTGCCCAGGTCTCGCCAGGCTGTAGCAGTGCACTGAACCGTGTCCACCTCGCCCTTTTCGAAAACCGAACGCGGATTCACCACCATCGCCTTTAGTGGCAACGGATAGATAGCCCCGGCCTCAATCGCCACGTGTGGAGTGTAGGGTGGCGTCATAATCCAATACGAGGCGAAGTGGGCCTGTGCGCATAGGTAATACAATCGTATATCCGGCACAGCGAAGCCACCTAATTCGTAAGGCTTGGTTAGCGTGTCCCATTTCACTCGCGGTTTATTCCCCCCCCATGCCAGGGTGATCAGCAGGGATTGTAGCGTCGCAAAAAAACTACACCCTAGAACTAGAGGAATGTTGACAAAATAATACAAAAATTTCGGCAGCACCACCATCTTAATTAGTGCCACCCGGTCTGCAAACGATAGAGGCAGTCTGATCCAGCGCGCCACCTGATCCTCCAATTTAGAGATTGCGACACCATAATTCGCCCTGATTATTTCCTGAGGGTCTCTATGTATCCATATTCCTAGATACCGCACGGGCTCAGTCGCCCAGTCAAGAGGGAACTCCAAAGGGAACGGCACCGTGACATCCGTCAATGGCAACAGTATAGACTTGTCCCAATTGATCGAGAGTCCGGAGAAATGTTCAAATCGAACGTACTCCCTCAATACACCCTCCAAATATGTAGCCGGTTCCCGTACGTTTAGCACCATGTCATCAGCGTACATGGAAACCGCCAATGATCTAAGATGAAACCGGAGGGCCGAAGCCGCGTGCCTTTGACGTAGTATACACGCCAGGGGCTCCATAATTATGGCAAATAATAGGGGCGAAAGTGGGCATCCCTGCCTCGTCCCTCTTCGTATATTGAAGGGCTCTGACACACGACCGTTCACCCGTACTCGAGCAATTGGGTTAGTGTATAGGAGACTAATCCAGGATGTGAAAACAAAAGGCACGCCCATCCGATGGAGTACCACTAGCATATACTTCCAGGCCACCGAGTCGAATGCCTTAGCCGCATCCAATAGCACCGCCACCGCAGCAAGTTCAGGCTTCAGCAAATGTAGAGTGGCAAACAACGCCCTCAGATTATGGGAGGTCGATCTCTGTGGCACAAAACCAGATTGATCCGGTAGTACCATGACTGGTAATATTAACCGTAGACGCGTAGCCAGCACCTTGGCAAAAATCTTCACGTCGGTGTTCATCAAGGATAGAGGACGATACGATTCACACCTGTCCAGCTGTTTACCAGGTTTGGGGAGCATCACCAACAAGGCTTCCCTCATCGTCACTGGGAGTTGGCCCTGTTCAGCAGCTTCCTCTAGGACATTTGCTAAGTGCGGTAAAATCAGATCCACGTATTCCTTATAAAACTCTGACGGCAGCCCGTCTGTACCCGCCGCCTTACCATTTGGCAGAGCCGCTATGGCATCCCTTAATTCACCTTCGGTGATGTGATGCATCAGAAAATCTTGCTGCCCCTTCGAGAGCCAAACCAGAGCTATATCATCCAGATATTCGGCAATTTCATCTTCCCCTGCCGTCTCCCTATGTTCATAAACCTGGGCATAGTACTGCGTGAAACTATTTAGTATGCCATCCACATCCGTCACCGTCCTGTCACCGTCTCTAATTTCTTGTACCCCACACTGTTTGGCCCATGGTTCTCTAAGTCTGTTTGCCAGATCGCGCCCCGGTCTGCCTCCCTCCCCGTAGTGCTGAGCTGTAGTGCACTTGGATAGGTATTTAACCTCTTGTTCTGCCAATTCATTATACTCTGTAACCTTTGAACGGATATCAGCCAAGAGTTGAGCATTTGGTTGCGTCTCACATTGGCGTTCCAGTCCGGTCAGCTCCCGTTCCAATTTCTCCATAGAGCCTCTGAGTGACTTCAATACCCCAGCTTGCAGTCCAATGCTCGCACCACGTACTGTCACCTTAAAAGCTTCCCACAGCACACAGGCATCATCCACCGACCCCACATTCTTGTCAAAGTACTCCTCAATCATCTCACGCAGACCCTCACGCATAACCTGATCAGTCAGAGCCCCAGGTGGCAATCGCCACGTAAAGGGTGGCCGCACATGTGAGGGCATACAGACTTCCATTCGAATTGGAGCGTGATCCGATAGTGTGCGGGGTAGATGTTCCACTTTCATCACCGAGCCACTGACATCCTTAGTTACTAGCCAATAGTCCAATCGTGACCAGGTGTCATGCGCCGATGTATAGCACGTTCCTTCTTTTACGCCCGGATGGCCAAGTCGCCACACATCTACCAAGCCCAAATCAATCATGCCATTCTGCACTGCCAAACATGCTTTTTTCACTGCCACTGGACTATCTTCCTTCCTATCCAGCTCCCGATCCAGAGTTACATTCAGATCCCCCCCACAAATTATAGCAGACGGAGGTAGGGCATACATTCTGTTCCACAATTTAACATAAAAGTCCGGGTCATCAACATTCGGCCAGTAGACATTAACCAATGTCACTAGTGTCCCACATAATTTGCCATGTAAAATAATATAGCGGCCCTCAGTATCAATTTCTTCGTGGAGTTTCAGAAATGAGACATTTTTCTTGATCAATATCATGACCCCCCTGGCATACGAGGAGTATGAAGTCGCCAATCTCGTGCCAGCCCACTGTCTAGCCACCGTCTCCGCAGCCTGCCCCCTGAGATGAGTCTCCTGTAAGAAGGCCACCTGCACATTGTGCCTATTCAAATAGGCTAATACCTGCCTGGTCTTCTGAGGTCTATTTAGTCCGCGTACATTCCAGGATAGCCAAGTGAGAGTCCCTCCCTTATCCATACCTACAGTGTCTGTACTTGTCCTGCCGGAATGTCAACAACGCCCCACTTGTCCCGCTGTTAGCACACATGGTTCCCAGCATCCGCCTTCTCAGCACACGGTCACTCCCTTGCCGCATCAAACACCCTTTGTAGTGCCCTTCACAAATCGACCAGTACTTCAGGATCCCGCTATTCACCCCTCCCGGCTTCCCCCCCGAAACAACAACCCCTACGTGCCAAAGATCATCCAGACATCTAATGCTGCTTGAAAGAGAATCTTCCCCCCATTCCAACCCCCCACCCACTTCAGCCACCCCAACCTGCCAAAGCTCACCCACACCACCCAACCCCCCCGCCCAGTCTCCCGAACCATTAAACAGTGGGGTACTCCCATATGTGGGGGCGAAGTGGCTTGTAACTCCCGTACACAACTATACAGGAGGTGACCGAGTTATGCATATTAGTATCCAGTGCTATCCGCCAGCTCCACACGACGCACTGTATCATGTTATGCACAGAAAGAACAGACATAATTCACTAATACACACTTGATCCCACTATCAGTGAGGAGCAGATGGCGCAGCCCGCTGCCCGCCCTCTACCCAGCTCCCACTCGCTATACCCCAAAGCACCCCGATCAATGTGCACACCAACATTGCCATCTAGTATACTCATTATCCTAGAAAACCGCACAGTACAAACAGTGACCTAGGACTTTCAAATTGCATTCCTTGAGTTGACGATCCACAACGTCTCCCTACAGTACCATAGTCTGTGCTTGGGGAGCAGGTAAACATACTCAATGCTGCTGACGCCCTCCCCAGTACAACCATTAGGTCAGTAATCGGGTGCCACCCTGCATAGAGATGAACGGCAACATCCCAGGGGACATGTCCGAGTCCACTGCGACACGCACCATAAGTCCATTTTCCAGTTATACATTGCCCCCATGTAGAGGTATAGACAGTTATCTCACAGTAGGGGGATCTGCACCCTAGCCTATCACCAGAGACTGTTCAATGCCCACCCTGTTTATCAGCATACACCATCACCGCCCTTCTCTGATGTAAGTATTGTGGGGTAGCCATGCAACAGTATATGGCAGAGTGACACCCTGCGAAAGATAGAGTAACTATACAGCTTCGATCAGTAATTCCCTCTAATTATACACAAAGAGCCCAGGAAGGCGATGTAATTTGCGGCCTAGACATACAAACAATTCAGTGTTCCTCCATGAGGTCATCAGCTCCTTCTTTCTCCTTGGCAGCATCTTTCTTTCGCTTCTTCTGCTTCTTCGCATATTCCATGGCAGCCTTAGCCGAAGTGAATATTTTATTGTCCGAGGGCGCCCCTATGCGCAACCGAGCCGGATAAAGCATGGCATATGGAATCTCCTCCGCCCTGAGCACCTGTTTCACACCCGCAAATTCTTTTCGCGCCGTCTGCACAGCCAATGTGAAATCCGGAAAAAACTCCAGCTTGTTTCCCTGATAGTCTATAGTGCCCTTCTCTCTCGCCAGGCGCAATAGCACGTCCCTATCTCTATAATTCAAGATGCGGGCAACAATAGGTCGTGGAGGTGCCCCGGCCACCGGGCGTTTCGCCAGAGAACGGTGTGCACGTTCTACAATGAACATTTTAGAGAGATGCTCAGAGCCAAAAATATCCACAAAGAGACGCTCCATGAAGTCTTTCATTCTGCCCACATTCGTGGACTCCGGCAGCCCCGTTACGCGTATGTTATTGCGTCGGGACCGCCCCTCCAACTCCTCGTTCTTAGCCTGTATTACTGCCAATACTTTCTCCATGTTGAACACTTTATCAGCCACAGTTGTGAGACCTTCCTCTGTCGCCGACACCCTATGCTCTACCTCGTCCATGCGCTCATTTTGCCGCTCAAACTGCGTGGACATGTGGTCCAGTCTATGGTTTACTGCTTCCATAGTGCCCTCTATGGACTGTAAGGTTTTTTGCATTGCAACTAATGTGGCCTCCAAATTCGGCGTTCCCCCCACGGCACCTGCAGAGTCTGCATTTGTCGTTTCTTGCGACGGCGGTGGCACAGATTTCCGCATATCAAAAGTCAATTTAGGTTGGCTCCTATCCTGACGGCCCATAGCGCCTGCCGGTATCTTGCACGCCCAATCAGCAGTTATACTGTATGTAATAAGGGCCCAGAACGTGAACAAGTTATCTGCACATGTCAGCCAGAGCCACTTATTCGTGCTATCTCAGATTAAAACATCAAGCTGAGCAGTTTATATTACTGTCCCCACTCTACCTCAGGAACCTCCAATATTGCCACTTTAGTTTCCAGGGGCGAGGTACAATAGTATTGCTCTAGTGCTCAATCCGCTATTAAGAAGGCCACCCGGACCAAGCTGCATACAACACCAGTCACATAGCGTCTGCCCATATGCGCCTGCAGTAATCTCAGGCCCCAACAGATCCAGGCCTTGGCGTCGACCTGCACCCCCACCCCCGCCGGCCACGGATCTCGCAGCCAGGCCCAGATGAGCCGAACCCCGCCTCCGCAGTCCCGGCTCCCTCCAGGCCTTAGCCCCACTCACCACAACCAGCGCAGGCAGCAGCACCGGGACCTTGCCAGCAGTCCGCTCCTCACGCCGCCATCAGGTGCGCAGCAGCCCTTTCCTGGACCCTCCAGCTCTCCGCAGCGGCAGCCGCAGTCCCCAGGCCGCCGATGGCAGTCTACTGATGGTGCCTCTCGCCGCAGCTCTATCTCCGCTCCGGTAAGCCTCTCGAAGCACCCGGTCACCGCTGCAGTCTGACAGGCACGCCGGGCGGACCTCCGTGAGCGGGCAGCCGACCAACCAAAATCCAGACCGCAGCTATCGATGCAGGGCCTCCAATGCCTCAGGCGGTCACCGGCGCCGAGTCTTCACGCTCTGCATGTGCATGCACGCTCTGCATGTGCATGTAGGCGCAATGGTCTGTGCAGCCCTCAGATTCGGCCGCTCCCCTCCACACGGGGCGGCCGGCGGGCAGGCCTCAGAAGCAGCCGGGCCTTCCCGTCCGTTACCCAGCAGGCCCGCACCAGTTCAACCGGGACGGATAAGTCCCGAACGCCACCTCCTGGAGCAATGCGGACAATTTCAGTCTGTTCCGGGCAACTTTACTCACACACTTCTTCCAGTGTGGACGACGAACAACGCTGGATCACGCGAATCTTAGGCGGATGTCAAACTCGGTCTGGCAGAGCCTCACCGAAGCGCGGCCATCTTGCCGTGCGCCCTCTAGCGCCCCCCGTGTATTGTGTTTTGAAGTAATTTAATGGTAGGATGATTAGTGTGATGTGACATCCAAGGATTGTATGCCAGTTATGTGTCGTAGAGTCCACAGGATATCATACGAGAAAATGAATTAAAGAGATATACACAACAGTGCAATGTTTCTTTGAAAAGTCACAGCTCGGTGTGAATATCGTAGTATTCATTTGTTGTCTGTGAATGTGCACTGTTCTATTGTGAGGAAGCGATAGGGCGTCTCACTCACAAACTTGGAAACACTTTGAATATTATTTGGTAGCTCTCTTTCTGGGACAATGAGAAATAAGAGGTTTTGGCTGAAGCGTGACAGAATTGTGAAAGGAGTGCCTTTGTGGTGTAATTGCCAGAGCTGCCGACTTTGAAACTGGGAAACCGCATTCGAGTCTCTTTGGCTCAACATCCTGTGATTCTGGGTAAATCACTTAGGGCCTCATTTATGAGGTTTTGCCGTAGGGAAGCGCAGCAGGCCTTCCTGCTGCGCTTCCCTACGGCAAAAGAAAAGGGCAGGAATGTGCCGTATCTATAAGATATGGGTCATTCCTGTCCTTTTCCCTTGGGCCGGCGCACAATGGGCTGCCTGCGCCAACGCAGGCACCTTTGCACAATGGTGTAAGGGTGCCTGCGTTGAGGGGATGATTATTTTTGTAGAGGAAGGGAGGGAACCCTTTCTGTACAAAAATAATCACAAGAGGCTTTTTCTCTTTCTACGTGTGCTGCAGAATGCAGCACACATAGAAAAAGGAAAAACTAGGAGAAATAAAGATATTTCTCCCCATTGCGCCTCTCTTACGCCTCCCCTGGGGAGGTGTAAGCTTTTGGCACTGCCTCAGATTTACGATTTCTCATAAATCTGGGGCTGTGTTAAAAGGGGCCATGGATGTTGCTGGGAACGCCTTCAGCAACACCCATTGCACGCTCCTTTAACACAGAACACTCCGTTAAAGGGACTGATATTTATCAGGCTGCATTAAGCCAAAAAAGTGGCTTACTGCTCCCTGATAAATATCATGCAGGCTTCTGCGCCATGGAACTTCACAAAAAGTGACGTTCAGATGGCACAAGGGGACTCATAAATGAGGCCCTGAATCTCTCTGTGGCTAAATATTAATGTGGCATGTAAAGCTCTCTAATTCTTTGGGATCAAGTTTGTGCTATTTTAAACTGCAAAAAAAAAAAAAGAAAGCAAAACAAATGTGAGCGCAGTGCAGCCTGAAAACGATGCACTCTGATGGAGTGCTACACTTCAAAATAATAAAAAAGTACCTTTACAAACGTATGGACACCGTCCACCAGAAGCAGTTCTTGCTGCATGCTTCAAGGCAGGACACCATATCTGAGAAGGAAGAGCAGACCACGAAAGCAAATAAGAGAAATGTGGGAGCCAGCCAATGGTAAGTATAGTGAGGAGGGAGCCACGTGGAAGCCAGCCATTGGTAAGTATATGTAGGTAAGGAGCCGGTTCTAAGCCCCTTTTAAGATTGTCTTCTTTTATTTAATACAAAACAATTCACAAGCACAGCTCAAGTGCTGTGCAGGCAAAACCTAAAAATGGGTGTTCAGTCACATTGATACATCATCTGTACATAAAGTATGTAAAGAATTCAGTTCTGTGATCCCCACTCTGGTTTGAAAGTGTGAATCCCTCTCTTGTTTAATATTTATATAGCACGAACATTTATATTGAGAGTATGCAACACAGAAGGAGTACCCCAATGCTCACAGATTAATCCTGGTGTGTGGGTCAAAAGTTATGTATTGCACATACAACACTGGTGCATCTCTTACCTATAGTTTAGCCAAATGAACAATTGGACAAAACTCTTATTATTCTGCACTTCACCATCAGGGCACAGTGGAGATTATGTCTGGGACATGGAATACGTTTGGAGACTGGGGCTGGAGTAACATTACACCTGGACTAGTGGTTGCATCCTAGTCCATCTTGATGCCCAGCTCCTGCCGGAATAATATTTTCATTATGAGTGATAATTGAGTCAGAGCTTTTCCTTCACTCTCCTCTAGCCCAATGCAATAAGTGCTAAATGAAGGAGAGCTGCTGGTAATCAGTGCGGTTACAAATCAGATTTGAAGTGTGCAGTTTAAAAGCCCTGTGAATAAGCTCAACCAGACCAGAACTACCTCGTTTTCCTGTTGTTATTTTTTTGTTGCCTCTGTTAAGGTATAGCTCTTCTTACCAAATACTTTTCTTTGTTGAGTCATGGAAATCCAGTGATGTTGTTTGACACATTGGTAATTTGTGTGGTGAAAAGTAACTCTGAATCTAAAAAGACCCCAGGCTATCTGATCAAGCTTGAAGTGCTTGAAGAATTTTCAAATGAGAATCAACAGAGCTTATGACCAAGATGTCAATTCTGTTCCCATTAATGCAGACTCAGTCACAGGCAATCTATGGTTGTACCTGGGAAAGACAACTATCAGCTTGGTTTGCAGTACCTTATGTCATTAGAATCCTGAAATTGATCTGGGTCTCATCTGCATGCATTACATATTTATATTTATGATGTACATAAAGAAGGCAGTTGAAGGCATTTAAGGGATTGAAAGGGGCAGCTGAGAAAGAAGAACCCTGGGGAAGCTTTCTCAACATTTTCAAGATTTTGGATGTCATTGTATGGTAGACACAACTATACCAGTAAAAGGCTCAACAACAGAATAATGTGGTCTACTGTGTTGAGTTGAAACTGCTGATGTCTCCCACTACACTCTCATAGCCAGACTCCACGATGCCAGCATACAGAGAACCGCCCTCGACTGGCTCTGCTCCTTCCTTGCCGGCAGATCCCAAAGTATCAGACTCCCGCTTTTCCTCTCAGAACCCACAGAGATCAACTGCGGAATACTCCAAGGATCTTCGCTCAGTCCCACGCTCTTCAACATGTACATGGCCCCCCTCGCCATCATCGTCAGACAGCATGGACTCAGCATAGTATCCTATGCCGATGACACCCAGTTCATCCTCTCCCTCACGGAGGACCCCGAATCCACGACATTGTAGCATGGAAACATGGAGAAGACAGAAGTCCTCGCCCCTTGACACACCTCCTTAGCTTGGGACAGCACCTGGTGGCCCACCACCCTCTGCAACCTCCCCTCCCCCATGGAACATGCCCAGATCCCTCGCATCATACTCGACTCCTCCCTCACCATGACCTGACAGATCAACACCATCGCCTGCACCTGTTCCAACACCCTCTGCAAGACCTTCAAGTGGATCCCCGAAGCCAGAAAGACCGTCACCCATGCACTCATAACAAGCAGACTGGACTGCCCTACTCTGCAAGCCTTAAAAGGGCCCTGGGGATCCCATTCCAGAGGGTCCACATTATTAACAGTGGGTGCCCTGGTGCCCACCAAGGGCACCCACTATTAACTCGTTGGGCTTTGCAGACCCAGACGGCTCCCGTGCATACAGCCTGATTAACACACTGGGGGCTGGCATTGCTCTCACCCACAGGGAGTAGCTACTTCTATTGCTACCTCTGGGTGGGAGCCTACTCTGTTTCCCTGCCCACATCAGTGCGGATGGAAAAACAGATGAAATGTCCAATCTCAGCCGGCAGGGAGCATTTCCAAAGCTCCCACCTGCCGGGAGCAGACTTTATGTTTGCTCCCACATTACAGGAGAATAAAAAAACGCTCTCACCAGGTGGGAGCAAACACAGGTTTATCTGCTCGCACCTATGCGGGTAGGGAAACCACTATGTCCTGAGAATGGGCTTCCTGGGGCATAGCAGGCCCCGGAGTATGTGATCCCCGTGGCCACAGAAGGCTCAGCTTAAAATTTAAATAGTGGCCCTTGGGAGTGGGTCCCCAGGGCCTTTTAAAGGCTTAAAGGCTCAGGAGGGGGGGCATATGCCCCCCCCCCCCGTTTTTGGAGATTTTCAGCCAATTGGATTGGCTCCCTGGTGCCTATAATGGCTCGGGTAAGAGGCCCCCCTCACTTATATTAATAAAAAAGGCCTCTGGAGGCTTTGGGAGGAGGCCGTGCATGCCCCTTTACTGTGTATGCCCATTTGGCCCCAGGGGTGGCCTTTAATGGCTCTGTGAGAGAGGCTGACTGACCCCTGTCTCATTATTGTTTTTCTGGATCCTGCAGGAGTCCTGTGGGATCACAGCAATTTTTGTAGATTGTTTTTTGTTTTTGTTTTTGGTGCGGGGTTGGGGGGGTTCCTCTGGGTTCCCATGGGCTTAAAGGGAAAGGTATCCCTAACCTGCCCCCTTACATTTTTTACATTTAACCCTTCAGGACAGGGGAATACCTTTCCCAGTACTGTAATAGCTGCCAACAACTTTTCTCTTGTGTTGCTGTCAGCAAATCAAAGTGCTTAAATATATATATTACCTACTGGAGGTCACCAGTAGGTAGTTATAGTTATGTACTTGTTTCTATTCAAAAAGCGTTTTTTCTTTTGCCAATATCTTGGGCGCCGTTCGACGAATGTTCGAGAAAATGTCCAAACTAATGGTTCACTCAGGTCAGCTCCTGTCTTGAAAGTTTATGGGTGATTCGTCAAACAGGGGCTGAGAAAAAAAAGGGGGTCTCTAAACACATTATCTCCATGTTAATTTCCATAGGAACTTTAGACACGGCTACAGCCCGCACTGCTGAAAGGAATTACACCAATTTTGGCAAAAAGGTAGCTCTTGGTTCAGAAAGCTACCTTTTTTAAATGGTGTAAATCTGTTAAGTAGTTCCTGAGATATTCAAAAAATAAAAATATCGATATCTGAGGGCTGAGGATGATTTGCGTGCCCTCCTGAGCACGAGCTTCATTCAGATTGGCTGCCAACACTCCAAACCAAAACGTGTTGACAGCCAATCAGATGAAATCACTGTTGATTAAAATGCTGGTGTCCATTGCGGGCTCCAGGGACCACCACCTCTCCAGGGCTTTAATTAGTTGGGAGGGGGGTCTGCTTGGCCCTCCTCCTGGAGCCCTAGATGTCCCTGGGGACCGCCACCACCCAGGGCCAGCTCCTGCAATGTCCCGGGTGCCGTTTGCTATGGCAGGGCGGGAGCATGGCTCCCGCCCTGCCATAGCAAACACTGCTTTGCTTTTTGGAAGTGAGAGCAGGAAACCTGCTCTCAATAAGTTTAACTCTCATCCCAAACTGAGGCACGAGTCTGTTGCCTCTCATTATGACCTGATCACTATACAGGGACAACTTGTCAACCAATTTGGTGAAGGGACGAGTACCAGGAGGAACTACACTTTCTCTGCATAAAGTCCCTTAACAAACTTAATCACCATCTTCAAGGTATTGTTGTCGCTCAACGCAAACATACAGTTCTTCTTAGACACCCAATTGTCAACCCTTTTGTAGCATCACACACACTTCAGATAATGTATTCAATCTCTAGGGCACAATCCTCACTTGCATCCTCAGGCAAGTGAGATAAACAGTTAGCTACATTGTTTCTCCATCCAGGTGCAAACATTAGCCCCCAATCATACTATTGGAACTTCACTGCTTACCTGGCTAACTTACTGTTAGATCTGGGGACTCTAGTTGGCAGAGGTAGGTACCAATGTCCAAATAGGGACCCTTGCTTCTAGTCAGGGTAAGGGGGATACACTCTTTGGATAACCCCTGCTCACCCCCTTGGTAGCTTGGCACGAGCAGACAGGCTTATCAAAGGCAATGTGTAAAGTATTTGTATCAACACTCACAGTAACACCGTGAAAACATCACAAATGGAAACACCAGTTTAGAAAAATAAAGTATCTTTATCTAAACTACACAAGACCAAAATGACAAAAGTCCAACATACACAGTTCAAAAATATGATTTTAAAAGAGTTCAAGGGTTTGCCTCAAAATAATCCACAGTTGCGTCACTTTTAGCCCAAAGTACCTGTAGATGCGACAAAAGTTCCGAGCGGCAACTGCAGCGTCGAAAAACAAGCGATGCGTCACTACTGAGACCCTGGGGAGACAACCCTGCTGCACGCAGCGGGTGTGTTGCGACGAATCTGGTCTGTAAGGGAAGCGATGCAATACCTTGTGTGGATTCCAGCAAGCAGCTTCTCCGGTAGGATGAGTCTCACACAGGCACGATGTGATGATCTTCGGGGTAGCGACGATCTCCGGTGCAGCGGCGATGCGCGGCGCAGTGTTGATCCTCTTCTGCCGCGGCCACTCGATGCACTTGCGCTGGATTCTGCGACGTTGTTTGCAGCGAAGGGATGCGGTCCGCAAGCAAGCGGTGCAACGTTTTATCTTAGCGACAACAGGCTCTGCAACGATACTCGCAGCGACAGGAATTTTTCCGCACTGAGGCGATGCGCTCCGCAAGCAAACGATGTGTCGGTTCTTGCAGCGGCAATAGGCGCTGCGACGATCTTCGCGGCAACGGAAATGTTCTTGCACTGTCGACAATGCGCTCCGAAGCGAGCGATGCGTGCAAATTGTAGATTTCTTCTTTTCTTCTTGTCCAGCCCCCCAAACAACAGGAAGCAACCTCCACAGGCCCCACAAATGGATCAAGCTCTCCAGGCAGATCAGATCTCACATAGCAGAGTTCAGGAGGGAAGCTGGGGGTGAAGTCCTTTTGTTCCTGGGACTTTTTAACAGGAAGCCAGCTCTACTCAGGCCCTTGGAGATCTCTTCAAGCAAGGGGACACAGCAACAGCAAAGTCCTTCCCCTCCCCTTGGCAGCAAAGCAACTGAAGGTCAGCCTTACAGCAGGTCAGTCCTTCTTCTTCAGTCTTCCAGCTTTCTCCATGGCAGAAGTTCCTTCTTGTTTCCAGGATGATCTAAATTAGTGGGGTCTGGGTGTCCCTTTTTATACCAATTTTTCCTTTATTCTCTGAAGGCAAAGAGGCCTTTGCTTTTTCCAAACTAGTTCTGGCCAGTCCTGGAACACTCTGTTTACATGACTCCTTCCTTCCTTTGAGAGAGAGGGGCAGGGTCGTCAGCCGCCCAGCAGGAGGTGGAGTCAGCATTGTGGAAGGCAGGCACAGCCCTATTCAGGCCCAAGTGCTATCCCCCCATCACTCAAGATGCAGATGGAGCTATTCAGCCCTGTGCTGACTCATCCAGCCTCCTGGAGTCACCCCAGCCCCTGTCACTCACAAACCAGGCAGTCAATTCACAACCAAGCAAAGGCACACAGAAAGGTTAGACAAGAGAACAGCCACTTTATAAAAGTGCTGTTCTCAAACACAGGATTTAAAAACCAACCTTAATAAAAGATGGGTTATTAAATTCTGAGTTTAGGGATACCAAACTTCAAATTACTATCTTGCACCTATGGCAAGATATACAGGTAAACATTATACACAGCATTCCCCATTATAGCCTATCGGCAAGATAGCCTTTCAATAGTTAAAAACAAAATTGGCAGTATTTCACCATCAGAGCATGTCACCCACACTAGTACATGCTCTACCTTTCACATATACTGCACCCTACCCAGGGGGATACCTTGGACCTTCCATAGGGCTGTCCAATGTGTACAGAAAAGGAAGGGTTAGGTCCGGCCAGTGTGGATACTGGTCAGGTCAGCATGGCAGTTAGCAACTGCACCCAGGCACTGGGGTGGCAGGCCTGAGACACCATTTTATGGCTACTCATGTGGGTGGCATAATCAGTGCTGCAGGCCCACTAGTAGCATTTGAATCACCAGCCCTGGCACACTCAGTGCACTTTACTAGGGACCTACTGGTAAAACAAATATGATAGTCATGGATAACCAATCACAATAACAATTTACCCAGGGAGCACTTGCACTTTGACACTTATCAGCAGTGGCAAAGTGCCCAAAGCATCTAAACCAGCAAAAACGAAATCCAGCACAGCGTCAAAAATACAGGGGTAGAGGTAAAAAGTCAGGGGAAACCATGCCAAAGATGCCAGGTCTGACACCTACCCAAACAGTTTTTGTTACCAAAGAATCCTATACTCAAACAAGTGGATTATGATCTGTCCATAAGATTACCTTGCTACTCTATAAGAACGTTTGGGAATAATGAATGGACCGAATATGCTGAAGGCAATGCCTTACGCTCTATCACAGAGTAGTTCCTTTCTGTGCGGAACTAGGAGCAAGTGGCAAATGGCAGCTTTTTTTGGTCTCACCATGTACCTGGGATTCAAGTGTTCCCACCCTCTACCACCCCTAACATCTGGCATCCACAGTCAAAATGGTCTCCAACCTCATCTGAAATGGCACCAACACCCCTACATTGACAATATTAGATATTATCGACATGAACGGTTTTTCTTGAACTGGCCCCCACTCCATTTTTTTCCTTTCTGAGCAGAGTTCTTAAATCCTCAATTTTGTCTGCAAAGATATGTGCTAACCTAAAGTAATACTCCACTATCTCCATGAACAATCTCAATTTGGATTTGCCATAAGGTAGAGCTGAATTAACAATGGCAATTAACCAAGTTCATTTTCGGTTTCACCCCATCACCAAATATGAGATACCCTAAGTATTCACCTTCTGATACCAAGCACCTACACTTGTCTTTGAGGAGGTTCAGCCCAAAATGAAGGACCCTACCCAGTACCTGTTGCAAAGCTTCATTGTGAGCAGTAGCAGTGTTTCTAAAGACTAAAATGTCATCTTGGAAAAAGATGATGATCTTGACACCTACAAAGTCATTTGGTATAAGTTTCTGGAAAACACTAACCACTGAGACTAAGCTAAATGGCAGCCTAGTAATGTCGTTAATAGTCTCAGAACTTGATTTAGCCTTATCTGTGTTAAGCACTCTGGAGCTCGAGTTCAGAGGAAAACATGCCCTCAGACAATATCAGAATCAATTTATTGTTGTTTGTTAGTGAGAAGCAGAGTAATACAATGCTCTTATTTCGACTGCCCAATTCCAGACATAATTGTTTTGTTTGTAGTTGTATATAGCGCAAACTTGACTCAAAGGTATCAAAGTGCTTTACATGAGCACCAGTTGCTTTACAGATGGACATATTCTTTTTTGGTAGGCACAGGGTAAGTGATTTGCCCAGAATAACAGCATATTTGAGCCTCCCGCCAGACTTGAACCTGGTTCCCCAGATTCAAAGTAGGATGCACTAGCCATCACATTTTTTCACTAATGGTGATAATAGTGACCTGCTCCTTCAACTCCTCTGACTCAATCACTCCATCTTTAATCATTTGTTGCAATGTTATGCTCACATCTCCTCTGATGGTCATGTGAGCTCTCTGTAGTGCATACCTGAGGAGTGTTGCACCTTTGTTTAGGATTATTTTATGTTGGGACTCTTTAGCCTCTCCCAATCTGTTAAAAAGACTGGCTTATAGTTGGACTGAAGTGTATCAATCACTGTGCCATCCACAAATATGACTTGATCACTTGCTCTAGGATTTACTGTAATTTGGAGATCATATCGGTAAGCACATCCTAAAATTTGTTGACCAGATGCCTTGCCCACTGTTTCATGCTCCTTGATCTTAATATTGGCAATTATGAAACCAGATACACCAGTGCTTACTCCTTTTTACCCTTTTATATTAACATCTTTGGTGTGCATCATGAACATCAAAACAAGAACTTCGGTGGCACAGAATATAGAGGCAAAAATATGAAATCCAAAGTATCGACAGATAAGCAACTCTAGATTTTCTATACCTAACTACCCACATACGTACCTAAACACATAGATGTGGAGCTAGTAATTGTAAATCTATTCTTCCCTATGTGCACTTACCGTTTGATATTTTGCCCCTTTATAGTCTGGCTCCAATATTTTTGTACCACAATATTCTGGGGATCGATATCATTTGGTTCAAGCACTTCTTGCATTTAATTTATTTATATTTGTTGAAACGTTCAATATAGAACAACTTCATAAATGTGTGAACACAGCAATCTATCAATAAATTAATTGGAAACATTAAAATACAAGTACAGTAAAATGCCAAAAATGTGCCTCTTCCTTCAAGGTGTACAACCAAAGAAAAAGAGCATGTTTAAATTCTTCATAAACAGTAAAGTGCGAGTGCAGTGGAAAAGGTGCGCATTACCATCAGAGGTAACATCCGGAATAAGAGAATATCATATGCATCAGTAGCAAGTAAAAAAAACATAAGAACATTTGGAATTATCTTCTTTTCAGATGTAAATAATCTGCCAAACCACCTAGGGAGTAAAAGTGCAGTGCATAAAAATAGTGCAAAATTGTGCAACTTATGCATAAAATAACAGAGTATTCCATTATGGGAAACAACCAGGTTCATAGAGCCTACCTTCTTAAACATAATCCTAGAGTGGAGGGCAACTCTCTCAGGCAGGGCCGCGTTATCCATAAATATGACGCAATGGAGGAAACCACATTCATTTCATCTGGTTTAATACATAACGCAATTGCTAGTTTAACACATCTGACCCCATATTATTGAAAACGGGGGAAGAACCACCTCCACTGGTTGGCTACATAAATATTTTTTACAACACAGTATAAAATGGGTTAGATTGTCCAGACCAACAACACTACAATCACAGTAATTGCCATGAAGTATATGTATACGTGTAAGGACATCCCTGGTCGAGAGGATACATTGCTGGAATTTTAAGTACAATGTTCGCTTAAATTCAGGGTATAGCATGTCTAGATATTCTGGAAACAAAAGGCCATAGATGTTACTGAAATAATTGCTTGTAAGTGATCCCTGCTTCCGCTCCCAGCATTTCTTTATCTGTGTGTACTCATGATACTGTTCTTTAATCAAATCTGCAGTATCCTGTCTTATATTACCAGGAGTTTCCCACAAAGGCATCAGCAGTAGCTTCTTTAAAAGATTTTATACATGTGAAGACCATGTATGGCCTCCGCAGGAGCAGCTATCTGTGACTTCCTCTAGGGTTTCTAAATAAACTGTGGTCTTAGGGTTTCTTACCAGTCTAACCCATGAAAGAATTGGCTGGAGGAGGATAGTTTCTGATTTAGGAGTAAAGTTAAGCTCCGCATACAGTGCCACTAGACTGGTACCTGGCCCAAGCCTCAGTTAATTTTCAGAGGAAATTGTTCTAAATTACTTGGAGAGGGCAAACATTCCCAGACCCCCATACCTTCACACCATACAGTGCAGCCGCCGCTCATGGCTGAACTGGGCACCGAAACCAGCCCTGGCAAACTCCTCGGCCGGTCCCTCTGGGGGAGAGGGGAATGTGCAGCAGAGCTGTTTGCTAGGGCCATTTTTCGCCAATTTTGTTACAGGGGGCAGATTTTGTTGGCCCCCGGTAGCAAAAAGGGTCCCATACGGGGCCAAAATCTGCCCCCACTCTGACGGCTCACCGGGGAAACGCCAGCTACGGCCAGTCAAGCCCTGACGCCACTGCCCTTTGCCTATATATTTGTAAAATAACACTGATACTTCTGGGACCAACCTTATGTCTAAACTTTAAAACTGCTACATCCAATTATCTCTAACCAAGTGTAGCCTTCTGTATTTAAGTGCCCCATTGCAACTCTCTGTAAATCGCATTCCTAAATAGTCTAACTGTTTAACAGTATCCAGGGTATACCTCCAACAGAAGGCTTTCGCTTAAAACAGGGGAAGGGCCTAAATACCATACACTTTGTTTTTTCACCAAAAATGGTTAACGGTTTCTTGTCACAATACTCCACAAAGAGTGTTAGTAGTCTATGGATGGCATTTTCTGTTTGTGCCATCAATACTGCGTCACCTGCTTATTATAAAATTGGCAACTGCTTCCCAGCTACAGTTGGAATATCTATGGGGCTTTCAACAAATAGTCAACTGCATCATTTGAAAAAAAGGTTTCCCGTACCGGAGAACTTTTTTGACTGATAAAGGTACAGAAGATTCCCCGCCCAGCCCATACTATTCTTTGGCCGTGTTACTAGTTTGTAGGAACTTTTTTAGCCATTACTAATGAGGGGTCAATACCCAGGTCCACAAGGGATCTCCACAGCTTCTCTCTGTCGACTATATCAGAAGCTGCTTTTAAGTCCACAAATATTCGGTACAGGAATGACTTCCTCACCACCATAAACTTATAGGACATCATACATAACTGGAGAGCCTGGTCAGTGGTCCCAATGCAAGTCCTAAATCCAGCTTGCGCTTCAGTCAATATGTTGTGGGCATCGACCCACCCCTTGAGGCGGTTGAACAGGACTTTCAACAAAGTTTTTCCAGCGCCATCCAGAAGGGAAATCGGATGATAGTTGGATGGGCTGGATTGATCGCCTTTCTTATGGATCAGCACAATAATAGCTGAGTGCCATGAAGGGGGTACAGCATTTCCAGTAAGTTCCGTATTAAACATTCTAGTAAGGATGCTGGCCCACAAATACGGCTCTTCTCGACATATATCAATAGGCACCGTATCAGGCCTGGGGCTTTTGTTTCTTGACATCAGTCAGAGCTCTCACCGCCTCTGGAATTAAAATATCAATTACACAAGGCCCAGAGCAAATGTTCTCTTGGGCTGACAGGTGGATTTTAGAGTTGGCACTATATAAATTACTAAAGTGGCTAGTCCAAACAGCGTTTTTCCCGTTTGCAAACTGATGGCCCAATAATAGGGACAGATGTATGAAGCGTTTTCCCCATTCGCATACGGGCTCATTCTCAGAGTCGGCCCGTTTGCGAATGGGAAAAAGCCTTTTGGGATGTATCATCCCAAAAGGCCATTGCAAAATAAGGAATCATAAAATGTGTGATTCCCTATTTTGCACACATGCATATTTTAGGGGTGCAACAGGGTGTCCTTTTGCCACCATTGCACCCTTGAAATTGCACTTGCAATTTGCGAGTACCTATTGGGTACTCGCAAACTGTGAATGTCTTCCCATTCATTCCTTTGGGCCTCTCAATAGGCATTTAAAATCAACCCTACACTCTCTAAATAGTCATTCACTTTGTGGGCTCTGGAGTACCTTTGGTGCGTTAAAGTTCTTTCCAACTTTCACGGCACGAGCAAGGCATCCACAAGGTCCCAAGGTGGACCCTCAAATACTACAACAACAATCAATTGTTTTTCGCCCACCATGCCACCTTAGTTTGTTTGGACCCAGCTTTACTCAAATTATCCTTATTGAACCAACTGTGTCGCAAATGGCTCTAAAGACAAATTGAACAAAATACAATGCACTAACCATATTCACTTAGATCAATATAAAGCAGAAACTGTGGGGCATATTCTCAAGGACTTATCACAGAGTTATTAGCACTTTAGCACTCATCGTTCCATTCTCAAGCTGGTGCAGCTGCCGAAATCATCAGTTTTCTAGCGATAGCTTCCACAAAAAACATTGCCACGGATGAGAGCGACAACTAACGCTAATGATATGCAGAGTAGGCATTCCCTTGCAAAAACACAAAAACACCACTTCGCAATATTCTTAACGATCAGCCGATTGGCGAAGCAATCCAAAAACAGGGGATAAGGTGCGTTAGCAGCAGGGAATGAACATCTGCCTTTTACTGGTGTTGAGCAGGATGACAATCTGCCAAGGGAGCCAAGCCCAGAGCCACATCGGCAGACCAACACATGTCATGGAGCTACTGATCATGCAGCTCGGAGACCCAAGAGGCCCACAGCACCCACCGCCAAAACCCCCAGGCTCCCCCCGGACCCTCCTCTCTGGACTATTCCCCCCTAGACTACCACCGAAGCAACGCAGAATAAGACAGCGGTCCTTCTGAAAACGCAACAGCCTCACAGACTTAACACCAGAGGAACTCATTGCCCACTACAGGCTCAAAAGGACAACCATCCTCTGCATCCTGACCCACATTGCCCACAGGCTGACGGTCCCAACACAGCGGACAACCAACATTCCTCCGCAGACAAAGCTGCTGGCTGTGCTTCACCTGTTGGCCTCTGGTACCTTCCAACCAACAACCGCCTGAGTCGGAGGAGTCTCACAGCCAGCCCTATCAAAGTTCATCTTAACTGTCTTGGATGCCATCATCAGCTTGATACACCAGCACCTTTACTTCCTCCACACTGCGCAGGTGCAGCTGGAGGCCAAGCAAGGCTTCTATGCCATAGCTGGCTTTCCGCACGTGCAGGGGGCAATTGACTGCACACATGTCCTACTTGTGCCCCCTGCCGACGCTGCACACAATTACCGCAACAGAAAGCACATGCATTCCCTCAATTTGCAGGCAATAGTAGACCACCGGGAAATCTTCACCAACGGCGTCACCAACTACCCAGGCAGTGTGCAATGATTCCTACATCTTCCGACAGTCCATCATGAACCAGCGCTTTGAGGTTGGCACCTACGGAAATGCACTGCTCGTTAGTAAGTACCAAATGAACACACCAGACACCTCAACTCCACAATCATGCAACTCACAACTGTGGGAATGCATACGTTACAACATCACTTATAACATGAGAAACAACATGCCCACCTACCAGACACGACAAGACAATTTATTTATTTTTTAATGTAAGAAGTTTTCTGTTTTCTATAGTGCTGTCAAGACCCAAAGGTAACAGAGCTCTTTACAGTAAGAGAATAGCATATAATCAACAGAAGCGTGACATATGAAAGGTTTTAGCAGTCAATGAGTATCAGAGTAAGAGCTGCATAATTGTAATGCAGAACTTCTTTGGTTTCAAGATTCAATGCGGTGGCATTGTTCTGTGGTAACAGGGGCCAGACATGTAGACAAACCATCCGCGTCATGGCACCTCTGCCACACAATAGCAGGATGTGTTAAGAGGTGGGAACCAAGTATGTGCGAAGGAGGCAATTGACCCATGAATCAAAATGAACACAATGCCAAGTGAGGCGGTGATGACCTGAACAGACTCAAGAATGCAGAGCACAGACATGTCCATTTGGACATATTTTGCTGGTGTATGTAGTGTCGTAGACAGTGGACGCAACCATGTTAACTCAGGCAGTGGGGTAGACCTTATACATGTAGCTATGTTGTCCCCCTGTAAGCGCAAGCGGAGAGGGCTGGGCCAGTGTAGGAGTGGAAATTAACACCCCATGGCGTGGTTCAATTCCAGGATGGCCATCAAAGCAACTACTGCGTGTGTCTCTGTGACCGCCATATACTCACCATAGACCTACACACACGTGGCCGACCACCTTCAACGGCCAATATCACTGTGTCGTAGTCAGGCTTGTGGACATGCGCAGACAGTCATGACAATGGTGTGTCTTAGGAGTGCAAGTGATGCAACCACACATTACACACAAGTAAATAGGCTTGGGGGGATTGACACAGCTCTCTCCCCTGTCACAGGTGATCAAGGATATGCACTCTGCCCATGGATGATGACACCCCTCCGTGCCCCGAACACCCAGGCCCAGAGGCAGTACAATGCGTCCCACAAACGCACATGGGGCATTGTGGAGCGATCATTTGGCGTGTTGAAGTCACATTTGAGGTGCCTGGACATCACAGGTGGAAGACTCCTGTACAGCCCACAAATAGTATGTAAGATGATCATTGCATGTTGTGTGTTGCACAACATATGTGTACGCACCAATGCCCCATGGATCCATGTGCCAGATGCACTGGACGATGGTGATGAGGCTGGTGGATCACACCCAAGTGCAGCAGCGGCAGTAATAGCCAAAGGGACATAATCATTAACAATTTCTTCACATGAGCACATCACATTGGGACTGTCCTTAGCAATCATGGGACAGGACAAAATGACCACAGGCACAGCATGTGCAAATAACTTAATTCCAAGGCACATTCTCTGTGTGCATGTCACTCCTCTGACCATCTTCGCTCGCTTCGAAGCGGTCGCTCCCCACCCACGCTCCCTGACCATCCAGAACTTGAAGCGCTACACTCCTCCTCGCAGCTGCAGCCTGGTATCGTAGCGCTTGGTGTTAATTCCACTGAGCTCGCATTGCCTGTTATAATTTTCATAGCGCCTGGCATTGTAGCGCTTTGCTGATAATTAATATTGTAGCGCCTGGCATTGTAGCGCCTGCATTATCAAGACAAGAAATACTTTATTCGGTTCGAATTTTCAAAACCATAAAAGTACAAGACACACATAAACAATGGTCCAAAAATCACAATACATCATTAAAAAAAATTACAATTAACAGTCAAATAAAAACATTACAGAGTTTTAAAAAACTAGATTCAATTTTACAGTAAGCATGATTATTGGTAGGTATTCTACACCCAATTGATCTTTTTACCCCGTCTGACTGCAATAGTTAAAAATTTGGCCACATTATAGATTTCCCAGATATCATTTAGCATCTGAAGGTATAATAAAGCTGGTTTGACCTGCCTAAACCCTCTCCCTTTTAGCAGGGGAATAATAAATTTTTCCCTAATAGATTTGAAGTGGATACAAAAGAACAAGTAGTGGGCAGTGTCCATAATTGAATGGCCATCGCAATTACATATATTCAGTTCCGCGTCCCTGGTCCAACCAGGGCGGCCAGAAATTAACAAATGGACTTTGTTCAAGCGGAACTTAGTGAGAAGGTACCTATGGTTTGGATTGTTTACGACCTTCAAATAAAGTTCCGGATCATGGTCTGAAGAAACAATCAATTGATGCGACCTAACCGAGGGTTTTATCAACTCCCTGCTTTCCCTGTCCATTCCACTATACAACAGAAAAGTGTTCTTTGTCCACTTCAAGTCTGCCTTCACGAGGGCAGAGGGGTTATGGAACAATTCGGGCCTTCCTAGCTTAGCACACAACTGCTCAACATAGTTCAGCCAGGGGATCTTGTTCCAGTGATCTAATTTGAGGCAGTCCTTCAGGATTTCATGATTGACTTCAAGCTCTGGGTTGAGCCACACAGATATCCATTTCAGGAGGGGAGCCATAGCGACCCGATCCTCCAAAAAATCCACCCCGCATTCCTGATGTACAATAAAGCTTGCCGTGGATTTTGGTAAGGAAAGAATGGATTTTAAAAAGTTATCTTCGATCACTTGAAGAAGTTTAACAGGCCTAAAACCCCACAGGTCTGCGCCATACATAACAATGGCTATACATTTAGCAGCGTACACTTTTAAAACGGCCTCTATGGGCTTCACCCCAATTTTACGTGAGAAGCCGAGAACTGCAGATATGGATCGTGTTAAGACCTTTTTTTTCTCCAGCATTTGGGGAAGCCATGTAGAGCGATCGTCAAACACTACACCCAGATAAGGGAATCTGGGAACTCTAGATAATTTGTGACCATTGCAGTGTAAGGTCATGGCATGTCTTTTGGCCTTTGTTTTATGTCCTACTACCATTACATGGGATTTACCAAAATTGATGCTTAAGTCCAGTTTTACCATAAAATTATAAAAAGAGTTCAACAGACTTTGCAGACCTACTGCGGTTCTAGCTATGAGAGCCGCATCGTCTGCATACAATAATGCGGGCAATGTGTATTTCCCTGCCCTGGGTATATCTATACATGCTGTGCCCAGTATTCCGCCCAGATTGTTAATATATAAAGTGAACAGCAGGGGGGCAAGAATGCAGCCCTGCCTAACACCGTTGGTGATATGAATTTTCCCTGTGCAGTTCCCTTTTCTGTCGTAACGGACAGTGGCGGTAAGGTCTTTATGGAGGTCTGCTAGGAAGTACACGATGTTTGGGTCGATACCTATGCTAAGGAGCTGGCCCCACAGCTTGGATCTGTTGACTCGGTCAAAGGCCGAGGACAGATCCATGAAGGCGATGTACAGGGATCCAGGCTTAGCTATGGTGTATTTTCCTATCAATAGTTGTAAGTTTAAACTCTGATCGATGGTGCTCCTTCCCTTTCTAAAACCATACTGAAGGGGGGAGAGAATGTTAGTCTCCCCTAACCAATCAGTAAGTTTACTGAGAACCACTCTCCCTATGACCTTGACCGCAGAATCTATTAGGGATATGGGGCGGTAGTTTCCCGGTTCCCCCATGTCTCCTTTTTTAAAAATAGGGACAATTACTGATTGGGACCATGATGCTGGGATACCTATTTTAAAAATGCTGTTGAAGACTCTGGCTAAAATTTTGGACCAGAATAAAATATCCACTTTAAAAAGATCAGCGGGCACCCCGTCCGGCCCAGGAGCTTTATTGCTGGTCATTTTTTCAATGGCTAAGCCCACCTCTTCCTCATCCACCGTTAGACTATAAGGGAGTTGGTATAAGCTGGTCATATCCTCAGCCCCGGGGGCTTCCTGTTCATACACAGATTTAAAGTGCAAGTGCCATTTGTCTTCTTGGATACCACAATCCAACTCACTGTTGTGTGAGTCCGCAAAAAATGGTTGGTTGACCACGGCCCAGAATTTGGCGCTACTTTTCAAAACATCAGTTGAGGTCAGGTCAGCCCAAGCATCCTCTCTGATCTCTGATTTCTCTCGATGGCGGTCTTATATGCTTTCCTGAGGGTAGCCACAAGTCTTCTATCTACTGGTTTCGATTTTAAAGCTGATTTTAATTTACGGTTAACAGCAGAACATTTATTGTCAAACCAGCCCACCCTTTCTTGGGTTTTCCTTTTACACTGTTGTGTCAGGTTGGACACAATATTGGCGCAGACCCTATTATACGCCTCTAACACCTCAGTGTCCCCCGCCTGATCATCCATACAGAGTGCAAAGGCCTCCTGACTACTTATACACAGGTTACCAAAAAAATCCTCAGGAATTATTTTACACCATTTGATTCGGCGGGCCTGATCAGATGTTCTTAAATCACATTTATCTGCTAGACTCAAGCTGCTAACATTGATAGCTAGTACATTTTCAATTTTTAATACAACAAGATTGTGGTCGCTAAAATGGGACCTTACAACAGTATAACCGAAAATATGACTACTATAACTACTACTTAAAAAAATATAATCAATGGTAGACCCACTGCCATGTCCCGTGAAAGTTGGGATACCCTCTTCCCACCCAAGAGGCAACATTAGACCATTTTCAGCTAACAGGGATTCTAAATAGGATCCCTGTTCTGAATGTTCAAAATGGATATTCTCTTCTACTGGGGGACCAAACAAAAGGTTCGGGGGGCATTCTTCCTGACAACTATGGACATTGAAATCACCCAGTAAAATTACAATGCAGTTAGCCTCCATAGACTCCTGAAAATTAATTAAGAAAGAATTTAGACTCAGCAGGTTATCAACTGGGTGTTCTCTATCAAAGGAGTTGTAGAAGTTAACTAATAATACAGCATTAAATCCCCTGTGTGTAATTAAGACTGCCAGACAATAGGGGCTGCCGGTGGGAATTTCTTTATAGGTGCCTGAAATTTTTGCAGATATCAAGGTAACCAGACCACCTCTAGCCCGCCCTCTCAGTGAATTAACAGCTGGGAGGTAAAAGGTGGTATACCCATCCATTGTGAGCAAATTTTCGGTCTCCCACGTTTCCTGCATGGCAATTATGTCCATAGTGCCTATTAAGTCTCTCCAATGAGGATCATCAATCTTATTCCTAAGGCCCGCTATGTTCCAAGTGGCCATTGCAATCACCCGCCTTCTTCCTTTGTTCCCATCAGTCACACACAAAACTGTCCCTCCCTCCAAGCCCTGTCCTGTGGTTAACATTGGCTCAGTAGTTGGCTCAGGGTTTAATTCTTGTGAGTGTTGACTGCACTGTGAGATGGTGTGTGGGGCAGTTAACACTTGTATGGTGGGGGGGCCTGATGTTTGTCAATCTACCCAATCCATAAAGGACGGGTGATCATAATGATTAAACGTTGGGACATTAAAATAATTTTCTTGCCCGTTTGCATAGTGATGGTCATGGTATGAGTATTTATTTTGGGGGCCTGCAGCAAACCCACCCTGAAAAGGTCTCGCTCTTCTTCTCCTAACCACATTCCACCCGTCCTCACCCCTCTCCTCCCAACCACGTGATTGAGCCTCCCATGGGGGATTGAACTTCTGTCTGTAGTTAAGCTCCTGGGGGCCCTTTAACCAGCTCCATCTACTATCGGGTTGATTCCCCTGAACATAGAAGTAGGAGAGAGGCCTGGCAGTGACCGTGCTTGCCTGATAGCGTGGTGTACCAGCACAGATGTAATTTACTACCTGTGGGTGCTCAAAGGTGACCACAACGCAGTCACCTTGTAAGTTTTTCCTATTGCCTCCCACCCAAGGGGTTCTCTCCACCATTAGGATGTTACTAGGCATACCAGGCGGTAAGGGATAATTTTTTGACAGCCAGTGACAAACCTTGTTTTTTAGGGTTTGGTAGGACTCCGTTTCGGTTGATACAAGTTCAGTGACCCCAGTCGGGATCACTACATAGGAGCATGCATCCGGGGGAAGGTGGATGTTTCTCCGTAGTTCTCTCTTTTCTTTCGGGGTCTGATCTAATTTAGGGGCCGGAGGTGTAGGATCTTTAAACTTAACCTGAGGGATTACCATAGTTTTTACAGAATTCGTTGTTTGTTTTGAATCGGTGGTTTTTAAAGAAGTGCCACCTGAGATGGTAACATTGGTGGGGTTACTGGGCACAATTTTTTTGAGAGAAAGGGTGTTTTTGTCAACTGTAGGAGGCTTGTTCGTGGGCTTTTTTGCGGGGGGTATCTTATTTTCCAAACTAAAACTGGGAGCACTTATATCTTTATGAATGTTTTTTAAGATGGTTTCTAAGCAACGCAACCTAACCTCAATGGGTTCAAGCAGGATTTTTAACATTTCCAAGATGTTATTATTTACCATGTTTAAGCTGTTCCTATCCTCGTTGCTTCTAACATGGTTATCTACTTCATCACCCAAATCCAATATTTCCTCTAAGCTACTATCTATGACCGTGTCATCTGGTAGGCTTAGGGATAGACCCACATTGGTTTGGGCAGCTCCATCCGAGTCAACAGTATGTGCAACCAGGATGCTGTTCGAGGGTGCCAGGTCTAAAGTGGTTTGATCTAGGTTTTGAGTGGTCAGTGCTTTCTTTCCTTTACGTATGGCTGATTTGGACTTTTTTTTTGGAATTGCACCCTCTTTCAAACCCCTGTCATGTACATTAACCACAGAAACATTTTCGGGCTCATTTGATGAATCGCTCTCTACTAACAAAGCAAGATTAGGTGTTGCCTCCAAGCCTTCTTGGGAGCTAATATCATCATGGGCCCCCTCATTATGTACAATAGCAAAGGTGTTTGAGCCTGTCGCTGCGTGTGGGGTACAAGCCTGAGCTATAAGTCCTAAAGAAGATCTCCTGGCCATTGCCAAGTCCTGAGACACCCTTCTATCCATTAATATGATCCCTTCATCTATTAGAGCATGAGTCCGAACGATGAAATCATCGAGGGTCCCTTTCAGTTTTTTGGCTCCAGCAGCTGCCATACTTCTAGTCTCTCGATAGTTCATAACAGGCCCCAAAGAATTTGCAGCGCGGAGTAGCAAAAATTACGTATAGGCAAAAAGAAATCAGCCTATAATGTTGGACCCGATAATAATAACGAATACAACAAAGAAACAGACTTACAGTTATGTTAGAAGGTCCATTAGTCCAAAAAACTAACAAACAAATGACAAAGGGAATGGCCCAGGCCAGGCTCCTCTGGCCTCTGAGGGCCACAGAGGGCCACAGAGGGCCCGCCCTTTGCCCGGGCTTAGCCCCGGGCGTCCCGCGTAGCGGGTATCAGTAGCTCCTAATGAGGAGATGAGGCGGTCAGGGGCGGGGCAACCAGGGAGAGCGTCCAGGTGCAGGGGATGGCTACACAGGGACTCCTGGGAAATGGAGTCCCTGTCCCTCACCTGATGCTCGCAGCCCTGGCAGAGTGTTCTCTTCTCCCGCCCTGTAGGACACACAGTACACCAACAAGGTCCTTCTCCTCAACGAGGCAGCCCAGCAGAACGGGCGAAGCGGGACCCGCGCAGCGGGTTCCGCGAGGTGTGGCGGCAGCAAAGGTAAATCCTGCAGTAGGAACGTTGCAGGGATAATCCGGTGAGCTCCCTGGTCAGCAGCAGTTAGATTAGGCGTTTCCCAACTGACTTCGGCAAGCGGCAGCTTTAGCCCGGTGGTCGGGGCGGGGCAACCAGGGAGAGCGTCCAGGTGCAGGGGATGGCTACACAGGGACTCCTGGGAAATGGAGTCCCTGTCCCTCACCTGATGCTCGCAGCCCTGGCAGAGTGTTCTCTTCTCCCGCCCTGTAGGACACACAGTACACCAACAAGGTCCTTCTCCTCAACGAGGCAGCCCAGCAGAACGGGCGAAGCGGGACCCGCGCAGCGGGTTCCGCGAGGTGTGGCGGCAGCAAAGGTAAATCCTGCAGTAGGAACGTTGCAGGGATAATCCGGTGAGCTCCCTGGTCAGCAGCAGTTAGATTAGGCGTTTCCCAACTGACTTCGGCAAGCGGCAGCTTTAGCCCGGCGGTCGGGGGCGGGGCAACCAGGGAGAGCGTCCAGGGGATGGCTACACAGGGACTCCTGGAAAATGGAGTCCCTGTCCCTCACCTGATGCTCGCAGCCCTGGCAGAGTGTTCTCTTCTCCCGCCCTGTAGGACACACAGTACACCAACAAGGTCCTTCTCCTCAACGAGGCAGCCCAGCAGAACGGGCGAAGCGGGACCCGCGCAGCGGGTTCCGCGAGGTGTGGCGGCAGCAAAGGTAAATCCTGCAGTAGGAACGTTGCAGGGATAATCCGGTGAGCTCCCTGGTCAGCAGCAGTTAGATTAGGCGTTTCCCTGCCTGCATTATCATTTGTGCCTGATTGTGCCGATAGCTCCGGCCGGATCATAGCGCTATTGCGGCTGTGCCCCGCTTCGCTTTCTATTTGCCCTGCCATTTTGTAGTCGTGACGATTGGCCAGTCTCCCCTCCCCGCTCCCGCCTCCCAGCTGAGCCTCCCACCCACTGAGACAATAAGCCCGTCTCATCTTACTAGCGCTGTGACCATCTTCGCTCGCTTCGAAGCGGTCGCTCCCCTACCACGCTCCCTGACCATCCAGAACTTGAAGCGCTACACTCCTCCTCGCAGCTGCAGCCTGGTATCGTAGCGCTAGGTGTTAATTCCACTGAGCTCGCATTGCCTGTTATCATTTTCATAGCGCCTGGCATTGTAGCGCTTTGCTGATAATTAATATTGTAGCGCCTGGCATTGTAGCGCCTGCATTATCATTTGTGCCTGATTGTGCCGATAGCTCCGGCCGGATCATAGCGCTATTGCGGCTGTGCCCCGCTTCGCTTTCTATTTGCCCTGCCATTTTGTAGTCGTGACGATTGGCCAGTCTCCCCTCCCCGCTCCCGCCTCCCAGCTGAGCCTCCCACGCTCCGCCCCCATCCACTCTCCATTTATGACAGATTGACCTACGCGCAGCGTCCACGCGCAGCGGTCGTGCCAAAGGTGCGCCAAAGGTAAGCCCGTCTGCGCCCGTCCGCGCCTGGACCGCGCCCAGCGCCAATCCCCCTGGTCCTCGCCGCACCCAACCCACTAGAGTCACATATGATGCTGCAACCCTCCTCGCCCTCAACCCCGGATGCACACCACAATGCTGCGAAGCCATCCCAGGACGTACTCACGGCCCATTCGCCTGCTTCTCCTGCAAGTTCAACTGCTTCAGGACCCTCACCAAATCCACTTCCTCCACACACAACACCGACTCTAACCGTCTGAAGTGCATCCTGCTTAACACCTGCTCGGTCCACAGACACGCAACTGAACTCTGGGACCTACTCGATACTGCGTCACCGGACATTGCCTTCCTTACAGAAACATGGATGAACACATCATCAGCACCCGACATCGCCATAGCCATACCGGACGCTTACAAGATTATCCGAAAAGACCGCACCAATCAAACAGGAGGAGGCATCGCCATCATCCATAGGAACACCATCAAAATCACGACCAGCTCCGACGATAATCTTGCAACCGCCGAACATCTCCACTTTCAGATCCACACCGACCCTAGGACCACACTTAGAGGCACCCTCATTTACAGGCCTCCAGGTACCCGCACTCAATTCAGCGATGACATCACGGACTTCGTCAGCCCACATGCCCTCGCCTCCGAGAACTACATTCTATTAGGAGACCTCAACAACCACCTTGAAAACAAACACGACATCAACACCTCCACCCTTCTGGACAACCTGGCCAATCTCGGACTCAAACAACTTGTTGACACCCCCACCCATGTAGCCGGACACCCGCTCGACCCTATCTTCACCTCCAGCAAGCACATCTCCTTCGACCGCACCACAGCTCTCCACTGGACGGACCACAGCTGTGTTCACTTCAGCTACAAAACCACCCTGACCCACAACCGCCCACAACCTATTCCTCGGAGAAACTGGAACAAAATCACCTCCGACCAACTCCTCACATCACTCAACCAAAACCCTCCCACCCTCTCACTGGACCCAACCCAAGCGGCCACCAATCTCAAGCAATGGATCACCCACAGCGCTGACGAATTAGCACCCCTGAAAAAGAACCAGATGAAATCAGCCAGCAAAAAGGCTCCGTGATTCAATGATGACCTTAAAAAATCCAAGAAGCTATGCCGCACCCTGGAGAAAACATGGAGAAAAAACCCAACCACCGACAACATGGCCACCCTTAAGGCAGCCACCCGCAAACACCACCAAATGATTCGATCCGCCAAGAAATCAGCATTCAAGGATCGTCTCGACAACAACACTCACAACAGCAAGGAACTTTTCAACATCGTCAAAGAATTCACCAACCCCACCGCAGCATCTAACG
Organism: Lissotriton helveticus; assembly: GCF_964261635.1. Taxonomy (NCBI): domain Eukaryota; kingdom Metazoa; phylum Chordata; class Amphibia; order Caudata; family Salamandridae; genus Lissotriton; species Lissotriton helveticus. The sequence continues at coordinate 1,329,822,186 of NC_136068.1, read as the reverse complement.
ACATCACTCCCTCCCAAGACCTCTGCGATGCGTTATCCTCCTTCTTCTACAACAAAATTGCCGACATCCACAACAGCTTCGAGAATACTCCCAGCGATCAACCCTCCCCACCCCCCTCAGATCCTACTCAGCCAATTAACAACCTTAGCGCCTGGAACCCAATCACCACTGAAGACACCATCCGCCTAATGAACTCAATCCACTCTGGCTCGCCAACCGACCCCTGCCCCCACCACATCTACAACAAAGCTGACTCCACCATCGCACCCCATCTCCGTGATGTCATCAACTGCTCGTTCAACTCTGCCACCTTCCCAGAAAGCTGGAAACACGCCGAACTCAGCGCCCTTTTGAAGAAACCCACAGCAGACCCCTCTGAACTTAAAAACTACCGACCCATATCCCTCCTCCCATTCCCGGCCAAAGTCATTGATAAAGCCGTCAACAGCCAGCTCGCCGCCTTCCTTGAATCCAACAACTCCCTCGATCCCTCTCAGTCCGGATTTCGAGCCAAACACAGCACCGAAACCGCCCACATTGCAGCAACAGACGACATCCGAACACTACTGGATAACGGAGAAACAGCGGCCCTCATTCTACTCGACCTCTCCGCCGCTTTCGACACAGTCTGCCACAGCACCCTCATACAACGCCTCAGCAACATCGGCATACAAGGAAAAGCCTTGGACTGGATCACCTCGTTCCTAGCTGGGAGAACTCAGAGAGTCCGACTCCCCCCATTCAACTCAGAGGCCACTGAAGTCATCTGTGGAGTACCACAAGGATCATCACTCAGTCCCACCCTCTTCAACGTTTACATGAGCCCACTCGCATCTATCACGCGCCAACACAACCTCAACATCATCTCTTACGCCGACGACACCCAATTAATCCTTTCCCTCACCAAAGACCCAAACACCGCCAAAACCAATCTTCACGAAGGCATGAAACAAGTAGCCGAATGGATGAAACAGAGCCGCCTAAAACTCAACTCAGACAAAACAGAGGTGCTCATCCTAGGATCTTCCCCCTCTGCCTGGGACGACTCTTGGTGGCCTTCCGCTCTGGGCACAGCACCCACACCCACTGACCATGCACGTAACCTTGGCTTCATCCTAGACTCCTCTCTCTCGATGTCCAGACAAGTCAACGCAGTCTCATCCTCCTGCTTCAACGTACTTCGCATTCTCAAAAAGATCTTCCGCTGGATCCCCCTCGAGACAAGAAAGACTGTCACCCACGCACTGGTCACAAGTCGACTGGATTATGGTAATACACTATACTCCGGAATCACAGCAAAATTACAGAAAAAACTCCAACGCATCCAAAACGCATCAGCGAGACTCATACTGGACATCCCTCACCAAGATCACATCACCGGACACCTAAAAGACCTCCACTGCCTTCCCGTCAACAAAAGAATTACATTCCGTCTTCTCACCCACGCACACAAGGCCCTCTACAATCTAGGACCCGAATGCCTCAACACTCGACTGTCCTTCTACACACCCACCCGCCAACTAAGATCGTCCAATCAAGCCCTCGCCGCAGTCCCGCGCATCCGTAAATCCACCATGGGAGGAAGATCCTTCTCCTTCCTGGCGGCCAAGACCTGGAACTCACTCCCCACTCACCTCCGCCTTACTCAAAACCACATCTGCTTCAGAAAAGAACTTAAAACCTGGCTATTCGACAAATAATTAACCCCTTCCCAAGCGCCTTGAGACCCTCTGGGTGAGTAGTGCGCTATATAAATGCCCGAACTTGAACTTGAACTCTGCATCAGGGCCGGACTGGCCATAGCGGGCACTGGGCGTTTCCCCGCTAGGCCCCTAGGGTGGGGGCCGTTTTTAGGCCCCTGGAGGGCCATTTTTGTTACCGGGGGACGGCAATATCGCCCCCCTGTAACAAAATCGGCCAAAACCGGCCATCCCAAATTGCTCAGCTGCACTCCCCCTCACCCGGGGTGGAAGCTGAGCAGTTTGCCTGGGCCGGTTTCTGTTACCAGTCCGGCCCTGCTCTGCATTAGCACATCACTCTGACAAGTGTAGGTGCAACATTTAGTGCTGACAATTTCACCAATGGCAATTAGATGGTGGTTGTGTCACCTCCGTTATCGGGATCCTGTTTTCTTGTGGAGTGAACTGCATCTTCCTCTTCTTCTTCTCCTTGCCCTTCCTTGACCCCGGGGTCCCAGGCTGGTCCTCCGTGGGGCTCGTGGGGTTCTGGTTGTCCTCTGTACTTACTCCGGCTACCTCCATTGTGCTTCGCAGTTGTTTTGTTTTTGTTTCTGTTTTTTTCTGCTTTTATAGTGATTTTTCCCGACGTGTGTGAATTGCAGGCCTGGCACAGCTTATCGCTGATTTTGTCATCGCGGTTGGGCCCATCGCAACTTTTTTCGTGTTCGGGTTTTGATTTTGAACGCCGTCCCAGTAATGTTTTCGCGGACTTTTGACACGTTATCGGGACACTATCGCACGTTACCCCCGTGTTGAGAATGTGATGTTGACACGGTGTAGAAGTGAGATTCCTATCAGGGATGTATGACGTTACGACGCGTACTTTGACAACGCATACCGTTACAACGCTACTTTTACAACGCAAGTCGTTACAACGACTTACGTTGGGGGGAGCTGGATAGTAAATAGTTTTATTTACTATTCCAACTCCAGTCCCCGTAGACTCTAGGGAAGGAGTTGGATAGTAAATTAAACTATTTACTATCCTGGAGCGCCCCCCAGCGCAAGTCGTTGTAACGACTTGCTTTGTAAAAGTAGCGTGGTAACAGTACCGCGTTGTTAAAGTTTCATCGTAAAGGATGTTCCCCTCCTATCAGTCTCACTGGTGCAGGGACACCCTTTAGTCTACGGGTTCAATAAATGAGCATCAACACTGGAGTGGAGCAAAACACATGCCTATTATATCTCTTGAGATGAGTCTCATCACTCAGACACTGAAAGTGCCGGAGGGAGTGGGCTAACAAGTACAAGTTCACACATGGCATTTATATTTTTCGCTGCCTCGTGAAACACATTGAAACCACTTTGTCATTGTTACATAATGCTTACACAATCCCTTTGTGTAATGCTTACATGCTGAACAGTTGAATCCTGATAAACCCCTACCCATGTCATCTTTGTAGATAGGCGAGGGTGGGTACAGGCATTGGTGGGCTTATACATAGGAACATCTGCATGCTCTGGGCCTTTCGGCAGGACAGGGCCTCTATTCCGGCACTTAAGTATTATCAGCACAAGCAGCTTTCAGTGAACACGTAACTTCTGACTTCATGAAAGTCCCCGCAGAAACACAAAAATGGCTGGTAGACAAAATGGAAGAGGAGTAGAGGCTAACTTAACAAAATACATTTTTTACCGTTCAACAACGGAGTTATTTTCCCACAATATACGGCGATAAGTGAAATTGTGTTATCCTATTTTGGCGCTGATTATCACACGTTCTTGAGAATATACCCCTATATGTCTAACTGAGGCACACATAGCCATCTTTGTCAAAATGCTTTTAGTGCACACAATTCAAATAGATGGAGTCATTTCAGTATATGATGCCATTTATCGTATGTGGACTGTGTTTATATATCAACTGTTCACACTTAAACGTTTCTCCCTTACCGTGAAAGATATGCAATTCACTTTATCACAGCTGATTTCTATTTTTACTAATTACACAAAGCAAGGTTCACAATGAAACAAAATCAGCAAAGAGTTTATAAAAAAATATCAGGATCTGCAAAGAAAATTTGGTGTGTTTTCGTGTTCAAGTAAATTACAGCGCTTTTCTTTCTACCAATTGCAGCCATGTTACATGGTTGCAATGTTTGTTCAGCAAGATCAGAGGTGTCGGAAAAAAACTGCAAAGACGGAATCAGATTGCAAGTTTTTGTTTTGGTTGTCGCTTTGCCCAATACTCATCAGTAGACAAACCATGCCTATCAATTTAGCTACTGATCCCCCTTCAGAGCAGGAACAGTTGACAGCAATTCACTTTATCACAGCTGATTTCTATTTTTACTACTTACACAAAGCAAGGTTCACAGTGAAACAAAATCAGCAAAGAGTTTATAAAAAATATCAGGATCTGCAAAGAAAATTTGGTGTGTTTTCGTGTTCAAGTAAATTACAGCGCTTTTCTTTCTACCAATTGCAGCCATGTTACATGGTTGAAATGTTTGTTCAGCAAGATCAGAGGTGTCGGAAAAAATCTGCAAAGACGGAATCAGATTGCAAGTTTTTGTTTTGGTTGTCGCTTTGCCCAATCCTCATCAGTGGACAAACCATGCCTATCAATTTAGCTACTGATCCCCCTTCAGAGCAGGAACAGTTGACAGCAATTATACTTACAGACAAAAGCAAAACTACTTGTTCTGGCTATGCAGTTACACAGTAAAAGCAAATAACTGGTAACGTAAACACATTGGGTGGCAAAGGGAGCAGTTTTGCAGAGGAAATCCAATACGGGTGCAATTACACGAGATTAGGAAAGGGCTAGGCATGGGAAATACTTTATTTAAAAAAAATGGCTATTACGTTTCTGCAACTGCTATTTTTTCAGCGGTATGGCGAAAACAAAGATTGTATGCCCTCCTGAATTCATAAAATCAAATCCCTTGTACGTAAAATCAGTCATGCAGAAAATATTATCAAACACCAGAAAAAAACAGCTTTGAGAAAGTGTTAGAAATGGGATCTCTGGTTGGTTAGGGCTTGCGCCAAAGCCACGCAGATACCACCACTCTAGTCAGGGCAAGTGAGTTATACACCAAAGATAACCCCTGCTCACCCCCTTGGTAGCTTGCCACAAGCAGTCAGGCTTATCCCGGAGGCCATGTGTAAATCGGTTGCGCACGCACACAGCGATAACATCCCAGGCACACCACGAAAGGAACTCCACACAAGGTTATATCAAAAATAACCTTTGTATTCTCATAACACATTAGAATAGTAAACACATAATATACATCGTGGCACCTGGCACTAGGTAATATTTATATGGGATTATTTACACCTGGCAGGGCCCACTGGGCTACTGTCAGAGCCATCACAAAGCAAACTTAGTAAAAGTAAGACATATCATAAACATACAACAAGTAATCACTGGTTACCACTGTACTCAGCATCAGCCTGTAACATAAACCACATTATGCACAGTATCACATTTGGTACCAAATCCATAGAACACCAGCCTCATCAGTCTAACATCTTAGACCCTAACCTCCCAAGCATCACTCACATCTGAAATAAACATGTTAGTGAGAGATAAATACAAGGTCCAGTGCACACGTGAAAATAGTAACTATGTAAGTACCAAGGTCCTTGAAATGCGATACATTAGTTAAATGCTAAATGTTAAATGCTTAAAGTTTTATAAGTGGTTGTGGTCCTCCTTCAAGAGGAGATCCAAAGAGAAAACCAGCCGACACGTTTTTTGTCAGAGGGTCAGTTACCTGTGACTCTTCAGGGCTGCAAGTGTCTCTGGAGCAGTATCGGGGGACCGAGGATAATTCCAACCCGGTCCTGATCGGTGTGTGTGGTTCCGGAGCGGCAGGATTAGCCGAAAATGTAAAAAATGGTCCTATGCAAATTGAATTCTATAGTTGACGAACAGGTGATGTCGTCATGGTAGCAAATGGCCGGCGCTGTAGTGCAGCACGAAGCGGTGTGAGTTTTGCAGTAACCGGATAAGGGCTATGTTAGTGATAGATTCCTTACCTTAGAATATCCCTAGGTGTCAGACTGGATCCAAAAAGCTTTTGTCAGCAGTACCCCAGCACATCGCTAGGCGTCATCATACGGCTCCGCGTGCGTCGTTGGCGTTGAATTCACCAAAATGACGTCATTGGAGCTACTTCGACACGCATGCTGACGTCAGATCTTTCTTTCTTTTTCTGCGCCAGCAAGCGCAAATCCGGAGAGAGCGGTATCCCATCACATGTTGACTAAGAATTTGTTTGTTATAATTTGTAAGTAAACTTACCTCTGGTGCATAGGGATGCCCGATTTCAAGCTTTGCGAGACCTGTCCACGCATGATGTCGCTGACAGACCGTCACCTGAGTGTCTCTTCTGCCTGGGGTTGACCGTGACACCCATTTGCGCTTCCACTGCGGTCCCGAAAGTGGCTGGAGGCCCGGGAGTCAGTCCCACGTCGTTCCAGGCCCCGGTCCCACAGGTGGTCTAGGGCCCGGTCGCAGAGCAAGCACCATCATTCGAAGTCTTCGCACTCAGAGTCAGGTAAGGCGAAGCACAAAAAGTCGAAGAAGCGTTGCAGCTCTTCATCTTCCCCTCGCGGGTCACGGGATGTGATTGAGGGGGCCATTGGCACTGCCCCTGTGGCTCCAACGGAGCCTGAGCAGTTACAGATGGTTTACCCACCTTTCCCGGGTTCATTGGCTACTCTGGCTGAATTGCAAGAGTTTGTGTCTGCAATGTCACATATCTTCGGCCCTTGCGGCCTCGTCGGAACACCTCCAGGCCCTGCGGGCCCCACTGTTCCGCGTTCCTCTATGTCGCCAGCTCTAGCCCCAACGTCGTCGGTGGCCAAAGGCCTCCATGGCTCTGGCCGAGGTTCCCCATTCTTGCCGGTGGACCCCATAAGGCCCCAACCGACGTCGGTGTCACCGACGCCGATGACGGCGGTGGCGACCGATGCTGGCATCGACTTCTTTTCTGACATTAACACGGCGCCGGAGGGGTGTCTCCCGACAACAATCCTGACGCCGATGAGGGATTTTTACCCTTTCATTCACCCACGTCCTCGCCCACTTGTGGAGGAGGGTGAGAACTGGGAAGGGTTTGAAGCCCCTCTCGCGGCACAGTGTGAGTCTGTCCCCGACTGGGATGAGGATGCAGAGGCCGGTGACCATCTCCTTCTACCACTATGGAGGAGAGTGGTACCTTTTCAACTGTGCTGCGTAGGACGGCCGAGGCTCTTAACCTCAAGCTCCCTACAGTGGCTGTCAGGACCAAACTCCTGACAGAAGTACTTCGGCCAGCTTCTTCTTCTACAGAACCGCTGTTGCTGTTTAATGATGCCCTCACTGATGTGCTTCTCTGCACTTGGTTCAGGCCCAACACAGGGGCTCCTGTGGACAAGGGTGTGGGCCAACGCCATCACCCGGCCCGGGCGATCCCTCCTTCCTCACCCAGCACCCTGCACCTGAGAGTTTGGTGGTTCAAGCTTCAACGTCACCGAGCGCATTCCCTTCTGCTCCGCCAGACACGGATTCCAAGAAAATGGAGAAGTTTGGGAAGATGATTTATTCTTCCGCAACTTTCGGACAGCGGTCTGTGAACACTGTCTGTTTCTTGGGCTGCTATTCCCATTCTGTTAGGGATGCGGTTGCGCAGGTGCTGCCTCAGTGTCTGGAGGGGGCTCGGACAGTTCTCTCCGGCCAAGTTCACGATCCGTTGTGGCCTTGATACAGCTGATTCCCTGCGTAGAGCGATTTCCACAATGGTGGAGCTACGCCATCATGCCTGGTTGAGGACGACTGGTTTTTCTGCGGATGTCCAAAATACATTGATGGACATGCCCTTTGATGGCACTCACCTTTTTGGTGATAAGTCAGATTCCACATTGGAGCATTTCAAGGACTCTTCCGCCACAGCCAAGTCCTTGGGCCTTTCGGCCACATGTACTCCTTCCCCTTCTACCTTTCATTCCTTTCGTAGCACTGGAAGGGGCATACAAACACGTTAGTTTCAGGAGCAGGCCTGCACAGCAACAGTCCCAGTGCAGCCGCGGAAGTGGGACTCACAGAGGCAGGTCATGGGGCCAGCGTGTGGGTCAGCCAACCACCACCCCTGCTGCCAGTGCCTCTGCCCCTTCCTAGTCCAGTGTTTCAGACCCACCAGACGCCAGTGGGTGGCAGGATTCGTCATCACCTCCCCCACTGGCGCGACATTACATCAGACAGGTGGGTTCTGGAAATTGTTCGAAGGGGCTACCCACTCCCCTTCTCAATTACCCCCGCAGCCATGCCACCGCAGTTCCACCACATGTCGGGGGATCATTTGGCACTCCTCCAGTAGGAAGTTATGGCCCTCTTGGCCAAGGGGGCCATTGAGCACGTTCCGACGCCAGAAGTAGGTCGTGGTTGTTATTCCCAATACTTCTTGGTTCCGAAGAAGGACAAGGGTCTACGTCCTATCTTGGTCCCGTATATCGCCTCCTCCGGAAGGAGAAGTTCAAGATGCTCACTCTGGCTCAGGTCTTGTCTGCTCTCGACCCACAAGACTGGATGGTTGCACTGGACCTACAGGACGCTTATTTTCATATTCACGTCCTGCAGGTCCATCGGCGTTACCTGTAGTTCACGGTGGTCCAGTAGCATTTTCAGTTCACTGTGCTCCCCTTTGGCCTTACCAGTGCCCCTTGGGTGTTCACGAAAGTGATGACGGTGGTCGCCGCTTATCTGCGCAGAACAGGGGTTTCAGTCTTCCCCTATCTCGACGGCTGGTTGTTCAAGGCGGGCTCATCCCAGACAGTCGTCTCCCACCTCCAGACTACGGCCGACCTCCTGCATTTGCTGGGGTTCTCCATCAACGTGCCAAAGTCGCACCTGATTCCCTCCCAGAAGCTCCTCTTCATCAGAGCGGTTATAGACACAGCGCAGTTTCAGGTTTATCCTTCCGAACAGCGAGTCCAGGACATTCGGGCTATGATTCCGATCTTTTAGCCCTTGTCCTGGGTATTGATAAGGACGACCTTTAGGCTGCTAGGACTCATGGCCTCCTGCATCCTGCTGACCAACCATGCTAGATGGCAAATGCGGGCTCTGCAGTGGGACCTGAAGTTCCAGTGGATGCAGCAACAGGGGAACCTGTCTGACTACGGCAAGAACTCGGAAGGCACGGCTCAGCAATTGCAATGGTGGCTCACAAATCAACATTGGATCAGCGGCAGATCCCTCTGCCTTCTCCAACCGGCGCACACAGTGGTGATGGATGCGTCCCTCCTAGGATGGGGTTGCCACATGGTAGAGGCGGAGATCAGAGGCCTCTGGTCTCCGGTGGAGTCCCGGCTCCATATCAACCTCCTGGAACTTCGGGCAATCCTTCTTGCACTGAAGGCATTCCTTCCCTCAAGGGGATGGTGGTACAGGTGTTCACGGACAACACCATCACCATGTGGTATTGCAACAAACAGGGTGGGGTGGACATGGCTGGAACGTCACAGCATTTCCTTGACGGTTCAACACCTGGCGGGTTCTTTGAACGCCAGGGCGGACGAACTCAGCCGCCAGTGTCTGATGGATCACGAATGGCGTCTTCACTCGGAGGTGGCGCAAGGTCTCTTTCAACAGTGGGGAGAGCCTTGGTTACATCTATTCGCCACAGATGAGAACGCTCAATGTCCGCAGTTCTGCATGTTGGAATTTCCAAGGCGGCACTCGCTTGGCGACGCTTTTCGTCACCAGTGGGGCTGCGGTCTGTTGTATGCCTTTCCACCTATACCTCTTCTACCCAGAGTGCTGAAGAAAATCAGGCACGATCGGGGCCAAGTCATCCTTGTGGGTCCGGACTGGGCTCGAAGAGTTTAGTATCCCGATCCCCTGATCCGACTGCCTCTGCGGGAGGATCTTCTGTCGCAGCAGCAGGGCACGGTTCTCCACCCGAACCTGCCCAGCCTCCACCTACATGCGTGGATATTGAGCGGTGACAGTTGATTCCATTTGACTTGCCTCCCAAAGTCTGTGATGTCATTCTGGCAGCCAGGCGTCCCTCCACTAAATCTTTATATGCCTGCAGGTAGAACAAATTTGTGGCATGGTGCACAGCCAAGGCTGTGGATCACCTGTCTGTCCCTCTTTCTCAGGTCTTTTTGTTCCTTCTTTCTCTGGCCCAGTAAGACTCTGCTCTGGGCACTATCAAGGGCTATCTTTCGGCCATTTCAGCCTCTTTGAGGCTTCCAGATCAGCCTTCTCTTTTCAAGTCCCCTGTTGTACAGAGTTTCTTAAAAGGCATTACGCATATGTTCCCTCATGTTCCTTTCATGATGCCTCAGTGGGACCTGAATCTTGTTTTAACTTATCTCATGTGCGCTCCCTTTGAGCCGCTTCACAATTGTCCTTTACGTCTTCTGACTTTGAAAACTGCCTTTGTGGTGGCTAACACCTCTGCCAGGCAAGTGAGTGAGCTGCAGGTTCTTTCTTTTAAGCCTCCTTTTCTGTCGATTCATCTGGACCTCATCTTTCTGCCTCCTCACCCTTCCAGAGAGGAAGAGATGCTCCACCGTCTGGACCCAAAACGCGCGCTCTCCTTTTACCTGAATCGCACACAAGAATTCCGGGTGGATGACAAGCTCTTTGTTGGCTACGAAAGCGCCAAGAAAGGCCGGGCTGTTCACAAGAGGACTATCTCCCGTTGGGTTGTTTTGTGTATCAAGGCCTGTTATTCTATGGCTAAAAAGGAACCTCCGGTGGGGCTGCATGCCCATTCTACCAGGGCAACAGCAGCTACTACTGCATTGGGACGTGGTGTCCCCCTGCAAGACATCTGTCAGGCTGCCATGTGGGCTTCGCTGCACACTTTTACAAAGCATTACTGCTTTGATAGTCAAGTCCGGAGAGACGGCTTCTTTGGCCGTTCTGTTCTCCGGGACTTTCTGGTGTGATTTTAGTTTGCCGACCCACCACCGGGGTTAGTATTGCTGGGGCATCTATTCTAAGGTAAGGAATCTATCACTAACGTGTTTCTTTCAGATGAGCAAGTTACTTACCTTCGGTAACGATATATGTGTAAGAAACATTCGTTAGTGATAGATTCCTTACCGCCCCACCCATCCTCCCCTTTCTGCAAACTGATTTCTAGCGTTAAGGTCATCCTTTTGGGCCCTAGTTCCTATGCACCAGTGGTCAGCATCTTACATGGCTCTGCGTACTGTCATGGAAAGTTGTGTACAGAACTGACGTCAGCGGGCGTAGGCGAGTCTTAGTAGCTCCAGTGACACCATCTCGGCGAATTCGACGCCAACGATGCACGCGGAGCCGTACGACGACGCCTATCGATGCGCAGGGGTACTGCTGACGAAAGCTTTCCGGATCCAGTCTGACGCCTGGGGCTATTCTAAGGTAAGAAATCTATCACTAACTAATGTTTCTTACAGATATATTGTTACCGAAGGTAAGTAACTTGTTCATTAGGGGTATACTCACAGTAGGAAATAATCTCACATATTACACACATAATCTCATCCCCAAACGTATTTAGAGGCATGAATCACAGTAAAGCAGCACATTTCCTAATATCAGATAACTCACTGAACCCCCCCTGGCCAACTGGCCTTCTGTTAGGGGCTGAAAAGCCCTGTGTCCAGAATGTCAGGACTAGTGCCAATGCAGCATAGTTTGCATGTGCGCCATTGCGCTGGGGCAGAGGAGTGCCTCTCACTCCTAACGCAATCAAAAATGCCCCCAAAGAATGAATGGCCTGAACATAGCAGCTGGCACTAAGTGCCGCACAGCTGTGAATATCAAATGAGGCCTGGCACCACTGTGCCCTCAAAACAGTTATGCAAAAACGTTGCAGCTGCCTGCGCTGGTGCCGCACAGCTGGGAATCAATATTTAACCTCTGGGCCTTCACTGGGGCTCTCTAACTCTCCACTGTGCCCCCAACATTGGAAAGATGGCCCTGGCACTATACGTGCCACCTGAACCCCACTCCGGGACTCTTTAGGAAACAAAAGTGCCCCCGTGATGCAGCTGCCCGCTATGGCGGTGCAGCTGTTCAGAAAATACCTCCACGAGGAAACACGGGCACCACTGTGCCCTCTAGGCATGGGGAATCAGGTGCCCATTGTTTAAGCAGCCCGCTCTCCGGCGGGTCCGCTCAGATCAATCCCAGCACCGGCATCGTGCCTCGAGCGGCACCAACCAAATATCCCTTACTCACCAGGACTCTGCACGGAGGAAGTCTCTCCGTTCAGGGGACCCGGAAACTCCGGTTGACCTCCCTTGGCAGCTCTCCTACTAGGCGGCGGCATTCTTCTCTCATGTGGCAGGGGCAGGCACCGTCAATGTGCCTTGTGCCCCCTCCGCCTCCATTACCACGGGCTGCTGGACACGGGGCTCTCCTTCCCACCAGGGAGCTCCGTCTTCTCTGCCAGGTGTAGCTTCCGCATAAATACCCCGCCCACCGTCAGGTGCAGCAGCGGCCTGACATCAGGTCCGCTACTCGTCTGGGCGGCGGTGGCTCTTTTAGTCGGCAAAGTGCGGGGTGGGAACCTGCCATTTCAAAGGTGCCCGATGTGGGGTGGCACCCGCTATTTAAATCAAAAGAACCTAGGCAACATGCGGGGTAGGCACCCACCAGTTCCATATGCATAAAGCGGGGTAGGCTCCTGCTCGGTTTTAGGGAAAACTCAGGGGAATCCCTACGTCGGGATTCCCTCAAGATAGGCTGCAGCTCTGCGCTGCGCAGCCCCCGCTCGCCTCTTCCTCTGGACAATTAAAATATAGCACTTACGAGGCGCTAGGAGCCACAGCTCCTTGGTAACGGGTCCTGCTGCAAAAAGAATAAGTCCTTTGAGGGGCAATGCAGGCCCCAGGGAGATATACCCTCCTGGCAGCCCCTCCCTGGGCCCCATCAGCAGCACGCCCCAGCGGGATCAGCACACCAGAACTGACTGAACATTTTCTTGGGGTCACAGCCCCTATATTTATATCACACAAACCTTTGTCTAAAATGGGCAGGGCATGGGGAACCAGATGCAACTGGTTCAGGGGGAATTTGGAGCACTTTGTTTTTGAAGCTCCTCTTCCCTTTTATCAGGTGGGGGCTCAGTGATCAGACACACCACAGGAGGCGGAGCCAGCATTGTACAGCCTGGGCAGAGTCCTATTCAGAGCCAGGGGATTTACCCCTCCCACTGCTCCTAGCCCAGGGGTCCCATTCAACCTAGCTGACTCACCCTGCCCCTCCTGGAGCCACCCACACCTCTCAGCTGCTGTCACTCACAAGTTAGACATGCAATTCACATCAGGCAGGCAGACACATAGCACACAGAAATGCCAATTTCTAAAAGTGGCATTTCTTCTCCAGTCATCATAAATCTGTGCACACCATTGCGCAGCATTTATCCTCACGAGTTCATACATATACTACACTCACCTCTGCACTTCTCTCTTACCAGGAATTACCATGGACACACTTATCCCCCATGCATTCCTATGGGAGGGCAGGCCCATCTCACCACACATACACAGAGAGCGCATGCACTTTACACTGGATCACAGTACTAAAGTGCCCAGAGGCTTAAAACCACTACCACCACATCAGAGCTTCAGGCAAAAAGTTCAGGGGTGAACCTGCCAAGAAGGGCCAAGTCCAACAGAAAGCAAGTGACTATTTCTGAAAGACCTCACACATCCAAGCTTCCTCTCTACATGCAGGCCCTCCGTTATCCTGCCTACAGGGTCTATACACGTGGATAGACAACCGGAAGTCAGGGGTCGAGACAAGTAACAACTCAGTGGTAAAATGGAGGAAAAAACACTCCGGTGTGACTGTCATCTTTAATCAATGGACATGTGGGAAGACTATGCTCCTGCTTTTGTTAACAGTCTGAAGGTTCGATGAGGGTGCAGTTCCAAGGTCAGAGAAGACTCTTAGGTCAAGTAACTGGGCAGTAAATGACAAGTTATCTATGAAACCAGGAATAATCTTGATTATGCTCTCTGGCATGATTACGGGAGCTGTGACTCAAGGTGGGACGTTTTTCATTCTGTGGTGCAGACCAAGGGGCAGATTTACAAGCCCCTTGGGACACTTTTACGCCGCCGTTGCGTCACTTTTGTGACGCAGCGGAGGCGTAAACAATGCGCCACGTTGCGATTTATTTACAAGGTGACGCATCTAGGCAGATGCGTCACGTTGTAAAGCCCTGCGCCACATGAAACCTGCGTCAGGTTTCATGTGGGCGTTCTGTCGCAGGGTGAGCGCTCCCTCACAGGAAAGCCCCGTAAAACTGGCGCAGTGAAATCTACAAGATTTCACTGAGTCAGTTTTACGACGCTGCTGTGACAAATCCTTACGCCTGCTTGAAGCAGGCGTAAGGAGTGACGCACCACGTTGAGTATGGGTGTCCCCTGTGCATTGCAGGAGTTGCGTCGCGCATGCGACACGACTCCAGCAATGCGCCGCCCATGCGCCACAAGATGCGTCACGCATCTTCCCTTCTTTGCACCATGGTGCTGCGCATTGTAAATGCGGCGCATCTGTGGTGGCAGAAGGAGGGAATTGCATGACGCATCTGTTCTGGCGCATCCCTGCTGATTTGCAGAGATGCACCAGAACATGTAAATATGCCCCTTAGAACGTAACTAAGGTTTAAATGCCAAGCACATGAAAAGGAAGCACATTGTGAGTTAGCCGATAATCCGGTGGAGCAGGCCCAACCAGCCAAGCTGCACTTAAGCAATGGCTGGACAATTCACCAAGGATATAACGAAGGGAAGGGCCGGCTCCAGTACTTGGAAGGGTTCTACAGTAGTTGTCAATTACAGGGAAGGTGACTTTGTTGACCATAAATAATAATACTCGTGTTACTGTGAACACCGAGATAACTCGGGCTGGGGAGGAGGGAGGGCATTGGGGTGGTTTCACACACTGAATGTGCTCTCCGGCGACCTGCAGGCAGACAATTTAGTTGGGACAAGAGATAGTTTTTTGCGATTACAGTTTGCTACTTACTTTGTCTGGCTGGAAGTGCCGGCAGAGGCTGGCGTGTGTGCTGCCTGCACGTGCTCCGGGATGATGGGGCACAGTGAAGGGCCAGAACCGGAAGTAGTTGTCTTCCCATAGCCACAAACTTAACCTAACCAATCCTGGAGCTGCTCTAATGCTGAGAGAAACACCGGGATTGATTTGGGCAGCCTAACCCAGCGCTCGTTTGAGCCTAGGTGCCTGTGCCTGCTGCAATTCTGGGCAGTTAACACTGCATGGATATGTGTGGTAGGAAGTGCGCATGTTGGCCTGGCCGTCGAAAGAGGGCATGCCAATCTGGCATGTGCACTGCCAGTTTAACAAATAAATCTGATCCTGCTGATGCCATCTGCCCCGCCCTCAGACTCAACACTTGTGCTAGAACAGCGCGCACCTTTAACAATGGTAATTACTTACACATGTATGATGTTTCTGCTGCGCTCACAACCGGCGGGGCAACGCTCCTCCAATCTTTATGAGGAACTGCCGCTTGTACTATGGCAAATGGTACAGCTCTCTTCATTAAACAGCATTCCTCATCATACCCTGTAAACTGTGTGCTCCTTTTCCCACCATTCAACAATTAGTCCCAAGACCCAATGTGCTTAGACCACAGGGCTTTCAACTTCTCTGTCATCCTATTGTAGGCTACTGGGTTGCACTATTGTCACCTCAAGGAAAGTTCAAAACTGCAGAACCATACTCAATCAATATACTCTCTAGCAATTGCAGTTTTTATTAGCTCCATATTATTCTCTTTCTACAGTTCGATGCTACAGTTATATGTTTATGACGCCTTCCACTGGGCTATTTCAACAGCTCTCTGCCTTAGGAATAATTCTGGGAAACTTACCACAGGATCATGATCGCTCTCTACTCCCCTGAAAACTGTCATATTGCGCACACGTTCCTAGCCCTCTAAATGTATTAAGATATAAACAATTATTGATGCACTTTTCCCATTAGTAAAAGTTACCCTAGCAGTGCTATCTGAGGGGGTACAACCATTAATAAAGTGCAGATGGTAGTTTATCACAAGCTCAGATTTTGTGCTTCTCTTTTTGATGGATTTAAAATTGCTCAAGGCTGATCAGGAATACCCAAACTACTATCTTCCAGTATGATTGCATTGATGATAACAGCATCCGATGGTTGTGCGTTAAAATCTCCACAAACCAATAACACATACTTCGCCACTTTACCCTCCCCAAATAGCTCCTTAATACTATCAATGCAAGTTATTTAATTCCTCCAGATTACATAAACCACTGGGGACCCCCCGGTGGAATATAAATATTCCCTATATCAATCACATCACTTTCTGGGCCCATAAGCCAAATTCTCACATGTTGAACATTAGAGGACAGTTTAGCTGCCCCAAGTTGCTCTATCCTACATTCCAGCTTACACGACACCCAGACAGTGAGCCCATCTGAGGGCCTTCCCCTCCGAGAGCGGATGGCCTGGCTACTGTAATCTAGATAGCCATTGTTAGACCTGACACCTTTTGGCGTGGTTCTTCCCCCATCTTTTTGCCTCTGACTCATGTGTTTTGATGCTGTGCTGGATTTCGTTTTTGCTGATTTAGATATTTTGGACACTCTGCCACTGCTGATCAGTGTCAGAGTGTAAGTGCTCCTTCTGTAAATTGTGATATTGATTGAGTATACCTAATTGGCATATTTGTATCACCACGAAGTCCCTAGTAGAGGGCACTGTGTGTGCCAGGGCTGGTGATGACAAATGCTACTAGTGGGCCTGCAGCGCAGATTGCACCACCCACATGAGTAGCTTTAAAAAGGTGACTCAGGCCTGCCAGCGCAGGGCCTGTGTGCAGTCAGTGACTGCCATGTCAGCCTGGCCAGTGTCCCCACTGGCTAGACCTAATCCTTCCCTGTCTGTGCACATCAGTCACCCCTATGGAAGGCTCAAGGTACCCCCCTGGGCAGGGTGCAGTGTATGGATAAGGTAGAGCATGTGCTAGTGCAGGTACTAGGCTCTGGTAGTGGGCTACAGCCATTTTGTGTGCTCACTGCTGTAAGGCTATCTTGCTCCATAGAGTAACATGGAGGAGGGCTGGGCCCATGTGATACCAGCCTATCTCCCCATAGGAACAAGATGGGACATAAGTGAAAGATATCCCTGGACTCAGAATTTAATGACGCATCTTTTAGTGAAGGGTGTTTTTAAATCCTGGGTGGGAGAATAGCCCTTTTAGAAAGTAGCTGTTCTCTTGTCTAAACCTTTCTGTGTGCCTGGGTTTGTGGAATGTCTGCCTGGTCTGGATGTGACAGGAAGGGGCTGCAGAGCCCCAGAGGAGAGGGTCGGAGCCATCCCGGGGATGAAAGGGCACATCTGCCTGCTTGGGAGGAGGGAGGAAGGAATGCCAGATAAGTGCTGGGCTGTGCCTGCCTACCTCCCCCACATTAGCTCTCTCCTGGTGGTCAACTGACCCCACTGGCCCTGAAGCTGACAGGAAGAAGAAAGCCAGAGACACCTCAGTGCTCCGCAACCCCCAGAACTGGTTTAGACTGGACCCAGGGCCTCCATGCACAAAGAACTTCAAAGACATTGGGGGGTATAAGGAAAGGACCCCTGTCTGCAGAGAATTAGATTCTGAAATTCTGCAACCAAGAAGGAACCTTTGCTGGAAGGAGGACAGCTAGGGAACTAAAGGAAGACTGCCTTGCTGTGTGCTCTAAGGGCTGACCTGTTCTACTGTCTACCTGGAAGCTGAGGAGAAGAAAAGGGGCTTTGCTGTGTGCTGTGACCCTGCCTACTTGAAACTGCCCAGACTCTGCTGTGTGCTGTGTCTACATCTGAATCTCCAAGGGCCTGAGAAGAGCTGGCCTCCTGCTTGGAACCCAGGGCTAAAGGTTCCTAAAGCTATCCCAGGAAACAGCTGCAAAATCGTGCTGTTGGGACCCGAGACGCGTGGTGCTGGACTGCGGAGCGTGAGGAGGAGATCGGTGTGCTCATCGGCACATTAATCGTGAGGGTTGGAGGCTTGTGGAGCCTCCCCTCGTGAAATCTGCTCCCAGGTGGTGGCAAGGTCGAGAGGGGGGTCTAGTTCTGACCAGCGCCCTTTAAAACCCTTTGCCGCCAAATCACCGTCGCAGCCCGGGGCCAGGATCACCCCTGGAAGTTGCTGTTCGTGACCAGGAGCGGCCGCGGCGAAGAACGAAGCCGCCGCGACCCCATTGGCTGAGGGAGCCGAGCCCCCTCGCTAACGCCGCGACGGGATTGGCCCGCGCGGCGCAGCGTCATCAGCTGTGGTGTGCCGTGATTGGCTGAGCCCGCGGAGCGTCATCGGCGAGGCCGCGCTGCCATTGGTTGGCGGCCTCGCGCTCAGAGGGGCTCGACTGAGGGCCGCGACCGGATTGGCTGCCTCCGCTGAAGCTGCGGGAGGTGCCGAAGAATTGCCCAAAATCACCGCCGGGACCGGGAAAGAGCTTTGACCCCGCCGAGGGACCTGGAAGCGTCCCGCACCCCTGGCCCGCCGTCCCTCCATCAGGTATGCTTCACCGCCTCCCCCGCCGCTCGTTGGATTGTCGAGAGCGGGCGGGAGAGGAAAGGGGACCGGCCGGGGCGGGGACGCGTGCAGTCTGCACGGCTGGTGCGCAGTGGTGCGCCTGTATCTCAGGAAGACGCGAGGCTGCCCCGGGGACGAAAAAGAGTCCCTGGGCCTCGCGAGGGAGTTGCCACAGCGCATGAAGCCCACGGATATAAGTACACGTGGGCCTTGTTTTCTTTGCGCATGCTGGGAGCACCACAGTATAAATCAGTGGCCATATTCTTTTAAGTGCTGATTTGAGAGACTAGAGACTATTTTTATTTTTATGCTGAGAACTGCCTATTTACAAGACCTACTAAGAATTAAGTGCAACCTTGTTCTAAATGAAGTGTTTAACGTGCAACCTTTAAGTTAGAAGTGCTATCTGTTCTAAAGAAGTGATTATCATGCAACTGCTTCATTTACATGCTGAAACTAGATAAAGTTATATTTTATATATACTTACCTGTGTGGTCTCAGTTTGTGGTGGATTGGGAATTGCTGTTGTGTTAAGTGCAAATGTTATCCACATTGTCTCCGAGTTTAGCCTAGACTGCTCGCGCCATGCTACCTAGAGGGTGAGCAGGGGTTATCTCAGAGGGTTATTCCGTCGCCCTGACCGGAGCTAGGGGTCCCTACTTGGGCCAAGGTACTTACCTTTGCCAACCAGAGACTCCCGGTTCTAACATTGGTGGCTCGCGGTGCGGATTTTGAACTAATAATTGCACTTGACCGGCAGTGATTTCTTGTACATCACTAGTCTAGTTTAGCGGAACAGGTTGCGCAGGATTTTTTCTTTTTGGTGAAGCCTTTTTAGTTGAAAAAGGGTAGGAGGTAACATGTCTCAGACCGCGCAAAGCATGAATGCAGAAGGGGAAGTGGAATTTGAAAGCCAGGAGTTGCTCACCTATAACAAGGAGCAACTGAGAAAATTCTGCAGACAGCTTGAATGCCCAGTAAGGGGCGGCGCAAATAAGGAAGAGCTACGGACAGCTCTGAGGGCCTGGTGGGAGGCCAAACATGGTGCCCCGGAAGCTGCTACTGGAGAGGGAGACACACAGCAGAATGGGTTTTTGCCCAGTGAATTGCCAGTGGCGAAGCCAGCGTCTAGGGCCGGCAGCACCCACTCCAGTAGGATTATTTCTCCAGAGGAAATAGAGGAGAATCAGCGAGTCAGGGCCCATGAGATTGAGCTTTTGAAGCTCAGGGCGGAAGCCGATGAGAAGAGACTGCGCCTGGAAGTTGAGAAAGAGGCGCAGGAGAGAGCGGCGCAGGAGAGAAGGCAGGCGCTCGCTCTAGAGGAGAAGAAGCTCCAATTGGCTCATGAGAGGAGCATGAAGGAATTGGATTTCAAATATAAAGAGAGGGGGTCCAGTTCTAATGGTGGCAGCGCACAACCAGTACAGGCGGGTAAGGTATACATACCAAAGGATCTGGTACAGAATTATCAGAGGGGTGAGGATATTTATGCGTGGTTCAGAGCGTATGAACTTGCCTTAAAGATGAATGAGGTGCCTGAGAAGAATTGGGGAGCAGGATTGTGGAAGCATTTTGAGGCCTCTGGGAGGGATGTTTTGGCACCCGTAGAAGCAAAGGATGCTTTGTCCTACTCCGCCATGAAGGAGGCTTTGTGCCTCAGGTATGGGCTCACTGCTGAACAGTACCGCCAGAAGTTTAGGAACTTCAAGAAGCTTGATTCAAGTACTTGGGTGGAGTGTGTGAGTATGTACACGCGTGCACTGGAAGGTTGGATGAAGGGAAGCAAAGTTACTGATTATGTGGGGTTGTGTCACTTGATTAGTAGGGAGCACTTAAGTAGTTTGTGTGTCCCAGAGCTGCGCCAGCATCTTTTAGACAGTAAGTTAACTGATCCCAGTGAGCTTGCTAAAGAGGCGGACCGGTGGACTAGCACCAGGGTCCACAAGGGGGTGGTAAGTACCCCCGCCAAAGGTGGACAGGGTCCCCAGCAGAAGAGTGGGGGGGACACGGGTAATCAAAAGGAGTCTTCTAAAGGGCCCCAAAGCAGTTCCCAAGAGAAGGTGTCTCAACCCCCCAAGTCTAAGAAGTCCTGGCCCCATAAGGGCCCGCAGGACAAGAAGACCCTCACTTGCTATGCATGTAGGGAGGTAGGGCACATTGCTCCAAACTGTCCAAAGAAGAAATCTGCACCCACTGGTGCTCCAGCTCCAGCTCCGGCGATAGCCAGTGTAGCTTTGGGAGGGGATTTGATTTCTAGTGGGGAGAAGGGGTTAGCATTGATGACCCTTGTCTCTCTAGGAGACCAGGAGATGGCCCAGGAAACCTTGCTGCCCCAAAACACTAAGAAATACGGGCAGAAGGTGACCATCAATGGACAGGTGGTGGAGGCTCTGAGAGACACAGGGGCCAGCGTGACATCTGTTAGGTGTCAGTGGGTGTCTGAAGAGCAAATTGTTCCCCAGGTACTCCGGCCTGTGGTGGCAGCTGACAGTTCAGTGCGCTACTGCAGACTGGCGAAAGTTCCATTTGAATGGGGAGGAGTCTCCGGTATTTTGGAGATTGTTGTAAGTGATGCCTTGCCTGTAGATTGTCTATTAGGTAATGACCTGGAGAGCTCCCCCTGGAAAGAGGTGGAGCACAGGACTCACTTGGAGATGTTGGGTTTGCCTGCGTGGATCTGTGTGTCCACCCGTGCAATGACAGCAAGAGAGGGCGGTCTAACAGAGCTGGAGCCTGGAACAATGGCCCAGGGACCTGCCAAGAGAGGAAGGGGTAGAGGGCGCGGGAAACCGGCCCCCACTGTTCCCACGGTCCAGGAGGAGGCAGACCCGGAAGGGGATGCCCTGGAACCTACAGGGGAGCAGGTGGCCGAACTAGGGGAATTGCCTGAGCTGTCCCAGTGGCAGCAAGAGGGTGGTCCCTCCAGGGAGGAATTCTGCCAGGCTCAGAAGGAGTGCCCTTCTCTCATTGGTGTGCGGCAGCAGGCTGCAGACCAGGCCGCAGGCCTGGGGTCCAAGGAGCATTTGATCTATTGGGAAGATGACTTACTTTATAGTGAGCCTAAGTTCGCTGAGCCCGGCGCAGCCCGTGTGCTGGTGGTACCGGAGCGCTTCAGGAACTTCCTACTGGGTCTGGCTCATGACGTGCCTCTCGCAGGACATCTGGGGCAAGACAAGACCTATCACAGGCTTGTCACCCATTTCTACTGGCCCCAGATGAAGACGCATGTCTCTGCCTTTTGTAAGTCTTGCCAGACTTGTCAGGCCAGTGGCAAGAGTGGAGGGAAGCGCGTGGCACCCCTCCAACCCTTTCCCGTGGTGAGCACCCCTTTTGAGCGGGTGGGCATTGACATCGTGGGGCCCCTGGATCCCAAGACGGCCCTAGGCAACAGGTTTATCCTGGTCTTGGTGGACCATGCCACTCGGTACCCGGAAGCCCTTCCGCTCAGGACAGTCACCGCCCCAGTGGTGGGCCGTGCCCTGATGGGGATCTTTTCCCGGGTGGGATTTCCGAAGGAGGTCGTTTCGGACCGCGGGACAAACTTCATTTCTAAATATATGAAGTCCCTGTGGAGTGAGTGTGGGGTGACATACAAATTCACCACTCCTTACCACCCTCAAGGAAATGGTTTGGTTGAGAGATTCAACCGCACATTGAAGGGCATGATCATGGGCCTGGAGGAGCCCATGAGGCGGAAATGGGATGTCTTGTTGCCATGCCTGTTGCTTGCCTACAGGGAGGTGCCTCAGAAATCCTTAGGGTTCAGTCCCTTTGAGTTGCTGTATGGCCACCCTGTCAGAGGGCCTCTGGCTCTGGTGAAGGAGGGGTGGGAGAAATCCCGTGGGAAAACCCCTCAGGATGTGTTCAGCTATGTGCTGGCCATCCGCAACCAGACCAAGCGCTTCAGGAAGCTCGCTCAAGAGAACCTGGAGGCTAGCCAGGAGGAAATGAAGAGGTGGTATGACCAGAACACTTCCCTGGTCAGAAGGTGTGGGTGATGGCGCCAGTGGAGCCTTGTGCGCTCCGTGACAAGTGGTCTGGCCCATATGAGGTGGTGGAGCGCAAGAGCGAGGTTACCTATTTGGTTAACCTGAAGACTCCCAGGCAGCCCCTGAGAGTGCTACATGTGAACCGCCTCAAACCCCACTTTGAAAGAACTGAAGTGACTATGCTCATGGCTACAGATGTTGGAGGGGAGGAGGATAGTGATCCTCTCCCTGACCTCCTGGCAGTCAAGGAGCAAGATGGGTCAGTGGATGGTGTGGTCCTCTCCCCCACCCTGACCCCAGAACAGCGGGAGGACTGTCGTCAAGTGTTGGGTCAGTTCGCCCCACTGTTCTCCCTGACCCCAGGTGTCACCAAATGGTGCGTCCACGACGTGGACACTGGAGACAGCATGCCTGTGAAACAGAAGTTTTACAGGGTGGCTGACAAGGTCAGAGCTAGCATCAAAGAAGAAGTTTCCAAGATGTTGGCGCTTGGGGTTATTGAGCCCTCCAGCAGCCCCTGGGCTAGCCCAGTGGTCTTAGTGCCTAAGAAAGCTGCTACCCCCGGTGGCCCCCCAGAACTTCGGTTCTGCGTGGACTACCGTGGGCTCAATGCGGTCACGAAGACTGACGCGCACCCCATCCCCAGAGCTGATGAGCTGGTGGATCGGTTGGGAGCTGCCCAGTACCTGAGTACTTTTGATTTGACTTCAGGGTACTGGCAGATTGCCTTAACTGACGGGGCAAAGGAGAGGTCAGCATTTTCAACGCCGGAAGGACACTTCCAGTTTCGTGTCATGCCCTTTGGGTTGAAAAATGCTCCCGCCACATTTCAGAGATTAGTCAACCAGGTACTGGCAGGGCTGGAGCAATTCAGCGCAGCCTACCTGGATGACATTGCGGTGTTCAGCTCCACTTGGGAGGAACACCTGCAACACCTCACTGAAGTGTTGAAGGCTCTGCAGAAGGCGGGCCTCACTATCAAGGCCAGTAAGTGCCAGATAGGGCAGGGATCGGTGGTGTACTTGGGACACCAAGTGGGGAGCGGCAAGGTGGCGCCCCTACAGGCAAAAATTGATACCATTCTGGCTTGGGAACCCCCCAAGACCCAGACTGAGGTGAGAGCCTTTCTAGGTCTCACCGGGTATTACAGACGGTTTGTCAAAGGCTATGGCACCATTGTGGCCCCTTTGACAGAGCTGACATCTAGGAATCAGCCCAGGAAAGTGAATTGGACTGAGGCCTGTCAAACTGCTTTTGACACCCTAAAAACTGCCATGTGCACAGCACCGGTGCTTAAGGCACCTGACTTTTCAAGTGAGTTCATTGTGCAAACTGACGCTTCAGAGCAAGGCGTGGGAGCAGTGCTCTCACAGATCAATGATGAGGGAGGAGACCAACCTGTGGCTTTCATTAGCCGGAGGCTGATCCCCAGGGAACAAAAATGGAGTGCCATTGAAAGAGAAGCTTTCGCTGTGGTCTGGGCTCTGAAGAAGCTGAGGCCCTACCTGTTTGGGACTCACTTCCGTGTTCAGACCGACCACAGGCCCCTCAGATGGTTAATGCAGATGAGGGGTGAGAATCCAAAATTGTTGAGGTGGTCCATTTCCCTACAGGGGATGGACTTTACGGTGGAGCACCGCCCTGGTACAGAACACGCCAACGCTGACGGTCTGTCCAGATTCTTCCGCCTTAGTGATGAGGACTCCCAAGAGGTTGGGTAGTTCTCCCCACTTTCAGCTGGAGGGGACACGTGTTAGACCTGACACCTTTTGGCGTGGTTCTTCCCCCATCTTTTTGCCTCTGACTCATGTGTTTTGATGCTGTGCTGGATTTCGTTTTTGCTGATTTAGATGTTTTGGACACTCTGCCACTGCTGATCAGTGTCAGAGTGTAAGTGCTCCTTCTGTAAATTGTGATATTGATTGAGTATACCTAATTGGCATATTTGTATCACCACGAAGTCCCTAGTAGAGGGCACTGTGTGTGCCAGGGCTGGTGATGACAAATGCTACTAGTGGGCCTGCAGCGCAGATTGCGCCACCCACATGAGTAGCTTTAAAAAGGTGACTCAGGCCTGCCAGCGCAGGGCCTGTGTGCAGTCAGTGACTGCCATGTCAGCCTGGCCAGTGTCCCCACTGGCTAGGCCTAATCCTTCCCTGTCTGTGCACATCAGTCACCCCTATGGAAGGCTCAAGGTACCCCCCTGGGCAGGGTGCAGTGTATGGATAAGGTAGAGCATGTGCTAGTGCAGGTACTATGCTCTGGTAGTGGGCTACAGCCATTTTGTGTGCTCACTGCTGTAAGGCTATCTTGCTCCATAGAGTAACATGGAGGGGGGCTGGGCCCATGTGATACCAGCCTATCTCCCCATAGGAACAAGATGGGACATAAGTGAAAGATATCCCTGGACTCAGAATTTAATGACACATCTTTTAGTGAAGGGTGTTTTTAAATCCTGGGTGGGAGAATAGCCCTTTTAGAAAGTAGCTGTTCTCTTGTCTAAACCTTTCTGTGTGCCTGGGTTTGTGGAATGTCTGCCTGGTCTGGATGTGACAGGAAGGGGCTGCAGAGCCCCAGAGGAGAGGGTCGGAGCCATCCCGGGGATGAAAGGGCACATCTGCCTGCTTGGGAGGAGGGAGGAAGGAATGCCAGATAAGTGCTGGGCTGTGCCTGCCTACCTCCCCCACATTAGCTCTCTCCTGGTGGTCAACTGACCCCACTGGCCCTGAAGCTGACAGGAAGAAGAAAGCCAGAGACACCTCAGTGCTCCGCAACCCCCAGAACTGGTTTAGACTGGACCCAGGGCCTCCATGCACAAAGAACTTCAAAGACATTGGGGGGTATAAGGAAAGGACCCCTGTCTGCAGAGAATTAGATTCTGAAATTCTGCAACCAAGAAGGAACCTTTGCTGGAAGGAGGACAGCTAGGGAACTAAAGGAAGACTGCCTTGCTGTGTGCTCTAAGGGCTGACCTGTTCTACTGTCTACCTGGAAGCTGAGGAGAAGAAAAGGGGCTTTGCTGTGTGCTGTGACCCTGCCTACTTGAAACTGCCCAGACTCTGCTGTGTGCTGTGTCTACATCTGAATCTCCAAGGGCCTGAGAAGAGCTGGCCTCCTGCTTGGAACCCAGGGCTAAAGGTTCCTAAAGCTATCCCAGGAAACAGCTGCAAAATCGTGCTGTTGGGACCCGAGACGCGTGGTGCTGGACTGCGGAGCGTGAGGAGGAGATCGGTGTGCTCATCGGCACATTAATCGTGAGGGTTGGAGGCTTGTGGAGCCTCCCCTCGTGAAATCTGCTCCCAGGTGGTGGCAAGGTCGAGAGGGGGGTCTAGTTCTGACCAGCGCCCTTTAAAACCCTTTGCCGCCAAATCACCGTCGCAGCCCGGGGCCAGGATCACCCCTGGAAGTTGCTGTTCGTGACCAGGAGCGGCCGCGGCGAAGAACGAAGCCGCCGCGACCCCATTGGCTGAGGGAGCCGAGCCCCCTCGCTAACGCCGCGACGGGATTGGCCCGCGCGGCTCAGCGTCATCAGCTGTGGTGTGCCGTGATTGGCTGAGCCCGCGGAGCGTCATCGGCGAGGCCGCGCTGCCATTGGTTGGCGGCCTCGCGCTCAGAGGGGCTCGACTGAGGGCCGCGACCGGATTGGCTGCCTCCGCTGAAGCTGCGGGAGGTGCCGAAGAATTGCCCAAAATCACCGCCGGGACCGGGAAAGAGCTCTGACCCCGCCGAGGGACCTGGAAGCGTCCCGCACCCCTGGCCCGCCGTCCCTCCATCAGGTGAGCTTCACCGCCTCCCCCGCCGCTCGTTGGATTGTCGAGAGCGGGCGGGAGAGGAAAGGGGACCGGCCGGGGCGGGGACGCGTGCAGTCTGCACGGCTGGTGCGCAGTGGTGCGCCTGTATCTCAGGAAGACGCGAGGCTGCCCCGGGGACGAAAAAGAGTCCCTGGGCCTCGCGAGGGAGTTGCCACAGCGCATGAAGCCCACGGATATAAGTACACGTGGGCCTTGTTTTCTTTGCGCATGCTGGGAGCACCACAGTATAAATCAGTGGCCATATTCTTTTAAGTGCTGATTTGAGAGACTAGAGACTATTTTTATTTTTATGCTGAGAACTGCCTATTTACAAGACCTACTAAGAATTAAGTGCAACCTTGTTCTAAATGAAGTGTTTAACGTGCAACCTTTAAGTTAGAAGTGCTATCTATTCTAAAGAAGTGATTATCATGCAACTGCTTCATTTACATGATGAAACTAGATAAAGTTATATTTTATATATACTTACCTGTGTGGTCTCAGTTTGTGGTGGATTGGGAATTGCTGTTGTGTTAAGTGCAAATGTTATCCACATTGTCTCCGAGTTTAGCCTAGACTGCTCGCGCCATGCTACCTAGAGGGTGAGCAGGGGTTATCTCAGAGGGTTATTCCGTCGCCCTGACCGGAGCTAGGGGTCCCTACTTGGGCCAAGGTACTTACCTTTGCCAACCAGAGACTCCCGGTTCTAACAGCCATTAACGCTAATACCCTCCAGGGCCCATGTTTCTTGGAAGCAGCATATGTCATATTGCCCAACAAAACTGCTACCAGGCACCATCCTCTCTTTTACTATGCAGGTCTGCTATATTCCATGATAATACGTACACATTGTCTTTATTAAACTTGTTTGTAATAATGGCTGTGGATTGTCCAGTAGGATGCAAAGTAGTAGACTTGGGTAACAGACTTGTCCATACTTAATCAGAGTCACATCTAGGATGATTTCCAGACTTAGTTGCCAGCGTCACTGTTATCCATGTCCAGTCATTGTCATCAACCTAGATTTCTTTTTTCCAAGTTAGCGAGCCTGATTGACCTGGAATTGTTACAAGCAGTGATGTGCAAATTCTCAAAAACTCATTCATGTTCAGTGGCTCACTCTTCGATGCCCTTGCAAATGACTTGTGATTAGGGGGGTTCTCACCATAGAAGAGAGGAACTTGTGGCTGATACTGCCCTGAAGATGAGATGACTTACTGGACTAAGCTTGGGCAGTGCAGTACATCCACCCCTTTGATGCAGAAATCAATCAATATGATTCTTTATTCGGTAAATAAAGTCACCATAAAAGAATACAGGTGAAATACAATGATCTCAATTTCATGAATAATAAAAACAAGCAATAAGATTACTCATAAAAACAGAAAGCATTAAAACAATTAATAAGGTCTCATTTTCCTGGACACCCAGGCAGCCTGTAAAAAGGATAAAACAGTAAAAACACATGCTCAGTAGGAAGCATCTGAAGATACAAAAGAGCAGGTCTAACTTGTTTAAAAGGCAGTGATTTCAGGAAGGGGATTAAAAAACACTTCCTCAGCCAGCTGAAGTAAGAGTAAAACATTATAAAATGGAGCATTTCTTGATGAGACACATTGTCGCAGACGCAAGGTGCACTTGCCTCAGACCAAGCCCACCCACTTGTGGTCGCCAAGAAATGATGTAATTAATTAAACCGGAACCTAACCAGTAAAAAACTTTCATGATGTGAGTGAACCAAGCCCAGGTATGGCTCCATCCACTGCACAGTTTTTAAAAGCATGTGGCCCCTCACTGAAAGCTTCTGGAGTTCTAAACATTCTCTCTGCAAATGGGAGCGTGCCAAAAACAAACTTTTAACACTGCCCAACTCATGGGCGGAGATAGAGATAGGGTTTGTGAAAATATCAGGCCTACCTAGAGAAAAAAAAAGCTGGCTTAACATGAGCAATCCAAGGTGTACTGGTTACCCGATCCAGAGTCAGACAGTCCTCGTGAATCAGCCAGTTTAGCTTAAGTGTAGCCCTGCTCCAGATCTTAATCCAGCACAGGTTCGGGCTTACAGATATCAGGTTCAAAACATAATCAAGCCCACGCCCCACACGCACTGAAAATGCCGGGTAGATTGGGGGACCTGGACCAGCTTGCCCAAAAAACTATTCTTCTTCGTTTGCATCCAATCAAACTTGACATATCCCAAACCTCGCTACCATAATGCAATTGTGAAATGCACTTGGCCTGATAGATTTTTAGAAGATCCCTTGGTGCCCTGGACCCGAGCCTATATGCAAAACTGAAAACCGCCTCATAGTTTTTAAGGACTCTGATCTTTTTGCCTCAACCAGGGATTTCCAGCATTTGTTAAATCAAATAAAACTCCCAAATAAGGGAAGGCATTGACTTTGCTCTGGGTAACATTAGATTACTACTTGTGGATTAGGGGCCCACTACCATTACTTAGGACATCTGAAAGAGACACGTTAGTGATAGATTCCTTTCCTCAGAATATCCCCTGGCTTCAGACTGGACCCGGAAAGTTTTTCGTCAGCAGTACCCTTGCGCATTGGTAGGTGGCATTGTGCGGCTCCGTGTCTGTCACTGGCGTCGTAAGCGCCGAGATGACGTCACGGAGACTACTTAGGCGCCACCCATGCCCGCTGACGTCAGTGCCTTCTTTTTCTGCGCCAGCGAGCGCAGATCCGGTTAGAGCTCATACCCTAGTCACTTTTTGATGAACTTTTTGAGAATTTGTCTCTACTTCTTTTGAGCATTTGACTCCTAGTGCCACGTAGAGATGCCTGGGTTTAAATCCTTTTGAGGCCTGTTGCTGTACGATGTCGGTGGCCGACCCCCATGGCATCTGTCTCTACTGTCTGGAGCGCAACCATGACTCCCGGTCATTTTCCGACTGTCTGGCCATGGCTCCGAAGGCTTTGCTGGAGCGGTCCCGAAAGCTGCTGGAGGCCAGGCAGTCGTCTCTGCGCCATTCGAGGTCCAGGGGTCGCTCGAGGGACCGACCGCAGAGCCGTCATCATCGCTCCTCGGGGTTCAAGTCTTCACCCTCAGAATCGGGTAGGAGACGTCACAAGAAAAAGTCAAAGAAGTGTGTTCGCTCTCTGATGTCCCCCTGTCAGTCTCCAGACGTGGACGAGGGGGTCAGGGGTCCTTCCAATGTAGCTCTCTTGGAGCCTGGGAGTCCTGCGGCCTACTCGCCCCATCGAGTCCCTCGGCAACTCCGTCCCAGGTGCAAGAGTTTCTTGCCGCCATGGCTCGCCTTCTAGCCCCGCGGTCCCTATTAAGGGCCCTATCTTGCCACCGGCTCCGCCGTTGGTGCCGCCGACGTCTCCGGCCCCGGTGCCACAAGGTCCTCTGCCGCCGTCTCCGGCGCCAAAGTGTCATCCGCCGGCAGCCCCGGCGCCCCCTGCAGCTCTGTTCCTGTCACCGCCATTGGTTCCGTTCGTGTAACCTCCCCCCTTGCCCTAATTTCTAAGCAACTTTCCTCCGGCTTGGTACCCTAATTGGGACATGGAGCCAGATTGGCGCCAACCTGGTGCAGTTACCGGCGCCGTTGTAGCATTTGTTTTCCCCTGTGCTTCCCCCGCCGCTGCCGCCTGTGCCACGGGCTGTGGAGGAGGGGGATGACAAATCACCTGACTCCGGAGAGCCTGGTCATTCAGGCCTAGACTTCCCAAAGTGCGTTCCCTACCTCCCCGCCAGATAAGGAATTGAAAAAACTGGAGCAGTTTAGCTAGAAGTTATTTTCCTCTGCCAGCTTGGGGCTGCTGTCAGTCAACACCACATGCCTCTTGGGCAGCTACTCTCACGCTGTGTGGGACACAGTGGCGCAGACACTGCTTCAGTGTCCTGAAGAGGTTCAGGCTGTACTTTCCCAAGCTGTTGCGGAGGGAAGGATGCAGCAAAGTTCGTCATTCGGTGTGGGCTGGACACTACGGATTTTTTAGGGAGAGCGATCTCCACAACAGTGACCCTGCGTCGCCATGCCTGGCTGTGGTCCACTGGGTTTTAGGGAGATGTCCAGAGTTCCCTCATGGACATGCCTTTTGAGGGTACTCGCCTGTTTGGGCAGACAGTGCGCTGGAGCGTTTCAAGGATTCTTGGGCTACGGCCAAGTCCTTAGGTCTCTCCACCACACGCCCGGCCACGTCTACCTTTCGTTGCCACGGAAGGGGTGCCCCTGCACGTTCGTTCAGCTAGAAGCCTGCGCAGAACCAAAATCAGCACGGGCGTGGAGGCCGCTGTGGCGGCTCAGTGGGACAACGGGCGGGTCAGTCCACCTCCACTCCCGCAGCATCCGCCCCAAAGCCTTCCTAGTCAGAGCTTTGGGGTGCACCACATGCCTGTGGGCAGGAGGATTCAACATCACCTCCCCCACTGACGCTCTGTCACTTTGGACAGATGGGTGCTGCAAACTGTCCAAAGGGGTTACTCCCTCCCCTTTGAGTCTGGCCCCCAGCCATGCCATTTCAGTTCCAACGCATATCGGGGGATCACTTTGCACTTCTCCAGCAGGAAGTCACAGTCCTCCTGGCCAAGGGGGCCATCAAGTGCGTTCCTGGGCCAGAAGTAGGACATGGTTGTTATTCTCACTACTTTCTGGTTCCCAAGAAGGACAAAGGGGGCATTCACCCCATCTGTGACCTCAGGAATGTCAATCGCTTTCTCCAGAAGGAGAAGTTCAAGATGTTGACTCTGGCTCAGGTCTTGGCTTCTCTCGAACCTGGAGATTGGATGGTAGCGTTGGACTTGCAGGACGCATATGTTCACATCCCCGTCCTGCCGGCCCACCGGCGTTACCTGCGGTTCACGGTAGGCCAAGAGCATTTTCAGTTTGCCATGCTCTCCTTCGGCCTTACCAGCACCCCTCGGGTGTTAACCAAAGTGGTGGCGGTGGTCGCAGCTCATCTGCGCAGGTCAGGGGTGTCAGTCTTTCCCTACCTCGACAACTGGTTGTTGAAGGCGGGCTCGCCCCAGACAGTCATCACCCACCTTCAGACTGCGGCCCACCTCCCGCATTTGCTACGGTTCTCCATCAACGTGCCGAAGTCGCACCTAAGTCCCTCTCAGAAGCTCCCCTTCATCGGAGCGGTTTTTGATTTGATGCAGTGTCGGGTTTGTCCTCCCGAGCAGCGAGTCCGGGTTATTCAGGCTATGATTCCGATCTTTCAGCCTCTTTCCCGGGTTTCAGTCGGGATGACCCTCTGGCTCCAGAGCCTGATGACCTCCTTCATCCTACTGGTGCACAATGCCAGATAGCATATGTGGGCTCTGCAGTGGGACCTGAAGTTCCAGTGGGCACAGCATCAGGGCAACCTGTCCAATCATGTCCAGATCTCGGAGGGCACTGCACGACAATTGCAGTGGTGGCTCACGAATCGTGATTGGGTCAATGGCAGATCCCACTCCCATCCCCAACCGGAGCACACAGTTGTGATGGATGCATCCCTCCTGGGATGGGAGGCCACTTGAAAGAGGTGTAGATCAGAGGCCTCTGGTCTCTGGCTGAATCCTGGCTCCATATCAACCTTTTAGAGCTTTGGGCGATCCGACTTGCACTGAAGGCATTCCTTCCCTCTGTCCGGGGAAGTGTAGTGCAGGTATTCATGGACAACACCACCGCTATGTGGTATTTCAACAAGCAGGGCGGGGTGGGGTCGAGGACCCTATGTCAGCAGGATCTGCGCCTCTGGACATGGCTGGAATATCAAGGCATCACCTTGGTAGTTCAACACCTGGCAGGTTCTCTGAATGCCAGGGCGGACGAGCTCAGCCGCCGGTTCTTGATGGATCACGAATGGCGTCTAAACTCGGACATGGTGCAAGGTCTCTTTCTGCAGTGGGGAGAGCCTTGGTTAGATCTATTCGCCACCGAAGAGAATGCGCAATGTCATCAGTTCTGCGCAGTGCTGAAGAAGATTCGGCGCAACCGGGCCCAAGTCATCCTTGGGGCTCCGGATTGGGCCCGAAGATACCGGTATCCTGACCTACTCAGCATGGTGATCGATCCCCCGATCCAACTGCCTCTTCGGGAGGATATTCTGTCGTAGCAGTAGGGGACGGTCCTCCACCCGAACCTGTCCAGCCTCCACCTCCATATATGGAGATTGAGCGGCGACAGTTTACTGCCTCCCGAAATCTGTGATGTTATTCTGGCAGCCAGGCATCCCTCCACTAAAACGGTATACACCTGCAGGTGGAACAAGTTCGTGGCATGGTGCACAGCTAAGGCTGTGGATCCCCTTTCTGCCCCTCTTTCCAAGGACATTCTGTTCCTTCTTTCTTTGGCCCAGCAGGGCTCTATCAAAGGTTATCTTTTGGCCATCACTGCCTTTCTACGGTTTCCAGATCAGTCTTCTCTTTTTAAGTCCCCGGTTATTAACCGTTTCCTGAAAGGCATTACGCACACGTTTCCTTCCGTGCCGTTCATAATGCCTCAATGGGACTTGACTTATCTGATGTGCGTTCCCTTTGAGCCCCTTCATAACTGTCCTTTGCGTCTACTCACTCTCAAGGTCGCTTTCCTGGTAGCTATCACCTCTGCCAGAAGAGTGAGTGAGCTCCAGGCTCTTTCTTCCAAACCTCCTTTCATTTCTGTTCATCCGGACAAGGTGGTTTTAAGGACCCTGTCCTTCTTTCTTGCAAAAGGTTGTCACACCCAATCACATTGGGCAGACCATCACTTTGCCCACCTTCTTTACGCCTCCGCATCCTTTTAAAGAGGAAGAGAGGCTCCTCCATCTGGACCCAAAGAGTGCGCTCTTGTTCTATCTGAAGTGCACACAACAGTTCCGGGTGGATAACCAGCTCTTTGTTGGCTACGTGGGCACCAAAAAAGGTCAAGCCGTGCACAAATGTACCATCTCTTGGTGGGTCGTTCTGTGCATCAAAGAATGTTACTCATTGGCTAAGAAGGAGCCTCCTGTGGGGCTGCGTGCCCATTCTACCAGGGCGAAGGCAGCCACTACTGCCTTTTGATGCTGCGTTCCCTTGCAGGAGATTTGTCAGGCAGCTACGTGGGCCTTGCTGCACGCGTTTACCAAGCATTACTGCTTGACAGACAAGTCCGGAAAGACCGCATTTTTGGCCGTTCTGTTCTCCATGACTTTCTGGTGTAATCTTGTTTGCAGACCCACCAACGGGGTTAGTATTGCTGGGGTATCTATTTTAAGGTAAGGAATCTATCACTAATGTGTCTCTTTCAGATGCACAAGTTACTACTTGTGTAACAATATATTAGTGATTCCTTACCACCCCACCCATCCTCCCCGTTCTGTGAACATATTTCTAGGGTTAAGGTCATCCCTTTCAAGACCCTAGTTTCATGGCACCAGTGGTCAGTTTCTTGCATGGCTATACGTTCCTGGCGCGGAAAGTCGTGTACAGAACTGACGTCCGCACGCATGGGTGGCACCTAAGTAGTCTCTGTGATGTCATCTCGGAGCTTACAATGCCAGCGATGGATGCGAAGCTGCACGACGCCACCTATCGACACGCAGGGGTACTGCTGACGAAAAACTTTCCAGATCCAGTCTGACGCCTGGGGATATTCTAAGGTAAGGAATCTATCACTAACTAATGTCTCTTACAGATATATCGTTACACAAGTAGTAACTTGTGCTTCGAGAAGTTAACTGACAGGTCCGGAGACCCATGAAAGACACACACTTAGCCAGCAACAAGTCCAACCGCTTTGCGGTCCAAGCCATCAGTACTGCGTTGTCCACATATTGTAAAACATGGAGAAATCTCTCCCCAATCTTAGAACAATCGGCTGAAACCTATAAAAGAGAAGATTCTAGCCCGTTTGCATACAAAGTGAACAAAAAAGGGGCAAATATGCACCCCTGACGAACCCCACAGCTCATCAAAAATGATTGGGTGCACACTGCACCTTGAGAATAACACACTGAGGCTGAGGTCTTTGAGTAGAGATCAGCTAATAAGGCTACAATACTGGGATGTACCCCCATCTCACTGAGCAGGGCCGAGGCCCGGAGTTTCCCTCTGTTCACCCTATCAAAAGCGGACGTCAAGTCCATGAATGCGAGATGTAAAGGTTCAGACCGAGCCACAGCGTATTTATTAATAATGTAATGGAGGTTCAGGCATTGATCTGAGGTCGACCTTCCCGCCCTAAAGCCATACTGGGCATCACTCAAAATATTGTATTCTTCTTCCCTATCTCACAACCCATTTAAAATCTCAATCCCTAAGACCTTGACTGTAGCGTTCAGTAAGGAAATTGGCCAATAACATTGTAAGTTCTCTTTGTCCCCCTTCTTAAATATCGAGACAATCACAGCAGTATTCCAAGAGGGTAACAACAGCCGTATTCAGGACTTGCATTAGTTTAGGGGCCGAAACCTGTGTATTTGCTTTAAACAGTCTGGCGGTATACTGTCCGGGCCCGGGGCCTCATTGCTAGACAGAGCAAAAATACTTTGTGTGACTTCACCTAATGTGAAGACCACTTGGTTACCACTCGGTTACCAACTTTAACAGGTGTAAAGGGGGTTTTATCACCTCCACCAATCCCTTAATTATAAATGCCCTCAAAATGATTCACCCACTTTTGCTCTGAGATGTGGTGGCATAAGAGCAGGCCAGAGCTCTCAGCAAAGCAAGGCCTATTTACAACAATACTGAAGTGGGAACTGTCCCCCATTTCGGAAGCTTGACAAAAGCTCCTCCTAGGCTGATTCCTGTAAATTATATTTACTAAGCTTTTGAACCAATGTATAGGCCCACCTGTAGTTTCTGATCAAATGCCCGTCCCTCAGGAACTGCTTCAGGTGGTGCAGGGTTCTCGAGCCTTTATAATTTTCCACGACCTTACCCTCCACCTGCGTCACTATCCAGACAAATGTTAATTTAATTCAGGCAGGATGCAAAGAGAGAAGTTTGAAAGTGCTGAGGGTCAACCTGAGACCATTTCTGCCTTCTCCCCTGGTCGACTGCAGATAGACTTATAAGTGCCCCCCTTAACTGTGGTTTTGGGCCTATGTGCAAATCATCTATGTGGCCGACAACCAATCTAGCAATACTGGGAATTGAAAATTCGACCCTAGAAGAGTAGGCAGCCAGGATTCCTAATTAAACCTGGCTCAAAATGACCGATTAATCTTTTTCTCTGCCCTCATGTCGCTTGACAGAACAACTTTTAATTTTGGGATCACATAGAAGAAGGCTAGTAATCTTGTTCTGTTTAGGAATATTGTTGAGCTGATATCTAGAAAGAGGTCAATAAATTCCACACAGCGCTCCTTATTTTCTCTAATGGCTTTAATCATTCTGGCTGCCAAGGAATTATTTTTCCCTTCAGTTAGACTTTACTCCTGGCCTTTTATAAATCGGGACCAGGGGTTTAGACACTAGCCTTACATCCCCTGTGTAAGCAATCCCAGGCTGTTCGACATCCAAACTTAGTACTGGGGGTACTGGGATTCCAGGGCTTGATGCCCTACTCTTCTGGGACACCTCAACAGCTCCTTTTGTGAGCCAAGATCTCCATTTAGATGTATTTCCTTTTTAGATTGGGCAGGGTGCTTTTTTGCTTGTAACATAATACTTGGACCTTGTTCATTGTCATTCTTTGTAGCTTTGTCTACTTCCAAAGTGGTAATGTTAATTGCATCGTTTGGTTCTCCAGAGGAACAGGTAGACATTGGTTCTTGAGCAGCCTCACTCGCCGTTGTTTTTGTACTAGGCAGGTTCTTGCTTGGTGCCTGGACTATCTTGCACCCTTTGGTTTTGGAGGAAAGACACTCTAATGATTAGAGAAGGAAAGCAGGATCAGTCCTTTTCTTTTTTTGGGGTTTACCTTTTTTATCCCCCCTTTTTGGCGATTTCACAGTGGGACTCGCATTTTCATCATTCAGTATTTGTGGACTGTGACTCTCTGGGGTACTTGACATTTGGTAGAGCTTCCTATTGCAGTTCCTCCTGCTACAGACTTGCTGTCCTCCAAAATAGGAGTGGACATGAGTTCACCTCGTTGGTACCTGAGGGCATTATCAGGACTGTCAGAAATAGTGCTAATGTTTGGTTCCCCTTCTGATTTAAATATCAGGGGGCATGCTGCTTGGTTGTATCTTTGCACACTGGGCTACGTGTTGCCATACTTTCCGGTTGAATCATGGAGATTACTTTTTTGCTCTGTCAGGTTTCCTATCATACTTCAGTAATCCATCTGTGATGCTTTGTCATTGATATTAGCCGGTTTTTGGGTGGTCAGATTTCTTGTCACACACGAAGGGTCCATCTGCAAGACTTCATCGTATTTCATACCCGCAGACATGAGGGCACAAAGGATCAGACTTAATAATGATTCTATAGGATCAGATAACCCTAGAGTCTTCTCTAGGAGCGGAACACTTCTTCCGTCAATAGGAGAGGAATTAAGTTCTTGGAAGCAATTGCGCGTAAAGATCCAAAGTCCACCATTAAAGATGTATCTTTCCCTTTCACATTAAAGTTGGATGTAGGTTGTTTTTCTCTACCATGTATGCTTCTTTCTCTATCAAACTGACCATAATCCTCTCCAGCGCAAGCATTTTCAATACATTTGCAATAGTAATGGATTCCTTTAGTGATGATGGATTGCAGCTTCTAGCCTTTCGTTCATTTTTTGCTGAAGCTCCACAGTGAGGTGGGTTTTTATTAATTCTTCTCTCATCGCACAAATTAGCACTCTGTTGCCAGGTCAGCCTGTCTGGAGACAAACTCATCTACAAATTCTGAAGTCTTTTAAGATTATTCCGTTTTGTGGTAGCACTTTGGAATGTTGACAGATTTAGGAATCGTGTCTGCAAATGTTTTGCTTCATTATAAACTTCTAATAATTTGTTTCCATGCTCATCAAGTATTTGAGGTAGGTACTTTTTCCTCACCTCAGGAAAATCTCTCCCACCCTTCGCCTGTAGATAATTTTCAAATGTTTGAATCTAGTCTTATTGTATGGGAGGATTCACTGGATTAGTCAAAATACAGGGGGGGAGGGTTATAATTGATCGGTTGATTCTCATTTTGGTTTTACTATGTTTTCAGCAGTATTGTTTGAGTCATATTTCTCCCCTTTTAAATTTCTTGGGGGTGAAAGAGTTGGTAATTATGTTGCTGTGTGATATGTGGTGCTGTGAAAGTACTCTGTAGTTGTGGAGAGCTGTGGTGGTGGGAGTAATTGTGATTGGAACCAAGGCAGTGTTACGAGGTGAACTGTATGTCAAGAGGACATGGGGCTGTTGGCCGGGGAGAAAAAGATGTTATTTCGTTATTGTAATCCATCAGCGTGACATTAGTCTGACACTATACCCACTAAGAGAGCAAACGCACTGGAAGAAGGAGTGCGGTATTGACAAAGTCAGGTTACAATTGAAGGAAGTCTAGCTGCGCTCAGTGTGTGGCTATACGTGTTAACATATGTTAGTGGTGCATGCGTATGGCTGTTTATTCAAGTTTAAACGAGCGTTGTTTGCAAGAGCTGATATGCCGATGTCGGTCATACAAGATAATCAATGGTAGTTTTCACAGTTGTGAGAATTGTTGGGTTTGACTGTAGCAAGAACAAGACTTAAGCCGAATAACTAGAGTATTTAAAGCAGAATCCAATTCAGTGTGTGGGAGCGGAACAAAGTTCACAAAACAATGAGTAAATGAAAGCTGATCTCCTGCAAGGGCGTGTGAGAGTAGGGCGCGCTGTTATCAGGACTGTTTGCCTTGTGGCTGTGCCTGGGCAGCTCGTCACCAAGAATTGTTGTAAAACAAGAGCAAACCAGTATCTTCCAGGAAGCAGAAGATGTTTATTGAGGCGACGACCCTGTGACACACTGAGGCCTGTCCCCACAGCTCCACTGACCGGGCCAGGTCCAAAGTAAACAAGAAGGGAATCCCACGACACACACATGGAGTTCTGTTACACAGTAAACCTTCTCCTGCTTGTAATTATAACAGTAGCATCAACGAATTTGACCAGGATTGATAAGTGTGTCCAAAGTAAAAGTTAAAAGGGCTAGCAAAAATGCTCTTATAAAGTCCCAAAAGCTATAGCAGTAGAGCCATAGTACTTAAGACTTTGAGAAAATGGAAAATAGAAATGAGCACCCTGTACAGCTGTATGAAGTGAAACAATAAAATCATTTATAGAAGGGCCTAGAAAAGATGGGTGATCAACAGTGTTGAAAGCTACTTGCAGCTCTAAGGGTAAAATAATGGAAGAGAGTTAATGATCCTAATGTTAGGGAATTAACGAGTAGGCTGCAATAAGTGCATTTTCAGTGACATGACCAGGAGGGAAACCAGATTGGCTTGGAGAAAACAAATTATAGATCTGGAAAAAAAGATGCTGATATTTCACTATGAGAAACAAAAAGAGAGGATTTTTTTTTTAAACTCATTTTATTAACATGGCTCAATAGACCATACATTACAATAAGCATTTCCAACAGTGCATAGTAAGGCAGGCACAGTACTTCATCAACAGTATGTTTACAGGGTGCGTATAGGCAGTGAAGGCCCCCAATACCGCTCAGTCGCCTGAAGCTCATTCATCTGTACTTTCGACACGCAGAGGAATTTTTGAAGCTTTGTTGGACAATACAGGGGAGGAATAAAGGATAAGAGAAGCTGTATTGTGTGGTGGCATGTAAAAGCAGCAGGAGTCTGCTTGAGCAAATGAATTTGAGTGAGATACATGCAAAAAAATGGATAATTAACAGAAATAACAGATATGCAGTGGCAATAGCCATTGAAATAAAATGAGCAATTCAAGCTTCAAAAACGGACATCCTTGATGAGGCAACCAGGGGAGATGGTTAAGTAGTGAAAATCGGTTCTAAATACGGGGTATTTCATGAGGGGACGTTTGTACAGGTAGCTCACATCTAATATTTCTAAAAGCACAATGACCAGAGAGATGAGAGGAAAGTAAGAAGGTAGGAAGAATTATTTGTGCAAACGTATTGACCCTTAGTTTGCCTCCCAGTACCGGTAAGAGGAGGGGTGACGGCGGAAGACCTTGACGAGCAGGGGCAGACCAGGGGGCTGGCAGATGATAACAAGCAGGGAGGTGGTTCATTTAGCGACACCGATGAGGGAGAATATAGATAAACAAAACTTACCTTGCACTCGCGGCTCGCTGCTGCCCCCAAACAAGTAGCACCTGGGCTGATCGCCCAGCCCCCAGTTCCACCACTGGTCCATTCTCTCGTCTTTTTCTCATCTCTCTCTGATCACTCATGCTCTCTTCATTGCACTCTCACCCTCATGCTCCCTGTCTTGAACCTCCCTGTAGCTGCTGCAATCAATCGCAGTGTGCTAGGGGAGAGGCACCAGCAGTGGTCCTGGGCTCTCAAAACTGGCCCCATTGGCTCCAGCTCACCGAGGAAATGTGGGATGGAATAAAAGTCAGTCCAGATTGTTATTGAGCACATTTTCAAAGGTTTGCATAGACTGACTGCTCAGGTTCCACAAGGAAAAGACAAAGGAGTATTTGTCCATTTGACTCTTCTATCCATTAGAAGTCCAGGTGGTCTAGTTCATCACTCATGTTGAGAAGATGGGTCAAGATCATCATGAATAGGGTATGCACAGAAGAGGTTCATATTGGGGCTCAATCATGTAGAACCACAGAACACTGTTACTTAACTAAGCTCTCTGTCGCTGGATTCTCAAAGGACCACATGCTGTGAGTCAAGCTGAGACTAAATGTCTCTTGGATGTTGTAGTCTTTTAATGTGCTCCCAGTTTTTTTGTTTGTTGTAGTCTCTTGTTGAGTTATTTTTTACCTACTGAGTAGTAATGTAAAAAAAACAGTCTTGAGCAGGACTAGTTTTATGCTGTGGAAATATTACACATACACCTTTTGTCAAAGACTAATGCTAAAACGCGACTAGGCAGTTTAGATGCGTTTCTTTTTTTCCGGAATGTCGATAAAACTGGCTAGTCACCTGACTTTAATGTCCCCAAGTTTTGTGCCAGGCTGCTGGTGAACATGTACTTTCAAGTAATTGGGGTTGGTATGTTAATATTTGAACATTTGTCATCCACAGGCGCTCGGAAGTATGGCTGGCCTCCACTGTGGATTGCTGTTGTACGTGATGCCTTGCCTAGTTCAGCTCACTGGTGAGTCCCTCAGTCAGTCTCTCATTGATCAGTTTCTCTCAAGATCTCTACGTGACCTTTGAGCATTCAAATTCGGTATGCGACCCTAGACAAATGAAGTCAATACAATGCATGTTGCATGATTATCCAGGTGATTTTGTTTAGGTTGATTGACCTTCCTGGACAGTTGGCAGGTATCTGCCTTTCAGTAGAGATGCTTCATCAAATTGCGTAAGTGAGCGGACAATTTTATTCCAGTATTCTAAAAAAACTCTTGCTGGAAAAAGTGATGGAACAGCGGCACAAAAGCCTTGCAAGGGGCTTGTAAATCTGCTCCCAAGAGTTTGTCTTGAGATACCATTTCTATACAAACAATAATCTACAAATTCTGGGGCAGATTTACAAGCCCCTTGCGACACTTTTGCACCACTGGTGCATCACTTTTTGTGAAGCAGCGGCGGTATAAATAATGCGCCACATTGCAGCCCATTTACGACGTGGCGCATGCAGAAAAATGCGTCATGTTGGAAAGCCCTGCGTCACATTATACCTGCGTCAGTTATAATGTATGTAGGGTGGGCGTTCCCACGCATGAAATCCTCGTAGAAGTGATGCAATGAAATCTACAAGATTTCACTGCTCCACTTCTAGGACACCACTATGTCAAAACATTACGCCTTCTTGCAGCAGGTGTAAAGAGTGATGCAGTACAATACCTATAGGCCTCCCATGCATTGCTGGAGTTGCGTCATGCAAGGAGACATGACTCCAGCAATGTGTGACTTTTGCACCAACAGATGCTTCAGAATTTCTGGCGCATCTGTCAATCCTTGTGTCATGGTGCTCTGTATTGTAAATACAGCGCATCCATGGTGGCGCTAGGGTATCACAGGCTGGCACAAGGAAACTGGCACTTTTTCTACAGATACGTCAGTTTCTTGTAAGTCTGCCTGTAAGTTTGAAACATAATTTGACAGGAGTAAACAGTAAAGTGTGGGAAGGTGAGTCTCTTCACTATGCCTTTGTTCTTGTTAACTCTTTAACATCAGACCCAGAAATTGTATCAAACCCTTGCTTGACAGGTATTTTCATTCCCAAGCAGGTGCACAGTAATTAACGGTGCTGAAGATGCATTGGCAGCAGGGCCTCTGGAGTTGAACAATACCACTTTATCATATCATGGCTGTCTTTTACTACCAAACCAGAGGACAGAGGAAACTATTTTCATTGATTGCATTTGGTCTAATGGTGCCTTTGCCAAGTGACAATCTTCCTGTTGTTTCAAATTTATTGATTGATTTTCTTTTTGTCATTTCTTCTTGGCGGTGTTTTTTTTCCCATGCACTCTCTGTAATGGAAAGAAATTCATTTTTATTATTGTCAAGTTTCTTCATTTTATTGGGTTTATGTTAACGAAACACATCTACAAAAACATTTTCTGCCTCTTGCAAATTCTCTTTGGAAACTTGAAAATCTCTCTCTTCACTATCAGCCCTCTGTTTTTCTTGTTTGATCCATGCTTGAATTCAGCCTCATGTCATGCGGCTTGAGGTTTTAATTGTTCGCTATTTTTGTCGCCCCACTTTATTTCTGCCTTCACATTTTTAGGTCTCGTGGCGTCAACTGCGCACTTGCACAGTCTCGCTCGCGAGATTTTATGATTTTAAGTGAGATTCACTAGCGAGCTTTAAGCCCTGTCCCTCTTT
This sequence comes from Lissotriton helveticus, assembly GCF_964261635.1. Taxonomy (NCBI): domain Eukaryota; kingdom Metazoa; phylum Chordata; class Amphibia; order Caudata; family Salamandridae; genus Lissotriton; species Lissotriton helveticus. Next base: position 1,329,780,329 of record NC_136068.1, on the reverse strand, counting down.
CCCATTGGCCGGCGTCACCGTTCATGCTAAACGGTGGCCAGCCATTGGGAAAGAGCGTCCTTTGATGTACACTTTTCTCTTGTTTGTTCATCCCACTGGGACTGGCTGCCCTGACGTACTGCTGGCGTAAAAGGTTTGTTATCTTCTTTATGGGTCCAAACAGATGGCCCCATAAAGTAGATAATAAACTTTTTGCCCCAGCAGGAAGTCAGGCCGAGTCTGTCCAAGTGGGACAGCAGAAAAAGAGAAACGTCTACGCGAGCGGTCGCATGGCAACATCTTTCTGAATCGGGAGGGAGGCTATAAAATGTGGCCCTCGAGTAAAATCATCCTGAAATCTGACGGCACATCTTCTCTGCCGACTCAAGTTAACTTCGTGCGGAAGAGGAGAACAGGTAATGGTAAAGTCTGGCTCTGTACCAAGGTGACATCATGAGAATAAAACAGCCCCGTAAGCAAGCCCTGAGGGTCTCCCTGTGGCCCCTCCTTCGCAGCAGGCCCAGTCAGCCTGCCCAGGGCCCTCGCAGCCTCATTCTGAGAGCCCTGCCTGGGCTTCCTCCCAGGCTCGGATGCTTCCGCAACAATAAAGCTGTTGGCGCTGGCCCGAGGGCGCAGCCGGTGTCTGAGGTCCAGCTGCTGACACGGGGTGTCAGCCACTCACAGGGAGTTGATACAGTAGCTGAGCTGGTGTGTGGTATCGCTACAGCACTTCCATGTCCCACTGAGGTGTGCCCAGCTTCGGGGCGCTTTAAAAGACACGACGCATGCGGGACAGATATAACTAGAGTTGTGACACCTCTGAGATGGTCTGGGATGGTAGGATGTGGGTTAATGCTGCTTAAATCTTGGTATGGTGCTCTGCCTCTCGGCCGTGCAACTCCAAGATAGGGGAGTCGTGGGCACATGCCACTGAGTGTTACGTTACTTACTGAGCGAGGCTTGGCAAGAGCTCAGTTTTCAGATTCTGAAGACATGCGAGTTGTTTTGTTCTGTGAATCTAGGTGGGAAATCGTTCAATTATACACGTGTACCTCCCCCTTCCCTCGGCACCCACAGGTTCTGTTTAAGATGCTCTGGGATGTGTACCGATGAGTCCTTGGGAATGGACAAGGTGAGGACTAAAGTACTTTCTAATTCACAAGTACGAATGCAGGCGGATTGTGGTGACCTGTACTGCTATTGCTGTCATCCCTTCTCCCAGTGATGTCACCCTTTAGATTGTCCTGTAGCGAGGATTCCTCCCCAGTGTTCCCTGCCTGGCAGTTGCTACTGCTGTGTCTTCCCTTCAAGCTGGACGGCTCTCTTCTCCTGAATAAATCCTGAACCATAACCTTCTGCCTCCGCCTCATCTTTACATTGGCGACAGAGGATGGTCAGCAGTTCTTCAGCTGCTGTTAAAACCTTCAGAACAACTTCATCATCGAAGCGTTTTGAAATTCAGGACTTTTCATATTCCTCCCATGATCTCCATCGTCATGTGAGTACATTTACAACTTTCTTTCTTCGCTGCATTCACTGAGAGCCGTCGCAGCTACAGAACTTTTCACCGCAATACTACCATTTAAATTCAACTGCACGCCTTTTCCAGCACGTCGCAACACGTCACCCAAATTCGTACTACTTGCCCTATTCTCTGTACCAGCCCGCTCCGCTTTCATCAAATGACTCTCGCTAAGACATTTGCCACATTTCTAAACTTTCCTACCTTTTTCCTCGCGCTCCCAACACTGCGCGCATTATCCTCCGTTGTTCCTTTCCCCTCGGGCTGCGCCTCAGAGTGATGACGTCGTAGAACGTTGCCCTCCGTCAAACGATCCAGCGTCTCAACGCACCAAGCGTACTCACGCACTACGTACGCCTGTCACCATAGCAACTCAGACGCCTTTCCTGCTTCCAGTCACGGCTTGGCTCCACTACGTCACAAGGGCTTCGTCTCGCTGCACTCAGCTGCTCAGTCATCGAACTCAGTAACGTCACAAAGGTCTCCTCTTCATTCATCACGCTGATGCGCACAGCTCTAGCGCATGGCGGATTAAATTACCACAGCGGATTAAACTCTTTACAAAAAAAAAACAAAAAAAAACTTCAACTTCGCGCTGATGCGCACAGCTTTCACGTTTCACATCAATCTTTCAACGCTTATGTTTTACATAAGGATATCTACATTATCATCATTCACACGCTGATGTGCACAGCATTTGCACACTGATGTGCACAGTTATTACAAGCTATTGTGCATTCTATTTGTACTGCTATTGTTAATTATTTTACTAGCTCATTTCTTTTAATTTTAATACTTCATTCCTAGAGAAAAATTGAAGATACCACAATGCAAAGTGTTTCTCCTCCAGCTCCATTTCTTCAGACCCCTGGTGATCCTCCTCTTGAATGGAAACTATGGTTGAGATCCTTTATGGCCTACTTAGGTGCTATAGATGGTCTTAGATATCGCGCTGAAAGAAAAAAAAGTCTAATGTACTATCATCTCGGTGTCGAAGGCCAGAACGTCTTTGATCATCTCCCACCTTATGTTCCTCCTTCTGGCGAAACTCCTGATGAATTTGATATAGCTATAGCCAAATTAGACAAGTACTTTGTTAAAACCAAAAATATGGTTGTTCATCGTTACAAATTTTTCACCAGGGCTCAAAAACCTGAAGAAAGCATTGATACTTTTGTTACTGCATTGAAAATTCTTGCTTCTAAATGCGAATTTGACAATTTCACCTCTCAACTTATTAGAGACCAACTTGTTGCTCGTTGTTCTTGTAAACAAATCCAGGGAAAGTTGTTATCTTGCAAGGATCCTTCTCTTGATAAAGCTATTGACATAGCTAAGAGTATTGAGACTTCCTTGGAAGATTCCAAACAACTAGAAGTTTCCCTTTCCAATACTTCTATTTCTGGTGCTGTTTCCAATACTTCTATTTCTGGTGCTGTTTCCACTAAAATACCCCCTCCCATCAAAACTCCTAATTTTGTTCCTCGTGATTCACGTGGTTATTTTAGGAGAATGGGAAATACCAGCACCAGGAGACCCTTTATGCCTAATAGACAATCCAACCGGAACACTTTTTGTTTTAGATGTGGTTCTTCTTACCACTTTTCTAATTTCAAAAATTGTCCTGCTGCCAACCAACAATGCAGTCAATGTGGCAAAAATGGTCATTTTTCAAAGGTCTGTATGAGAGGTAAAAGAAATGATGTACGTTGTGTTATAAATGAGAATGACTATTCCCCTGATTTAAATTCTTTTGAGCATTCAACTGATTATTCTGAATATGATGTTACCAGTCAAGAATATGTGGTTGTTGTGAAGGACAACAATACTGCTTGTCGTACTTTTCTTGTTCCTGATCCCGAGGTTGATGCCACTATTGACAAATGCCATATTCAACTACTTGTAGACACCGGTGCTCGCATCACCATTGTTTCCTACGATAAATATTCTCACTTTTGGCATGACAAATGTTTACTACCTCCTGACGTCCTTACTGTAGCCTTTGAGGGAAGTAGAATTAATCTTTTAGGTTATTTCTGTGCTGAAATTTCTATTTTTAATAAAGTTATCAAAGGAAAAGTTTATGTTGCTAAACGGGGCATCAATGTACTGGGTCTCATCCATCAGGCAGAATTCGGTGTCACCATTAAGCCTGGTCTACCCAATCCTGTATTTATTGAAGAGTGCAACATTCCTCATTCTATGTCTTCATCTCCTGTCCCTGTATGTAACATTTTGAATGATAAATTGTGGGAACTCAAATTTAAAAAAGTTTTTGAAGATCGCCTTGGTAAAATCACCGATTTTCAACATTTCATCAAGGTCAAAGATGGCATTACTCCTGTCAAACACAAACTTAGAAATGTCCCACTCAGTATCAGAGAGGACTTGTCCAAACATCTGAAATCCTTGTGCGAACAAGGAATTATTGAGAAAGTTGAATCGACATTATGGCTTTCTCCCATCGTTCTTGCTAGGAAGAGGTCTGGTGACCTTAGGATGTGTGTGGATTTACGCAGTCTCAATCAGGCTATCTGGGTTGATGGTTTTCCCCTCCCTCGCATTGAGGATTTAATAGCAAAAGTAGGTTCTTCCACCTGGTTCTCAAAATTTGACTTAAAAGCGGCCTACCACCAGATTGAGTTGCATCCCCTCTCACGTCACCTTACTGCCTTTGTCACACCTGATGGCGTATTCCAATTTCGTCGTCTTCCCTTCGGCTTGGCTTCTGCTGCTGCTGTTTTTCAGCGAATTATGTCGGAGATGTTTGAGGAACTCTCCAATGTAGTCGTCTTTCAGGATGATATTCTTATTTTTACTCAATCTGAGGACGAACATGACAAAGTCATTGACCAAGTCTTTCACATTTTAGAACATAGAGGTGTGACCTTACAGAAGAGCAAATGTGTTTTCAAAACTAGAGAAGTGGAATACCTGGGTCATATCATTTCTGAAAATGGCATCAGACCAAGGTCTGGTCTTGTCAAAAGCATCATTGAAGCTCCCGCTCCTTCCAACAAGGAACAGCTTTTGTCTTTCCTGGGTCTTTGTGAATTTTATTCAAAATTCATGAGAGACTATGCCAAGACCACAGAGTGTTTTAGACTTTTACTAAAAAAAGGTGCTACTTTCAGCTGGTCTGATGAGTGTGAAAAAGGTTTTCAACTCATCAAAAAGCACATTACCAATGCTCCTGCTCTTCAACCCTTCAATGGTAACAGAGAAACTATAGTTACTGTTGATGCTTGCGAATATGGCTTAGGGGCAGTTCTTTCTCAAATGGCCCACGGTAAAGAATTTACCGTCGGATTTGCCTCCAGGACTCTTCGTCCTGTCGAAAGGAAATACTCTGTTATTGAGAAGGAACTGCTTGCATGTGCTTGGAGTGTTGAGAAATTCAAGTCTTACCTATGGGGTAGATCATTTATTCTTCAAACCGATCATCGTCCCCTTGTTGATATCTTATCAGGCAGAAACATTAATCGCACCACTGCACGATTGGCTAGACTTTCCACTAAACTATTGGAATTCAATTTCAAGGCTGTCTACATCCCTGGCGGAAAAAACAGACGAGCGGACTGCTTGTCAAGGCTACCTCTACAAGTGCCTGATGAGAATGAAGAAACTGATATTGAGGAATGTTTTGTGGCCAATATCTCCCAAACGTCTGTTTCTTTTGCTGAAAGTGACTGGATCAAGGCTGTCGAAAATGACGCCATTCTCAAAGATGTCATCTCCTTCATACAAAAAGGTTGGCCTAAAGAGAGAACTCTTTCTCCTGAGCTTCAAATTTATTGGAAAATTAACCCTGAACTTTCTTTGGAGAATGGTAAAATTGTTAGAGGTGATAAGTTTATTCCCCCTTCTGTTTACAGAGAGAGAATTATTACTGATGCACATTCCGGTCATCTTGGTGCCACCATCACCAAGAGAAATGTCAGATCGAATTTTTGGTGGCCAAAAATGGACAACCAGATTATTGAGGCCATCAAACTCTGTTCACGCTGCAACGCCAGTGACAAGGTTCTCATTTTAGAAGGTGTTTCTAATTCTGTTGTTCCCCCTCCCGCCAGGGCCTGGCAAAAAATTGGCCTGGACTTTTTAGGTCCGTTCCATGTCCTTCCCAATACTTCCAAATACTTCCTGGTCCTTGTTGATCATCTTTCCAGGTGGGTCGAAGTTGAACCTATAAATGTTCCTAATTCCAAAAGTGTAATTGATTGTTTAAGCAGAATTTTTCTCAGGGAAGGGTGTCCTGAAGAAATCCTTACCGACAACGGGGTTCAATTTATTTCCAAAGAAATGAGTGTCTTTCTTAACAATTGCTGTATTAAACACACCAGGACTCCGTTGTACCATCCCCAAAGCAATGGCAAAACCAAGAGATTTAACAGAGTTATTGTCGAATGTGTGCAAGCTGCATTCAGGTCAAATAATTGTATCTTTCAAGCTGTAAAAGATCTCATATGGTCTTATCGCATTTCTCCCCATGTTGCCACAGGTTTTTCTCCTTTCGAGCTAATGAGAGGACGAAAAGCTTGCTCCCAAGCTGTCCCATTTTGGATGGTCAAGAGTCTTCACCGGGGCTGTGATTTGGAAGCGGTGTGGGAGCGTGCCAACAAAAAATCTTCTAGTTCTCTATCTTGTCCTGTTGAACCTAAAAGAGAGTCTTTCCATAACATTCATCCTGGTGACTGGGTTAGAATCAAGAATCCAGTTGTAGTTAAGAAAGGTTTTTCTAAATTTCTTGAATCCCAACAGGTTGTTGATGTTCGCAAGAATGCTGTAAAACTGTCTAATGGCAATTGGTGGAGCACTTCTCGGGTTGCCAAAGATCCCTCCCGTGCAACTGCTCCTTCTTTGAATATTGATGTTGGCAATGGCCTAAAAGTTGAATCTAATGTTAATACTGACAATTGTTTAAGAAGAAGTTCGAGGGCTATTATAAGGCCCAACAAATACCGTGATTTCATCTGATTTGCCTTTACTGTGTTCCTTGAATTGTTTTTTTTAAAAAAAGGGGGGAGGTGTGTGGTGACCTGTACTGCTATTGCTGTCATCCCTTCTCCCAGTGATGTCACCCTTTAGATTGTCCTGTAGCGAGGATTCCTCCCCAGTGTTCCCTGCCTGGCAGTTGCTACTGCTGTGTCTTCCCTTCAAGCTGGACGGCTCTCTTCTCCTGAATAAATCCTGAACCATAACCTTCTGCCTCCGCCTCATCTTTACACGGATCCACTCAGCCTTTCATCATTCCAAGGTCGATAAAATGAGCACATTGGAGGGGTTAAAAATACACCTCTGTTATAAAGCGACAAAGACAACCAGATTTGACTTTGCAGGGGTCGTCCTGTTGAGCAATCAGTGACTACTGATCGGTTTTGACTTTCTCAACCAGATTGGGAGAGAACAAGCATTTGCAATGCAATAGGTCTCGCAACTACGCGAGTTTGAGCTATTGACATTGTAAATGACCATGCCTTTTATTTATGTTTTACAAACAAACACATAAATAAAAGGCATTGTCATCTACAATGCCAATAGCTCAAACTCACGTAAATGCAAGACCTATTGCATTGCAAATGCTTGTATTATAGTAGTATAGAGTAAGCATATAGCCTTACACTAGACCTTTCCTTGCTATAATCATATACAGTTGCACTCACAATAAAATCTTAGTCCTGCTTCACTCTCTGAACCACACCTCTCTTTGAAAAGAGCTTCTTAACCGCACAAACGAAAGGCAGTGTTTTGCTTCATATTGCAGTCCATATGGTTTTGATGAATGGCACGAGTGGAATATGTAACATCTAAAATAGCACAAATATTTAATACGAAGCAGCAAATGAATGCACCCACCTCCTAGCTGCCAGTCGCCCCAAAGTGAAGTGTTGGCACTTAAAGACGCCTTGAGAGGTACCACTTTTTTCTGATGTGGCTGGGTCCCAGGGATGTGGCATACTCGCTACTGTTGTGAATGGGCATATTTATTTTAATCCTGATCTTTTGTGTGTCCTTTGTTCATGCCGAATGTCACTTAAGTTTGTTTTTAGTGGAGCACTTTATTTATTACTGAGAATGTGGTTGTATATGTCCAAAGGTCATCCTTCTGTTTTTTTTAAAATGTTTGCACCAGTGTCTGTCTTGGTAATTCATCTCAAGGCTGGACAGCTTCGGGTTCAGCTTGTGGCTCTTGTCTTCTCACATCCCCCTCCTTGAAAAGGAGCCTGAATTGAAAAATTAAACTTGAATGTGCATCTCCCGTCTGAATGTAGCTAGGAGTGTTAGTCGGACTCTCAGGTTGCCATGTTTGAGAACGGAGGAGTCCAACCTCCCAAGGAGAAATGAGCAGGGTTGTTGCTAAAATCCAGAGTGCAATACAATACTTCTGGTTATTAAGCTCTGTAAATAGCGCCATATTTCAAAGTGAAATTGCGTTTCTGAATTCTGTACATACTGATAATTTTAGTCTGCAATGTTTTTATTTATTGCCTGGAAATCATTTGAAGGAGTAAGCATATACAGGATTTAGAAATGTTCGCTGCCCGAGCGGATATCTCTTACATTGGCGGGAACCCCCCATCTCACCTGTTCCAGTCGATTCATTGAAGGTATGCTGTGCAGTTCCATTAACATAGTGCACTATGGCACACTTGCATTATCTTTTTGTATGTACAAAAAGAAAATCCCAAAAGAGTATTTTCTTTTCGAAAATAAAAAAATAGTGGTCCCTTGACCATGAGAGATTTATCTCGCGGTGTGAGGGTCATTCAAACATTTTTACTTTCACTTACCGCCATGATTTGAAAGACGGTATATGAATGTTAAAACTGGCTATTTGTCCGCTCTCGCTAAATAGAGCAGGTAGACAGATAGCCAAAACTTCTGACAGCCCTTAGTCTGTTGGGCCACTGGAGTGGTATGTCAGTGACAGAGACAAAGTAGTCTCCACTTCTGACATAGTTCAGTTCTGCCCAAATCTAAATGATGAGGGCAGACTTTCAGTTTGGTAAAGACTATACCCTCTCCGCCAAACTCGAAATCAGGTCCAGTGTTATGACGTGCAAAATGATATGTACAGAGCTAGATACGCTTCTTCAGGGGGATCCACATAGTGATGTGTGCAGTGGCGAGGATAATATTGACTTTTATTACACACCTACTTTAGCAGCAGCACAATTAACCTTTTTTTAGGTCTCAGCCTGCCAAAGACTGCGCACATGCACAGACGAGCTGGCGAGATTTAATGACATAGATGGATTTTCACTAGGGAGGTTAAGCCCCACCCTTCTTTACCATTGGCTGGTGTCACCATTCATGCAAAACGGTGGCCAGCCATTGGAGAAGAGGTCCTAGTAACGGTCTTCTTTCTCTGTAAGCCCCTTCCGTTTCAGACTGGCTTACTTAACTTACTGGTGGCGTAAAACGTTTCTTATCTTCTTAATGGGGCCATCTGTTTCGCCCTATAAAGAAGATACGGAATCTTTTACGTCAGCAGGAAGTCAGTCTGAAAGGGACGGGGCTGTGTCATGGCGAGCGCTTGTTTTATTTGGGCAGAACTTGATAGTAAAGGGTGACCGCAAGTCGATGTGGATACGGCTTCATTGTAAGGTATTTTGGTGCCTGGCACGCCATCTGGTCGTGCTGCACGTTGCTTTACGTTTATCCTTTAACACTGCCAACCTCACACGGAACTACTACTTTCCACCCAGGGCTTCGGCTCCAGGGCTAGGTCATACAGGCAGGCTCCAGACTCCGAGCCGCTCACAGTGCATGTATGCCGAAGCAGCGGGCGACCCCTGGCCCCAGCCTAGGAGAGCCGGGAACAAGCCTTGCCCAAAGCCATTGCCCTCTGAGTAATGGGGCTGCAGGGTGCCCTCACCGGCGCCGCCATGGAGCACAGCCTCCCTGCCTGCTGCCAGCAGCTGCTGCGCGCCTGCGAGGAGGGGTACTGCGAACGTGCCAGGCGGCTGCTGGAGCCCGAGGGCGGCAGTGGTGGCAGCGGCTCCTCCCAGTGCAGCGGGCATCTTCCCCGGGAGGGTTTGTAAGGCTCCCTCCCAATGCCGACAGTGGACTGCACCGAGGCCCAAAGGCATTGATGGTGCAGGAGAGATTGGGGAGGGGTAGCTGGCCTCCCCAGAATTTCTTTGTTTGTCTTTAATGTTTGCATATTCGGCTGGTGTAAAATTCCTCCCAGGAGACGTGTGATCACAGCAGCCTCTTTGTGGCATGCTCGGCTGGTCGGTGCGTAGAGCGTGTCCTGTGTCTTCGGGCCGCAGTGGAGTTTAGGGGTCCCCTAACCTATGCACGTCTGTCTCTCCTGTGCCGGTGCACCGCTCACCCGGCTGGCAGCAGAGGCGGCGCTCTCACCCTCCAGCTCATCATGGGTTAACCCTGCCTTGAAGGAGGAGGGGTGTGCTCGGCACTGCCCTCCTGCTCCTCTCCCAGTGCACAGTGTGGCACAGCGTGCTCGGGGCTGCTGAGTGAGAGGTCCCAGCAGTGCCCGGCGGGCAGCCCGACAGACTTTAGCAGCCCCACACGGGCATGGCAGAGGAGAGATGAAGGTGTCCGCGTGCAACGTGACCCTCTGCCCCTCCCAAAGACCCCCCCCCCGGAGTTCCCGACCTAGGAAGCCGCTGGCCCGGAGACGACGCAAGGTAGGCATCAGCCACTTAGAGAAAGACCTGTTTGACTTTTTGAGTGGCTAGCACTCCGTGTGCGTGGAAGATGCTTGAATGTGCTTATTTGTGTAAGTAGCTAACAGATCGCACGGTTTCTGTCACTTGTAGCAGTACTAATTTATGTAGCAAACGAACTGATGATAGATGGCTGCCCCACACTGTTTCAGATGCCAGTGAGGTGGCGTTGCATTTCAGAGATTGAAGTCACCCCGTGCCAAGTGCTAATAGCGCTGCGCATTGGTTCCCATGTGTACCTTTTGCATTCTGCTTCCTGTGGTTTTACATGCACTAACAAAAAAGCAGGACTACAAGTACCTGAATGCAAGTTTAAACCCCAGTACTGCTAGTACTAATATCATGACTGGCTTATCTCCTCCGTCTTGCTATCCGATAACTTGTTTTTCGTGTGTCTGCTTTTGTTCCTTCCACATACCACAGTGGCAGGCTGTAGGCAAACTACCCAGCGGGTTCTCCCATTCCCCGGCACTATTTTTGTGTTAACGAGGAGCTTAACGAGAACAGCATGGCTGGCGTGTTTGTTTTGATGACACAAGACACATTTTTACTGCCGCCTGTCTTGGTTTGCAGCAGCCCCCTTGCTTTCTTCTGCTTTCCTGCCCGGTGTAGTTGTTAGCCCCGTGCGCTCCTTTTACTGTGCGGGGTTAATTTACCATATAAAGCCATGCACCCTGGTAACTCTTACTTCTACAGGGAGCAGAGCTCCCAGGACTCAAGCAGGGTACACACGGGCTGTACACACCCACCCCTGGCCCTCCCCGCGGCCTGCCCGGGACAGTTATCTGCAGAGGGCAGTTGACGTGGATTAGGGGATTTGGCCGATGAGACATCTGCTTGGCTTGTGTTCTTTAGGAAACCTGCATTCCGCCTTTTCCCCTTGGCTTGCATTTTTTGTGTCCATTTGAGCCTCCTTGAAGCCACGAGACAAAACAAACACCCCTTGCTTGCAGCACTGCCAGTCTGATCTGCCCCTGTGGGCTTAATCCGGTTCATAGGTGACCTGGTTTTAGAAGTTCCACATGTGTAAAATACTACAAAAATGGTTATTTAGACCAGGAAAATAGGTTGGCAGTGAAGGAACCGGTATAGAAACGCGCTGCTTGAAGTGTTCCTAAGGTTGTCTATAAAGTGCTTTAACATAACTTTTTATATGCGGTTATTTTAACCCAAGTAAAGTTTGGACTTATTTTAACAACATTTAACAGATTAAATGGCCGTCTTTGTAGAGATTTGAATCTGTAACCTGCGGTTCTCGTCAGCGAATGCTTAGCTCGCTGAGCTACCTAATTCAGTAGTCCAGGCTATTTCCTTTAGAAAGCCCATGTGGGCGCCCAGGTGTAGCAGCCACTTACATTCATTAAGGGGGCTCTTCTGCTTGCTGCCTGTTTCCAGTTACAGCCTGCAGATGTGGCTCTGTGTGTGTGTGTGTGTGGCTCTGTGTGTGTGGCTCTGTGTGTGTGTGTGTGGCTGTGTGTGTGTGGCTGTGTGTGTGTGTGTGGCTCTGTGTGTGTGTGTGGCTCTGTGTGTATGTGTGGCTCTGTGTGTAGCTCTGTGTGTGTGTGTGTGTTTGTGTGGCTCTGTGTGTGTGTGTGTGTGTGTGGCTCTTGGTGTGTGTGGCTCTGTGTGTGTGTGTGGCTCTGTGTGTGTGTGGCTTTGTGTCTGTGTGGCTCTGTGTGTGTGGCTGTGTGTGTGTGTGTGGCTCTGTGTGTGTGTGTGTGTGGCTCTGTGTGTGTGTGTGTCTCTGTGTGTGTGTGGCTCTGTGTGTGTGTGTGGCTCTGTGTGTGTGTGTGGGTGCAAATGCAATAGGTCTCGCATTTGCGAGAGATTAAGCTATTGGCATTGTAAATGACAATGCCATTTATTTTTCAAAACCAACACAGAAATAAACATTTTGTCATTTACAATGCCAATAGCTCTAACTTTTGCAAAGGCGAGACCGTTGCATTGTAAATGATTGTCTTTTTGGTTCACGGCTAACGGTATGCACAAATATTCCTCTTTCGCTCTCCAAGGCTCAGCTGTGTGTTGTGCCCACATTACAGTTATGTGAAAGGGATTTCTCTAGATGACATATAGCATGGCTCTGCCTTACAGTGTGATGTGTGCTGTTTTTCTGGTTTTCAGCGTCATTTCGCTGTAATATAAATCACTTTTCTAAATGGCAATTCTTTATAGTATGTTTTCCTTCTCCACAAGGGCCAAATAAATGAGAATATTTGAGAAATCTTTTTTCCTCTGAAAATCTTTACTGAATTTTATTGTAACATGCAGTAACAAAATAAAGATATAAGAATCAATACAGGCGATACACTGCATCTATAAGTTTTATTAAAGCTTACTACACTCAAAGGAGATTTTGTCAATAACATTGCAGTTGGGTTGGTCAGATCCTAGGTTAAGCAGCGTTTGCGCATCAAAGCGGGTAAAAATAACCAATAGCACAACAATAGGGTAAATTCTTACCTGCAAAACTTCAAATATTACTTATTATTAGAGCTTATTTCACTTTCTCTCATTCAAGTGATAAACATAATGGGGAGGGTGGAAGGAAGCAGATGGAGGAGATCTAGACTGTGCTATACAATGTCATAAAACTGCTATACTACCGTAGATTATGTCTAAATGGTCATAAAACTATCCACTTGTAGAACAGGGCTAAATAACATATCAATCCCTCCTGTAAATTCTTCAAAAGAGAAAAGAAGAGTATTCTTTTTTAAGCAAGTTCTCAACTTGATCAAACATGTATATGAATTAGAGTCTACGAAGACCCATCCCATGGTGGATATGCCCTTTGTAAAAAGAACAATGCCTGCCAGAGCTGCTTCCCAAAGGATAACAACATAACGTACATCTACTTTGTATAGGTGTACAACCCATAATTTACCCCTGTTCCAAACTGAAGACTGTTTATATGAAGATCACTTCTCCCGCTACGTCTTTCTTCATACTGTCAATCAATCAATCAATCAATCATGCCATTTGTATAGCGCACTACTCACCTGGGAGGGTCTCAAGGCGCTTGGGGGGAGAGGTATGCTACTGCTCGAACAGCCAGGTCTTGAGTTGTTACCTGAAGGCGAGATGGTCCTGGGTCAGCCGAAGGTGGATGGGGAGGGAGTTCCAAGTCTTGGCAGCCAGGTAAGAGAAGGATCTTCCTCCGGCGGTGGCTCTTTGGATGCGTGGTACGGCTGCGAGGGCGAGGCTGGTGGACCGTAGCTGGCGGGTGGGCGTGTAGAAGGTCAGGCGGTCGTTGAGGTACTTGGGGCCCAGGTCGTGGAGAGACTTGTGTGCGTGGGTGAGGAGCCGGAACGTGATCCTCTTGTCGACGGGGAGCCAGTGCAGGTTCCTCAGGTGGCTGGAGATGTGGCTGCGTCGGGGGACATCCAGGATGAGTCGGGCGGAGGCGTTCTGGATGCGCTGGAGTCTTTTCTGTAGCTTGGCTGTGGTTCCGGCGTAGAGGGCGTTTCCGTAGTCCAGTCGGCTGGTGACGAGTGCCAGGGTGACGTCTTCCTGGTCTCGGTCGGGATCCAGCGGACGATCTTGCGAAGCATACGCAGGGTGTTGAAGCACGATGAGGAGACGGCGTTGACTTGTCTGGTCATCGAGAGGGAGGGGTCCAGGATGAAGCCCAGGTTGCGTGCGTGGTCGGTTGGCTTGGGTGCGGTGCCCAGGGCTGGGGGCCACCAGGAGTCATCCCAGGCGGAGGGCGAAGATCCCAGGATGAGGACTTCCGTCTTGTCCGAGTTCAGTTTCAGGCAGCTGTCCTTCATCCACTCGGCGACGTCTTTCATCCCTTCGTGTAGGCAGGTTCTGGCGGTGTCGGGGTCTCTGGTGAGGGAGAGGATCAGCTGGGTGTCGTCGGCGTAAGAGATGATGTTGAGGTTGTGCTGGCGTGCGATGGCTGCGAGAGGTTTCATGTAGATGTTGAAGAGGGTGGGGCTGAGTGAAGATCCTTGCGGGACGCCGCAGATGACTTCGGTGGCCTCGGAGCGAAACGGGGGGAGGCAGACTCTTTGTGTTCTTCCGGCGAGGAACGAGATGATCCACTCCAGTGCCTTCTCTTGGATACCGATGTTGCTGAGGCGCTGGACTAGGGTGCGGTGGCAGACCGTGTCGAACGCAGCGGAGAGGTCCAGGAGGATGAGGGCCACTGTTTCCCCCTTGTCGAGCAGGGTCCGGATGTCGTCGGTGGCTGCGATGAGGGCGGTCTCGGTGCTGTGGTTGGCTCTGAAGCAGGACTGCGAGGGGTCGAGGGATCCGTTCGTCTCGAGGAAGTCGGTCAGCTGTCTGTTGACGATCTTCTCGATGACTTTAGCAGGAAAAGGGAGGAGCGAGATGGGGCGGAAGTTTTTGAGATCAGTGGGGTCCGCTGTAGGTTTCCTCAGGAGGGCAATGATCTCGGCATGCTTCCAGCTCTCCGGGAAGGTGGCGGTGTTGAATGAGGCGTTGATGATGTTCCGGAGTTGGGGTGCGATGGTGGAGTCGGCCTTGTTGAAGACGTGGTGTGGGCAGGGGTCGGTCGGTGATCCGGAGTGGATGGTGTTCATCGTGCGGGCTGTGTCTTCGGTGGTCACCGTGGTCCAGGTGCGAAGTGTGGCGGTGGGGGGCGGTGAGGGGCGTTGGTTCGACGGTTTGGTGCGTGGGTGGGGCGCCGAAGCTGTTGTGGATGTCGGCGATCTTGCGGTGGAAGAACGAGGCGAGGGAGTCGCAGAGGTCTTGTGACGGAGTGATGTCGTTGGTGCCGGTGCTGGGGTTGGAGAACTCCTTGACGATAGTGAAGAGCTCTTTGCTGTCGTGGGCGTTGTTGTCCAGTCGTTCCTTCAGGGATTTCTTCTTGGTGGTGCGGATGAGCTGGTGGTGCTTGCGGGTAGCGTGTTTGAGGGCGGTCATGTTGTCGGTGGTCCGGTCGAGGAGCCAGGCTTTCTCGAGGGTGCGGCAGATCTTCTTGGAGTCCTTGAGGTCGTCGGTGAACCAGGATGCCTTCTTGCTTCTGGGTCTGCTGGGAGGGTTCTTTAGTGGCGCGAGGTCGTCGGCGCAGGCGGTCAGCCACTGTGTGAAGTTGCGGGCTGCTTCGTTGGGGTCCGTTGTGTTGGCGGGTGGGCTCTGGCTGAGGGAGGTGGTGAGCTGGTCTGCGGTGATCTTGCTCCAATTCCTGTGAGGTACCTGTTGCGTCTTAGGGTCGGTGTGAATCTGGAAGTGGAGATGTTCGGCTGCGGCGAAGGAGTTGTTGGCGTCGGTCGTGATGCGGATGGTGTTCCTGTGGACGATGGCGATGCCACCTCCGGTCTGGTTGATGCGGTCCCTCCTGATGATCTTGTACCCGTCCGGGATGGCGATGGCGATGTCGGGTGCAGAGGAGGCGTTCATCCAGGTTTCCGTGAGGAAGGCGACGTCCGGTGATGTAGCGTCGAGGAGGTCCAATTTATCTGTGATGTGCCAAGCTGTTACACATGTTTAATTTTTTCTGTTCTCTGCTAATTTATTTCATTTATGTACATTAGCTAAGGAACTTCAAAACCCTCATAAAAATTATTTGACACCAGAGAGTTAAACTACACAAAATTATAGAAGGGGGGGTAACCTGGTAGCCACATCACCGTAATGATTTGTCTGGCGGCCCAGAAATCCTGCAACAACCTGTTCCCTATTGGAATATAGCAGACGGAAACTGCCTGACAGCTCATTCCCCCAAACCCCTGTAGAGATCTGTGTTTGGTATTTGCTGCTATCCACTGCATAAGAAAGAAGCACCATGGACCAATATTACACCTGCAGGTTGCAGAGAGATGGAGGCCACTATATGTGTCTGAGGTTGCCCAGCTTCTTAGGAAAAAGTCGAAGCAGTGATGGTCAGAGCCCCTGGGAGATCTGGACTGCTGCTGGACGGTTGGTTTACCTCCACTCAACCCAACTCTCGCCTGGTCATATTTCTTATGATGGAGGACTAAAAGACATGAGGGGCGCCATCAAAGCAGGAGATCCCTACCACAAAGTGTGGCCTCCGGGCACAGAAGAGACATTGCGCCCTTGCCAGCTGCAGCCCGTGCATGTAAGAGGGGGGAATTTCGACAGATGACGTGGAGGGAAAAATAATTATTTTTTCCCCCTCATGGTGGAATCCCCCTTAACCCGGGCCCACGCCTCTTACCTGTACAGGCCGGGGCTCGCCCTTGCCACTATTCTTATAGGGGCTTACCGGAGCTCGTGGGCCACTGGCTGTTCATGCAGCCCCACATTAAGGGATCCGGAAGGCGGAGTAAACAGGCTGGAGGAAGCAGGTGTTTAAGCCTGCCCTCGCAGCTGTTACTTATGCTGAGTACCAATCTTCTGCGTTTGCCTTAGATTTAATTGACACCTATTAATTACTAAAGTTCAGGGGCTTTCGGAGACACTATGCCTCATTGGAATTTAGTATAGTTGAGTGGTGCATTGAAGTGAGGGTGAGTTCCTTAGGGACTCTTTTTTTGTGAGTGCACTCCTGCATTCACTAGTCTACGCCAAAGCATGAGACCAAGGCGAATGCAATCATGCTGATATGTATTGAATTTCCTCCTAATTAGAAACTTTCATTGATGACAGGGTGCTCTTTCTGGAGCTATATTCCCTATTTCAACAGTGTGCAGTGTGCAGCTGTGGTGCCGTTGGGAAATTCAGGTCTTATTCCCCTCCACGCTTTTGGTGAGGTGGGGGTGGTGTAACTTCTCGGTATTTATAGTCTGCTGTGAATACCTTGAGGAATGCAAATATTATCCCTTACAAAAACTGTAATGAGCAATGGCCCCACTGGGTATGATATTTTATGTTAATGTAAGGGTTTTGAGCACATTGCCCCTTCGTGCTTATGGTGAGGACAGGCCAGTGTCCACCATCAAGCCTGCTAAAGACCCACTTCCAACCCTTGGATGGGTGATAGAACCACTTCCAATTTCATCAAACTCAGTGAACCTAATCCTTCAAGCTACAAAGCGGGCCGTGAGACTAAGGCTGGGGAAGTGAGCTCTTATGTCGTCCTTCTATTGCAAGATTTGTCAAAGGTGATGAAAAGAGTCATTGAATTAGAGAGGTGCATATGTGTGTTGGAAGATACGGTCAAAGAGGCTCAGTCCACAGTGCCTCAGCTAGTCATGTCCTCTAAGTCTTTGCTGCAATGCACAAAGGATGCAGATGGACACTCTAAGATGAATATCCTACAATTCTTTGAATTCCACAAGATGCTAGAGGCAAGGATCCAGAATTGTTCCTAAAGAAATGGCTAAAATCATTAATTCCTTGAAAGGACTTCTCACCCTGTTTTAAAATTGAAACGGCACATACAGTCCTAAATGGACAACCCCCAACTGGAAGCCCACACCTAACAACGCATTGCTAATTTTCTTAATTTCAGGGACACAGAACCTTTGCACAACCAAATTAAAGAATAATGGGCCAGATGTATAAGCGACCACAATAGCGATTCCTAAATAGCAGTTTTTACCGTATCGCTATTTAAAAATCGCAAACCGCAATGTAGAAAAAAAAAATCGCAAATAATTAGCGATTCCCTAAAACTCGCTATCCTACATACCGAATCGCAAATACCAATTCTGTATTTGCGAAATCGCTATTTCAAAAAATCGCAAATTAGGGAATCTGCTATCCAGATGCATTCTGATGACATCACATACAGGAAGTGGCCACACCCATGCTGTTTCTGAGTGACTGAGGCTGTGGGAGAGGCAGAGTGCAAGAGCACACACCCAGGAGCTGCACAGGTGTGCTCAAGCAGACACCAACTGACAGGATGGACACATAGGAGAAGGTAAAGGAGCCTGCATAAAGGAAAAGAAAGCACAAGTTTAGTGAAAAGGAGTTGGAGGTCCTCATTGAGGAAGTGGTGAAGACCCATGAGCTCCTATTTGGCTAGAAATCACTGAATGTACCTGAATCGCAGAAGAGGAAGATCTGGCTGGAGATACAGCCAAGATCAATGCCATTGGGGTCACACAGCGCTCCATCGATGACCTGAAGAAGCGCTGATATGACTTGCGCTCCAGGGAGAAGGAGATTGTAGCAGACAGGCTGAGGCAAGCCAAAAATACAGGTGGAGGACCATCCACAGAGCCTGCAACAACACGCCTGGAGGACTTGGTGGAGTCCACTCTCCAGCCTAAGAGCATAAGTGGTATAGGAGAAGTGGACAGCTCAGCCCGAGACAACACCAGAGAAGGTAAGATGCATGCACAGTCAGTCCTGAACCCTCACCCTCCCCAATCCCCAATCCCCAATTACACATGAACAAGTTAGAATTTCACTCCAGTCCAGATTTTGATAACAACCAGCAATGCATCATGGGAGATGTAATCCCAAATCTCATAAAGCAAAGCAGTGACATAGGTGAACCCA
Organism: Lissotriton helveticus; assembly: GCF_964261635.1. Lineage (NCBI taxonomy): Eukaryota > Metazoa > Chordata > Amphibia > Caudata > Salamandridae > Lissotriton > Lissotriton helveticus. Next base: position 1,329,761,747 of record NC_136068.1, on the reverse strand, counting down.
ATCGCAGGGGACACACACCAGTCTATAACCAAGTGGAGAACTGTTAGTGTGAATAGAAATCATGTACATTTATTGTAATACCAATGCTTAAAGGAAAGTCCGTAAATGGATATTGTTAGACCTGACATCCTTGGCGTGGTTTCCCCCTATCTTTTTGCCTCTACCTCCCGTATTTTTGATGGTGTGCTGGATTTCGTTTTCGCTGGCTTAGATGCTTTGGACACTCTGCCACTGCTGATCAGTGTCAGAGTGTAAGTGCTCCCTGTGTAAAATGATGGTGTGATTGGATATACATGATTGGCATATTTGTATCCCCATGAAGTCCCTAGTAAAGTGCACTGGGTGTGCCAGGGCTGGTGATGACAAATGCTACTAGTGGGCCTGCAGCACTGATTGTGCCACCCACATGAGTAGCCCTAAAATGGTGTCTCAGGCCTGCCACCGCAGTGCCTTATTGCAGTCTGTGAACTGCCATGTCCTTCTGGTCAGTGTCCCCACTGACCAGGCCTAACCCTTCCCTTTCTGTGCACATTGGTCACCCCTATGGAAGGCCCAAAGTACCCCCTTGGGCAGGGTGCAGTGTATGTGAAAGGTAGAGCATGTACGTGTGCAGGTGACATGCTCTGGCAGTGAATTACAGCCATTTTCGTTTTCCACTGCTGCAAAGCTATTTTGCTCCATAGGCTATCATGGGGGATGCTGGCTACAGTGGTTACCAGCATATCTGCCCATAGGAACAAGATAGGACATAAAAGTCTAGTATCCCTGAACTCAGAATTTAATAACACACCTTTTGAGAAAGGTTGTTTTTAAATCCTGTGTTTGAGAACAGCACTTTTAGAAAGTGGCTGTTCTCTTGTCTGCCCTTTCTGTGTGCCTTGGCCTGTTTGTGGATTGACTGTCTGGTTTGAGAGTGACAGGGGCTGGGGATTCCCCAGGAGGCTGGCTGAGTCAGCCCTAGGCTGAATGACTGCATTTGCATCTTGAGTGGGGGAAGGAGATAGCACCTGGGCCTGAATAGGGCTGTGCCTGCCTTCCACAATGCTGGCTCCACCTCCTGCTGGGCGGCTGATGACCCTGCCCCTCACTCTGAAAGGAAAGGAGAAGCCAGGGAAACAAAGTGCTCAAGAAACACCCAGAACTGGTTCAGACCGGGCTCAGAGCCCTCCAGCACAAAGGGAACAAAGACTTTTAGGGGTATAAGTACAGGACCCCTGACAACAGAAAATTAGATCATCCTGGAATCAAGAAGGAACCTCTGCCAAGGAGAAAGCTGAATCTGAAGAAGGAAGACTGTCCTGCTGTTGCTCTGCTGGACTGACCTGCTGTTGCTTTGCTGCCAAGGAGAGGGGAAGGACTTTGCTGTTGTGCTGTGTCCCCTGTCTTGAAGGAATCTCCAAGGGCCTGAGAAGAGCTGGCTCCTTGTTTTTGAAGTCCCAGGAACAAAAGGACTTCACCCCCAGCTTCCCTGAACTCTGCTGAGAGAGTTATGTCCTTCCTAGAGTGCTTGGGCCAATTGTGGTGCCTCTGGAAGTTGTACCTGTGCTGGGAAGCTGGAAACTAAGATTGAGAGACTTTTGCAACTAAAAAGTTATCGCATCGCTCGCTGCGGAGCGCATCCCCGACAGTGCGAGGAAATTCCCGCCGCTACGGAGGTCGACATTGTTGCAGCGCCTGTTGCTGCTGCCTAAGATGACGCATCCTTCGATTGCGGGAAGATCACCATCGCTGCGAGCTTCGTCTCAGAGCCTGTCATCGCTGAGGGAGATCGCCGCGCCGCGGCTTGCGGACCGCATCACGTCGCTGTGAGCATCGTCGCAGAGCCATCGCATCGAGGAGCTGCGAGAGAGAGGATCGCCGCTGGATCGCGTATCGTCGACCCGGAGATCGTCACAGCCCCTACGAGATCATCGCATCATGCCTTTGCGAGAACAAACTTCCTATGGAACCTACGCACCGGAATCCATACAAGTGGCCTTCCTCCCCATACAGACCGGATTTGTCGCAAACGCCCGCTGCTGCAGCGGGGTTGTCGCAAACGCGCCCCAGGGTCTCAGGAGCAATGCATCGCTTATTTTCCACCGCACCAGCTTCTGCTTTTGGAGTTTTGTCGCAACTAAAGGTACTGTTGGCTAAACGTGACGCAACTGTGAACTTTTCACGCATCTGTGGATTATTTTATCGCAACCTTAAGAACTCTTTGAAACCATATTCTTGAACTGTGTATGTTGGATTTTTGTTGTTTTGGTCTTGTGTAGTTTAGATTAAATACCTTTATTTTTCTAAACTGTTGTGGAGTCAGTTTGAGGTATTTTCACTGTGTTACTGTGAGTGTTGGTACAAATACTTTACACATTGCCTTTGATTAGCCTTGACTGCTCGTGCCAAGCTACCTAGAGGGTGAGCAGGGGTTATCTCAGAGGGTTTCCTCCTAATCCTGACTAGAAGCAAGGGTCCCTATTTGGACAGTGGTACCTACCCCTGCCAACTAGAGACCCCCAGCTCTAACAGATATCTTGTATCCACAGGCGAACCTGCGCCACAGGCAGAAGACAGAGAGACACATGTGGCACCTGGGCAACAACATGCAGTGGAGTAAGAGTCGCAGACAGCCACAGATGCCACACCTACATCAACATCAAGACCTAGGAGGTACACTGTGGAAACACTACAGGAGATGGAGGGGAGAGTGGAGGAGACCCCAGAAGATCCACAGAAGATCAACAGACCATGCCCCAAGTGCCAGCACAGTCTCCAAACCTACAGTCACCCATGCTGGTTAGCCGCACCAGCGGTCTCCAATGCAGACCAAGGGCACAACGTTTGTCTGACCCGGGTGAGGAATCCAGTGTCTTTGCGGGTCTTGAGGGCACCATGATCAAGGTGCAGCAGCTGCAAATGAAAACAATGAAGTTAATGCAACGGCATCTGGTGTCCCTGAACAAGAACATGAGGGACATCAAGGAGGGCATTAATGAACTGAACACCACTGGTGCTCTGGTGCTGAGGGTCACAGGGCCAATTCAGAGTGCATGAAGGACATGACTGTGGCAGTCCAGCAGTTATGCAGCAACATGCAGAGTGCATGGATGGATATACAAAGGCGGTCACCGCCAATGCAATGTTATATATGTTATATATATATTATATATATATATATGTTATATATATGATTTATAGCACGCACAATTACTCAGGAGTATCCTGGCGCAGATGGACTGAAGCCGAGGGAGCTCAAATAAATTAGATGGCGGGATTAAAAAGATGAGTTTTAAGAAGTTTCTTGAAAATGCGAAGGTCCTGAGTAGGTTGCAAAAGGCCAGGAAGGCTGTTCCATAGAGTGGCCACCTTTACTGACCACGACTGGCCACCCAACCTAGAGCGACGAAACCGGGGAATGGCCAGCAGGCGAAGAGAGGTGGAGCGAAGCGGGCGGCCAGGTTTGTAAACAGCCACGCGCTTCCTAATATACGAAGGTCCAGAGTCATGCAGGGCTTTATGGGCCATGGTCAGGATTTTAAATTGAACCCGCTGGACCACAGGTAGCCAGTGAAGGTCACGTAGAAGTAGCCTCGCATTGGAACGTTTGGAGGTGTTAAATAAAAGTCTAGCCACCGCATTTTGAATCAGTTGAAGTTTATTCATTAGATATCCAGGAATGCCAGTGAATAAGGCATTAGCGTAGTCAAGCCTGGAAAGGATAAGTGCCCGGGCCACCATTTCCTTTGCTGGCTGTGGTAGCAAAGGGAAAAACTTCCTAAAGGTCTTAAGTGTGCCGAAACAGATACCAGTAAGCTTTTTAATATGCTCAGAGAACCGAAGATCTTCCCCGAACCATACCCCTAGGTTCTTGACCGGGCTGCCCTCTGACTGTGGGCAAGGGAAGTCCGGTGGCCACAAGGCTTCTCTAAACAGCGGGGGAAATTTGCCATACAGCAATATCTCCGATTATTCTTCATTGCACTTGAGATGCGCCTTGGCAAGCCAGGAAAAAACAGCTGATAAGCACCCCTGCGCATCCCTGGTGCACAATTCAGATCCTTTCAATGTAAATAGGAGCTGTGTGTCATCAGCATATGCCATAATTTTGACACCCAGCCCCTCCGCCAGGGCAATCAAAGGAGTCAAGTAGATATTAAAGAGTAGCGGGCTCAGAGTGGAGTGCTGCGGGTTTCCAGTTGAAAGATTCCTGGCAGAGGATGAAAAGGGGAGCATCCAGACCTGTTGGGAGCGCTCATCCAAAAAGTATTTTAACCAAGCCCACACCGCACCAGAGACGCCGATGGATGAGAGCCGAGCAAGGAGAAGCTGGTGAGGTACCGTATCGAAGGCGGCAGAGAGGTCCAGAAAAATCAGAGCCGCTCTGCGGCCCCCCGTCCAGGCACTCCCTGATCACTTCAGCTACCTCAACCAAAGCAATCTCTATGCTGAAAGATGTTCTGAAACCAGACTGGGCTGGGTGGAGCGCCCCAGATGTTTCGACAAAGGTCTCAAGTTGGCGGAGGACCACCTTGTCACAAACTTTGGCCAGTGCCGGCAGCAGAGAGATGGGACGATAATTAGAAGGCAACAGGGGATCAGGAGTGGATTTTTTAAGAAGCGGGAGAAGTTTAGCCTGTTTCCATTGAGCAGGTACCATCACAGAATGAAGAGAGCGGTTGATAATGGCGGTGACTTCCGAATAAACACTCTCTGCTAACCCCGCTAAAGCTCTAGCTGGACATGGGTCCGTAGGGGAACCCGACTTTAGTGATTTGAGGATAGCAAGAATGTCGGAGTCCTCTGCTGGCAGGAACTGGGAGAATAGGAGGCGGGTAGAGTTGTTAAACAGAAAAGCTGTAGATGATGGGGTTGGCAGCTCCCTTGGATCTGACCCTAAACTGTCCTGAATAGATTGAATGTTGTTGATTAAAAAGGAGGAGAGCTCCTCGCACCACTGAGTGAAAGCTGGAAGAGGCTTCTGTTCCGCACTGGGGGACATAAAACTTCTGAGGATTGAAAAAATCTCCTTACTGTTATTATTAGCTTTCAAAATTCGCTCTGCATAGAAGTCAGTTTTAGCTTTCTTGACAGCAGCATAATAAACCCTCTGAGCCGCACGAAGCACTGTTTTAGTCGCCGGAAAGTAGACAGCACGCCACTGGCGTTCCAGTTTCTTACATCCCAATTTTAACTCTTTTAGGGACGCAGAAAACCATCTATTCGAGGGGGACGATCTATGATGACTGATAGCCGAGGGTTTGGAGGAGGATTCTACCCCCTGACAGACCCAGATGTTAAAACAGTCCACAGCTTCTCCAAGGTCATCTGCGGAAATCAGAGGGATCTTAAGCAAGGCCTTGGAAAATGCTGGAATGTTAATCCTCCGAATAGAAGGATCGTATGACGGAGGTAGGGTGGAAGAGGGCATCCCCATTTCCCAGGAAAACCTAACAAAAAAATGATCAGACCATGTCACTGGAAGGGGGGCCCGCACATGCAGATCAAAATTCGAACATACCAGGTCAATCAAATGGCCGCCCGTATGTGTAGGTCCCTCCACCCACTGGGTCAATTGAGTGAGGTCAAGTAAATCCAGCAGAGCAGCGGGATCGTAAGCCTCTGGGGTGTCTAAGTGAATATTAAAATCCCCCAAGAAAAGAAATTTGGAAAAGCGCAGCACACGCGGGGCAATGACATCTCCTAGAGTCTCCAAAAACACTCCCGAAGGGCCAGGCGGTAAATACAACAGTAAACCCCCCAGAGTGAAGTGGGGTGACAGGGTGAAAGTAAATTCCAGCACCTCCAGCTCCGTCAGTTCTCTGACGGTGGAACGAGTGAAGGCCCAAGTCTCCCGGAATATCACCGGCGTTCCTCCCCCTCTTCCCATTGAGCGGTCCGCGAGAGCTATATGAAACCCTCGGGGTACCGCAAGTTCTATTACCTGAGTCACCTAACCAAGATTCCGTCATAAACCGAGCGTCAAGTTTATTATCTAAAATTAGCTCGTAGATATTGAGAGCATGTTTAACCATAGAACAAGCATTGATGAGGCCAGCAAAAATCTCATGTCCCTTATAAGCTTGACTACCCCAACAGGGTGGTTTGATGTCAAAACAAAAATTACAAAAGGAACACCTACTCGTGAGGTTAAGCAGAACATCCCACTGACTATTACCTTCGCAGGAACAGGGGTTCAATGCCAGCAATTCCTCACGGCCATAGGGCCGTTTATCCAGCCTCGCACCAGCAGCATAACCGGCCACGGGCACTTCCGGGGCGCGGACGGGCGCAGACGGGCTTGCCTTAGGCGTGCCTTCAGCCGCCCGCTGCGCACGTCCGAGGGATCATGGGCAATTTATGTGTCTTCCCTCCCCCAGCTAGAGCGCTAACCTGCGTCCCAAACTGGATCCGGGACACCCAAGATGTCACCCTGCCCTCCACTCAATCAGCCCTGGAAGCCGCGGTGGACCGGGGCAGGGACAGCACACCTCCTTGGCTCAAAAACCGGGGTAAGTGCGAGCCAAGTAGAGGGGAAACAAAGAAGCATAGTAGCAGCAGATAAACAAGAGATCAGAGGAATGTAGCAGCAATGTGAAAGAAGTTTAAAAATAATTAAGCATTAAAACATGTAAAAAGCACACGATCTCAAATTTTACATTTAAGCATGGAACAGTCCAAGCGGGGTTCATGCAGGAACTGCCACTACCTGCTATAGCTGCCACGAGCCCCGCATCGCCAGCTAATCTATGTGTCTTCCCTCCCCCAGCTAGAGCTACAGCTGTCTTGAGTAGACGTACAGTTGCCATGCAAGTGGAAATGGCCCACTGCAGCCAGAATGTTGCTAGGGGGCTGGTGCAGGTCACCAGTGCTGTTGAACTGCGCCAGACAGCCAACATAGCTGCCACAGGGGCTGGGGATGGTGTAGAAAGTGAGGAGGTCAAAAGCCGCAGTAGCATTACTCCACCTGTCGCTGAGCCCAGACGGCGGAGTGCAAGGCAAGGGCCAGCAGTAGAACAGTCATCAAGGGAGGGAAGTGTGCACACTGACCGTAGCAGTGCTGGGCGTGGGCGCAGTAAATAAGTCCATGCTGTGGCAGACATTTGCTGATGGGTGAGGTAACCCGTGTGAGACAGTGAAAGGGGTTGTCAATGTGCATGCAGTGTTGACATGTCATGATGTGCAACTCAAGGCACACATATGCCAGTATTGTGAGGCGGTGTGCATACATATTGCCTGATGTAAGGACAATAAAACAGTTATTCAAAAATCAGTAACAGCTTTGTGTCATTATTCACTTAGAAATTGTTGAGTGTGATCTCATCACATTTGTGTCTCCCATCTGTGGCTCCTACACCACCTGCTGCTCTGTGATGTGGCCGTGGGCATTCCATATCCTCTGAGTCTGAATCTGTGATTTCCACTTGAGTTCCCTTCTTTGTGGCCATGGCACAGGTAGCAATGATTTTGCAGCATATCTCGGGGCGGTACTGCCGTGTACCTCTACTTTTGTGGAGGCAACAGAACCTGCTCTTCAGCAGTCCAAATGTCCGCTCCACCACATTCTGCATAGACTTATGGGCAGCATTGTATCTCCTCTCACTTGGAATAATGACAGGTAACTTTGTGAGACCCCTCCGGCTACAGCTATCACCCCCTGGTAACTACCTGAAGCAAGTAGGTGCAGGGAACACAGATCCTGCACATGTGGTGGAAAAGCAAGCGCCTTGCGTGTCTGATGCTCCAGGATTGGATGCAGGTCACGTTTCAGGTCTAGATGGTAGTGGAGTCAAGCCTGTACCTCTCATTTTATTTCTTCTTCTGTCAGTTGATACAGGGTAATATGCACTCTGTTTATGTGTTCCTGTCGCCTCCTCATTCTCTGTGCTGCTGCTTGCATCCGCATCCTCCTTGCTATGACATATAGGGCTACGATTGTGTGAAAAATGATGCATTCTGGGGCTGTTTTTATGCAGTGCACCTGGTTACCACCTGCTTTGAGTTGGTGGTAATTTGCGACTCGCAAATAGCGATTTTCTGTGAAATCGCTATTTTCAATTTTTCATAGATATCTTTGCGATAATCTATTTTTGCGATTTTGCAATTTGCGAGTCACAAATGTGGGGCTCAGTAGGTCAGATTCGCAAAATAAGGATTGATAAATTGACTTGTTTCCTTATTTTGCGATTGGATTTTTCCTTCTCTACATTGCACAGGGCTATTTTGCAGTCGCAAACGCTGATATTCTGCGAATTTCAGCATTTGCGAGCCCTATTTCGCTTGCTACTTCTGGCCCAATGTGAGGTTTAAGTCTCACAGAATACTGAGCTGTCATAGTGGGACAGGAGCTCGGCTCAAACTAACTAAAAAGGCAACTCTTCGAAAAGACGAATTATATGAACTCTTCTGTTTAGCTCAGTAGATGTGGAGTTCTGGGGAATCACGCTGTTACCAGATATTTGTCTAAGGGAGGAGGTGGGTCAGACACATACAACTTGAACCAATGAGAAAAGAAAACATATAGAGTTAACAGTTAACTCTATATGTCTCCAACCTTTTGTGTAGTGAGAGCTACTTCTGGTCAGTGAAAATCATCGTGAGCTACCAAACCCCAAGCAACTCGCGCATTTTGGTTTCGGAGACCTCCAACGCCCAGTTTCATTGACGTTAAGGTTAAAAAACCTATTTTCTTCAGAGCCCACCATACTGTGGTTTGAACACAATACTTAAAAGTTCCCTAGAAACACTGAAAGGATTGACTTTGGATTTGTGTTGTGTTGTCAAACCACTTTACGACCTTTCGTTTTTTTGTTCCCCCTTTGCCTTCTGTGCCACTCGTTTTTCCTTTGTTTTTGTGCCCCATTTGCCTTCTGTTCCACTCGTTTTTTGTGCCCTTCTGCCCTCTGTCCCACTCGTTTTTTTGTGCCCTTCTGCCCTCTGTGCCACTCGTTTTTCCCTCGTTTTTGTGCCCCTTTTGCCTTCTGTTCCACTCGTTTTTTGTGCCCCTTCTGCTCCACTCATTTTTTGTGCCCTTCTGCCCTCTGTGCCACTCGTTTTTCCGTCGTTTTTGTGCCCCTTTTGCCTTCTGTTCCACTCATTTTTTGTGCCATTTTGCCCTCTGTGCCACAATATCTGCCCACCACAGAGACGGCTAGCCTTTTTACTCTGAGTCCCTCTGCTTTTGTACGTGTGGTGGAGGGCTCGTGTCAGTGCCTGTTAATGGGGAAACACTTGGAGATATGTTGTGAAAAAATTAAGGAATTGCTCAGGGCCGAGCTTTTACCGGTGATGAAGTGGCTTATAAAATTAAAACCGCTGATGGAAACACTGTTTTGCACACGCCACACCAGAAGGAAAGGAAACTGAGTCTTGCACAATCACTGTTGGCCCAGGTACAAATCATGCCCCTCTAGGGGGGGTCTTTCCCTTGCACTCAATTCAAGCATCACTGTCCTGACCAAGAACCCTCTGTCTACATCAGCTCCTTCTGGCCTGTCACACCTGGAGCGAGCCAAGGGCGGGCACACCTCGTGCTGGGACAGATTGAGCAGACAAAAAAAACACGGCACACCAACTGGCCCCAGCCGAAGGCCTGCCTTGCCGATCTGAGGCAGGGTGGATTCATTTCAACACCACCCAGCCTTGGTATTCGGGAACAGATATGCGACCTAAAGATCCACCGGAACAGAGCTTTGGGGCGCAACACTCACTCATTTACAGCTTAACACTGCATCGCATGACTAACCAGCTGCACTGAAATTAATTAGCACCCCTGACCCTGACTGACTATGCAGGCATCGATTTGGGGCCCACATTTCAGCACACAATAGGTTGGCTTGAAGAGACGGATTGAGCCAGAGAAGGGTTCATGGAGCGGGTACACACCCTCCGACGTTTGACCGCCTCCAGTGTGACAAGGGGGGACCCAGGGAGAGCCAGGCGCGAGCTGGTCTTTCCCTGGGTACGTTCGCGCGAGAATCAGGTAAGCAGGTGGGGTTGATTGGGGGGAGGTAATAAAGGGAAGTCAGGCTGGCGGTTGGGCACGGCGTTAGCGGGAGGCAAGGGAAGGGAGGTTCTTTTTGCCCTGCTAGCTTACTGGTAATCTGTCAGGGGGCCATGGAGGAGGCGGCGGAGGTCGGGCGGGCTGTTCAGACGCTTTGCGCCGCTGGGCGCGAGGACCTCAGGCAGCCTGGAGTGCCGGCGGTAGGCGTAGGTTGGTTTGGCCCGCCCCCCCCCCCCCCCGCAAGGCTGCTGGGGGCGGGCCGCGGGCGGTGCCTGCTTGTGTCACCTGACCCGGACGACGATGACGACGGAGAGGCCGCCATGCCGGCGGCTTTGCAGATGCCGGCCCAGGTTCCCGCAGACTCGGGGCCCCCGCCGGTGACCCGGGCGCCCACCAGCAGGTATGCCTTTGCCTTTGGGAGGTGCTGTATTGCGTGGGGCGCCCGGGGGGAGGCGGGGGCGCTCTGTGGGCCGGCAGGCCCCGAGTTTGGTTGGGTCACCTCCTGGCAAGACCAGGAAGTCTTCTGTTGTTTATGGGGCTCAGCGAGGGCGGAGCCTCGACCCTAAGTGCCTCACCCGGGCCCATGCTCCTGCTCCTTTTACCGGGGGCCCCTTACCCTTCAGTGCCTGGTTTGGCAGGCGGGGCTTCGCCCTATTTGTGGGGATTGGGCAGCGCTACCTGCTGTCTCCCGCCGCCCCTGTGCTGGGGTCAAGCTCCCCAACATTTCCCCAGTAATTTGGCTCATGGCTGCCCAGAATTGACCCCCCCCCCCTGCACTGCCCATTTTCCCCTCCCGGGCCACCCCCCCCGGCCACTGACTTTTCCCACCGTGGTGATGTGCCCCCCCCCCCTCCGGCCCCCAGTCCCATGGTTTCTGGTTCTGCTGTCCCCCCCCCCCCCTTTGCTTCCCACCAGTCTCAGGCCTCTGGTGGGCGCCCCCTGTTACCAGCCAGGTGCTGTTCCCGGCTCCTCGGGGGAAGCCTGCTGCTCCCCAGGGCGGTTTGACGACCGGGTTGGGTGGTGTCTCTGGGTTGGCGCCAGTTGCTGGGTCCTCGAGGGGTGTTTCCCTTGCCTCTGTGGGGGGGGAGGTAGTTTTTGCGGATTCTTCTCAGTCTGGTTTGAGCGGCCGCAGTTTTCGAGTTGTTCCTCCGGCTGAGCGGCTGTTGACTGGTTCTTCGGGCTTGGGAGCTGTCCCTACGGCTGTTTCCAGTGGTGGGATCCCGGGAGAGTTATCTGGAGCGGATCTCTCTTCTGGAAGTTTTGCGCGCGCGGAGCTTTCATGATGTCGATTGGCAGTTTTATGATGGGGGAATTGGTGATGGGGCGCTGCCAAGTGGCAGTGCAAAAGTTTCATTTTCTGGGGAAGCTTTCTAGTTGGATGTACAAGATGATGACTTGGAAGGAGGGGAGTTTGAGGGATAAGGGGGTTGGGCTTTTGGCAGCACGGGCCCAGAGGGGTGGGCTGGGGCAACCCCCTGTTTCTAGTATTTTTGCAGGAGTCATGTGCGGCCACGCGGCGGTACGTGAGACAGGGGGAGTAGGCTAGCTGAAATGGATCAGGTGGATGTTCAGCAGAAGTCGGCGCAGTTGCCGAGAGGTAAAGATGGTTGGTGGGCCGTGTGGAAACCAAGGGAGAGTCTCCCGGTTAAGAGTACCAGATCAATCGGTACAGGGGATGGGGTTATTGGTGAGCGAGTCGCTCTGGCACCGAGGCTTGACTGGCCTGTGAGTTTTGAATGTTTCTGATGTGCAACCTACAAGGGATGTTTCTACAGTTGGGGATGGGGTGGCGGTACTCGCGAGGACTAGACCTTCTACAGGGGATCATGTTGTTTTTTCAGAAGCAGTCGGCAAAGTTGCCAAGAGGTAAGGATGGATGGTGGGCTGTGTGGAAACCAAGGGAGAGTCTCCCCGGTTACGAGTATAAGATTAATTGGTGCGGGGGATGGGATTGTTGGTGAGCGAGTCGCTCTGACACTGAGGCTTGAGCGGCCAGTGGTTTTGAATGTTTCTACTATGCAACCTACGGGGGAAGTTTTCTACAGTTGGGGATGGTGTGGCTGTTCCAAACATGGTTACGGAGGATAGTATCCTGCCAAACGATTGCCATGAGAGTGCGCAGTGTGGGGGGGCGGCATGCTCTCACACAGTGTTTTCACGGACAGCGGGTTGGAGGCCAGGGGAGGGGTTCAGGGGGTAGGTGACAACCTCCGCACTTTGTACATGAGGGCTCCTACTCCTATTAAGCAGCACATTCTGATTTTGTGGTTGGTGTACTATCCTGACTTTGAGGCTGCTGCGACTTTGTTCTGGGGTTTTTCAGGGTTGGGTTTCGGATTGGTTATCAGGGTCCCCGGGTGGGTTGGTGGTCTGACGATCTGAGGTCTGCGAGGGAGTGCCCTCAGGTTTGTGCAGCAGAAGTTGGATGCTGAGGGATCGGATTGCTGGTCCTTTTCTGAGTTGTCCTCTCCCTGATTGGATCGTATCTCCACTGGGGGTGGTCCCAAAAAGGCGGTGGGGGAGTTTTTTCGCCTCATCCATCATCGGTCCTGGCCTGAGGGTGCATCCGTCAACGATTTCATTGCCCAGCTGCCTCAACTGTGCCATATGCTTCAGTGGATGACGCCTTACGGCTCGTTCGCAGGGCAGGCGTTGGGGGTTTTTTGCTGGCAAAGAGTGACATTCAGTCGGCTTTCCGGCTCCTTCCTATCCATCAGTGGGTTTTTTGGGTCTCTTGGGCATGCATTTTGGGGGATGTTTTTTATGTCAATAAAGTATTACCCATGGGGCTGCTCGGTGTCATGTTCCCTCTTTGAGACCCTCAGTACCTTTCTGCAGTGGCGCTTCATTTTTGTCAGCGGCCACGTCCTGATCTGCCATTACCTTGATGACTTTCTTTTCAGGGGTGGGGGTCAGTCCGGTGCAGTATCAGGCGGCTTTGGCAATCTTTCAGGCTATGACCAGGGTTTTGGGCTTTCCTCTGGCGTCGGTTACGGCCGAAGGTCCCTGTACATCACTGACTTTCTTCGGGATTGAAATTGATACCACGACTATGATGACGCGCTTGCCTGCTGCTACTGTGCGGGAGATGACTGATTTAATACGCTTGGTGTTGGGAGTCCACAAAGTGGGGCTGCGGAAAGTCCAGAAACTTTTGGGGTGCCTCAATTTTGCTTGTCGGGTTGTTCGGGCGGGTAGGACGTTTTTGTCGACGTCTGGGCCTCTCGATGTCCGGCGACGGCATTCCTCATCATTCGTGTGCGCATTATAACTGCTGTCCGTGCTGATTTGAATATCTGGTTGCGTTTCCTGCAAGATTTCAATGGCGTGTCCTTGTTTTTTGCGGATGAGGACATGGTGTGGCAGGTGCAGCTTTTCACGGATGCATCAGGAGCTCACGGCTTCGGCATCTTGGGAAGGTCGTTGGTGCGCGGCTGGCTGGCCAGTGTGCGGGAAAGAACAAGGTCGCAGCATTGCGTTTTTTGGAACTCTTCCCGTTGTTGGTTGCTCTGTGTATCTGGGGGGAGGAATTTCAGATTCGCTCCGTATTGTTTCACGTGGCCTAATATGGCAGTAGTTGACCTTGTTAATAAACAAAGGGCCCGCGATTTGCGGGTACTAAAGCTCCTGCGCGTCTTCATGTTGCGGTGTTTACAAACTGAATATTGTCTTTAGAGCTCGACATGCTCCTGGAGCCATTATTTGTATCGCTGATTCTTTATCTCGCTTTCAAGGGTTCCGTATTCCGCAAATGGGCTCCCGGGGCGGACCTGGAACCAACGGCAATCCCACGGTACGTATGGGACTTGGGGGATTGAGGGTCCACCATTTGGTCACACATACCGTAGCTGCCTCTGCACGGCGGAGTCCTTTGAAGGCCTGGCATGAGTTTTTTGCAGTTTGGTGAGGAGATGGCAGGTCCGGTCAGGGCTGGGTTATCTGATGAACACTTTTTATTGCAGTTTGTTTTACATTTAGCGGACAAAGGCCTCCCCCTCACGATCATTTCGGGCAAGTTGGCCGGGGTGTCTTTTTATGGTCAGCTTTGGTGGGGGAGGGATCCGGTTGGGGGGGGGGGGTGTTGTTTCGTAAAGTTCTGAAAGGGTGGGTAGGCTCCGGGCTGGTGGTTAGTAGCTACGGCAGCCGGTGACCTTTGATTTGCTTCAGTTGCTTTTATCGCACTTGGAGGTGTGCTGCTATGATGCGTTGGAGTGCCACAAAATTTCGTTGTGTTTTGTGTGGTTATTCTTTGGGGCATTTCGGGCCCCTGCACTGCTGGGTCTGAGGGGTTGAGTGGGAATGACCGGCAGCGAGGTGGTGGTGGAACATGACAGGGTACGCCTGTGGCGAAGGATGTCCAACACTGATCAGATGGGGAGTTTCTGGGTGGCAGCGGTGTGTATGCATGCTGCCCTGTGGGGGACTGGGAGGTTTTTTGTGTCTTCTCCTCATTGTATCTCGGGGGACAATTTTTTGTCATGCTGATGGCAGTCCCATCCTTGTTTCTCAGTTGTCAGCTGTCCTCCGCAAGGTTTTGTTGGGCCTGGGAAGGGATCCTTCTCATTTCGGCACCCATTCCTTCAGGTTTTGGCGCGGCGACCGAGGCCGCCAGGTTGGGGTGGGATTGGTCTCAAATTCGTCGTATTGGGCGTTGGCGTTCTAGATGTTGTAAAAGTATGTGAGAAAGTAGTCCGCCTTTGCTTTGCCTGACATCTCTTTCTCCTAGGTATTTGGCCCCCAGTCGCTGGATACACAAGGAGGGTGTGGATCCTGGGGCACTCTTTTGTTAAACGGCTGCTGTAGTCGCTGCGCGTCAGCTTTGTGGGAGATCTCTTGGTTTCAGCAGTCTGACACATGAAGTCTCCTGGCATGGCGCAGGGGGCATGCGTTGGGGCGGTCTTTTTCCTGCTTTGGCTTCTATGGTTTCAAAGGGTTGGGGGGGCCCTTCGGATCTACTGGTGCTGCATCTTGGAGGACAAGACTTAGTTTCTCTATCAGGTTTGACTTTGCTAAAGTTAATGAAACATGATCTCGAAGTCATCAAGACCACATGGGTGAGCACCATGGTGATATGGACTGAGTTCGTGCCTCGATTGCAATGGACTGGGGCAAGGAGCTATTCCGCCATGGAGAAGGCAGGACGCAAAGTGAAGAGAACAATACGACGTTTTGTAATCATTTATGTATATACAGTTTGGCTCATCATAATTGGAAAGTTTCAGAGAAGCATTTATTCTGTGAGGACAGGGTCCATCTATCTACATTAGGCATTTCTTTTTCCTTCTGGAGCTCAGAGATGTAATTGCCACAGTTCTTCAGGTGCAGTTGTGGGGTGCTCCTTCCCTTCCTTCTTTGGGTGGGGCAGGAAAACGCTAAAGGTTTTCCTGGGTGGCGGTTTTTGCTAGTGGGGTGGGCAGCCTGGAGCGGGTTGGCCATCCTGAAGGGTAGCTCGTTGGGTAATCCTGGGGGTATTAGTCAAGAGTTAGTTTGGGGTTCTGTTAGGTAGGGAGTTTAGGCATAATGTGTAGATTGGAATTTTATGATATAATTAAATAATGAATGTGTTCAAGAAATGTATTATGCACCTGTCTTAAAATAAAGTGGCCTTTCTTGCTCCTTGAAGAAGTGTGGACAGTGATTTCTTGCGCGAGGGGGGACCCAGGGAGAGCCAGGCGCGAGCTGGTCTTTCCCTGGGTGCGTTCGCGCGAGAATCAGGTAAGCAGGTGGGGTTGATTGGGGGGAGGTAATAAAGGGAAGTCAGGCTGGCGGTTGGGCACGGCGTTAGCGGGAGGCAAGGGAAGGGAGGTTCTTTTTGCCCCACCCACCCTCCCTTTATTCCTTAGTTAGGTTTTCCTTGGCGGTGCTCTAGGCGCTGCTCTGGTCTTCGGGCCTTGCCACTTTTAGGACAGGTGTCTTTGTTCTTTTAGGAGGCGGTTTTTGCTAGTGGGGTGGGCAGCCTGGAGCGGGTTGGCCATCCTGAAGGGTAGCTCGTTGGGTAATCCTGGGGGTATTAGTCAAGAGTTAGTTTCGGGTTCTGTTAGGTAGGGAGTTTAGGCATAATGTGTAGATTGGAATTTTATGATATAATTAAATAATGAATGTGTTCAAGAAATGTATTATGCACCTGTCTTAAAATAAAGTGGCCTTTCTTGCTCCTTGAAGAAGTGTGGACAGTGATTTCTTGCGCGAGTAAAAATTATCACTATATATGAATTAAAAGTTACACATCCATGTTAACACCTCCAAGAGGCCTACCTGCTGCTCGGTTGATAGAAGGTGGCAGGCTGTACTGAAGGCAGATGGCGCGGGTCCCAGCAGTTCTAATCTACTGCTTGCGAGACCTGCTGCTTTGCCCTGCCACGCCCGATGCAGCTCCGCACTCGTGACTGATCAGCGCCGCGGTGCCTGCGAGGAAGAGGCAGGGGGCGCCTACAGAGGGTCACAAGACCTCTACCACGTACGTCATCATGCTCTTTAGCCCGCCCCGCCCCAGCTAAGCTGCCGGCCAATCTTAGAAGCTGGTTTCGGTGAGGGCGGGTTCTGTAAACATGCAGGGACTGTTCGGGGCAGTGGGGGGGAGGGGGGGTTATAAACAACAAGCACATTAAGCATTCAGTCTTGCGTAAATAATTATAATCCACAACATTCACAGCAATACATTTTTATGGGTATTTACAATGGCTTTGGCATAATTGCTACATGACAAGGCATATTTAGCACAATGCAGCGCGAGCTACTGGCAGGGTCTCGGCGAGCTACCAGTAGCTCGCAATCGACTGGTTGGAGACCCCTGAGTTAACTAATCTGGACTAGAATAAAAAGGTACTGATTTTGAGGACAAACTCTTATTTTACAGTTGGGGTTTGAGTTAGGATCATTTAAGAAAATTAGCTGTGACTAAAGATTTTCTCGATAGTTGGGCATATTGTCTTATTTTATTTGATAGATGTTTCATAGCCCAAAGTATGAGGTGGGAGTGGGGCTCGTTTACAAGTTGATCTGTATAGTTAGTTTAGGTAACTGAAATATTACATCCTGATCCATCGAGATAATCTGCACAAAGAAGTATTCTCAATCTCATGGCCACAACTCACCCACCTAATGTAGACACTGGTCTATGGTATCTCTTGCTGAATATGAATTGGCTGTTAAAAAAATAAATGGGATGCAGTTCTTAAACAAGTGAAGCAATTTGTAGTATATGTCCAATTGCTGCAAAGAAGCACTTCTTAGGTAACAATTGCAGAAACCTCGTGCGATATGGCTTCTCCATTGTGTTCCATGCAGACTTTCATAGAGGATCTAGAGGGGTTGTGATTCTGAATAATTGCCGTCTCCCTCTCAAAGGCCAATATGCACAGACTGACAAGTTTGGAGCATCAACATCATGCAAATTACTCTCATAGAGGTATACTCACCTCCTCTGCTATCGTAGCCTCTCTAGCTCATTTTAGTATCATTATGATAGAGAATACAGCAGGTCTCACAGTCCTCATTGGCTGCTCCTATGTCTTTTTCTCTTGCATAATTTGCCATGGTGATGGGCTTCAGTGATATTTGGAGACACTATTACCAGGGAAAGGGGGATACTCTTTCTTTTCAGGTCTGCACCAACCCTTCTCTCTCATAGATTACTTCCTCACCCCCACTGCCTTACTGCATTTAATCGCTGATTTTAAAGATCATGCCTGGGGACTATATGATCACTCCCCAAAGAAATCTAAATAAATGGTATGGCTCTAAAATACCACTCAGTGTGTCCTCACCCCCACTGCCTTACTGCATTTAATCGCTGATTTTAAAGATCATGCCTGGGGACTATATGATCACTCCCCAAAGAAATAAAAATAAATGGTATGGCTCTAAAATACCACTCAGTGTGTTGACTGGGTTCTTGCTCGCTGACTTAGCAAATTTCACAATATACTTAAGAGAAAAACTATGAAATAATACAAATACACTGGATTCGCTGTCTGTTCCATGGGCAGCATATAAGACTATGATCCGGGGAAAAGAGCGTATATGTATATATATAGATATATATATATATATATAGATATATATATATATATATATATCTATATATATATATATATCTATATATATATATATTACCTACTGGCGGTCGCCAGTAGGTATATATAGTTAGGATTTTTTCTCTATGGGATTTTTGAAAATTCTATGTCAAATAACGTTGCCGTTTGTGGACGGAATTGGCTGAAATTTTCAGGAAAATGGCACATTTTGTTTCTGAGCAGCCCCTGAAAATTGGGGGGGGGTTCGTCCAGGGGGGGTCGAGAAAAAAGGGGGGTCCCAAAACGTGTTTTTAACATTGAGTTTTCCATAGGGCGGTTGGCCTCACTTTTAGCCCGAACGGCTGAATGGATTTGCACGAAACTTGGCAAAATTGTAGGGACTGGTAGCCCGATGTGCCTTTTGTAGGTCTCAATATATGTGCTACAGTGGATTTTGAGAAATTAACGTTTAAAAAAAGATATATATCTGTAACAGCGGACCGGGCAGCGCTCCAGTACGCGTACTTTTCGCGCAACGGAGCTTTGTGAAGCGAAGCTGATTGGTTCTCCGGCGTCTGTAAACATTCCAAACAGTCCGTAGCGGCCGCCATCTTGTCTCTCGATAGGATCGAGAGACAAGAGGAGGCCAAAGCGAAGGGGCAAATGACCATAAGGGGGCATAGTAGATCCTCGCTGACCCCCTAGGTTTGATGTGGAGGTTTTAAAAGGGCCCGCGGGGCAAAAAAAAAAAATAATAATAATAATCGAACGGCTGAATGGATTTGCACGAAACTTGGTAAAATATTAGGGACTGGTAGCCCGATGTGCCTTTGCTAGGTCTCAATATGTGTGCTCCAGTGGATTTTGAGAAATTAACGTTCAAAAAAAGATATATATCTGTAACAGCGCTCCGCTTCGCGTACTTTTCGCGTTACGGAGCTTTGCGAAGCTGATTGGTTCTCCGGCGTCTGTCAACATTCCAAACAGTCCGTAGCGGCCACCATCTTGTCTCTCGGTAGGATTGAGAGACAAGAGGAGGCCAAAGCGAAGGGGGAAATGACCATAAGGGGGCATAGTAGATCCTTCCTGACCTCTTAGGTTTGATGTACCATTTTGCCAAGTTTGGTGTAATTCCGTTCAGCCATTCAGGCTGTAGACGTATGTAAATGTCCTATGGAAAATTGCATGGGGAAAACACATTTGAAAGTGTTGAAATTTAGAACCAATTAAAATGTTACTTTGGTTTTGTATTTGTGTGTGATGAAAGTTAATTGGTTATGTATATATGTCAAATGAGAGGAAACCACAGCCATTTTGTGATACTACTGTCTGAGGTACATTTGTGAGGAATTTTTGGTGGTGAATTTCTGGTGTTTGATTTACACAGTACTAACACTTCTCCTACTTTTAAAAAGGTGAGTTGTTAATTTGTAAGGGGAACTATGTTGTACACTTGAAGATAATTTGAAAAATGTTTTCTGTTATTTATTTGCAGTCCTTCTGTTATACTAAATACTTGATAAAGTTCGTTTTATATTATGTATTACTAAAAACGATAAATGAAAGTGATTATTTTTTTCTGCAATTTACAGCAAGCAATTTCAAAATAAAATGGCTCACAATGAAGAGACCGTGGCAATTTCTTTTGAATTGTCCACTACATTGATTGAAATTGAGAGCACCAATAATGAAATATTGTCACAAGGAGGAGATGACTTGTATGATTCCATTAGATTGATTGAAATGGACAGCACCAATAATGAAATATTGTCACAAGGAGATGACTTGAATGATTCCACTACATTGATTGAAATTGAGAGCACCAATAATGAAATATTGTCACAAGGAGGAGATGGCTTGTATGATTCCATTAGATTGATTGAAATGGACAGCACCAATAATGAAATATTGTCACAAGGAGGAGATGACTTGAATGATTCCACTACATTGATTGAAATTGAGAGCACCAATAATGAAATATTGTCACGAGGAGATGACTTGAATGATTCCACTACATTGATTGAAATTGACAGCACCAATAATGAAATATTGTCACAAGGAGGAGATGACTTGAATGATTTTTTTGATCAATCTGTTGATGGCGAATTTATCGAATGTTTGGAGACCATGGAGTTACAAGAATCATCATTGCAGACTTTTCATGAGGAAATTGCTGATGAGGACATGTTACTAGTTCTTTCAAATTTAGAAAATTCTGAAGAATAAATTTATATTTAGAAATCAAAAATTGTTTGAGACATTATTCATTTTTATTTTTAATTTATGAGGTTGTAGCGAAGTGATTGTAGTATAAAATGAGACTTATAGTATAGAGTGCAACATTTTTATGTTACATGGTAAGTTTACTCATATTTACTTCCCTTCTGCCACTATATTATCTCCAATGTGTATTTGACATCTCTTCTTCATCTCTTCTTCATCTCCGGCCTCCTTTCTCTCACTGTGTGTCTCCGATGCATCTTATCGCTGCTATTTTGTGTAATTACAGAAGAGAGTAAAATAAAATAGTTCGGAACGTGAAAAGGGGGCAAAGTAGAGTACCCCTCACCCCCTAGGCCTTTTTAGGCGGTCCCAAAAGGATCAGTTTCTGCTTTCCTGAGAGATTATGGTATGAGTTCCATATACCACAATAATTTGCATTACAACATGCAAGATATCTATCTCCTATTACCAACTTTGAGATATTCGCGCTAAGCGCGAATATCTCCAAAAAGTAACACCTGCCCTGAGCAGTTCTTAGCCATGTTATCCAATGGGAGGTGGATAACATGGCTAAGAGCATTAGCTCGGTAATGCATGAATATCGCTGACTTTTTAGCGATATTCATGCATTGCGGCCGTTTATTATCGCATTTGCGATAAACCTTGATAATAGCAAGGTTTATCTTCGATAATTTCTGACGATGCTTAGCGGTAAAAAATTCGTTGGTAAGCATCGTTAGCGATAAATATCGCTTAACTTTGGTAATATGCACCAACGTCTGTTAACGTTCGATTCGAAGGAAATGAGGAAGTGTTGAAAAACATTATCTGCGCCACCTTTTTTGAAATGCCACACTTTTGTCGTGCACGGCAGCCATTTTAGATGCCTTGACCAGACCCACTCTCTGCACGCTGTCGATTCGTAGCATGGCTCCCCACCCTCGCAAGCATCTTCCCCAGGCACTGGTCAACCCCGCTCTCTGTCTTATGCATCGGCAATAAACCTCCCCCCATCTGCGCTGCTCTTCCCTGAAAATCACACTCTGTGCCCGCCCGACACCTCCCTTTCGCCCTATTCACTACCGCACCCTCTGACACTCCTCTTCCTCTGTGTCCGATTGTCCAGGCTATCACCTAGCCCTGCAGATGTAGTTTATGGCCCCAGCTGTAAAGAATCACCCCTCTTCAAAGGAGTTATAGTAGATCAAGGCCCACACCCGATGAGATCCGTCACACCACACGTGTTCCTACTATCTGAAAACCATCCTGTATTGTGATTGGGGAGGGGACCGAGCCTGAAGCGGAAGATTCCAGGAATGACTCTTTGTACATCAAAGTTTTTACAATTATGTGTCACATTAAAAATATATAGCACTCCAACAAAGTAGTAGGAATATAAAACTTTAATAACATATAAATATGTACAACAAAACAAAAACAGTAAAAACATTTAAACAACGAAGAGACCGTGGCAATTTCTTTTGAATTCCTGATGAGGACATGTTACTAGTTCTTTCAAATTATGAAAATTCAGAAGATGTTGCCTGGGGGTGGGTCGTCAGTAGCAGTCTGTTGTGCGAATAGTTCCAAGGCAGCAGAACGCGCTGAAATCTAGATGGCACGAAAGTGATGTCTAGTAAGTTGCCGCCCAGCAAATAACGGCGTGGGGCGCCGCGGGGGTGAGTGAGTCCAGTAGGCACCACAGCTATTCTTACCGGCATTGCAGAATTACTGCTGGGGACAATGCCTGTGCTGTAGCAGGGTCACAGCAGAAACAAAAAGGATTCTGTTGAAGATGTTGTTGGTTTTCAATTTGAATACAGTTCTGGTGTCAACTGCTATGCTAATGTAGTGGTTAATGTTTTGTTTTCTCTAGAAAATGTAAAAGAGGGGGAGGCAGTCCAAAGTTCCGTTAAAAGGGCAAAGGAAAGGATGGGTGGTTTGAACTATCAGTCAGAAAGGGGAGGGGGTGCAACAATTTTTCCTACCGGGTCACACTGTGCTTTCACCGGAACTGAGGTCTGCAGGATTCTAGTAATTCAAAGTGAGGCTGGCGCCAGCATGGGAGCGCCGGCGTCCCGCGGATACAGTTTCGTCACTCCACGGGCGATCATGGCAGTCATTCCCCATCGGGGGTCGGAGACTCCCGCGGCTCCTCTAGAATCTTCAAGGTCGTGGAGGACTACGGTGGTGGAGTCAACCAGTGACCGGGCCATTTCTTTATGCTGGGCCCGCTCTTGCCAGGTCGACCGCCATTTTGAGAGTTCGGTAGCTACTGGCGATCGCGGGGTCAAATGAGAGGACGGGCTCCACCCTGCCGGGCGAGACGTTGCAGCATGGCCACAGTGGAAGAACCCTTTTCCGGGCGCCTGGAGCGCTGAGGGTGCAGCTGGGAAGCCTCCACCTGGGGAGGCGGGAGAGGCCTGTTCGCACCGTCTCTCCCTCCCAGTGCACCCCACGGCGTCTCGCTTGAGATTTGTTATGGCCGGACCAGGCGATGAGGACGAGGGGGGGGGGTCGGAGGCATGTGCAAGACATCCCCCCCCAGTGTTGTCGCAGCCATTATTCAAGAAAGAAGAAGTGTCCCGTCCGTCTTCGGGCCGGGCTTCCGGTAGATGTCGGCCGGACGCCCCTGGCTCTGGCCCCATGAACGGG
Source organism: Lissotriton helveticus (assembly GCF_964261635.1). Classification (NCBI taxonomy): domain Eukaryota; kingdom Metazoa; phylum Chordata; class Amphibia; order Caudata; family Salamandridae; genus Lissotriton; species Lissotriton helveticus. The sequence goes on along the minus strand of NC_136068.1, from coordinate 1,329,738,872 downwards.
TTTCTTGGTTTATCGGCTGCAGCCGGATCCCGTCGGCCTCGGCCCCCCGACCGTTGGTGGCCGGACCGGAAGAGCATGTGGCGGGACTACCTGAAACTGTCAAGGGCCACCGCGGCCGGACTGGGAGAGAGAGGGGAGGGTCGAGGAGACATTCCCCCCCCTGCAACTGTTCAGCGTTGTAAAGGCAATCCCCTGGCCGGGTCCCGCTGGCCTCGGCCTCTCCTCCGGCTACACCCTACGTTAGGATCTCCTGGCCGAGGCGTGGCAGCAGGACCCGCCTTATATGGGCTGCTCCCGGCTGGGCGTAGCCGCAACCCTGCCCCATCTTGGAAGTTTCCAGAGTGGGGGCGGATGTTCTACTGACTTGCATTTTCCCTAGTCTATCGATTTTTTTGGCGTGGCAGGCGGTGGGACAGCGAGGGGTGATTTGGTTTCTCTTACTGTTTTTCTGGTCTCTCACCACTGGCATATTTTAACGTTTTCTTGTTTCTAGGACATTAATAGGTTTTATCATTACGTTATGTTATCGTTTCTTTGTTCGTTGTTTAATAAAAGTTCATGTTCATCAGTGGCCTACTGATTTTCGTTTTCCTATTCTTTTCTTTCCAGGTTGTTTCATGCTAAAGTTTCTGTTAACAGGATACAGTGATCACTTCGTTATTATTGCATATGTCCTTTTCACTAGGGGTGCTCTCTGGTCGGGCCAGATGACGTATCTCTAGTAAATGGTCCGGGTGAAACAGGTGCATCAATCAGTGGGGAGTAGATAGGCATGACAGATTACAACGGGGGAGAAAGGTCCGCATTACGTACCCTTTCACTATTTGCAAAGATTTTCCTACGTATATTTGCAAACAGGGAATACCTCCAAAAAGAACCAATTCCCAAACAGTCAATGTTTGGGGAAACAATCAATCAATGAGGAACGAAATAGGCACGACGTGTTAAAGGTTTGCGTTACCTACCCTTCACTATCTGCAAAGGGAGAGAGAATATTCCTATTCTTCCTCGTTTGCAGGCAGAGAAGATTCTTAAGAGAATCAACTTCGAACAATTCAATGCTCGATTCAAACAATCAACAAGGGGTACTGTGAACACAAATGAACGCCGCTTATGTACATACACATTGGTATTATCAACAGGTTGTTCCTAATGTTTCTATTTTAGGGAGGTCAAAAAGAGATCCCATTAGTGGCCTACTGATTTTGCTCGATTCCTTTTGTTTTTTTACACGATTTTTCGCTATCTGCAAAGACTAAACAGAGTATTGCGACTCTGTGCTTGTTTGTAAATAGAGAATGAACCAAAGAGAACAATCAATCAAATGGAGAGAGAAGCAGGCACGACGGATTACAAAGGGGGCAACGGGGGCAAAGGCCTGCGTTAACTACCCTTCACTATCTGCAAAGAGAGAGTACTCCTAATAGAAATGAGGGGTGGGGGGCAGCATTCAAAGCAGATCAGTGTGCATAAACACGAAAATGTTTTTACTTACCACGTACTTGACATTCGACAGCTTATGATATTTGCTATTAAAAAACCATTGAAATTCACTGAAAAAACCATAGGTTATAGACCATATATAGTTAGGAATTAGCATTTAAAAAACCTTATTTTACTCACACAAAACCATTGAAATTCCATATATAGTTAGTTGCACTAACTATATATCGCGCACCCGCAATCCACTGCTGATCATGTCACATATTACATCATTCATGACATGGTCAGTGACATCACTGATGACATCACTGATGACATCTCAAATGACATCACTGATGACATCACTGATGACATCTCATTTGACATCATTCTTGTGCTAATACGATAAACCTCTTCAGACTCTAATATAACCTTAGATACACTCAGTGTATACAGACACTCACACACTGCCACTCATCCATGGAGTTACTCACACACCCAGTCAGTCATGCAAAGAAACAATCTCACCTCCATTTCTTCAACTATACAGTTAAACACACCACATCATTCATGACATGGTCAGTGACATCACTGATGACATCACTGATGACATCTCAAATGACATCACTGATGACATCACTGATGACATCTCAAATGACATCACTGATGACATCATGACACACCAATACCAGTTACTACATACGCACTCACTGATTCCTACGTCTACACACACATTCACTCATTCACCCATACAATCACTCATACATACAGTCACTCATTATTACAACACTATCATATGCACTCATACACCTATGCAGACACTCACACACTGCCACTCATCCATGGAGTTACTCACACACCTAGTCAGTCCTGTAAAGAATCAATCACACTTCCATTTCCTCATCTATACAGTTAAACACAGAACACCATACTTCAGTGACATCACTGATGACATCACTGATGACATCTCAAATGACATCACTGATGACATCTCAAATGACATCACTGATGACATCATGACACACCAATACCAGTTACTACATACGCACTCACTGATTCCTACGTCTACACACACATTCACTCATTCACCCATACAATCACTCATACATACAGTCACTCATTATTACAACACTATCATATGCACTCATACACCTAGTCAGTCCTGTGAAGAATCAATCACACTTCGATTTCCTCATCTATACAGTTAAACACAGAACACCATACTTTTTCACACATATACTAACACATACTTACTCTCTTATACAATCACTGATACAAGTACACATTGATATGCACAGAGTCACACACCTCCCAGCCAGCCACACACACACTCAGTCTTCCATACATCCACTCATTCTTCAATATGTAAAACATATTTAAACTTTACAAAAACACACAGACACTAGATGATGTCATCAGTGATGTCATTTGAGATGTCATCAGTGATGTCATTTGAGATGTCATCAGTGATGTCATCAGTGATGTCACTGACCATGTCATGAATGATGTAATATGTGACATCATCAGCAGTGGATTGCGGGTGCGCGATATATAGTTAGTGCAACTAACTATATATGGAATTTCATTGGTTTTATGTCAATAAAATGTCCAGCTAACTATATATGGTCTCTAACCTATGGTTTTTTTCAGTGAATTTTCAAGGTTTTGTAAATGCAAATTCCTAACTATATATGGTCTATAACCTATGGTTTTTTCAGTGAATTTCATTGGTTTTTTAAAAGCTAATATCTATAGCTGTAAAATATATTCTTTATTACGTGACGTATCACGTAGCCACGTGAGACGCCTCATGACGCATCGCATAACCGTGACGTATCGGCTCTGCAGCGCAAACAAAACCCATAACGTAAGCGTGCCGGAGCACGCTTACAGATATATATTTTTTTTTTAACCTTAATTAGACAAAATCCACACGTGCACATATCTTGAGGCCTTGCAAAGGCACATCAAACAAACAGTCCCTACAATTTTGCCAAGTTTGCTGGAAATCTATTCCCTTCATTTTTTTTTTACTGTTTCTCTTGGTTTTCCCCTTGTTACGCTTACCGGGACGCTACCCGGTACGCGAACCGGACGCTCCAAAAACACAAGATGGCGGACTCCCGTTACGCTGCCGGTTAGCTGCCCGGTTCGCGTACCGGGAAGCGCCTCTACCGCGAAAAATCGCGGGGGACTTTAATATCCCCCTCATCAATCCTAGGGGGTCAGGAGGGGTTTACCTTGCCCCCTTTCCTTCATTTCCCCCTTCTTTTTTCACCACATCTTGTCTCTCGAACCTACCGAGAGACAAGATGGCGGCCGCTCCGGACTGTTTACAATGTTGACAGCTACGCTGCCGGTTAGCTGCCCGGTTAGCTGCCCGGTGAGCTGCCCGGTTCGTGTACCGGGACGCGCCTCTACTGCGTAAAATCGCAAAAAAAAATGTTTTTTTTATTTTTTGCCCCGCGGGGCACTTTAATATCCCCCTCATCAATCCTAGGGGGTCAGGAGGGGTCTACCTTGCCCCCTTTCCTTCATTTCCCCCTTCGTTTTTCACCACATCTTGTCTCTCGATCCTACCGAGAGACAAGATGGCGGCCGCTCCGGACTGTTTAGAATGTTGACAGACACCGGAGAGCCAATCAGCTTCGCTTCGCGAAGTTCCGTTACGCGTCAGGTACGCGAACCGGGGCGCTAACCGGAGCGCTGTCACAGATATATATATGTTTTTTAAACGTTAATTTCTCAAAATCCACTGGAGCACATATATTGAGACATAGCAAAGGCACGTCGGGCAAACCATATCTACAATTTTGCCAAGTTTCATGTAAATCTATTCAGCCGTTCGAGCTAAAAGTGAGTCCAACCGCCCTATGGAAAAATGAATGTGAAAAACGCGTTTTGGGACCCCCCTTTTTTCTCGGCCCCCCTTGACGAAACCCCCCCAAATTTTCAGGGGCTGCTCAGAAACAAAATGTGCCATTTTCCTGAAAATTTCAGCCAATTTCGTCAACAAACGCCAAAGTTATTAGACATAGAATTTTCAGAAATCCCATAGAGAAAAAATCCTAACTATATATACCCACTGGCTATCGCCAGTAGGTAATATACATATATAAACATATATAATCTGCATATCTATATAAATATAAATGCATGCATACATATACATATATGCATACATATGCATGTTATTTACATGAAAGTTTTAAAAACACTAATAAAAGCAAAGCTAAAAAGCCACCTCATTACAAACAGAATGGCTTTAACTTAAACGAGGGCGAGATCTATTGCATTTTCAATGCTTGTTTACTTTGGTTCTATCAAGAAGGCATTCAGATGTGTCACACATTTGCCATACATTCTGAATGTTAGCACTCTAGTTGCTCATTAGATCACTGTAGTAAAGCTAGTGCTCACCAGGGAAGTCTGCTGCTAATCATGGTTTGCAGCCATTTTCCCGCATTTTTTATCCCGCAGACTTTCAGTCCGCATACCATTATCCCGCAAGGTCATTGACCTCGCATACCATTATCCCGCATTTTTTCAAAACGCATGTGCATTCATCACGCATGCCTTTACAAAGAATTACGTTTTAAAGGCATGTATGGTAAATGCATTTGCGTTCTGAAAACCACGATGACGAGAGAGGTAAGTGGGTTTGTGTTAATTTTTTCGTGGGTTAGTGATTGTGTAGTGTAGTGTTGTGTAGTGTAGTGTTGTGTTAGTGTAGTGTAGAGTTGTGGTGGTTGTTTAGTGTAGGGTCATGCTGGGGGTAGTGTTCTAGGGTTTAGGGTTGTGTTGTAGTGTTTGCGTAGTGTAGGGTCATGCTGGGGCTAGTGTTTTAGGGTTTAGGGTAGTGTTGTAGTGTTTGCGTAGTGTAGGGTCATGCTGGGGGTAGTGTTTTAGGGTGTAGGGTAGTGTTGTAGTGTTTGCGTAGTGTAGGGTCATGCTGGGGGTAGTGTTTTAGGGTTTTGGGTAGTGTTGTAGTGTTTGCGTAGTGTAGGGTCATGCTGGGGGTAGTGTTTTAGGGTTTAGGGTAGTGTTGTAGTGTTTGCGTAGTGTAGGGTCATGCTGGGGGGTAGTGTTTTAGGGTTTAGGGTAGTGTTGTAGTGTTTGCGTAGTGTAGGGTCATGCTGGGTGTAGTGTTTTAGGGTTTAGGGTAGTGTTGTAGTGTTTGCGTAGTGTAGGGTCATGCTGGGGGTAGTGTTTTAGGGTTTAGGGTAGTGTTGAAGTGTTTGCGTAGTGTAGGGTCATGCTGGGGTGTAGTGTTTTAGGGTTTAGGGTAGTGTTGTAGTGTTTGCGTAGTGTAGGGTCATGCTGGGGGTAGTGTTTTAGGGTTTAGGGTAGTGTTGTAGTGTTTGCGTAGTGTAGGGTCATGCTGGGGGTAGTGTTTTAGGGTTTAGGGTAGTGTTGTAGTGTTTGCGTAGTGTAGGGTCATGCTGGGGGTTGTGTTTTAGGGTTTAGGGTAGTGTTGTAGTGTTTGCGTAGTGTAGGGTCATGCCGGGGGTAGTGTTTTAGGGTTTAGGGTAGTGTTGTAGTGTTTGCGTAGTGTAGGGTCATGCTGGGGGTAGTGTTTTAGGGTTTAGGGTAGTGTTGTAGTGTTTGCGTAGTGTAGGGTCATGCTGGGGTGTAGTGTTTTAGGGTTTTGGGTAGTGTTGTAGTGTTTGCATAGTGTAGGGTCATGCTGGGGGTAGTGTTTTAGGGTTTAGGGTAGTGTTGTAGTGTTTGCGTAGTGTAGGGTCATGCTGGGGGTAGTGTTTTAGGGTTTAGGGTAGTGTTGTAGTGTTTGCGTAGTGTAGGGTCATGCTGGGGGTAGTGTTTTAGGGTTTAGGGTAGTGTATAGTGTTTGCGTAGTGTAGGGTCATGCTGGGGTGTAGTGTTTTAGGGTTTTGGGTAGTGTTGTAGTGTTTGCGTAGTGTAGGGTCATGCTGGGGGTAGTGTTTTAGGGTTTAGGGTAGTGTTGTAATGTTTGCGTAGTGTAGGGTCATGCTGGGGGTAGTGTTTTAGGGTTTAGGGTAGTGTTGTAGTGTTTGCGTAGTGTAGGGTCATGCTGGGGTGTAGTGTTTTAGGGTTTTTGGTAGTGTTGTAGTGTTTGCGTAGTGCAGGGTCATGCTGGGGGTAGTGTTTTAGGGTTTAGGGTAGTGTTGTAGTGTTTGCGTAGTGTAGGGTCATGCTGGGGGTAGTGTTTTAGGGTTTAGGGTAGTGTTGTAGTGTTTGCGTAGTGTAGGGTCATGCTGGGGGTAGTGTTTTAGGGTTTAGGGTAGTGTTGTAGTGTTTGCGTAGTGTAGGGTCATGCTGGGGTGTAGTGTTTTAGGGTTTTGCGTAGTGTTGTAGTGTTTGCGTAGTGTAGGGTCATGCTGGGGGTAGTGTTTAAGGGTTTAGGGTAGTGTTGTAGTGTTTGCGTAGTGTAGGGTCATGCTGGGGTGTAGTGTTTTAGGGTTTAGGGTTGTGTTGTAGTGTTTGTGTAGTGTAGGGTCATGCTGGGGGTAGTGTTTTAGGGTTTAGGGTAGTGTTGTAGTGTTTGTGTAGTGTAGGGTCATGCTGGGGTAGTGTTTTAGGGTTTAGGGTTGTGTTGTAGTGTTTGTGTAGTGTAGGGTCATGCTGGGGGTAGTGTTTTAGGGTTTAGGGTAGTGTTGTAGTGTTCGCGTAGTGTAGGGTCATGCTGGGGTGTAGTGTTTTAGGGTTTTGGGTAGTGTTGTAGTGTTTGCGTAGTGTAGGGTCATGCTGGGGGTAGTGTTTTAGGGTTTAGGGTAGTGTTGTAGTGTTTGTGTAGTGTAGGGTCATGCTGGGGGTAGTGTTTTAGGGTTTAGGGTAGTGTTGTACTGTTTGTGTAGTGTAGGGTCATGCTGGGGGTAGTGTTTTAGGGTTTAGGGTAGTTTAGTTGTTTAGTGTATGCTAAAGGCATATTCGTTCTAAAAGTTTTCGTTATTTTAATTTGCGGCCTAATAGTACATGCAGGATTTTTTTTGCGGACTGATGGTATGCGGGATTTCGTCATATATTCGCTAATCATACTTTCTATGGCAAAATGAACCCCCTCATTTTGTTCCTTTTTAAATTAAATGTTTTAAGAGTTACCACTTTATTCCAATCAAGATGGCTTCAGGTGTGCCATACCTTTGTAATAAGTAGGACTGTTAGCACTCTAGTTGTTCTTTAGAACACTCTGGGACATTCTGTCATTGGGCTATAGTTGGGCTACATCTGGCTGATATTTGGGCTACATTTGTTTTTTTTGTCTCTGGTGGCCATCTTTGGGCTACATTGGGCTACATTGGGCTACATTGGGCTACATTGGGCTACATTTGGGCTCCAACATATATATAGCCCAATGTAGCCCAATATATATTTTTCAAAGTTAATTTTCGTAAAAACCACTGGAGCCTATATCTTGAGACATAGCAAAGGCACATTGGGCTACCAGTCCCTACAATTTTGCCAAGTTTGGTGTAAATCCATTCAGCCGTTCGGGCTAAAAGTGAGGCCAACCGCCCTGTGGAAAATTGCATGGGAAAAACACGTTTTGGGACCCCCCTTTTTTCTCGGCCCCCCCTTGACGAAACCCCCCCCAATTTTTAGGGGCTGCTCAGAAACAAAATGTTCCATTTTCCTGAAAATTTCAGCCAATTCTGTCCTCAAACGCCAAAGTTATTCGACATAGAATTTTCAAAAATCCCATAGGAAAAAAATCCTAACTATATATACCTACTGGCTATCGCCAGTAGGTAATACATACATACATACATACATACATACATACATACATACATACATACATACATACATACATACATACATACATACATACATACATACATACATACATACATACATACATACATATATATATATATATTGGGAGAGGTGTGGCGCCGCGGCCAGGGCGACTGACGCTGGAATCTGGGGATCAGGGTTCGATCCCCGGCTCCGGCGGCAGGTTAGCCCAGCACCATGTGACTCTGGGCAAAAGCTTGCTTAATCTTCCCGACGGCCCCCAGCGCCTAGAGACCCTTACGGGTGATTGTGCGCTTTACAAATGTGGATTATTATTATTATTATTATATATATATATATATATATATATATATATATATATATATATATATATATATATATATATATATATATATATATATATATATATATACACAAATCAACTTCTCCTTCCTCCCGGTCGAAAAAACCAAAGGACACAGCGGGGTTTAAGGGGTTGCTGTTTATTGGATTTCTGTGCATAACCGGTTTCGGCATGTGCCTTCTTCAGATGCTGAAGTCCAACTGCGTGCTCTCCATTCAGCGTTGTTATATGGGCTCCTCCTTCCAATGGTTTAGGAGCCTCACCTGCACCGGATCTCCTGTTTGCGCCAATACCAAGGACTACTAGTCCCACAATGCAGCATGCAGGCAATCAGGTGCTCTGGGGAGCCGCCACGATGTTGAAGCAATGTCCGCCTCCTGTCCCCTTCTTTCTGCCACAGACCTCTCAGGGGCACAAGTTAGGAGACGCGATTGTAGTGCCAGCGTCTCACCGAGCAGTCTTGGTCCGCCGTACAACAGCGGCTTCTTGGCACCTGGTAAGTGAGTGTCGGGTCACGGATAATTCGATACCTCAACCTAACATCATTATTTCCCTAAGTCTCCGTGACCACTTGTAGCGAAAGGGTCCTTTGTGCGCCTCACAGGCAGAGCGCTATTTATGCAAATCAACTTCTCCTTCCTCCCGGTCGAATATATAAATATATATAGTTAGATTTGGGGGTCTCTGGTTGGCACAGGTAGGTACTTGTGACAAGCAGGGACCCTCTACTCTAGTCAGGGAAAGGGGGCTTACACTTCTAAAATAACCCTGCTCACCCTCAAGGTAGCGTGGCGAGAGCAGCCAAGGCCTTACTTCAGAGGCCTTGTAAGTTAAGCAGTTGTGACCACATACACTAACCTAGTGACAACACTACAAACGGACACCACACAAGTTTTATATAAAAAATAAGTAGACTTTATATAGAGTTATCACAAGACCATAAACGACAAAAATACACACTATGATTACTTTAAGATGGTAGATTTAAGCTTAGGTCAGTTAATTTCTTAGATGCGACACTCTGCGTCAATGTACCTTAAGTTGCGTGGCGCTTCCACGACAAGCAATGTGGCAGCGATGGGAAGTGCAGCAAAGTTCAGATACCAAAGAAATAAAGACGTGAAGAACTACCAGATGCGGTGCGCTTCTCGGGGATGCGAGAAACTCTTGGTTCGATGTGTGGACTGCAGCGGTGACACCCTTACGATGCGACGGCAACAGCTCCATCGGCAACGCTCTTCTCCACGATGCGTGAAACTTCCACTCGGTAAATGTAAATGTAAATGTAGTATACTTGTAAAGCGCACAGCTGCCCCAGCAACGGGGCGTCCCGGCGCTGTATAACTCTGGGGAACCCGTCCTGGCTTTCCCTGTGGGATGGTCCCTTGCTGGGAGTCCCCAAGGTGGAGCCAGGCATCCCCGGAATTGGTGGGGCCGTTGTGGAGATTAGGCAAGCTAATGCCCAGAGTTGGCGAGTGGAACCCCTGATTAGAGTAAGCACCGAAGCAAGAATTATCGAGTCCGCTGACCAAGGTCCACGACCCTGCCGCGTCGGGAATTGAACCCTGGTCCCAGGCTGACTTCTGCTCTCAGGCCTGCCGCCTCTAACCAGTGAGCCACACTACTCCATACTCGGTGCCACAACTACAGCGGCGACATCCAAGATGCAACGGCAGCAGCTTCGACGGCGGCGCGCTTCTCGGGGATGCGAGGTGCTCTTGGTCGATGCGGTGCAATGCGACAGTTCCAGCGGCAACACCCTCCCTCTTCGGAGTTGCGACGGCAGGCACAGCTACGGCAACACGCTCCGACCTCGTTGCGAGATTCGTCTCCTGATGTGGTGCAGTGCGACAACAACAGTGGCGACACCCTCCTTCTCCGGAGTTGCGATGGCAGCAGCAGCGACGGTGACACTCTTCCTCTTCGTTACGGCACGCTTCTCTCCGATGGGGTGCAGTGCGACAGTTCCAGCGGCGACACCCTCCTTTCTCCGGAGTTGCGACAGCAGACACAGCGACACGCTTCTCCTCGTTGAGTCGCGCTTCCAGATCCTTGCGACACGCAGTTCCTCAGATGGCCCAAAACAGCAGCAGGCACTTCCACAAGAACTCTGTGGAGCTGGGGGTGAAGTCTGTTGTCCCTGAGACTTCAGCAGGAGGATGTAAGCTCTTTTCTAAACCCTTGGAGATCCTTCACAAGTTGAAAGCAAAGTTACTCAAAAGTTCATTTCTCCTTCCTTTGGCAGTAAGGCTACCACTGCAGGACAATCCCCCAAGCATCACTGCAGCTTGGGAATAGTCTCTTCTCAGTTTCCTCAGGCTCCTCTCCTCAGTCAAGGTTTATTCTGGTTGTTCAGAGTGATCTAATTTCATGGGAACAGGGTCCCAATATTTATACCCAGAAATCCTTTGTTCTCTGAGGGGATAGCAAAGTCCAAACCAGTTCCTGAGCACTTTGTTTTCCAGACCTCTCCTCTCCTTTCACAGTGCAAGGCAGACACATCAGACGCCCCACAGGAGCTGGAGGCAGCATTGTGGAAGGCAAGTACAGTCCTGGAGTACTCTGTTGACAGTCTTCCTTCTCTTCTTTCATTGTGCAGGGCAGAGACATCAGCCGCTCCCCAGGAGGTGGATCCAGTATTGTGAAAGGCAGACACAGCCCTATTCAGAGTTCTTGTGCACTCCTCCCTCCCATCAAGATGCAGATCTCTCTATTCACCGCTGGGTGACTCAGCCTGTCTCCTGGAATTCCACAGCCCTGTCACTCACAGAAACCAGACATAGGAATACACAACCTAGCAGAGGCAGCTTTGAATGGTTAGACAAGCAAAGACCTACTTTCTAAAAGTGGTATTGTAAACACAGAATATTAAAATATTAAATGTATTTTATTATTCTGAGTTCAGGCATACTAAACTTGAATTTCTATCATGTTCTCTGAGCCTGTTAGGATGATACAATGTTACAATTCTAAGAGCCCATTCTAGCCTATGAAGAACAGGTAGCCTTGCAATAGTGAAAAACGAAAATGGCTGTAATTCACTTTTAGGACATGCCACACACATCAGGGCTTGCCCTACCTTATACTTACAATGCACTCTGCCCTTGGGCCTACCATAGGAGTGACTGATATGAAGTAAAGGGAAGGTTTAGGCAAGTGGGTGGACTTGCCCAGTCAGCATGACAGTCCCAGACTGCACGCAGGTTCTGCAATGGCAGACCTTAGACACATTTTACCAGGCTGCTTCTGTGGGTGGCGCAACCAGTGCTGCAGGCCCACCAGCAGCATTTGGATTACACACCCTGGCTAGGGTGACCAACTGGCATTGGTGTAAATTCAGGACGGCGAGTGTAAAAATTCAGGACAAAGGGTCAAAATTCAGGACACAAATTCAGGACAGGAGGTCAAAATTCAGGACAAAACTTCAGGACAATAGGTACGTTTTACAGACACATCAGAGGTCGCACAATAGTATATAAGTAAGCCCAGCCATTTCCAAACATATTCAACCATTTGCAAACCTATCCATCATGTATCCTTCCATCTATCATCACACTCATCCATCCCTTCATCGATCCCCTCATCCATCCTTTCACTCATCCTCCATTATCCATCCATCCATCCACCCTTTCACCCTATCCATTTGTACACTTATCCATCCACTCTTCATCCCATCCATCCATTCACTCATCCATTCAGCCATTTACCCTTTCACCAATCCAGCCATCCTTTCACTTACTAATCCTTCCACCCATCCACTCTTTTAGTCATCCATCCATCCTCCCTTTCTCTCTCCATCAACCCTTTCACTTAGCCATCCTTCCTTACATCCATCCATCCACCCACTCATCCATCCATCTACTCATCCACTCATGAATCCATCCATTGACCCTATCACTCATCCATCTATCATTTCACTCCTTCACACATCTATTCGTCCTTTTGTCCATCTACCCTCCCTTTCACTCACTCATCTCTCCTTACATCCACCCTTTCACTCATACGTCCATTCATTCACCCTTGCACTTATCAATCCATCCATCATTTCACTCATTCACCTACCCACCCATCATCCACCCAACCATCCGCACACCCACCATCCACGCACCCACTCATCCATCCTTTCACCCACCCACCATCCAATCCACTGATCTATCCTTTCACCCACCCACCATCCACCCACCCACTCATCCATCCATCCATCCTTTCACCCACCCACTCATCATCCATCCATCCTTTCACCCACCCACTCATCATCCATCCATCATTTCACCCACCCACTCTCCATCCATCCTTTCACCCACCCATCATCCATCCATCCATCCGTCCGTCCTTCCCCTCATCATCCATCCATCCTTCCCCTCGTCATCCATCCATCCTTTTCCCTCATCATCCATCCATCCTTTTCCCTCATCATCCACCCATCCTTCTACCCACCCACTCATCATCCATCCATCCTTCCCCTCATCATCCATCCTTCCCCTCATCATCCATCTACTCTTTCACCCACCCCCTCATCATCCATCCATTCCCTCATCATCCATCCCTCCATCCTTTCACCCACCCCCTCATCATCCATCCATCCACTCTTCCCCTCATCATTCATCCATCCACTCTTCCCCTCATCATCCATCCATTCACCCACCCCCTCATCATCCATCCATCCATCCATCCCTTCATCATCCATCCATCCTTCCCCTCATCATCCATCCATCGATCCTTCCACCCATCCATCCTTCCCCTCATCCATCCATCCATCCTTCCCCTCATCCATCCATCCATCCTTCCCCTCATCCATCCATCCTTACCCTCATCCATCCTTCCTTCCCCTCATCCATCTTTCCTTTCATCCATCATCCATCCTTCCCCTCATCCATCCTTCCTTCCCATCCATTTATCCTTCCCCTCATCCATCCATCCTTCCCCTCCATCCATCCATCCATCTATCCTTCTCCTCTTCCCTCATCCTTCCCCTCATCCATCTTTCCCCTCATCCATCATCCAGCTACCCTTCCACCCATACATCCAGCTATTTACATTTTCTCTCCATCCTTCCCCTCACTCATCAATCCATCCATCCTCTCTCATTATCCATTTATTCAATATTTAATTCATCCATTCACCCGTTCACTAATTCATCCAGCCATTCACCCATCCCTCCACTTACTCACTTGCCCACCTTTCCATATTAATTTTGAGCTGAGCCCTTTTGAGAAGAGGCCCGTCGAGAACTTCACCCTCGCGGCAGGAGACATTCCAGGACTGGGACAGAAGCCACCCAGGGCAGAGACAGGATCCACCACAGGGGGGGACAGGAGCCTTCACAGGAGGGGGGGGGTGAACTGGAGCCACCACATGGGGGTACAGGAGCCATCACTGAGGGGAGGGCAGGAGCCATCACAGGAGAGGGAACAGGATCCACCAGGGTGGGCACAGGGGTGGGCATGCAGTATTCTAGTATCATCTTGGGCTCCTCGCCCCCCTCCTGCACAAGACAACGAGAAGACAGGCTCTCTGTCCAAAGTGCCATCCCCCAATGTGATATACAGTACTTACAGGAGATACTCTAAGAGAACTGATTGAACTGATTGTCCTCCATACTTTGTTAATCAGTGTGGGTGCATTGTGCCATTTCTTTATTTTATTACATTATAGACTTCGTGTTTGAAGAACCAAGGTTTGCTTACAATTTAGTGACAGTAATTAAGCTCGGTGAAGAGAAGCACATGCTGCCTCGGTGTAATCAGGGGTGTAATCGTGCCGAGTCTAGGATGTTTGGGGCCCTGGGTAGAAATGGAATGTGTGAGCCCGCTCTAAATAGCAGAGACATGATGCAGGGCTGTTTGCATGTGAATAGATGCCGCTGCTACTGAACCTGCAGCCCCTCCCTGTCAGTCACCTTTGAAGCACCTCTTAACAGGTCATCAAGGGCTGGAGGTGTGAGGGTTTCCATCCCGCTGTGCCTCTCCAATGCTGCTGAGTATCTGAGGAGCTTTGGTGCAGCATCGGAGTGAAGAAGGGAGGTGGGTGCAAGCTGTGCCGGCTTTAGGGTGGGGCAACCGGTGCCCTGTTAAAATGACGGACAAATGGCGTCCGTTAAAGAATCCTTCACGGACAACGGACAGACGGCCGAAATTACGGACTGTCCGTGAAATTTACGGACGGTTGGTCACCCTAGCCCTGGCACACTCAGTGCACTAGACTAGGGACTGACAAGTAAACCAACAGAGCCAAACGTGGAATCACTAATCCATACATCAACTTACAATAGGGAGCACGTGCACTGTGGCACTGAATAGCAGTGGCACAGTGCCCAAAGCATATAACACCAGCAAAAATACATGAGGCAACAGCAAAAAATGTAAGGGAGACCCACGGCAATGGTGCCAGGTCTAACACGTGTCCCCTCCAGCTGAAAAGTGGGGAGAACTACCCTAACTCCTGGGAGTTCTCTTCACTAAGGCAGAAAAATCTGGACAGACCATCAGCGTTGGCGTGTTCTGTATCAGGGCGGTGCTCCACCATAAAGTCCATACCCTGTAGGGAGATGGACCACCTCAACAGCTTTGGGTTCTCACCCCTCATCTGCATCAACCATCTGAGAGTTCTGTGGTCTGTCTGAACCCGGAAGTGAGTCCCAAACAGGTATGGTCTCAGCTTCTTCAGTGCCCAGACCACAGCAAATGCCTCACGCTCAATAGCACTCCACCTCTATTCCCGTGAAGGTAACCTTTTACTGATAAAGGCTACAGGTTGATCTAGGCCCTCCTCATACATCTGTGACAAAACAGCCCCGACACCATGCTCTGAAGCGACTGTCTGGACAATGAACTCTCTTGAGAAGTTGGGTGCCAGGAACACGGGCGCCGTGCACATGGCAGCTTTCAGGGCCTCAAAGGCTTTCTGACAGGTGTCAGTCCAAATCACTTTCTTGGGCTGCTTCCTGGAAGTCAGCTCTGTCAAGGGTGCAACAATGTTGCCATAGCCCTTAACAAACCTCCTGTAATACCCTGTGAGACCTAGGAAGGCTCTAACCTCTGTCTGGGTTTTGGGTAGCTCCCAAGCCAGGATGGTTTCAATCTTGGGTGTAGGGGCGCCACCTGGCTGCTCCCAACCTGGTGTCCCAAGTACACCACAGAACCCTGCCTGATCTGGCACTTACTCGCCTTGATCGTGAGGCCTGCTTTCCGCAGCGCCAACAACACTTCCCAGAGGTGGCGCAGATGTTCTTCCCAAGTGACACTGAACACTGCGATGTCATCCAGGTAGGCGGCACTGAAGTCATCCAGTCCAACCAATACCTGGTTGACCAACCTCTGAAAGGTGGAAGGGGCATTCTTCATCCCAAAAGGCATAACATGGAACTGTAAATGCCCATCTGGTGTGGAGAATGCTGACCTCTCCTTTGCCGCATCAGTCAAGTCGATCTGCCAGTACCCAGACATTAAATCAAACGTGCTAAGGTACCATGCAGCCCGAGCCGATCAATGAGCTTATCAGCTCAGCGGATGGGGTGCGCGTCAGTCTTCGTGACTGAATTGAGCCCTCTGTAGTCCACACAGAACCGGAGTTCAGGTGTGGCACCCGGCACTGCAGCCTTCGGGACCAAGACCACTGGGCTGGCCCAAGGACTGCTAGATGACTCAATCACCCCAAGTGCAAGCATCTTTGAGACCTCCTCTTTAATGCAAGCTCTTACCCTGTCAGTTACCCTGTAAGACTTGTGCTTCACAGGTAAGCTGTCTCCTGTGTCCACATCATGGGCGCACCAATCTGTGACACCAGGAACTAGGGAAAACAGGTCAGAAAACTGTCCCAGCAACTGGCGGCAGTCATTCTGTTGCTCAGGGGTCAGAGTGGAAGAGAGGGTAACACCATCCACTGCCCCAACTTGCTCTGAGGCTAACAGGAGGTCAGGAAGAGGCTCAGTCTTCTCCTCCATCCCAGCATCTGTTGCCAAGAGCATGCCCACTTCAGACCTCTTTAAGTGGGGCTTAAGGCGGTTGACATGTAGGACCCTCAAGGGGTTCCTAGGAGACCGCAAGTCCACCAAGTAGGTAACAGGACTCTTGCGCTCCACAACCTCAAAAGGTCCGGTCCACTTATCTGTGAGCGCACAGGGCTCCACTGGGGCCATGACCCACACTTTCTGTCCAGGCTGAAGCTCTACCAGAGTGGCATTCTGGTCATACCAGCACTTCATCTCCTCCTGGCTGTCCTCCAGATTCGCCTCAGCGAGTTCACTGAAGCGCCTGGTCTGGTTCCTAAAGGCCAGCATGTAGCTATATACATCCTGGGGAGGTTTCCTGGGAGATTGCTCCCAGCCTTCTTTAACCAAACTCAGAGGTCCTCTGACCGGGTGTCCATAGAGAAGCTCAAAGGGACTGAACCCTAGAGATTTCTGTGGCACCTCCTGGTATGCAAAGTGTAGGCATGGTAAGAGGACGGCCCACTTATGGCTCATGGGTTCCTCAAGACCCATAATCATGCCTTTCAGGGTACGGTTGAACCTTTCAACCAGCCCATTTCCTTGGGGGTGGTAAGGAGTGGTAAACTTGTAAGTTACACCACACTTCTGCCACAGGGACTTCATATACTTGGAAATGAAGTTGGTCTCCCGGTCAGACACTACCTCGCGAGGGAATCCTACTCATGAGAAAATTCCCATCAGTGCTCGTCCCACCACGGGGGCCGTCACTGTCCTCAGAGGTATGGCTTCCGGGTACCGGGTGGCATTGTCCACCAAAACCAGGATGAACCTGTTGCCCATGGCTGTCTTGGGGTCCAGTAGCCCCACAACGTCAATCCCTACCCGCTCAAAGGGGGTACTGACCACAGGGAATGGCTGGAGAGGAGCCTTGTGCTTCCTCCCACTCTTTCCACTTGCCTGGCAAGTCTGACAAGCCCGCAATGAGTATCAGAACTCCTGCACATTTGGGGCCAATGAAAGTGGGTTACAAGCCTTTCAAAGGTCTTGTCCTGCCCCAAATGTCCTGCTAATGGCACATCATGAGCCACCTCCAGTAGGAAGGCTCTGAACTTCTGGGGTACCACCAGCACATGGGCTGACCCAGGTTCTGCAACTTTAGGCTCACTGTACAGGAGACCATTCTCCCAGTAAATCAAGTGTGACCCTGACTGATCACCTGCTGCCTGGCTTGCAGCCTGTTGCCGCACGCCCACAAGAGAAGGGCACTCTCTTTGTTCCTTGCAAAATTCCTCCCTGGAGGGACCTCCTTCTTGCTGCCAATGGGTCAGCTCAGGCAGGTCTCCCAGTTCAGCTATCTGCTCCCCGGTAGGCTCCGGTGCATCCCCCTCAGGGTCTACCTCCTCCTGGGCCGTGGGAACTTCAGGGGCCGGTTTCCCGTGCCCCTCGCCACTTCTCTCCTCGGCAGGGTCCTGGGCCTCCCTCTCAGGCTCCTGGTCCTCTTGAGAACCCCTACTGGCTGACATTGACCGGGTGGTCATGCACGCCCAGTCAGGCCGTCCAACCATCATCAAGTGAGTTGTTTTCTCCAGCTTTCCAAATCATCACCCAACAAACAGTCAACAGGCATGGCGGGCCTCACAGCTACCTGAAGAGTACCAGAGACCCCCCCCCCCCACTTAAAGGGAACCTGATCCATTGGACAACGACTCTCTATGTTGTCGGCGTTAACAACTCGGTAAAATGCATGAGGTACAATCTGCTCTTGAGACACCAGGTAACACCTGACAGCTGTCACACTGGCTCCTGTGTCTCTAAGAGCCTCCACCTTTTGGCCATTGACGGTCACTCGCTGCCCATATTTTTTAGTGTTCCTGGGTAGCTGAGCTTCTGAGACCGTCTCACAGTCTCCTAAAGAGACAAGGGTCCTCTGTACGGGACCCCTCCACCTTGTACTTCAACCTCCTCCCACAAGGCTACACTAGCCATCTGCCGGGGCGGAGCACCAGTGGGTGCTTGTTTACCAAACAGGCGGCCCCTGGTATCATTCACCTTATGACCCAGATCAGCACACTTGTTACATTTCAGGGGCCCCTGTGGAACAGGACTACCTGTTGGGCCCCTTGCTTTTTCTCAGGGGAAGGCCGGGAACCTTTCACGGGTTTCCCTTGGGGACTACTTTGGGGCCCTTTGTGGAACTCCTTCTGTTTACCCTTGTCCCCCCCACTCTTCTGCTGGGGACACTGCCCACCTTTGGCTGAGACTTCCATGTGACCCTTGTGGATCCTGGTACTGACCCAGCGGTCCGCCTCCTCAGCAAGCTTCCTAGGGTTAGTCAGCTTGCTATCTATCAGATGCTGACGCAGCTCTGGAAAACAATTATCAGACAAGTGCTCCCATGCAATCAAATCAAAGAGACCTTGAAAATCATTAACCTTGCTGCCCTTTACCCAACCATCCAATGCTCTGCAAAAGAAAGTGACATATTCAACCCAAGTACTGTTTTCCAACTTTTTGCATTTCCTGAACCTCTGCCTAGAGAGCTCAGGTGTCAAACCATATCTAGACATCAATGCATCTTTCATGTGGCTGTATGAATTGTGGACTTCTGAAGGCAAGTCTAACAATGTATCCCGCCCCTCACTAAGGAACCTTCCCCACAACCCTGCTCCCCAATCTCTCTCAGGGACCCGGTGGGAAGACATGGGTACCTCATAGGCTCTGAACCACTGACCAATATCATAATTTTTGTAAAACTCCTTCACCACATCCTTGGGAATATACACTCTACTTTCAGCATGTACTGCTGGCGTGCAGCTTCCAGAGGGAGCAATTTCTAAACTTTTAGCTTTTAAATCCAAATCCGCAAAAACCTTTCCATGTCCAAACTGTATTTTCTTTTCCTCAAGATCCAACTTTCTATTTTCTATTTCTAGCTGCCTATCAACCTTGAACCTAGTTAATTCCATTTCTTGCCTTCTTGATCTTTCTCTGTCCTCCAACTCCTCTGGAGACAGACTTTTGTTAGAAGCATGGCTACTTGCAGGGGAAGGTGGCTTCCTTCCTCCTGGGCCCAATAGCCCTTCCTGTTGTGCAATTGTATTATCATTCTCCTCAATCACAGGAGTTTTTCTTGCTTCTACCCAGGCCCTCAGCGCCTTGTAGAACTCTTCCTTCACTCTGAAATCCAGAAGTGGAAACATTGAATTTCTTGCAAAAGTACTTCAGCTGCTTTACTTTGTAGCTCTCTAGCTTGTTTTCTTCCCATTCACAATCAATAGAGGCTAGGGTTTCTGTATATCCCATGATAACTAATTCAGGCATCTTTCAAAAAATAGGCAATCCAAAAATCAAAAAGGAATCTACCAAAAAGTACGCGGTATTGTTATGGTCTGCACTCACTAAGTAGTGTTCACTAGTAAGCATGGGCGGATTTTGCGAATTGGCAATCCGCGAACTTGCGTATTTACGGATTCGCAATCCACAAAATCCACGAACTCTCGCGAATTTGCGGATTTTTTTTTTTTGTGTTCGCAAGGGTTTCTGCCAGTTCACGAGGGATGTGTACCAGTTCGCAATTGCGAACTTACTTGTCGGCTCGCAACGGCCGCGACCATGTTGTTTCTACGTCTGGTTCATCATCACAGGTTCACAGCACCCTCTGTTTCACCACTGCCACCCTCTAGTACACCCATGCCACCCTCTGGTACATCACTGCCACCCTCTGGTTGGTTTATCACTGTAGATTATGGGGGTGAAAAAAAGCAAACACACCTGCCCTGCTTCAACTGACATGAATTAATTAGGGGTTGATTAATGTGTCACTGAATTTAAACTTCCAGTCTGGCTGGCACCTGCTTCCTTATCTGTAATTTGCTTTCTGTTGCAGTGCAATTTTTTTTCACAGGACCTTTGTGGCCTACTTGTAGCTATTCTATGAGCCTGCTGTGAGGGTCAGAGCAGGGTCATAGAATAGTTGCAAATAGGCAACTGAACTCTGGAGGGGCCCCTCAGGAAGCACTAGAGGGAATGGTTACTAATGTTAAGATTGAACTTTTGCACCTGCGGAGTGCTTTCAGTTTAGCAAAAATCGTTTTTCTGCAATTTCGCGCGATTCGCGGTGCGCGAATTCGTGCGAGATCGATTTCGGAAGCCGCAAATTCATGCAAATACACGTTTTGTTTTTTTGCGGCGTGTTTGTTCACGTGATTTTTTGCGTGTTCGCAAGCCGCTTGTAGCGCAACGTTTGCGAAGTTACCCTAGCGGTCGTACAGGGGCGCGGCCATCTTGTTTGCGTGACGTATTTCCGTTTCCGGGCGCTATGTGTAATCTCGCAAAGTGTGTGGCTCACTAGTACAATTTCGCGTGTGATCGCGAGGCAAATCTCGCGCAAACTTACCCACGCGGTCGTGAACGGGCGCGGCCATCTTGTTTCTCATTCATTGCTATGGTTCTGGGCAGGCTTTCTGTATCCTCTCTGAATCTCTGCCATCCTTTGCTTGTTTGAAGTTTTTTTTTATCTATTTTACTTATTATCTATCCCTCTATTTTTCTAGCTCTATATTTTTGTGTTTTCTGCTACTTTTGGTTAATTTTAAACTACTTTTTTTAAACTCGTTTCTTTTCTTCTTCCCTATTCTATTTCTTCTTTATTATTTAGCTTCCTTTCTGCCCAGACCATGGTAAAGGGAGCCGGGAAGCATCCTAAGAAGGGGAAGGGTCCCGCACCCCGTGCCCGGCTCCCGTGCGGCTGTTTGAGGGGGGAGAATGTCACAGCCCGGGAGATCTTCAGCACGGAGGAGGTGGCGGCACTAGTTTTTTATGTTCAGCGCCGCCTCCCCAGGACCATCATGGCAGGCGGCAAGATCGCTAGCGGGTACGGGATCCGGGAGCGCCGGAAGTGGTGGGAGAAGGTGTGCCGGGCCATGTACCAACACTCTCGGGTCCGGCGCACCTACAACCAGGTCACCCACCGTTGGACGGATATCCTGGACCGGGAACGCGATCTGCTCGACCTGCTCTGCCTTGAGATCCCCGGGCTTGGTGAGTAGTAGTAGCTATTTCTTTACTACTCTGTTTTCTCCTGCTCTGTGTGTTATTATTTGCAAATTTTTGTTTTTTACCAAGAGCAATAATGCTGCTGATTACATTGTAGGTAAATTATATTTCAAAATCTTCTGTGCATTTCAGGTGCACTGCTCTCCTTCTCAGTAGCGCTGCTACTATGCTTATTTGTTTTTGATATTGTGTTAATTTCATTGGCCTGTGAAATTATGCATGAGTGTAGTTTAAAGAACTGCGTAATGCTAGACACTAAGGGTCAGATTTTTAATTACCTGTGTAGCTAACTAAGATTGCACATTTGGCAATTGCATTGGACTCCCATTCTAGTCAGCAATAGCTCAATGCACTGATTGCAGTCCTCTGGGATTGTCCATAATGTCTTTTCAAGTCTTCTAAATGTTTATGCTTTGACAATTGCCAACAAAGGTGAATGACCACCAAGAAAGAATAAGATACTACTTTACTTTTGGTTTGGATAGGAGGACAATCCATTCTACTACTGTTGCAACTGTTGCAGGAACAAATCTGCACAAACAGAACTATGGACACTAAATAATGCATTGCTCAGCTTATCAATTATAATAGGCGCTGTTAGACTTTCCACATACCTCAGTGATAACAGACTTTGTAGTTGAACCCCCAATCTCCTTACTGACTAGATAGTGTGGCAGAGTCATTTAGCTCCCAAAGTCACTGATGATTGATCCCCAATGACGATTATCCAACGCAGGACAAGAGTATGGAGTCAGAGTCAAGAAGTGTCAGAGGCACGGACTCATGCTTGCAAAAATTGCAAAACCTTTAGCTCAGCCACTCTAGTCTGGAGGACCAAAAACCACAGAGTCTATTTAAGTTTAAAAGCTTTATTAAAAGTAAACACAATTATTAAAATCAAGTTTGTCATAAAACTAAACGTTTAACTGAAAATGGAAAAGTGCTTAGTGCTGACGATTAATTGAACACATTTCTTGTGGTCGAGCCGAGCTCTCACCTGGTTTGAACTTGATCTTGCTCAAGCTTCTGTCTGTTAGGAGAAAAAGTGGTGCGTGTTAAAAATAAAAAGCAAGCATTCATCAGTTGTGCCAAAAAGTGCAGCAAGACAACAGCCTTCCTTGGAAAAAGGGACATTTTTACTTTAGAGTAGACAGTCACAAATTATTACATTGTTTTCTGTTTTTTTCACATTTCTTTATTCCTAGACCAAATATTATATAGTAGTGAGTGGTGTATTCTAACATTCTTAAATGTACTTTGTAGGTGGAACATCTGGTGGCGGGGCCAGCGCGGAGGTGGTGGTGCTGGATGAGGAGAACACTTCTGGGGAGGAGGCGGTGCAAGTGCCGGACGACACCAATGTGCCTGTGAGGGTTCACACGGTGGTGGCGGGCAGAGGTAAGCTATATATTCCTTACTTATTGAGATTGAAGACTGCAGAGTGTGCTTTCTGCACGGGTGTATTATAAATCAACCAGGTAGTAGCCTCCTCTAAATGTACTTCGACTTAGCTGTGAAGTTTTTGGCGAGAAGAATCCCAATCAGATCTGAGATGAACTTGATGGATGGGATGAACGAAAAGCGAAAGAAGGGTGTAAATAAGTGTGGAAGGACGAGAAATGTAATGATGACTGGCAACGAAGAATGATATGTGTTTGCTTGGTCCCCGAGGTGGCTGGGAAGGAAAGAATATGGTATGGTGCATGGCTGGGTGAATGATGAAGCAAGGATGGGTGGAAGGAGAACAGCCTGGGTGGATGAAACAGAAACTGTATGTGTGCATATACTTTGAATGGATGGATGCCTGGATCATGGTACTATCTGACTCTTAGATAGCATATGTGCATCTAGAGAGAGTAGACGGTCACTGGATGAACTAAGTGTTACTTTGAAGAGCATGTAACACCGCACCCGCACGTCCGTTCCAGTGTAGGAAAGGCAAGGAAAAGAAGTTGTAATTTTGTCCAAATACTACCATGAATAGTAGCAGTATTTTGTATTGCAACTGCAAGCACAGCATATATCCGGTTATTACGGTGGACACTCCCTACCTCTCTTAATAAGTTTAGTTTAGTAGTAGTACGTCATTCATGTGTGGGTGTATCACTGTTCACTCAATAAAAAGCAAAGCACCTAAAGTCATCCCATATGTAATCAAATACATCCCATGTGAAGTGATAGATAATCAGATTATTTGGCTTCTTCATTTTCCTTTTCTAGTACTCATTTGCACTGTAGGGTGAAAGTTAAATTAATTAAGTAGTGTCCCTTGCCCCTTTTTTAGAGACTTTTGGGGGGTCGGAATTGGGACTTGGGTTGTTTTTGGGACTTTTGAAGGACAATCGTTAGGGTTAGGGAGGGTCTTGCGGGAGATTATTTTGTTAGGGCTACACAAATATACTTTTTGAAACTTTATCTGAGCATACCTGTTTTTTACTGCTTTTGAGTCTGGTGGGTGGGGGTTTAACAGTAAGTTTGTTTTCCTGAAACTTAAGTCTGTGTCATTTTCTTCCTTTAAGTGTAAATGGCTAAATGTTTTCAACAATAAGTGCCTCTCACAGAGTAAGTGAATTCAAGAGTCCTAGGACTTTAGTAGTACTACCATTAATCTCTCGTCTCTCCTAATACTCCATTATACTACCTCCCACCAAACGCTTATCTTACCTGTAATTTGTGTTTGAAAGTAGGGCTAGGCCCAGGGCTGGCTCCACGGGAAATGGCGATAAAGGTTGGCAATCCTGGGCGGATGAAATGTCCTCATTGCGGTGGTACTAGTGGTGTGACACAGTGGCAGTTGCATGCCTATGGAAAAAAAGAAAATGAAACCTGCTTTGTCCTTACTGGAGCATTACAACGGTACGATAGAGAATATAGCAGGTGACAGGACACTAGAACAGTGCCACAATGTAGCCTAACAAATGGTAAAGTATTGAAAGTATAACTAGTACTTGCGTTGAATTTCTTTGACATTGCCTACTAATACAAGAAATAGTACTGAAGCTGAGTAAGTCTAGAATATATCCTCGGATTCCTTCACCAGCCTGTTGCTATGATCTTATCCTCCCCTGCAAGTGTGTGGAATTATTGCTGTCATTTAGTCACACATCAATCAAAACCACACAGCCCGGGGGAAGAGGGTTAGGGTTTGGAAAACGGATGGGAATGGGGGTTTTTTTGGGTAAGTTTTGTTGAGAGAAGAAAAAAAAAGCACAGCATGGACAAACAATAATTGAAGATAAAGAAATCTTTGGGTACAAAGCTAACCATACATTTTTTAAGTGACATAAAGGAAGTGCAGGCACGACTGCATGCATGGTTACTGAAAAGTAAGTACTATTTTCGACAACCGTGAATGACAGAATGCGACAGTACAGGGCTGCAGCGTTTTCACTTGCCTATCTCTGCACTCGGAGAAACACTTCTTACATTAAATTAGGTTTAAAAAATAGCAGAAGTAAAACCTATAGAATGGCTGTAGGGATGAATTTAGAAGCAGAGAATGGAGATCCAAGAAATGCAGAGTCACACTCATAGAAGTTCACAGCAATAACATTACTTTAAAGATAATTAGAAAAGATCGGATACTGTATCTGTATGTTGTTGTAGTTGTCCTGTTGAATTTGGTAAGTTGCATGCATCAAACCATTCCTCTTATTAGGGACTCCTCCATTCCAGCTGACGCTCCGTCCATCAATGTTGGTGACCAGAAGACACCCTGTCCACTGCCTGCCTGGCGGATGCTGAATTGCGGCTCGCTAATGTGAAGCCTGACTTCATCCTTTTTTTCCCATTGCACAGACTGAAACCCGGCCTGTAATTATTGATGGAAAAACAGGAAGTGATAGTAGAACACCACTGACAAATAAATATAAGGTATGTAAGCTGTGTAGTGCAAAAAGTCACACTTATAGTTTCCTAATAGACAGTACAATATTTTTGAAAGTGCGTACTCTGTCTGAGTCTCCTTTTGAAGGATAAATAAGTATGGGCAAATTAATTTAGCGGATCTTTCCCCTCAAGCTAGGTGTACTGTAAACTGTGTTTTAGAACAAAATTAGACCTTCCCAGCAGTGCTCCCACCCAGACCCTTACTAGAGCCAGTCGAAAAAATGTAGAAGACCACCAATCAGATCTCAAAAAACGAGGCCTAGTATAAAACTGGTGACAAAACGTACTTTGAAAGTAAAAGTAGGCCCAAATCCCCCCTTACCCACCGTGAATTGTATTCAAAGCACTTGCAAGCAAGCAAAAGTATCCATACCCAGCATCGCTCCAAGACTCGCAAACCCCCCCACAAACAGCCCCCCACCCAAACAGATGCAATACAAATACTGCTAACCCTAACGAGCCCTAAGTTAAGAATAGTGGCAAACACTTTCTTTAACTATGCCAAATCCCCCCTTTCCCACCATGGATTTTCTTCAAATCACTTGCAACCAAAATTACACATTCCCACGAGTGCTCTAAGACCCCAGAACTCAGTTGCAAAAATCTAGAACACCCCGAAACACATGCAATCCTGCTGCTAGGGCTAACCCTAACGAACCCTAAGTTACAAAAAGTGCCAAAAGGCTTTTCCGCATGGATTTTCTCCAAACCAGTTTTATCCGGTATTAGACCTTCCCAGCAATGCCCCAAGACCCGCCAACCCACCCACAAAAAACCACAACACCCCCAAACAGACAAAAAGCCAAAATGGAAAATCTCATATTACTTACAATATTTTTCTGCCTTCTGTCCAAACGCGCTGTGCAGCTAGGTCATAACTCCCGTTTTCCACCATGTATTTACTGAAAAGCAAATGCAATCAAAACTAGACTGTGCCAGCAGTGCTCCCAGACCCCAAAACCCACCCACAAACACCCAGAACCCCCCCAAAGAGCACCTCAAAGACAAGCAAGTCAGCAAAAACACAAAAAAATATTTTGTCTGCGGTTTGGTCCAAACCACTTTTATCCGGTATTAGAGCTTCCCAGCAATGGCCCCAGACCCGTCAACCCAGGCGGAAACAAGTAGAAGCCCCCCAAACCGGCAATGCCCTAACTCCCCTCTGCCTCCATGGATTTCCTTCAAACCTCTTGCTATCAAAACTATCCATACCCAGCAGTGCTCCCAAACCCCAAAACCCACCCACAAACACCCGGAACCCCCCAAAGAGCACTTCAAAGACAAGCAAGTCAGCAAAAACACAAAAAAATATTTCATCTCCGGTTTGGTCCAAACCAGTTTTATCCGGTATTAGAGCTTCCCAGCAATGGCCCCAGACCCGTCAACCCAGGCGGAAACAAGTAGAAGCCCCCCAAATAGGCAAAAAGCAAATATACAAAAGTGGGGACTTCGAAATTTTCAGGGAAATTTCCAAAATCTCTCCGCGCGCTCTGCAGCTAGGCCCTAACTCCCCTCTGCCTCCATGGATTTCCTTCAAACCTCTTGCTATCAAAACTATCCATACCCAGCAGTGCTCCCAGACCCCGAAACCCACCCACAAACACCAGGAAGCCCCCCAAACAGGCCCCCGAAAACGCTACATTGAGCGAAATGTCAGAAAATGCAAAAACTTTTTCCTCATGGATTTTGTCCAAACCAGTTTTATCCGGTATTAGAGCTTCCCAGCAATGGCCCCAGACCCGTCAACCCAGGCGGAAACAAGTAGAAGCCCCCAAACAGGCAAAAAGCAAAAGTACAGGTGATTTAAGTTTTAATTATATTAACTGTGCAAAACAAAGAAAGACAGACACACAGGAATAAAAGTGAATAAGGACGAAAAAGAAAGTTATTGATTCATTGGCTAATTTTCAGGGCTCGGTGTCAGTGAATAAGAGTTCGTCCTCATACTCTGCGAATTCAGGCAGGAGTAGGTCAGTGTCACCTAACACAGAAGAAATTCCCTCATCTAAGTTGCTGTCCTCCTCGTCTTCTTCCGGCGTGTATTCTCGTACTTTGTAATCTGGTGGTATGAGGTGCTGATTCATCTTGATCATTGTTAACCTCTCCACATTTTTGGGCGAGAGGCGGGTCCGTTTGCAAGTTACAATGCCACCAGCAGCACTGAAAACACGTTCAGAAGACACACTTGCGAGTGGGCAAGACAAGTAATTTATAGCCAGGTTGGTGATCTCTGGCCACAATTCTTTTTTCCCATGCCAATACGCCAATGGGTCACCATTAACATAGACCTCTGTTGAGTCATTCAGATAGTCCTGCACCATCGACTGAAGGTTCTCCACGGTTCCTCCACTTTGCTTACTTTTTGCTCGGACCTTTTGAGAACCAAACCCAATCTCAGTTAGCCAATCCTCTTCATCACCCAATGTTTCTGTTGTGTCTGGTGCAGATGATCCGGTTGCCGGTGTCTTTAACGGCTGAGAGGTCACTTCTGCCACAGCCACAGGTGCAGAAGTGGATTCTTTTGACTGGGGATGGCCTGCTGATGCTGATGTACTGCCTTTTCCTTCAATTTTCTGCCGTTCTCTTTCAAACCTCATGGCTGACAAGGCTAGCCAACGTTTGTACTTTGTAACATCTTCATCACCAAAAGGAAATAATGCTCTGCCTGTCAGCGCCTTTTTGTAGCGTGGTTCCAGAATAGTAGCACAAATGTAATGCTGTTCTGAGTGGATCTTTTGAAGACGTTCATCACCAAGTAGGCGCTGTAATAATTTCTCCGCCAAAACAAAAGCTTCTTGCTGTTCTTCATCTGTTTGAAACTTAAAAGATACCGCCTTCAGTTTGTGCTCCAGCATGCGCAACAATGGGATAGCTTTTCCCAAATTACAGTCCTCCCTGCTGACTGCACGCGTGAAGACCTCAAAAGGACGAAGCATGTCTGTCAGGCTTTTAACTAGCTTCCATTCCGCCGCATCTAGCCTCAGGTCCTTCTGAGCTGTACCCAGTGTTAAGAAATACTGATCGAGTACCGTAAACTGCTCATACAGACGCTCAAGCATGTAGAAGGTTGAGTTCCAACGTGTTGGCACCTCCTGGATGAGTGCTTTCACTGGCATTCGACGTTCATGTAGCAGGCTCCTCAGATGCTTCCGGGCCTTAAAAGAATGGCTGAAATGGTTGCACATTTTTCGACAGGTGGCCACTAACTCGCACGCTGGACTGTCTTCACTCAAGAATTTTTTAACAACCAGGTTTATACAGTGCGCCAAACACGGCACTCTGAAATAGTGACCCAGATCCATGGCCTTAACTACATTGGCGCCATTATCCGTGGAAACATAACCAATCTCGCGTTTCTTTGGGGACAGCCAGTGCAAGACCTTTGTGTTAAACTCATTCAAAATGTTTTCTGCTGTGGGACGAAGCTCCAAGCCAAACATGGCTAGTGTTGCATGTTTCCGAGCAGCTTTAAAAACTTGGTCCGGGTCAACACCTGAGTTTAGCTTTGCTTTAACCCCTGAAAAAGAGAACCAGTGTGCAGTGATGCACATGTAATCAGTGCCTGCGCCACTGGTCCACATGTCTGTTGTCAGATGTATAGTGTGAACAGCACTCTTCTGCAAAGCTGCCCCAATCACCTCCAGCACATCTTCATGTAGTGCTGGAACCGCAACTCGGGCAAAATAGAACCGGCTAGGAACCTTCCATTTAGGGCAGAGCGCTGCCACTAATTCTAGAAAACCAACTCCTTCTACAAAAGAAAAAGGGAGAAGGTCCAGCGCTAGCATTTTAGCCAGCTTAGTGTTATACAGACGCGCCATTGGGTGGTTGCGTTCATATGGCGCGTCTGAAAACAACATGGTTCTAATGTTGCCCTGGACCATTTTACGGGATGATGATGATGACTTCTTCGACCCAGTTACGCTCGCTGATGAACTTTTTCGCATTGGTGTCTCACTCTCTCCCACACTCTTAGTGTGGCTCATATATCTTGCAGGGGGTGTGCTGCTGGCAGGGGTACTGGGTGTAACTGAAGGAATGTTTGACGCTTCTTCCTCCTCGTCATCATCAGATGGAACATCAACGTTTGCTTGACTTCCAATTCGGGCTTCCTTGATCTCCTTTAGGTGCGCAAACCATTGGACAGCGTGCTGTCTCTCATGATTACCTCTCTGGCCTCCAGTCCCATAGTTGGTACCAAGCTTACCACGACTAACTGCAAGCTTACAAATGCTACAAATGGCTTTGTTTTCCTTTTTTGGGCAAACACTAAAGAAGTCCCAAACTGCAGACTTGAAATGTCTGTGGGGGCCGGAGGAGGCGATACTGGTGGTGGTCATGCTGATAATGCCAGATGAAGTGGAGGATGTGTATTGCTGAACTTTACTACGTTGTGCACTTTCCCCACCACTCATTTAGGTTGAGGTGGATGGAGGTCCCTTCTGGCGAGGAAGAAATATGGAAGCGGTAGGCGGTGGTGTACTAGTTAACAACAATGATTGTGGTGTTCCCATTGCCTCCTCGTCGACAACATCATCACGCTCAGCAGCTTTTCGGGCTAGGGTCAAAATGTCTGTTTGCTGCATGCCCGCTGAGGCTGGAGTGAAGCCTGTGATGACTGCGTCGTCGTCGTGAGAGTCTTCAGCAGCAGGAGTATACGCCACTTCTTGTTGAGCGTCATCACACTCCATAACTATGAGAGTTTTGACGACCTTCCTTTTACGCTTAGCTACCTTTGTCAGATCATGGTGTGCCTCAGCCTCACTCTCAGACGGCAGTGGTGCTGGTTCCCAAGTAAGATCCATATCATCAGAAGGAGGTGGTCTTGAAGAAGATGTAGACACCACCCTTGATCTTTTCCTTGCTCGGGATGTGGAAGACAATGAATGATCATCAGGAGGAGTGGCTTCCTCAAATGATACCTCGGCTTGATTGTTGATTTCCTGATGTGCCCCTACTTCGGGAGGAACAACTATTGTGGGCACTTGTTGTGCCCCTCCATGCACCTCTGCTTGCGCATCTCCTTGCGCTGCCTCTCCTTCCACATGTACTTGGGCTTGTACTTGCACATGTGGTTGTTGTTGCGGCTGTGGTTGTTCAACACTCGTCAGATGAGTTACAACAACCTGTGTTGATTGAGCGACATTGCTGCTACTTTCTTGCGATGAGCCAACATCACTGGTCGATGGTGATTGAACAAGTAGACGGGCTGCCTCTGCAACACTCAAGGGCTTGGACTTAAGTTGGCGTGGTGGTGGTGGCACTGAGCCCAATGGAGCGGGGGTGCTGCTCCCAGCTTGGTCCCCAGCAGATCCCGCTGCTGCTGCAGGCGTACTTTTTTTTTTATTCCCAATAAATGTGGCGGGCGGCACACCAGTCTCCTTGGTAACTTGCTTCTTCTGCTCCTTACTGGCAACTTTCTTGCTAGAGGAGCTACGGGGAACTTCTTTTGGGGCCATCTTATTCAGAGGTCAGAACAGCAGGCTGCAGTTGCACGAGTTGCACAGTTGTCTGTGGCCAGACGTGACGTCGCGTGACGTTATGCTGCACACACACACCGCTGCAGGACTTCTTCCTAGCACTAGTGATTCTCTTGAGTCTTGTGCACCTAAAAGCAATGGAAGACAGAGGAACATCAGTTCAGTTATACACCCCAAAAACTCGAAAACCACATAAAAATCAGCACAATCCCATGCCATCCATGCCCTCTATGATGTTTAAATTCAAGACACCCCACAGAAAGACTAGGCCCATGCACCACTCACTACCCCTGGGCATAATGGATGAAAGCTAGGCAAAATGGGGGCAGGCCTCAGACACTGCCTGTCTTCAAAATGGCCCCTTGCACCCCAAGCACATGTGGAGGGCCTGTCTGTACAAGCACTCAAGATGGCCACCACCACCCACATGGCCAGTCCCCATCAACAGTACACCCCAAAAACACAAAAATCACCACAATACAATGCCATCCAGGATGTTTACATTAAAGAGAACCCACAGGCAGACTCAGTCCATGCACCACTCACTACTCCCTGGGCAACAAAAGGCCCCAACAGCAGCCCAAAAAAATCGAAAAAAACACAAAATTCAGCACAATCCCAGGCCATCCATGGCCTCAATGATGTTTAAACTCAAGAAGACACCCCACAGAAAGACTAGGCCCATGCACCACTCACTACCCCTGGGCATAATGGATGAAAGCTAGGCAAAATGGGTGCAGGCCTCAGACACTGCCTGTCTTCAAAATGGCCCCTTAGTCCCCATCAACAGTACACCCCAAAAAAACAAAAAACACACAAAAATCACCACAATACAATGCCATCCAGGATGTTTACATTAAAGAGACCCCACAGGCAGACTCAGTCCATGCACCACTCACTACCCCTGGGCAAAAGGCCCCAACAGCAGCCCAAACAAATCGAAAAAAACACACAATTCAGCACAATCCCAGGCCATCCATGCCCTCAATGATGTTTAAATTCAAGAAGACACCCCACAGAAAGACTAGGCCCATGGACCACTCACTACCCCTGGGCATAATGGATGAAAGCTAGGCAAAATGGGTGCAGGCCTCAGACACTGCCTGTCTTCAAAATGGCCCCTTGCACCCCAAGCACATGTGGAGGGCCTGCCTGTGCAAGCACTCAAGATGGCCACCACCACCCACATGGCCAGTCCACATCAACAGTACACCCCAAAAAAACGAAAAACACACACAAATCACCACAATCCAATGCCATCCAGGATGTTTACATTAAAGAGACCCCACAGGCAGACTCAGTCCATGCACCACTCACTACTCCTGGGCAAAAGGCCCCAACAGCAGCCCAAAAAAATAAAAAAAAACACAAAATTCACCACAATCCCAGGCCATCCATGCCCTCAATGATGTTTAAATTCAAGAAGACACCCCACAGAAAGACTAGGCCCATGGACCACTCACTACCCCTGGGCATAATGGATGAAAGCTAGGCAAAATGGGTGCAGGCCTCAGACACTGCCTGTCTTCAAATTGGCCCCTTGCACCCCAAGCACATGTGGAGGGCTTGCCTGTACAAGCACTCAAGATGGCCACCACCACCCACATGGCCAGTCCACATCAACAGTACACCCCAAAAAAATGAAAAACACACAAAAATTACCACAATCCAATGCCATCCAGGATGTTTACATTAAAGAGACCCCACAGGCAGACTCAGTCCATGCACCACTCACTACCCCTGGGCAAAAGGCCCCCAACAGCAGCCCAAAAAAATCGAAAAAACACACAAAATTCAGCACAATCCCAGGCCATCCATGCCCTCAATGATGTTTAAATTCAAGAAGACACCCCACAGAAAGACTAAGCCCATGCACCTCTCACTACCCCTGGGCATAATGGATGAAAGCTAGGCAAAATGGGTGCAGGCCTCAGACACTGCCTGTCTTCAAAATGGCCCCTTGCACCCCAAGCACATGTGGAGGGCCTGCCTGTACAAGCACTCAGTATGGCCACCACCACCCACATGGCCAGTCCCCATCAACAGTACACCCCAAAAAAACGAAAAACACACAAAAATCACCACAATCCAATGCCATCCAGGATTTTTACATTAAAGAGACCCCACGGGCAGACTCAGTCCATGCACCACTCACTACCCCTGGGCAAAAAGCCCCAACAGCAGCCCAAAAAAATCGAAAAAACACACAAAATTCAGCACAATCCCAGGCCATCCATGCCCTCAATGATGTTTAAATTCAACAAAACAGTTGTATCATGCACCCATAACTAACGCTGGTCCTACTGGATACTGTGGCTACCCACAATATATTTTATTTAATGTTCTGAAAAAGTTCCAAAATTGTAGTTGCAGCAACTGTAATGCCCCAAACAAACTTACTTGTGAAAGTTGATTTCTAATCCAAAAGTGATCCAAAGAAAGTCAAAAAGGCCTCAAATCCAAATATCCAGCAGCATCCACAAAAAGTAATCCTTCCAGGTCAAGATCCAAATGAAAGTGACCAGCCCATGAAGAAAGCACTGGGAGGAGCCTGCTGGACAGGAACAGGAAGTTGGAGACTGTGGGGCACGTCCTTCCCCCCCCCCCAAAATGGACTCCTTGCAAAAAAAAGTGCAGGCAAATGTCAACCTGAGGAGTTATTCTGATAAAAATCATAATTTCCAGAAGGTTTATGCTGCTTGCTGGTGGATTTCTTGTGCAGAATTGCAAATTTTGCAATTTCGCGAATGGGAGATTGTTGCTGCCCGCCGCATCTACGTGTTCGCAATTGCGAACTCTCGCGATGCGTGCTGTTCAAGGTGGCAAGCCTCAATGACGTAATTGCGGTCGCCAAACTCCCGCGGGATCCCGCAGCAAGATCCAAAATGGCGCAGCACATGCAAAATATGGAGAAAAACAACTCTGCAAACGCTGAATGACGGTAAGTGAACGCCGCTCGCCGCTAAATTGTATCACCAAGCAAAAAAAATCCGCTGCGTGCGAATTTACGGATTTTCGGCAAATTCGCGCGAGTTCGCGGATTGCGAATTTGCCGAGAATCCGCAAATTCCGCGAGCGGAACGGATTTTACGCCCATGCTTATTCACCAGTCACTGTACATGAGTCACAAATGCAAATTCGGAATCCCTTCCGCTTGACTTCCAATGTTAGATTTGGGGGTCTCTGATTGGCACAGGTAGATACTTGTGACAAGCAGGGACCCTCTCCTCTAGTCAGGGAAAGGGGGCTTACACTTCTAAAATAACCCCTGCTCACCCTCAAGGTAGCGTGGCGAGAGCAGCCAAGGCCTTACTTCAGAGGCGTTGTAAGTTAAGCAGTTGTGACCACATACAGTTACCCAGTGACAACACTACAAATGGACACCACACAGGTTTTATATAAAAAATAAGTAGACTTTATATAGAGTTATCACAAGACCATAAACGACAAAAATACACACTATGATTACTTTAAGATGGTAGATTTAAGCTTAGTTCACTTCAGTTCTTAGATGCAACACTCTGCATCAATGTACCTTAAGTTGCGTTGTGCTTCCACGACAAGCAATGTCGCAGCGATGGGAAATGCGGCAAATTTCAGATACAAAGAAATAAAGACGTGAAGATCTTCCAGATGTGGCGCACTTCTCGGGATGCGAGAAACTCTCGGTTCGATGCATGGATTGCAGCGGTGACACCCTTATGATGTGACGGCAACAGCTCCAGCGGCGACGCGTGAAGCTTCCGCTCGGTGCAACAACTACAGCGGTGACATTCAAGATGCGACAGCAGCAGCTCCGACGGCGGCGCGCTTCTCGGGGATGCGAGGTGCTCTTGGTCGCACGATACCCTCCCTCTTGGGAGTTGCAACGGCAGGCACAGCGACGGCGCCACGCTCCGACCTCGTTGCGAAATTCTTCTCCTGATGCGGTGCAGTGCGACAACCACAGCGGCGACACCCTCCTTCTTCGGAGTTGCGACGCCAGCAGCGGCGACGGTGACACGCTTCCTCTTCATTGCGGCACGCTTCTTTCCGATGCGGTACAGTGCGACAGTTCCAGCGGCGACACCCTCCTTTCTCCGGAGTTGCGACAGCAGGCACAGTGACACGCTTCTCCCCGTTGAGTTGCGCTTCCATCTCCTTGCGACACGCAGTTCCTCAGAAGGCCCAAAACAGCAGCAGGCACTTCCACAAGAACTCTGGGGAGCTGGGGGTGAAGTCTGTTGTCCCTGAGACTTCAGCAGGAGGCAACCTCTTTTCCAAGCCCTTGGAGACCCTTCACAAGTTGAAAGCAAAGTTACTCAAAAGTTCCTTTCTCCTTCCTTTGGCAGTAAGGCAACCACTGCAGGCCAATCCCCCAAGCAGCACTTCAGCTTGGGAATAGTCTCTCCTCAGTTTCCTCAGGTTCCTCTCCTCAGTCAAGGTTTCTTCTTGTTGTTCAGAGTGATCTAATTTGATGGGAACAGGGTCCCAATATTTATACCCAAAAATCTGTTATTCTCTGAGGGGAGAGGGGCCTGTGCCTAGTTCAAACCAGTTCCTGAGCACTTTGTTTTCTAGACTTCTCCTCTCCTTTCACAGTGCAAGGCAGACACATCAGATGCCCCACAGTAGGTGGAGCCAGCATTGTGGAAGGCAAGTACAGTCCTGGAGTACTCTGTTGACAGTCTTTCTTCTCTTCTTTCAGTGAGCAGGGCAGAGACATCAGCCGCTCCCCAGGAGGGGGAGCCAGCATTGTGGAAGGCAGGCACAGCCCTATTAAGAGTTCTTGTGCACTCCTCCCTCCCATCAAGATGCAGAGCTCTCTATTCACCACCGGGTGACTTAGCCTGTCTCCTGGAATGCCCCAACCCTGTCACTCACAGAAACCAGACATAGGAATACACAACCTAGCAGAGGCAGGTTTGAATGGTTAGACAAGCAAAGACCTACTTTCTAAAAGTGGTATTTGCAAACACAGAATATTAAAATAACCTTCACTAAAAGATGTATTTTATTATTCTGAGTACAGGGATACTAAACTCGAATTTCTACCATGTTCTCTGTGCCTGTTAGGATTATAAAATGTAACAATTCTAACAGCCCATTCTGGCCTATGGAGAACAGGTAGCCTTGCAATAGTGAAAAACGAAAATGGCTGTAATTCACTATTAGGACATGCCACACACATCAGGGCTTGTCCTACCTTATACTTACAATGCACCCTGCCCTCCTGCCTACCATAGGGGTGACTGATATGAAGAAAAGGGAAGGTTTAGGGACTGGCAAGTGGGTGCACTTGCCCGGTCAGCATGACAGTCCGAGACTGCATGCAGGTTCTGCAATGGCAGACCTTAGACACATTATACCAGGCTGCTTCTGTGGGTGGCACAATAAGTGCTGCAGGCCCACCAGCAGCATTTGGATTACATGCCCTGGCACACTCAGTACACTAGACTAGGGACTGACAAGTAAACCAACAGAGCCAAACATGGAATCACTAATCTATACATTAATTTGCAATAGGGAGCACTTGCACTGTGGCACTGAATAGCAGTGGCACAGTGCCCAAAGCATCTAACACCAGCAAAAATACATGATGCAACAGCAAAAAATGGAAGGAAGACCCACACCAATGGTATATATAAAAAAATGTATATAAATATATATATATATATAGTGTAAAAAGTGTTGTAAATCAGTATAAAAAAAAGAAATGTAACAATCAATACATTTAAAAATTTACATTTACAAAACCTTTGAAATTCACTGAAAAAAAACATAGGTTTCAGAAATGTTATAGTTAGGTATTAGCATTTAAAAAACCTTAGAAATTCACTGAAAAATACCATAGGTTTTAGGGGTGTTATAGTTAGCTGGACATTTCACTCGTACAAAACCATTGAAATTCCTCCGTTATAGTTAGTTCTGCTAACTATAACTTGCGCGCCCGCAATGCACTGCTGATGATGTCACATATTACATCATTCATGACATGGTCAGTGACATCACTGATGACATCACTGATGACATCTCAAATGACATCACTGATGACATCATCCAGTGAATGTGGTTTGGTGCGATATCTATTATATATATAGCAATCTGCATTGAAGAATG
Organism: Lissotriton helveticus; assembly: GCF_964261635.1. Classification (NCBI taxonomy): domain Eukaryota; kingdom Metazoa; phylum Chordata; class Amphibia; order Caudata; family Salamandridae; genus Lissotriton; species Lissotriton helveticus. The sequence goes on along the minus strand of NC_136068.1, from coordinate 1,329,701,917 downwards.
AGTGGATATATAAATATAAATATCTGGATGGAGGATTTAGTAGTAGTGTGATTGACTGTTTACTTGACTAATTTATAGTGTCTCACTAAATATATTGGATAGTGACTAAACTGTGTGAATATCTGTATCACTTTGTCAGTTGTTGTGTGTGAGAAAGTGGCTCTATATATACTGGACTAGAAGGAAGTACAGTGTGTTTAGAGTCCACCAACCCCAGAGGCATAACAGAGGTTAAAGTCAGAACTGACCTTACTCTCCAAAGTGGTAGCTTGGTCGAGCAGTAAGGCAGTACCAGAGGACAGTGTAAAGCATTTGATGTACCCACTCAGTCAGCAAAAGGTTTCACACTCAAGGACTGAACTCCAGGCCAATTGTTTGTATATCCGAAGATATGGTTGTTTTATTTTTAGAACCAACAGTTATAAAAATATACTTTTCAAGTTACGAGTACTCTAATGTAAATACTTTGCAGAGCAGCAATACGTTTGTACATACACTAATTACAGGTTAGCTGATAAGCAATACAGTTCTGAAACACACTCTAGCATTGAGCTCAATGGGTTTTCATAGGAGAGTACAGTTGATTACTTTATGGATTACTTTGGTAGTTCCAGGACTAGATCTTGGATTCAGTCCTGGGGTCTAAGCTGAAACCAGATTAGCAAAAACGTTTTAGTTACAGTGATGATTTTTCCTGAATATAAAGCTGTTTTAAAAGTTCACACTTAGAAACTTTTCGAGGTGATTTTCACAATGTTATTCAATGGGAGGAAATTCAGGTTACAGGTAAAGTATGATTGCGTTACTTTTGTAACCCAGCACTAGTCTCCTAGGGCCAGCACTGGGGGCTTAACTCAAAACAGGTAGGTAATTGCGTTTCAGTATTTCGTACGATTTTTAAAGAATATTTGCAGTTTTCAAAAGTAGACACTTAGAAGAAATTTCATAGAAAAGCAGACAATGGGTTCCTATGGAGAAAATATAGGTTACTAGTAATCCCGCATTTGTGGTTCAGTACTGGGCTGAAAGGTACTGTACTGGCTTCTCTCCTGATCACAGGTGAATATTTTCGGATTCGGACTTCGGCTGATTTTATAGGAATATTTTCAGTTTTCAAAACTTCACACAGAAAATGTTCGAGTCAAAAATGGGTCAATGTTATCCAATGGCAGGTAAGTGAATTATCGGTTTCCAGGTGAGTACTTGGTTGGTGAAGTTAGGGTTCTGGGCATCGACTCAGGGGTCCCCCCGGGTCAGGTGAGTACAGTTAGTTTAGTCCCAGCGGCGCAGGGGCGGCCGGGGGCAGAGGTAGGTAGGCCAATTTCATTTAATGAGAAAAAGGGGGCCTTCGGTTGGTAGCTGCTGGCGAGCAGGCCACACGGCTCTGGGAGCTGGGCTCCTGGTCACTTGCTCAGGGCAAGGGGGGAAGTCGGGCGCTCAATGTTATCCAAAGAGGATCTTGAAAAAGGGACAAAGGCTGCAGGATCGGGGACGGTGACTCTCCAGTGGCGACCAGCACTTCGAGAGGTAAGTTGGGATGTTGGAGCACAGGTAGGTACCTCAAAGGGAGGCACAGGGGGCTGTAGGGCGCCGGGTGCAGGGGTGTCTTTGGGTGTCGGAAAAGCTTTCCCTCGGCTGGTCGCGGTTGGGGTGGCCCCTCGTTCTGAGTCTGCAGGCGTCGGCTGGTTCGTCGAGGAGGGTCTTTGGGCATTGGACTTCGGGTCCCAGTCACTGGGGGGATGTCCTTGTGGTCTTGGTTCAGGTTGGCCCGGCCCAGGTTCGGCTGGTGCAGAGTGGGCTGGTCCAGAGCTTCCTGGTGGGCACCAGGTGGGTTGTTGCAGCAGAACCTCTGCTGATGGGAGTCCCAATCGTCGTGAGGGTCAAGGCAGGCAGGTCGTCTGGGTGTCCTAAGGTTGCTGTCCACGGAGGTCGCCGGGTTTAGGCAGGAGCAGGTTCCAGGATCAACAGGCCGGTAGGGCTGGGGCCAAGTCAGTTGTTGTTGTCCTGTTGTTAGCAGCTGCACGGCGGGTCGTCTTCTTGATCTTATTTCTTTTTTTGATATTGGGATCTGAGGAAGGAAGGTTCAGGGAGCCCCTAAATACTAAATTTAGGGGTGTTACAGGTAGGGCAAGGGCAGGGACCAATGGGTCCCTGTCCTGGGGTAAGTACACCCCCTAGCCTGCTCCTCTCCTGTGGGAGGTGCGCATGAGCCTAGCTGGGATTGGGCAGGACTCCCCATCTACAAGATGGCCGGAGCCCGGGGTCGTGCTTCACCTCGCCTCCTCCACCTGAGGGGTGGAGTTGACACAGGTTGGCACCCCCCCTTCCTGACGTAGTTTTTCCCGTCAGTCTTCCCGCCAGAGTGGGTGTAGGACTGGTGGGGGGCTGGTTGCTGGGTACAGAAAATGGTCTGGGGAAGCTCTCAGAGGCGGTATGCCTTTGAAGCTTCCCCCTGTCCATCCTGGGGGAGGAGACATAGCACCTCGCCCAGGATGTGCATTGTTGCAGACCCAGGAGAGCGGGGGCTCTCCACCCAGGGGTTCAGCAACATGTCTGCTGTGTGTCAGCCTCTGCAGCCACTCAGCACAGCCGTGGATTGTAGGTTTGGGTTTTTGGAGGGCATCTCTAAGATGCCCTCTCGTGCATGTTACATTAAATCCCCCACTGGCATCAGTGCGGGTTTAATGTGCTGAGAAGTTTGGTACCAAACTTGTCAGTCTTCAGTGAAGCCATTATGGTGCTGTAAAGTTTGTGAATGACAACCCCCCAGCACCATATACTCCTAAATGGCAACACTGCACTTACAATGCCCAGGAATGGCCCTGGGTACTGTGGAGGCACAGGGCTCATGCACCTGGGCCCTCATGTCTGGCATAGGGCACCCAGCTAGAGGGGTGACTGAGGTATGCCAGGGCAGTGGGTTCTGTGGGCATGGCACACAGGGATGTGTGCCATGTCGACTCTTGCTTTAGTTCTGTACTTAGGCCCTCAGCCTGCAAAGGCAGTGTGTGGAAGTCAAGGTACAGGGCCCCTGAGGGTGGCACAATAAGTGCTGCAGCCCTCAGGGGTCTTCTCTGGTCACCATGCCATGGGTACCTAGGGTACCATTTACTAGGGGCTGACAGGGGCCAGAGATGCCAATTGGGTATTTGGTTTCAGCACAGATTTTCTTTGTAGGGAAGGAACACAGGTCCTGTGTACCAGGGACCCAGGGCACACTCAGTCAAAGTACATCAGCAGTTCAGAAACATGTGGGGGCATACCAAGGCAAGAAAGATGGCACTTTCTCACATTGTGTAAACTTTTTCAGTGAATTTCTAAGGTTTCTTAAATGCTAATTCCTAACTATAACATGTCTGAAACCTATGGTTGTTTCAGTGAATTTCAAAGGTTTTATAAATGTCAATGTTTAAATGTATTAATTGTATTTTTTTATACTGATTTACTACACTTTTTAAAACTATTTATTTTTAGATATTTTATTTTTTTTAAATTACATTATAATTACATTATACATTACATTACAAAATATACTTTCTCAGAATGAATTACTTTAGTTTAAATACATTGCAAATAGGCACTAGACTTTTGAGTACAGTAGTTACAGTTGTTGCAATGGGCAACACAATTTCAAACACAATGCAGCATTGAGCTCAATGGGAATTTCTAGTTAAATGCAATTAGTTACTTTATGGATTACTTTTCTAACCACAGGACTGGATCCTAGATTCAGTCCTGGGACATCTACTGTAAACAATTGAGTAAAATTGGTTTGCTTACAGTAGGGATTTTTAAGGAATATTATTGTATTTTAAAGTTGACAGAAACTTTTTCACATAGAATCACCAATGTTATCGTATGGGAGGAAATTCACTTAGCAGGTAAGTAGTGTTATTGTTACTTTTTCTTACTCAGTGGTGTATCCTGGATCACCATCAAATGTAATATTTTAGACCCCGAGATTTGACCATCCTAGTTAGCTAATTTCTAAACAAGCACAGCAGCCCGCACTTCTTTTTTATTTGTTTTACAGAGACGGAGAAATGTGCGCTGAGTGCATGGATCTGTGCACTCAGCGCACATTTCTGCGTCTTTTAAAAAAACAAAAACATTTTTGGGGGGCCCTAGGGATCCCTGTGGGACCCCCTTTATACATTTTGAACACTTGTTCAACTAATTTCTAGACCCTCACTTCTACCGAGGCACAAAATGGCTGCCAACACTTCCTGGTTTGGAATGTTGACAACCATTTGAAAGCCAATTAGCATTCAGCGCATGATCGGGATTGTGAGCTTAGTGTGCGCGCAAGATACGTGCATCCACAGGGGCCATAGATATATATGTACTTTTAATTGTCATTTTCTCAGGAACTACTGAACAAATTTACACCATATAAGCAAAAGGCACGAGTCTGAACCAAGGACTACAACTTTGGCAAATTTGGTGTAATTCCGTTCATCCATTCGGGCTGTAGCCGCAAAGAACAGTACCTATGGAAAATTGCATGGGGAAAACCCGTTTTGGGACCCCCCTTTTTCCTCAGCCCCTGCTTCCCGAATCACCCCAAGACTTTCAGGATAGGAGCAGACCGGAGCGCCCCACCAGTTTTGGAAATTTCGAGAAGATTTGTCAACTGGCGCCAAAGTTATTCCAAATAGAATGTTGCGGATTTCCTATGGAAAATAGGTCCTAACTATAACTACCTACTGGCGACCACCAGTAGGTAATATATCTACATAGGGAAGCAGCGGCGGATGCCATGTTTTCTAAATTACCGGATGTCAGCAGTAATCCTACCGGTATTACAGCAAACAGTGGGTTACCGAGAGACAATAATGTCAAAACATTATTAAAACAACTGGAAAAACTGCCACGCAGCGAGCTCACCAAATGGTGGGAGCGAAAATCACTGGAAAAATACGTAGAGGCAGGCAGAGTGCCCCGAGGGTTAAGAGTGCTCATAGCTCCGTCATTAGAAAATCCTAATCCAGCGATGCTGAAGGAGTGGGCCTATAACAATCTTGAGGCCTCGATGAATATGGTCAAAATCCTAGTAAAGTATGCTGCCATAGACCGTGGGGAAATTTTAAAGCAGATAGAGGCATTAAATGAAAATTGTGAGGCGATTGATGACAAGGAAACAATCAGAAAAGGCAGAGAAGAAATAAATGTCAAGCTCAGTAAACATAAAGAAACCATCAAGACAAGGAAAATATACAAATTTGCAAGGGACAAACAGGACTACGAATGTGGCCGTGTTTTTACTTTCTCTCGCAAATTTGACAGTGTTAAAAGGAAGGCTATGACAGTGCAAACAGAAAAACCGATGTTGGGTAGCATCGCCAATCAGGATGGCTCCAATACAGATTTGAGCTCAGTACCCAGCACCTTGGATTCTGATAACAGTATCCAGACAAGGCAACACTCTCTTGTACCTACCAATTACACACCTTCAGAAGAGCTGGGTTTTTTAATCGAGGATCACCGCCAGACATTGCGGCCAAGACCAGTCCAAAAGAAACCCACAGAAGGCGAAACCAGCATCGGAAACAAAGGCGCCAACTCAGGCGCAAACAAGAAAAACAGGAAAGGCAAAGCCTACCTACAGAACTAATCGGCAATAATTCAGGTAAAAGCAGAACTCCAACTTCTTTCCTTAGGTTTGTCTTATTGCCCCCAAAACGATTTCAAATATGCACAAACACGCATTGATGTCTACAAATTTATCTGCAAACTGAAATTGAAGAAATGTTTCAAACTCAATAGTGCTGCGGAATCTGCCTCTACTCTGGCCACTGCCAATCAGCCCAGCACAAGATTTCAGCGGTCGGATATTCCTACTCTAAGCTCCAATTTGGACAACTCCATTCTTGATACTCAAACAGAGCTCCAACAGATGGGTATTTCCTGCAAAAGCGCTATTGGCAGTCCTTTCCGTCCACCCTCCACTTTTGTCCCCATGATGCCCAAAGACTGTATTGATAGATTCCACGATGTGGTAACTACAGAGTTAAAAGCATTAAACGCAAAAGTCTTGGGCAGAACGAGGCGACAGAAATACAGTGACATTCAGTATTCTAAACGTATGAGCAAACTGAAGAAAGCTAAAAATATAGTAATCAACAAAGCCGACAAAGGTGGTAACATAGTCCTATGGCCAAGACAAATGTATATGACGGAAGCTGAACGCCACCTGTCTGACACAGCGTGCTACGTTAAAGTCACCAACAAAGCCATCACGGACACTAAGGAACTGGTACATGGGACATTGTCGCAGTGGAAGAGGGAAGGATTACTAAGCAAAAATGACCATATTCTTGAAGAACGATCATCCAATCACTCCGGTGTTTTATCTGATCCCAAAAATCCACAAGAATGAAACCCCGGTACCAGGGCGTGCTATTATCTCTGCTGAAAAGAGCCTGTTGGAAGCAACAAGCAAATACGTGGATTTCTTTTTACAAGAATTTGTGGTACTACTTCCCTCCTACATCAAGGACACTGGACATTTTCTATCCAAGTTAAAAACAGTCAGGTGGCAAAAGGATTATCTATTAATATTGATGGATATTTGTTGATTGTACACCAGTATCCAACATAGTGATGGGCTCAGAGCTGTTAAATACTACCTTGACTCAAAGGGTGTTCACTGTTACAAACACAATGCCATGATATTAAGAATGATTGAACTCTGCCTGTACAATAATCTATTCCTTCTCAACAAGGAGGTGTACCAGCAGGTGCGTGGGGTGGCCATGGGGGCCGTGCTTGTCCCCCAGTTACGCATGTTTACATGTTGGCTGGTGGGAGGAGCACGTTCTCAGACACACCCACGGGCAGATGTTTGGTCCACACATTGTTGAATGGTGGCGCTTTATTTTTTTTTTAAATATCTTTTTATCGATTTTAAAAAGGTAATAACAATGAAAACGTATCAGGTGCAATGCAATTACATACATACAAGTATCAAATCATAGAAAAGTCAGGATAGTAGCGACATAAGACACAGGTGCCGGGGCTCAACACTCCTAATAAATCAGGATTATGAGATTAACAGGGTTTGCTATATCGTAGGGTGCTGGCACTCGGCTCCGCCGAGCACAAAATCGCTTTATACTTCGATCATGAACAGGATACATTGCAGACCTTGTATGCAGAAGATACACTAGATCAAAACAGCAATGCTCGCATTAGCACCATAATACTGAAAAAGGGGGGATCAGGATAATAAAAAATATAAGAAAAGGAAAATAGAATAAACCAAGAGGAAAACGCAAAGCGCCTAAACATTCCACCCCCCACCCTGCACCCCTGCATGCAGCTTACGCCAAACCCCAACCAGCAGTGTGCCTGTTGCCCCATCTAAACTAAAACCCCTTGAAAGGAACGGAGGAGGGCCTTCGTACGGGCTCCCGGCCTCTCCCCTCCCACTAACTCTAAGCCTCCCCCTAAGTAAGGATATTCAACAGTTACATAATCGAGCTAAAATCGGGGGAGTCATTACTCGCCTACATCGCCTTCCAGTATCAACATTATAAAGTGAGTCCCACACAGCCACAATTCGAACAAAAATCCCGAAGAATAAGCCGGTCTCAGCCTTGGCCAGTTCGATCAGGTATACAAATGTACGTCACCCAAACAGTCGCCAATATGGAAGAGTGCTGAACACAGGAACGAGCCGGAAACATCACGGAACTGTGAATCACGTTGTCATTGGGTCCCATCCGCTCCATCAGGAACTCCCGACATTGTTGCCAGTCACATTTAACTGAGTTCGAATAAGGCAAGAGGGGTACCTTGTCAAGCCACTCCTGAGTCATTGTATAAGCCCTCAGATGTAGTTTACGGCACGATTTCCTCTCCGTCAATTGCATTACTGAACATGCCAACACAATAGGGACAACCGACACATCACCGCTAACTGATTCGCAGATCAGAGTCTCACTCCCCTCTCGCTGCACAGGGTTGTTGGCGTCGAGTAGATCAGTTGTTGTGGGCGCAGTAACTTTCACACTGTCACAAAATTGAACACAGGTCTCTTTCACACGCCCCATCTCAAAAATAACGGCATTCAATTTAAGTTCCAGTGCTTGGACTCTTCGGTTCAGGGAAAGGTGAAGACCATCGGCATCCGCCATTAGAGTTGCGAGCGTGGGTACACTCCTGGCCGATACTGATCGTTCCCCTTCGTTGGTGACAGACTGGTCCGATGTCGAAAACCCCTTGGGTAGGATATGTTGTCCCAAGATATCCGTACGACGTTCCATGGACCCCTTAGAGGGTTGGGTTAGAATCTTACGCTGGTCGATATTGGGCGTCATGTCATACATTTCCACCATGGTCAGTCCCTCGGGCCCATAGGGACCGACCAAGTAAAGTCAACGATGAGGACACCCGCTCCGATCGCGTACAGGATAAGTCGGGGTCGTTTTCAGGATGTGGCCGCAGCCGCCGTGTCGCCTTTCAAACTTTTTCAAAGTCATTCACGGCACTGGCTCCTTCAGTTAATATCCAACTGGCGTCCACAGTGTCTGTGGGGTGTTCCTGCACAGCGCCAATCTGTTCGAATGTTTAATATGAAGATCAGATAAAAAAACTTCACTTCCATTCCGGTGGACCGGCCCCTCCAAAACTCCAGTGTCCGATTTGTTCAATTAGGTGCAGGCTAGATTTCCACTCGAGGTCCCGGCTTCAGGGCCGATGTAGGCCGCAAACTTCAGGACGGCGTCTCTCCGTTCTCGATGGTGATAGAACTTTCGGGATCTCACGGTGCGGCGTAGTTTTGATTCGTCTATACGGGAGCGTTGCATAGGCACAGGATATCTAGCAGGATCGTGTAGCAGGAAGAGGAGGTCTACGGAGCCGGGAGCCTAAGCGACCATCTTGGTCGCCAGCTCGGCTCCTCCTCCGGTGGCGCTTTATTGACGACATCTGCATTATATGGAAGGGCTCTGTACAATCAGCTGAGAGTTTTATTGACACCATCAATGTAAATGATTCCAATCTTCAATTCACAGCACACATCAGTGATCAGAAGGTTCAGTTTTTAGATGTGGAATTATACATATGCAATGAGACAATTCAAACCAAGTTACACAGAAAGGCCAAAGCGGGAAATTCCAATTTACACGCCTACAGTAGCCACCCACGTCATCTCATAGTGAGTATTCCCTATGGGGAGTTCCTTAGGATCAAGAGAATCTGTAGTCTAGACTCAGATCGTGAAACCTGCCAATCAGAGGCCTTCAAGAGATTTTTACAAAGAGGTTACAGTATTAAGGACCTTTCAGCAGCACTTGCCAAGGCTAACACCAACGTTGATTGTAGTACGGTTGATACAGATCTTGTGCCCTTGAATACAGATTCCATAGAATCCAACATGGTCAGGTTAATCACTACCTACAGTAACCAGCAACATAAAGTCAGAAAGATTATACTCAACAACTGGCATATCATTAAAACTGACATAACTCACTCTCTCAAATACTGCCAGATAGTCCCTCCATTACATTGAGAAGGGCACCTTCTATGTGTGACACTTTGGTAAAAACCAGCCCTGAGGTTGTTGAGGTCCCTACCACTTGGCTATCCGCCAAAAATGGCTTTTATAAATGTAATGTTTGTGGGACTTGCAAATTCGGTATCAACAAAACTAACTATATCGATGTATTCCAATCTCAACCTGTTCCAATCAAAGGTCGGTACACGTGTTGCACAGAACGTGCAGTCTACGTACTTCAATGCACATGCTATGTGAGGTATGTTGGAAGCACGAATTTTCAAATATATAACCGCATCCTACAGCACGTAAGGGCCATTGTCAACACTGACCATAATTACCCAGTAGCACGGCATTTTAATCTAGTACACTACAACAATTTAAAAGATCTGACGTACTATGTTATAGATGCGGTCCCCAAGTCACAAAGAGGGGGCATTAGAGAGAAAAAACTGCGTCAGCTTGAGTCGCACTACATTCTGACTCTTGATACTAAGATGCCAAATGGAATGAACGCAGGTAAAGATCTGCACAATTATCTGTAAAAATATCACTCGTACTATGTTGGATCAATTATACTCAGAATGTTACAGTGGTCATGGTCTTATATGAATTTTAAACATGTTCCCCTATCTTGTATGTATTGCAGTATTTTAAAGTGTTGTTTTATCACTCCTTTTATTCCAGTATTTTAAGCCACGGTCTTTATCCTGTTTTTACAGTTTTTAGCTTTTCTTGTTTTTTAACTGTATTTATGGGAGATGGACGGTTTCGCTTTTTCTGGTTTTATTAGGGAGATGAGTTTTAAGCTCCACTTTGAAAAGAACTAGGAATTATTTAAATATTTATATATTTACTTATTTATTAGAGGTTACATCTATGCTTCATAACACTGATGGGCTCATATTCTTACATATTCTAACATGTTTACATATTTATTCATTATTAAGTGTCACCAAAGAAAGAATCATCCTTGACACTATGCTACTAAACTAAAACTCTTAGATTTTGCGCTCTTTGCACATTTTGGATTATCATTTATTTGGTGCTATGCATTTATGCTGTTATACATGTCTATGATTCCTCTACCTCGGGTGCGTAACAGGTCCATATGATTATAGGACTTAAGAAATGTTCTTAAATGTAACCTTTTGTAGCACCCACACTAGATTATACCATATCAGTTTGCATTTACTGACATCCTTAGGGAAAGATTTATCTACCTTATTTTCAGTATACAGCATTTTTTCATCAGTTGGCGCCTATGCTGCACTTTCCTATGCAATTTTATCATATAGTTTGTGTAATTTTTTTGCACTTTATTACCACTTGCACTTTTTTAGCCATCTCCAACAATGTTGACAAATCTTTAAATTAACTTGCTTCGATATGTAATGTATGCGATTCGTTGATACATTTTTTCACCCCATGAGAGTCTTTTAGAGCCACTAGTCACTATTGTTGCACTTTAATGCATTTGCAGTAATTAGTGACAATGAGGGGGATACTCACGACTATTATGTATATGAGATTATATGCATACAGTTGAACGCCATTTTTTATCATTTTCGAAAGCAAGATGTTTTCTATGTCTATTGTAACTGTAGGAGTGGCTACCTATGTATATGCACTATTTAAGACACGCCTCTATGTTGGCACGTCATGTGATCAAGATGGGGGTGACCCGGTCAAAACGCATCATGCTGAGGAGCTTGTGGTGAAAATAAACAGCACTTAAATTCTTCATGAGCCAGTTGTGGTCTGTACCTGTTTTTGCCCTTCTAGCCCAGAGGAGACAACAGACTTTTGCTTCAGGATCTGCTTACATATATATATATATATATATATATATATATATATATATATATATATATATATATATATATATATATATTACCTACTGGCGGTCGCCAGTAGGTATATATAGTTAGGATTTTTTCTCTATGGGATTTTTGAAAATTCTATGTCTAATAACTTTGGCGTTTGTGGACGGAATTGGCTGGAATTTTCAGGAAAATGGCACATTTTGTTTCTGAGCAGCCCTTGAAAATTTGGGGGGGGTTCGTCAAGGGGGGGCCGAGAAAAAAGGGGGGTCCCAAAACGTGTTTTTAACATTGAGTTTTCCATAGGGCGGTTGGCCTCACTTTTAGCCCGAACGGCTGAATGGATTTGCACGAAACTTGGCAAAATTGTAGGGACTGGTAGCCCGATGTGCCTTTTGTAGGTCTCAATATATGTGCTCCAGTGGATTTTGAGAAATTAACGTTTAAAAAAAGATATATATCTGTAACAGCGGACCAGGCAGCGTCCCAGGACGCGTACTTTTCGCGCAACGGAGCTTTGTGAAGCGAAGCTGATTGGTTCTCTGGCGTCTGTCAACATTCCAAAAAGTCCGTAGCGGCCGCCATCTTGTCTCTCGGTAGGATCGAGAGACAAGAGGAGGCCAAAACAAAGGGGGAAATAACCATAAGGGGGCATAGTAGATCCTCGCTGACCCCCTAGGTTTGATGTGGAGGTTTTAAAAGGGCCCCGCGGGGCAAAAAAAAAAATAATAATAATAATCGAACGGCTGAATGGATTTGCACGAAACTTGGCAAAATATTAGGGACTGGTAGCCCGATGTGCCTTTGCTAGGTCTCAATATATGTGCTCCAGTGGATTTTGAGAAATTAACGTTCAAAAAAAGATATATATCTGTAACAGCGCTCCGCTTCGCGTAACAGAGGTTTGCGAAGCTGATTGGTCATTCTGTCACTGGGCTATAGTTGGGCTACATCTGGCTGATATTTGGGCTACATTTGTTTTTTTGTGTGTCTGGCGGCCATCTTTGGGCTACATTGGGCTACATTGGGCTTCATTGGGCTACATTGGGCTACATTTGGGCTCCAACATATATATAGGCCAATGTAGCCCAATATATATTTTTCAAAGTTAATTTTCGTAAAAACCACTGGAGCATATATCTTGAGACATAGCAAAGGCACATCGGGCTACCAGTCCCTACAATTTTGCCAAGTTTCGTGGAAATCCATTCAGCCGTTCGAGCTAAAAGTGAGTCCAACCGCCCTATGGAAATGAAGGAAATGAATGGGTAATTTGTAATTAGCAAATAGCTAATCGCAAACTAGGAATGGTAAAGAATCGCTATTTATTCCTTAAAGTTCGCTATTTAGGAAATGCAAAAAACTTTGATGATATATATGGCGGTTCATCTCTAACAAGATAAGAAGCATAGGGATACATTTATGATGACTGGCGCATCACCAGGGATGTGTTAGTCATTCTGTGCCGCTGTTCCGTCACCTATGGTGTGCTGCATTTACAATGCGGCGCATCATGGGGCAAAAACAGCACAGATGCGTGATGTATCTGTGCCGTAAAGGTGGCGCATTGCTGGAGTTGTATCGCAAGTGTGATGAAGCTCCAGCAAGGGTCGGGGGTGCCCCTGTCGCAGGGTTTCTGTTCTCACACAGAACTGTGGACAGAGGATTGGAACCTCGGCGAATTAGGGTGTCCCAAAACTCACGTTAGTAATCAAAAACTCCTTAGCAAGCTAGGTACAGTGTCACATTGGATATAACAAACTCTCAATGTTTAGACAATCCAGAATATGAACTTATAGTACCTCAGGATACGTGGAACTCATGAACAGTCGGTCGTTATATATTTCTTAGAAACCAGAACATGGAGTTAAGAAGAACACATGTGTATTTGAAATGTTTATTTACTAATGCCGTCTTCTCAGGCGTAGTATCTTAGATAATACAAGTACACATATTATCAGTAGCAAAATTACCAGCATAGTTACTAGTACATAAAAAGCGAATGGTGATAGTATGTTAACATGCTGTAAATGAATAAGAGTTAGCAACACTTATAAGCAGCCGCGGGCCGTGGAGGGAGTTACGGTGAGGCAGGGAGGCGGGGAGGGGGAGAAGCAGGGTGGAGAATACAAGTACACATATTATCAGTAGCAAAATTACCAGCATAGTTACTAGTACATAAAAAGCGAATGGTGACAGTATGTTAACATGCTGTAAATGAATAAGAGTTAGCAACACTTATAAGCAGCCGCGGGCCGTGGAGGGAGTTACGGTGGGGCAGGGAGGCGGGGAGGGGGAGGGGCAGGGTAGAGAGGGCTCCACCCTGCTTCTCCCCCTCCCCGCCTCCCTGCCTCACCGTAACTCCCTCCACGGCCCGCGGCTGCTTATATCTCACCCTCCCTAATACACATATTATATTATTTGCTAAGAAGGTCTCTTTGTGTTGGTTTAGGGCGTGCCCATACTTTAGTGTCTTAGATTTGAAGGAATCACATCAGCATACACCAGCTCTCTCTTCATGTGAACCGCATCAACTGTTGTGTATGTGTGTTCGGCAAAGCAATATAAAACCCGCCTCATGCCCAGAATTGGCAGAAGTTGCACTTATGTTATGAGTATGAAGTCGTGGAGATCAGACCTCATAACAATTCTGTATCGTGTTGTTCTTGAAACTTTAGCACTCGCTGTACAGATATAGTTTAACAAGCAAAGCAGATAGTAGAGCAATAACATATTATTCTCATGTAAACCATGATGAACTACTAGGTGGAAAGCTAAAGCAACAACTAAGTGTCGTGTGCAGAAGTTGCAAAAAAGGAAAAATGGCGTTTAAACCGGTAATGAGCCCATGCTAACTTAACACGGTGTAAAGATATCCAGGACCTAGATGACACCTCCCCATGATCCGGAAACGAACTGAATAAGATAATAGAAGTGCCATCTCATGAGAGCAGATTGCAAGTTTATATGTGGACGGTCCGCAAGGTAAAGCATTAAAAACTAGGAAAATTTTATGCTAAAGAAAAATAAAACAGCCAAGTACTTTATCGAGTCTTAAGCCAATAGGCAAGGTAAATAATAAAAACTTGACAAATAAGTCAATGAATTGTCAATGAAATGCTAGTACTCAGTGTTAGACGGGGACCTGGAGGGTCGGCCGAGCACAGTGATCGCACAGACAGGTAACTTCCCCCCCACAGATGGACACCACACAAAGTTCAGGGTAACACCTTTTATAGGCACTTCTGGGAGTAGAGTGGTACGATACAAGGCAATCAGGACACGATGATCCTCTCAATTCTAGTCTCTAGTAGGGGAAGGGGGTAGCGGGACAGTCTGGGTACCCACAGGTACGGGGGTGTAACGGTGATGGCTCACAATCCTCGAGCTCGGTGTTCGGAGGGGTCAGACCGCGGCAGCGCCGGCAGGTCCCGAAGAGGTCGTAGGTGGCAACGGGCCGCGGCAGCGCCAGCAGGTCCCAACGAGGATGAAGGTTACAACGGTCCGCGGCAGCGCCAGCAGGTCCCACGAGAATGCAGGTTGCACGGGCCGCGGCAGCGCCAGCAGGTCCCAACGAGGATGAAGGTTACAACGGGCCGCGGCAGTGCCAGCAGGTCCCACGAGAATGCAGGTTGCAACGGGCCGCGGCAGCGCCAGCAGGTCCCACGAGGATGAAGGTTACAACGGGCCGCGGCAGCGCCAGCAGGTCCCAACGAGGATGAAGGTTGCAGAGGGCCGCGGCAGCGCCAGCAGGCAGGACAATAGTTCACAAGGCAGGGCTGTGGCAGCACCAGCAGTCCGTCAAGGATGAGTTCGTCGCGGTGTCTCTCGACTCCAGGATACAACTGCCTTCCTGTCCTGGGGCTGCCTCAGTTATAGGTCTGGCGCCCTTTGATGTCCGGACCCTCGCTCTTGGAGGTCGGGAGGTCTGGGACGAGGGAGTCCAGACACCCAGCAGGGGGGTGGAGCCAGCGCCCGAGGAGGCTGGGGGTGCTCGGCACCTGGCGGGGGAGAGCCATCGACACTTCGTACTCCCATTGACCTGCCAAGTGGGCCGTTCACCTCCTGGGTGGAGGGTGGTGCCGGGATGTCGGGGCCTGGCCAGGCCCAGGGTTGGGGTCGGGCTGAGGCCGCACGGCCGCGTGGTGCCGTGTCCAAGATGGCGGCTGGGCCGGGCAATGGTGCTGACGGTGGCCCGGGCCCTGTCCTGCGGGGAGGGAGCGAGCCCTTCATGTGGCCTGTCCAACATGCGTCCCCCCGAGCTGAAGGCGGGGAGAGTCACCCATCTTCTTGGGGACTTTCCTCGTCGAGGCGGAAAAAGCGGGAAAGGCCATCCGCGTTGGCGTGGTCTTGGCCGGGTCGATGTTCCACAGTGAAGTCCATCCCCTGCAGGGAGATGGACCAACGTAGTAGTTTCGGGTTTTCCCCCCGCATCTGCATGAGCCATTGCAGGGGTCGATGATCGGTCTGGACCCGGAAGTGGGTGCCGAAGAGATAAGGCCGGAGCTTTTTGAGGGCCCACACCACGGCGAAGGCCTCCCTCTCGATGGTGCTCCAGCGTCGTTCTCGGGCCAGGAGCCGTCTGCTGATGAAAGCCACTGGCTGGTCAAGTCCTTCGGGGTTCAGCTGGGAAAGGACTGCCCCAACGCCATGGTCGGAGGCATCTGTTTGGACGATAAATTCCCGGCTGTAGTCGGGGGCCTGGAGCACCGGGGCGGAGCACATGGCGGCCTTCAGCTTCTCGAAGGCCGCTTGACAGTCTGGGGTCCAGTTGACCTTCTTTGGTTGGTTTTTGGAGGTGAGTTCCGTGAGGGGCCCTACGATGCTGCCATAGTCCCTCACGAACCGTCGGTAGTAGCCTGTGAGTCCCAAGAAGGCGCGGACCTCGGTCTGGGTGATGGGGGACTGCCACGACTGGATGGCAGCGATCTTGAGTTGCAGAGGGGCCACCAGACCGCTTCCCACCTGGTGCCCGAGATAGGTCACGGACCCCTGGCCAATTTGGCATTTGCTGGCCTTGATCGTGAGGCCAGCTCGTTGGAGGGCCTGTAGCACCTCTCGGAGGTGGTGGAGGTGGTCGGACCAGTGGTGGCTGTACACAGCGATATCGTCCAGGTAGGCGGCGCTGAATCCTTCGAGTCCTGCCAGGACCTGGTTTACTAGCCGCTGAAATGTTGCTGGCGCATTCTTCATGCCGAATGGCATGACCTTGAAGTGATAGTGGCCATCAGGGGTAGAGAATGCCGATCGTTCTTGGGCCCGGGGTGTGAGACCGATCTGCCAGTAGCCCGCTGTCAGGTCGAAGATGCTGAGGTAGCGGGCAGCTCCCATGCGGTCGATTAGTTCATCTGCTCGGGGGATGGGGTGTGCGTCTGTTCTGGTGACCGCATTCAAGCCCCGGTAGTCGACGCAGAACCGGAGCTCCGGCGTGGCGCCGGGGGCGGCCGCTTTGGGGACCAGTACCACTGGGCTAGCCCAGGGGCTGTCTGAGGGCTCGATGATCCCGAGTGTGAGCATCTTGGCCACCTCCTCTTGGATGCAGGCCCGTACCCGATCTGGTACGCGGTAGGCCCGATGGCGGATAGGGGGACTGTCTCCAGTGTCCACGTCGTGTAAGCACCAGGGGGTGACCCCTGGGGTGAGGGAGAACAGGGTGGAGAACTGGAGCAGGAGGATTCGGCAGTCTTGGCGCTGTTCCAGGGTGAGGGCCTCCGAGAGTCGGACCCCGTCCACGGAGCCGTCCTTCTCCCGTGACCGTAGGAGGTCAGGAAGGGGTTCGGAGTCCTCCTCGGTTCCATTGTCGGTTGCCATCAGGAGACTGAGTTCGGAGCGTACAAAGTGGGGTTTCAGTCTATTAGCGTGGAGGACCCGGAGAGGGTTTCGGGAAGATTCCATATCGATGAGATAGGTGACAGGGCTCTTGCGCTCGATTACTTTGAAGGGCCCCGTCCATTTGTCTTGCAGGGCGCATGGTTCGGTGGGAGACATTACCCACACTTGTTGGCCGGGTTCAAATTCGATGGAGGATGCATTTTGATCGTACCACCTTTTCA
Organism: Lissotriton helveticus; assembly: GCF_964261635.1. Lineage (NCBI taxonomy): Eukaryota > Metazoa > Chordata > Amphibia > Caudata > Salamandridae > Lissotriton > Lissotriton helveticus. The sequence continues at coordinate 1,329,684,542 of NC_136068.1, read as the reverse complement.
TGTCCTCCTGACTGGCCTCCAGGTTTGCTTTTGCCATCTCTCTGAACCTTCTGGTCTGGTTGCGGAGGGTTAGGAGGTACTTGAAAACATCTGGAGGGTTCTTTAGAGGGGGCATTTCCCAGCCTTCTTTGACTAGGCTGAGCGGGCCTCGCACCGGGTGTCCATACAAGAGTTCGAAAGGGCTGAAGCCGAGGGACTTCTGGGGGACTTCTCGGTAGGCAAAGAGAAGGCACGGTAGTAGCACATCCCACTGGCGACGGAGGGGCTCTTCCAACCCCCCAATCATCCCTTTGAGCGTGCGGTTGAACCGCTCAACCAGTCCGTTCCCTTGAGGGTGATAGGGGGTCGTGAATCGGTAGGTGACCCCACACTGTTGCCAGAGGGACTTCATGAATTTTGAGATAAAGTTCGTACCCCTGTCGCTGACGACTTCCCGGGGGAAGCCCACTCGAGAGAAGATCCCCATCAAGGCTCGACCCACTACTGGGGCTGTTATCGTACGAAGGGGGACCGCCTCAGGATAGCGGGTAGCGTGATCCACCAGGACCAGGATGAAGCGATGTCCCTGTGCTGTTCGGGGGTCCAGGGGCCCCACAATGTCTATTCCCACCCTTTCGAACGGGGTGGTCACCACGGGGAATGGTTGTAGGGGTGCCTTGAGTTTGCGGCCGCTCTTCCCACTGGCCTGGCAGGTCGGGCAGGACCGGCAATGGTTGGATACGTCATTTCTCATTTTGGGCCAAAAAAAGTGAGTCACCAGGCGGTGGTAGGTCTTGTCTTGGCCCAGGTGCCCGGCCAGGGGGACATCATGGGCTAGGTTCAACAGGAAGTCTCTGAAGTGGAGGGGCACCACCAGCACTCGCCCGGCCCCCAGTTCTGCGATTTTCTGTTCGCTGTACAAGAGATCATTGTCCCAATAAACCCAGTGGGCCCCGGTGGTGTCTCCTTGGCTCTGGGCGAGCGCTTGCTGTCGCAATCCCTCGAGGGAGGGGCAGGTCTTTTGCTCCTGCCGGAATTGTTCCTGGGTGGGCCCCCCTTCTTGACGCCACTGAGCCAGGTCGGGAAGCTCGGGGGGCTGTGTGGACCCCTCTGGGGTGGGGTCCGGGTGGTCGGTCTGGAGGAAGTCTTCTTCTGGAGTGATCGAGGGCTGAGGTGCTGCCCATTCTGGTTCTTCTGGTCTAGGGATGGTGCGGGTGGCCATGGACCGGGTGGTTACGCACGCCCAGTCCGGGAGACCCAACATCCCCAGATGCTCTCTTCTTTCCACAGCGGCCCACGGGGAGCTCTCGAGATCGTTCCCCAGGAGGCAGTCTACGGGGGCATCGTCACGGACAGTTACTTTCAGCATGCCGGACACTCCTCCCCATTCGAAGGGGACGCAGGCCATCCGACACAGGCTCTCCGAGTTATCTGCCGATCGGACGGGGCAAAGTACGTTTGGTAGGATTTGTTCTGGGGTCACCAGGTGACAGCGGACGGCCGTCACACTGGCCCCGGTGTCACGCAGGGCCTCGGCCTTGCGCCCATTGATGCTCACCCATTGGCTGTACTTCCGAGTGTTGGCGGGCAGGGGAGTCCGCGGGACCATGTCTCTTCCTCCTAGGCATGCCAGGGTCATGGCGGCGGGTTCCCACTCGAACTGCTCCGACTCATAGGTCTCCGTGTCTTCGGAGACTTGTTCTTCTCCCAGGGCGGCGGCCGCCATCTGGCGGGGCCCGGGGGCCTGGTTCTTCGGGCAGGTCGGGTCACTGGCATAGTGGCCGACTCGCTGGCATCGATGACACGTCACGTTAGCTCGGAACCCCGGGCGCATCGGGGGGTTTCCCCGGCCTGCTGGGGCCGGGGTGGCGTTAGTGGGTGCGGCCGGGGCGGCGTCTCTGCCCCGGCCCGGGCCTCCTCCTCCTCCTCGGGGACGATGGTGACCTTGGTTGGTTCTGTTCTGCTCATTCGGCCCACTCCGGGCCACTCGGGTGCTCTCCCACCGGTCAGCCTCGGTGGCGAGCTGCCGGGGTTCAGTCAATTTACTTTCGAGGAGGTGCTGCCTGAGCTCGACAAAGCAGTTGTTGGAGAGGTGCTCCCACACAATGAGATTGAAGAGTTGTTCGTAAGTGGTTACGTTATTACCCTTGATCCACCCCTCGAAGGCTCGGCTGAAATAGTTCACGTACTCCAACCACGTCGTACCTGGGATCCTGGTGCAGTTGCGGAACCTCTGGCGGTACATTTCGGGTGTAAGTCCATATCGACTGAGGAGGGCGGCCTTCATGTGGTCATAGGACGTCATTTGATGGTCCGGAAGCTGCAGCAGGGCATCACGACCCTCGTTGACGAATCTCCCCCATAGACCGGCTCCCCAGTCACTTCGAGCGACCCGGTGGGCGGTCATGGCAATCTCATAGGCCTTGAACCACTGCTGTATGTCGTCGTTCCGGTGATATTCTCGGACCACATCCTTGGGGATGTGGACCTTCTGCTCGGTAGGACCCGGGGAGTGCGGTTGCTCGGGTACCCCTAGGTTTTTGTTCAGTTTGCGCATTTCTATCTCCGCTAGTTTGCACTCGTGCTCGTATGCCAGTCTTTTTTCTTCGAGGTCTCTCTGTCTCTGTTTTTCCTCTCGCTCTTCTCTGAGCCGTAAGTGTTCTAAGTTTATTTTTTGTTCCGCCAGTTTCAATTCTCCGTCTAATCTGAGTCGTGCCAAGTCTAACTCGTGTAATCTATTTTTTTCCCGCTCTTGGATCTCTTCATGGGAGGGGCCTGTTCTCCGTTCCTCCGTCCGGGTGGTGTTGACTTCCGGGGCTGCGGGGTCCCGGGGGGTTGCGGTATTTGTCTCTGTCCAGGCCTCTAGGGCGTTTTTGAAGTCTTCTTTTGTGCTTAGCCCGGTGGTAGCAATGCCTAAGTCCATGCAAAATTGTTTGAGCTCTCGGTGGTTGTATTCTTCCAGCTTTTCCATCTGGAACTTCTCCGCCGATCCGCTCTCTTTGGTCGTCATTGTGGTTTTAGTCGTAGGGTGAGTTACTGTCTGTACGGTACGCGTCGGTTCGGATCGCGCCGCTAGCCACCAATGTTAGACGGGGACCTGGAGGGTCGGCCGAGCACAGTGATCGCACAGACAGGTAACTTCCCCCCCACAGATGGACACCACACAAAGTTCAGGGTAACACCTTTTATAGGCACTTCTGGGAGTAGAGTGGTACGATACAAGGCAATCAGGACACGATGATCCTCTCAATTCTAGTCTCTAGTAGGGGAAGGGGGTAGCGGGACAGTCTGGGTACCCACGGGTACGGGGGTGTAACGGTGATGGCTCACAATCCTCGAGCTCGGTGTTCGAAGGGGTCAGACCGCGGCAGCGCCGGCAGGTCCCGAAGAGGTCGTAGGTGGCAACGGGCCGCGGCAGCGCCAGCAGGTCCCAACGAGGATGAAGGTTACAACGGGCCGCGGCAGCGGCAGCAGGTCCCACGAGAATGCAGGTTGCACGGGCCGCGGCAGCGCCAGCAGGTCCCAACGAGGATGAAGGTTACAACGGGCCGCGGCAGCGCCAGCAGGTCCCACGAGAATGCAGGTTGCAACGGGCCGCGGCAGCGCCAGCAGGTCCCACGAGGATGAAGGTTACAACGGGCCGCGGCAGCGCCAGCAGGTCCCAACGAGGATGAAGGTTGCAGAGGGCCGCGGCAGCGCCAGCAGGCAGGACAATAGTTCACAAGGCAGGGCTGTGGCAGCGCCAGCAGTCCGTCAAGGATGAGTTCGTCGCGGTGTCTCTCGACTCCAGGATACAACTGCCTTCCTGTCCTGGGGCTGCCTCAGTTATAGGTCTGGCGCCCTTTGATGTCCGGACCCTCGCTCTTGGAGGTCGGGAGGTCTCGGACGAGGGAGTCCAGACACCCAGCAGGGGGGTGGAGCCAGCGCCCGAGGAGGCTGGGGGTGCTCGGCACCTGGCGGGGGAGAGCCATCGACACTTCGTACTCCCATTGACCTGCCAAGTGGGCCGTTCACCTCCTGGGTGGAGGGTGGTGCCGGGATGTCGGGGCCTGGCCAGGCCCAGGGTTGGGGTCGGGCTGAGGCTGCACGGCCGCGTGGTGCCGTGTCCAAGATGGCGGCTGGGCCGGGCAATGGTGCTGACGGTGGCCCGGGCCCTGTCCTGCGGGGAGGGAGCGAGCCCTTCATGTGGCCTGTCCAACACTCAGCATATCAAACATGAAAAAGGTCTATGACATAACTGTGTATGCAAAATAAGCTGCAACAGCCTCCAATAGGAAGTCACCGTCTTCATCCGAAAACAGTTCAGCCATCCAATTTAAAAGCGGAAAAGAACATACGTGCTCTCCCAGCACCGGATCCTCTATCACCATCAGAGGACAGCTCGGTGGGTTTTCAAGAAAGCTCTGTTCCAAGAAAGACTGTGCTGCCGCCAATAAATTCCAGGGACCAATTAGTCCATGCATCAATGCCACAGCCATAATCCTTTCGCCAGGACAAACCAACTCGTGAGTAATGATAGGAGTCATCAGCTGATTAAAGTCGACGTCAGGAGAAACCGGTCCGCAGAGACACAAATCAATGGCCCAATCGAAATCACAGGTCAGGCAGTGAAATACAGGCTGGACACAGGTGAAGTAGGAGAATCGAAAAGATAATCCATATGCCGTGCTTAATATCGCCAACGGCATTGTGCCATAATATTCTAGCATGCGATTGCGGAACAGTGTCAGCAGCTGCAGGGTGGGAGGTTGCATAGGAGGGACATCCATATTTAAAAATGTAAAAAAGCACAAGAGCGTCCGCTGGTAATGCAAGTAAAAATGCCAATCCACGAAGCAGAGTGGAGAAAATAGAATGAAAGAAAGCAGGGATGACTCCAAAGATTTTCTCAAATGAAGTCACGAGACCACTGGTAACAACTTTAAAAAAGTGCGCCAGGGTCTTTGTGGAGGATGCGTTAAAGATAGTCTTGCTGAAATTGAAAGGCAAATCTGAATTGAAAAGGGTCTGCACCTCTGTACGGGTGTTCGCTATGTGAAGCACGAAAGTTTCACGGGCCGAACTCAAGGCCACCTCTCTCTGAGACAAAAGAGCTTTTATTCTTGCCATGCCGTTGAAATCTCTCCCAAGGTTGGTATTTGTGGCCAGATTGAAAACTCCCTATGTTCATGTGTGGGAGAAAATAGAACATTTCTGCAGCAAATAACCCGTTCACTTACTGTTACGATAAAAGGAATACTTTTAATTAACTCAGAACAATCTTCATTATTGAGCATCAAATAACTACCATTTTCCAACAACTTGAACGTGGGGATGATAGCAGGAACTGGCGTGCCTTGCAACACGCAAGCCATAAGTGGTCGGTGTTTGTTGCATGAACCGTGTAACTGTATGTGCCTACACATTAGTGAATGATCTGGCGTCTCAGTGCATTCCTCTCCATTCAGATAAACTTCTTGATCATCTTTGAAACATCTGTATGTGTATGGAAGCGACCAGACCTCATGAAGAAAAGCACTACCTAAAGGTTCATAACGACCTATTGGTATATATTTCATACAATTTGAAAACTTATATAAAGCAAAAGGCAGCGTTATTAAACCGTGGATAAGGCACGTTGCCAAAAAACCCGCAATCCTCTGCTGATGATGTCACTGAGCATGTCATGAATGATGTAATATGTGACATCATCAGCAGTGGATTACGGGTAATAGTATCTCTAGTTTACTCCCCTATAGCTGTCTTTCTTTTAACATAAGTGTCTGTTTCCTTCCCTTATACTTACTGTTTTTGGTTCGCTTCCGGTTCGCGTACCGGCGAGCGAACTGGGAAGCGAACTAAGAGAAATAGAGGTTGGCACAGTTCCAAATATTGTACCAATTTTTTAATAACGGGGAGGTAGTTCTGAAAAGAACTTTTTTTTTATTGTTTTTGTTGTTTTATATTTTTTTTATTATTTTTCACAACATTTTTTTACTTTTTTTGAATTTGAACAGTTTTATATTTTTTGGGGTTTTTCTTGGAGGGGGCAATGAAAACGATTCATTGTAAAGGGCTCAACAGGAGCAACAAAACAAAAAAAAAGTATTTATTATTTTGGGCGTTTCGTACAAACTTGCATATGATAGTCAATAGCTCTGTTGATCAGAGTGATGCTTCTTTCTCCGTAGCAAATGAATCCATCGCAAAATACGCAGATGTGTTTTACTTCACCAAATCTCATTTGTATATTTGGCACCATCTCCCTGCCCTCTGGTCCCGTTACTTCCGGTACAACAGATCTTCTGGCCATAATAGGGAGATTATCTCGGTCGTTCGGAAACTGTGCAGCACTGTAGTTGTTAGGATGCCACCTAGTCATATGGCGATGCATTGTGTAGTTTCCGAAACTGTATTTTTTCTCGGTTCCTCTGGACAGTCTATCTTGACATATAAGGCAAGTTACGTATCTTGCATTTACTTTTTTCTGACCTTTGGGAATTTTAAAAAATTGCCAAATGAAGTTTTCTTTCCGGTGAGACGTCCTGGGTTCCTCAGGCAAAAACTGCCTCTCTTCCTGCTCTTCCTCGTCTTCCTCTTCTTCCTCTTCTTGCTGAATTATAACTTGAGCAGGTGGTCCACTCTTCCTTGGATGTGGTGGAGGTGGTGGGGAAGCACCAGCTGAAGCTACTAAAGAAGCCATTGCTCAGTGATCACAAAGGGTCTTTCTCTCACAATGATGAAAGTCAGAGTGAGGAAAGAAGGAGGGATTTTCATCATTTGGGAAAAACAAGAGTTCTCAACCAATCAAAAGTGTTAATTTTAGATTATATGACCTAGTCTTACATCATTAGGAAACCAAAAGTGAAATGAACCAATGAAAAGTGTCACATGACTTGCTGTGTTTACGTTAAGCGCTTTGCAGGGCCTCCCGGTTTGCTTCCAGAAACCTGCGCTTTGCGACTCGCTTCGCGTACCAGTTCGCTAACGTAGCACGTCATATGACGTATCACGCGACAACGTGAAACGTCATGCGGACGGGAGGCGTCACGATGTTGTTTTCTAACGCGGCACTTGCGGTAAAGAAACGTTTACCGGCTCGCGGTCTATTTCGCGGCATCAAGGTCAGCTAACGGGAAGCTTCCCGATTCGCGAAGCGGGAACGACGAAAAAAAAATATTTTAAAAAAAAATTATTCATAAACATATAAAATAAATTTTTGGATTTAAAGAAGAATACATTTTACAGCTACAGATATTAGCTTTTAAAAAACCAATGAAATTCACTGAAAAAACCATAGGTTATAGACCATATATAGTTAGGAATTAGCATTTACAAAACCTTGAAAATTCACTGAAAAAACCATAGGTTATAGACCATATATAGTTAGGAATTAGCATTTAGAAAACCTTGACCATGTCATGAATGATGTAAAATGTGACATCATCAGCAGTGGATTGCGGGTGCGCGATATATAGTTAGTGCAACTAACTATATATGGAATTTCAATGGTTTTGTGTGAGTAAAATAAGGTTTTCTAAATGCTAATTCCTAACTATATATGGTCTATAACCTATGGTTTTTTCAGTGAATATATATATATATATATATATCAATCGCAAGTATACAACTCCGTCCACTTCCACCAAAACCTCGGCGGCGAAGAAGGAGAAACGAACCACTTCTTTGTTAGGCAAGATGTTTTAATTCAACCTTTTCAGCAGCATTCGACAGATGACGCGTTTCGGGCTCAGGCGCCCTTGATCACATAAAGGCTGTAAACGATTGAAGCCATTTTTAAATAATATGCCCTTCCCTTTCAGGTCACATGTTCAGCAGGTTGGTAATAAACATAGCAAACAGACTGCATGATTTTAAACAAAACAGTTGATCGAATATTGCTTCATGTATTTGGTTCCTTATACCATCAGGACAATTTATCATGACTTACTATAACGTTTCCGACCATATAATCAAATAGCACGGAAAATATAATTTAATTTTTAAACTAGCGTCATGAAAGCAATTGATTGTAACCATATTCTAATTACAAAAAAAGAGTCCAATTGGCAATTTAGAATTCCTGGATAAATCCATATATACATAAGAAATATAAGGTGCAATAATGCAATTTAACATGACTGCATAAATGCATGATTTTACTCGCTGATACGTGACACTGATTAAAAAAGAATGTGCAAAACAGTTGCAGAGCATAGCAGCAATATCAATAACTTTTTTTTTCTATAATCTTTTCTAGCAGATGTGCAATATACGATGTGCAAAAAGTGCATTGTTAAGTGCATAGATAAAATGATTGCAAGACAAAAATGCGTCTTAGAACCAAAACAAGGCTAGGACATTACATATAGACAAGCTGTGTAACAAGATGGTAACAACTTAATTATTGGGAGGCAGTTCTAATCATCCTCAACTGCAGTTGAGGCGATTGCTTCTCTCATACTAATGATGCCCTACATCTAATCAATTTGTCTAAGCCAAAGTGTAAAAAAGTGAAATTAGGAATTTGGCAATCCACATACATCATATATCGGTAATTACCAAATATTCCCATCTATGTCTCAAAATAACAAAATGTGCATAAAGAAAAAAAAATTTTTAAATTAAAATTATAGAGTTATCTGCATCCAGACCAGCAACAAATTCTGGGATATAAGATATATCCCACTTAAAACAATCAGAATACATATATTTACAGGCACGTGTACATGTCTTCGGTGTTGTTCAGTCCATTTGGGCATTTGCTATCGAAGTTAAGAATAAATTTGGTTTCTAATCTCCTAAGCATAGCCTCTCTATTCCCTCCTCTGCGTGGTTTAGGGACGGAAGAAACCACATAGTACTTCAAACAAGATAAATTATTTCCATGTACTTGTTTGAAGTGGCGTGCCACTGGATAATTGGGATCACTATGCAAGATGGCACGTAGATGTTGCAGGATTCTCTCATGAACCTGCAGCTTAGTACTACCAATGTAGTTAAGCCCACAGGTGCAGGTGAGAACGTAAACTGCGAATTCAGTTTTACAATTGAAGTTACCCAATATCTTATGTGGTGTAGGACTGAATGGAGTATGGTATTCTGTTGTATTTATTCCAAACTTGCACGCACGACATGTGGAGCATTTGTAGAATCCATCTTTAGGTTTCAACCAGTTGGGTTTACTTTTAACTTCAGGACTCGTAGGATCTAATATTGCTCCCATGTTTCTTGCTCTACTAAAGGTGATAGTAGGGTTGGATGGCAAATTCATTCTAAGAACGGGGTCAGTAAGGACTATTGCCCAAATCTTATTAATGATAGATCTTATCTTACGTTCATTCTCGCTGTAAGCTGTGATAAGTCTCGGACATTGGTCAACCTCAGATGACCCAGCGATAGCTGGTGAATCAGGTAAATCATGTGGGACAGATTCATCCTCTACAGGGGCTGGTAGTAGACTTGCTCTTGATCTTAGTGAGGTTTTGGACAAAGCTGATGCCAAGATCTTGTCAGTATAGCCTCTTGCCTTCATGCGTCGCATTGATTCTGCAGCACAGGTATTGAATTCAACCTCCGTGCTGCATATCCTTTTCAAGCGTAATAGCTCCCCATAAGGGATGCTCGCAATCAGATGCCTGGGATGGGCACTCGAGGCATGGAGCGTGACATTACCCGCAGTGGATTTTCTAAACAGGGTACTCTCCACTTTTCCATCAGCTACATACAGCTTGACATCTAGAAATTCCAAACTGGAATTATCTATATGGTGAGTAAAGTGGAGATTGAAACTATTTCGATTGATATTTTGAATGAATTCCAGTGCTTTCTCTTTACTACCTTGCCACACGATGAACACATCATCAATATACCTGTAGTAGTGTCTGATATTTTCATTAAAAATGGAAGAATAATCCCTCTTGAGGACCTGCTCCTCCCACCAGCCGACATGCAAGCATGCGTAACTGGGGGAGAAGCAGGCTCCCATGGCCACGCCCCTTAGTTGTTTGAACAACTCCTTTCCGAAAAGAAAGAAATTGTTATTGAGACACCAACTTATCAGGTTGATTATAGCTTTGTTGTGCTGATAGTATTCGCACGGTCTTTGGTCCAAAAAGAATTTTACAGCGTTCAGACCTGCCTGGTGGTCTATGCTAGTGTATAAAGACTCTATGTCTAATGAGACTAAATACATATCATCTGACCATTGGATGTTCCTTATTTTTCCCAGGAAATCACCTGTATCCTTGATGTAACTGGGCAGGGTTTTTACATGACTCTGTAGAAAGAAGTCTACATATTGGCCCACCTGTTCCGCTGCACTCCCTATAGCGGAAATGATAGGCCTGCCAGGAATGGGAGACACACCTTTATGCACTTTGGGTATTAAATACATTACTGGTACAATAGGGTTTTCATTGTGCATAAATTTGAATTCATCATTAGAAATCAGGCCATCACTACGTGATTGTGTCAATAACTTTTTAAGTGAATTTGTGGCCATATTGTACTTTTTGGTGTTAGATGGCTCATAACAGTTCATATCATTCAATTGGCGCTTTGCCTCCTTGATGTAATCTGCTCGTGGCCAAATAACCAAGTTGCCGCCCTTGTCCGATTTTTTAATGATGATTTCATTGTTCTCACTTAGTTTTTTCATCAACTTAGCATAGTCTTTCTTCCTCTGTTCAATTAGCTTTTTTTGTTTAAATTTTTTGGATTGTATTTGTTTGTTCAATTTTTTAATGTCCTCAACCACGCAATCATGAAACGTATCTAACGCATCCCTCGGCATCATGGGGATGTATTTGGATTTCTTCTTAAAGGGGCTGATCCCAGCACCCTTTTGTAGCAGATTGATGTTTCTCATCCTAGTTTGAGTAGATGAGTCATACTCAGTTTCATCTGTTCCTGCCTCGCCAGTATTCAAATCATGTAGGTCTAGGTATGTTGGAATATCTGCCGCTTCAATACCCAGACTATCTACACGATTGTTAGAATCTCGCTGTAGCTCTGTGTCCCTGTCTTTGATATTCTTCAAAGAAAAATATTTTTTCAGTTTGAGTTTTCTAACAAATCTGAAAACATCTATTCTTGTAGAGCTATAGTTGAATGTTTGGCTGGGACAGAAGTTGAGACCTAATGACAGCAAAGATTTCTCCGTTTCAGTCAAGGCCACATTGGACAGATTGATGATGGTTCTATCTCCATTTACTTTTTCCGTGTCCAATTGCTCTTCTTTTTGTTTTTTCCTCTTTTGTTCGTGCTTTTTTCGTCTTTCTTTTCTTCGTCTATTTTTTCTTGACTTTTTTGTTGCTGCTTGTTGTCCTTTCTTGGTCTCAGTGTGCGCAGTCTCTCTGATGCTAAAAAATCCAATTCCTCACCCATGTCTAGTACAATTGCTGGTGTAGGCCTCTCTCCGCTCCCTGCGCTTGATTCGCTTGATAAGGAGATAGAATCAAAACTGGAGCTTTCTGCTACTGCTCCTTCCATTACGGTAGGCTGCTGTGCATTAGTCTCCACACCACTCTTTCCCTTCCGTTCCCCGAATTTTTTTCGGTTTTCATTGTTATATTTTCGGGCGAATGTGAAGATTTGCCCGTTAATATAGTCCGCTTCATCTCTGGCAAACTTATGGGCTTTGCGATGTTTGATCTTTTCCTCATGTTTGCGTAGTCTTTCCTCAATAGCGATTCTTGCAGTTTTAATGGTTTTTTCAGTGAATTTCAAATTTTTTTTTTTAATGCTAATTCCTAACTATATAAGACCTGAAAGCCCACCAGGAATCTCCAGTATGCGCCAGGGGACTGCATTGCAGAGAGGTGTAATGAAGCCACGCCCCTTTTTACACTTCTCTGCAACGCAGTCCCCGATCGTGTTTGCAGAGGGGGAACTAATTCCCCTTGCATACTGGGGGTCCCTGGGGGCCAACTAGCCCACCTTGAACCTGCAGTATGCACCTGGGAGCTGCATTGCAGAGAGGTGTAATGAGGCCACACCCTTTTTTACACCTCTCTGCAACGCAGCCCCCGTGCATATTTGAAGTGGGGGAACTAATTCCCCTTGCATACTGGGGGCCCCTGGGGGCCAACTAGCCCACCTGGAACCTCCAGTATGCACCAGGGGGCTGCATTGCAGAGGTGTAATGAGGCTATGCCCCTTGTTATACCTCTCTGCAACGCAGCCCCCTGGCGTGTTTGCAGAGGGGTAACTAATTCCCCTTGCATACTGGGGGTCCCTGGGGGCCAACTAGCCCACCAGGAGCATCCAGTATGCGCCAGGGGGCTGCATTGCAGAGAGGTGTAATGAGGCCACACCCTTTTTTACACCTCTCTGCAACGCAGCCCCCGTGCATATTTGAAGAGGGGGAACTAATTCCCCTTGCATACTGGGGGTCCTTGGGGGCCAACTAGCCCACCTGGAACCTCCCGTATGCGCCAGGCGGCTGCATTGCACAGAGGTGTAATGAGGCTATGCCCCTTTCTACACCTCTCTGCAACGCAGCCCCCTGGCGCGTTTGCAGAGGGGAAACTAATTCCCCTTGCATACTGGGGACCCTGGGTCATATCTGTCCAAACGCCGATATTCCGAACGATTGCAAATGACTTTTCTTGAGAAACATTTGGATTTGGATTATCATGTCCTATACTTTGGAATTTTTGAAAGACTGACTTTGAGGATGCTATAAATTACTCACGTCTGCCCGAATTGTGTGGGTAAAATTGATACCTAGTCACTTTGAATAAGAATGTACTTACGTCTCGTCTAACATTTGGAAGAAATATCTAGTTATATGACAACAGGATACCGACATAACTTGAAGGAAATAAGAACGCCCTGAAGAAGTTCTGTTGTACAGAACGAAACGCGTCGGCTGGATGTGGTACATAAACTTAAGGAAAATAAAAGCATTTGAATATACACCAAGATTCAGAGATCCAATAGGGACTCTAAGTGATATGATTTTATTGGACTTATTGTGCAAGTGGTGCTGTGCCAAACTTTGGAATATTCTCCACTACTCTCTACTACTTACTCTCTACTACTCCACTACTCTCTAATACTCACTCTCTACTACTCATTCTCTACTACTCTACTACTCTCTCTCTACTACTCACTCCCTACTACTCACTATCTACTACTCTCTACTACTCACTCTCTACTACTCTCTACTGTCTACTACTCACTCTCTACTACTCTCTCTCTAATACTCACTCTTTACTACTCACTCTCTACTACTCTCTACTACTCACTCTACTTCTCACTCTCTACTACTCTCTACTACTCACTTTCTACTACTCTCTCTCTATTACTCTCTACTACTCACTCTCTACTACTCACTCTACTACTCATTCTCTACTACTCTATACTACTCAATCTCTACTACTCTCTCTACTACTCTCTACTACTCACTCTACTACTCACTCTACTACTCTCTACTATTCTCTCTCTCTGCTACTCACTCTCTACCACTCACTCTCTACTACTCTCTACTACTCACTCTCTACTACTCACTCTTTACTACTCTCTACTACTCACTCTCTACTGCTATCTACTACTCACTCTCTACTACTCACTCTCTACTACTCACTCTCTACTACTCTCTACTACTCACTCTACTATTCACTCTACTACTCTCTACTACTCACTCTCTGCTACTCTCTCTACTGCTTCTACTACTCGCTACTACTCACTCTCTACTCTCTATTACTCACTCTCTACTCTCTACCTTTCTCTACTCCTCTCTCTACTAGTCTCTACCTCTCTACCTCTACCTCTCTACCTCTACCTCTCTACCTCTACACCTCTACCTCTCTACCTCTCTCTACACGCACACATATACACATATATATATGCATATATATGCATATGCATTTATATATATGTATGTATATATATATATATATATATATATATATACATATATAAACATATATAATCTGCATATCTATATAAATACAAATATAAATGCATGCATACATATACATATATGCATACATATGCATGTTATTTACATGAAAGTTTTAAAAACACTAATAAAAGCAAAGCTAAAAAGCCACCTCATTACAAACAGAATGGCTTTAACCTAAACGAGGGCGAGATCTATTGCATTTTCAATGCTTGTTTACTTTGGTTCCATCAAGAAGGCATTCAGATGTGTACACATTTGCCATAAATTCTGAATGTTAGCACTCTAGTTGCTCATTAGATCACTGTAGTAAAGCTACTACTCACCAGGGAAGTCTGCTGCTGGTATTCAAAGTGCATGTTTCAGTCTGCATGTCAGAATTTTTTTAATGAAATAGAAGAGGATTTGAGAAGTCACTCAAAATGTGCCCTAATTTATCTTTCTGAAGCACTAATCATACTTTCTATGGCAAAATGAACCCTCTCATTTTGTTCCTTTTTAAATTAAATGTTTTCAGACTTACCACTTCATTCCAATCAAGATGGCTTCTGGTGTGCCATACTTTTGTCATAAGTAAGACTGTTAGCGTTCTAGTTGTTCTTTAGAACACTCTGGGTCATTCTGTCATTGGGCTATACTTGGGCTACATCTGGGTGATATTTGGGCTATATTTGGGCTCTTTTGTCTTTGGTGGCCATCTTGGGAGACTGCATGTCAGAATTTTTTAATGAAATAGAAGAGGATTTGAGAAGCCACTCAAAATGTGCCCTAATTTTTCTTTCTGCAGCACTAATCATACTTTCTATGGCAAAATATACCCCCTCATTTTGTTCCTTTTTAAATTAAATGTTTTAAGAGTTACCACTTTATTCCAATCAAGAGGGCTTCAGGTGTGCCATACCTATGTAATAAGTAGGACTTTTAGCGCTCTAGTTGTTCTTTAGAACACTCTAGGAGGCTGCAGTAGAACACAAAGGAATCAACTGACAGTCTCTGTCCTTGTTGGATGTACATGTTTTACTGAGAATGTCAGACTTCATTCTCACATGACTGAGAAAGATAATGTGAATTTACAGAAAATATGCTTTCAGTTTAGCTTATAGAACCCTTCCAAACCACTGTGGGAAAAGCATGAGATAATAGTTTTCTTTTAAACATGATTCATGATATCCCAGCAGAAGGCTTTTTCACATGGTAAAATCACCTTAGAACACACCACAATTCCTAAAATGAGTATGGTACCATCATCACATGATTTATAATGTAACTAAAGTCCTAAAACCTTCTATTAACTACAATGCTTTTTAATGAGGTGCTATCATGTATATTGGTCCCAAGATGGCTGCCAACACTTCTTGGATGAAGTGCTGACAGCCAATCAGATCTCACGCGTACCCCGCGATTTTTCCCTTTTGGGACCCCCTGAGCAGGCCTAGGGGGTCAGGGTGCTTCTACCCTGCCCCCTTTTTGAGTTCTACACGTTTGTTTTTCTGCTTTCCTGAGCCTCAGTCTACCGAGGTACAAGATGGCTGCCAACAATTTCTGTTTTGGAGTGTTGACAGACATTGGCAGCCAATCAGAATGCAGCTCGTACTCTGGAAGGTACAGAGTACAGTAAGCTTACAGTAAGCTTATATAGATATATTAATTTTTTCAAATTCAATTTTCTCAACAACTACTGGAGGGATTTACACCATTTAAACAAACGGCCGTACTGCATACCAGTCCCTACCATTTTGCCAAGTTTGGTGTAATTCCGTTCAGCGGTTCGGGCTGTAGCCGTGTCTAATCATCCTATGGAAAATAACATGGGGAAAACACGTTTTCGGACCCCCCTTTTTTCTCATCCCCCACTTGACGAATCCCCCCAAAACTTTCAGGGAAGGAGCGGGCCATCTTCTTTGAGAAATTCGCGGAGATTCATCAACCGGCGCCAAAGTTATTCCCAATAGAATGTTGCGGATTTCCTATGGAAACTAGGTCCTAACTATATATACCTACTGGCGACCGCCAGTAGGTAATATATATGTATATATATATGTATGTATTAAACAAAGGTTTGCTCACGCAATTGAAGAGACCCACACGACGTCTGTTTCCACCTATTTTATTGGGAGGCAGCAGCAGGCATAAGCAGGTTCTCGCAACGTAACTGTCGCCATTCATTGCCATACGCGTTTCAGAAATTCATCCTTCATCAGTGGCTAGGCGTAAGTGAGGTGGCTTGTTCAGTGCGCTGCTTATGTTCAGGTGATACTGAGTTCTTAGTCCCGCCCCATTGGGCGTGTGCTCGCTCGGCTCTCTGGTTCTTGTAGTCTTGAGCGATATTCTTTTCCGTAGTGGTGCACACTTTGCTTTTCCCCTCACAAATTAACTCCCATTGGGTCGTTTACTTGGACCTGTGTAGTCTGACACTTGTTCGTGCCTTTCCAATAAGGTACGCCGCTCCGTTTCTGTGCCATGAGTTGCAGGCACACGGACCCGCCTGGACAGCAGTGGGGTTCTCTTCGTGACCCTGAGCCGGCCACATTATATTAATCAAAGGTTTGCTCACGCAATTGAAGAGACCCAAACAACGTCTGTTTCCACCTATTTTATTGGGAGGCAGCAGCAGGCATAAGCAGGTTCTCGCAACGTAACTGTCGCCATTCATTGCCATACGCGTTTCAGAAATCCATCCTTCATCAGTGGCTAGGCGTAAGTGAGGGGGCTTGTTCAGTGCGCTGCTTATGTTCAGGTGATACTGAGTTCTTAGTCCCGCCCCCTTGGGCGTGTGCTCGCTCGGCACTCTGGTTCTTGTAGTCTTGAGCGATATTCTTTTCCGTAGTGGTGCACACTTTGCTTTTCCCCTCACAAATTAACTCCCGTTGGGTCATTTACTTGGACCTGTGTAGTCTGACGCGTGTTCGTGCCTTTCCAATAAGGTACGCCGCTCCGTTTCTGTGCCATGAGTTGCAGGCACACGGACCCGTCTGGACAGCAGTGGGGTTCTCTTCGTGACTCTGAGCCGGCCACATTATATTAAACAAAGGTTTGCTCACGCAATTGAAGAGACCCACACGACGTCTGTTTCCACCTATTTTATTGGGAGGCAGCAGCAGGCATAAGCAGGTTCTCACAACGTAACTGTCGCCATTCATTGCCATACGCGTTTCAGAAAACCATCCTTCATTGCCATACGTGTTTCAGAAATCCATCCTTCATCAGTGGCTAGGCGAAAGTGAGGGGGCTTGTTCAGTGCACTGCTTATGTTCAGGTGATACTGAGTTCTTAGTCCCGCCCCATTGGGCGTGTGCTCGCTCAGCACTCTGGTTCTTGTAGTCTTGAGCGATATTCTTTCCGTAGTGGTGCACACTTTGCTTTTCCCCTCATAAATTAACTCCCGTTAGGTCGTTTACTTGGACCTGTGTAGTCTGACGCTTATTCGTGCATGTATGTATGTATGTATGTATGTATATATATATTTATATATATAGAGAGACATATATATATTCGCAACGAGAAATAGAAGCCATGCATGGAGACGCCAACAATTTTACTTAACAATCTTCGTGCTGCGCTTGCTGCTAACATTAAAGAAGGTGTTTTCTACAACTGAGTTGGCGTCTCCATGCATGGCTTCTGTTTCTCGTTGAGATTATTGCGGCGTGCCACGCCGTGGAGACGCCCCACCGCTGACTCTGCGGGCCTGCAGCGCCTGAAAATAAGGGCACTACGAGGAGTTGTGGATTGCCGTTTTTTGTGGTGATGGACATTGGCAAGTTCAGTTACGTTTTTCTTCCCCAGCACCCACTTGGGATTGTTAAGTAAAATTGTTTGAAACCCCTTGGGCATCCACTTGGACATTGTTAGGACTTCGGGACCCATAATGCAACTGTGCTGTGTGAAGTCCCACTGGGGCGGGGTCACTGTATAAAGTCCACATATGCTGCCGGGTTTTAAAACATACAACCAGTGAACAAGGCCATGGCGCCCGAAACGCGTCTGGTGTTAGCTGTTTGAAGTCTTCGTGCTGTGCTTGCTGCCCACATTAAAGAAGGTGTTTTCTACAACTGAGTTGGCGTCTCCATGCATGGCTTCTGTTTCTCGTTGAGATTATTGCGGCGTGCCACGCCGCGGAGACGCCCCACCGCTGACTCTGCGGGCCTGCAGCGCCTGAAAATAGGGGCACTACGAGGAGTTGTGGATTGCCGTTTTTTCTGGGGATGGACATTGGCAAGTTCAGTTATGTTTTTCTTCCCCAGCACCCACTTGGGATTGTTAAGTAAAATTGTTTGAAACCCCTTGGGCATTCACTTGGACATTGTTAGGACTTTGGGACCCATAATGCAACTGTGCTGTGTGAAGTCCCACTGGGGCGGGGTCACTGTATAAAGTCCACATATGCTGCCGGGTTTTACAACATACAACCAGTGAACAAGGACATGGTGCCCGAAACGCGTCTGGTGTTAGCTGTTTGAAGTCTTCGTGCTGTGCTTGCTGCCCACATTAAAGAAGGTGTTTTCTACAACTGAGTTGGCGTCTCCATGCATGGCTTCTGTTTCTCGTTGAGATTATTGCGGCGTGCCACGCCGCGGAGACGCCCCACCGCTGACTCTGCGGGCCTGCAGCGCCTGAAAATAGGGGCACTACGAGGAGTTGTGGATTGCCGTTTTTTGTGGATATGGACATTGGCAAGTTCAGTTACGTTTTTCTTCCCCAGCACCCACTTGGGATTGTTAAGTAAAATTGTTTGAAACTCCTTGGGCATCCACTTGGACATTGTTAGGACTTCGGGACCCATAATGCAACTGTGCTGTGTGAAGTCCCACTGGGGCAGGGTCACTGTATAAAGTCCACATATGCTGCCGGGTTTTACAACATACAACCAGTGAACAAGGGCATGGCGCCCGAAACGCGTCTGGTGATAGCTGTTTGAAGTCTTCGTGCTGTGCTTGCCGCCCACATTAAAGAAGGTGTTTTCTACAACTGAGTTGGCGTCTCCATGCATGGCTTCTGTTTCTCGTTGAGATTATTGCGGCGTGCCACGCCGCGGAGACGCCCCACCGCTGATTCTGCGGGCCTGCTGCACCTGAAAATAGGGGCACTACGAGGAGTTGTGGATTGCCGTTTTTTGTGGGGATTGACATTGGCAAGTTCAGTTACGTTTTTCTTCCCCAGCACCCACTTGGGATTGTTAAGTAAAATTGTTTGAAACCCCTTGGGCATTCACTTGGACATTGTTAGGACTTCGGGACCCATAATGCAACTGTGCTGTGTGAAGTCCCACTGGGGCGGGGTCACTGTATAAAGTCCACATATGCTGCCGGGTTTTACAACATACAACCAGTGAACAAGGGCATTGCGCCCGAAACGCGTCTGGTGTTAGCTGTTTGAAGTCTTCGTGCTGTGCTTGCTGCCCACATTAAAGAAGGTGTTTTCTACAACTGAGTTGGCGTCTCCATGCATGGCTTCTGTTTCTCGTTGAGACATATATATATATATATAGACACATATATATATATATATATATATATATATATATATTCTTTCCAAGTCCGCTCTGCACGCGCTGTATGTGGCCCCGAGGGAGGTGGCACCAATGCAGGCCGAGCACGCCGGTATGTAAACGTTCCAAAAGTCCCAAAATAATGGTGCTCTCAGATCCCAAAATTACACGCAACTCCGCTGCTACTCCAACATGTTTCGGCTGCGGACAGCCTTGATCACGTTAGGTTACAATCAGTTTCAATGGTTAATAAGGTCACAGTGAGTAAACATGAAAACAGGACTTTCTCGTTGAGGAACGCCACCATTTTGGAACAGTGTACAATGTAAATGAGTATCGTTCCACATTAAAGGTCGCAAAATACAAAATTATGCACGTTCATAGTTATAACGAGAACTCAAATCAAAACATTGCACAAATTATTATGCGTGATTGCACAGATAATATCACACATACTTTCATATAAGTATATGTTCGTCTGCGTATTAGCAAAATTAGTACATAAATAGATTAATACTATCTCAGAGGCCGAGAAGAGTTCAAGCTTTATCTGCATTCTCGCCCATCGTTACCAAAAGTAAATGAAACAAAGAGAAAATGAAAACCGCCGCCATTATAGTAGTTCCAAAGACGGCAAAGAACTACGCCGCTCCCTGCGTGCATACTCATATACAGTTCATGCAGCTTTCGCAAAGGCCAATGTATGCCAACGAAGGAAACAAGTGATAATAGGGTGTACCGTGAAGATTAGCACGTGTACACTTAGTCACCAACACTTCATGTGCCACCGTAAAAATAATTGAAAGTGGCAGAGGAATGCAATTTAACAAGAAATAAGAAGTCACATTGAGTACATGTCCAATAAATTTTTTTAGACTAATTCCCAACATTTAAATAACATCCTCTCCCTGAAGTAATATACAGAGCCAGTAGCATACCTCACTAAAGGAATAAGTGAGCGTTTTACAGGAGTTCTATGTTTGTAAAATACAAATCTCCAGTTCAGTACTCCAAGAACTAATACCCCTAACAGTCTCTATGCGACACATGATTATGCAGTGAAGATGGCAAGGAAGTCCAGGTTCCAATAGACCAAGTCCTGAAAATTAATAAAGTTGCCCCCACAGCGGGGCCTACCGTGCTTAAAGAAACTGATGTGATGTCAAAAGGAGGGGGTGGCCGTGCTCGTGAATAATGGTGTTCTAATTTTCTATATACCAGGAAACATCAAGTAAGTGAAGTGATAGCGGAATCCCGTGCTAGGTGCCAATCTATGAATAAAAAACATGAGAGAACAGAAAATCAGAACTCAACATGTCAATTAAAAAAAATCAATAAGAGCATCATCTTAAAATAAACAGTGCAAACATGCAGAAAAGGAGGAAACGAGAGCACAGAGTGTAACATAGTCACATGAATTAATGGAGAGCATAACAGAGCAGTATACCATATCGGGCTAATTTAACCGAGGTTAGTTCCTAAGATGTATTGCTAACTCCTCATCTTGGTTAAGTCCTCCTGGAACCTTGCTTTGGAATTCAATGATATACTTGGACTCCTTTTGCCTCAATTTTAAAGTCCTATCTCCTCCCCGGGGATTTCTTTCCATTTGTTCCAGCACATGATAGCTCATCTGTGCTGGATTAGAGAAATGTTTCTCCGCAAAATGTCTGGCTACGGGGTATTTTTCATTGTTGTTGGAGATAGCCCGGTAGTGTTCAAGGACACGATTTTTGGCTTGTTTGGTACTGCTGCCTATATACCACAGGCCACACGGGCAAACAATGACATAAATGACATAACTGGTACTGCATGTCAGAAATTGTGTGAGTTCCTTTCGTATCCCATTGTACTCTACAGTTTTTTTGTGTGTACTAAATCTACACGCCTTGCAGTGACCACAGGGGAAGAAACCAGCCAGCCCAAGGTTCTGCACTTTGGGGTAAACAGTGATATCACTTTTCACAACCATGTCACGTATCGATCTCCCCTTTCTGTATGTTATAAGGGGTCTACTGGAAATGTCATTGCCGATCACATTATCGGCAGTGAGAATGTTTCTCATAGATATAATTTTCTGAATTTGTTTCGATTCAGTGTTAAACGTGAGAATGAGACGGGTATGTTCATCCTCACAGATGGTGTCTGGGGCCTTATCCTTTAGAGTGTCGGATCTGGGAATACCATCCGCCCGGGATTTCGCCTTTTTTATCACCCAGGCTGGATAGCCTCTGTCTCTGAATCTGGCCATCATGTCTAGGCTGACTTGCTCATACGCTGCATTAGTGCTGCAGTTTCTTTTGGCCCTGAGCAGTTCTCCAAAGGGGATACTCCACTTTAGAGTCTCAGGATGGCTGCTCAGGGCATGCAAGACACTGTTGCCCGCAGTGGCCTTCCTGTACAGGCAAGTTTGTAGTTGTCCATTGATCACCTTGACCTTCACATCCAAATATTCTGCCATGGTACTGCTGATGTTACTAGTGAGTATGATGTTCAAATCATTCATATTTAGCCTTTTCACAAATTCTTGTGCCATTTCTAAAGACCCCCTCCAGATCATAAAGAGGTTGTCGATATAACGCCACCAGGTATTGACATATTGCCAGAATTCAGTAAGACTTGGGTCAGAGTGGATGCTTTGCTCCCAGTGCCCCAAAAAAAGGTTCGCAAAACTGGGAGCAAAGCATGAACCCATCGCCGTCCCAGTAGTTTGTCTGTACAGGACCCCATCAAAAACAAAGAAATGATTACACAGACAGTAAGACATCATGTCCACCAGCATCTTGCTGTGTTCTCTGAAGCGAAGTGGACGTCCTGCCAAGAAACTTGCACATGCTTCCAAACCTTGTTTATGTTCAATGATGGTGTACAGAGATTGTACATCCATAGTAATCAGAAGGTTGTTCTCTTCCCATTGAACAGCTGATAGTTTTTTGAGGAAATCTTTCGTATCTTTTATGTAACTAGGGAGGTCTTGTACCCAGTCTCTCAGGAAGAAGTCAACATACTTAGATACATGTTCTGAGACACACCCTCTTGAGGACACAATGGGTCTCCCCGGTGGGTCCACTGCATTCTTATGGAGTTTGGGAAGTAGGTACATCACCGGGAGTATAGGATGGTCGTTCATAAGGTACCTAAATTCCTCCCATCCCAGAATACCCTGATCTTTCCATTGGATAAGTTTGTCCCAAAGTACCAATATACTGTTGTTGTAGAGGTCATAAGTGGTAATAGTGTAATATTTATTGTCACCCAATTGTCTTAAGGCCTCTCTGTTGTATGCATCTCGGTCCAAAACCACTAAGTTGCCTCCCTTGTCCGCGGGGCGAATAACCACTGATTTATCCTCCATGAGAGAGATGAGCGCATTTCTTTGTTGTGGTTTCAAATTGTGTTCCCTCGGACCACCCCTGCCCTTCTTATTGTTCTGGGCACATATCTGCTTACTCACGCACTCATGGAAGGTGTCTATATTTTCGTGGGGCATGTTGGGAATAAAAGTGGATTTCGGTTTAAAACCAGAGAGTGTACTGTTATCAGTTACAAATCCTGCCTCATTCAACAATTGAGTGGTAGAGCTGTTCTCCGTCTCTTCTTCTATTTCTGAATGTATGCGATCTAACTCTACAATATTGATGATACTATCCACATCCCCAATGCAAAAGTTCTCGTCAGCAATGGAGTTGGTAGGACCTACCTTGTCTTGGTTGCCTCCTAGTCTTTTGAGTTTGTGCCACTTTTTTAATTTTAACTTTCACACAAATTTAAATATATCGATGCGGGTTTCACTAAACCCGAAAGGCATTGAGGGACAAAATGAAAGGCCTAAACTTAAGGTGGATTTTTCCAAACTAGACATTTGTCTTTTAGAGAGATTTACAATAGTTTTATTTACCAACTCCTCGTCCATTATTGGCCTCTCTTGGATCGTGTCACGATGTTTCCCACGTTTCATCTTGCCTTGCCTATTTTCCCACCTCTGGAGAAGCCTCTTCCCCCGGTTGTTCCTCCGTTGCCTCTTCCTCGTGCTCGTCCTCTGCCCCTTGGAGTGTATACCACTGGTGCCGGAGTCTCCACTGCCGCCCGTCTGCTCCGGCGCAAATGGCGGTATTCCTCCAAAAAATTTACCTTGGGAGGTCTTGCATCAGGTGTGATTGTTTCTTCAAGTGATGCATCTGATTCGGTGCCACTTGAGATGATGGTAGTTTCCACGTTCTGGAATGTGGTATTCGCCGAGTTGGATTTGATTTGATATAGATGGTCATATTTGCGACTAAACGTTAGGATCCTGCCACTCTCATAGTCGTTATAGTCGCGATCCAACTTCCTCTCCTTTCTAGCTTTTATATCCTCCTCATATTGTTTGAGGCGTGTTTTCTTGGGGTAATCAAATTGTTAGCTGTTTCTTCATCTGCTTCAGATTTGATAATTTCCATTAATTCCTTGATTTGTTTCAAAAGTTCCTCACGATCAATCCACGCATACTTAACCAATATTTCTAGCATGCGTTTTGAACTTAAGGCGGAATTCTCTGACCAGTCTTTAAGCATTGCCGTATTTGGTGTCTCGTAAGTGGGTGTGGTAAAAATCCTCAAACCACGTGGAACCATTTCTTGGTCTATGTAGTTCTGTAGTGAGATTGCCTCCCACCATTTGGAGATTTCACTCTTCTTCAACTTTTCTAGTTTGTCTATCTTGTCCTTGATAGTGTGGGGGGACTCAGTTTTATCTTCTTTTGGCTGGCCCACCCCTTTCTAGCGTCTCGAGAAAAGAGCTTGTGCTGCTACTCGTCTTTCATCATCCTCTTCCATTTTTGCACCCCTTGGAGTTGATGTAAAGTGCAGAGTTTATGCTGAATTGTGCGATCCCTTCTATAAATACGAAGTTCCTCCTGCGCAAAGAACTGCTCCTTGACGTGCTAGAATGCCCAATATTCGCAGTCTCTTCAAACTGAAAAACGCTGCAATGTACAATATCCTGTGCACCAGCCTGCACCTGCACGTTCTTGGAGTCCCACTGGACCAGGTGTGTAACAAGTGATATCTGTATACACACCCCAGTTATGAAGGAGCTGGCCCTGCTAACATGGGCTCGTACGGTATACAAGAGTCAAGGACTCGAACAACAAGAATCGCGGTCCACACTGCATATGCCTCCACGGGAGTGGCGACAGACGCCGAAAGGAGACTGCCCCCTCCCCTGAAAAGGCAAAAATGCGGCGGCGCCCCAGGCTTGTGCTCGAGCCAGTAATGAAGGAGCTGGCCCTGCTAACATGGGCTCGTACGGTATACAAGACTCAAGGACTCGAACAACAAGAATCGAGGTCCACACTGCATATGCCTCCACGGGAGTGGCGACAGATGCCGAAAGGAGACTGCCCCTTCCCCTGAAAAGGCAAAAATGCGGCGGCGCCCCAGGCTTGTGCTCGAGCCAGTAAAAACATGTTGTTAGGAAAATAAACACCCTTGGAGTAGCAGCGGAGTTGCGTGTAATTTTGGGATCTGAGAGCACCGTTATTTTGGGACTTTTGGAATATATATATATATATATATATATATATATATATATATATATATAGAGCAGAAGAACGTCTTTACAAAGGTAGCAAAAGACGAGGCGAACCCAGGAACTGGTGCGTTTTAAATTTATTCAATGCCCAACACCAAAACCGCCATAACGCGTTTCAGCCTAAGGAGGCCTTGATCACATGACAACGTTGAAAAGGCGGGACACTCCTTTTAAAGTGTAACCAATAATTACAACAGTTGCAGCATGAACATAAAAACCATACTGCAGTGAGTACTTGTAAAAGCGTAACTTGCAATGTGTCAAAATTGATTTAGACATCCAGTTAATCAAATGGCCATAGAGTCAAGTGAATAATATCACAAATAACAGCAATTTAGAATAAATATAAAACATATAAATAAATAAATAAATATGTTTAAAATATAAATATTCCTAGATGTTGCTGTTAAAAAACTTTGAACTATAAAACCAAACCACACCTCATATTGATAAAAAGTGAGAACAGTAATACCATGTTAAAACCAATAAATAACTAGGATATACTGACATCTCTCAAACTTTTTAAAATGCATATGGGTGGTGTCATCAGGCAGATCTAAGGCAACCTTGTTCTAACTTCGTATAGAAAGAACAGTATGGAATATAGCCCAAGTGGGCAAGTGCCTATTGACATATTGATATTATAAAGACAATGTGCAAATTAAGCAAATAAATACAGTCATGAATTATAGTGCAAACCCAGTGGAAAAAGTGACAGATACAATTCATAAAAAAATTATTAAAATTTACCAAAATGGTCAGATGAAGAAGCAGTTAATTCTGTGTACAGTATGGTAAGCATTATTGATTATTGTTCACAGGTAAGTAAAACAGTCCTCGCTAGTATTCAATCCATTTGGTGTGTTGCAATCTAAGAGAATAATGTGTCTAGTCTCTAATTTCCGTAGTTGTGCCTCTCGGTCACCACCTCTCCTCTGGGGAGGGACTGTATCAATTACAAAATATCTGAGATCTGTTGGGTTTTTGTTATGTTTTCCCTCAAAATGTCGTGTGACTGGGTACGCGGTGTCGCCGATGGTAATGGCTCGTAAGTGCTGGAGTATTCTCTTGTGCACCTGTCGCCGGGTACTACCCATGTAGCGCAGGCCACAGGGACACTCCAGCACATACACCGCATACTCAGTCCTACATGTCAGCTTGTATTTGATACATACAGGTTTCTCACTGAATGGGGTCTCGTATTCAGTTTTGCTGATTCCATTCCTGCATGCCTTACATGTTGAACATTTGAGGAAGCCTTTACTGCTATTTAACCAAGAGCCGGTAGTTCTAACTTCTGGGCTACTAGATACCAAACAATTATTCATGGATCTAGCTCTTTTGTAAACAATACTAGGAGAACAAGTTACCTGATTGCCCAGTACTGGGTCACTAGTAATGAGAGCCAAATTTCTTTTCACAATACTGCGGATAGTTTGGTGTTGGCAACTGTATGTGAAAATCAGCCTGGTCTCAGTTTGTTCACTGCTGGCTCTATTCCTATTACTGCTAATGCTACTGGTCAATAGCTGTAACCTACCCTGTAAGTTGGCTCTATTCATTGCCTTGTCTAAGAAATCAAGTTTGTAACCTCTTCTCAGAAATCTGGCCTTACATGCTATCTGGGCCTCTCTACAGTCAAGGTCAGTACTGCATATTCTCCTGATGCGGAGCATTTCACCGTACGGTATACTTCGTATTAGATGGGCATGATGATGACTTGAAGCATGTAGCACGGCATTGCCGGCTGTGGGCTTCCTGAACAGTTTGGTTTCCAATTTTCCATTTCGAATAAAAATCTCTACATCTAAAAACATATTGATTTAGCTAAGATTCAGATTGTTGTTGTTAAGGAAGGTTATCTATGAACTGAAGAGCTTCGCTTTCCGGACCATTCCAAACAATCAAGCGGTCGTCAATGTATCCTATCCATTTGACGACTTTTGAACACATGATTGTCGGGTAGTTGGGTATGAGGACCTGTTCCTCCCAGTATCCCATATGGAGACAGGCGTAACTAGGGGAGAAACAGGCCCCCATAGCCTCCCCCCTGACCTGCCTCTATGTTGGCACGTCATGTGATCAAGACAGGGGTGACCCGGTCGAAATGCGTCATGCTGAGGAGGTCGTGGTGAAAATAAACAGCACTTAAATTCTTCATGAGCCAGTTGTGGGCTGTACCTGTTTTTGCGCTTCTAGCCCTGAGAGGACAACGGACTTTCGCTGCAGGATCTGTTTGTATATATATATATATATATATATAGACTCAAATAGATGGATTTACCAAAGAACAGAAATATATTTCCACTACAACGTTTCAGCTTCCGCCTTCCTCAGGTAGAACAAATGGTTTGCTCAATGGCTGCACAGATGACAGCTGATTTTTCAAAAAGCATCATGAGTGAAGATTCCATTGGGAATGTGGAATCAATGCAGTAGTTAGAGCTCTTGGGATATGCAGCATTCAGGTGGTATTGTCAGTAATGTCCAGTCCATCTGGATGCAGTGATTTTAAACGGTACATACAGAGGTTTTCTCTGGAGTCCAGTAGTTCTTCCTTTAAGACATGTTCAACAGGGAAAATCTTCGAATCTGATAGTAAATGACCCACCGTCGAATTTTATTAGTTCGACGTTTAGACAAAATATCCAGTTTGTATTATTATTATAGAAGAATATCATCACAAGAACATTGTGATGTAGGAATTATCATGGACTGGAATATCGCAAACAAGTATATTATTTTATAAATATGTTTTATTATTGTTTTTCAATAAATAGTTTGAAAAAATATTATTTTTTGTAATATTGTTTTTATCATCTTTTTGGTATTTTTTTGTGTGTAGTATGTGTAAGTACTTTATGTTGCAATGTAAAACAATATTGTAATTTAAATGTATCACTTTTATATACAGTTTATATTATTGTATTTAATCATGCAATAATAATAAAAAATTCCTTTTTTGCAAGTTTTTATTAATGAAGGGCGAGGAAAAAATATATTTGTGTTTGTTTATTTTAATTGATATTTTAAAATTGTATTTTTTACATTTTATAGGTTTTAGAACTTTTTACATTTTATTTGCAGATTGTTGTCTGGTAGATTTTGTATAGATTTGATATATGCATTTTTATTAATACGTTTTTTATTTTAATTTAAAATTACTATTTTGCTAATCAAAATGTCAAAAACTAAAATCTAGATTATGTTCTACATTTTAGTTTTTGACATTTTTTAGGGAAATAATCAATTAACCAGATACACAGAAGGAGATGGGAGGAATATTTGCAATAAGTCTAGCCATTGGCAATAGCTTACGGTAGCATTCCAACCCATCACTTTTTTGCCCTCAATGTCACCACAGTTTAGACACAGCCATATGTAAATTCCTCTTGACCCTGCTACAATAGAAACAGTATGGCCCGAACCACCAGGCAAGATCCTCCCTGAACCAGAACAAAAGCAACCCAAGACCTGCTTTGCCCTGATTAGAGCTTTTAGTCAGGTGTAGCTTGATTTCAGCATCATAATTAGCATGGGACTCATGCTGTTGCCATTTAGGATGGTACACCAAACACACGAAAGGTGATGGGAGGAATGCTTACTATACGTTTATCTACTGTTACAACCCATTGTTCTTTTGCCTACCATGCCACCTTAATTTAGACCCAGCCATATGCAAATCAGTCCTGACCCTGCTGTAGTAGGAACAGTCCTGCTGAAACTTGCCGGCCAAGTCCCCCCTGAGCGGGAACACAAGAAACCCAAGACCAGTTTCCCCCTAACTGGAGCTTTTCAGTCTGGTGTAAATTGGTTCCAGCAGTACAGCAAGCGTGGGATCCACATCTGAGCATACTCTTGCTGCTTAGGGCAGTACATCAAAGACACTCATGGTGATGGGAGGCATTCTGACAACAAGTCATACTACTTGCATTTGCTCAAGGTAGTATTTCAATCCATTGCTGTTTTGTCCACCCTGCTACCACAGTTTAGACCCAGTCATATGCAAATCTGTGTTGACCCCTCTCCTGTAGGAACAATTCAGCCTGTCCATTTTATTTTTGCATTTTCTGGGGGGGTTATTTTTTACTATTCCTGTGGATTGTTTTGTGGAGTTATGGTGTATCATGGACATCAGCTACGATACCATAATGATTTTTTTAAAATCTGTTTTGGGGTGGGTAATGCTATTGTTGTAATTAATATTTCTTTATATGTAAGTGAAAATGTTGTGGTGTTGTAGGAAGTATATTTGTTTTTAATTGTAATGCTTTAATAACTGTATTTATCACTCTAGTGGTGTATTATTTTATTTAATGTTCTTTTATAGACAGACTCATAAACATATTTTGTATAATATTTATCAAAAAATATTTGGATTTAATCGTTGCTGGTTTTTGATGGGTTTTATTGTTAGTGACATTTATAAGTTGGTTAGAGTATTGTTTTAACTCTAATTTCTAAGTGGTGGGGTCCTTTGTTATTTGCAAAGAGTTATACTTTGAATGTAACATTTCGTATATCTCTTTTCTCTGTTTAGATATTTTTGGTTTGTTTTGGCTTATCGATTGTTCTATTTTTAGTTGTTGGTAGATGTGTTATTTTTGGTGGAATTCTATGAATTCTTCTGGGGTAGGGTGGCTTTGGCATAATGTGGTTTGGAAGGCATTGTGCCATCCTTCCACTGAGTTGTTGTTTTTGGATTGTTTAGCCATGGTGCTGTCATATAAGTTTCACCATGGGATGTGAAACTTGGGTTGGTCTCTGTGGCCAGAATGGTGAAGTCTGCCAACCAAGTAGTCCACATATATCACTAATAACTAATTGCGATTTTCTTCAAATCACAGTTAAGTAATCGCTATTGCTAATGTATGAAACTCATTTGAGTTTCATTAGCGATTTCTAATGGTTCGCAAGTAGATCTACCTAATGGATCTTAATGAGGTAGGTCGCAATTTACGACCAATTAAGAATCTACACCATCACAGGGATGGTGGACCACCATGCCTGTGATTGGTTTTAAATAAAGCAGTCTTTTTTTTTTTTAAATGCATCCCATTTTCCTTAAATGAAAACGGGATGCATTTAAAAAGATAAAATGAAACTTTTCAGTCTAATTTTTTTCCATTCTTAAAGGGGAAGTGTACACCTCCTTCCAAGCAGTCAGTAAAATATGAATGTTTTGTAACCATAACTCTCTTGCAAAACATTCATACATGCCATTCAGAAACGGTATTTGGAATGGCCGCCCTACACACGCCCCTTCAAAATACCGAATCGCAAACACAAATTGTGATTCGGTAACGTGTAACCTAATCGCAATATGTGTTTCATGCATATGTAAAAGCATTTTTGATGTCCGAAACAGATCGATCAGCCATTTCCAACTACAAAAATGCTTAATGAATGCTCATTTCTTTGGTAGTATGGGGATTCTATTTTTTTGTTATAGTGGTTAGCTACATATGGGACTTGTTAAGTATGCTAGGAAAAACGTGCTGTTTGTTGGATATTCTACACTTTGGGCCTCATTACAATGCTGGTCGGAAAGAAATCCGACCAACTATTTTTAGAGTCAGTTCCGACTGACTCGCCTTCGGCAACTCCGACCAACAGATTATGATGGTTTCAAACACTGTTTGTAAAGTCTCCTATTGACTTCAATGGGAGCCTGTATTCCGACCGACAACACAGGCTCCCATTGAAAAAAAGAGGTTGTTGCTAAAAACCTTACACCCTGTTGCATGCATTCCATCGTGCCTGCCACAGTGTGTATGGTTTTAATGGGGGGTCCCTTGGGTACCCCCACAGGCACCAACAGAGGCCTCAGTGGGAAGGGGGGCCTGCTACGGGCCCCCAAAGTTAGTGTACGACCGCTGTTCTGCGTTGGACAGACTGATTCAGAAAGGCTGTCAGAATCTGACATCATAATACATCAGTCAGAAATGCAGTCTGTAGAGCTGTACGATTCAGCTTCGACCGACTTGGTACCTAGGAATGCCGGTCGGAACGATTCGGATTGACCGAACCGTTACCTTTCCATTGTAACCTGTTGGTCGGAAATTTTCAAGAGTTGGTCGCAAACATAGGTTCCGACACGGTTTAGGAGAATCCGACTGCCGTTCAGAGACTTTCTGACTGACATCGTAATGAGACTCTTAGTGCAGATTTTTGGAAGTCACTCCAAATTATTTGATTACAATGATAATAGCAGCCTGTATGGCTATGTGTGAGTAGATTTAAACATTAGTTTACATCTTTGCCTTCTCAAAATCTATAATTATTTTTGGGGGGCAATAATTGTTAGTTTGAATTTTAATCTTGTTTAGTAGTTCATAGTATGTTGAACTTTGCCTGTTAGGCAGCAGTGTGTAAAGTAATGGAATATTACTGTTCTGATATTCTCTCTGTATGGAATGTTTTGTGTGAACGATGGAGGGCACAATTTGAAGTTGCTATATTCATCATCAATGTTTCACATTGAGTAAGTCTCAGTAAATCGTTAATGTTGCATGTATGTTTATTCTTCTATCGTCATTTCTATTGTTTTGCACTTCTATGTGTAGTGGTTAAGTGTTTTGAAATGTTTATGTCTTAGTATCTTCTAGGAACAACAAAGCGTTATGTTGTAGCTTTTCTAGTGTGTCTAGCAATCTTTTTAGAATGGGTTTTGCTGGCAGTTTACCTTTGTTGTGCCCAAAGGCAGTACATTTCTTAAAACTGTTCCTGTGGCTTCCTGACAGTAAGTGATTGCTTTTGTAAGATCTTGGAAAACATGCCTTAGTTCTACCTCTTCTACAATGGAGGGTGTGGGGGCAGATGAAGGGTTGTGTTCATTAGCAAAATACTTGGTACATTTTTAGTTTACATTCTCACTGCTTGTGCCCTACCTCCTGTAATTGTATTCCATATGAGATAACAATTGTTTGCCTTTCTGCAAGGCGATGTATATACGTGCCTCTTTGCCATTTTATCTGAAAATGGTACAGTTATATATTTATTATAGCATGTTAAACATTTTATTGTTATTATTACTAATGTATAAAATGTAACTTCTATTTTTTACATTTATTACATAGTTGCTGTGCTTTTAAAGTGGTGTTGCTTGTCTTTGGCATGTCAAGTGGGACGTCTTTAATGACTAGTTAGAAAGCAATGTTTAATGTTAAGTTTAAAATATACATTTGTTTAGTTTGGGCATTGCTTTAGGGTTAGTTTTAATTTATCGTTGAAGAGGTTGGTGTACTTTGTATTAGCTTTATATACTTGCAACATGTCTTTGTTTAGGCTAACGTTTATGATGTTGGCGTTGTATAGTTTGGCATTTTTCTTGAAATATTGGAAGAAAAAGCTATGGTTTGGAGATATAAATGGAATGATAGATTTTGGTAATTTTTTTAAATGAAGGTGATGCTGATTCTTTAAGTCATGTTGCATTTTAAATGTACTTACTTGTAGTGGTTTGTAGTTAGTTTTGTTTAGTCTTGCTTGTGACCTTTGTTGTAGAAATCCAGCAGAGTGTGTTTTTCTTGTAATTGTAGCATTTTTGCTGTAAAATGAAATTGGGTTTTGTGCTCTTCTTATCATGGTATATTATTTAAGTAAAGGATTCTAGTGGTTATTTTGTCAAATGTTATAGAATAGGTAGTGTGCTTTTTTAATTGTTTTCAGTTTATTTCTTTTCTGGTGGCCAATAATTAAAGGTTCTCTTTATCTATCTATCTATCTATCTATCTATCTATCTATCTATCTATCTATCTATCTATCTATCTATCTATCTATCTATCTATCTATCTATCTATCTATCTATCTATCTATCTATCTATCTATCTATCTATCTATATATATATCTATCTATCTATCTATCTATCTATATATATATATATATATATATATATATATATATATATGTGTAGAGTGAAAATGTGTTTATCTATCTATCTATATGCAGTCACACACTTTGGTGGGTCAGTCCTGGTTACAGCTGCTACTATTCTTTGCTGTCGCACACGGTGCGACTGATGGAGCAGGGCGTATAACATGCTCAATCTACTACTTAGGTAGATTTAAAGTGGATAAGGACGGTTCATGTGGCAGAAAACCGTGGCCAACGCCGTAGCCTCCACATGCTTCAACACACTCCGCAAGACCTTCAAATGGATCGACCCCCCCGAATCCAGGAAGACCATCACCCACGCATTCACCACCAACAGGCTAGACTACGGGATCGCCCTCTACGCCGGAATCTCTACTCCACAAACTCCAGACCATCCAGAACGCCGCAGCCTAACTCGTCCTCAGCATCCCACGACAAGACCACATCCCCCAGCACCTATGAGTCCTCCACTGGCTCCAGTCGAAGAAAGAGTGACCTTCAAGCTGCTCACCCACACCAACAAAGCCCTCCACAACACCGAACCCTAGTACCTCAACAAAAGAATCTCTTTCTACGCACCCAAAAGAAACCTCCGCTCCGCTGACCAGGCCTTGGCCGAAATCCCCCGCATCCACAGAGCCAGAACAGGAGACATATCCTTCTCCTACATTGCGGCCAAGACCTGGAACAAACTCCCCCTCAGCATCAGCTGAAGCCGACACTGCAAGCATTCAGGAAGAGCCTCAAGATCTGGCTTTTCGAATGACCGGAGCTGCCCAAATCCCCCACCCCCAGTGCACTCTATGAATCCCCGATTGATTGATTGATTGATAGGCCAACACAGTGTGCGTTTGAGTGTTATCAAGAGGCCCTGCCATTCGTTTGGCTGTCTTACAGGTAATGAAACGAGTAGTGCTGCCTTCTTTAATACACACAGAATCTCTGAGATCTGCTTGGTTTGGTTTCACCTCTGAGAGCTACTTTGAGGGTGCTGGTGAGCTACCAGTAGCTCCCGAGCTACTGGTTTTTTCATGGAGTGGTTTAATTTAGACTTCTAATTTAAAGGTTAGGGCAGCTATACTATGATTAACATGCTCGTCGGGCAAAAACCCTGCACTAGGAGGATGCTCATCATGCAATTAGAAGGTGGAGCTTTTTTGGCTTTATTAATTGTCCCTTGTTTTGCTGGGTTTTTCTACAGCTCCTTTTTCTTTTGGTGTAGGTAACCCATTGGGTGACAATACACAGGGTACTTCTATAAGTTCAGGGAGATCTAGGCCATGGTCTGGGCTAGCAGAATTCACAGTTGGAACAATATCTTTATTTCAATATTTTTTTTATTAAAAAGTTCACAGATATATTACAATACATTCTTTGATTAGGTTCTACTATCAGTCCTGTAGCATTTACAGGGCCAGGTGCACTACCTAGTCCTAATGAAAGGCGGTGTTCTGCCCTATCTATTTCAAAACTGATGGCACTAACCGCTTTCACAAGGTAGGAATCAATAGTAGAGCTTGGGGGCTCAGCTACAGTTTTAATTCCTTTTAGTTATTTGTGTTTTGACATATTGATAGTGTATAAAGTATTAATAGTAAAATATGGCAATATCCACAAAAACCCTAAGGGCCTGGTACTAACCTTATAGTTTGCTAGATAACGTTATACGGAATACCCGGTGTACAAAAAATATTTAAGTACTAATGATACTAATAGTGGCTAATGGGAGAATGCAGGCAAATGTACACAGATACCCCTGTACTGGAGGTTGGTGTAAATATTGCATTAACCAGCACCCTACAATTGTAAAAAAAACGTATAAAATCATACTAGTGATCCCAGAAAAGAAGGTCATAAAACAGTACAATAATAATATACAATGTCAAACATGTATATCCTATTCACTTCATAAACCCTGCCTAAATCTTAAAATTGATACAGCTTATTGATCACCATAATTTTAAAAATACCAATAAAATAAATTGATTAATATCACAATCTCCAGGGCTCTGGGATAGCATGTGCAAAAAAAACAGGACCCTCCTCCCTCTGAACGGTAAGAAATCGTATAGGGCTGCCTAAAGGTTATTGGTAGTCTAGTCAGTTCTGGTCTTATCCGGCTACTTACAGCTTCTACGATAGTCCTGAATGCCCGTGTTGAGGAACCAAGGGGTATGGCCCAGCCCAGGCTTCCGCAGTCTCAGACGGGCTCAGACGGGCCCGCCCTTGGCCCGGACTTCGCCCGCGCGCGCCCCGCCCCGCGGGAGCCCTCAAGCAGCTTTAAGCACCTCCTGGCGCTTCCTCGTGATGGCGATGGTGAGCACTGCAGGGGGGACTCTGGGAGTTGTAGTCCCCTGTGCCTACAGCGCACCTGGATGGTTTCCGGCATCGGCGTAGAGCGGAGGCAACGTTGCAGTCCCCTCGGACTGGATGGTGAAGTGGACCCGGTAAAACTGGCCAACAAAAGCAGCACAAGGTAGGAAGAGGGAGTCTGTGTCAAAAGCCGCGGATAGGTCTAATAAGACGCCTTCCCTGGTCTAAAGCGGCTTTAAGGGATTCAGCAGTGTACAGGAGGTCTGATTCCATGGAATGCTGAGGCCTGAAAACGGATTGATTAGAGTTTAAAATGTTCGCTCCTTCCAAACAGGTCGTAAGTTGAAGGTTAACTAGTTTTTCAATAATCTTGCTAATACATGGGAGCAAAGAGATCAATCGCAGATTAGTTTATGTGGTGGGATCAGCAAGTTGTTTCTCTTGGAGCTGTTTGACTGCTGCTATTTTTAGGGCTCGGCGACGTCACCACTTTGTCAGAAGTGGGGCGGAGCTGCGAGCCGTATTGTTAAGGGTTTCTGGATCGTGCTTGAAAAATTCCTCAGTGCGCGAGCATTTTCAGTGCTTTGTGTTACCATCTTTATGGTGATTGGTCCTCGCGGTGCCGTGTTTTTAATACCCTTAACGCAATAGGCCATATATATTTCCAGTTGGGCATTTCCTGCATTTTGTCTGCGGTTACGAGCGCGGCAGTCCATAAATATCAATTAGAAGCTGTCAGGGTGCCTCGGTAAGTGAATCCAGATGGCCGGGGCGCGTTCACCATTCAGCAGTGAGTTTTGCGGGCGCGTGCGAGAAACCAGCAAATATGGTGTTTATAAACGTAAATGTTTCTTTATTCTTCTATTTTTTTATTTATCCGTGGACATTTACAAGTTGATTAAAGTGAAGCTTTTACAAGGGCATATGAAGGACATCTGGACTTTGCGGTCACTCGGCAGAAATGTGCATTTTAGTTCAAAATTACCTCTGTAAGAAACGCCCATTTGTAAATTACGTGTCCAGCGATGGAGACACACGGTCAACTTTATTTATACAACACCGTGCATTTAAAATAAAATAGAAAAGAAGGGCCAGTGGAAGCTCTCAGCGAAGTGTCATTTAAAGCAGAGTGCAGATTCAGAGTGCAGATTCAGAGAGCAGATTCAGAGTGCAGATTCAGACTGCAGATTCAGAGTGCAGATTCAGAGTGCAGATTCAGAGTGCAGATTGTGAGTGCAGAGTGCAGATTGAGAATGCAGACTGCAGATTCAGAGTGCAGATTGTGAGTGCAGAGTGCAGATTGTGAGTGCAGATTCAGAGTGGAGAGTGCAGATTCAGAGTGCAGAGTGCAAGTGCAGAGTGCAGATTGAGTGCAGAGTGCAGATTGAGAATGCAGAGTGCAGATTCAGAGTGCAGATTCAGAGTGCAGAGTGGAGAGTGCAGATTCAGAGTGCAGAGTGCAGATTCAGAGTGCAGATTGTGAGTGCAGAGTGCAGATTGTGAGTGCAGATTCAGAGTGGAGAGTGCAGATTCAGAGTGCAGTTTCAGAGTGCAGAGTGCAGATTGAGAGTGCAGAGTGCAGATTGAGAATACGGAGTGCAGATTGAGAATGCGGAGTGCAGATTCAGAGTGCAGATTCAGAGTGCAGTTTGTGAGTGCAGAGTGCAGATTGTGAGTGCAGTTTCAGAGTGCAGAGTGGAGAGTGCAGATTCAGAGTGAAGAGTGCAGATTCAGAGTGCAGAGTGGAGAGTGCAGATTTAGAGTGCAGATTCAGAGTGCAGAGTGCGAGTGCAGATTGAGAGTGCAGAGTGCAGATTGAGAATGCAGAGTGCAGATTCAGAGTGCAGAGTGCAGATTGAGAATGCAGAGTGCAGATTCAGAGTGCAGATTCAGAGTGGAGAGTGCAGATTCAGAGTGCAGATTCAGAGTGCAGAGTGCAAGTGCAGAGTGCAGATTGAGAGTGCAGAGTGCAGATTGAGAATGCAGAGTGCAGATTCAGAGTGGAGAGTGCAGATTCAGAGTGCAGAGTGCAGTTTCAGAGTACAGATTGTGAGTGCAGAGTGCAGATTGTGAGTGCAGATTCAGAGTGGAGAGTGCAGATTCAGAGTGCAGTTTCAGAGTGCAGAGTGCGAGTGCAGAGTGCAGTTTGAGAGTGCAGAGTGCAGATTGAGAATGCAGAGTGCAGATTCAGAGTGCAGATTCAGAGTGCAGTTTGTGAGTGCAGAGTGCAGATTGTGAGTGCAGTTTCAGAGTGCAGAGTGGAGAGTGCAGATTCAGAGTGCAGAGTGCAGATTCAGAGTGCAGATGCAGAGTGCAGAGTGGAGAGTGCAGATTCAGAGTGCAGAGTGCGAGTGCAGAGTGCAGATTGAGAGTGCAGAGTGCAGATTGAGAGTGCAGAGTGCAGATTGAGAATGCAGAGTGCAGATTCAGAGTGCAGATTGCGAATGCAGAGTGCAGATTGAGAATGCAGAGTGCAGATTCAGAGTGCAGATTCAGACTGCAGATTCAGAGTGCAGATTCAGAGTGCAGATTGTGAGTGCAGAGTGCAAATTGAGAATGAAGAGTGCAGATTGAGAATGCAGACTGCAGATTCAGAGTGCAGATTGCGAGTGCAGATTGTGAGTGCAGATTCAGAGTGCAGATTCAAAGTGCAGAGTGCGAGTGCAGAGTGCAGATTGAGAGTGCAGAGTGCAGAGTGCAGATTCAGAGTGCAGATTCAGAGTGCAGAGTGGAGAGTGCAGATTCAGATAGCAGAGTGCAGATTCAGAGTACAGAGTGCAGATTGTGAGTGCAGAGTGCAGATTGAGAGTGCAGAGTGCAGATTGAGAGTGCAGAGTGCAGATTGAGAGTGCAGAGTGCAGATTCAGAGTGCAGATTCATAGTGCAGATTCAGAGTGCAGAGTGCAGAGTGCAGATTCAGAGTGCAGATTGTGAGTGCAGAGTGCAGATTGTGAGTGCAGAGAAGAGAGTGCAGATTCAGAGTGCAGTTTCAGAGTGCAGAGTGCGAGTGCAGAGTGCAGAGTGTGAGTGCAGAGTGCAGATTGAGAATGCAGAGTGAATGAGTGCAGAGTGCGTGTACAGTGACAGTGAGTGCAGAGTGACTGCAGAGACCGTGTGTAAGGGTGCAGGGTGCACATTGTGTGAGTGTGCAGAACGAGTGTGCAGTATAAACAGTGTGTGACTATGCATGGTGACATTGGGAGTGTGTGGGTGAGCAGTGTGTGAATGTGTAGGGGCAGTGTGTGAGTGTGCAGAAAACACTACACACACATACACCACACACACATAGCACACACACAAACCACACACCTCACTCTCTCAACACCACACACTCGTCACTACTCACCACAACACACTCACCACCACACTTTCTCCCCAGGCTCATCCCCACAGACTCACCACCACACACTCACCAGTACACAGAAAACAACCGACACAACACCACACCCCCAGCCGTCAATGAATGCTTTCACCATGCACAAACACCAACAACCACCAATGTACGCTTTCACCAAAAAAAACTCCACCATGCATCCGTGCCGCTAAACACCCACGCACACAACAAACAATGTCAGTGCAACTTTCACTAAACACACACACACCAACAGCTGACAGTACACCAGCCACTCTTTCAATTGGCACAATCATCAGCAGCTGTCAGTGCACATTACCATATACAATACCATTATCTCAAACTCAAACAAACCGAGCCCTAATGCATTCCTAATGCTTGTTTTCATTTGTTGGGGACTTCTACTAGTGAGAGAGAGGCATTTTTTATGTTATTGATGACTGGATTGACAGAATCTATGATGGCGTGTAGAATTAAAAGGGGAACATGGCACCTCAACTGTAAAGAAATATCAAAGTTGAGTTCTAACTAACCCTGGGCGAAGCACTACGCTACGCTCGCGTAGTTTGCAAAGTTTGTGCAACTTCGCACTACGCGAGCTGCACGTAGCACAGTGCGAACACGCGTAGCGTAGTGCAGCGGTCATTTTTTGCATGTTCGCGGTCCTCAACGTCATGTTCACGACTGCGAGCGAGTAAAATGACATCCCGGCGAGAATCTCAACGCGGGGAGGTCAGGTTTCTCATTGCGAGTGGTCATGCATGCTCGCAACTGCTCGCGATGAGAAACTACCAGATCGCGTTGAGAAAGCTGTCGCTCGAGTAAAAATCTACTCGAGCGGCAGAAAACTACAGCTCGAACTGTGCAAGATGCCGTTTTCAATGATTGCACAGTGCCGGATGCTTGTTTGCACTGTGCAGTCATTGAAAATGCATCTTGCACAGTGCGAACATGCTACTACGCTGCTCGTGTAGTGCTACGTGAAGTTCGCATAGTGCTATTTCGCGAACTGTGCCAAGCCTTAGTTCTAACCTCACAATGTCTGCTTCCAGAGCCAATATCAAGGGTTAAAGGCTGGTTTCAGACCATCATTACAGCTGCAGTTTAAAGAAGGGAAACAAGAACTGGCTTTTCCTTCTCCTGAAATCTTTTTCTATCATGAAAAAGTGATCAGCAGAAATAGATATTTATGACATGTTTATTTTTTTCCATGTTATAGGTCACTGGAATCCCTGCATGTTTCTACACAATATGAGCCACAGTTTTTGTTAACCAAACTTTCATTAAACTGATATCTGCATTTCCTTTCCAGTTATTTACTTTTGTAGCAATCGCGGCACTCCATGCTTTAGCTTTACAAATCTGAAGCTAAAGCGTAGTGTAAGACAAATGGCCTTTTGCAGTCTTTTCTTACCCCTGCACAGTATTACATCTTCCTTCATCCTGCGCACTGGAATTTTAGTGTGTGCATCATGGATTTCAGCAAGTTTGAGTAAGAAAACGGCCGCAGCAACAGGCTAAGCTCTACTGTGCTTCGTGTGTGTGTCAGTGAGCCCTGTTGCTCTGGAATAAGTAAGGTGGGCCTGGACCCAGTCCTGGGTATGAGTTGTACTCTTCTGCTTTGCCCCCCAGCTATGCGAACTTGTTCGTTGGCTGGTGGGAGGAGCAGGTGCCCAGAACCTTCGAGGGTGGAAGTGGTGGTAGAGTTGTTCAGTGGCATTGCTATATCGATGACCTGTTCATTGTGTGGCAAGGGACGATGGACATGGCTCATGGGTATATCGAGGCCTTAAACAACAATGACCTAAACCTGCACTTCTCTGGAACAGTGTGTCCAGTGGCAGTGGACTACCTGGACCTGAGAGTGTTCGTATAAGAAGGGAATCTGCATACAGCTTTATTCCGCAAGGCCACGGCCGACAATTCTACATTGTTTGCCAGCAGCAACCATCCACCCAAGCTCATCCAGAGTATACCGTATGGTGAGCTTTCAAGATTATTGAGGAACAGTTCCAAAGAACAGGACTTTGAGGTGGCGGCCTCGGAGTGTATCACCAGATTTAGTGTGAGGGGTTATGAGGTAACAACTTTAGAAAAAACCCTACAGAAAGTAAGAAGAATACAAAGAGAGAAATTACTGGCAGAGAATGTAGGAACATGAAAGGAGAAGACAAGGGCCCATTCCGTATGGTTACCCCTTACTCTTCTGAAGCCAACCACCTTAAGAAAATGCTTAAAAAGAATTGGCATATTCTGAAAACAGACAACATCATCAAAGATAATATACCAACACATCATCTAGTGACTTTTAGAAAAGCCAGGTCCTTGCGAGACATGTTAGTTAGAAGCCACTTAGAAACAACACCTTTAAGAACTAGCACCTTAAAAGATATGAAGGGCTTCTTTCCTTGCAGTAGGTGCAAGGCGTGCGCCAACAGTAAGAGGGTCTTGGGGTACAAATTACCTGGCACAAATAAGATCAACCTATTACATGTAGCACTTCCTATGCAGTGTATTGCCTGGTGTGCCCATGTGGGCTGCAATACATAAGAAGCACTATCCACCAACTCACAATTAGAATTTTGGAGCACTTAAGGGCCATTGATAAAGTGGATGCAGCATATCCTGTAGCACGCCACTTCTCAGAATTTCATCAAAGTGATAGGAAGAAACTACAATATTATGGCCTGGACTATGTTCCAATAAATGCTAGAGGAGGTGACAGGTTGAGGAAACTACGTAGATTAGACTCACAATATATCATAGACTTATTGACGAAATTCCCGAGAGGATTAAACAGTGGAGAGGAATTAGCTGTCACCTAGGGACATAAATGAATATTTCTGTATCATATACTAAGTCTTTTAGCTGTTTATGGGTCAAATCGGGATTTATTGCAATGAATTCAATGTAAGAAACGATGAATTGAACATGTGAGAATATAGAATGAATTAATATTGACTTTTTCAAATATGTTTTTTGGAAAGCTAATAGAAGGGACCAAAGCCAATACACGGCAAGATAGCAAACAAAACGCGATATGTTTCATGATGGTATGTGCCAATTCATGGTGGTATAAAGTAAAACAGAAGGGTTTTCCCACTGGGGAGTATTGTAACCTGTTCCTAGATCAGGATTCAAACTCAAAACCATAAATCACACCATTCATATTGTGGAACTAAAAAACACTTACCAAGAAGGAACATATACAAACAAGTTATAAAAAGGGTACAATTTATTAAAAATATTTCGGTTACA
The DNA here is from genome assembly GCF_964261635.1 of Lissotriton helveticus. Taxonomy (NCBI): domain Eukaryota; kingdom Metazoa; phylum Chordata; class Amphibia; order Caudata; family Salamandridae; genus Lissotriton; species Lissotriton helveticus. The sequence continues at coordinate 1,329,642,817 of NC_136068.1, read as the reverse complement.
AAATTTATCGACAAAATTATCAATTAAAAACATATATGGCACAAAGATACACAAAAATATAAAAACACAGTCAGGGCCACCTAACGTGGACGTGGAGAAATTAATGTAGAAAGACACTACTATCTGTCTTTATCATTTCATTTCGGGCATCTAGTTTGTCAACAATGGAAGGAATGTTGTTCCTTTGAGCCAAGATTGTTGTTGGCAACGCCGAATATGAATTTAAGTTTTAGCGTCGACGCGTTTCGGAAGCTTCAACTTGATAAAGGCTTCCTTACTCAGGACCAATTTATATTTCTATTCTCCACAACGTGAAAGAGTTAAACCGGAATGGTTGTATTGCTCGTAGAAAGCTACCAAGAGTGTAGCTCCTTGTCGCTTATGAAGTCATCAAGCTTTTATGCTCCAATCTTAAATTTATTTTCAAATGCTTGTATTTAGCAACTTGTCTGTTCGGAGAATAATCCAAAGACAGAACTAGCCCAAACCTCTTTTTGTCTGCACCAACCGGCGTACTTGAATTAAGGGTTCCCCTCCGTTTTGATTCGTTTTGTACTAAAAGACGGGTCTTGTCTCCGTGGGTGAGGTTCTGTTTGGCAGCCTGGTAATTTTACTCGAGGCTAAAAAACGGGCTTCGTCTCCGTAAGGGGGGTTCTGTTTTGCAGCCGGGTACTTTTACACGTGGCTGTTATTCGCACACGACTGGTTTCCCCGGGTCTGCTGTTCTAAGGCGTCTGACCGATCACCGCTTGTATTGTGAGAGGATACCGGTTGGCGCAGACAAAAAGAGGTTTGGGCTAGTTCTGTCTTTGGATTATTCTCCGAACAGACAAGTTGCTAAATACAAGCATTTGAAAATAAATTTAAGATTGGAGCATAAAAGCTTGATGACTTCATAAGCGACAAGGAGCTACACTCTTGGTAGCTTTCTACGAGCAATACAACCATTCCGGTTTAACTCTTTCACGTTGTGGAGAATAGAAATATAAATTGGTCCTGAGGAAGGAAGCCTTTATCAAGTTGAAGCTTCCGAAACGCGTCGACGCTAAAACTTAAATTCATATTCGGCGTTGCCAACAACAATCTTGGCTCAAAGGAACAACATTCCTTCCATTGTTGACAAACTAGATGCCCGAAATGAAATGATAAAGACAGATAGTAGTGTCTTTCTACATTAATTTCTCCACGTCCACGTTAGGTGGCCCTGACTGTGTTTTTATATTTTTGTGTATCTTTGTGCCATATATGTTTTTAATTGATAATTTTGTCGATAAATTTTGTAACCGAAATATTTTTAATAAATTGTACCCTTTTTATAACTTGTTTGTATATGTTCCTTCTTGGTAAGTGTTTTTTAGTTCCACAATATGAATGGTGTGATTTATGGTTGTGAGTTTGAATCCTGATCTAGGAACAGGTTACAATACTCCCCAGTGGGAAAACCCTTCTGTTTTACTTTATAGTACATTGGCGCTCCATTTCCCTCTGGGTAATCAAGAGCCCCTCTCTTCTTTTTTACACCAATTCATGGTGGGACAAATTCATCAATAATGAGCATTGTCGAATGTATAAAAACATTTATCATGTTTTGAATCTTTGAAATTGAATAGAATAATATGTAAATATGCATTGTTAGGTTGCATTTGCCACCTTAAAATGGCGCCCTTGTTAGTAACAGGGTGTTTGTCCCTTCTTAATTTCCACATCCAAAGTCAATGCTTTTTAAACATGCTTCCTTCGGTGTGTCATGAACACCGAAGAAGGCTACGCGCCGAAACACGTTTGTTCGCTGCCTGCTGAATAAAGTTTTGTTAGCATCCCCGAGAGTGCGGTAATTCTTTCAGAGCAGAAGAGTTGGAGTGTGAATATTAAGCGGTTTTCACCACTACCGCAACTAGCACCCACCGGAAAGAGTGCTCCGATACCAAGTGGTCACGAGCGTGGATATATAAATATGTATATACACACACCTTCTTAGTATCATTTGCAACGCCAAAAGGCTCTAAATGTAACTAATGCCAGACCTATTGCATTGCAGATGCTTGTTTTTTTAATTTGTTATGATGATCAGCATGCAAAGTGCAATGACCTAATTACAGCTAAAAGTAAAATTAAGCTAATAGGCCTGTTTTACTTTCACTCCATCAGGGCTCTGGGGCATATCTCAGTCCCACCAGCATTGATCCTCTTGGGAGAGATACCATTGAAAGGAGAAGAATATCCTCTTCCCAATGGTATCCCTGCCCAGTAGATCCCTACGTCAGGATAGCCACAAGAGCGTGATCATCAAGCGGGATTCCACCCACTATTCACCAGGGATTTTGGGGAAGTGCCACTTTGGGCAAGTGTTTATGCTCCCCCCCCCACCCCGACAAATGTTTGCTCATAATCTGCTACACCAGGTGTGAGGGGGAGCAGAAAGACCACTAGACTCCAGGTGGAAACATATAGGTGTGGTGGCTGCCCACAATGGGCATGGGCATGTCCCCTCCCAAAAAGGGCACAGGCAGTCTTACTGCCCACTAGATCAGGGAATTTGCATGTGGGGCAAAAGCAATAGATTCAGCCTTTCCACTCTGGCATTGGCCACACCCTCACCCCAAAAGAGAAAAAACTGTCTTATTGCCAACCCAAGTGCACGTAGGGAGTTTTCCCCTATTTGCCTCTGTGGGAGTACAGAATACCTACTAGACACCAAGGAATTTAAAATAGTGCCAAAATAATCCGAAGGAGGGGCGGCCTATCCTGGCATCAAGCCATTCCCCCTCTTCTTTCTGCCGCCCGAGAGAGATAGGAAGTTTGCCTCTATTGAGGAGGTTGCTCTGAATCTGCCCAGGGGTAGTAAGCCCACTAGTCACCAGGGATTTTGCACATGGGACAAAATAAAGGGGACAAACCAGTATTTTGGCCTCCTCAGAGGGAAGAGAGGGAATTTTGTCTCAGGGAAGGGGAAGCCACCCTCCCTCCTATCCAAAAGTAAATTTGTTTCCCTACCCACTGAGACTGGCCCACCCGGAGGGGGTTTGGCAGTACTATGCTTTTTAAAAAAAACATTTCCACAGATTCGCTGATCCTGTATAGGTTTGCGGCAAAACTATTTAAAAATGTTTTTGGCCCTCAGGCTGGGTCACACTGAGACCCACCTTTCCAATTCTTGAGAGTCAGGGTATTCCTACGCTATCCTGTTACGACTTTTTTAAACCTTTTATATCAGGACTGGGGACTAGGTTTCAAGACCTAATATGAATGTCGTCACATCGTTGTTGATGTGGTGGCAGCCAACCAGAATGACATCTATAGCACCCTTTTTTTATGGCATATGTGGTGGTTCTCGAAGGGAATGTATGTTCTCTTTCAAGAAATGTATCTTTCCTAAAGCATTCCTAGTTGGGGTTGTTCTGAAAGAATGCAGAAACATACCACCTCTGGAAAATTTGGAAAATCTTGACATTTTTACATATGCCATCAGCCAACCTATTACAAGACTTCGAAAAAATAAACACTGCTATGGGGAGATTAGAGTATTACTCATGGGTACAAACACAGGTTGAGTCTACATTTCAGCCTTTAGAACTCTAGTGGTGTTATGTGAATCCGAAACTGTCATATAAGACCAGGTGCTAAGAGATCAGATGATGATGGATACTAACAGAAAGAAAGGTTTAGGAAGGTTATGGGATGCCACTGAGATGACTCTGAGTGCCACTATAACAATTGTTAAGTGAATTGAGCAATCTGAGAAATGTATACAGAAATTAGGCCAAAGTACTTGGACAAGGGAAGCTAGTGAAGACATCAGCCTTATGAAGAGTGTCTTCTACAATAAGTGCAAGAAAGGAACATAGTCTAAGGGAATGTAAAGAAAAACTCAAAAGACTTGTAGCTGTGTCATTTTATATCATTTGGGGAATTTCAAATGATATAATGCTATTGGCAAAGCCTTCAATCAACGTAAAAAGGGTTTGCAAGTCTAATGTCAGAATTAGGATTAATTGTCTCATGATGGGGGGGAATGTCGGATCGTAACCCCAATCTAATTGTATGTGTAAAGGGGATGGTCAAAGTGGTTTTCTTAAATGTGTTTTAGCTTGGATGGCAAAGAGGTGTCCATGATGGTGGATTTATGTTGGTGGTTTAGCATTTTGGGGCACAATGTATGCTAGAAACACGAGAGAGAGCAAGTTGACACCTCCTGCAATCAAGCTGGTGTCTCTCTTTCTGACTATTGTGTAACTGATGGTGCGGATGAATGTTTTAAGTGTTGAACGAGAAATTTGTCAAAATGTTTTAGGAAGATTTGTGAAAATTTGAGGTGTTTAAACATAAAATTATATTGAAGTAACATGTGATGTTTGTCAGGAATTATGTCTGGAATCATCCCATAGCTTACAGGCAAAACATAAAATAAATATTCGATGACTTGTGAGGAAAAAAAATCATTGAGCCTGTAATAGGCTTCACCAGCACATGGATCACAAACTACCAGGATCTACCAGTGTTGAGGTAGCTCGCTGCCCGGAGTTTGAAAGTATTCAATTGCCTGCCAATCTTCTCTTGCTGCTCTTGCAAACACCGTGAGGCTGGGCTGTTTGTACAAGAACAGGATTCATCGGAGTATTTTTTTAAATGAACAAGAATGCAGCTGCTTCCTCATAAGAAACCTCAAAATTAATAAACGTCTCAGAGCACATTGTCTGTAATCCTCGCTGACAATCACCCTGAAAGAGAATTCTTTTATTTATTTTTATTTATTATAGAGTTTTGTATAGGGCGAACAAGACCCGTGGGTATCAGAGCGCTTAACATCGAGGTAGGTTACACATTGACAGTCAATAGCACATTCTAAAAAACAAACAGATATAAGGTAAAGGGCGCTATGGCTATAAGGGGTGCCTAAATAAATATATTCCAAACACATGTGCAATTAGTAATAAAAGGTGAGAAAGGCCTAGTTTATAACACGATCCATATCAGTAGATACGGTGGGCCTTGCGAGACCCCAATTGCATGAGGACACGGGGTTGAGATTGCTTAGTTACCCTGGACTCGTTGAGTTCTGTTGCATAGGAAAGGCTTAAACCATCTCAGCACACTACATCACATTACATCGAGGTAGGTTACACATTTGACAGTCAGATATCAATTCTAACAGCCAACCGATCTAGGTAGAAGAAGCTGTGGCTATAAAGGATGCCTAAATAAATAAGTATATTCCAAACACATGTGCAATTAGTAATAAAGGTGAGAAAGGCCTAGCTTATAACACCATCCATATCAATAGATAAGGTGAGGTAGAGGTTATATAGTTTGGCTCTGAGAACAGCAATTGGTTCACACAGGACTGTGGTATCGATCAGGGTACAGCCGAGGCTAGTGAGTGGAGTCAGTTTCTTGATAATGTTAGTATTCATGAAGAGGGACCACTCTTCAGCTGAAGTAGTAGTTCATACCAGCGATCAGTCGGCTTCCCTATGCCAGGTATTTACTCATCATATGGCTTTTCAATTCCCGTTTGAATGTTGCAATATTTTGGATCTTCCTAATGCTTGGAGGGAGTGAGTTCCACATTTTGGGGGCAGCTCCAGTGAAGGCTCGATCATATGTCTTTTTCTTTCGAAAAAAGGCCGGCCTCAACAGCAGCTCCTTGGCGCTTCTCGTTGGTCTGTTTCCTCCCGATAGCTTTAATTTCTTGCTTAGGTATCCTGGCGTGTTATAGTGCACCGCTTTGTGAGTGATACATGCTGTCTTCATTTGAATTCTGGCCTCATAAGGTAGCCAGTGTAGTGCTTTCAGGTGAGGAGATATATGATCAAATTTCCTCGATCCAGTAATAAGTCTTGCCGCAGCGTTGAGACAGGCTTTTAGCGGTGCTGTAGATGTTTTAGGTAGACCAGTTAATGTAGAGCAACCATATTCGATCCTAGATATGACTAGGGACTGTATAGCCAATTTTAAGTCTGCCTCTGAGATGAATGGTTTTAATTTTCTTAGGTAGCTCAGATGGAAGCGGGCACTTTTCGCCATTGAGTTAATGTGGGCTTTCATGTCGAGGTTCTCATCTAATATGATTCCCAATGATTTAGCTGAGTTGACTAGGGTTGGTGTGCAGTTAAGCGCAGTCACCAATTTGGTCCATTCCTTTACTTCCGGGTGGCTCCTTGGAGGTGCAATTAGCATGAATTCTGTTTTCTGGGCATTTAATTTCAGATGATTCGTCGTTAACCATTGCATAGCCATCTTTAGTGTCTTATTCATTAGATCTATGTCATCAAGTGAGGCGATCTTTAAGTATATTTGCGTGTCGTCAGCATACATGTGGTAGGATATCGTTGATTTCCGAAGAATGTCTGTAAGAGGTTCGACATACAAGTTGAATAGATCTGGTGATAGTGTTGAGCCTTGCGGGACCCCAGTTGCATTCGGACAAGGGGTTGAAATTGCTTGGTTAACCCGGAATCGTTGGGTTCTGTTGCTTAGGAACGAATTGAACCATCTCAGCACATTACCGGCCAATCCCATCCTGTCTTGTAGCCTGGACAGTAGTGTTTCGTGGTTTACCGTGTCAAAAGCAGATGACAGGTCTAGGAGAATCAATAGGCATGCTTGATTTTGGTCTAGGGCTTGTAACGCGTCATCAACGATATGCAGGATCGCTGTTTCTGTGCTGTGCCCTGCTCTGAACCCTGATTGGCATTCGTCTAGTAGGGAGAACTTGGTGATGTGTTGCTTCAATTGGCTCTGCACGCATTTCTCAATTAGTTTGGCCAGTAAAGGGATGTTGGTTACTGGTCGATAGTTATTCGGATCTGATGCGTCCGCTGTCGGTTTTTTGATTATTGGCACTACTTGTCCTGTTTTTAGGCAATCAGGGAGGATCCCTTGTGTAAGTGACGCGTTTATAATTTTGGTCCAAATTGGAACCACAATGTGGCTGATTTCTCTTACACATTTTGCAGGTAAAGGGTCTTGATAGTGGTTGTTTGGTCTGATTTCTGACAGTATTTTGGCGATCTTGATCTGGTCGTATAATTCAAATGTGTCCCAGTTTGCTTCATTCTTTGTTATATTACTCTCTGTTGTCACATCGGCCTCGCTCCTCGGCAAGGTTTGGGTCGGGAGGATAACCGCGGCGTTAGAGAGCTCTACCTCTAGCGATTTTGTTTTCTCAGAGAAGAATGTGGAGAATTCCTCACAGCTTAAGGGAGTTTTTGAGTTTTCTTGGGTTGATTTGGTTAGTTTATCTGATTGCTGTTTTAGTATCTCGAAGAGTTTTCGTGGTCTATTTTTGGCATTGTCTAGTTCTGCTCTTATAAATTCTTTTTTGGAATTGATTACCTTTTTGTTATATTCGTTTCTGATTTTTCTGAGGGCTTTCAGCTCAGGTGAGGAAGGGTGTTGTCTCCATTTTCTTTCGGCTGTTCTCAGTTTGCGCCTGTCCTCATTCAGTGATCCACTAAACCACGGATTCTTTGGCTTGTCGGTAACTTTTTTCATTTTTAGAGGCATGGTGTCATTGACGATATTTCCTATTGAGGTTATGTAGTGCTCAGTCAGCTCATTTACATCCTGCAAGCTGTTAGGTGGCTTTAAGTCTCTCTCGCAGCTCTCGACCAATAGCTCAATATTCGCCTCTTTTATTTCTCTGATCAATTTTGTGGACTTGGGGGGTTGTACGGTTCTACCCTTTTTCACCGTGGGAATCACAAATGTTATGGCGTGATGGTCAGACCAGTCGCATGGATCTATGGCGCAGATCAATGTCTCTTTGTTTCTGGAGATGATCCAATCTAAGGTCGCTCCTTGCACGTGGGTAGGTTGAGTGCATGCTTGTATGAGGTTTATTTCAGCGAGGAACTCTTTTAACGAATTAACCAGTTTGTCATTGTCGTCGTCCCAGTGTAGATTAAAGTCACCCAGGAATATGTTGTTGGCATCCGGGTTGGAGTTGGCAGTTATGATCTCTATTAGTTGCTCTGAGAACTTTATGTTATCTCCTGGTGGATGGTAGAATGCATGCAAGTTGCATTTTTGATTATTTGATGATCTTATTTTCAGACAGAGGTATTCACAAGATTCTATAGGGTCGGCTTGAATCATGTTGACCTCTATCTCTGATCGATGAATACATGCTATACCTCCTCCTGTTTTCCTAGGCCTATCTAATCTCACAATGTTATAATGAGGTGGTACTAAGAGATCAATGGCGGGGGAGGATGATTCCTTTAGCCACGTTTCCGTAAGGATTGCCAGGTCGATTTCGTTATTGATGATGAGTGCTGCTATGTCTAATGCATGTTTGGATGCCGAACGACAATTGAGTAGAAGGCATTTCAAGGGATTATCAGGGTTAAGGATGTTCCCATTATCGGATTCATTTGCTGATAACTGAATATGTTGTAGGTTGAGGTGAATTGCTTTCCTGTCGTTCTTTCTGGATGTTCTGTTGGAATCAATTGGTACTGTTCTGATTCTCTCCTCCCTCCCCTGGGCCGGTTGTTCATAAGTTCGGAGTAAGGCCTGAGTTTCTTCGTTTGACAAAGGGTTTATCCTGTCCGGTCTATTGGGCCTATTTTTTAGGGACAGGGCCATCTCGTCATTCCTTTTTTGTGCGGCGAGTACTAGATTCTGGATATCAGAGACCTTGGAGTGTGTGCTTGCCGTCAACTCCCACATTTTTTCGAATGCCTGCGAAATTATCATCGAGCCTTGTGCCAGGTTGCCTACTATTTTCTGGAGCTTCTTAATTTCTTTTTGGCTTCGCGGTGTTTTCTTAGGGAGGATTGCCCTGCCACTTCGAGTTGTGCATTTTGCTCTACTCCGTAGTTGTTCTGTTCTCATTTTCACAGTTCTATCCTTTGTTTCCTTGGTTGGGTTGTCGCTTCCGAATCTGTTTGGGATGTCGTGTGTGTTATTTGTGTTGTGTAATGCAAGTATTGAATTTATGTTGTGTAATGCAAGTATTGAATTTGTGGGTGGGGATCTATCACACTCTGGTATGCGATTCGGGAGAGGTAACGAGTCATTTAGTGACTCGCTAGGAGCTGAGGTATTCTCTTCAAGTAGATTCGCACTGACTGGTGGCGGCATCAGCTGTATCCTTTGGGCCTGGATCTGCTCTTCATTTGCCAGATTGGAAGATCTCTCTGTTCTTTCTGGCTCGTTCTCTGGGGTTGCCATCTCCCTTTCTGGCTCGTTCTCTGGGGTTGCCATCTCCCTTTCAGTTATGTCTCCTGAGCTGAAAGTTTGATTGTTATGGTCACCGGTTCGGTTGGAGTCTCTAGTTGTAGTATCAGTGTTGTCGAGAGTGACTTCATGTGAGGACAAGGGTAGTTGGTGTCTTGGTCTCTCGAGAGTTTCTTTTATTGTTAGGAAGGACTTTTCAAACTCTTCCAGGTCCCTATTAGGTGCTTGTATCAGCACTATTCCCGTTTTATATAGCGTGATGCATAATTCTGCATTGCATCTTATTGACGGGGAGGACATTATTTTTGTGCCATGAGGGATGTTTCTCATAGTTTTTATGAACAACATTTCTGTGAGGGCATTGCGCCATTTCGCTGTTTTATTTGTGTAGAAAATCAAGTCATTCATTATGGTCCCATTGACTCCATCAAAGTATGGGTCTGCGAACAGTATGTCTGGGTTCTTTCTCAGTGTGTTATGTTTAAACTTTTTGGCAGCATTTTTGGATAGCGAAGGAGGATAATTTATACTCCGTGCTTTGGAGCTAGCCATCGCCCGGTATCTATTACCCATATTCCTTTCCCGTTGTAAATCTTCAGGTGATTAGTTCTGAATTGATCGCTTGCAATTGTGCAGTGGTAGTCAGAGTATTAGAAATAGTTCAGGTACCAATATTTCGTGGTAAGTATATTTCCTCTGCTGTCCTCTAATATATCCTTATGGCTGCGTTACCAAGCCGTAAGAATTAGTTTAGCTATCCCTTATTAAGTTGAGTTAAGTTACGATAAGTAAGAGAGGACTCATGTTGATTTAGCCATTACAAGATGTCCGCCGATTCTTTCCCTGTTGTTCTGGGGAGATTGCACTTCCTTACTTTCCACTCCTGTAGTTGGTCCCTTTTTTCTTTCCCTTACAAGATGTCCGCCGTTTCTTTCCCTGTTGTACTGGGGGGAGTGCACTTCCTTCCTTTCCACTCCTGTAGTTGGTCCCTTTTTCCTTTCACTTATCCGAATCCTCAGCAGGCTCTGTTCCCTTATTTGGTATGTTGGCAGTCCCCTCTCAATGTCTATGCCCCTGAGTTGATGTTCATTGCAGGCATTGTGAATTAGCCCGAAATTTCTTTCCCCTTCTTTACTTGTGGTCAGGGTATGCTTCTACATTCCCCATGGTCATGTCAGGATAGACCCCTTGCCGATCCCTATATGTAGTGCCTAGGGGATCGTGCCCATACACGGTGAAATGTCTTAAGCGGCCGCCATTTTAAGGTCAGGCGTGCTGCTTCTCCCTTTCCTCTCCGTTCCTCTCCTTCCAACTCGATCTCTTTCTCCCCTGTGTACAATCAGGGCGGGGGGCGGGGGGGCCGTGCGGCGAGGTAGGGTGTTCGTACCTCGTCTGTCGCTCGCCGAGGCTCCACCTCTAATTGCAGTGACCGGACCTGCCTGCCGTCACCGGAGGTGCAGTCTCCGAAGCCCCTACACCGAAGAAGAAGGCGCAGTTGAGGAAAACTCCTCTCTCTCAGCCCCAGCCCCGAGCAGCCAAGGGTGACCTCAGATGGCTCGTCGCGGGTCCGCTCCCAGCTCCGATCATCCACACAGTGAGGCTTGCACTCCGAGGTCCGCCGTCCGTGGAGTCCGATGAGCTGGGTCAGCCTCGTCGATCACTGACCAGGTATGCTGTATTCCGCTCTTCCCAGTTCCGATCCCTCTATTCTTCGCTCCTCTGTATCTTCGGCGACAACTTCAGTGAATTCTAGGTCGCACCTAGGGTTATTCAGGGATTTACTCCATATTTGGATATCCCTAACCCCAGAGCTCTTCCCTAGAGCTCATGTCCGGTGGCCATTTTCTTCTTCCAGATTCAGTGACTTCAGTGACTTCATAATGGAAGTCATTATTGAGAGTATCATTACATTTCAATTTCTTTCTTCTCTGTTTTTTCTCTTTTCTTTTTCTTCATCTGTCTTTCTTTCCTTTTTCTCACTTTTCTTTTTGTGCTCTATGTTTATTTTCCTACTATCTTGTCCATGTAGGATGCAGTCATGATGCCTGTTGCCCTATAGGCCCGGTATTGAGGCCCTCTTAGTCATGCGGACACCGAGGTGGTTAATTCCCCCATTTCACTCCTAGATTCTGGCAGCGTGTTTTCCTGCTCGGTTTGTGGCGTGTTCCTCGCCTTTCGCTGTGAGTAGTAATGGTCTGAACTCTCGCTATTCTAGAATGTGTAACCCTAATAAGATCACAAATAGGATGTTAAATGTGTAGTTGATCAATGTAAGATTGCTTCCCAAAAATAAAAAAAGAAATTTGGAACATCTTACATGATAATCACTTGGACATTATTGTGCTCTTTTGAACATGGCTCAAGCCCTGTTTGGGCCCAGACCTTGCATTCAATATTTCTGATGAATTCTCAATCTTTCATTTAGATAGAGTAGGTAAAACAGGAGGAAGGTACGTATCATCTACTGATCCAAGGACCACACATAGAAGTGACAAAATGGCTTTCAAGATTGTTTATGTGCAGGAAGGTGGACCTTCCTGTACATAAACAAGCTTCCCCTGCACGCAGACACTCTTGCACTATGATGCAAAGGTGCCTATGGCGGCGCTAAACTGTTACGTGTGGTGCCAGCACATGGGGAAAGTAAGACTGCCCCATATTCTTGCAAATATAGTGCTGCCTTGCGTTTCTGAAGTGGCAGAGTGAGGCGTTAAGCCATGATGGCTAACGCCTCGCTCCGTCACTTCTTTGTAAATAACCCCCATGTTCCTCTATGTCAACCAGCCCTAGCAAGTAGTGCTGAGGCTCTTTCTTTCACCATCAAATCTCAGATAACTTCTCATTTTCTGGAGAACTTATTTACCGTTCTCTCAATCCCGATGTTAAACTTTGTCTTCTTCAATCATGCCCTTTTGTCTACAACATGACAATGTTTTGGTATTGGGTGATTGTAACTTACATATAGATTAAACATGCTGTAAAGCTGCAAAACAGCTGCCTGAAGCCCTGTCGGATCTCAACTTAGTTCTTAGGATAGAAGGGAGGACATATGCTTGACATTATTTTGTGTAAAATTCCGGCTTTACTGGTTGGTCCCTAAGCTCCTTTAGAATAGTCAGAGCAATTTTTGGTTCCTTTTTAGCATAGAGCAGCCCCTCACATCAGCTCCTAAAAAGCAGAAGCCATCTGCATACCGCCTCTGGAACTCCATTGCTGATTCAACTCTAAACATGGTCCGCTCACAAGTGGTGGTCAACCAATCTGCAGACATCGAATTAGTGGTCTCTTCCTCTAAGTCTTACCTCAAGACCATTCTAGACGACATAATACATTTGAGAGAGAATAAGAGTAGAAGGACTTCTACTTCTGCTGCTTGGTTTTCTGTCGTGCTTAAAGTGGAAAAATCGAAATGCAAAACATTAGAGAGGAAATGGCAAATCAGTGGTTTTTAGAAGAAGACAAACTCGGGTATGAACAAGCCCTCACATTTCAGGAAATAGATTTTTTAAAAAGCCAAAACGTGTCTGTTTACAACACAAGTTAATGAAGCCGAAAATGCACCTCGAACAAGTTTTAAAATTGTCAACTCTCTGTTAAACCCGTCTGTGCAAAATCAACCCACTTCATCATCAAATATAGAAGTTTGTTAGTAATCTATGAGAATTGTTAAATAATAAAGTGTGCAACATCTACTCGACATTCACTCATACTAGAGAAACTGGGTCGATGACACACCCACCTGTCACCAAATGCTGAACCCTTAACGTTCGTCTTTTGAGAAGATCTCTATGAATGACTCCTAGAGTATGATCTTAAAAGCACCTATGCCCATTACTTATTCTAGAAAAGGGCATGTCAATTCTTGAACCCACAGATCAACTCCCTATTCATTTTCTCCTTGAGTCTAGCACAGTGGCAGTGTTTTGGAAGGTAGCGTTAGTTCTTCCTCTCTTAAAAAAACTGAACCTGGAGCCCACATGCCCAGCCAACTATGGACCCATCTCTCTTCTCCGTGCTTGTGGAAAGATGCTGGAGTCCCAGGTTAACCACCAGATGTCCAGTATCATTGAGGAGACTAACATTATACACCCTTCGCAATCAAACTTCTGGGTAGGCTTCAGTACAGAGACTTCACTCTTAGAAGTGACTTTTTTATTAAAACCCAACTCGACCTGGGCACAAACACCATTGCGATTGAGCTTGGTGCCTTCGTCATGGTGTCACATAACATTCTACAGCAATTGCTGATGAATGCAGGAACTGTTGACACCATGTAGAAATGGTTAAAATCCTTTTGCTCCTACCGATTGCAAGCAGTTCATCTCTCACCTTTTTTAGGTTATGGAGAGGTCAATTGTGGAGTGCACAGGGTTCAGCTTGAGCCTAAGTCTCTTCAACATCTATATAGCTCCCTGTGCTGCCATTGTATATACATTGGTGTTGGACTTGAATTTTAACGCTGTTCTTGATAATATGCCCTTAAGCTCTTACGTCTTAGACTCTACTGTACGTTACTGTCAACTCCTTCCCTCGATCTGGACTAAACTCAAACCTACCTCTACCAGGAATGCCCTCTACCACTTCAGTGCCTCAGTAATAGGATTCTGCAGCTTCCATCATCATACCGACCCTCTGATTACCTTTCCCTCGTGTTCATCAGTGAGTCTACCTGTACCTCAACTTGTAAGAATTGTGCAATGCTAACACCACCTGAAGAACATGATCTGCAATCGTTTCCCAGAACCCTTAACGATGCAACAAGGCTGTGGTGTTTTCCAGCTAATTTATAGATGTAGGAGCCCATTCCTGATCATCAAATAATTACCAACTTTCCAAGTTTTTCTTTTCCTAATGCCAGAGAAATTTGCTGTGAAAAAATCTCAACATCAGCAAACAACAATACTTTGTTTTAGAGCCTGCAAACTGAAGAAACAGGCAGCAGACCTTAAACATCTCCAAGAAACTAAGGACCCCTTAACCCCTCCCGTGCGGGGGTAATTCCCCCGCTGTACTGGGGTGCTCATGATGAGCTCAGCTCGTCATGAGGCACGGTGCTCTTGTGCTCATGACGAGCTCAGCTCGTCATGACCACACCCGTTTCCGTGGAACGCTCAACACAGCAGGGGAATTATCCCAGCGTGTGAGCGCTCCATGGCTCATGACGAACTGAGCTCGTCATGAACACCGGAGGGCCGTGCCTCATGACGAGCTCAGCTCGTCATGAGCATGGAAGAGTTTAAGGCAGTGGTGTAACAAAAGTTGAGCCCCCGCAAGGTACATGGGGGACACTTGCTCCGATATTCATACGGAGCTCTCCGGCCTGAGAACTCGGCTGAGGGGGGCCCTGCAGCTGTGGGGGCCCGTGTAATGCCAGTGCTTCAGGCTTATCCAGTATGCTGGGTATTTGGTCTGACAGAGAAAACTGACCTCCAAAGTCTCTCACTAGTAGTCAAGGCTTAGGTCAAAGAATGTAGTGTGAAGGTTGACACAAGAAACAAAACAAGATTGTTGTTTCAGTTGCAATAAAGATGAAATTAAACAATACCATGAATGCACAAAGTATTTAATTAATACAGAGTCCAAATTGGGTATCACAATTCAATTTTCACAATTACTAGCCGTTTCGATGATTCATATAACTCAATTTCTATGAAATGGTATGCACTTCTGAGATCCACAGACGAAAACATAGTTGAACCCGTAAGAGTGAAGACCACTGCAAGGAGATTAGTAATGAATGAATAAATACAATGTATAAAGCGCAAGAGCTCCTCCAATTGAGCATCCTGTACTGGGCAATAATAGGTTGCAGAAAGGATAGCCTAAGGAAATATAAAAAACATCTCAAACTAGGTCTCTCAGATATGGTGGGTCTTCAGAAGAGTTTTAAAAAAATCCTC
Source organism: Lissotriton helveticus (assembly GCF_964261635.1). Lineage (NCBI taxonomy): Eukaryota > Metazoa > Chordata > Amphibia > Caudata > Salamandridae > Lissotriton > Lissotriton helveticus. The sequence goes on along the minus strand of NC_136068.1, from coordinate 1,329,627,734 downwards.
TGAAGTTAAGATCCTAAGGTTCCAAAGCAATGGGGCTTGATAGGAAATGGAGCACCCTCCTGCTCTTGCTTTGTTGATGTTAGGGATGCATAGCAAATTGTAATTGACTGAGGAGATTGCTCTGCGAGGATGATGTTTTTGAGATTATCGCAAATGTGCATCAGGCTTTTCATTTGGGTGGCCACAAACATTATCGTCAATGCATTACATTTTATTCTTTAATTAATGGGGATCCAATGAATGATTTTCAAGCCATTTCGTATGGATCGCCGTTTTGGAATCTTCAAAACCTGTCTGGCTGCTGTGTTCTGAACCCGCTGCAGTCTATTTGTCAATGCTTAGGAGATTCAAGAAGCAGCACATTGGCATAATCGAGCATGATGTAATTAAAGTGTGGATGATGAATTTTCTGGTGTGTACCAGCAGGAATTTGAGTATCTATCTTAGAGATTTCAGCAGTCAAAAGCAGACTCCTGTGGTAGTACTGAAGCATGGCTTAAAGGATAATGCATTGTCTATTTAACTCCCAAATCTTTGGCATAGTGGAAGATGCTGGAGAAAGGCCCAGTAATGTAGGCCAAAGATAAGACAGACCCGATATGGTGGTGGAACGAAAGAGTTGAATATACGATTTTGCTGAGTTTAACCAGACAGCTTTTATGTATGCATTTTGCCACTGCTGACAGCCCTGAAAATTCACTGAGACTGAGACATCCACATGTTTGAAAGCAAACATCAACAGGGCTCATCAGCATTGGACACCACCATGAAGCCCCATTGTTAGGAATGGGGGTCTCTAGTTGCCAATGTTTTGCACCTTTGTTCAAGTAGGGACCTTTCCTTCTAGTCAGGATAAGGGAGTTACACTCCTAAATAACCCCTGCTCACCCCTTCAGTAGCTTTGCACGAGTAGTCAGGCATATTTCAGAGGCAGTATGTAAAGAGCTTGCACTTAACCAACAGTAATAGAGTGAAAGCACTACGAAAGGACACCACACCAGTTTAGAAAAATATCCAATATTTTTATATATCCAAAACAAGGCCAAAACCGATAAATATCAACCAATCAGTTCTCATAAATATCCAATAATCAAAACAAACTTAAAATGTAGTTCCTTGAAGTTGATAGCTCCGTCTGGGACTATCAATGCTTCATAAACAACAAATCTAAACAGTTCTGGCTGACTGCGGTGTCGTGGGCCAGCTACGGTGTCGGGAAGACTTGCACAAAAGTACTTTTAAAAAATGCAGGGTGTCAGACGCATTTTGAACTCCCCGCGGTTGTAGTCGGGAGCGCCAGCATCTGCAGGTGTTGGGGCTGTGGAGACAAGTTGTATGCCGTGCGGTACCCTATGACCGCGGAGAAGGCAGCGGCTTGGTGACGGTCATCCAGACAAGGGCTGCAGTGCAACGTGATGCGGTGCTCTTCGCGATGCTGGCCGGTCACAGGGCAAGCAGCGTCTTCGGCGTTGCTGAATCTCTGTTGTCGGCTGACGAACTGGAGACAATGGTGCCGGCATCGTAGGCCGAGGCTGCGGTGAGGGATGGGGACGGTGCATCGTGTAACTTACTAGCGGTGCCTTCCAACCACGGTGCAAGCAGCTGCATTGATGTCAGCGTGGAGCGTCGTCGTCAGGGGTACCAGGGCAGGGTGAAGCAAGTAAGTGCAGAGTGCAGTGCCACAGGTTGTGGAACAAGCAGCGTCTCAGTGGTGGCGTCAGGTGGGGGCATCGGTGAGACCAGGGTTGCGGTGCAAAGTGCTGCAGTGACCTCTGCAGTGCCTTCAGGACACAGAGTTGCCAGCAGTGTCATTGACGGAGTCGGGTTGCATTTTGTTCTGTTACTGTATGTCAAGAAACAAGGGTTCTTGTGGGAGCAATAGTGTACTATAATGGTACTTACAGTGCGCAATGGCAATAACAATGGGTCATGTGGATTTCAGACAGAAAGGAGGCCGAGTACAGTGTGATTGCGTATTTACAGTTTATAACAAATATTCAAACAATTTTGCACATATATACAACATTTAGTGCTGAGTGTCCCCAGTGTACATTGGAACCAAAGAAAACAGACTAGTGACATTTGTGACAATTACAGCTTGGTTTCCGTTATTCAAAAAACAACCATTTCTAGTTCTAGCAATATTCTTAGACCCTGTATACAGTGATCAGTGCTGGTGCAATGATCCATTTTCTTTAGGACTAGAAATGGTCGTATTTTGAATAATGGTAACTGCGCGCCAACTCTGCAGTGGCATGTCTGAGTCACATTTACAGGGGTACTTCTGTAGGTGACACACTCAGTGCTGCAGGACCACTAGTAGCATTTGATTTGCAGGCCTTGTACTAGGGACTTACTAGTAAATCAAATAAGCCAATTATGAAAACACCAATCCACAACACAATTTAAAACAGGAGCACTTGCACTTTAACACTGAACAGCAGTGAGAAAATGAGCAGAGACACTATACCAGCAAAATCAGGGTCAAAACCAGGAAGTCAGAAAGCAAAAAGACAGGGGAAACATGACAAGAACAGCATTAAAATTATTGCTGGTTTAGCGGCAGAAAACTGCAGCTAAAGCAGTGATAATTGGCTTGATAATATGCCCTGGAGAATTCCATGTTCACACCAGAACATGGACTTCTATTGGAATTCTCATGGGCATATTATCAAGCCCATTATCGCCGCTTTAGCGGCAGTTTTCTGCCGCTAAACCGGCGATAATTTTTAATGCTGTTCTTGATAATATGCCCCTAAGTTTTCTCTTGGTTGCCTATATGCATTACAAAATTCTGCTGCTGCCTTTCTTATTGCTCTCACTGCTCTCCCTGTACTGGCTTTTGGAAGTCTTGCTGAGCAAATGTAGGTTAGATTATTTCTATCAAAGAAAAATATTTTGGTGAAACTGAATCAACTTTTACCTTCTTGGTAAGGCTGGCTTGTGATACCCAAGCTTAAGTCAGGGCTACTATGGTCCCTTCAAGTACAAAATCTTTTTTCCCCAAAATGTATTACATCATTTGATTTTTATTATGAGGAATTATGTGGTGCCAATGACACTAATGAAAGGACAGATATTTGCAAAAAGTAATATTAACATTGGAATCAGTTAGTTTAATTTACCTAATCAACCATAGAATTGAACCTTTGTCGACTTCCGATGACTTTATTAATAGGTTGACATTGTGGTTACAGTGGAAGTAGTTGTTGGAAACTTTGACATATATGTCGGTCATTATACTAAAACAACTTGAGATTGTTCTTTGTCCGGGGAAAATTTTATGACAAGACCGGAGGCTCCTATTATGCTTTCTAATCTTGCTTTATTAGAATAGCAGCCAAGATAAGCAATAAGAACTACAGTTCCCAGAGGGCCAGGAGAACTGGGCCATGGGAACGTGAAAAAACGCGAGAGTACAGTAGCCAATGATGTAGGACCTAACAGATAAAGACACTAACTGACTGCGCAGCTTCCTCTTTTCTTGCTGCTCGCAGTCAGATAAGTGCCTTTATCATTGCTCTCAGCTGTTTATTCAAATATTGTTGACATTTATTTAATATTCTTTATGTGCCCGTTTTGCTCGACTTTATTTGCCTTTTGCGCGTCTTCGCGCTCCTGTTTCCACGCTTTCAGCGTGTTTCCAGACGTTCCACAAGCGCCCCCCCCCTCCCCTCGGAGCTTCTTTGGTCGCTCCCTTGCTCGCGCACCTTCGCGCTACTTCCCCTTCCTTCGCGCGTCTTCACGCGACCTCTCCCGACCACCTCTCACCCTTCTCTGAGGCTTCCACCGTCCTCGACTACCCGGTGCTTCCAGGCATTCTTCCTTCATCGGCTCTGGGTCCCGGCTGACGCTCGCTGCTCGGCCCGCCTCCGGCCACGCCCCTGCTGGCTGTATTAACCCTCGCCTGCCTCCCTTTGTATCTCCTCATTGCCCTGCTCGTTTTTGCTCGTTTTTTCGCCTTTTTAAACATGGAGCATGATAGTTCCTCAGAGGAAGTCCCTGTTGAGGACTCCCTTAATTTCAAAAAACATTTGAACAAATTCATTAATAATTCTGTTGAGTCTGCAGTCGAAGTATCCATGAAGCGCATGTCCAAAAATATGGAAAATTCTATGTTAAGTGTCATGTCCAAATTACTGGCCCATTCTGCGGGGGAAAGCAGAAAGAAAAAGGTGGACCACTCTGCTAAGGCTCGTGCCTCAAAAACTGCGTCATTGGTTGGCGAGTCTTCCTCGCTTTTGACTGAGGACTTTGCGCCTCCCAGGCCTCCTACCAAGGAGGGGTTTGTTGGTTCAGAGGGCAAGCGAAAACAAAAAGATAAACACGCAGAGTCTCCTAAGAGAAAACTAGTTATTTCCACCATAATGGACACTGACGATGATGATGATGATGACGGTATGGATGACGCTGATAAATTGTTTGATTTATTTGACGCAGTTGATCCTTCTTCTCCTTCTTCCAAATCTGCTAAATTAGATTCTTTCTCTTTCGAACCAGTCTTTGACTCTGAGGGTCTTCCCATGTTTGATCCCTCCACTATCCGTCATCCAAATTCTACTGAATGGTTCCCTTCCCATCATGTTGGAGAATACATTACCGCCAGATTACGTCTTCCTCTGGAGACCTCAGTGAGATCCAGGCTCAAATCGGAGTGTCCCAAACCAGCTCTTCCTGACAAGATCACCCTAGTCCCTTCCATAGATCAACCTCTTCTCACTTTCTTTTCTAAATTTGGCAAGGACCCTCGCAGAGGGGTCGACAAAGCCTGGTCCACTTGTCAAGACAAGTTGCTGGATGTCGTGGGCCCTCTCGCCCGCATCTTTGATTTGGCGGAGGCCGCACGTTTGGAAGGCTCGGAACTCTCGGCTGAAGAGATCTCCATGTGGGCGCAGCGAGCCTTTTGTCTCCTAGGCAATGCAAATTCCGCCATTACCCATGAGCGCCGCAAAGGTCTCCTTATCAAACTGGATCCTAAGCTTTCCAACCTCGCCCCTATGGATCCTGGTCCCAAAGCTAATGGTCTCCTGTTCGGAGACAACTTGGTCCGTGACCTCAGCAGATTTGTCTCCACCTTCGCTTCTTTGGATAAAGCCCAACAAACTGTCAAAAAGGTTTTCGCCCCTCGGGTTTTTGGACGGGCCGGCAGAGGCAGGGGCCGCTCTTCCGGCCGTCCCTACAATCAAGGCTCCAGAGGTGCTTCCCATGCCAATCAAGACTACAAGCCACAATTCTATCCCCAACGTGGCCGTGGCTTCAGAGGCAGAGGTCAAGGAAACTATCGTCACAACAACCCCAGACAACAAGGTAAGCCTTTCTTCTTCCCCTCCTGTGGGGGGTCGCTTAAAACTGTTTCTTCCAAAATGGTGCGCTCTCAGTTCAGATCCCTGGGTCTTAAACACCGTACAAGGCTACCTGATCGAATTTCTCTCCCCCCCCGTTCAAACTTCCTTTCCCCCCCCCCTCGTTTTTTCCACTCTCATGACCTCTCTGATTTCAACAGAAATCGAGGTTCTTCTTCAAAAACAGGCAGTTCAAATTTTTCCATTCGACTCCTCCGGCTTTCTAAGCTCCATTTTTCTTGTTCAAAAGAAAAACAAGAAACTCCGCGCTGTCATCAACCTGAAGTGGTTCAACCAATTTGTGGTTTATCGTCATTTCAAAATGGAAACGATTTTACACCTTCGAGACACCCTTCGCCCACACGATTGGATGGTCCGCCTGGACCTTCAGGACGCTTACCTCACGGTTCCTATTCATCAATCCCAATGGAAATTTCTCCAATTCCAATGGGCAGGTGTCAATTACTGCTTCACTTCTCTTCCCTTTGGCTTATCTTCCGCGCCATGGTGCTTCACAAAACTCCTGAAACCCGTGGTCGCTTATCTGAGATCCCTTGGCATCAGATTGATAATTTACTTGGACGACATCCTCCTCATGAACTCCGACAGGAATCTTCTTCTTTCCGATTTGCTCTTGACACAAACTCTCCTTTCCGACCTGGGTTTCCTCATCAACACGGACAAGTCCTCTCTCATTCCATCTCAGACCATGGAATTCTTGGGCTTCCTGGTGGACTCTGCAGCGGCGTCTCTTCGCCTCCCCCTTTCCAAAGTTTCCAAAATCAAGGCGGAAATTGTTTCCGTTCTTCAGTCCTCTCTCTTATCTCTCCGGTCCTTGGCAAGGATCGTCGGTCTCCTATCATCCTCCATTCAAGCCATTTTCCCCGGTCCTCTCCATTATCGCGCTCTTGAACGTCTGAATATAAAACACCTCAGACAAGGTCTTGCCTATTCAGATCTCGTTTCTCTAGATCCCGAATCCCGCACCGAGCTCCAATGGTGGATAGACCATTTAGATGCGTGGAACGGCCGGACTATCTTCGCCACGGCCCCAGATCTTGTCTTAGAATCCGATGCAAGCCTATCGGGTTGGGGCGCCCGTTGTGGACCAATCTCGACTGGAGGTTCATGGTCCGCCGAGGAGTCCAAGCTGCACATCAACTGTTTAGAGATGCTTGCAGGCTCCTTTGCGATCAAAAGCCTTTGAAAGGACAGGATTCGATGTTCTATCCTCCTACGCATGGACAATGTTTCTGCGGTCCGCTATATCAACCATTTAGGCGGCACCCGGTCCAAGCCTCTGGCGGACTTAGCGAAAAGCCTGTGGGAATACTGCCTCGCCCATCACCTTTCCTTGTCAGCGGAGTACCTTCCAGGGGATCTCAATTCTGTGGCCGATTGGCACTCAAGGTTCCTTCGAGATTCCAGCGACTGGAAGCTCTGTCCATCCGTTTTCCTCTCCCTCTCACATCTTTGGGGCCCTTTCTCTATCGACCTTTTCGCGTCCCGTCTCACCTCCCAATTGCCCCAGTTCTACAGTTGGCGTCCGGACCCTATGGCCTTGGCGACAGACGCCTTCCTCCAGGATTGGTCTCGTCATCTGCATTACGCCTTCCCCCCCTTTCTGATGATCAACAGGGTTCTGTCTCAAATTCGTCGCCAGTCTTCGTCCCTGGTTCTTGTAGCTCCTTTCTGGCAGGCACAGGTTTGGTTTCCGTCCCTTCTAGAAATGGCAGTGGATTTCCCAGTCCTTCTTCCCTCCTTCCAGGATCTCCTACTCAACCCTCAAGGCGATCGACATAGTCTCATTCTAGACAACACTCTGACCTTGTCGGCCTGGAAAGTTTCCGGCCTTCCCCTTCTAACGTCCTCATTTCACAAGAGGCTTCGCTCTTTATCAGCCAAGCTTGGGCCCCCGGCACCTCAAAGGCGTACAAATCCGCCTGGTCTCTTTGGGCAAGCTGGTGTTTGGAAAGGGACCTCAATCCCATTTCAGCCCCTCTGAATGTTGTCATTAATTTCCTCGCTTCTGAGGCAAGTGCAGGTAAGGCTTATCGCACTGTAAATCTCTATCGTTCAGCTATTTCCCTTAACCATTCCCAAGTTGATGGTAAACCAGTCGGTGCTCACCCTCTCATTTGTCGTTTATTGAAAGGAGTTCGATGTGCAAAACCACCGTTGGCTAAGTATACTACTTTATGGGATGTTACAGTTGTTCTTAAATTGTTTACGTCTTGGCCTGACAATTCTGTTCTTTCACTAAAAATGTTATCTGCCAAACTTACCATGTTACTGTGTTTGATTTCCATTAAGAGAGTTTCTGATGTTAAAGCTCTAGATGTTTCTGCTCGACAATTTTCTCCTACAGGTGTACTATTTCACATACGCAGACGCACTAAAACTAATTTGGATTCAGTGTTTTACCCTTACTTCCCCGCTCAGCCCAAACTGTGTGTTGGACAATGCTTAAAAGTGTATGAACAAAGGACCGCTGATCTCAGAACGCCCTCTCATTCTCAACTTCTCATTTCCTTTCGCAAACCCCATCTCCCTGTCTCCTCCCCTTCCCTTGCCCGTTGGGTTCGTTGGGTCATGTCTCTTGCCGGAATTGATGTCTCCATTTTTGGAGCTCATTCGGCCAGGGGAGCCATGGCTTCTAAAGCCTTTTGGTCTGGCTCCAGGTTGGAGGACATTCTCAGATCGGCAGATTGGTCCAATGACAGTATCTTTCGCATGTTCTACTGTAAACCTATTCATACTGTGGCTTCTGATGTTGTTAATATGCTTTGAACAAGCATAATAGGAGCCTCCGGTCTTGTCATAAAATGTAGATTTTCCTAGTATTTATGACGGAAAGTCTTAATTTTATTAAAGACACGGAGGCGAGTATTATCCCGCCGCAACATTACTGACATGTGTTTCTCCCTCCCTACAGCAAATCCAGCCTTGCCTCCGGCTTCATCCTAGGAGTTCTACTCTTCGTCTGCTGAGGTCATCGCCTCCACGCCCTCCACTTCCAGTGCTTCCGGATCCTTCTCCTGGTGTTCTGTTCGATCTTCTCCCTTGGATTCCTCTGATGCAAGACTTATGTTCCTGGACTTTGGCTCTGTCCTTGATTTTGTTAATTTATTCTTTGTTCTCTGACCCTTTATGACTTGCTCACAGCGAAAAGAGGAAGCTGCGCAGTCAGTTAGTGTCTTTATCTGTTAGGTCCTACATCATTGGCTACTGTACTCTCGCGTTTTTTCACGTTCCCATGGCCCAGTTCTCCTGGCCCTCTGGGAACTGTAGTTCTTATTGCTTATCTTGGCTGCTATTCTAATAAAGCAAGATTAGAAAGCATAATACTCGCCTCCGTGTCTTTAATAAAATTAAGACTTTGCGTCATAAATACTAGGAAAATCTACATTGTTCATACATTTTGGCCGAAGCAAGGATGCATCATTTCCAGAGTTGAAAAAGAAATCAGTGTTTGCATCAGTAGGCAAGAAGCTTAAGCACACCCAATGTAAGGAGGTGTTTTCTGCAGCTGGCAGTAATAATACATGTAAAGTTGATGGAGTTGCCCAGACATGGGTAAATGAATTATTATCCAGTGATTTAATTTGATAATAGGCTATCGTGAATGGCACTGTCGCGGTGCCAACGTAGGTTGGACAATAGGGCATTAAAAATAACATATGAGGGTAAAGTTATATCATTGCTGGCTTACGGGTGTCTCTCATATGGTTATTTTGGGGGATGATCGAACTGCAGATTGACAGTGGCAACATGCACTTTGTCTGCTCTGCGGTTTTCCAGTGAAAGCCACAATGATGCAGGATCTTTTCAATCTATAGTTTGTTGCTATGCACGAGCGAGAGGAATTACTAATAAGTATTTTGCAATTCAGCTCTTGCTAAGTAGTTGCATCAGGCGGCTTTAATGCCGTATATTCAGGAACATTGTAGTTTGTTACATGTTCTTGGGAATAAATTGCCTTGAAGCTCCATCTTAGACTCTACAAAAGTAGCTGGTGGTAAAACTTTAACCAGTAATGGATTAAGTCCTTAACTAACCTGGGTGTTCACACAAAATGGCAAAGTAAGGAAAACTACAAAAGTGTGGCCCCTGTATTCAGGGAAAGGTGTACATCCATGATCTTGTGTGTTAATGCTTGTTGTGGTAATGATGCGGTTCTCATAGAGGAAGCTTTATTCATGTGACTTCATTTGAAAAGAACTATTCATTTTATTACTTCGTATTATTTCTTCCTCCGTTTCGGTATTTTTCATTGTTGAATCCACAAAACTTCGTAATATACAGTGTGTCCATTTGTATATTTGTCAGAGATGTTCTTTTTATATTTCAATGTGTGTACATTGTAAACAGCGATATATTAAATAATCTTTTTTTATTGATTTGAATTCTGAACTGTAAATATATATATTTTAAAAGGCAAAAAGTACTTTGAATTGGATTTTAACATTTGTTATTAACGGAGTGGTTACCACAGGGTTTGGCAGTATGTAAAATAAACTCGTTACATTTTGTATAATTTCTGACCCACAATGTCCTTCTTTTCATCTACGTCCAGTTGGAAGGCATGTGACCCTCGGAATTTATTTAGCTCCCCTTTCTATATAGAAAAACAAGGGAAATCCAAGTATAGCTATGTGATTTTCTGATACTCTTCATTTTCTCCCCTTGCCTAACCGGATGAGAAATATAAGGAAACTTGGTACTACCTTCACTACAACACTCCCCAATCCCAGCTCACAATCATTTACCTAAAAAGTGAACAGGGTTTACGTTTTGCTATCTTCGCCCAATATAAACCGCAAAAAACGATGCAGGTATGTGTGATGTTCTCGCCATTGCCCCATAAGTCCATAAACCCGCAAAATATTTGTGATTGCTCACGAGCATTTATGGGTGAACTTGCATATGAATTCACACAAATCCACCCTTAGTATATTTGTGAATGTGGAAATTCTACTTTACTGGAAGCTATGCACCTAAAATAAATTGCTACCCACTCAGTTATGTCACAGCAGCATCGAATCATGATCAGGGCAGTAGCAGGCAGCCTTCCCTTGCACATCACACCCAGGACTGCTTCAGGCTGGTTCAGTTAAATGGATGCCTTCACTTGAGGGCAATAGCATGTCGCTGAGTCGCGATAGAGCTCCCCAACTCACAATGAAGCATGACTTGGTGCCCATGTTCAATGCATCCTTCTCTCCTTCAGATCAATTCGGGGAACCGATTAACTGTGGAACGATCCTTGGAAAATGTGGCACAAATGCAGAGATATCGTGCAGCGCAGGCAGTGACCTTAAAAATGAAAGCATGGTAGGATGTGACAACACAAGCACGTGTAAAACGAACATATGTTTGAAAATGACGTCCCCCACCCAGGATGGAAGATTACAGGTCACCTGGAGTGGAAACACTGCACATCTACTCATCAGCCGCGTCCAGCACAGTGATGCAGGAACCTATTGCTTCTATCTGAAAACTAAAGACTCCTATGGTGATTACCAAGCAGATCTCCAAATCGAAGGTAAGATCTAGTCAGATTTCAGTATACGTAGTACTAATAGTCATGCATATTCTTTTGCACACATCTTTGCTATTGTGGCACATGTTTCATGTTAATTATTATTTGTGATAATAGTTTGTCATGTTCCTAATGATCAAGATGAATGGAAGTTTCATTTTGGATGTGGTGTTGGCCTCAATTAGGCACAAGGCCAACCTATGATCAGTGTTTTGCACTTTATTACGGTATTTTAGGAACGAGGATTCATCGTAGTTCCAGTCCACTATCTTTAGCATGTCTAGGTCAAACCGTTTTCTCGATGAAGGTGATGGTAGAGGCATAGTGGTCAGAATGGAGCCCAATAGAGTCACTACGGTCTCACCTGTAGGTACCGTAAGAGGCCTTGAATAGACATATTTTTCACTTTTCAGAAAGGGTGCCCTGATCTGACTCTAACTGCTATGTTCACTTCTGCATGGAAACTGTTTCTACTCTTCATTATAGTTTTTTGTTCAGCTGTGTTAGCTGTATGTTATAGTTGTTATTATCATAACCTTACTTTCGACTACTTATTAATAACAACAACAGTAGACCTACTTAATTCTTTACAAAACTAATACTAATGGTGGTTGTAAACAAAACAAAAATAATGGTTGCAAGATAAATAATAATGTTACTGTAATATTAATTATGATGGTAAATACCACTGCTGCTATTACTACTACAAGTATGTTATCAGTAATGGAAAACAATGATACTTCTACTACTACTACTACTACCACTAATAACAGCTATCAGAATTGACATACAGGCAGTTGTATTCATCGTATTAACCATGAAATCATGAAAGACTGCAAGCTGCAGGTGTTGAGAGGTTTCTGCAGCAGGCGTTATGTGGCCTTATCGCTGCATATTGCAGTATTTCAAAAAAAGATAGCTGTTTGAGGGACTGAATTGCCAGATTGCATTGTGCTGCTGTGCCTGCATGTCTTAGTTCTTTGGTGTTTGGCTCACTTGCTGCTTTCTGTGCCATTGAACACCTATCAGCAGCTAGCTAAAAGGTACTCCTATTTTTGTTGACTGATGCTCCTTAGCAGAACGCTGGGTGATGCCAGAGAACGGGTGAATCCAAGTTGTACTTAATCTATATAGGTAATTGAGGAGTGCAGGTCTTTTTCTGTTTTTGCTGACATAAGGGCAACTGGCCCTTGGGTTAAAATCAGTTCCAGTCTCCTACTCCTGGTGATATACCCTTTTTTCTGAGGGATTGTGGAAAGACAGAGTTCGGCTGAATCCTCCAGACCACCTTAATTCTGTCTGTCCACCGTTGCCTCCACGAGGTTTAAACACACAAGTGATTATACTAACCCATTGAACCTCTAGGTTTTATGCTTGAGGAAGATAAAACCTTATCCTCTATATCAAAAAGATCGCCAAAAATGTTCAGTACAATCGAAGGGTGAGTGAGGTGGCAGTTATGTGAAAATGTGACTTTGTCCTTCACTAGAGACTAGCACTTAAGTGGGTTATGATAAAGAAAGAGCAGTTTACTGAAGACTATCTGAATAGTGCAAACAATACTATAAAACTGGAGCCACTTTTCTATCAAGCACTTTGTCTCCCTTGTGCCCACTCTTTATTACATAAAGTGTGCACTGGGAGTGTTAAGTTATCTGGCGTGGTACTGGCATGGTACCCAACTGCTGGAAAGAAGCAGTGCCCAAAAAACCTCATATTAGCCCTGAGCGACTCGATAATCTACGTCCTATTTCTCTTCTTCCCTGCTTTGCTAAAGTGGCGGAGAAAGTAGTGAACAACCAACTGACGACGCATGTGGAGAAATTCCATCTTCTCCACTCTTCTCAATCGGGCTTTCAGGCTGGTCATTCCACCGAGACAGCACTGCTATATGCCATTGAAACAATCAGGCAGAGGGTGGTGCTGGGCAGACAGTGGCCCTGATCCTGCTGGACCTTAGTGCCGCCTTTGACACTGTGGCACATCACACCTTGCTACAGCGTCTAGAGGCGGGTGGTATCTCTGGTCTTGCCTTGAAGTGGCTGGGCTCCTTCCTGGCAGAGCGTAGCTTCCAGGTGAGACAGGGCTCCCACTATTCTAAGAGCATTAGGCTACGTCAAGGGGTACAGCAAGGCTCGGCCCTGAGTCCGACCCTTTTCAATCTCTATGTGGCCCCCCCCTTGCCAACATCGCCGAGCGGTTCGGGATCAGGGTTGTGTCATACGCCGATGACACTGAACTGGTGGTGTCCCTTACGCAGGATCTGGACTCGGCGGCCACAAACTTCACGGCATGTCTGCAGGAATTGGCGTCCTGGATGTCGGACAACTGCTTGAAGTTGAACGGTAACAAGACCGAGGTGCTGATTGTAGGGCGCACCCCTTCAGTGTGGTCGTCGGCATGGTGGCCTCAGACCTTGGGTCCCACTCCCATACCAAGCAATCAGGTGAAGAACCTGGGCATGTGGCTTGATTCTAAGCTTTCTTTTGAGTATCAGTCCAGACGGGTAGCAGGTTCCTGCTTTGGGGTCTTAAAAGGCCTCTGTAAGACCTTGGACCTGCTGCCGGCGTCGGCCAGGAAGACTATGGTGGACGCCCTGGTCACTTTCCACCTGGATTACGGCAATTTACTGTATCTATGGGCGACGGGGGCATGTTTAAATAGGCTCCAATGTGTGCAGAATGCCACGGCTAGGCTGGTTCTCATGCTACCCAGAAAGGCCTCCTCGAAGAGGGCGCTGCTGTTGCTCCACTGGCTCCCTATCAGAGAGAGGGTGATGTTTAAGGCACTATGTGTGTGCCATCGCATCTCCCAAGGCAAGAGTCCTTCATATTTGGCGGACCTGGTCTCTCACTATGTGCCCATGAGGCAGTTGAGATCCTGCGGTTCGGGTCTGATGACTGTCCCTAAGATCTCAAAGTCAAGGATGGGCGGCAGATCGTTTTGTCGCCTGGCCCCTCAAAACTGGAATAAACTCCCTATGAGTCTTAGGCTGGAGGAGGCTGAAACCAAGTTCAGGAAGGACTTGAAAAGTCACCTTTTTCGTGCTGAGATAGGTCACTGTTAATCCCTGCACTCTCACTTTAGCTCTGTGCGGTCGCCTCTCACCATAGCGCGGGCACACACCAGTTGGTGTAACCAGGCACTCTATAAATATTTATTATTATTATTATTATTATTAAGTTATGACTCGGGACCTCGTTTAGGGTCTGGTGGACAGAGTAAAGATAGACAGGGTGGCAGAAAACTTTATGTCTCCCACCCTTCCTTTTCTTCATCCTCCAAATGTATAGATGTCCACCAGCCCCGATGACATCACTATATGTTTGCAGGTGGTTCCCATATGCAATTGCCTCGCATGAAGCTGCCTCGCTCGAAGCGGAGCACGCACCTCACCTCTGGTGCTGATCGCAATACAACCGCTGCCATGAATCAGATTATACTACGCTGATGTACCGCCCAACCTTCCATTCCTATGACAATCTGCTGGAGGATTCTCAAATTGTGACAATTGTGTCTCAGCAGTTCCGATACACCTGAATTTGTTGGGGGTTTCCCATTCCGGTTTGGCAATAGTGGGCCACTCTGTCAATCATGACCGTCAGTTGTCAAACTTCTAGTGTTTTTTTATTTTTCAAAAGCAAAAATAAAAGCAAAAATTTTAAAAAACGTACGACATCCCCACACCATGCTAGTTTAATGCCAATTACAGACATTGAAAAAACTTCATCCGACCACTCACTGTAATAAGGCGGATGTTTCAATAGCTTACCTCCAATGGCCCTTACTCCCTTGGATGCTCAGAGGAATGTTTATGCTGACGAAGTAAATTTTACTTCATTGACGTAAACTTAGAGGTCCACCCAAGTCTTAATCAAGCAGGTGGACCGAGAGTTCTGTGGAAAAAAGAGTATCTTCTCCACTAGACTCTGCTAAATGAGCCCCTTAGTTTCTCCTGCAGTTTTGAGTTGACTTGTAGTAGTAGTAGAAAGCTTTATTCGATTTTAAGACAAGGTAAAATCATAAAATCTGCAGTCATAATATACAATTTCATGTACAGTCATAAAGATAGAATAAAAATAGTATTAAACATTATATGTAGATTGACATGATAAAGTCATTCATAACTACAGTTGTTTAGATAAAAAGTTTGGACTCCGCCTGCTAGTTGTGTAATATCAAACATGGTTGCCATGGGTGGTTCAATTTTCAGTCACTATAATTAATCATGTGTGGACCGGATTTTCAGGCTGTTTTTAAGAAACATAGCTATACATTTGGCATTTGATACTGTGTCTAAATCTTGTAAAGCCATAAGGGCAGGGCGGCATCTTCTCAGTCCTTGGGATAACAAAATTGGAATAATCCAGCGTTTGCGTGGTAGTTCGTAGAATTTACAGAACAGAAATACGTGAATATTAGACTGTTCTGAAATACCATCACAAGGACACCGAATAATAGAAGTTGACCAATCTTGTCTCCTTGGGAATGTAACCAGACGGAAAAACATATTGAGCCTAAACCGTGTCAACAAATATTTTTCATAGCTGGTCAGACAAAAGGTGAGATACGTCTGGATGCCCTGAGTACATTGAATAGTTAAACTATGACGATTGGAAACTTTATTAATTTCTTGAGCTATACGTAGTTTCCTTAAATGTGATAGACATAGCAATTTCAAGGCCTTTCTTGTAATGGTAGTTAAAATCGCAGGTTCTTTAAAATATATAGAAAGACCCAGATCCTTGAAAATTGTGTACAAAAGACAGCCACGGAATATCTGACCAATTGTCTAGACCCAAGCAACCTGAAATTAAGGCACGAGTTAAGCTACACTGCTCCGTTGACCAGATGCGGTGCCACAGTAATATTGGCTGGATAACTATATAATCAGCAATGTAATCCATGCCCAATTCGATATGACAAGCAAACGTTGGAGAACACTGTGGAACGGCCAAGAGATAACGAATAAAATTGTTCTCTACCCTCTGCAAGATGCCCACAGGTACGTAGCCCCACACCCCATCACCATAAACAGCTACGCTATGACACTTAGCATAGTATATTTGCATAAGTTATTTTGGGGGAGGCTTCCCTATTTTACGGGCAAAGGCAATTAGGGCAGAAGTAGCTCTTAAAAATAGAAGATGTCTACTAACGATGGCCAATTTCCAAGAAGAGGTATTATCAAATAAAATACCTAGATAAGGATATGTCTTGGTGTAGTCCAACTTAGCTTCTTCAATAAGTATCGATTTTTTCTTGGATGTCTTTTTACCAAAATGCATAACAAGGGTTTTTTTTAAATGTTAATCATTAAATCCAGTGAAGCCATGAATTTATAGTAGGAGTTTAACTGGATCTGAAGTTGTACTGGGGTTCGCGCCATGATCACCGCGTCGTCCGCGCAAAGTAACGCAGGAATAGGGCGACGGGCGATTACTGGCAAGTCCTGACTCCCCTCTAACATGGCCTTCTCGAGACCATTTGTATAAAGGTTAAATAAGATGGGAGCCAGAACACACCCCTGTCTGACTCCCTTTGTGACTGCGAAGGGGGGAGTAAGCTCCCCGTTCACCCCATATCTCACCTTGGCCAATGCTCCCGAGTACAGCTCGCGTAGGAAGGATATTATTGGAGGTTCTACTCCCAGTTCTGTTAGGATTGACCACAGCCTTGAATGTGAGACACAGTAAAAGGCTGCGGTCAGATCCACATAGACCAAATGGATATTGCCTTTCTTGGCCTGGGCATACTTCCCAATTAGAAGGGAGATATTCAGAGCCTGCTCCACAGTGCCCAGTCCCTCCCGGAAACCATATTGCAAGGTCTGTCATGATGTTGTTATCCTCAGACCAGACCCGCAATCTCTCCAGGATCAAGCGGCCTACAACTTTACCAAGAGAGTCCAGGAGGGAAATGGGCCAGAGTTGACTTGTAATTTAAGCAGTTAAAGACCTGGAGCAGCATAACTTTACCACCGTAGACAGTGGTAAATAGTTGTTTGTCATAGAAACTTTCAAAGCATGTGCTGCTTTGACTGGAAATGCAGCAGCATTTATTAACATGTTTAAAGTAAACAAAAGAACAATTCACAATAACATTCTCAAAGCGACATAACAACCCAGTTGAAACATAGCAGAACACAGCACAACAAATCAGTCAAAACAAAACACAGCACATTAAAACACAAAGTCCCAGTGCTGGTATTCAGCACAAAATTCAACAGAACACATCACATCAGCACAATGCCACACATCAAGTGTGTGCAAGTGTTTTGTCACACATTTAAATCCTCAGCATCCAGTTTTCAAAATATGGAGGTAAAAAGTGTCAAGAGCAAGCACATCCTTAATTTACCCTGAGGCCAAGACCGGTGCTACCAAGCATCAGGCGTTTTCCTACTGGGCTGGCAGGCTGGTGTCTGATATCACTGTAGGTGAGGGTTGGTTGCATTTTGGAATGTGTTTCAACACCAACAGTTTTTTATGTCTCGCCTACGCAGCACACATGTGTTACATAGGAGGGCCTTTAGCCGTTGCTCTGCTCATTTTCAAACATACACTCGTGCTTATGGCGGCATCCACCTTGCGGGAGCGCGCAGCGGCGTGCCACAAGCACGAGTGCAGTGCTTGAAAATTAGCAGACTGCTCTCCCAAGCGCACGCGCGCCACTCGCGGGCTCACCTCGTCGACTAAGTCGCGTACGCTGTTTATAGCGCGTTCGCTTTCACTTTCTCCCTGCTGCTGTGACTGAGACCTCTTCTCACTGCCGGCAGTGCGCTACTTTCATCCCTTGTTGCATTGCTTGTGTTACGCTTTTCTACCTCTTCCCTTCTCAGCCTCTCAGTTCCTCACAGCCCATGGTCTTCCACTCTCCTCCTCTGATTCCCTTTTCTCCTTTTATTTCTTACCCTGTTCCTCTTATTGTTCCCATCTTCCCATCGCCTATCCTGCTCGCTCCCTCTGTCTCCTATTATCCTCCCTCCCTGTGTCTTTCCTTTCCATCACTGCTTCCTCCCTTCTCTTTCCTCTGCACACCGGCCTCTCTCTTCCTTCTATCTTGGCTTATTTCCTTCCATTCTTCCCAAGTTGACATCTTCCCTCCACCGCTGCCTCTCTTCATTTGTGCTCTTTTCATACTATCCTGACCTCACTATACTCTCTGGGTATGTTCTTGCCTGCCTGCCCCTCTCATCATTTTCTCTTCTTCCCAGTCTCTCTCCTCAGCCTTCTTTCAACAGCCACTTTTGCCTTGCTCTGTCTTTCATCCGTTTTCGCCTTGCACCTGAAATTCCCGGTGCCCCCTGATTTTAGGTGGCCAACACTTCGAGCTGCAAAGACGGAAGCCCCCAGCTCGAACCTCGGGAAGAACTCTGGGTAAAAGTGTTGCTATCACATTATAATATGGCTCCCAGCCCTCCCCCATCTAAGAACCTTATCTTATTGCAGCTTCATATTGAATAAATGTATGAAAGTCCTGATGTGTCTATAGCAGTACATTCCGAGATTCCAGAGTGCTACTATCTTTGCTTTTAACATTGATTTGTTGGGGGAGGAGCCAAGCTCGCGAGCGTGATGGTCGCCTTTTAGCTCGGCTCCGTCAGCCCTCCGGCCTGACTTGTAGATCCTGATGCATATCCTGCCCAGAGACGACACGTTTTCGAGGAAATTTGATTGCAACGTTTCGCTCTCACTTACCGTCTGACCTGGAAGCTCCGGCGAGCTGAGAATCCGAAGTTGTGCCCCTCCGAAGGGACCGGGGCCTCCGTGGGGCTGGGACCGGGGCCTCGCCTATGAGATCCGGCCAGGCATTGCTGTGACCGCAGGCCCCGGCCGAGAGAGTGAACCGCTGGTGAGAGCCATTGTGCGAGCATCCCGGTTACCCGGATCCGGGCCTGCCTTGGTGGCCGTGGGGCTGGTGCGGGGCGCGATGCTCCGGGGACTGATCGCGTGAAGGGGACCCCCCGCCGCTGCTCCGTCCGGTGGCCCTGGAACCGCGCGCTCCGACTCTACTCGTGGGGAGCGCCGGTGGTGGTACGGGCGGGCCCCCACGTTGGGCGGTACTCCTCTTTGCGCCAAGGCCGCTATTGCTGGGACCCCGGGACATCTGTAAAGTCCTGCATTTGTGAACTGTCCCGAGAGTTGCGGAGGGTGGTGAGGAGGCTTAACTTACAAAATGGCTGCCGACGATCTGGGCTGTAGATCTCCTCGTGATGGCGGACTCAGGTCACTGGATTGCACGGGGGTTTGGACGTGTGCACGAAAATCTACTATTGGAGACGTTCTTGGTGCCTTGCGATCCTGGCACGCGTCCTTGTCCCCCGGTGCCCCTGGAGACTCGTTGCGATCCGCCGCCATCTTGGGTGGACGCTTCTTCATGGCCCCTTCTTGTCCCGGTGATGCTGCTGCCTCGCCCCCCTCGGTCGCCATGGGGGTTGCTGCCGCTGTTCGTCGACGGGATTGTGGGCCGGTGGCTTTGGAACTTCCTGCTCTTCTATGGTTGGAGTTAGGGGACCTGGATATAGAGCGGAGGCCCGTTCCTCCCCGGATGCCTGAGAAATATGGTGGACTGCTTCCTGTTGCTGCCTTGACGAGGTTGTCTCTTTCCTTTGCAAGTACACCACCGCTTTTCCGACCTACGAGACTGAACTCCTATTTTTTGCTGTTTGTGTTGCTATTGCTGAGACATTTGAACCTTCTATCTGAACTTTTGTTCACTTGCAGATCGACTGCCCTCCCTAGTCTATGTCTTGATCGTACTTTCTTTCAATTGTGTGCTTGCCTCGCATCGTGTTGCTCACTTCAATTTGTCATGTGGTGGGTGGGAATTGCGGTTAAGAAAGGATTGGGGTGAGATGCACGACTCCCGGTGGATTATTGGTGTACGGATTCATGGCGCAGTTGTCTATATTCATGGCGCTGTGGGAGACCCCCCTGTCAGTTTTTATGGCGCTCGAGATCGTGACGTTCTGGTTCACACGTAATATGATTACGGTTGGGCGGAGGGCTGTGGCCGACCGTATTTGTTTATGCCCTTTTGCTCCTCCCCCATTCATTTCTTTGTTTTTTCTCTCCTTCTTTTTGTCTCCTTACTCCTTTTCTCTCTTCTCTCTACTGCATTTCGGGTTCAGGTTTAGGGCGACAGGCACGTTGTTTGGAGGGTAGGTCGTAGCCTTCTGCAGGGGTGCAGGGTGGGATGGGTGGGATGGGTCTTCTATGATGTTTCTTTTTCCTCAGTT
This sequence comes from Lissotriton helveticus, assembly GCF_964261635.1. Taxonomy (NCBI): domain Eukaryota; kingdom Metazoa; phylum Chordata; class Amphibia; order Caudata; family Salamandridae; genus Lissotriton; species Lissotriton helveticus. The sequence continues at coordinate 1,329,607,609 of NC_136068.1, read as the reverse complement.
CTATGGCCCTTTTGTGTTTCTTTATTGGAGTGCTGCGTCTGTCCTGCCTTCCGGGGCGTGATTGGGGTGGGGTCTGTCCTGTCGCTGTTCTTCTTCTTGTAGTTCTGCTGCTTTCTGTCGCGACTCCCATACCCCCCTCGTTGCTAATATTCCTGCTCTCTTCTGTATTCCTCGCTACGGGACGCTTTTTCTGCGCGGCACTCCTCTTTCGTCTGTGTTTTTCTTTCCCTTTCTTCTTTCCCTTTCCCCCCCCTTCCCTTCCCCCCCCTTCTTTCTCCTTCAAGGTTAGTATGATGGGCTAGGTTTGGTGAAGTCACTCCTCCGGCCCCTCTGTCCTGGTTCTGATGTGCTTCTGAGTGGTGGGCGGGCGAAGTTGTTAATAATTGCATATTGATTGTATTTACTGCACCTGTTTTCATACCGATGTATACAGTGCTGACACTCCTGCATTATGGCCCTTTCCCCTCCTTGTTACCAATGGTTTATCTGGGGACTCCGGATTCTTCTATGTTGACACTAAGCCTGTCATACCCCTTATCCCTATATTATAAAATCAACCTTCTTTGCTCCTGTTTGCTGGCCGTCTAGATCTTCTTTTCTCCTCCCCCTTTTTCAGATTGTGTTGCTCATGCTCCTTTATGATTGATTCTGTACTGTTCTCTCTGGATTTTTCGACTGCTTTTCGTATTGTGGCCGGCCAGCTTTGTTGTAGGCCTTGACCTGTATATCCTTTTTGTACAAATAAAGGTTATAAAAAAAAAAAAACATTGATTTGTTTACTCTTGTCTGTTTTATTCTAATTTCTTATTCAAGTCTTCTACAAAATGGTTCTTACCTAATGTGTTCTATTGGGTGTGACTGTGCTATAGGAAACTGTTAAATAAGGGAATACATTGTTTGTATGCCCCTTATTTTGAGTGACACGTGCGCACACACATGCACACACACGCACACTCTCCTCCGCCCCCCAAAGCTAAAGGAGAGATTCCACGCACTATCCCCTCTCTGAGGCAGTGCAAAAGGATTTACTAGCCGATCTTGTGATGAGCTAATGGGGTTATTTCACCCTTTGTGTGTGGTTTAGAGGTAGCTAATTTGGAAGCTCTGTTTTGTGCACGAGTGTGTGAAAACACAAAGAGTGTGAGTGGATGAGTGAGGCAGACAGAAAAGAGACACCTCTTTTTTGCCTTCTTTCCTATTCTGAGAAGTCAGTCGGAGCTCCCTCTGCTCGTTTAAGTTGCTCAAAGAGCTGTCGGAGAATGGCGGCGAAGCCCGTAAGCAGACCGAGCTCAGACTGGGTTTAAGCTTCGGGCCTGCTTGTCTTGTGACCTGGTCATGGCAACCCATGAGGCCCCTATACATTCTCACTCAGCCCCCTCATTTAAACCAAGATCACGCATTTCTCCATCCCTGACATTTTCTTCCTGATGGGGGTCTGCCTGGGTTTGCAAAGGCTACAGAGGGTAGGAGCTGCATGCAGACGCCGAGTGTGACCGTGAGCAGGTTGTGCGCCCTCCATGGGCTCACTCAGCACATTCCAGTGTGTTCTGTTGTAAGTTTGTTTTGCTTGCAATCTCCCACCCAGTGCTACACCTAGTAAAACCTGTAAATGTTAAGCACCCAGAATAATGTGCTGCATGGCTAAAAACTTATAAGGTCCCACAGGCGAGACCCATTGGCTATGCCAATGCTTGTTTCTATTTGGGTGGTTCCTCTCTCCTGTAGGGTCACCACGAGCATAGGTCACCTTCAGGACTGTGAGGAGTGGGGGATCATGGATCTGCGTTGCTTGGCTCAGAGAGTCTATTACATATATATACGATAAATACTCTTGAAAATTCAAACAATGTATTTCTTTATAATAATATCTTTGCAATGCATTTCAGCTTAGTGTACTAAACTATACCACTGCATTGAGACACCGTTATTAGAAGTGACAGACTCTAATCATGAACATCCAAATATTTATGGTGCCACAACCGTCCTGAAGATGATGCTAATAGTAAACCAAGAGAAAAGTCTGTTGTCTTTTACCCCCTATACATGGTCTATGGAGTAACTACTGGTGGAGTAATATTATATTCGTTTTCTTTTATGCAGTGCACATTCTGAATTGCTTTATTTCAAAGTGCTGTCATATGATGAAGGAAAAGGGGGAACAGTGAAAAAGTAATGACCTAGGATCACACAACGTGATCACGCAGAAGCGGGGATTGATGCAAGGTTTCCTGGTTTCAAATTGTGCATTTGAGCCACTACATGATTTTCTCCTCTCATTTTAGATCACAACGTAATGCCTTGTGTTTAATTCTTCGATGTGCTACGTCCGTACACTGTTAAATACATCCAAACTATGCAAGTATTGTTGATCACATTTTTTGGGGAGTGTGATGTTTTAATGTGGAAGCCAAAATACAAAACAGAGCACTCACCCATGGTCAGTACAGTGAGACCATTTGCTCCATGTAGCTAAAAGTATGTATTCATTGTTATGCATTCTTGAAATAATGTATCCACCCACGCCTCTCTATCCAACTATTCATTTATTGAGCAATGCAGCACTGTCTACAATATCCATCCAACCATTCAATGATTGGACAAGTTTCTCTAATGAAAAATGTGTTTTAAAATGCGCCATATTTGCAATTCTTTACAAAGATTTCTTTGAGGGAGAACCCTCCATCTCAGTGGTTAAACTCACTAGCTACGCTTGCTCGCTACATGCAGTATGTGTTCTGGGGTGATAAAGTTTGCTGCAGCTGCTGTTAGCTCCCGGTCTGGCACTGATTCCTACCAGGAAATGAAATAACAGTCAACAAGCACTTGCAGTGCACTAGATCTCGCAATTTCGAGTGTTAGATCTATTGGCATTTACAATGCCAATAGATAATTTGATTTATGTGTTTACAAAACCTGTAAGCGGTGCGTAAACGCCACTTGCAGGTTTTATAAACACATTAATAAAAGGCATTATCATTTACAATTCCAATAGTTCTACCTCTCGCAAATGTGAGACCTATTGCACTGTAAGTGCTTGTTCTTTAACTGAATTGCCGCCCACCCCCAGGGCCTCAACAAGATACGTGCTTCATTGAAGTACAGACCAGCAGAGTACAGTTAAAGACAGGCTACTGCAGTTAGGTCAAAGCAGACTATGGGAACCTTGTACAAGCCTCAAGCAAAGTGAACCAGTCTTTTTTGAGCCAGTGCAAAGTTCACGTTTACTGGTCCTAAACAAAATTGACATTTGGCAATACATTGTGGGGGATATTCTCAAGAATGTGTTATAAGTACCGCAAATTGAGCTTAATGCAACTCTTCATATTGCAGTAAATCGTGGGAAAATAATGCAATGTTAACTAAGTATTCACAATATGGAGGCACCATGCGATAGGCCCCCAACAACGCATCAAATGTCAGCGAAAAAGCCAATGCGAAGCCTCAAAAATGCGGAACACGAACGCAAAAAAAGTTGCAATGAGGGCAATCGCGATACAAAAAGCAGGGGAAAGCAGCAGCAGGCCTACAAATCCCCCACGTCTGGCAGGAATATGCACTATAAAAGCAACCAAAAACACACACCAAAAGCAATTCAAAGTGCGTAGCAACATGGAAGCACCCTGACCGAGTGCAGAGGTGAACGCGAACCCCACAAGCCCCATGGACCACCAGCAAGGAACAACGGGGTCAGGGAAGGCCAAGGAGAAGAGCGAGAGGAAGACGAGGTTCAGTCCACAGGCAAACCAGAGCAGCGTCACAGAGGTGACAGAACACTACCATAAACTAACCCACAATTGAGTGTCTAATACCCTTCAGGGACCACCTATACCCCACAAAGGAGACCCACACTGCTACAGAGACACATTAATATACACATTTCCAAAACAGAACCACTCCCAGAGGCACGCAATTATCATTCACACATCCAAGTCGGCTCTGAGTACGACGGCCCAGTCCACTCCTCTTAGGTATTGAGTGGGTGATGACAAAGCTACATGTCCAAGCTCTAATCCGCTGCCTGCGGTGACATCCCTGCATCCGCTGTACACAGCTCTATGTAATGTCGTAGGGCCCAGGGCCCCCATGCATACCATATGACCACAGGGACACACTCGGATAGTATGTGGAACTGGCTACGGGCATGTGCGCCGGGCCCCTTTATCGGCAGGGCCACATGTGCAGTGACGCCTGTGCTGGATGTGTGTGGGGTGAGTGTAAGCCAGCTCGCAAGGAGTGGTTTGAGCTGGCAACAACTTGAACAGTGAACACCATCAAAACGGAAACTGAAAACACCAGCATAACAGAGACAACTGCTGAGCAACATGGAGGTAACTGGAGCAAGTACACAGGTTACCCAATATGCAAACAGAAGTATTCGTGAGTTGCCGTTCACTGAGGTTGGGGCACTAGAGCTGAACCCGCTCATGTGTGCAAATTGTCTAGGATTGTGTCCCTTCGGGATATACCTGATGCAGCTGCAGTGGGGTGTGTTACACCTGCATCATCTTCCTCATCATCGTCCCAGGTCTCCCACACTGCCTGAGGCGACTTTGCTGCGCAACCTCTCCACAGCAAAAAACTCAATCAGTAATGGTCCATGGGTTGCGGTGCACTGAGCCAGTGGCACCTTGAGTGCTGAGCAGGGTATCAAATGCAAAAAGAACAAGACAGATGTGAGCAACTCCATTAGTCTGCCAATATGACTGTTTACACTCTGGCAGATGGCAGTTGGATGTGGTCCTGGGGATGGTGGCTTGTGCCTCCTGTGGTGATGCGATGTCCGGGCCGGTCAAGTCTCGATTTGATGTGTGAGCCCTGGTGGACCGCAGTTGAGGCTGGAGGCAGTGGGCAGCACAGGACCACAGACACATGCCGTTGACGACTCCAAGGCCATCGTCTCAGAGGCCATCCAATATTCAATTAGACAGGGTCCCTGACATGAGCTGCACAGAGTTAGTGGCCCCGGATGTGCAGCGGCCAGAGCAGGCACACCGCCACGGGATGGTGACTTTCGGTCCACTGAGGTAGGGCCACACGGACTGAGTGGGTCCTCGACGATGCCCATGGGGAAAGTGGCGGAGTGTTGCAGGGTGCAGTGGAAGGTGTTCTCCAGGGCATGATGCAGAGGGCAATAGCCTTCCGGAAGCAGCAAATGGAGGAGTGGAATGCTACAGCCTCTTTTCCACCACCAATTCGGTATCAGCTACATGAGGATGAAGACTACCCCCTAGTTCATAGACTCAGACGCCACCAAAGATCAACCAGAGAATGCCGAGAACAGACTTAGTGGCACCGGGGCTGAGAGGGGATGCAGTCTGTGATGATGCTGGTACAATGATATGGACTCCGCCCTTGCTAAATCAAGAGTCAGTCCTAAATGTGTGACCTACTTGACCGCAGTGTAGGCCAGAGGCTGCGGTCAGCAGTGGCCCACAGCCACGTGTCGTTGGCTCGCGATGCAAAGAGTAATTGACACCAGGGCATGTTGTCGGTAGTGTTTGGTCACCTCCATAACGATGCTCCTTTTTGCCTCCTGACTGCCATGCGTAATCTTCTTACACCTCTCCTTGCGTGCAATGATATGTACTCTGCCGCTGAAAAATCGATGCTCAGTTCCAATTGTGTGTCCTACCCGAGCGCTGTGTGGCTCGAGGGCAGTAGCCCACGTGGGCCCACAGACATGTGTGGTTGTAATGCTATGCGGAGACTTGGTGGCACCACATCGAAGGGAGTATAGTGACATAAAATCTGCTATATTGTTCTCTGCCATAGTGTAATCAAAAATCAGTTCCAAATGTGTGACCTATTAGTCCGCTGTGTATGCCGGTAGAGTACATCACCGAGAAAGGAGTACTGCGGGCCTTACGTGATGGTCTTAGCAGGTTGCCAGGGTAGCGTGCCTCGGGCTTAGGACCTTGCCCCGGCACATGGTAGGCCGTCTTTGACACACGCCGGTGTCGGCAGGTGGGCATTGAGGCCTGGGTGCGCAGGGGTGGGCAAGACTGGTTCGGGGACCAGGGTCCCGGGGTGCAGCAGGCGCACAGGGTCGCAGGCAACACCGCTCACGGCGACAGCCTTGTGGTGGGGTGAGAGGCTCCGACCTGGCAGTCACATTGGGAATTCCGGAAGAAGACCACGCCCAGAGTTACGTGCCTTTTATTCACACCCCTACGCTGCAAGCTGCCATCCCACTCCCCTCACGCTAACGGGGGGAACGAAAAAAGGTACATTTCCACGATCTTCCCCACTTGCTGAGGTGACATGGTTGCATGCACTGTCCACTACACTCCAAACACCATTGGTGTATGTCGACATGGATATGTGTGTGGTCTACATACTGCTGTCTTGCCAGCACATCCACGCCACACTTGGCATTGTGTACATTCTTATTCATGGGTCACTTGCCTCCTTTGCGCATGCCTGTTCCCACCTCTTCCCAAAGTCTGCTATTGTGTGGCTGAGGTGCCATGCAGTTGATGGCTTTTGTGCATGGCTGTCCCAGGTTCCCACAGTAAGTTGTGCCGTCGTGTCTGGTGGGTGTGCATGTTATTTGGCATGTTTTATGTGAGCTTGTGACATGTGCATTCCCAGAGTTGTAAGTTGCATGATTGTGGAGTTGAGGTGTATGGTGTGTTCATTTGATATTTGCCAACGAGCAGGTCATTTCCGTGGGTGCCATCCTGCTAGCTCTGGCTGATAATAGACTGTCGTAAGATGTAGGGATCATGCACACTGCCTGAGTGGTTGGCGTCGACATTGGTGGAGATTCCCTGGTGGTCCGCTATTGCCTGGACATTGATGGAATACGTGCGCTTTCTGTTGCGGTTATTGTGTGCAGTGTTGCCAGTGGGCACAAGTAGGACATGTGTGCAGTCAATTGCCCCAAAACACATGCGGGTAGCCAGCTGTGGTGTAGATGCCTTGCTTGGTCTCCGGCTGTTCCTGCGCAGTGTGGGGGAAGTATAGATAGTGTGGTACCAAGCTGATGGTGTCATCCATGACTGTTGTGAGGGACTTGGATTGGGCTGACCGTGTGACTCCTACGACGCAGGCAGTTGTTGGTTGGAGGGTACCAGAGGCCAACACGTGCAGCACAGCCAGCAGCATTGTCTGAGGTGGGATGTTGGTGTTCTGCTGTGTTGGTACCATCGATACAAAAGGGGATGATGGACGGAGCGTTTGAACAAATCAAACACTCACGCCCAGTCAACTGATCTGGGTTTAATCCATCACCATTCTTTAGTTCACTCAGCCACCCCAGTTCAGACATGGCTATATGCAAATCAGTCTGACCCGGTGCCTCATGGGAACAGTCCAGCCCGAACTGCCAAGCCATGTCATCCCTGGACCGGAAACAAGCATCCTGGGACCGGTTTCGGATTCATAATCCTCATCAGCCAGGCTATCTTGAATCCAGTGGCCAAGTGAACAAGGGACTCACGTCTGAGCATACCCTGCCACACTTAGCGCGAACAAAGCGATACAAAAGGGGATGATGGACGGAGCGTTTGAACCAATCAAACACTCACCCCCAGTCAACTGATCTGGGTTTAATCCATCACCATTCTTTAGTTCACTCAGCCACCCCAGTTCAGACATGGCTATATGCAAATCAGTCTGACCATGTGCCTCATGGGAACAGTCCAGCCCGAACTGCCAAGCCGTGTCTTCCTTGGACCGGAAAAAAGCATCCTGGGACTGGTTTCGGATTCATAATCCTCATCAGCCAGGATATCTTGAATCCAGTGGCCAAGTGAATAAGGGACTCACGTCTGAGCATACCCTGCCACACTTAGGGCGAACAAACCGATACAAAAGAGGATGATGGACGGAGCGTTTGAACAAATCAAACACTCACCCCCAGTCAACTGATCTGGGTTTAATCCATCACCATTCTTTAATTCACTCAGCCACCCCAGTTCAGACATGGCTATATGCAAATCAGTCTGACCCTGTGCCTCATGGGAACAGTCCAGCCCGAACTGCCAAGCCATGTCTTCCCTGGACCGAAACAAGCATCCTGGGACCGGTTTCGGATTCATAATCCTCATCAGCCAGGCTATCTTGAATCCAGTGGCCCAGTGAACAAGGACTGTTCCCATGAGGCACAGGGTCAGACTGATTTGCATATAGCCATGTCTGAACTGGGGTGGCAGAGTGGGCTAAAGAACGGTGATGGATTAAACCCAGATCTTTTGACTGGGTGTGAGTGTTTGATTGATTCAGATGCTCCGTTCATCACCACCCCCTTTTGTACCGCTTTTGGGCGCCATAAGTGTGGCAGGGTATGCTCAGACGTGAGTCCCTTGCTCATTTTGCCACTGGATTCGCGCAAGCCGGGCTGAAGACGGCTGGAATGCCAGAAACCCATGGGCGTAAAATCCGTTCCGCTTGCGAATTTGCGGATTTTCGGCAAATTCGCAATCCGCGAACTCTCGCGAATTTGCCGAAAATTTGTAAATTCGCACGCAGCGGATTTTTTTTGCTTGTTGATACAATTTTGCGGCGCGCGGCGTTCACTTACCGTCATTCAGCGTTTGCAGAGTTGTTTTTCTCCATATTTTGCGTGTGCTGCGCCATTTTGGATCTTGCTGTTGGATCCCGCGGGAGTATGGCGACCGCGATTAAGTCATCGCGGCTTGCCACCTTGCACAGCACGCATCGCGAGAGTTCGCAATTGCGAACACGTAGATGCGGCGGGCAGCAACAATCTCGCACTCGCGAAATTGCAAAATTTGCAATTCTGCACAAGAAATCCACCAGCAAGCAGCATAAACCTTCTGGAAATGATGATTTTTATCAGAATAACTCCTCAGGTTGACATTTGCCTCCACTTTTTTTTGCAAGGAGTCCATTTTGGGGGGGGGGGGGGGGGAAAGAAGTGCCCCACAGTCTCCAACTTCCTGTTCCTGTCCAGCAGGCTCCTCCCAGTGCTTTCTTCATGTGCTGGTCACTTTCATTTGGATCTTGACCTGGAAGGATTACTTTTTGTGGATGCTGCTGGATATTTGTATTTGGGGCCCTTTTTGACTTTCTTTGGATCACTTTTGGATTAGAAATCAACTTTCACAAGTAAGTTTGTTTGGGGCATTACAGTTGCTGCAACTACAATTTTGGAACTTTTTCAAAACATTAAATAAAATATATTGTGGGTAGCCACAGTATCCAGTAGGACCAGGGTTAGTTATGGGTGCATGATACAACTGTTTTGTTGAATTTAAACATCATTGAGGGCATGGATGGCCTGGGATTGTGCTGAATTTTGTGTTTTTTGTTCGATTTTTTTGGGCTGCTGTTGGGGCCTTTTGCCCAGGGGTAGTGTGTGGTGCATGGACTGAGTCTGCCTGTGGGGTCTCTTTAATGTAAACATCCTGGATGGCATTGGATTGTGGTGATTTTTGTCTGTTTTTCGTTTTTTTGGGGTGTACTGTTGATGGGGACTAAGGGGCCATTTTGAAGACAGGCAGTGTCTGAGGCCTGCACCCATTTTGCCTAGCTTTCATCCATTATGCCCAGGGGTAGTGAGTGGTGCGTGGGCCTAGTCTTTCTGTGGGGTGTCTTCTTGAATTTAAACATCATTGAGGGCATGGATGGCCTGGGATTGTGCTGAATTATGTGGGGTTTTTTCGATTTTTTAGGGCTGCTGTTGGGGCCTTTTGCCCAGGGGTAGTGAGTGGTGCATGGACTGAGTCTGCCTGTGGGGTCTCTTTAATGTAAACATCCTGGATGGCATTGGATTGTGGTGATTTGTGTGTGTTTTTCGTTTTTTTGGGGTGTACTGTTGATGTGGACTGGCCATGTGGGTGGTGGTGGCCATCTTGAGTGCTGGTACAGGCAGGCCCTGCACATGTGCTTGGGGTGCAATGGGCCATTTTGAAGACAGGCAGTGTCTGAGGCCTGCACCCATTTTGCCTAGCTTTCATCCATTATGCCCAGGGGTAGTGAGTGGTGCATGGGCCTAGTCTTTCTGTGGAGTGTCTTCTTGAATTTAAACATCATTGAGGGCATGGATGGCCTGTGATTGTGCTGAATTTTGTGGTTTTTTTCGATTTTTTTGGGCTGCTGTTGGGGCCTTTTGCCCAGGGGTAGTGAGTGGTGCATGGACTGAGTCTGCCTTTGGGGTCTCTTTAATGTAAACATCCTAGATGGCATTGGATTGTGGTGATTTTTGTGTGTTTTTCGTTTTTTTGGGGTATACTGTTGATGTGGACTGGCCATGTGGGTGGTGGTGGCCATCTTGAGTGCTGGTACAGGCAGGCCCTGCACATGTGCTTGGGGTGCAAGGGGCCATTTTGAAGACAGGCAGTGTCTGAGGCCTGCACCCATTTTGCCTAGCTTTCATCCATTATGCCCAGGGGTAGTGAGTGGTGCATGGGCCTAGTCTTTCTGTGGGGTGTCTTCTTGAATTTAAACATCATTGAGGGCATGGATGGCCTGGGATTGTGCTGAATTTTGTGGGTTTTTTCGAATTTTTTGGGCTGCTGTTGGGGCCTTTTGCCCAGGGGTAGTGAGTGGTGCATGGACTGAGTCTGCCTGTGGTGTCTCTTTAATGTAAACATCCTGGATGGCATTGGATTGTGGTGATTTTTGTGTGTTTTTCGTTTTTTTGGGGTGTACTGTTGATGGGGACTAAGGGGCCATTTTGAAGACAGGCAGTGTCTGAGGCCCTCACCCATTTTGCCTAGCTTTCATCCATTATGCCCAGGGGTAGTGAGTGGTGCATGCGCCTAGTCTTTCTGTGGGGTGTCTTCTTGACTTTAAACATCATTGAGGGCATGGATGGCCTGGGATTGTGTTGAATTTTGTGGGTTTTTTCGAATTTTTTGGGCTGCTGTTGGGGCCTTTTGCCCAGGGATAGTGAGTGGTGCATGGACTGAGTCTGCCTGTGGGGTCTCTTTAATGTAAACATCCTGGATGGCATTGGATTGTGGTGATTTTTGTGTGTTTTTCGTTTTTTTGGGGTGTACCGTTGATGGGGACTAAGGGGCCATTTTGAAGACAGGCAGTGTCTGAGGCCTGCACCCATTTTGCCTAGCTTTCATCCATTATGCCCAGGGGTAGTGAGTGGTGCATGGACCTAGTCTTTCTGTGGGGTGTCTTCTTGAATTTAAACATCATTGAGGGCATGGATGGCCTGGGATTGTGCTGAATTTTGTGGTGTTTTTTCGATTTGTTTGGGCTGCTGTTGGGGCCTTTGGCCCAGGGGTAGTGAGTGGTGCATGGACTGAGTCTGCCTGTGGGGTCTCTTTAATGTAAACATCCTGGATGGCATTGGATTGTGGTGATTTTTGTGTGTTTTTTGTTTTTTTGGGGTGTATTGTTGATGTGGACTGGCCATGTGGGTGGTGGTGGCCATCTTGAGTGCTGGTACAGGCAGGCCCTGCACATGTGCTTGGGGTCAAGGGGCCATTTTGAAGACAGACAGTGTCTGAGGCCTGCACCCATTTTGCCTAGCTTTCATCCATTATGCCTAGTCTTTCTGTGGGGTGTCTTCTTGAATTTAAACATCATTGAGGGCATGGATGGCCTGGGATTGTGCTGAATTTTGTGGGGTTTTTTCGATTTTTTTGGGCTGCTGTTGGGGCCTTTGGCCCAGGGGTAGTGAGTGGTGCATGGACTGAGTCTGCCTGTGGGGTCTCTTTAATGTAAACATCCTGGATGGCATTGGATTGTGGTGATTTTTGTGTGTTTTTCGTTTTTTTGGGGTGTATTGTTGATGTGGACTGGCCATGTGGGTGGTGGTGGCCATCTTGAGTGCTGGTACAGGCAGGCCCTGCACATGTGCTTGGGGTGCAAGGGGCCATTTTGAAGACAGGCAGTGTCTGAGGCCTGCACCCATTTTGCCTAGCTTTCATCCATTATGCCCAGGGGTAGTGAGTGGTGCATGGGCCTAGTCTTTCTGTGGGGTGTCTTCTTGAATTTAAACATCATTGAGGGCATGGATGGCCTGGGATTGTGCTGAATTTTGTGGGGGTTTTTCGATTTTTTTGGGCTGCTGTTGGGGCCTTTTGCCCAGGGGTAGTGAGTGGTGCATGGACTGAGTCTGCCTGTGGGGTCTCTTTAATGTAAACATCCTGGATGGCATTGGATTCTGGTGATTTTTGTGTGTTTTTCGTTTTTTTGGGGTGTACTGTTGATGGGGACTAAGGGGCCATTTTGAAGACAGGCAGTGTCTGAGGCCTGCACCCATTTTGCCTAGCTTTCATCCATTATGCCCAGGGTTAGTGAGTGGTGCATGGGCCTAGTCTTTCTGTGGGGTGTCTTCTTGAATTTAAACATCATTGAGGGCATGGATGGCCTGGGATTGTGCTGAATTTTGTGTTTTTTTTGTTGATTTTTTTGTGCTGCTGTTGGGGCCTTTTGCCCAGGGGTAGTGAGTGGTGCATGGACTGAGTCTGCCTGTGGGGTCTCTTTAATGTAAACATCCTGGATGGCATTGGATTGTGGTGATTTTTGTGTGTTTTTCGTTTTTTTGGGGTGTACTGTTGATGTGGACTGGCCATGTGGGTGGTGGTGGCCATCTTGAGTGCTGGTACAGGCAGGCCCTGCACATGTGCTTGGGGTGCAAGGGGCCATTTTGAAGACAGGCAGTGTCTGAGGCCTGCACCCATTTTGCCTAGCTTTCATCCATTATGCCCAGGGGTAGTGAGTGGTGCATGGGCCTAGTCTTTCTGTGGGGTGTCTTCTTGAATTTAAACATCATTGAGGGCATGGATGGCCTGGGATTGTGCTGATTTTTGTGTGTTTTTCGACATTTTGGGGTGTATAACTGATGTTCCTCTGTCTTCCATTGCTTTTAGGTGCACAAGAGAACCACCAGTGCCAGGAAGAAGTCCTGCTGCGGTATGTGCAGCACAACGTCACGTGTGGCCACAGACAACTCTGCAACTTGTGCAACTGCGGCTTGCTGTTCTGAGTGACATCTGAAGAAGATGGCCCCAATAAAAGTTGCCTGGAGCTCCTCTAGCAAGAAAGTTGCCAGTAAGGAGCAGAAGAAGCAAGTGGCACCACTTACCAAAGAGACTGGTGTGACGACCGCCACATTTTTTGGGATAAAAAAAGTACGCCTGCAGCAGCAGCGGGGTCTGCTGGGGACCAAGCTGGGAGCAGCACCTCCGCTCCATTGGGCTCAGTGCCACCACCACCACGCCAACTTAGGTCCAAGCCCTTGAGTGCTGCAGAGGCAGCCAGTATAGTTGTTCAATCACCATCGACCAGTGATGTTGGCTCATCGCAAGAAAGTAGCAGCATCCCTCAATCAACACAGGTTGTTGTAACTCATCTGACGAGTGTTGAACAACCACAGCCACAACAACAACCACATGTGCAAGTACAAGCCCAAGTACATGTGGAAGGAGAGGCGGTGCAAGGAGAGGAGCAAGCAGAGGTGCATGGAGCGGCACAAGTTCCCACAATAGTTGTTCCTCCCGAAGTAGGGGCACATTAGGAAATCGACATTCAAGCCGAGGTATCACATGAGGAAGCCACTCCTCCTGATGATTCATTGTCTTCCAGATCCCCAGCAAAGAAAAGATCAAGGATGGTGTCTACTTCTTCTTCAAGCCCCCTTCCTTCTGATGATATGGATCAAACTTGGGAACCACCACGGCCGTCTGAGAGTGAGGCACACCATGATCTGACAAAGGTAGCTAACCGTAAAAGGAAGGTCCCCGAAAGTCTCAGAGGCATGGCGTGTGATGATGACGCTGAACAAGAAGGGGCGTATACTGCTCCTGCTGATGAAGACTCTCACGACGACGACGCAGTCATCATAGGCGACACTCCAGCCTCAGCGGACATGCAGCACACAGACATTTTCACCCTAACCTGAAATGCTGCTGAGCGTGATGATGATAATGGCGACGTGGGAATGGGATCACCAGGAATGCAGTTAACTAGTACACCAACACCACCCCCTACAGCTTCCATATTTTCTCGCCGGAAGGGACCACCATCCACCTCGACCTCCATGTCCTCAATTAGTGGTGCTGTAAGTGCACAACGTACTAAATTTCGGCAACACACATCCTCCAGTTCATCTGGCATTAGCAGCATTCCCAGTATCGCCTCCTCCGCTCCCCACAGACATTTGAAGTCCGCAGTTTGGGACTTCTTTAGTGTTAGCCCAACAAGGGAAAACATAGCCATTTGTACCATTTGTAAGGTTCGAGTTAGTCGTGGTAAGCTTGGTACCAACTATGGTACCGGAGGCCAGAGAGGTCATCTTGAGAGACAGCACACTGTCAAATGGCTGGCGCACCTAAGGGGGATGCCCGAATTGCAAGTCAACAAATAGGATCCGTTGATGTTTCATCTGCTGATGACGAGGAGGAAGAAGAAGCGTCAGACATTTCTTCACTTACACCTAGTACCCCTGTCAGCAGCAGATCTATGAGTCACACTAAGAGTGTGGGAGAGAGTGAGACACCAACGCGAAAAAGTTCATCACGGAGCGTAACTGGGTAACCCGTAAATTGGTCCAGCCCACCATTAGAAGCATGTTGGTTTCAGAAGCGCCATATGAACGCAACCACCCAATGGCGCGTCTGTATAACAGTAAGCTGGCTAAAATGCTAGCGCTGGACCTTCTCCCTTTTTCTTTTGTGGAAGGGATGGGTTTTCTTGAAATGGTGGCAACGCTCTGCCCTAAATGGAAGGTTCCTAGCCGGTTCTATTTTGCCAGAGTTGCGATTCCAGCACTACATGAAGATGTGCTCGAGGTGATTGGGGCAGCTTTGCAGAAGAGTGCTGTTCACACTATACATCTGACAACAGACATGTGGAGCAGTTGTGCAGCCACTGATTACATGTGCATCACTGCACACTGGGTCTCTTTTTCAGGGGTTAAAGGCAAGATAAACGCAGGTGTTGATGAGGACAAAGTTTACAAAGCTGCTCGGAAACATGCAACAATAGCCATGTTTGCCATGGAGAAAAGTCATACAGCATTTTGCATGAGTTTAACACAAAGGTCTTTCAATGGCTGTCCCCAAGAAAACGCATGATTGGTTATGTTTCCACGGATAATGGCGCCAATGTAGTTAAGGCCATGGATATGGGTAACTATTTCAGAGTGCCGTGTCTGGCGCACTGTATAAACCTGGTTGTTAAAAAATTCTTGAGTGAAGAAAGTCCAGCCTCCGAGTTACTGACCACCTGCCGAAGAATGTGCACACATTTCAACCATTCTTTTAAGGCCCGGAAGCAGCTGAGGTGCCTGCAATATGAACGTAAATTGCCAGTGAAAGCACTCATCCAGGAGGTGGCAACACGTTGGAGCTCAACCTTCTACATGCTTGAGCGTCTGTATGAGCAGTATGCGGTAGTCGATCAGTATTTCTTTAAACTGGGTACACCTATGAAGGACATGAGGATACAGGTGGAGCAATGGCACCTAGTTAAAAGCCTGACAGACATGCTTTGTCCTTTTGAGGTCTTCACACGTGCAGTCAGCAGGGATGACTGTAATTTGGGAAAAGCTATCCCATTGTTGAGCATGCTAGAGCACCGACTGAAGGCGGTGTGTTCTAAGTTTGAAAAAGATGGAAAGGAAGAAGCATTAGAGTTCGCGGAGAAGTTATTACACCGCCTACTTGGCGATGATCGTCTTGAAATGATCAAGACAGAACAGCATTACATTTGTGCTACTATTCTGGATCCACGGTACAAAAAGGCAGTGGCAGGCAGAGTATTATTTCCTTTTGATGACGCAGATGTTACAAAGTACAAACATTGGCTAGCTGTGTCAGCCACTCGGTTTGAAAGAGAACGGCAGGAAATTGAAGGAAAAGGCAGTACATCAGCATCAGCAGGCTGTCCGCAGTCAAAAAAATCCCCTTCTGCATTTGTGGCTGTGGCAGAAGTGAGTGATTTGCCCTCAGCCGCTAACGACACCAGCAACCGTATCATTTGCACCGGACACAACAGTAATATCCGGTGATGGCGAGGATTGGCTAACTGAGCTTGGGTTTGCTTCTGAAATGGTCCCAGAAAAAAGTAAGCAAAGTGGAGGTACCCGGGAGAACCTTGAGTTGATGGTGCAGGCCTATCTGAATGACTCAACAGAGGTCCATCTTTCTCATGACCCATTGACGTATTGGCATGGGAAAACAGTTGCTTGGCCAGAGATCACCAACCTGGCTATAAATTACTTGTCTTGCCCACTTGCAAGCGTGTCTTCTGAACGTGTTTTCAGTGCTGCTGGTGGCATTGTAACTTCCAAAAGGACCCGCCTCTCGCCCAAAAATGTGGAGAGGTTAACAATGATCAAGATGAATCAGCACCTCATACCACCAGATTACAAAATACGAGAATGCACGTCAAAAAAAGACGAGGAGGACACCAACTTAGATGAGGGAAGTTCTTCTCTATTAAGTCACCTACTCCCGTCTGAATTCGCAGAGTTTGAGGACGAACTCTGCTTCCCTGACACCGAGCCCTGAAAATGAGCCAATGAATCAATAACTTTCTTTTTCCTCCTTATTCACTTTTATTCCTGTGTGTATGTCTTTCTTTGTTTTGCAAAGTCAATATAAATAAAAAATGTAATCACCTAATCAATCACAAAAAGAAGCCCATCAGCAGAACTGTCTTCACTTATTTGCTTATTGATTTGAAGGTGCCGCAGTCTGCATTCCTCAGGTTCACAAGTTCACAAGAACATGCTCCTCTATCCTCCTCCTCCAGACTCCTATTTCCCTCAAAGCAGATGGCTGGATTACGCCCAATGAAGAAAGACTCTGTACTTGTGGGGGTGTTCTACTTCTTTGCGGGTGAGTAGATGGCTCTGGGGGCATTGCTGGGAAGGTCTAGTACCGGATAAAAGTGTTTAGGAGAAAATCGGAGCAAAAAAAGTTTTTGCCTTTTTGCTCACTATCATGTTTTCGGTGGCCTGTTTGGGGGAGTTCCTGGTGTTTGTGGGTGGGTTTTGGGGTCTGGGAGCAATGCTGGCACAGTCTAATTTTGATTGCATTTGTTTACCAGGACATCCATGGTGGAAAAGTAGAGTTATGACCTGGCTGGACAGCGCGTTTGGACAGAATTGAAAGAAGGCCGAAAAATATTTTAAGTATGAGATTTTCCATTTTTGCCTGTTTGGGGGTGTTGTGCTTTTTTGCGGGTGGGTTGGTGGGTCTTGGGGCATTGCTGGGAAGGTGTAATACTGGATAAAAGTGTTTTGTAGAAAATCCATGAGGAAAAGCATTTTTGTATTTTCTGACATTTCGCTCACTACAGCGTTTTTGGGGGCCTGTTTGGGGGGCTTCCTGGTGTTTGTGGGTGGGTTTCGGGGTCTGGGAGCACTGCTGGGTATGGATAGTTTTGATAGCAAGAGGTTTGAAGAAAATCCATGGAGGCAGAGGGGAGTTAGGGCCTAGCTGCATAGCGCGCGCGGACTGATTTTGGAAATTTTCCCAAAAGTGACAAAGTCCCCATTTTTGTAGTTTTGCTTTTTGGCTGTTTGGTGGTCTTCTACTTGTTTTCGCCTGGGTTGACGGCTCTGGGGCCATTGCTGGGAAGCTCTAATACCGGATAAAAGTGGTTTGGACCAAATCGGAGACGAAATATTTTTTGGTGTTTTTGCTGACTTGCTTGTCTTTGAGGTGCTCTTTGGGGGTGTTCCGGGTGTTTGTGGGTGGGTTTTGGGGTCTGGGAGCACTGCTGGCACAGTCTAGTTTTGATTGCATTTGCTTTTCAGGAAATCCATGGTGGAAAACAGGAGTTATGACCTAGCTGCACAGCGCATTTGGACAGAAGGCAGAAAAATATTGTAAGTAATATGAGATTTTCCATTTTGGCTTTTTGGCTGTTTGGGGGTGTTGTGTTTTTTTGCGGGTGGGTTGGCGGGTCTTGGGGCATTGCTGGGAAGGTCTAATACCGGATAAAACTGGTTTGGAGAAAATCCATGCGGAAAAGCCTTTTGGCACTTTTTGTAACTTAGGGTTAGCCCTAGCAGCAGGATTGCATGTGTTTCGGGGTGTTCTAGATTTTTGCAACTGAGTTCTGGGGTCTTAGAGCACTCGTGGGAATGTGTAATTTTGGTTGCAAGTGATTTGAAGAAAATCCATGGTGGGAAAGGGGGGATTTGGCATAGTTAAAGAAAGCGTTTGCCACTATTCTTAACTTAGGGCTCATTAGGGTTAGCAGTATTTGTATTGCATGTGTTTGGGTGGGGGGCTGTTTGTGGGTGGATTTGCAAGTCTTGGAGCGATGCTGGGTATGGATACTTTTGCTTGCTTGCAAGTGCTTTGAATACAATCCACGGTGGGTAAGGGGGGATTTGGGCCTACTTTTACTTTCAAAGTACGTTTTGTCACCAGTTTTCTACTAGGCCTCATTTTTTGAGATCTGATTGGGGGTCTTCTACATTTTTGCGACTGGCTTTAGTAAGGGTCTGGGTGGGAGCACTGCTGGGAAGGTCTAATTTTGTTCTAAAACACAGTTTACAGTACACCTAGCTTGAGGGGAAAGATCCGCTAAATTAATTTGCCCATACTTATTTATCCTTCAAAAGGAGACTCAGACAGAGTACGCACTTTCAAAAATATTGTACTGTCTATTAGGAAACTAAAAGTGAGACTTTTTGCACTACACAGCTTACATACCTTATATTTATTTGTCAGTGGTGTTCTAATATCACTTCCTGTTTTTCCATCAATAATTACAGGCCGGGTTTCAGTCTGTGCAATGGGAAAAAAAGGATGAAGTCAGGCTTCACATTAGCGAACCGCAATTCAGCATCCGCCAGGTAGGCAGTGGACAGGGTGTCTTCTGGTCACCAACATTGATGGACGGAGCGTCAGCTGGAATGGAGGAGTCCCGCTAATAAGAGGAATGGGTTGATGCATGCAACTTACCAAATTCAACAGGACAACTACAACAACATACATATACAGTATCCGTTCTTTTCTAATTATCTTTAAAGTAATGTTATTGCTGTGAACTTCTATGAGTGTGACTCTGCATTTCTTGGATCTCCATTCTCTGCTTCTAAATTCATCCCTACAGCCATTCTATAGGTTTTACTTCTGCTATTTTTTAAACCTAATTTAATGTAAGAAGTGTTTCTCTGAGTGCAGAGATAGGCAAGTGAAAACGATGCAGCCCTGTACTGTCGCATTCTGTCATTCACGGTTGTCGAAAATAGGACTTACTTTTCAGTAACCATGCATGCAGTCCTGCATGCACTTCCTTTATGTCACTTAAAAGATTTATGGTTAGCTTTTTACCCAAATATTTCTTTATCTTCAATAATTGTTTGTCCATGCTGTGCTGTTTTTTTCTTCTCTCAACAAAACTTACCCAAAAAAAAAACCCATTCCCATCCATTTTCCAAACCCTAACCCTCTTCCCCCGGGCTGTGTGGTTTTGATTGATGTGTGACTAAATGACAGCAATAATTCCACACACTTGCTGGGGAGGATAAGGTCATAGCAACAGGCTGGTGAAGGAATCCGAGGATATATATTATATTCTTACTCAGTTTGACACTCAGTCACTATTGGCAAATGAAAGCAGATTTTCATGTGCGCCATCAACTTGATTGGTCATCAAGATTAGAACATCCTCCTCCTAGACGTGGCAAATTATTACGCTGCTGTGTCCTTCACCTTCGGTACTATTTCTTGTAGTAGTAGCCAATGTCAAATAAATTCAACGCAAGTACTAGTTATACTTTCAATACTTTACCATTTGTTAGGCTACATTGTGGCACTGGTCTAGTGTACTGTCACCTGCTATATTCTCTATCGTACCGTTCTAATGCTACGGTAAGGACAAACAAGGTTTCATTTTCTTTTTTTTTACTACAACTGCCACTGTGTAACACCACTAGTACCAACGCAATGATGACATTTCATCCGCCCAGGATTGCCAACCTTAATCGCCATTTGCCGTGCAGCCAGCCCTGTGCCTTGCCCTATTTCAAAACACAAATTACAGGTAAGATAAGCGTTTGGGGGAGGAAGTATAATGGAGTATTAGGAGAGACGAGAGACTGACGCTAGTACTAGTAAAGTCCTAGGACTATTGAATTCACTTACTCTGTGGGAGGCACTTAGTTTTGAAAACATTTGGGCAATTAATTACACAACTTGAATCAAGATGCCACTTCAGTTTCACGAAAACAAAGTTACTGTTAAACCCCCACCCACCAGCCTCAAAAGCAGTAAAAAAAACATGTATGCTAAGATAAAGTTTAAAGTATATTTATATCCCTGACAAAAATAATCTCCCACAAGACCCAACCCACCCCCACTCCCTAACCCCAACGAATGGCCTTGAAAAGTCCAAAAAAGTGGAAAAAACCCAACTCCCAATTCCCACCCCCCAGAAGTCTTTAAAAAAGGGGCAAGGGACAGTCTCTCCTCCTACTGCTGGCTACTGCTGTTGACTTTCTGGGCCAGGTCGGAATGCTCCTTGCGGAGGGTCTCAAGCAGGGTTTTCGTGTTGAGCAGCTCCTGCTCGAGGTAGGAAACCCTGAGGGAAAGGCGGTGCATACGTTTTTTGCAACTGCTGTGGGGGGCAGCTGATTTCTTTGCTGCTCGGCGGTGGAGGGTGGCTGCGGCAGCGGTACCCCGGCTCCGTACCGCTGGAGACCTTCTGCGCTGACTGGGTGACCCAGGGAGCACGGAGGAGGATGCAGCTGTGCCGGTAGATGTTGCTGTAGACTGCGTGTCCCCCTCCTCCTGGGCCACCAGCCGCCGATATTCAGCGACAGTGGCCTCCAGCCTCCATTGCTGGGCCCGTGAAGCCAGCTCCTTCCAGGTTGGTTTGGAAGGAGCATATATATGAAGAAAGAAAGACATAGTCTGTAACCAATGCTCTTGAAGATTAACACAAAATTATTCAGCAGAAAGTTGTGTCACAGTAGAAGTAGCAACTTGCAAGCGCAGTACATAACTATTGTGTCCAGTATCTATCTAACCTCCCACTTCTTCATCCTTGCTCTAACATTAGTGGGAGTTTAAGGAATCAATTCTACGAGCACTATGGACTCACTCCATTAGAGTCGACTATGACAGTACACCAGTCTTATTCTTATTCTTCTCTCTTGTTTAGCAAAATTGGTACGTTAACTTCTGCAAGCCGGCATAATGCCAGCGCAGTCAACTTGCACCCAAGAAAAACAGACGCCTGCCATGATGAGTGAGACAGACTTGCGTTACTGTACCAGTCCACTACATGCAGGTGGTGATGCTCTTACTTTTCTATTAAGGGTGGCACTGAGAATACTCTGTTACAAGGGCTACTGCTTAATTAATTTAACTTTCACCCTACAGTGCCAATGAATAGATACTAGAAAAGGAAAATGAAGAAGATAAATAATCTGATTATCTATCACTGCACATGGTATGTATTTCCTTACATATGGGATGACTTTATGTGCTTTGTTTTTTATTGAGTGAACAGTGATACATCCACACAAGAATGACCGAGTTCTACTAAACTTATTAACAGAGGTAGTGAGTGGCCATCGTAATAGCCGGATATATGCTGTGCTTGCAATACAAACTACTGCTGCTATTCATAGTAGTATTCGGACAAAATTACAACTTCTTTTCCTTGCCTTTCCTACACTGGGACGGACGTGCAGGTGCGGTGTTACATGCTCTTCAAAGTAACACTTAGTTCATCCAGTGACCGTGTACTCTCTCGAGATACACATATGCTATCTAAGAGTCAGATAGTACCATGTTTCAGGCATCCATCCATTCAAACTATATGTCAATCATTCTTCTTCATGTCTCTCATCTGGACAAACCTTACGTTTTCTCACGGGGAGCACACTATGCAGTCTGAAATCTCAATAAGTAAGGAATATAAGAGCTTACCACTGCCCGCCACTACCGTGGCAACCCGCACAACAGTTTGGTCCGGCACTTGCACCGCCTCCTCCCCAGAACTTTCCTCCTCCATCTCCGCGCTGGGCCCAGCACCAGATGTTCCACCTACAAAGTACATTTAAGAATGTTAGATATCATAGACATACACCAATCACTAGTATTTTGTCTAGGAATGAAGAAATGTGAATACAGAAAACAATCTAATAACTTGTGACTGTCTACTCTAAAGTAAAAATGTCCCTTTTTCCAGGGAAGGGGTGTTGTCTTGCTGCACTTTTTGGCACAACTGATGAATGCTTGCTTTTTAACACGCACCATTTGTCTCATAACAGACAGAAGCTTCACTTCTAAGAACAAATCATCATCACTAGGACGGAGGGACCAACGATTCAGCACCAAAAAGAAAATTAAAGTTCAAACCAAGTGAGGGCTCGGCTTGCCCACAATAAATGTATGAAATAAATCACTATAAGCACTTTTCCATTTTTAATCAACCGTTTATGTTTTATGACAAGCTTGATTTTAATAAATATTTTTACCTTTAATAAAGCTTTAAAACTTAAATAGACTCTGTGGTTTTTGGTCATGAGTGAATGAGCAAAAGGTTTTGCAATTTGCAATGCATGAGCCCGTGCCTCTGACACTTCTGGACTCTGACTCCGTACTCTTGTCCTGCGTTGGATAATCATCATTGGGGATCAATCATCGATGAATTCGGGAGCTAAATGTCTCTGCCACACTATCTAGTCAGTAAGGAGATTGGGGGTTCTTCAAAGTCTGATATCACTGAGGTATGTGGAAAGTCTACCTGCTCCTATTATAATTGATAAACAATGCACTATTTAGTGTCCATAGTTCTGTTTGTACAGATTTGTCCCTGCAACAGTAGTAGTATGGATTATCCTCCTATCCAAACCAAAAGTAAAGTAGTATCTTATTCTTTCTTGGTGGTCATTCACCTTTTTATTGTTGGTAATTGTCAAAGCATAAACATTTAGAAGACTTGAAAAGAAATTATGGACCATCCCAGAGGACTGCACTCAGTGCATAGAGCTATTGCTGACTAGAATGGGAGGTTCGTTTTACACCTTTTGCCAAATGTTCAATATTAGTTAGCTACACAGACAGACTAATAAGAATAATCTAGTAATACCACAGGGAGTCATAGTCGAGGCAGTATAAGAATTTAGATACAATCTACAAGAAGATCAAAGACGATTTAGAAAAATCGAATGAGGAACGCTAGGAAAAAATAGCTACTCTATATTAAAATTAAAACTTACCGGGGCCAGCAAAGGAGCCCTCGCCTGACCGATCCTGGCCTTGTTCAGCAGCAGCAGCAGCCTCCTCCAATGCCCCTGGGGGGAGCTGATGTACAACATGAAAGAAAGAAAGACCAGAAAACATGGATGATATTTGTCAACCAAATCAAAAATTTGAAAAGAACAATAACAAAATATTTTGGCAAAATAGCAAATGGACAAGTATTCCACGGGAAATATTGACCTATCTCATGTGGTCTACTACGATATTAGTATTGCTTGATTTGCAGACCGTCGACTTGGAAACTTATGTTACTCACTAAACAAACTACTAAAAAGGTTCGCCTAGGACTGGCAGACAGCAGTCCGCAGCACGCGAAGTGACAGACAAAGTCCATCGTGATTGCAGATCAGCGACAACACTAAAAAGTTTCCTACTACATTAACCAGTCATTAAAATACTCAAACTTACTATCAATCCACCACCACTATTTCTTCTTATTACCAGGTGTACAAAGGAAGGACTGGACTTGAGTCTGTAGGGGCTGATTTAGAAGCCCCTTGCGACTCTTTTGCTCCATTGTTGCGTGACTTTTGTGACGCAGAGGCAGAACAAAAGAGGCGCCATGGTGCTGCGTATATTAACAATGTGACGCATATGGGAGATGCATCACGTTGTAAAGCCCTGCGCCATCAGGGGGCGTTCCGGCGCAAGGGAGTGCGTTCCTGCGCAGGAACGCACCCTAAAAGTGGCTGAGGGAAATCTACAAGATTTCAATCAGTCACTTTGAGGACAATGATGCGTGACTCAAACCCTGCGCCTGCTTGAAGCAGACATACGGCTTGACGCAGCAGTGGGGAGATAGGGCACCCCAGAGCATTGCTGGAGCTGCGCCATCGTTGCGACGCAACTCCAGCAATGCGCCGCCTTTACGGCACAGATGCGTAACGCTTGGGTGACGTTTTGGGCCCATGGCGCGCCACATTGTAAATACGGCGCACCATGGGTGGTGGTGGCGTGGCGCACAATTACTGGCGCATCCCTGCTACTTTGCAGGGATGTGCCAGTAATGAAAAATCTGACCCTTAGTGTCTAGCATTACGCAGTTCTTTAAACTACACTCATAAATAATTTCACAGGCCAATGAAATGAACACAAAATCGAAAACAAATAAGCATAGTAGCAACGCTACTGAGAAGGAGAGCAGTGCACCTGAAATGCACAGAAGATTTTGAAATATAATTTACCTACAATGTAAGCAGCAGCATTATTGCTCTTGGTAAAAAACAAAAATTTGCAATATAAACACAGAGCAGGAGAAAACAGAGTAGTAAAGAAATAGCTACTACTACTCAACAAGCCCGGGGATCTCAAGGCCGAGCAGGTCCAGCAGACCGCGTTCCCGGTCCAGGAGATACGTCCAACGGTGGGTGGCCTGGTTGTAGGTGCGCCGGACCCGAGAGTGTTGGTACATGGCCCGGCACACCTTCTCCCACCGCTTCTGGCGCTCCCGGATCCCGTACCCGCTAGCGATCCTGCCGCCTGCAATGAGGGTCCTGGGGAGGCGGCGCTGAACATAAAAAACTAGTGCAGCCACCTCCTCCGCGCTGAAGATCTCCCGGGCGGTGACATTCTCCCCCCTCAAACGCCCGCACAGGAGCCGGGCACGGGGTGCGGGACCCTTCCCCTTCTCAGGATGCTTCCCGGCTCCCTTTACCATGGCTGGGCAGAAAGGAAGCTAAATAATAAAGAAGAAATAGAATAGGGAAGAAGAAAAGAAAAGAGTTTAAAAAGTAGTTTCAAATTAACCAAAAGTAGCAGAAAACACAAAAATATAGAGCTAGAAAAATAGAGGGATAGATAATAAGTAAAATAGATTAAAAAAAACTTCAAACAAGCAAAGGATGGCAGAGAGTCAGAGAGGATACAGAAAGCATGCCCAGAACCATAGCAATGAATGAGAAACAAGATGGCCGCGCCCGTTCACGACCGCGTGGGTAAGTTCGCGCGAGATTTTCCTCGCGATCACACGCGAAATTGTACTAGCGAGCCGCACACTTTGCGAGATTACACATAGCGCCCGGAAACGGAAATACGTCACGCAAAGAAGATGGCCGCGCCCATGTACGACCGCTAGGGTAACTTCGCAAACGTTGCGCTACAAGCGGCTTGCGTACACGCAAAAAATCACGCGAACAAACACGCCGCAAAAAAAACTAATCGTGTATTCGCACGAACTCGCCGCTTCCGAAATCGATCTCGCATGAATTTGTGCCCCGCGAATCGCGCGAAATTGCAGAAAAACGATTTTTGCAAAACTGAAACCACCCAGCAGGTGCAAAAGTTCAATCTTAACATTAGTAACCATTCACTCTAGTGCTTTCTGAGGGGCCCCTCCAGAGTTCAGTTGCCTATTTGCAACTATTCTATGACCCTGCTCTGACCATCACAACAGGCTCATAGAATAGCTACAAGTAGGCCACAAAGGTCCTGTGAAAAAAAATTGCACTGCAACAGAAAGCAAATTACAGATAAGGAAGCAGGTGCCAGCCAGACTGGAAGTTTAAATTCAGTGACACATTAATCAACCCCAAATTAATTCATGTCAGTTGAAGCAGGGCAGGTGTGCTTGCTTTTTTTCACCCCCATAATCTACAGTGATAAACCAACCAGAGGGAGGCAGTGATGTACCAGAGGGTGGCATGGGTATACCAGAGGGTGGCAGTGGTGAAACAGAGGGTGCTGTGAACCTGTGATGATGAACCAGACGTAGAAACAACATAGTCGCGGCCGTTGCGAGCCGACAAGTAAGTTCGCAATTGCGAACTGGTACACAACCCTCGCGAACTGGCAGAAACCCTTGCGAACACAAAAAAAAATCCGCAAATTCGCGAGAGTTCGCGGATTTTGCGGATTTCGAATCCATAAATCCGCAAGTTCGCGGATTGCCAATTCGCAAAATCCGCCCATGCTTAGTCCTCGGAAGCTTGTTTCCGGTCCAGGGAAGACATGGCTTGGCAGTTCGGGCTGGACTCTTCCCATGAGGCACAGGGTCAGACTGATTTGCATATAGCCATGTCTGATCTGGGGTGGCAGAGTGGGCTAAAGAACGGTGATGGATTAAACCCAGATCTTTTGACTGGGTGTGAGTGTTTGATTGATTCAGATGCTCCGTCCATCACCACCCCCTTTTGTACCGTGTTGGTACCATCAGCCTGTGGACAATAGTGGTCAGTATGCGGAGGATGGTTGTCCCTTTGAGCCTGTGGTGGTCAATGACATTCTCTGGTGTTGGATCTGTGAGGTTGGTGCGTTTTCTGAGGGTCGCTGTCTTTATCTACGCTGCCTCGGTGTTGGTCCGGGAGGGGGACTGGGGGAGGTGGCGGTGGGTGTTGTGGCCCTGTTGAGGCTCCCAGCTGCATGGTCAGTGTCTCCATGGCATCTGTTGCCCTTCAGGTGCTCTGGGCTGGGCTCCCTTTTCTGGTGCAGGCTGTCGACCAATTTTACACCAGGTCAGAGCAGGTGTTAATTTCCTACTGCTAACACGCCTTATCACCTGTTTTGGGTTCTCATCGTCGATCTGGCTGGTCGTTGAGAATGTTGCGGAGTGGTGTTGTCGCAGCTTTTGGCTCTGGAACACCTCCTCTGCATCTCATTAGCGATTGTTGCTGTGGCAATGTTTTTTGCGGCTGCTATTGCCGGAAAACTGGTGATATGGGCTGTTAGCACCAGCTTGCGAATGGGGAGATAAAATTATCACAACTTTGGCTTCGATAAAGTGCTGATAACTCGGCGATAGCTCCTTGAGAATATGCCCCTGTGTTTTATAGCACCAAAAGTATCTTACATGCTGGAATTTTGATCCCATATTTATGAACCTTAAAACAAAACTACAGGTTGCAAACTCAGTGGTGGGGGTACACAGGGGAGTATACTGTATGGAGTTCAATAGTTGCACAGTAAATGAAAAGGAGTACAGAAAGGCGGAAGAAGAAACGGTAGAAAAAAGAAAACTCGGCCTAGGAAGAATGGAACCTGGAAGGGTTTAGCTGAAGAAAGGACAGAAGTTTATTTATTAATTTTTCCTGTATAGCTCAAACACGAACCGGAAGTATTGGAGCGCTTTACATTAGCAGTATTACATAAATTCACAATTATTCACAATTATGTTTTTAAGCGCAGTTTTTAAGGATGTTGAGCTGACTCTGAGAATAAACCTGGTTCCCCAGTTCTCAAGCTGACAGCTCTGGCCAAAATGCCACATGCTCTTCAGTTGCAAGTAGAAAGGGGAGGGACATTTGACTAGATAACAGATGGGCCGCGGAGTTACGAGGAAAAAGGGGAAAGAGAGTTTATATACCGGGCAGGGTAATTTGGAATGTTGGAAAATGGTGTGATGTATTTACGTGCAGGAACGCAAACAGCAATAATCACACGTTAAAGGTATCAGCAACAAATAAAAACATGATATTTTGTAGAGAAGGGTTTTTAATAAATGCTTATGCTAAAAACAAGTGTGCTAGGTATTTGGAATAAATCTGATAAGGTAAAAGGAAAAAAATACTATCTCCAATCTCATTGCTCTAACACACATCTTGTCTCTCAGGAGTAGACAGCACCAATAAACAATAGCAAGTATTTGCAATGCAATAGGTCTCGCATTCACGAGTTTGAGCTATTGGCATTGTAAATGACAATGCCTTTTAGTTCTCTGTTTTGCTAATTAACACATATATAAAAAGCATTGTCATTTACAATGCCAATAGCTCAAACTCTTGTAAATGCGAGACATATTCAAAGAAGCGGCCGCCATTGTACAGGGCTGCTCGGAATGTAAAGGTGCGCATGGCGCACTGAATGTTGCAGCAAAGCATGTTGCGTCTGCAGAAGGAGAAACTCATTAAAGAAAATAGTGCTTACAGACTTAAAAAGCCATAGAGTGTAGTGATGAAGCAAAGCTTCGCATATTTTGGGACTTGCTGTATTCATGAACCTCGTTTATGTGTAACAAGGTAATCACATGTACGTTTTACTAACGTTATTTTATGTTTGAACATGTTTTCTT
This sequence comes from Lissotriton helveticus, assembly GCF_964261635.1. Taxonomy (NCBI): domain Eukaryota; kingdom Metazoa; phylum Chordata; class Amphibia; order Caudata; family Salamandridae; genus Lissotriton; species Lissotriton helveticus. The sequence continues at coordinate 1,329,579,439 of NC_136068.1, read as the reverse complement.
GATGCTTGCATATGTGTTTTACTAAAATAATTTACTCGAGTCGTTTAACATGGCCGCCGCTTGTATTTAGTTACTGCGCATGCGTCAGACACACTCACGTGTCCTGACGTGTCTGCAGAGTTGGAGGGAAATTTATGCGCATGCGTAATACATAGCCTTGCCAGTAACGTGGTACTGCTCGTGCCACTGTTCTTGTGCCTGTTATATGTAGCTAACATTTAGACTGCATAAGTATATTTTATAGTGATAAGTTGAAAGTACAAGACCAAATGATGTGTTTTCATAATGTTATTTTTATGTATTAATTTGTTTTCGCTTGCTTTTCATGTACCGCGGGAAATGGGGGTCTGTCTATACCGAAAGCCATCTTGGAGGTCCCTTCTGCGCATGTGCGACTTTTCGGGGACCTGACAACCTTGGCTGATGGAACTTAGCCAACTGGCAGTGATGGGCAAGATGCTCCTGAGAACTGACCTGCGAACTCGGCTGAGCGGAGTCACATGTCCCTGTTCAGCTACATTGTACAATTGTCATTGTATTTCTTTGCAGTTTCTCATGGGAACCCCAATCTCGCTAGGCGGTACCCAGATATGTAAATGAAGCATCCAAATAGTGTGTTATGATTGGAGTATTACCCAAATCCTACCTTAGGACCAATTGAAATTGGGGATTCTGACACTTTGCAACATTTGGGGGGTGGTACCCTGTCCCAAAACAGTATATCTACCCTGGGTTCACCTAGGGAATTTGTCCGACTTGTCTGGTTTAGCTGACCTGTCACTGACCCATCGTACTCAATAGGTGACTGAAGATACAGAGCGCTGCAGAGCACTCTGTCCGAAATTGACCATAGACTAAGGTTCTACTGAACCTTAAAGTGCTGGCGAAGCACTTTGCTGGGAGTTCGCTGACCCAATCGGGGTCTTGATCGATAACTGCAGAGAGGGTGGAGCGCAGGCGTTGCTTCCAAACTGCGGGTGCGGTCCTGTCCTGAGCGGTCCTGTCCTGAGGGTTTGCTGTCCTATCCTGAGGTCCTGTCCTGATTCCTAATCTGAGGGTATCCTGTCCTGTCCTGGGTGTCCATTCTGCACCTGCTGTCCTTTGAGGGGTATCCTTCCTTGAGGGTTTCCTGTCCTTAACTGACCCGTGGCCAGGGTTTGGTTTCCACACCAGTCTAGGTAAATACTGCTCTAAGTTCTTTAAACTTGCACCTTTCTATTTTCTGTCTTTGCTTTAATAAAGACACACCTTTGCACATGTTGATTTTTCCATGCTTTTGCCGCAAACTATTGAATCATAAAGTCAAGTGCATATATTCTTAAATTGTTCCTATGCTATCCTACCTTTTGGAAATCATATTTTGCATTGCAGTTTGTCATTTTCTGATATGGTCTAGAACGGCCTTACTTAAACTGTCTGAAAACTGCTTGCCTTGAATGCATACCATTTTTCTTTATCTCATAATTACATTTAAATGGTTACCCTGACTTTATTTCTCTATAGTTATGTACTTTTCATTATCTTGGTTATTGACTGCCTTATTCTTGTAAGTTTAATGCTTGACGAAAACGAACTTTAGATAAACATTTTAAAACTTCCAGTTGTCCGTGGTCCTTTTACAAACAGTATTGAATGTCATTTGAATTTGCATTTGTTGCCTTTCCTTTTACAGCTAGGCCCCTGATCCGTTGAAGTTATAGGTACCCGTGTCGGTGGATGGTAAGTCGGGTACACTAAGTGATAACAGTAGGGAACACACACAATTGGTAGCAGCCCGTGAAGTCGCCCTGTCAATGAATAGTGTGAATTGGAAGTATATGGGCCCTGAAGCCGGAAACGGCGGAATCATTGGCTGGGTGACCTCGCGCGCTCTATCAGTAGCAACTGATAAGTGCCAGTCCTCATGGGAGGTTACAAATGAAGACAATGCGGTACTAAGCCTATTAACGAATCAGAAGCCAGCATTTACGAAGGACAATGACAAATTTGGGTAGAAAGTGGGTGGGGCTTCTATTCCATTCTCCAATACACCATGCCGCAGCGCATCCGCTGACCGGCTCGCACTAAAAATAGAGACTTGTTACTACTTAAAATGATATGGCTTATAGTTAAATTATAAGTTAGATACAAGTGTCCATAGTGGTGATGCTTACGAGTTTGGATCAAAAGATAATGTTTTAAAAAGCAACTGTGAATGTCCATGTATGCGCATTACTTCAGTTACAGTTCAACTGTGAAGTGCCGTAAGAGCCACTGGGTCCTGCAGCCTTACACCCAATGTCTGAAATGTAAGACCAGTTAAATTATTTATTCAGGAGTTTCATTTGGTGCCTCAAGTCACTGTGGTTACTTCAGAGTGCTAAAATAATAATGTACAGAATAAATAGAATAACAAAAATAAAGTTAAGAGTCCAGCTGGTCACAAGAATAACACTACCAGTTTAGGTTGGGGGCTCCCAATTTCCATCCCTAAAAATTATGATATTTTGATTTGTCTGCATTAAAACGTCCTAAATATAGCAAATATGTACTCCCATTTTAACCTCTGATCTTATTTATAGCCAATTTTGACTGGTTCTAGATCGCATTCTTCTATTGCCGTCCTTAAAGGGGTAATTGTCTAATGAAAGGCTCTGCTGATTAATCAGTTTAAAGTTCAGAAACGTCAACAGACCAGATTTCAAAGACGTGTCCTTGGAAGTGTTCATGTGTTCTTTTATAGCTCTCAATATAAATCATGTTGTTAAATACATTGCATGAAACGACTCCTGGGACGACTCCTGGTGGCCCCCCGCCCTGGGCACCGCACCCAAACCGACGGACCACGCACGCAACCTGGGCTTCATCCTGGACTCCTCCCTCTCCATGACCAGACAAGTCAACGCCGTCTCCTCGTCATGCTTCAACATCCTGCGCATGCTACGTAAGATCTTCCGGTGGATCCCCACCGAGACGAGGAAGACGGTCACCCAAGCCCTCGTCACCAGCCGACTGGACTACGGCAACGCCCTCTACGCCGGAACCACCGCCAAACTCCAGAAGAGACTCCAGCGGATCCAGAACGCCTCGGCGAGACTCATCCTCGACATCCCCCGACGCAGCCACATCTCCGGACACCTGAGAGATCTGCACTGGCTCCCGGTCAACAAGAGAATCACCTTCCGGCTCCTCACCCACGCGCACAAAGCCCTACACGACCAAGGCCCGAGCTACCTCAACAACCGGATCAACTTCTACACTCCCAAGCGCCTCCTCAGATCAACCAACCACGCCCTCGCCGCCGTCCCCCGCATCCGAAGAGCGACAACAGGAGGAAGATCCTTCTCCTACCTGGCCGCCAAGACCTGGAACTCACTTCCGACCAATCTGCGCCTGACCCAAGACCACCTCTCCTTCAGGAAGAAGCTCAAGACCTGGCTGTTCGAGCAGTAGCGGCACCCCCCCCCCTCCCAGCGCCTTGAGACCCTACGGGTGAGTAGTGCGCTCTACAAATGACTTGATTGATTGATTGATTGATGAAACAAAATTAATAATTGTCTCTTCCTCCATTAAACGAGAAACAACTCTGGTCATGAAAATTTCTCACTTAACTAGTTCACTTTGTTACCTCCTTTGAACATAACGCCCACCCTGCTATTGGTTTCTAAGTTCGCTCTCATAAACATGTTTGCAGCTCAGGGTTGTTGGCAGGTGGTGGCCCCCACCGTGTGCACAGCCCTAAGCTTGAACAATATTTTACTGGCCCGTGTTTTGGGGATTAACCTATGCTTGGATGAAATGTTACTAGTGTGTGTACCATCCTAAGGTGCCCAGCCATTCAGAGCACAGAAACAAAAATGTTTGGGATATATTGAAAGTTGGCCAGAAAAGTTACATCTTGTTGCACAGAAAGGACTTAACACATTAAACCCAAACGTTTGGCTAAAAAAAGAGAGATGAGACGCAGATTTCACCTCGTGGGCGCGCAAGGCGCCGTGCCTCGGAAGCTCCAACTCCACACACGCATGCGCATACACCGAGACACACACACGACGCCCATGCACGCACCCATACATACAGAGAACCTACCCCCACCGTCGCATACACACACGCGCGCACACACACAGCACACACACAAGCGCACCAAGACCCCCCCCACCGCCGCCCCCCCCTACAACTAAGGATTGATAACGTTGGGCGCGTGCGCTTCTGACTCAGACAGCATGGCATGGCAGCGTGCACACATCCCCCTCACACCCCACTTACAGGTTCTTCTTGCGTGTCCCTCGGCAGCCAGCGGGTCATTCTGGGCAACAGGCGGGTGCCGCTCTAGCTGAGACGCAATTCTTCCGGCGAGCACAGGAGCGCGGTGTAGACTCCTGTCTGCTTCCTATATTTGTCTGGCCCCACCCCGTCCCAACAAAGGTTGCCTGGCTTCCTGTTGAAGCCGGGCTGCGGCGGTGAGTTTGTTTTCAACTTGTTTTTTACACGTTGTGCCAGTACAAGCAGCAATTTCAAGGCATTGATCTCTACCCAGGGGAAAATTCAAGTTCACTGATTTATTAATAAGTTATTGTTGGCATATTGGTTTTTACACTACTGCTAAGGAGACGCTTTATATTTTGCAAAGAGGGATATGGTATTTAAATCGGCAGTTTTGCTTTTGAATAAAGGGTCATCTTGAAACGTGAAGATATCAAAGACACAAGGAAAACACCTTCTAAAGTCTCTGGTGAAAGTAATTCTTTATAAGTGATTTTTTTTTGTTATATATGTAAGCATGTTCTCGTGCAGTTCTCTCGTTGGGTTGTATCTGACCCACCAGCAGCCAACGCTAGTATCTCCACGTCGATGATTGCATTAGGTACAAGGAACAGTAGGACCACCCCATCTTTGTCTTTATAGTAGCAATATTTCCACAGAAAAAAGTGCACTTCACCATTATGAGTAAAACTTGGAGCTGATTTAAAATGGTATGCAATTTCCAACTATATATTCTTGCGATAAAGATGCTGTATGGTGCCCTGCTTAGAATTGTCGGAAGTCATGGGATTCGAACATGCTTTAAGGGAATCAGACTTATTCCCCTAAAGCAAAACAATGTTTTTATAGCATAAGCAAGGACTCAAGTACGTGAGGTTTGCAGATTGTACATCCCGCTCTTAGTGGGAAAAGGTACATTTAGACATCTATAACTTTGTCTGACATGTGTTGCTTATGTTCAGTCTTGCGTGGCATCATTTCTTGTTCAGGTACCAGTGAGCTAATGACTCTAAAAGTAAAGAAGAATTTGAACAATTTGGAAGGTGGTACCTGCTAACAACAATGATGGGTTTACGAGTGCCTCACTATTTTGAGAATGTTGGTTGTGGTGGTTAGAAGGATGAATGAAGGATGTTGAAGAATGGGGGAAATAGGAGGCAAGTAAGATTTTAAGAGGTTGAACAGTCGAATCCCCAAAAATGCTAACATCTAGGCCTGACCAAGGAATCCCTACAACCAAATATAATTTCTTTATTTTTGTCTGATTTACGAAGCTCCTGTGCATCCAGGGAGACGCATTTTCGTAATTTTCCCTTGCATATGCATGTCGGTTTTAATTGAAAGCCTAAGGACTGCAGGGAATACAGTTCACAGGCACAGTGCTAGGGGGTAAAAACGTTTGCACATTACTCCACTCGTATTTCTCCTCAAGTGTGTTAAATTGGAAATTCAAAATGTTACAAGTAATAACTCTCAAACAAATCCATATTTTAGCTCTTATGTTGGGGCCCTGTATTTATTAGTAACATGCAGTGTTTTCAAGACTTCACAGCGTCAGTGGAGCTTTGCCAGCCTGCTTGTTCTGCGTATTTATGCCACATACTCCTGCTTTTTCTGTGAGTTTCTAAGAAGCATCTGTTACAGGAGCCTATTTGGCACAGCAGAGCATGATTCCCTAAGAGTAGGTAGTGGCTAGCATGTTCCGAGCTCTATGTAAACACATCGTAGGAGTTGTCGCTCCCCAGTGACGAGAACTGCTAATCCCTGCTGCATGCTGCTGTATAAACTTCTTGGATTCACAGTCGGTAATGAGGCAAATAGACTATACGTTGAGTTAGGAGTGTGGATCCAGTGCTTTGCCTCCTGTGAAACTGTTAATTGTATTTGAAAAATAGTACTACTTAGAGTTCTGATAACGTGTTCTTTAGTTTTTCTGATGATCATTGTTATTTGTAATATCAATACATCTAAGTCACGTAAATACAACACATATTGCATTACAAATGCTATAGGTGTCACATTTGCGAAAGTTGAAATTATTGGCATTGTAAATGACAAAGCTATTAATTTAGCTATTTTCAAAACCAACACATAAATAAAAAAATTGTCACTTACAATACCAATAGCTCAAACTTTCCTAATGGGAGACCTATTGCATTGCAAATGCTTGTTTTGTTAGGCACTGGGAGATTAAGTTATTTGTCCAGAATCACAGGATGTTCAGCGTCATTGCCAAGATTTGAACCCAGTTCCCCAGATTCCGGGTCACCCTAAAGTGGATCCGACTCACAAAGATGTTCTGTATGTGTACTTTACTCCTGACTTTCAATGAGGCACACGTAGTACTCATGTAAAAAGATTTGTGATTTGTTCTTACGTCCTCTTCCATGCCCACTCTACAGAAACCCACCATCATGTGTGGTGTTGTGAGAAGTTTCCAAGCAAATGACCTGGGAATGTGCAATCTGAACCCCATGGATCGTTCTGCTGGGGGAGCCATGAGGAGTGAATTTGGTTGATCCTACTATCCTCGAAAGCAGAAAGAGGTCCACGCTCTCGATTTAGAGCTAGATTTCCGAAACCTCTTTCGGTGACACACAGCTTTGTGTTCCCAGGTTGCATTCTGAGTCATTAGGGCACACTCCTCAGAGGACTTGGAGTTGTGCTCCGAACCCAAATACCAAAGGCACATATCTGGGATCAGTCACTACAAGGCTTAAACCCTATAAATTTAGGGGGACTCATTTCCCTTGCACTTTAGAAAAAATAATTTTGAAAGAAAAAAAACTTGGCAATGGTGAGGAAAAAGTTGGGAGTAAGCTCCAGATCAGCGTCCAAAGGTACAGAAAGTTAGCAACTAAAGTCGATGTGCATGGGTGGCGCTTAAATGTTGCTCCTTTCTTACTTCTGAGATCAAAGAAAGTCAACATGGTGTCAGCTCCTGGCATGCGAGCAATGCGGTTTAAGACTTCTAGAGCCAGGCTGGCACCTGGGGTTAAGATACAGGTTGGCACCGGGGGATAGATCCAGTTTGGCACCTGGGATAAGATCCAGGTTGGCACCTGGGGATATTTGAAAGGTGAGGAACCCGGTTAGAAGTATCCATCTGAAGTAACATTTTTGATAACCTACAAATTATGTGGCAAGTGTGGCAAAAGTTACTTTTTCCTCTAAAAATTATACATTTTTATATGCAAGTCTCATATTTTGACTGGAGACAATCACACACTATATTAAAGCATTTCATGCTTTCTAAAACAAATGAAACACCTTTTTTCAAACCAAACACCTTAAAATAAATATGGAATGCAAAAAATATATAACTGGTAATATTCATATTATGGTCCTGTATTGCTATCCTGGGGTTCTGGTCACATTTACAAACCTCTCGCAGTTTAGGATGTCATCAAAACCACTCTTTGGCAATTTTAGATCAGATTACATGGTTACCTGGTATGTATCCTCTATGTATAACACAATAGTGGTCTTCAAAAATCAGTACTCTGTAAGTTATAGCTCTGCTCCCTGGCATGCAGTCAAGTAGAAGTTTTTAACTGTTAGTAAAAGTGCTGCTTAAGAGTAAATAAATAAACGTTACTGCTCTGTACCAAAACTTTAATCTAATATCGAATACTGAGCATCCCATGAAAGATAATTTTAGGTATACTATTTTTTGCTTTTTCTGATAGATTTATGAAAAACTCGTTAATTTTAAGAAAAGGTAACCAATATATATTAAATATGGCTCATTGCATTTTATTGATTTCTGTACACTCCATAGGCAACAGGAAGTGATGAAGGGGCCAATTATTACAGGTGTCACTTCCAGCTTCTACTCGTATCGCCATCTGCATACAAATAAATCACATATATGCCTGCAGGAGGTGCATTAGCCAGCTGTGCTATATCGCTCCCACTCGTATGGCCATCTGCATGCAAATAAATAATAAACGCATTCGCCACCACGCACACACTACCAGCCTCCGACTGAAACAGACACATCTCTGAAGATTCAGGCACATTAACCAACTGAGCACCGTCACTGCAGGCTGCACGTGGTCCATGTTAAAATCCAGTGCTATCTGATCAGAAGTCATGATCTTCACATATATGCCTGCAGCAGGCGCATTAGCCAGCCATGCTATATCGCTCCCACTTGTATAGCCATCTGCATACAAATAAATACTAAACGCATTCGCCACCGCGCACACACTCCCAGCCTCCGAATGAAACAGACACATCTCTGAAGAAGCACGGTCCGCCGATTTCTTGTCTTTGTCCACTAAATAGCCCATATCTTTTTATGTAGTGTCTTTGCTTTGCCCATCTTCAGCAAGTATGTGCCGGCGGAGCTACAAAGGGTGGGAGCAAGCATCGAAGCTCATGACATCGTCAGATGTCAAAGATGATCACACTGCTGCATGTTCCCAGGACACTGTTTTAGTCCTGGATTTAGGTTTGACAACCTATGGTGATATACTGCAAGCGGAGACAGATTGTGTGAGAGCAGTTGTGACACGATTGTGTTGGTGGGCGGGGAGTTGCCCTTGAGGTGTGTGATGTGCCTCTTTCACTTGCGTCAGTCTGAAAGCTTTCTTATCTTTATGGGGCCATGGCCCCATAAAGATAAGAAAGCTTTTATGACGAACGTAAATCAGGCGAGCCCGTCCAAGTGGGCCGTCTGAAAAACAGAAAAGTCTACGTCATGGAATGCTCTTTCACAATGACTGGCCACCGTTTAGCATAAACGGTGACGCCGGCCAATGGGAAAGAGGGGCGAGGCTTTAAGCCCGATAATGAAGCCCCCTCTAAATCATTAAATCTCGCCTGCGAGACTGCGCATGTGCGCAGCCTTACACCAGCCGAGACCTAAAAATAAAATATGGTATTGTAATTGTATTGTAATTGCATTTATATAGCGCTTACTACCCCTAACGAGGCGTCGAAGCACTTTTTCGGCGGGTAGGATGCTACTCCGGGACCCATAGAGGATTAGTGTTGAATTAGTATAGTGAAACATGCAAGTACATTTTAAGTGGTGGATAGGTTAGTCAGTTATTTGGATTTGGAATGATAGCAGAAAGATAGAGTAGGACAAAGGTTTGTATTTATTTATCGCTCGCTTGTTGACGCATGCTATTCAGGGAGCCTATAAAGGATTAGTGGTGAATTAATATGGTGAAATATGAGGTAATTTCAGTGGTGGATATTAGTCTGTTACTTGGAGTGAGAAGGATAGCGGATGGATAAAAGGGGAAGAAAGATTTGCATTCATATAGCACTTGTTACCCCTGATGGGTGTTGAATCGCTTTTCTGGCGAGTAGCACGCAACTCCGGAACCCATAAAGGATTAGTGTTGAAAATTAGTATAGTATAAATATGAAGTAATTTGAGTAGTAGATATGTTATTCAGTTATTTGGGCAGTATATTAGTATAGTTGAATATGGAATATGGAATTTGAGAAGTAAACATGTTAGTCTGTTAATTTTGATTGAAAAAGGTTAGTGGAGGGATAAAAGAGTGAAGGATTTTTAGGAAGAGGCTTTTGGATGAGTAAAAAGGAGTTTTGGAGGAAAGGAGTCAGAGGGGAGAGTTTAGAAATGTTTGTTTTAGGGGATCGGTGTAGTAAAAAGAGGTGTCAGATGATGCAAGGAGGGGTAGAGCAGGAGAGAGTCTAGAAAAGGTTATTTTGGCGATCATAGTAGTGGTATGGGTTTGGGATAAATGAGAGAGTGGATGTAGAGGATATATTTATAGATCTATAGGATGAGACATAGGGTAGTGCATTAGAAGGAGTAGTAGAAAGAAGTTTGAGATGATTCAGAAGGTTGGGCTAGAAGATATATTGAGCGAAGTATAGGCTGAGAAATAGGCTAGTGCATTGGAAATGCTAAATTAGAAGAAAGTGATAAATATATAGATCCATAAGTACATTGAAAGTATATAGATACATAAAGGAAGTAAGTATATTTAGATTAAATATATTGATAGAGGCACAGGATGAGAAATAGGGTAGTGCATTGGATATGCTTTTTCAGGAGAAAAGTAACAGACACACAGATCCAAGTACATGCAAGGTACATAGATGTACAATGGAAGTATGTACATGTAGACCAAATATGATTTTTATTTATTGATGAATATTATTATTATTATTTTTTCTTCTTCTCTTAACAACATAATTGTTTTACATGTTTTATAAAGTAATACACAAAGATAGGTACATATCTATAGTGAAAACAAATGCTTATATACAGAAGGATATGCTGTAAATTTCTATTTCCGTATGGTGCTTATGTGGGGAAGAGCCAGATCTTGAGTAGTTTTCTGAAGATAAGGTGGTTGTCGGTGGATCTTATGTTGGGGGGTAAAGAGTTCCATACTGCTAGATTCATCAAAGACCCGTTTTGAGAGTCTTTAATAGCGATTCATAAGGAATCGCTATTAAGGACTTGCAAAACGGGATTCATGTAGGAATTGCAAAAAATATTGCGATTCCTACATGTTCCTTATTTGCGATTAGCAAATTGCTAATCGCAAATAAGAAATAACTCCCCATGCATTCCTATGGGCCTACAGGCCCATTGGAATGAATGGGGAGTTATTCCTTATTTGCGATTAGCAATTTGCTAATCGCAAATAAGGATGCGATTTCAAGGGTGCAGGGGTGTCCAAAGGACACCCTGTAGCACCCCTGAAATGTGAATTTACACTGATGTTGTGCACACACATGTCCAAAGGACATGTGTGTGTGTGTAACATGCAACTTAGAAAAATGCATTTAAATGCATTTTTCTAAGTTTTCGCTATTTACCACGAGGTTTGACTTCGTGGTAAATAGCGGTCCTAAATTGCGAATTCGCAATTTTTAAATGTTTCATGAATGGCATTTAAGGAATCTCTAATAGAGATTCCTTAAATGCTAATCCTCGCAAATTTGCGATTTCTTTATTAGCGATTTTTGCATTTGGGATGATGAATCCCAAATGCAAAAATTGCGCTCGCAAATGGCCAGATTCTCAGAATCTGGCCCTTTTGCGAGCGCATTTCGCTTGATGAATCTGGCTGATAGTTTGGCTGCTTGAACAGAGAAGGGTGTGCCACCCATGGTTTTTTTCTTGTATGGTGGGATTTTGAGGTGAGATGCTCCTTTAGAGCGTACGTTCCTTTATTGAATGTGTTTGGGGATTTTATTCCTGATGAAGAGTGGTCCTATTCCATGTATTGCTTTGTGGGTAATACAAAGCAGCTTGAACGTGGATCTTCTGGCAACCGGTAACCAATGCAGGGCTTTCAAGGCAGGGGAGATGTGGTCTCGTGGTTTGATATGCAAGAGTAGTCTGGCAGCCGAGTTCTGAATCCGTTGTAGTCTTTTCATGGTCGTTAAAGGTGATCCGTGGTAGAGGCTATTGGCCTAATCGAGTTTGGATAGAACAAGGGAGATGGTAGCTTGGACCTTGTGTGGAAATCCCAAATGAGGGAAAATTTGTTGCAACGTTTTTATAGTAGCAAAGCTTGATCTTGCTAGTTTATTCACTTGGACATTCATCGACAGCTTGGAGTCCATGGTCATTCCGAAGTTTCTTACTTCCTTTGATACTTTAGGCAGTGATCCCAGTTCATCCGGCCATGCGGCAAGCGGGTTGTAATTTTTCCAATCGCCACACGTGAATATTTCAGTTTTTGAAGCATTCAATTTGAGATGGCTCCAAGTCATCCACTGATCCACGGCTCTGAGACAGCTGAAAATTGGTGATTTTCCAATGTCTTTGGGGCATTCCAGTTGAAGGAGTATTTGCGTGTCATCTGCCTAGTTGTAGCATGTGAGGTGAAATGTATTGATCAGTACTGGTAAAGACTTCATGTAGATGTTGAAAAGCATGGGCGAGATGATAGAACCTTGAGGGACCCCTGCTTTTGTGGAGTACGGTTTGGACGAGAAAGGTGGGGTGTGGATGACATTAGTTCTGTTTTGAAGGTAGGACTTGATCCAGTCTAGAGCAGTTCCCTCTATGCCGGCTTCATAAAGTCTTTGTTTCAGAGTGTCATGGGCAACCGTGTCAAAGGCAGCTGAGAGGTCCAAGAGGAGTAGCGCAGCAACCCCGTTGCGGACAACTGTATTCTTTAGGTCATCCCAGATGGCAAGGAGGGCAGATTCAGTGCCTCTTCCCGGACGGAATCCTGTTTGGAAATCTGAAAGTATGTCATTCTCTTCAATGAATTGTGACATCTGTGCGAACGCTGCTCTTTCTATCAGTTTGCCCAGGAAAGTCCTACTAGAATCTCCTGTTATCAGAGAGATTCGTTTTTGCAACTTCAGGACATAATAACCTCAGACGCGTGGAAACAATATACTACTTTTCACCCAGTCACTCATGCTTGCTTGTTTCGCTCCCAGAGAGATACGCAGAAGAAACAGTTGAGCGTGTTTACAATAAGAATTTATTGTACCATAGTTCTTCTCATGTAAATTAAGTGCGCTGCTACAACTGTAATACAGTAGCAGCGATATAGAACCATCAGCACAGTGAATAAAAAGAAATAGTATTGTTCTACCATTTTACAATAGTCTTGAACACATACATGAATATGACATGCATTTATAAAATAAAGTGCATACTCCTAAGATGTCTGTCTAGATGTACCTAAGTGTAACTAGCATGTGAGTAGGTGTGAAAGAGCCTAAGCGCCTAAGTCTAAGATTCCAAGAGCCAAGAATACCACTAAGATTTAGTGGAACACCATACCTGAATAGTGAGAGTGTGGGACTTCGTCCTGGACTTGAGTTGGACACCCCGCAAGGGATCGTCAGACCACTGTCAGCTGGAGCGATAGCATGCTGGAGACTCAGAGTCTCTGGTCAGTGTGTCGGTCTTGAAGTCTTGGTTCCCTCCTGCTTACTGGTAGCAAGAGGTGCTGTATTTATACAGTCTATGTGCTTATGTTCCCCATTGTTCAATATCAGGATGACATTGGGGATCAAACCTTGTGCGTCAACGGGAGAGGTGAAGTGGACCTCTGGTAGAGTATACTCATAAATTATTCATATGTGCTAAGGATGACGTCTTAGCAATATCGATTGGGAAAAACCCACCCTCAGCATGGAACTAGGTGAAAGGTTTAGTCCATAAAAGGCTACAGTCCTTATAAGGCATTATGTCCATACACGGCAGTCTGTCCTTATTTGGAGTTATGTCC